>NC_137238.1:2811443-4217165 GCF_051294905.1 Botryllus schlosseri
CGAGTATTGTTTTATTTCCGCGTTGTTATGGCTATTTGTGGAGTGGAATATCGGTGCATTAAAAGTCATTCGCACATCAAAATCGTTGACGTAATTATTACGGAAATAGAACACCAGATAGTTTCAGGTTGTGCTCCCAGCGGCAATGATTTCTAACGATTGTTTCGTTTAATGCGGATTCAGCAATATCTGTCGCAATGAAATCTTCTTGTTATCGCATTAATACTGCGAAATTCCAACACAATATGAATGTACACAGCATACCATTTAATGACCCAACCATTGATGTCGCACCTCTATATACCCTATACCTGTGATACTTCAAGAGCAGTTTTCTTTGAATATTTCAACAATTGGTTTATTGCTATGAATGCGCAGAGCATCAGCAAGGCGTTATTTGCTAATGCAGCTCAAAAACCTGAATTTCTTGAAGATGAAGAATCGTTTTTATCGTAATTTTGTGCTTTGTCGTCCTCCGCAACCTTGATCATTTTTCAAGTGATTACATTTGTTCAATAATTGAAAAATCCCTATGATACATGCAAACCAGTTAAAACCGGCATTATACTATCAAACATACTTCGTATTGTATCCACAAGCAGTTGCTTGCAAAAGCCATCCCTGATATTTTCATATTTGTGCGATTCAGTTCCAAAATTTATTTCGATTTATTTGTGTTACTATTTATTCATTTAATGTTATAATTTTATTCAGGTCTGCATGCGGGGAATAACCATGCTAGATCAACGGAATTCCTATCGTCTTTGAAACAGTAGCTGAATTCTGTCTTCCATGATGCTAACCCCAATTTGATGACTCTGAATATGAATGCATGCATTCGCTCTCTAAAGTTGGCAGTTTCTCGTTGGATACTTGTGAATCAATTGGTTTATACTACCTTGCGGGTTGTGCAATTCACCAATTATTTGGTGCACTGGTTAATATTCGTGTAGCCTAGCCCACGATAAACAAAATGCGATCTTGATGAATACTCGGTCATACACACCAGATGGAAATCTGAGCAATGAAAGCACTGCACCTCAGAATCAAAAGCGCACAAAGTACGACAAATACGCGTCTAATATCGCTCCATCAAGTATATGCTGACAATAGCTACGGAACAGTATCTCAATAGTCCTCAAGCATTTCTAGGTTACATTTAAGTAGTTTCTACTTAATGAATACTAGTCAGCCTGCAAGATTCGCATTTTTGTTAAATTTTAAAATATGAAAATATGAATAAACTGATACCGACACCACCACCTATCTTTCGTGTTATCCAAATACACGGATTTATCTCAGAAATCACCCGGAAAATTGCTGTCAGATTGTGAATTCCTGCTAAAGAAAAGCAGATATCAGAGAGAGAGAGAGAGAGAGAGAGAGAGAGTAAGCAGTATGCTGGGAAATGTGCTGCGAGGCTCTGTATAAGATGCCAGACAATAAAAAACCTATTTTTACATATGTGGACTTTCAAGATTAAGGTTTCTGCATGTTTTAGTTCTAGTCTATCGATTAAAAGTTGCTGTAAACATGTGTTCAGGCGTGGAAACTGCTCGGGATCCCATAGCAGGTTGGTAGTTGTCTGCTTGTAGGCTGTTTCTCCGGTCTATGAGGGGTTGAGTTCCATTGGGCAACATAGCATAGATCGCATTCGTGCGACTATGGTAGAAGTACAACTGGAAGGTCACGACATGCAATAACCTTGCATCCCGACAAACAATACTTTCGCTTTAAGCCGAAATTTATATTGCAGCATATAAATACGGCATATTTCGTTTTAAGGTCATCCTTTTATACACATTTCGTTTTAAAGTCGTTTAAATACATACCGTACTTCTTGAAATCACACACAGCCGACTAATTATCGAGAAATGACCGTTAAAAATCGAAATATATGGTCGCCAAGCAAGGAATTCCATAACGGCAGGTTAGCGTCGACGGACTTTTGTGCAACATTTTGTGCTCCTGTACTCTCGTAACGTTGTGCTTATTAGTCGGGCGACTTGTCATAGTTGAGTGACTTTGATTATACTTAACCGTTTCTGGCCTGGGGAATACTTACGACAAGCCTTTAGGCTTCACGGAACTACAGATTTTCGCTGATCATAAAAACTAAACTATACCACGATGCCCATCCAGTACATTATTATAGACTATACTGGTGCACGAAATGAACGGACACAACCATTGAAATAAGATTTTCGCGCAAGTCGAAAACACTACGATTCATATTTATTGCTAATCAGTGTGACGTTGTTTCCTTTCAGATTCCAGTTCAGAAATGGGATACCTCACCTTGGAAACGGTCGAAACGCAACAGTTTGATACACATTAGTTGCTACATTGCAACTGAACTTTCAAATATTGGATATAGAATTGGCATTTAAGAAGAACGTTGTTTCCATTTCGAACTCCAAAATCCCCCACTTATGCCACTGCACATCACGTACCACCACTATGGTCACAATTGGACTACTGGTTGCGCCTACCAATGGCGACCAAGTCTGACGTATCACCATAAATCATATGTATGAGTTTATTGTGTGTCCTGACATATGGGGAGCACTTGATACTGACACAGGAAACTTCTGGTGTTCCAGGTAACACTGCTTAAGAACCTAGAGGATCAGTGCCGGTTTTCGCGCGATGCAGTATAGAACGGAATGAGGTGTGCGTGGCAACGAACAGAAGCCTTGTACCGCCGGACAAAAGCATGAACTGACAGCCCTAATTTAAGCAAATCGGTCGGCGGGAAAATGAAGGTGTGTGATAGTCCTGCTCCAGCAGGTTTCACAACCCTGGCTAAACCACCCAACGCCTTCAAGCCTTCATGGTGATATAGCATAGTGCAGTGGTCGGGAACCTTTTTTGTCCGAAGAGCCATATCGGCCCTATTTTTTCCATCTCAACTCCCATAGAGCCATACATGCCAATCAACTGCTACGTCACAATTGAAAATTCGTGACGTCATTGTTGCACTAATTCGAACTCACTACATGGGATTCCTCGTGTGGGCCATATTTTCTCTGTAAAACTGGTAGGTATTTATTGTTAGAAAATAAAGCTCGAAACGAGAGGTACGGCACAGACGGGCAAAGCCTCACCAGTCACCAATGATAACGCAATTCATCGTAACTAGCTTAGAATTTATTATAACTGATATTAACCGAATGTGACTGTTACACTGATTCCGAAACTCTAAAGACTTATCGACTTCTCAATTCTCAAAATATTCCGCGGTAACATAACGTTGCGCTACACGCATACATTTTATCGCCGGTAAAACACAAAGCTATACTTAACAATCAAGAACGTGGATAGCTATGGAGTTGTTTGTAATTCCAGTCTGTAATTGTGCATGTCACATCCACAACAGTTCATTTCGTGCCGTAGATCAGGAAGGCAATGTGTACTTAAAAACTGCCTTTTGAAATGGGCGTCGCCATGTCGGCTATGCTTTTTCATTAATTAACCTATCGCACAATTCAAGATTTCGAGTCGAGTACATAGAATTCGCGACAGATATTTGCCGCCAGTGTGACAGTAAGTTTGATGATTTTGAAAATATGAGGTCCGAGCCCCTAAACCTGAAAACGGCATTATCTTTACGTCTCAAAGACATGTTTTGAATAATTATTCTAGCCGTGATGAAAATTTACCAAAAATCACTGCAATATTGATCAATTCAGTACAAAAATAAATAGTTGGCAAACTGCCGTATCTTATACCCAAAAGAGCCATATATGGCTCGCGAGCCATAGGTTCTCGACCACTGGCATAGTGGTACGTTCCACAGCTGCGACACCAATGCGTTGCAGGCTAGAGTCCGACCGAGTTCGATTCCAAGATTCCTACCTAGTGTCGAAGGTTTATCTAGGCTTATGGCCAAGTCGATTGAGCTTGGCTCAAGTGGGTAATAGGCACCAAACAATGCAATGGGGTGGCAATAGTTCGGGATGCTCTTCCTAATATTTTTTAGAAGATAAGGGGGCGCAAAATTTTTCACTATCACCAACACGTTCTGGATTGTTTTGCCGTGTCAAGTTTCATCCGCCTATAAACCAGCAAAGCACGCGCGAAAGAGTGCTGATGCAAATAGTAAAGCACCAGCGTTACGACACCAATGGTAGCGGTTCGAATCCCGGCTCGGACCACTATATATATGTCGGAGATTATATGGACTCCTGATCGCCGACCTCACGGCAATTGCAACCAAGTCATATGGCTCGAGGCTCAGACGGCAAGGCCGACATTTCATTGTGATTTCGAAGAATAGTGAAGTAACCAAACGATTGGGATTTCGTCTATTGATATTGGAGTAGTATAGGTGATCGCTCTGGGTGTGCCTGGGGCTCTTATGGCGGGGTGGTGACTCGTATTGAAAACCGGGGGTGGTGACTCGTACTTTCAGACCCCCCCCCTCGGCCGTGATTCGTAATGGGTTCTTATGGACGCGGTCGTGATTCGTACTTTTGGGTATAGGCTGCGGCGGTGACTCGTATTGAAAACTCGGGGTCGTGATTCGTACTTTTGGGTATAGGCTGCGGCGGTGACTCGTATTGAAAACTCGGGGTCGTGATTCGTACTTTTGGGTATAGGCTGTGGCGGTGATTCGTCTGTCGTGTATTCTTACAGGGTCTCTACTGATTCACCATGTGTTCTTATGGCGTGGTGGTGATTCATCTGTCGTGTATTCTTACAAGGTCTCTACTGATTCACCATGTGTTCTTATGGCGTGGTGGTGATTCATCTGTCGTTTATTCTTACAAGGTCTCTACTGATTCACCATGTGTTCTTATGGGCGTGGCGGTGATTCGTACTTTCGAGTATAGGCATCTCTCGCGCGGTGTTGAATATGTACGAGCCACCAACAATAACCGCACAAACGGAAACGTGGCTTGTTGTGCAATAGGATTCCGCAGTGCGTGCGACCTATATTTCGAATGACCCGCGCGCTGAATTGTTGCCCGTGCAGCTGTTTTGTGCTACTATCGTATCGATTATTACACTAATCCAGTCAGTGCGAAATAGTTTGCTAAATCTAGGAATCAGTCGCATGGTGTTACTTTAGTAATTAGTTTACCACAGAGCCGGCGTAGACGGCGATTCAAATACCAACAATAACCGAGTTCACATACTAACACTTCAAAAAAAGGTGTGAAATATTTGTAAAATCCTACGATCGCCCACAAGATAACACCTAAGACATAGCCATTTTTCGCGTCTTGTCATTACTTACATCCCAATCGCTACGGTTTAATATGTCGATGGTTTTTACTATCAAGTAATAAGTAATGAGTAACAGAACCGGCGCAGACTGTGATTCGAAAACCAACAATTTGGCACTCGCACGCGATCGCTATATGTTTTGACACTTCGGAAGAGTGGTTGACTTTAGTTGCGTGATACAAATCATGAGAATATTCAATCAATGTGTCAATTTGTCAACTTGAAATTAAACTCACTGTACACAAATCAAGTTGATTCGTATTTGAAGGTGTTGATTCGACACAACTCAAATCCTTTGAGAAATCCTTTTACCACGATCTATCGTATCAAACGTAACCTGAATATTACTGACGCTAACATTCGGCCGCATCGGATTATTCGCACATTCCGCACTGCTGTTTTCACGTCTATAGAATCAATACCAACTAACTCAATGAGAATCAAGAATCGCAAGCATGCACATACAATCGTTGTATTTATTACTGGGAAATCAAACGCTTAACAAAAACACGCAACTAATCATTTGCCAACTCTAACATTACCAAAAAAATTCAGGCATTGTTGATTGAAAATCCTTGAATCCGTATTATTAAGAATGTTATAGTACGGTATCGGAATCCATTCGCGAGATGTACTAAAGGTAAATCCAAATAATCCAGAATGAAATATTTGGACTTGACATAGTGTGAATTGAAATATGTTTGACAAACATGACTACCAACTTTGATCCAGTCACATTTCAAGATCATACTTTGAAACAATCCTTGAAACTTACAACTCTATTCACGACTGAGTTTTCCGTTTGTCAAATAGAGTTTCAGTAAATACTATCGCGATATTTTAATGTGTTACTACCAGACATGGGGTAATCGCGATTAGTAATCGTAAACGATTACGACGATTACAGCATTTTCAAGTAATCGTAATCGCAATCGATTACATTCTAAAAAATTACGAAGTAATCGTAATCGTAATCGACTACTTCCCTTATCTAATCGATTTCTTTGTGAAAGAACGATTACTTTTTATTTGTACAACGACTATGACATATACTGAACCTTCGTACACAAGGAAGAGATATTATACCGGGATAGTGATAGCATGAACGTCTGATTTTCAATCGCAACGGATCATTATTACGTCAGAAGTATTAAGCTTTGCTCGTTATTGCGTAAGAAGTATCCACATATCGTAAATAGATATTCGATGTACATTGTAGTGTGATTGTGAGAACACCAGCCGTGCTGTATATCAGGTTTTCAATACACTCGAAACGCCACCACTTCTCAGCAGGAGAATTAATTACCACTCTGCCTAGTTTCAAATAGTAACTTATGTATTGATGTTTGGTTATGCTTAGTTAAACGTAGTTTGCCCGCTGCTGCTTGGCGCGAGCAGTAGGCCAATAGTACGTACGTACGTACACCGGACAAAGATTTGAAATTTTGTACTCGTCAAATAAAACATTATGGTTTTCACAACGAAGCATTTAAAAATCAACAGCTGCTGATATATATCATTACGGAGCCGTTCTTGCAGTATCTGTATTAAATTGAAGGCGAAATTTTATGTTCACTTTAGCTTATTCCCATATGACTTTACTTGAAACGGGTGCCAATCGTTATTTCACAATTCTTTACTTAATATCTGGACCTGCCGCTATAGCCATCCGCTTATATACCATGCTAGCGTGGGTTGCAGCCAGAATCAGGATTAAAAGAGAAATTCGCCCCCCACTCCAAAAGTTGGTCTTGGGCCCCCACAGAGCTGTCAATATTCAAGTTGAAGACCGAATTTCGTTAATAATATTGGTAATTGCATAATATTACTATTCATTTTTAACCCGCTCTCAGCCCCCGATGGTCAGATTTACCTGTAGAGCCGGGGGCACATAATTCATAACTATAACATCTGGTATCTATAATTACTTAAGTGCATGTTTTTAATTCGTGACTTCCACTCTGTTATATAATCAAAAGATACCGTAGTCGCCCAAACGTAGCAGACTAAAAGAAAAACCTTCGTGAGACACACACGCAAATGGTCATGCCTTTATTCCTCTGTGGGTGCCCCGGGTGGCATTTGCATTGTGGGCTGAGATTGAAAGGACAGGACTATTAGTCACGCCCACCCAGCGCGGCTATTGACAATGCACTCATAACCTATAAGTTTCGGCCAAGGTTTTTCTTTAGTAGCACACTTTATGAAAACGCATGTTGGCCTAAATTGCACATGCACATGTCTTTTGGTTTGTGGTGGCGCGGCAATGACTGTAACCGAAACGCCTATTCCTATAAATTAGACATGCTCTCTTTCATGAGGGGAAGACGTATGCATTTCAAAATCAAGCTATCTAAAGACATTTAAATCGCGAAGCTCGAAGAAAATTTTCATGTTAAATAAATCCATTATAACGCGAAACAATAACTTCATATTGTTAATTTATTCGCTAAAAGCTTTTCGACTAACTCTCATCAGTAGCGAACGTTAGTGATGGGGTGAATCAAATTCGAAATGTAAGAACTATTTTGTCTGTATGACGTAATAATAACAAAAACAAACAACTAGAAGACGGGCTAGATACGGTAGTAACGGTACAAAACAAACGTTAACGAGTACATATTCGGTTATAAATAACCGAAAACACAACACATAACATTAATGAAATATTCCAAGAGTGTAGAGGCGTTCCTTCTGGCGACAGAGAATCGGCTTTCGTAGCTTTATGATCGTAGATTCCAGGACCTTTAAATGAAACAGAGAACGGCCACGAGCAAGTATAGAAAATTGACTGTCATTGTAATGATCAGCACATTCTGGATGGGATAAGAGATGCTGTCCTGGAATCTACGATCATAAAGCTACGAAAGCCGATTCTCTGTCGCCAGAAGGAACGCCTCTGCACTCTTGGAATATTTCATTAATGTTATGTGTTGTGTTTTCGGTTATTTATAACCGAATATGTACTCGTTAACGTTTGTTTTGTACCGTTACTACCGTATCTAGCCCGTCTTCTAGTTGTTTGTTTTTGTTATTATTACGTCATACAGACAAAATAGTTCTTACATTTCGAATTTGATTCACCCCATCACTAACGTTCGCTACTGATGAGAGTTAGTCGAAAAGCTTTTAGCGAATAAATTAACAATATGAAGTTATTGTTTCGCGTTATTCTGAAGTTCTGTACCACAAATCACTTGTTCAAATAAATCCATTGAAAATACTCTAGAATTTATGTTGGTTTTACTGAATACTTTTTATCCCCCTTCGAGCTCTCTCCCCACCCTATTGGGGAATCTACTAGGGTGCGGCAGTTACGGACCTGGCATCAATGCAAATCTTTGGCTGCGACAAACTATAGATAACTAACCTACGGATAAATACGCAACACCCGTCGTCACGCTTGCTTGCCCGGAGGAAATTACTGCTCAGCAATCTGAACGCAGCAGAATTGCAAATCCCATAGCTGACGACCCGCGTGCTTAAATTCAATAAAGTTGATATTTTTTGAAAGATACTGTTGCGCTGATTCCTAAAATATACAATAAAATCTAATCAGGGCATTGGGACCCCCTTGAAATACACCTCAAATTCTGAAAATCGGCATTGTTCTGAACAATCGCAACCACGCACGGGCCATTGTTATGGTCATTGTGATGCGTCGCTGCGATTGTTTGGAACAATGCCGATTTTCAGACTTTGAGGTGTATTCCAAGGGGGTTCCATTGCCCAGATTTGATTTTATTGTATATTTTCGGAATCAGTGCAACAGTAGCTTGCAAATAAGGTCAACTTTATTGAATTTAAGCGCGCGGTTCGTCAGCTATGGGATTAGCAATTATGCTGCGTTTAGATTGCTGAGCAGTAATTTCCTCCGGGCAAGCAAGCGTGGCGACGGGTGTTGCGTATCTATCCGTAGGTTAGTTATCTAGAGACAAACCGTCCTCTATAAAAATGGCAATGGGTACATCATGACGTAACAAGCAAATGACGCATCATTTTTAAAGAAAGTTGTTATCTCATTAGGTCTTTTCAGCGCAATCCTTATATTGTCCCCAATATATCTTCTAATATTAGTTCTAAGAAGCAAATAAATGTAATCGTGAGTAATCGTGATTACTTTTCCAATGTAATCGTAATCATAATCGACTAGTTCCTGATTTTGCTGTAATCGTAATCGTAATCGTAATCGCGTTATTCAGAAGTAATCGTAATCGCAATCGATTACATTCATGAAGTAATCACCCCATGTCTGGTTACTACACACAATAGAATCAATCAATGAAATATCGCCCATTGTTGTAAACATTTCCAACTTTTCAACCGCTTGCAGATAACACGATCGAGTTGCAATGCGATGAGTTGAATCGGAATATTTCCAACCTACTTTGTCATATCGCGATTTGAAGTAGGATTGCCAGATAGGCTGGGTAAACTTTCACTCCACTGCGTTTCAGATTAATTTATTCACACGATCACCATCTCGCTGTCTTCACACTTACACAATCGCATACTGTTCCCACTCGCAACTTCGGTACGATATTTCAACTTGTCACAATAACTGATTATTCACATGTTGATTTGAAACAAAAGAAGTCTTGAACAAGTTATCTTGGTATTTTTTGTTGCAATCGAGTGTACGGAAATAGTATTACGTCTCAACATTTTAACATCTTCCCATACACAAAAGAGTAAAATACAAAAAAGCCTTGTCAAGTCAATCCGTTTGTAACTTACCCAACCAAAGCAAAAAGTATCCTTATGAAAAGTAGACAAGACTACGCGAGTAATCACCACAATCCAAAATCCATAGCAAGTTCGGTCATAGTCATATACCACCAAATCGTCTTTTTATTTGTTCAACTGTAAAAGTCGTTACTATTCTGTAAGATAAAGTAATTAATACTCGGTATATTTTATAAACCAAAGTAAATACTACTCGGTGTGTGGTTTGAGATTAACATATTACATTTGAGTATACCGGATTTGAATGTCTGACCAACGTAGTTGAGAATTCATTTCTTACAATCAAACGCCGGTGTTACATTGAATGGTATCATACTGTAAACATAAGGATTGACACATTGATTTGATATATGAGATTTTGTAATGTTCGACCACGATTTGATTATTAAATTATTCACGATAATTAGACCCGATGTTGTGGTAAAGGTTATTAGAAAATATCACTTTTGGCATCGAGTACCAGTCGAAGTGGGTGAACAATACTTAATCCTTTCAGTGACTCGCTGTTGTACGTGCTAAATGTAAAACATTACGAGGTTAAACTCTAAGACTTTGATCAGCACAAGAGCAATTTGGAATATCTTTACTGGCTGCAACCTATTCTACTAGACAAAACTCGCAGCATTAATAAAATCAAAATATGTGCTACACTGAAATCTACAAAATGGGTTTGTATTGTTGCTAGTAGTGATCATGCATTATCATTTGAATCTTCTAAAGTAATTGTAATGATAAAAACAAACTACTCGAAGTCATTACCAACACAAAAAACGATTTCTATGATATTCGTCAAACGCATCATACCTCAGTATGCAGAAATTATTTGTAGAGTGCATACCAACAAAGAAATCAGGAACACAACCAACACCGAAAATGATAAATGCGTTTCGTGCTATTATTGATACAAGTTCATTTCTATCAGGTGAAATAAACGCGATCAAAAAACTCAGAGCATGCAAAGGTCTTGATTGATATGAATTTCGATTTGTGTCTTATGATACCAGCAAGCATTTTAGAAATATTATGATTCGTTAAACCAAAGTCGTATGTCCGATTATTAATTGATTGGAAACTTGATCACGTACCTCGATCATTACAGAAGATTATAACACCATTGTCCGACAATCTTTTACAAAAGGATCGAAACCAAGTAACCCAAAGTCGTTGCCGTCGCATAAACAATTTGTACGACGTTTGATAAATGTACCCTATACTTTGGTGTACTAGAAATATTTGTAAAACACACTCTGGTAAAGAAATCGAAAAGATATCCTACACCTAAATCCGATAAAACCATTTTGCACTTTTTGTTCGTCAGTAGTATCCATTTGAATTTTTCCATTTCCTCTCGTCAAAGTAGATGTAATCATAGTCGCTAAAGAACTTACTTGGATGTGTTTGAATTCTAGACATAGTTATGATTTACTCAACGCAAGACCCAAGAACAACCGTAGTTTACAACCGTGCACACATATCCAAAATATCGCACACTCCGCTATTTTTAAAGTACAAACACCCGATACAAAATATTACTTGTTGTGTTGTTGCGGCATCATTTTAACAATATCACCATTTTGTTTGTGTCAATTAGTTACTTTGTATGTTACCCCACAACTCTTACAAAAGTACGAAGGATATTAACATCGCACTAAGTAATGAACTTTACTCGATATTCTCGCATTACGAAACTAAAGAATGGTTGGTTAGACTCTACAAACTGTTTCGATATCACAAGACCTTTATTGTCTGAATGGGTGTTCATGTATCTTAATAATCAAATAGTTCAACACAGAACTAGTACTAACAGAAACATCAGAGTTGTTTACACAAAAGTTTGTATATGTGCACAGTATGCGAATACCATGTATAAGTCCAGCACAATTGCGGTATCCATCTGAATTTAGTTAACACAAATTTATTACAACGGAGTCACGTAAACTTTCGTGAAAGAAAAGCATACTCACTCCTAGAGGGTTATGTCAATGCCATAGCAGTTCCCCAACAACAAAGTACATATGTTTTCTAGTCACGGTCCTTACATCTTTCACATAGATCAATCTACTTTGCTAACGAAAAGTGCTGAGTCATCACATGATCGCTCTCACAACAAAACAGCTAGTAGATATTATCATTCAAAATATTCCTAACCCTTTACACACCAGTAACAAATCATACAACGAATATGGTTTGTGGGTCGAATTGCTGTTCAGTGTCAAGTCTACCTGTTGAAACGTACATTAAAACAACACAGTCACAATCAAATTAAAACCACGAATCTATTTTCATTTCCTCGCAAACTGTCACATACAGAAAAATAAATTTAATTTCCCAAAACATACTTGTAACCAATCGCTTTCATTAAACACACAACACCATAATAGTATTTACTTTCTACAACATAGACATTCCGGTGTAGTCAAGAAATATTTTTAATAATCAAAATCATCGACTTCTGGTTACGGTGTTAGTGTGTGCATGTCATACATGTGGGCCCGTATTAAAATGGACACGACACGACTGACTGTAAGGAGATAGAAGTCTATCGCATAGATTTACATGTGGTCTTCGCTACGGTTTCAAAAAACGAATCATCTATTTTGCATTGATCTAGCTAGACCGAGCAAGTTAGTTAATGGCCATGATTGTGTTTGTCATATGCAGATGATAGGGTTACTGTCAAATCTACATACAACAATCTTCTGACGATCATAATAGCAATTTCATTTTCCGCCCCTTCATAATTGTACAACTCGGTAACTACGTTTAACAAGACCAATCACACTACCAGCGTTGAACACAAGATACCTACCCAAGTAAAAATATCATTCTGGTTTGGACAACTGACGTTTACCTGTGTAAAATTATCATTTTCACTTGGAGGTCCACCGTTACCTAACTAAAATACCATTGTCCTTTGGAGATTTATCGTTTACCCAGTGTAAGAATCCCCTTTTCACTTGGAAATATATTTTTGGCCCGGATAACAAACCCCTTTTCACTTGGAAATCTATTTTTTCTCTTGGTAACAAACCTTTTTCACTTGGAAATATATTTTTTCTCTGGGTAACAAACCTTTTTCACTTGGAAATATATTTTTTCTCTGGGTAACAAACCTTTTTCACTTGGAAATATATTTTTTCTCTGGGTAACAAACCTTTTTCACTTGGAAATATATTTTTTCCCTGAGCAACAAACCATTTTCACTTGGTGGGTCGTCGTTTACCTTAGTAAAAATATCATTTTCCTTTGGAGATCCGGCGTTTACCAGTGTAACAATACATTTTCTCTTGGTCATCTAGCTTTTCCTAGAGTAACAAAACCATTTTCATTTTTAAATCTGACAAACACACCTGACAATTTGGTATTTGTTGTATTGACGATACCTTGAAATATATTACAACGAACAGTGACGGAAACATACACGGACTACCGGTTTCATAGTATACCCACATCAGTCGTATCACATCAATATCATTGGTTAACCACATACAATATGCTCTTGTACACCGAAATGCATGTTTTGGAAAATTGGACAATATAGGCTTCGATAGTTCTGTGATGTCCGGGTTCGTGCTTTGGATTTTCCAGAGTCAAAATGTCTGAATAAAACACCTCCTCGACGATGGTTGGTATGTGGATAACGGTGTTCGGAAAACGGTTGGATTTATGTCACCCATCGCGATAACAACTCCAGGTCGAGTTTCCCACCGCATGTTTACTATATTGTGTCTTTATTGGTCAATGTATGTCTCGTCATTCAGTTTGAAATCGGAATCCCTGATAAAGTATGTAACCGGATCCGGATATCAATTCTGAATCGATAAACCAATGAGCAATATTCAAAGTAAACATGTTGCACACTGTGTTTCCACGACAAAATACCATCCAGACATACGTCGCGCTTGTTTACCCACAACAGTATACGCGTAAATGGAGGTGTGTGACATTGCATGCAATGTGTTGGTATACAAACATCGGGGAGTAAGCCTTCGATCCACAGACATTATCATAGCCGGTAGTTTTGATGTAGATCGAATGTCATCAAGCACACCCGATAACAATGTCATACCAATAAGCCACATTACAACTTCGGGGGGGGGGGGGGGGGGCGGGACTGAATACATAAGATGTTGAGGCGCATTTGAAACAAATCTGCGACTCGGGGAATGTCAACAGTACAGAGTAAATTATGCTCACTTTCCCATACTGGAGGAGAGAAAACCCAGTACCAACATTATATTTGTAACTGTGATACGAAATTTAATTACTGAATATTCTCACGCTTTTCCGGCATTCCTTCTATACAAAATAAATTCTGACTATTCAGTACTCCATTTCATGTGGACACAAATACCATTGTCTGAAAATTTCAAATCGGACTTTTTGAAATGCGGTGCAGTTGGATGGAATGACAAGTTTCATACAAAGAGCATATCGATGCATGACTTTGACAAAGAGTACGTTCTTGAAATTGATCTTTATCCCAGCTTATCAAACGATGCAAAAGACATCGCATCGATTTTTGGTAGAACGTACGCATGTGAGCAATAGTTTTGAACAATGAAATTCACGAATAGAAAGCAAAGATCACGTATCTCGGACGCCCATTTAGAATATGGTCTGATTCTTGCTTCATCTGACTGCTACCAGAAGTTGAAAACTTTTCACAAAGCAAGCTGCGTCAATTGTCATATTTATTCTGCGTTGTTGAAGTGTAAATAATTGTGTTTTATGATTGGTATGATTGGGATTGCAGCAATGTAGGATAATATACCGAAGTGAGCGGAAAATATAGTATTAAGAAAAATTCCGGCCCGCCAGAAAGTTGCACACTCGAAATTTGGCCCGTGACTAGCAAAAGGTTGCCGACCCCTGCTCTACGTATTGCAATTGACATCAATTCTCTAAATACTGCAAGGGTTACCAACTGCCACTACACTACAACTCTAGTATAGTATACTATCCACACCTAACTTAATGCTGCAATAAATATCATGCTGTCGATCTATAGTTATAATGCTATAAGCCAACAGTTATAATGCTACCATGCCATCCAACCGGAAAATCAACCTATGGCTTGATACCAAGTCACTCTTAGATACAGGAGTTGTCAACAGAACCGTTACAGCATTTCGCAAGGACCCCCCAAAACGTTCGTTATGTTTTCCTTGCGGGTAGGCATTTGTCTTGCGGGGTTCAGATTGCCATGACATAAATATTAGAGGCGCCAGCCATTTAGACGCCTATGGACAATTAAACATATGGGCCTATGTAGATATATCGAAGTTTTCGGTCAGCATAAGGGCAGTCATTTTCGGCTCAGGTTTTGTTGCCGATCGTTGTGGCACACTTCTTGGAGTCGCATGTTACGTGGCCTAAAACTGTGTATATCTTAGTGCGTCGTGTGCGGTAATGGCCGACGCCTAAATGCCCATTTCTATAAACCATGCATATTTCTTCTTTCTGGAGGGAGAGTACCCAATAACCCAGATATTTGGCAACATTAAATCGCGCGTAGCTCGACAAATTTCTTTAAATATTGCATATTTTGCCAAAAAAACTCTATAATTTGTGTTAATTTACGAAATAAGTTTGGGCCCCCATCGAGCTCCCCCCCCCAATTGGGGGTTTGGGGTGTGGCAGTTACTGGCCTGGTTGTCAGTACAATTTCGAATTAATTCCGTATGGTGTTGGCTACACAACCAGGTTGCGGGTATATACTATATGTGCCTACACGTTTCCAGCTAGGGTTGCACTTAAAACATAAATCATGTTAAACTAAACATGTTTAAAACATTACGCTTCTTTAATACATATTTTGCAATGTTTTTTTTTTGTTTGTTTAATTTTAGCCATGACGACGCACCAAATATTTGATTGTGACGTCACAGCGGATAAAATTTGATAATTGATCAAAATATAGGGTAAATATGGCTCCTTTGACGAAAAAAGGCTCCCGACCCCTGTCATAAACAGACCAAAAATATCTTTTCACTGTAAATTCCAAGCGTTATGCTTGAACACGAAATGCCTTTTTCCCGATTATTTAGTTGGGTAATATTGAAGTAAACACCGTTCCAGCAAGAGAGCGAGGTGTGTTTTCGCGTGAGTGGCATAACTCGTGCTCATTCCTCATTCTCCTCTTATCTCCTAATATAAACTCTCAAACGAAATGCGGTATCTCGCGGTCGATGGTGTGTCTGGCGCGGGAATTCAGAGAGCGTGGATCGCATTTTGTCACATTTTCCTCGAGCGTCGAATTGCAAGCTGGTTCGTGATGGATTCCGAATTGGCTCAATATTTGTTAGGGAACGGTTTAGAGCAGAGACACGTCTACTTATTGAAAGGTAAGTGTTGAGAATATCCATCACGCACATCAGTAAGCTATTAGATATGTTCTCTTTATTAACGGTATGCCATGGTGTCTTCCATTTCAACGGCTCGACTGTTATTTGTTAACGTGCAGCAACGCGTTTTGGTTCATTGTAAAGCTCACAGATGCAGATATAGTGTTGCTGTTCTTGAATTTTGCGTCGTACTATGGTAACAGTGCAACTCGTGGTACCGTACCGCTATTTGTAGCAATCGGCAGAGTGTAAAATTGTACAGTAAAACCTGGTGCAAGTTCCTTGCAAAAACAGTACGGTATGTAATATGGTATCAAAATCGTTTACATTAGAAGTTGAAATCATGAATAAATTTCCAATATTGATTTTACCCCTTCTATTGACACAGCTTTATTGCTATTTTGTTAATGTAACTTCAGTAGGATAATGTCTGAACCACGGATTGCTTGCTGGTATGCCCATTTTTCTGTTCTGATCAGGATACTCTAACAAAGCACTTGTTGCATCGTCACAAGGATAATGGCGATTTCATAATATCATGCAGAATCTGCCATTTGCGTTTTTCCAACTTCAAGGGGCTAAGGAATCACGTTGTCAGGCAACATAAAAGTATGTAACTGGCAGGCCCACCGAGTCCTTCTGGAACTTGTAGCGAAATTGACTCTTATATTGATGTAGAGCCCGCGTCGACAGAAGTAGTTCAGCCACGCCCTATCGAATCGGGTACTCTGGGTCAAGCAGCTTTACTGTTGCGACTAAAAACTATTCATAAACTGAGTGATTCAGGGCTTACTGATATCTTGTCATCTAATGTCAATCTGCTGAATAGCATTTCTGCGGATAATTGCTGTGCTTGTTGCAAACAAAGGAAGCAAGAAAAACTTTTTATAAGGAACATTTTGGTCTTATTGAACCTGAAAGTGTCGAATTCGGGACACGCTTTGAGAATATTAAAACTCGCCAACTCGGGATGGTTATATGCTCCAGAAAGCTTCTGCATACGGCTACTTTGTACCTTTTATGCGGCAGTTAGAAGCACTATTGAACGCCACTGCTGAATCTCTCATTTCAAAGCCGGATCCGTTTCATGAATTTCATACCATGACAGACTGCTTACATGGAGATTATCTCAAAAGTCATCCTGGGATAATTAGTCACCCTGACTGCCTGCTATTCTCCCTTTATTTTGATGAATTTGAAATAGTTAATCCAATTGGATCCCACCGTAAAAAACACAAAATATCGGCATATTACTGGTCGCTTTTAAACATCCCGGCAAAATGTAGAAGCAAAACGGATAGCATACAGTTGTTGTGTCTTGCCAAATCTGTTGATCTTAAAATGTTTTCTGGGTATAATATTCTGTTAGCAAACTTTGTGGCGGCGATGAACAGCCTAGCAGAAGGCGTCACCTTTACTGTTAATGGAGTGAAGAAAATTGTGCATGGATATTTGCTCTTTTGTATTGGTGATACACCTGCTGCTCAGCAGCTTGCGGGGTTTAAAGAAGGTGTAGGTGGTGCAGATAAACCTTGCCGTAATAACAGTGGTGTAAAAAAATCGGACTTTTTGAAGCCAGTAAATGCATTGAAGAACGAATCGTATGTTCTTGCCGGTACGCTCCCAGAACTTTCCGCCTATTCAACACTTTCTTCATCTGAAAATGTTGCTACATCCACGCAAGCTATATGCAATAACATTTGTTATAATACGAATGATTTTCTCGTGATGAAATTCTCGGATTTCAGCTACCCGCAGTTCATTTGCGTTATTACCTTTGTACATGCATCAGGGCCCATATTTTGCATGTACCGTCGCCTAAATGTTCTATATTTTGAGTCCAAATTCAATGCATTTGCCGTACAAAGTAGTGATGTTGTTGAGTTCTGTAAAGTTTCCGACTTCAACTATCCGTGGCCACAAATTAGTCACAAAATTGGTGACATCCAGTATATTATAACCAAGTGTGTTGATCAGGTGTGGTGTCTTTAAAGGCTGTCGTGCTGAAGCTAGTAGAGTCTTTGTTCAACATGTCATACACTTGGAAGTGAAAAGTAAATTTGTATTTTTTTTTTCTTCAGAAAATGAAGTATCTAGCAGGACTTTCGGCATGCTGGCTGATGAGGATTTCATTGAAATGGATTTTAAAGTCGGCATGCGCCGCCTTTTGATTGTCCTGAGAGATGTGAGTATATTGTTTCCATATTCGTGAGCTATGAATTTCCCATCGTGGAATGGGAGCTATCATCATCATATAATCTTGTCTTGCAGAAGTGGAGGTCGGTCAAACACAGCGAGACCAATTTAGCGCCGCATGTACCTGCTCAGAATAATGGTTTCGAACATCCAGGGACATCTACTCCTGATGTGCGTAGAACTTATTAAAGGCAATATTTCATGCACCGTTACATAGAACTATATTTTACAGAAAATTCAACTCACGAAGATGCAAGTAGAATATAATACGAAGGACTCACCTGCATCAAATACTGACGTTTTGGTATGAACAATTATATAACTATAATCTACCGATACGCACAAATTCAGTAATATCACATTTCAGGGCAGGGATGTTCTAGCGATTTCAGAAGATAGTGAGCTGGAAATTTCTGCAATTCCGGACGATAGCGAGATGGAAATTTCTCCAATTCCAGACGATAGTGAGCTGGAAATTGCTCAAATTCCAGACAATAGTGGGCTGGGAATTGCTCCAGCCAAAAAGAGATTCACATTACCAAAATTCAGTGCCCGTGTTACATCCGCATTGCAACAAGGAAAGGCTGGTCATTTACTAAATTCTGTGGTGGAGGAATGCGCATACCACATCCGAGCACACGGTGATATGACATCCAAAGGAGAATATACTGAATTCTCCTGGAATCTTTGCGAAAAGTATACATGCCTTGCCTGCAATATGATGGGGCTGGGCGCCATCCCTGGGTAAGTGTTCATTGCCAGTTGTTTGACCTGGCCTATATCCTTTCAACGGCTTTCTCAATTACAGACATTTTTCTCAAAGAAACTCTCCCAAAAGATGAGAAACATTCGTCTCAAGAACAAGAAGAAAACAGCCGTCGTCAATTTCTGTTCAATCGATGGTAGCATCTAATACAGTGGTTCCCAACCTTTTTCGACCAATCGCCCCCTTTTCAAGGTCAACACCGATCATCGCCCCCCAAATTTTGTGCATCGATAATTGGGCATACAGACTGTAATCACCGGCGGGTTGACTAAAAAAAAAGCTGAAAATAACGTTTTTCGCTTCGCATTGCTAGGTGTATGACTAAAAAAAAAAAAAAAAAAAAAAGGTCAGCCAATTTTACGCGTCATCGCCCCCCTATCGCCCCCTTCGCTATTTTCGCCCCCCGTCGCCCCCTTTGTCCATTTTCGCCCCCCTGTCGCCCCCTTCGTCATTTTCGCCCCCCTAGAACGCCAAATCGCCCCCTAGGGGGCGATATCGCCCACGTTGGGAACCACTGATCTAATATGATTTTAATCATTTCTCTGTTTTGATAGCCTTTGAATATTATAAGGGAATGACCAGATGGTATCTGACAGCGAAGAACTTCTGGCAAAAGAGTATTCAAAGCATGATCCGGACTGGTCAAAAATTAGCGCGCTGTTCAAAAAATTTCACAGCTCACGTCGCCAAATAATAGCGGATATGCCCACACGAAGTGTTCGTGAAATACTGAAGAAATTTCCGTATCTTTCCAATATGAAGCTAGAGTGAGTATCTGGATTCTAGGCAAGAATGTGCTCAATTCACTCGCATTGTGTGATAACCTTGGCGATAAAATGCTAATGTTCCACTTGAATGTTCAGATCTGAGAAGAATTTGAGCTTTTAACATCATGCTCGACACCGAAAATGACGCAGCAGTACCGAATTATGCTCTCTACTGTGGATAAGATGATTGGTGCAATTTCGGAAGGAACGGTCAGTACTAAATTATTTATTATTCACGCACCCATACTGAACACATCCTATACGACGGAAATTAGTAGAATAAGGTGGCAGGGGTTTCAAACTGAACTGGTATCGCGGGCCGGATTCAAACATTCAGATCGCTCACGGGGGCTGTACCAGACAAATGATTCTTATACGTTGCCTTGAAATTCATGCCATTGTTTTCACGGGTATACTTTATTATCAAATCTTGTATGCAAGGCGATAGAAATATATGTTTAACATGCTCGTGCTCGTGCATAAGACCTAATGTACTAACTTTCTTAAAACTATGTTTTACAGGGAGAAGATGAAAGAAAAGAGGTCAGAACTCTGCTATTTCTTCAGAAAGAATTGACCGATGGGCGAATAAGATCAAAGTCAACGTTGCTCGCCATCGACGTAAAACAGGTATAATTCTAGGTCACAAGTAACCAAACAGATACCCACTGTGCAGCAGCCACATATGGCCGACGAGAAGGTTTTAAGGAAGGAGGTGATTGTTGCAATTAGATATATTACCAATTACCACGTTGGCTACCCCTGTTCTACCTCGATACTTTAAGCCAGGGGCTGGTGGCCCGTGAGAAAGTTTTGTGTGGTGTGGTGCAAATGACTCGTGTCAAGCCGAGTCCTCAGAAAATCGTGACCCGAGTCATTACAACCCTGGAAATGTCCATGTGGTCTAATTGTAATTCTAATCTAATTGGGTAAATGTGTTTGTGCTCTAATTTTAGTTCGAATCTAATTTAGTGTTTTCATGAAAGTGCCTGTTTGTCTGCGGCATTTTGCAACAAGAATATCCCTCTCGCGCTGAGTGCCAAGCCGCCATCGCATTACTTGCACCGTCCGTACAATAGTAGTTACTGTGACCAATGATAGCCATGCTGCGGCATATATATGGTGGCTTGTACAGTCTGCGAACAACATTATAGTTGCGATCGCGTTTTTAAAACTTCCCGTTAACACAGCGTCATGCTCACTTGCATGAGCGATGAGCATGGTTACCACAAAAGAAGTAATTTTACTAAAGAAGTACAGACACAACAAGAAGTCTTATGATCATTAGCTTCATTTTATTTTGAACTATATTGAGCCGCGCACTATACCTGATCAGTTATCATGTTTATCATCGACTAATGAATCGATATTAGGACTATTTTATATTCATACATGTATAGCTGAAAGAATATTTCATCCTAAAGATTGATTTTGTGGGAAACCCCTAAGCCATTTTCTGGGCGTCTTGGGTGTCATCAGTAGTCCAAGTATTAGTCAATGTCACCCTGCTAAGTTTCACAGTACATTTTTGCGACTAACGCGCTAGCCAAAACCTGCTTTAGGGATATAGTGTAAAGTAAAGATTGAAAGCACTTCGTTACAAACGTTATTCTGAGTGTGGACTTTTGAGCTATATGTGCATTGAAGTCGAAGCTAAGAGTGTTATCTTTTATTCTTGCTCAGCAATACCTCGAACAGTCGTGCTTCGAAAATGGTTGTCATCATTTGATATGTTAACTATATATATATATACTCTTGCCGCATGATTTATATGCATTCGTGTTATTTCAGGGGCATGAAGCTGAAGTTGCATCTTCGAAAATGGATCCACCACACCTACTGATCGTCTGCCATGAGTCGGGCGTTCATCAAGGATGGGTATTGGTTGATAATACCAGTATTTCATGCACAAGAGGACAAGGGATCCTAGGCATGGTCATTGACCTCATGTCTTGTTTCTATGCCTGGGACCTTGCATACCCTAAAACCTTCATGGTTCTCGGGTTTTTACAAAAGATGGTAATCGGGGACGTGAAAATTGCTTTGAGATACTAAGATAAAGGGGGCGCGACAATGTTACCTGACAGTTGACTGAGTTGAGCATGAGACGGTATTTCAAGTGCATGCATATGGATGAACTGTTATTTTGCAATAAAATTCGTTTTCATTTCAAGCTCTGTGTCGTTGTTCAGCATGACAGCGTAGCGATTTTCATTTTGAGCTCTGCGTTGGTAATTAACGCATCAGCGTTAAACTTGAACGTAAAAAGTGGTAGACGTAATTGTAGACACAATCGGACGGTAAAAAGGGGCTCACTTTTGGCGTTTAATTTTACGTCTTAGAAACGCTTTTGAAACTCAAGAGTGAGGACTACATCCTTATGCGGCAATTTTACGGTTTCATCGGAACACGCCTGTCATACCGATGATATATATTTACGTGCTATAACCGCTCAACCGACGACGATTTCGAGGGTTCTAGCCACTTCATACCGTATACGTCGACGATATCGGATGCAAATCTTCCATTTAGGCCAGCGGCTCTTGAACTTTTTGAACCGCGACCCAAATCTGAATTTTGTAGGCATCTCGCGACCAATGTTCCCTTTAATTTTTGATGAGTCTACACACACTTACCAACTCACTACGCAGACCCTTGGAGAACAGTGCGTAACGACTAAAAAAGGTCATCACTTCGGATTTTTTGTGCGCAACTTGAATTTTCTGTGCGCAGAGACCGCGACAGCACTGCGCATTTGCGCACGTGCGCAGGTTAGAGGGAAAATTGCTCGCGACCCAAACCTCACACATCGAAATTAATTCATTTTTATGTTAGTATTCGGGATGGTGTAAACTTATGAAAGGATCAGGTTTGTGTGAACGCGAGCCTTTTCGAAAGGTTCTGTTTGAACGCCAACGTGAACCTCGTGAAGTCAAGTGACGTCAAATTGCTAATTTCAACCCTACATTTCAGTGACGTGATAGTCTATATCAGTGGTCGGGAACCTTTTTGGTCCGAAGAGCCATATTGGCCCTATTTTTCCATCTCAATTCCCAAAGAGCCATACATGACATTCAACTGTTACGTCACAATTGAAAATTCAGGACATCATGGTAGCAGTAATTAGAACTCACTATACATGGGATTCCTCGTGTGCGGCATATTTTCCCTGTAAAAACTGGTATTTATTGTTCGAAAATAAAGCTCGAAACGAGTGGTAAGGCACAGACGGGCCAAGCCTCACCGTTGATAACACTATTCGTCGTATAAGTAGCTTAGAATTTATTGTAACTGATATTAATCGAATGTGACTGTCACTCTGATACTTATCGACTTCTCAATTCTCAAAGAATTCGGTGGTAACATGATGTTGGGCTACACGCATACATTTTATCGCCGGCACTACATAGAGCTATACTTAGTACTTACCAATCAAGAACGTGGGGATATATGGCGTTGTTTGTAATTAGAGTTTGTAATTGTGGATGTCACATCAACAAGCCGCGCCGTAGATAAGCAAGACAATTTGTATTTGAAAACTGCGTTTTAAAATGAGCGTCGCCATGTCTGCTATGCTCTTTGATTAATCAACTTATCGCACAGTTCAAGATTTGGAGTCGGGTACGTAGAATTCGTGAGAGACATTGGCCGCCGGCGTGACAGCTACATAAATTTGATCATTTTCAAAAGAGGGTGTGAGCCCCTAAACCTCAAGACAGCATTGTCTTCACCTCTCAAAGACATGTTTACACTGCCACGAGAATAATTATATTGGCCATGATGAAAATTTACCAACAAGTCGCTGCAATATTGATCAATTCAGTACAAAAATAAATATTCGGCAAAGAGCCATATCTTATACCCAAAAGAGCCATATATGGCTCGCGAGCCATAGGTTCCCGACCACATGATGAATACACAAGATACTTAGCGACGACTCGGGCCACATGATGCCACAATGCTGAAGTACATATTGACGTTTTAAACGCCGCCAAATGTATCAACTGCGGCAATCAAATGAAATAATAACCCAAAAAAAATCAACATCTTTGATCGCTTTGCCACCAATTTCAGCGAGGACTTGCGAGGGAATATGAGCTTATGCCTTATCCGGTCAGACCAGACAATGTATTCAGTGTCAGAGTATTGCTACTTCGTTATGGACCAGAGTGTAAAACGGGTTTGTATTGATACCGATATTACCCCAGCAACAAGTCATACAGCAATAGCCAGCACCCCAAGCGCGCGGATTTGGTTTTTTATGATATATGAAGTCAGGATTGACCCCGTACGCCTGCTAGAATTTTTAAATTAGACAATGAATGATATCAATTGATTGACTCTTTTGTGACTATTGTAAAATGTTGAAATGTCGAGACGAATACTGATCGCATTTCCAGTTTCGACAAAAATAACTAGATGGAAAATAAAGTGATAGGGCTTCATGAGATGAGAGAGAGAGAGAGATATGATATTCTTTTCGCCTGCACCATCGAGATGCTTTGACGACGGAGTTGCGATACGGCCCCATGAGGTCATCTAGTCTGCGCGCCCGTTTTTTATTCTCCTCCATGCTATCCGTGATTGCTGAGCGCCTAGCAGGATAGCTGCTGATACCATTTTTCGAGTCTTTCGTATGACCCGGCCGGGAATCGAACCCACGACCTACCGCTCGAGAAGCCGGACGCATAATCATTACACTATGAATGTGTGAATATTACTAGCGAGAAACACTACTGGTATTAACGGATATAAGACAGTACCATGTTTACAGACTTAAAACAATATCATCTTGATTCAAGGCGACGAATTAACACATTTTGCTATTATGCAACTTGCAGTTTTGTAACGAGTTTGATCTCACTCACTATTCGCTAATAATCCGACAATCGCAGCACAGTGAAACGCACTATCGATTTCGGAAACAGACAGTGTTGTATAAATTGGATCGTCGTAGCGATGGCCAGCAGGCCGTGTTATTTTTGGCATATGCCAAAACTGCCAAAAATAACTTATTTTTGGCATTTTTCGATTTTTATTTTTGGCAGTTTTGGCATCGTCCTCTAAATAGATAGTTTCAGCCTCGAATTAGTCACAAAAACGCTTTATTTGGGCTAGTTTGTCAAGAGACACCACAAAATGTGCAGCATCCACGTATAATCAGTACCAACGAACAATAAGAAGAAGAAAAAACCTGACGATTTCATAGGTTAATAATATCAAACAAAAACACAAAATGTGCAGTATCCATGGGAATCGGTGCCAACGAGCAAAAAAAAGAAAAGCCTAACAAACACGCTCAACAGCTGATTGTTACAGCTGTTGAATAGACTTAAATCGTTTGCACTGTAACAGTGCTTCCAAACTCATGTCAGCTAAGTTTCCCCTAAATTCCTTTCTCGCCCAGCGAATCTGGGAAATATCGGCTTCAACAGTAGCCGTTGAGGGACAGAATGTTGCCAGTCATCCACAAAAGAATTTCAGAGCTTCAAAATCTTTGGAAGGCCGAATCGGCTTCCATGCATCATGAAAAGAGATCACTACGCCAGTGCCATCGATCTCATCGCGGAATGAATTTTCTTCCCGATCCTTTTCCAGGAGTTTCCTGTGTTCTCTCTCAACACATTCTATTTATAGTAGCCCGACCATCATTTCTCCTTCAGTCGACCGGTATATTTTCGGAAGACTTTTGTCATTTCAGGTAGCTTTAATATTGCTAACTCGCATGGAAGAGTCCTGGGAAGGTTAGCTTGTTTGAGAACATTGACGCAACAAGACTGTCTGGCAAAACGAGACTATGCAGCTCAGAAATAGCCAGACAGTTTGTTGCGTCACCATGTTCAACTCGATCGCGTTGCAAAAATCGTGGTTGATTTTGGGTATTCCAGTTCCATGAGCAGAATATAATTTATATTTTAATAATCAGTACTGCGGCAGCTTCTCATTGATACCCGTTTTATCAAAGTTAGCGCTCGACAAGCCGGTCAAAAATGGTTGTACACCATTTAGGACACCATGCTGTCACCCCTAATGGGTGGGCTGGACCCAGATTAAGAAACCTGCCATTCACAAACGCTCTTCTCGCTTGTAAAGCGGTCCTGTTAACACAACACCACGAACGAAATGCACTATTTGGCAGGCCGTGTTATTTTTGGCATATGACAAAAATTGCTTATTTTTGGCATTTTCAAATTTTTATTTTTGGCAGTTTTGGCATCTGGCTCCTGAAATGCCAAAAATAACACGGCCTGCCAATAAGTAATGTGAAGAAAATACATCCCCTTCGTTTTTGTGACCTTTATGGTGTCTTCGACTGCAATAATAGGCATTTACAACTATGGTCGATATTCTATTTTATGATTTCATATCTGCCAACTTGTAGCATGGCCAACTTATAGGCGTTTGTAAGACACTTCTCACATGGAAGAGATGGCGAGGATTAGCGTTGATATAGCCTGCGTGTGAAGATGGCTAATGTGATAGGAAACAGGTCACAAACTCAATGAGCTACCCTTATAGGTTTTATATAATTGCGAATCTTAAACCAAGGAAATCTGCATCCCGAAACAAAATCAACAATCTAACCCTGATTTTCCACAGTCTGAATGGTGTCTTCAACCAAATTTGATGTTAGTGAGTTACATATTTAGATCTAGTGATACAGTGTCCATTTGAATCTTGTAAAAAGAAGATTGGACGATCAAAGGGCAATAGAGAATATAAAACCGAAATTCGGACCTTCAATGATATATGGTTATGCTTTCGTTTCGTCCTTTTCGTTGAGCAATCTGTATAACTGAGTATGTCACTAAATGAAAATTTAATATGTATTGTAGAATGTAGGCAGAGTTGCTACGGCTAACAGAGTGCAAAGAAAACGCTCTCGCGCATCCCCCTTCTCTTGCTGCTGATATTTGCGTAACTTTATCGGGCTGGGTTACCATACGTCTTCTTTTAAAAGAATTTGTCCTTTATCCTCTTTTTTGAATGTTTTGAAAGTGTCCTCGGAGGACGCCCAAATGTCCTGTTTTTTGAATTTTTTTTTAATGTTCGTGGAAATTGCACTGAGATATAGGGAATCCGCGCTCAAGTAGCGGTCCGGCGGGTTTTTCGGGACCTGAGCCATAAAAAGTAACCTTTTTTTAGTCAACCAACCACAAACTATGGAATATTCACCATTTCTACGTATTTTAATCCAGTATTGTATATCTGAAAATTATGAAAAAGTATCCTCTTTTCAGATTCCAAAAATATGGTAGCCCTATATTAGGTACTTTACGTGTGTGTGGTGGGGGAATGCCTCACCAGCCATGAACCTAACCGCAGGTCACTGAGTTAACTGTAGACACGGACGCTGTCAGGCTTTCCAATATTATGAAATCAGCATTCGGGTTTTTCCAGAAGCTGATTTCAGTCAGCTGTGAGATCAGATCAAACACATATATCATTATATTATAAGTGCAACTTATTATCCGTGCTGACTACGGCTGTGCATTGACATTTTAGATCCATTAACGAACTATTTGTCCAGAAAAATAAGTGCGTAGTGTGCACGTTCTTGCCTTCTCGTAATATTCACCGACTTGATCGTATAATGGTGAGTAGAGTGCAAACGCAGCCATGACGTATGCAAGTTCATTATATTATGACATATGTGCATTTTAACCAGGGCTGTGGAGTCGGTCGATTTTACCACCGACTCCAACTCCGACTTCACACATTTTCAATGGACCGACTCCGACTCCTGAGTCTTAAACGTATCGACTCCGACTCCTACCCCAACCCCGACTCCAACAGTATTACCAATTCCCTTCGAAACTTATATGCCACAGTGACGGTTAAATGACTATCATATAACCAATAAACATCTGCAAACATATGATAAACAACAGCGTGCAAAATTGTTTCATTGCGGCACAGGTCGAATTATTCACTATGCTAAATTTTGTTCCTTTTTTTATATTTTATCAGTTTTCATAACATGGACTCTTTAATAACCTAATATATATGCATCATTCGAACACGACATACCTCCCATACTGTATAATTAAAATGTAGATAAGCAATCGAAGTGTTACTCTCTTTCCATGAGTCAGCAACTAATACAAGATGCATCTTACTGATATTCTAATTACACACTGCACTGATTACAAGCACACACACTCTCACTACTAATAGACATTGGTCATAAACGGAATTTAGGAACTAGTCAAATAGCATAAGTCAATAGTCTACATGCACTTGATCAAGTATTCAAAGACTAGGACTTGCAGTCTTTCATAATCATTTGTTCGAACCAAGCAGCTAAGCTACACTACAAATATTTTTAATTTTATCAAGTGGGAAGGAGCGTTTGGTTATATTTACATCAACTTTACAACCAGACGATATATGTACTCAGTCACAATATCATGGTATGCTTCCAAAATTTGCATCAATTTGTGACTGCATCGCGAAGATGCACATTGCTTCTTTCTTCCGCTATGCAACTGAATTGTATTTTGCAAATAATGTTCAGTTCTAGCTATGTCAGGGGTGGCCAACCTTTTCGGCCAAAGGGTCACATGAGATTTACGAACCATTGCGCGTGTAACTTTAATGTTGATAACCTTTTCTTTAGTCCTCCGATAGGAACGAACCGAATTCGGTAACATTGAAAACAATACTTATATGACTACGTTTTAAAATTGATAACAATTATGTCATGAAAATCAGTGTACAACTATACAGTGTGCAGTAATGCCCTAATCGCGCGAAGCACGAAATTTCTTCAAGGTAATGCATGAATTCGATCAATAAATTAGGGATGGTGTGAACGCGAAGTTCACGTTCGCGTTCTGTGTGTGAACCTCGGAAATCTAGAGGTTCGCGTTGACAACAGAACCTTGGTAGATTCTGCACTGTGAACCTTTTTGGTAAATAGTAATTTGGACTTCACTATAAGATCTTTGGTTAAAATATATTGCATTTCAACTGCGGGTCACTCTATGCATGGCGCTGGCAGCATGAAAAATGAACACTAAACGAGCATGCACCTTGACAACATTAAAAGTTTTACTTGCTTTTTTGTTGCAAAAATTTCTCGAAATATCCAGCTTTCCGTTTGTGAATATTTAGTGACTCTCTGCTGTGAGCTTGACCCGCAACCACACAACATCACGAGCGATATACGTAGTCAGCGAATGATGCTTATTCAACAAATCAATGACATTGATATCGTTTTCTGATGTAAAAAATCGAGCGGGCGTACTGGGTCAATCTTGACTTCATATCCTTAATGTATCATTAAAACCAAATCCGTGCGATTAAGGTGCTGGCTACTGCTATATAACTTGTTGTTTATGGTATCGGTAGCGAGCAAAGAAACCCATTTTACACTCTGCTCAATATCAATGTAGCAATACTCAGACTCCGAACATATTGTTAAGGCGTTAAGGAGACCGTTAAGGCGTAAGCTTATATTCCCTGGTAAGTCCTCGTCGAAATTGTTGGCAAAGCGACGGAATGTATTGATTTTATGAGATTATTATATGCCTTCATAACCGCGGTTGATACATTTAGCGACGTTTAAAACGCCAATATGTGCTTCAGCAATGTGACATTATGTGGCCCGAGTCTTCGCTAGGTATCATAGGATATCACTTCGTTGAAAGATAGCGTTGGAATTAGCAATATGACGTCACGAGGTTCACGTTCGTGTTCACACAGAACCTTTCAAAAAGGTTCGCGTTCACACGAACCCGAACCTTTCAGAGGTTCACACCATCCCTAATAAATATATTACTTGCACATAAGGGTGGTCGCCTCTGTATAGCAATGGGCTCATTTGGCAAGGACAGGATTATTTGGCGTTTTAGACATAGCAATATCGACGGTTTCGGTGAACACGCCTCTGTCACATTGCGCAAATGTTTCATCGCCGACGATCTCGCTTCCAGCGCACAAGCGAAGTTCTATGTTGGACGACACTTTATCTCCTAATTGCGAGTACAGTTCGACTCAATTCTGTAAATTACGCGTATTCGTAATTTCTAGGAGGGCTTCCAATACTAAATGCTAGAATTGTAACAATAAATCATGCGAAGTGTCAAGACAAGTCAAATAAATCTGCTACAGAATATTCTACTTCATGGTGTTATACGAATATCTGCGCTGAATAGGCTGGTCCCTGGTTACGTCAATGCGTCGAAATTGATGTTTTAGCCGTAATTAAATTTCGCGGTCAGGCTAATCAAATTTTAGTTGGCCTTGCAATTTTACCTGATGTTATATCTAATTTCGAGAATTACCTCGCGGGCCACACAAAACCGGCATACCTAGCATATAACCTGAGTTTAGCGCCTATGCTTCAATTACAATTAGTAATATAGCAACATGTAATAGAATCAAATTCGTTCTTTCACAGAGTAATCGATCAGACATGTGAAATAATCAATAAATATTACGATTAAACCGGATATTAATATTTTTAATGAAATTGTGATTGTAATTATATACCAATCATGATTACCCCATGTCTGATTACAACCACACGAAACCATCAGTTTCCTATTATGAATTAACTGATATTTCGTGATATCTCTTCCTCTGGTGATAAGTTTGTCAAAAAACGAGTATGTCAATGTATCCGTCGCAACGTCTATGTTCAATTAGGTACGAGTTCTTTCTTTTCGTTTACGACGTAACCGGCCGCTCGCATATGGCTGCAAGCTTCCGTGTACACGAGATATCTCCAAGCCCGTTAAACGTATGGAATTCACTAAGCCAGAACAGGCAATTCTCAGCCGTTCCGCGATTCGGCTCCAAACGTCTCCAAGTTGTGAGGTCAGCAGTAGTCACCTCAACGGAATCCTGAAAAACCCACGTGTTTTCCGTGACGGCATCTGAACCCCCGACAAAGTATGCTCTATTGTCTTGAAGCCCCATCTCAAATCTTTCGAAACTGGAAGGTTGAAATATTTCCGTTGTGCCATGCGACGCAAGGAGGAAGATTAACTGTACCGGGATCAAGGGCGTGGCCAAAAATTAATAGAGGCCCACTAATTAGATAAGGTAAAAGATGTCCCCCCCTTAAAAAAACACCAAAATCTATTTGTCTTGGACCCATACTGGGTGATTAACACAATTTTTAGGGAGATCTTTCACCCACAGATATATGTAATGAAAGATCAGTGTGCTTCTACTTCCGCACAAAGCTAGAGAATATATTCAAAAGTTAAGGGTCAATTGATCAATAATATTATTAGTTGCAATGGTCTTGGGCATCCCATTGGGCGATCAACCGAACTCCTGGGGGCTTCGTCATATTAACATCTCATGTCACATCAACTCGAAAGTCTGACTTCATAGTCATGTATGCACATTGCACAGTGTACACCAGGGGTCGCCAACTCAAAACGGGTCGCGGGCCACTTTTCAAATTTCGTAGCGGCCGCGGGCCGCATGAATTCGATATCGATATAAAGTAGGCAACCACGTTTTAAAACTCTACGTCGGTACAACACTGTGCTACCTAACATAGACGATGGGTATAGTGATCACAAAAGAAGTAACATTTTATTAAAGGAATAAAAATAGAACAGAATATCACCGTCATCAATTTCATTTTATTTTGAACTCTGAGCTGTGCACGATACCTTGAAACGCTTTTTGGGGCTGGCGAGATACGTTACTAGATGCATCTCCACGTAAAGCTTGATCTTGTGAAGAAGCCCTAAGCCAGTGGTTCTCAAACCTTTTTAGAGCTGCCCCGCTTTATGATACTGAAAATTGTCGTCCCCCCTTATTGTCACATCACAAAATGCACCCATAAAGCTAGTAATCCGAACGGATAGTTTAATGGCATGTATGGTTATGAATGTTGATGAGAGAATTCTATAATATGAATTCGGGACTGTACACAGAGCAATAACTATAATTTTTCAGTTGACTGCAGCTCCGCGCCACCTTCAGGTGCTTTCACGCCCCCACAAGGGGACGCGCCCCACAGTTTCAGAACCACTGCCCTAAGCCGTTTTCTAACCGTATCGGTCTTGGCTGTATTTCGGCCATTGCAGGTCAATTTCAGCATTTGCAAAATGTTTTCTTAGCTTTCTTCCGAAATCTCAAATCAAGTCGCGGGCCGCAAAATATGACCTCGTGGGCCGCATGCGGCCCGCGGGCTGCGTGTTGGTGACCCCTGGTGTACACCGTGCACATCATATATATTGTCGCGAATCCTGAAGAAATTTCCTAATGCGTGCCTGAATTTTACCAATAATTGCATATCATATAATTGCCCACTTGATAATTTTTACAGGTAGAGCTAAGGGATGTGGCGTCTTCACACGTTTTTACACGTTAATGATATAGAATTAATTAAATATTTTATCCATCCACGAGCGGGCGGGCGGGCGATGTTATTTAATTAATCTGTTACATGGTCTTATTTCGTGACCTCTCGGCTTCCATATGGGTAAAAGATATTGGAGTAGCACAAATGTATCAGACTGAACTAAAAGACGCGCCTCTTTCGTGAGACATCCACGATTCCAAGTTGGCATTTCATCACGGACTGCGGCATTTTTTCAGATTGCCAAGATAGAGCTATTCGGTGCCGACCATTTATGCACGTATATGAACATTTGACAACTGAACATTAGGCGTCAAAATTCCTATTTCGATATATTAAGCTATAGTTAATTTTATTTTTTCTGGGGGGATGAGGTACTCATCAGGGCTTTTGAGCCGGAGCCAGGGCCCGGAGCCGGAGCCCCGGAGCCGTGCATTTTGACCGGAGCTGGAGCCGGAGCCGTAGCTCTACATAAAATTCAGCAGGAGCCGGAGCTGGAGCTAGTTATTTGAGGGGTAGCTCCAGCTCCGACTTATTTCATAAGATGCTATTATATATGTAACTAACCATCTGCTGAGTTCACATAATTCAACAGCAGGCCTTCGCGAAATTAAGAATCTTTTCCTCTTTGGCGCTACCTTTTCCGACTAACCATGTTCCTGGGGATTTAGCAGCAGAGCAGTCATATGTTATTGTTCAAATTTCATACATGAGTGCCGAACCTTGGTATGCTGGATATGCCTGTGAATATTGTGGATATTCGGCATACCCACATTTCATCATCAGCATAATTTTGTTGGCCAATTGCACGGTTAGAAAATAATGATCACTATGTATTACACGAAATGGGAGAGAGGTTAAAAACGTCATATCGTTGCACTAGTCGATATGATGATCACGAGCCTAGAAATTCCATCTCATCGTTGCTATGAATCGGATGAGCAAATACTCGTTCTTTCGTGATAGTTCTTTAATCGGGCCGCGAAATTGGACAGTGTTATTGAGTATGCAATTATGCATGCGAATTGGAATTCATTACTGCGCATGATCGTCATTCACTACAGTAAGGATTTTCGAGCGTGAATAGGGGATGGCAGAACAGTAGCCTAAAGCGCCATTACACTCAGCGAATAATTGTCGCGGTGCGAGCTACTCAATGCGATGTCAGGACCCCATGGTATTTTATGCTGGAGACAAATTACTGTTTTGATACGCGATTTCCAATTTTCAATCATCTGTTTCGCAAATTCCTTCTTGATGTCTGCTTGATAGGCTACTCCAGTATTCCCAGATTATCGCGCACTGTGACTTGTAAATGTACAATGTGCATACTGCATAGTTTAATTCGTTATGAGCATCGCGCAATGTGCATGGCACAGTGTTTAATTCGATTATTCGATTCGTTTCATCGGGAAAATATTATATTCCGATAAACTTGATCAACACCGGATGGACTGGTAACGAGTGCACCAATATCGAACGTCAAACCATTGGCCATTTGGTACAAATCGAATTACTATTGATCAGGTCGTGATGTCCGCCCATATTGCTCTTACTACCGTTACAATTGCATAGTAATCGCTCATATTTAAAGATCGAATTGAGCTGTATGGCTTAATGTCAACGAGTACAGTGCCAGTGTTAAAACGCCGCGTCAGAATTTTCATACTGTACACAGCAATGGCATGGAGTTAAGTGCGTTCTAGCTAGTGCAACTATGATGTTATCCAGAATTGACAAGTATTCATTATGCCTCCACAAGCCGACACGGCGGCACCTATGTCTTCGTTGCTGCACCCGATGTTACTGACGGCTGACAGACTCAAGATTACTACAGATAACTAACCTACGGGGAAATAAGTAATCTATATAGACCAGGGATGGCCAACCTTTTCGACTAAAGGGGCACATGCAATTGACGAACTAATGCGCGGTCCACTGGCTGCGCCAAGCGGGTAAAATTTTCAAAGTTTATAAATGAACTAGGTCAATAATATTATTACTTGAGTATATTGCGGGTCTATTTTAACACCCGCTGCGCTCAGTTTGCAAGGACAGGACTATTCGGCATCTGGACATATCGATATCGAAGTTTCCGCTATAATATACGACAATCATTTTGTGCCTACATTTCATCGTCGACGATCTTTCTGCGAGCGCAAACACGAAAATACTTTTTCACGTAATTGCGAATATAGTTAGACTCAATAGGCTAAATCAGGCGTTTTTCATTTTCAGGAGGGGGTAGGCTACAAAGCAAGAAATCGAGTGACAATTAAACACGCAAAGCGCGAAGAAAAATATTACTACTCTTTTAGATAATTGTAATGTACGACGATTTACTAAAAATGTGACTGGACCCTGGATCTGCTAATGCGTCGGAACTGATATTTCAGTCATCAATATTCCAAGTGTCGCGGCCAGACTAATCATATTTTGGTTGGCATTGCAAGTTCACAATCTGAGCAATTCAATTTCTATAATATAACAGGATTTCGATAATATAATGGGAAATTAACTCAAAACCTTTTGGCGGGTTGCCACCCTTGAAAGACAGACACATTCGACAGTTTCAGAGCCGGAGCCCGAGCTGGAGCCGGAGCAGTGGTAATAATGGGCCTCCGGAGCTGGAGCCGGAGCTAGTGTATGCTAGAAGAAAGCTCCGGAGCCGGAGCCGGAGCTGGAGCAATGCAAATTTACGACTGCTCCAAAGCCCTGGTACTCATATTAAAGTCAAGACACGTAGGGCGAAATTAACTCACGCGCAGCGCGACGAAATATTTATAGTTTAATGACTCTAAACAAAAATAATCTATCAATTTATATTTATTCACGAAATAATTTCAGCTCGCCTTCTAATGAGGGGATTTGGGGTTCGACTCAGTTCCACTAGCCTTAGATTCACGTCATCGCAGGATTCTTTCCTATAACTAGAGTTGCATTTAAAACAAACATGTTTAAAACAAGGCCTTTTTTAAAACATGTTTTCTATTGTTTTTTTTAAAGCCTCGACGTCACGAATTTCAAGTGTGACGTCATAGTGGATTGACATTGACAATTAAAAATATAGCGTAGACTAGCTCCTTTGACGAAATATCTGTATGTTGAACCGACTAATTTGAGGGCTCTAACCATCCCAAATCGATCTACGGATGGTATTGCCTGTAGGCTCATACATCATTATCTATGGAAAGTATTTACACAATTATGGCATAATTTTACAACTTGAAAAAAACGACTTTTTTAAAAAGCCTTTTTTTAAAAACACTGTATAAAATATGTTTTAAACAAAGTGTTTTAAAACACCGTTTGTTTCAAATGCAACTCTACCTATAACCAACCTGAAGAGATCGCCACTCCTAACTGCCACCGATGCAAGACGCGCAGTCGAGTCGATATTTGAGCAGGTGGATGTCTGAACATCGTACGTTGCCAAAGAATTGATGTATTTGTATTCATGTCCATTCGAGTAACGATACCACCCGTCAGCCGTGAACCCAACTGCAAGGGGCAATGTTTTGTAGGCCAGTTTCATAAAGTAATTGCATTTCAAGAACAGAATGATCTATCAAAAAATGTTAGCCTTCATTTGCTCAACCTCAATTTCACTCTGATATGTTTTCCTGATGAAATGATGTGTCGGATGAAAGGAAGTACTTAACTTAACTTTGTAGACTGAAAAGTACTTTCATTTAGGGATTTTTTAAAGAATAAATTAGCATTGTAATACTTTTTCATCGTGTTTACGAATGAAGTTTTCATTATATGTCCACGGACCGTGTGCAATAGCTCCTGCGTCACTTTAATTGAGTATGTTTCCTAAAATTGCACTAATTTATTGTGGCATTGATCGTTCTGCATTAGTCGTGAACCAGACATGAAGCACTTCGTCAGCTCCCCAAAAACGTATTTCTGTGACCCAGTTAGGGTTATCAACCAAACTGCTGGAGGCCCTCGTAAGTCATCAGCAGCGCAAACCACGAGCATTGTCGCCCAAGCAATTTGGCACTAAGGTTGTTCAAAAAAATTGAAATTTTGCGACTATTTTATAAAAATGTAATGTTGCCTCAAAAAACGTTGCACGCAAGATTAGACTCAATTGCAACTAGTAGATGTGAAGCTATAGGAGTTTGGAAATTTTTAATGCCATTATTCAGACACGTTCCGTTATGTTGATCAATATTCGGGTGCTGATCACAGTAATTTACTATACAGAAACAAAGCGACGTGGCTAAGGAATTAGAATTAAGGCTGGGAAAATGGTTCGAGTACTGGAATCTCACACGAGTATTAATTCTAATGATTCGAGTTGAGTTGTGAGAGATGATTCTTTCATGCAATGAAAAATACCCTTCTACCACTAAAAAGTGAATTAATCAACCAGAATTACAATTTCGATACTATTTGCCAATGTGCAAGCCTTGAAACCGCAGTTGCTAGTAGCGCAGGATATGAAACATGTCGAACCAACCTACTACACACGTTAGAGCGGGGGTGGGCAATCTACGGCCCGCTGGCCGTATGCAACCCGCAACACCTTTTTGTATGGCCAGCGAGAGGCTCCAGAGACGGATTTAAAATTGGTAAAATGCGTACCAAAATTTTTATTACTGCAGGGACTCGATTAAACTTTTTCTTGTTATTCTTCACCACAATAATCATATGTTATATTCGTACTAACTATTGCATATTTATATTTCATTGCTGGCGCGATAGTCCGACCTCAAGGCCCACGCATTTTAAAAGGTATCAGCACAGTAGTTATTATTAATATTATTATTTATTGGAAGAAGAAAAGGAGTGTCGCCTATCACCGTTAGGTCTTGTGCGCCACGACAGTACTCAATTTTAATGTATAGCAGCAATTCAAATATATCGATTACAGCTCAGCACATATTCTACCACGTATTTCAAAATGCTTGGATTCGGTAGTAAGTTGACGAGGCGAAATGGGATATTTATACAAACACACACGACGCAGGAACGTTCTATGAAATTCATGCGAGGGGCAGTTCATTATAACGTGCTCAACCGTCTCAGGTTCATTGCAGGAGCTACAATGCGATGAAGGCGCGATTCCAATCTTAAACAAGTGTGCGTTCAGTAGTTAAAACGGGAATGACTTCGGGATCACGAGTGTAATTTTATATTGGCCACTTCAGCATATTTGTGACTTTTGGTGCTGTAGCCTACTTGGAAAAATCACGAGCGTGTTCTGTATGTGCACAAATATTAAAAAATCTATATGTTTTAATGGGAGCGTATTTGAAGCTAGCATGGTTGTGACGCTGTCAGCATTGTGTGTCCTCGAGCTGAAACAAAAGTAGAATCAGCAAATCTATAAACAGATCACTGCTTACAGACTCAACTCTCCACCCTGTTCAAGAATCGGGACAACAGACTTTTGTCCCTAGTTCGGAAAATTGGTTATTGAGTTTGACAATCTTATGAAATCGGACGCGTGTACGATATCATCAAATCAATGTTTTGTTTGTTTTAAATCAGCATATATATTATTGCCATATCCTCACTATATGATCAAATACCAATATTGCGTTTCGGTTTATAATTCCGTTTTATATATTGCGGCCCTCAAATAGATTAAGATGTTGAATGCGGCCGGCGAGCTAAAAATTTTGCCCACCCCTGTGTCGGAGGAAATGTCATATCTACGAATCGCGATCAACCCACATAATTATGACAAAGTGCAACGAAATGGGTTTGATCCTAAAATAACAAATTATCCTTAATCTGATGTAGAACTGGCATTGTATTCTTTGTGGTCACTTTCCACATCGTTCATACTGTTTTGACGTGCTCGTGAGAGACACTCAAATGCTAGACTCGACTTGAAGTCTAATACTCGAATCGGATTCGTTCCTAATTGGAAGCAATATACTTACGGCTGCAGGTTTTCCCGTAATTTCCGTCGGTGCAATCACACGTATAGTACGGATGAGTGTCATTATTCAGACATGTTCCGTTATGTTGACAAACATTCGTATGGTGTTCACAATATCTCTCTGCATTGAAACGAAGCGATAACTGGTTCAAACCTACTCACGTTATAGACACAAACAAGTATTGTGGGAATGAGCTTGTCTTCTTCTGGACATCACATAGCTCAAGAATTAGGAGCGATGTACTTACGGCTGCAGTTTCTTCCATAATATCCGTCGGTGCAATTACACGTATGATACGGTTCAGTGTCATTCTTTAGACATGTCCCGTTATGTTGACAAACATTGGGGTGGTGTTCACAAAAATTTTCTATATAGAAACGAAGCGATGTGTCAGTCGTACTGGATTTATACACAACCAAATGTTGTGGCGGTGAGCGAGTCAATTTCTGAACAAGTCTGCTCAAGTTATATACGAGCACATGTTGTGGCAGTGTCCCAATCATTTCGTCGACATAACTCAAGAATTAGAAACGATATAATTACTACTGAAGTTTTTTCCATAATATCCGTCAGTGCAATTGCACGTATAGTACGGATGAGTGTCATTATTCAGACATGTTCCGTCATATTGACAAACATTCGTATGGTGTTCACAATATCTCTCTGCATTGAAACGAAGCGATAACTGGTTCAAACCTACTCACATTATAGACACAAACAAGTATTGTGGGAATGAGCTTGTCTTCTTCTGGACATCACATAGGCTAGCTCAAGAAGTATAAGCGATATACTCACGGCTGCAGTTGCTTCCATAATATCCGTCGGTGCAATTGCACGTATAGAACGGTTTATTGTCATTATTCAGACATGTTCCGTCATGTTGACAGGGATTCAGGTGATGATTGCAGTAGTCGCCTGTATTGACAAGCAGCGACATCATGTTAAAGTTCCTGATGTGAGGTAGATGCAGCGATTTTAGGAACAGAATTTGAATATGGCGCCATTACGAATATATATTCTTATCCTTTCTATATCTATGAGTATTTGTGAACATGCCTTTTCCTGGTATAATAAGACGAATAAAACTGAATGGTCCACTGTTCATCAACTTCATAATTTGCCAATAGGTCTGTTGGCCAGAATAAAGTGATTGCCCCATCGGTTAACAACCTCGCCTTGAATTAGTTTATACCTTGGTGGGTTTGTTGGTCGATTGGTCGGTCGGCTGGCTAATTAGCAAGAGCTGGCAGCGTCGCAGACAATTTATATTCATGCCCCGAACCATATATGGAACGCATGATATGGGCCCATGTCATCCGATCTCGGTGTATCCGTACCATTAGTGTATTATATACTTACCTGAGAAGTCATGGGCGGAATATATGGTCGTTTCAATTTTACAACCGCCCTCAACACAATTCGAAAATAATTGTTGGAGCTTCGCCATGTTACTCGGACCTGCGAACGTACAAGATTTAATCATGCGATATCGCAAGGAGCGTAGAGTTTCGGGAAGTGTCACATTCGCCTGTTTGGTATTATAGTAAAAATGCTAGTGCCCTGCGAAGGTATTGTAACGATCCTCGCCATTGTTATTGTTACAGCAGAAACAGGTGACAAAGTAAGGGCCACCCATACAATAAGAATAATATTATATTAAATTACCTGAAGAGTTCTAATATCAATGATGACGACTTATTAACCATTTCATTGTAATTGTAATATTTTTTCATGTCAATGCATATATAAGCCCACATCTGATATGAGGCATATTAACTCAACCTCATTTCGTACTAATTTAATTTCAAGGATAGAATCAACCATTTGGAACTCACCGAACATGTTTTCCTGAAATATGGAAGAATGGAATTAAGTGGTAGTTAAGCTTTCAACATATATATACAACTTCACGTTACTCACAGACTAAATATAAACGCATATAACAATACGGGTCTAATTATTGAAACCATCCACTATTCAGACCGTTATTGAATTGTATTCGTCACCCTTAATTTAGCGGGTAACCAAGTTCGAACTGGCCTGGTGCAGATTTGCATCGATTAGGCGGATATTAATGGCAATGAAATTGAAAAAAGTATTATCAAAATCAGTGATTCCTAAATTTACTTCGATTGTTCGACGACTCAACATATGGAATTATGCTATTATTTCCATAAAACCTGACATACCATCATGGACAGTTCCACTTCCTTTTCGGGTGCACAATGGGACGCCCCTGAAAAGGAATGAGTAATCTTTAAATGAGTCCTTAAAAGAAAATACCGTTAATATTCAATTCGGTTAATCTTTACGCTACCGCTAGATGGTGTAGACATACCACTATATGTTGCAGATAATTGCCCCGATTATTCGAGTGCTTCGGGTTTTAGAATAATCCCTGCCTGTAGAATCAACCGAAATTGAAGCAAACGCAGCTCATAGTTTTCATTTATTTAGACAGGTTGTTCTTTCCCTTTGCTAACTTGGCGAACACTGCAAACCTTCGGCAAACCCCATATATTCGCCTAATCACCAGTGTTGGGATGACTCGAGTCATGACTTGACTCGAGTCAGACTCGAGTCACCTTTTTCGTATGACTTGACTTGACTCGAGTCACTTTGCTAAAATGACTTGACTTGACTTGACTCGGCGTATCAGAAATGTGGATTGACTCGTGACTCGGAGCAAAATTCACGAGTCAATTTCAAGTCATCAAGTAATCGGTGTCGATAAAAATCACTGTGTCATCTATATGTTCGGATTGTTCGCGAAACGCTGATGTAACCCGTGAGAGCGACTATCGGTAATCATTCAATGATGGTGTGTTTTACAGAGCCAAATTGACCACAAACAAAGTGATCGAAACTTACAGCTAACGTTGTCGTAAACTAGTAATATAGTAATTTAATAGCAAAACATCCATTTCTGTTCTTTGTTCTTACCTTAGCCAAACCTCTTGTTCTATTGAAATTGAATTCGAATATAGTTTATTAACTCCTCAACCATTGGCGCAGGCTCGAATTGTATCATATCGATATGTAAATGGGTAATGTATTTCATCTTATCAATCAGTTTTTCAGCTGGTAACTATAAACTGAGGCTATGCAATTTCTTACTTTGTTTAACAGTTCTACGTAGGCTACATGTAAGCAGTACAGGGCCGTCTTGCGCGTATATTTAGCTCTATATTCGTTCATAGGTTCAGAATCAATGACCACATAATCTGTATTTCAGACAGCTAGCTAAATGCAATGACGTAATCATGCCTCATACTTCGAAAAGGCAACTTGACTTGAATTGTGACTTGACTCGTGACTTGACTTGACTTGACTCGACTTGACTCGAGTCACCTCCAAAAAATGAGTGACTTGACTTGACTCGAGTCACCTTCGTAAATCGATTGACTTGAATTGACTCGAGTCAAAATGTGCAATGACTCGAAATGACTCGTGACTCGAAGGTGGTGACTTGATCCCAACACTGCTAATCACAAAACTCAATCGCATCACACATCTAATAAATTACTATGTACTATTTTAGGGATCAAAATTAGCTGCGCATCAACAACAGTGGTGAATAAACAAAGCAATTCAAACATGTTTTTTGCACACCAAAAAAAAACATTAGAATGAATATCAATTGAAATTCGGCGTGCCTTCTGTTGTATGACTCTGAAGTATGTTTTGACCTCAAGCGAACTCCTATAGGCAGGCCGTGTTATTATTGGCATATGCCAAAACTGCCAAAAATAACTTATTTTTGTCATTTTTCGATTTTAATTTTTGGCAGTTTTGGCATCGTCCTCTAAATAGATAGTTTCAGCCTCGAATTAGTCACAAAAACGCTTTATTTGGGCTAGTTTGTCAAGACACACCACAAAATGTGCAGCATCCACGTATAATCAGTACCAACGAACAATAAGAAGAAGAAAAAACCTGACGATTTCATAGGTTAATAATATCAAACAAAGCCACAAAATGTGCAGTATCCATTGGAATCGGTGCCAACGAGCAAAAAAAAGAAAAGCCTAACAAACACGCTCAACAGCTGATTGTTACAGCTGTTGAATAGACTTAAATCGTTTGCACTGTAACAGTGCTTCCAAACTCATGTCAGCTAAGTTTCTCCTAAATTCCTTTCTCGCCCAGCGAATCTGGGAAATATCGGCTTCAACAGTAGCCGTTGAGGGACAGAATGTTGCCAGTCATCCACAAAAGAATTTCAGAGCTTCAAAATCTTTGGAAGGCCGAATCGGCTTCCATGCATCATGAAAAGAGATCACTACGCCAGTGCCATCGATCTCATCGCGGAATGAATTTTCTTCCCGATCCTTTTCCAGGAGTTTCCTGTGTTCTCTCTCAACACATTCTATTTAGTAGCCCGACCATCATTTCTCCTTCAGTCGACCGGTATATTTTCGGAAGACTTTTGTCATTTCAGGTAGCTTTAATATTGCTAACTCGCATGGAAGAGTCCTGGGAAGGTTAGCTTGTTTGAGAACATTGACGCAACAAGACTGTCTGGCAAAACGAGACTATGCAGCTCAGAAATAGCCAGACAGTTTGTTGCGTCACCATGTTCAACTCGATCACGATGCAAAAATCGTGGTTGATTTTGGGTATTCCAGTTCCATGAGCAGAATATAATTTATATTTTAATAATCAGTACTGCGGCAGCTTCTCATTGATACCCGTTTTATCAAAGTTAGCGCTCGACAAGCCGGTCAAAAATGGTTGTAAAATTGCCTTTGGACAAATGGAAAGTATGACATAAACCAAATGCAGTCAGCGGTTCAATCTCGCTGTACCCACACCATTTAGGACACCATGCTTTCACCCCTAATGGGTGGGCTGGACCCAGATTAAGAAACCTGCCTTTCATAAACGCTCTTCTCGCTTGTAAAGCGGTCCTGTTAACACAACACCACGAACGAAATGCACTATTTGGCAGGCCGTGTTATTTTTGGCATATGCCAAAAATTGCTTATTTTTGGCATTTTCAAATTTTTGTTTTTGGCAGTTTTGGCATCTGGCTCCTGAAATGCCAAAAATAACACGGCCTGCCTATAGGGCTCGCATGAACCCCGGTTGAGAACCAAAAACTTAGTAGTATGATGAGCATTGGTTGGTTTGGATTTTTTCCTGATTTAAATTCTCGGAATCGCCTAATAAATATAGTCGCCGTATCATGAACACTGGGAGCAAACACGACATTGTGTCTCTATAGATGTTAAATTGACACGCGCCGCACATGGTCTTTTCGGCACCCTTTCATCTGTTGATTGCGACATTCTGTGTCTTGATTATCGCATTGTTCGTGTGAATGAAAATAATAGCATCCCTGGTTGCATATTCTTTCCGAAATTGGGTCTCGATAGAACAGTACCCACTAAATGATTTTGTAAAAATACTGTACCGGGAATTCCAAGCGAGTTCTTCCCGAAAAGCAACAGAATGGACGATATCCAGTGGGCTAACATCACGGATGTAATTTAATTTCTTGTCGAAAAATAAACAATTTATTGGTTTTAGTTCATTCTGAAAATATCGTACACTTAATATAAACGCAGTGTAGATTCCTTGTGTTTGTAATTAAGTCCAGCAAAATCGAGTGCTGCTCCCGTGATTTGACTCTTAATCGACTGGTTTGCGTCGAGTCCAGTATTGTAGTATCGCTTATCATGATGTCATAACAGTATGGAAGACGTGGAAAGCTTTAGCATACGCGACCACAAAGAATGCAATTCCAGTTTTACATCACATTAAAGAATATTTGGTAAATTTCAACCATGCCTATTTCATTGCACTTTCTGCAAATGATATGAATTGATCACGAGTTTACAGATATGACATTACCACCAACGTACGTAACTTTGTACTACTACACTAACTACAGGATTTGTATGCTTCAGTACGACCAATCGAGGTTTCAAGGCTTCCACAGTAGACCTGTACCTCCAGCTCCGAATCCTACTATTTCCGCATAGATGTTTTATACACATATGCATATATAGCTACCTACCTTATTCCAAGATATACGATGATTCTCAAAAAACAACGTGCAGCATATTCAAGTATTTGAAGTGTTGCGTCTACGGCAAGATATTGCTTAACAAAGCAGTAGTTCTAACTGTGGCATATTTGTATTACGTCTAAGTAGTAGTGTTAACTTCCGCGTTGTGATGAATAGCGAGTGCGAATGGTTGCACTAGTGACTTAATGTAAATGACAGTCATTGATGCTGGGCAGCTGGCACAGTTTGAAACTCTGCCAATCATTCCAATGCATATGCGTAAACGTAATGTAATCCACACTATACCACATGGCCATCAATTCAGAGGCCGCCAGCGGGCATTGGTCGATATACATTGAACGATCACGCTTCCACGAGCAAGCTGTATTTCAAATGAAATGGCAGTAGTTCTGCATTATATTTTAAACAAATTCAATGCAATCCCCAATGCAACTCATCGGTCGTCGCTAAGCAAATTACGGTCCCTCCCACATGCAATTCAATTGAACGTTGATAATCCAGTATATAAGTTGTCTGATATGATACATGCATTTGAATAAATTCAATGTGGCAAGTTGTGAACCAATGTGTACCAATATGATTACAGACTGACAACTATCTAACATTTATTCTCTCCCTTGACCGCGACGAGAAGGTGTAACAGTGAAGGAATGTGTGCAAGAAATTTAGCAAATGGACGAAGTCACGCGTCACGTCGGTATCACACAGATCGATAAAATCGCATATACTTTTTTCGTGAAAGTATTTTAGATGCAGTTTCAATAATGGCCGCTCGGCTATGCTGGTGCGGTATCTTCGATCAGCTGATTGCTATTTGTTAGTTACAATACACGTTACGTATGGAAATAACCATGGCTGAAACTCTTCACAGATCTTAGACACACTATGAAACCAGGAATATTATTATCATTGCAGCGGAAGTGAAATTACTTAGCGGGTTGTATAGTAAATAAGCAGCTGAGACTTCTTGATGTTAATATTAATTAAAGAAATGGAATTTTTATATATAATAGGACAACTAAAATCATATGCAACAATAGCTTGTCCAGCAAAACCAGCAATAATTTATTTTTTCATTTTCAATTTAGGCCAAACGGGTTGTTTGATTGAATGGCCGCTACAGGTCGTCTCGGTTCCATCCTATCGAGTCATTTAACCGCAATCTGATGATGTGGTGAAATTATTATTGAATAAATATGCCAAAACGTCATCGCGAACGCTTCGTCCACCTAGTTCGGCCAAGTCACGGTCGGATCACGCCTGGTCACGGAAACACGGTCGGTTTGTACAACGTATGCGTCACGGCCTTTCGGTCGTACATGTACCGATCTCGGAAACGAAGGAAATGAAACGATCAATTAGTTTTCAGACAAATTCGGACAAAGACATTTCTTCGCTTAATTCGTCTAAAAGTGAGCGGAACGACACTGATCTCACTAATCGGAATCGACTGTATATGTAAGACGATGAAAGGAAAGTTACTGTCCACTTTAGTTTGATGACTTGCAGCACAATACTGTGTTTGTAACACGCCTCTGCAAATCATTCATTTCGTAAATCTGGACGTCAACTTTCAAGTAACGATTGTAAGCAATCATTACCTTCTCAAATTTCTGATTCCAACTTCCTGCAAACGCAGCAACGTCTTCTTTGCTTCTTTCGTCGCTATACTTCAACGGTAGAATAGCCTACAGCATATACCTTGAATAATAGCCTATCTGTTTTGCTTTAGTAGTCAGCCCCTATTTGTATATACGAGTATATGTTATATTTCCGCGTTGCTATGACTATTTGTAAAGTGGAATATGGGTGCATTAAAAGTCAGTCACACATCAAAATCGTGGACGTAGGTATTACGGAAATAGGACATCAGGTATTTTCAGCTTTTGTGCTCCCAGCGACAATGATTTAGAACGATTTTTTGATTTAATGTTTATTCAGCAGTAGCCTAACTGTCACACATGAAATCATCTTGTTATCGCATTCGTACTGCGAAATTCAGTACAATTTGAAAGCATGCATACAAAATACTACTTAATATCCCAGCAATGAGATGTTGATATGTATATCCCCTACACCTGTGATACTCAAAGGGGCACTGCACTCTAAAAATGATGTGGTCTTGAATTGAAGTGCAAAACGAAAAAAAAATGTTGGGCGCGGCCATTTTCTTCAGAACGACACCGTGATGGAGCTGCAATTTGTTGAAATTTCGACAGGGGTTTCCCGCTCCAGCAGTCACGCAGGGATCGAACTTTATATAGTTGTCAGCCGCTGTTATGAAGGAAATATGTCGTACACGCCAAGGGAGTTTAGATACCGCGGTCAGCGGAAGATGTCCAGTCAGGAGAATTATGTAAAAATCGGGCCTAGTGTATTCTATTTCTTTAGGACAGAAATAGATCGTGCCCTATTCTTATGTATAAAACATTGTTATACATGACCCATGTAGTACATTATTATAGACTACTGTTGCACGAAATTAACTGTACATCAACATGTTGTACGAATACAACCATTAAAATAGGATTTTCGCCCAAATCGAAAACACTGCGATAAATACTTATTGCTAATCAGTTGCTCCCTTCAAATTTCAGTTCAGAAATGTGAGGCTTCACCTTGGAAAGTGACATCGTATTGTTCGGTCCAAAGGCAACAGTCTGATACCCATTCGTTGATTCATTGCAAATGAACTTTTAAATATTGGAGACGGGTTTCCATTTCGCACTCCAATATCTCCTGCCTATGCCACTGCACATTACTTCCCACCACCACAACGATTCACGATTCGACTATCGGTCCCGTCATTAATTGCCTGCAATGCAACCCATGGCGGCGAAGTCTAACGTATCATCAAAATCATATGTATGATTTGATTGTGTGTCTTTACTTCCAGTGAACCCTTGGTACTGGCTCAGGCAACACCTGGTGTTCCAGGTAAGACTTCTTAAGAACCTAGAAGATCAGTGCCAGTTTTCGCGCGATGCAGCCTTTTACCGCTGGACTATAGCATAAACTGGCAGACCCAATTTAAGTAAATCACGTCTGCGGTTCTGGCTATGCACCAAGAGCAGCAGGCTGCAAAGTAAAAGGATGCTGCACAGTGCACATTGCACACAGCATGGAGAGATGGCTATTTATGGTTGTGCCTGAAACGTTATCTTACTATTGGTGTTTCGATTGTGATCTGTGAAAGGAGGTCCTCAACATGATAAAGTATTTACGTTCAACGATGAATGATGATCGCCTATAAGTAAACGATTGGTGTCTCAGCTGTGGATCATACCACTTCGCTATCTCGCCACACATGTGAGTACAGTGTGGTTATGGTCTATCAAGCGTCATTACAGAGTTAGGTTGTCCAGGGTGACAGAGACTTGGCGCGCACGAAGCCGGACTACAGAAAACAATTTAACGCCAATCCATCATCATTGGGACAAATATCCTTAAATTATCAAATATCATCACTACTCTTCTAGTTTATTGTAATGCACATCGATTTACTTGAAATAATACTGGACCCTGGATCTGCCAATGCGTCAGAACTGATATTTTAGTCATCATAATCGCAAGTGTCGCGGCCAGACTAATCATATTTTTGGTTGGCCTTGCAAGTTCACAATCTGAGCAATTCAATTTCGATAATATAACAGGATTTCGATAATATAATGGGAAATTAGCTCGCGGGCTATTCAAAACCTTCTCGCGGGCCACATATAGTCCACAGGCCGCGGGTTGCCCACCCCAGATATACACAGGCACCTTCGATAGTTTTCAGAGCTGGAGCCGGAGCTGGAGCCGGAGCAGTGGTAATAATGCGACTCTGAAGCTGGAGCCGGAGCTAGTGTATGATAGGAGAAAGCTCCGGAGCCAGAGCTGGAGCAATGCATATTTACGGCTGCTCCAAAGCCCTGGTTATAACCAGGGCCGAAGCCGCATTTTTCAGCCCTCTCCCTCCCAAATAAACACTGATCTTGGGCCCATCGCAGGGTAATCGATGCAACTTCTGGGGCTTACTATATGTATCTGGTCGTAATATGATTTGAATGAATTATGCCAATAATATTGGTTCTTTCATATATTACTAAATAACTTGATCCCCTCACCGCCAACGTGATCACAGTTAGTGGTAGAGCTGGTGAAGGATGATGACTTCGAAAGTGCAAGGAGCGTAAATTGTACATCGTTAAGTCCTGTTCATCTCACACCGCACATACGGTGGTTTCCAATCGTTTATGGTCATGACGTCATTTCCAATTTGAAAATGTTCCGTAGTCCAGCTCAAAATTTGATAAGCTGATTACTAATTAAAGGTCGACACATTTGCCAAGACTTACTCACGGCCTATTCAGCAAGCTGATTACGTCCAACATCTTCTCGAACTACAGAATAAAGTCCAACTTCCTAGTCCCATGTTCAGAACCACTATATCTTTGAATAAAGCATCCAAACGGCCTAAACCGACTCTACAAACATACCGCTATCTGGTAATTACGATAACAATTAGACTTATTTCTGTAAACGAATGTTATTTTTATTTATTTTTGATCGCAGTTTTTGCGAGGGTGGTAGTCTCCAATGTTCCCTCTAAGCTGCGCACGTGCGCAAATGCGCTGTGCTGAAACAGTCTATGCGCACAGAAAATTTAAGCTGCGCACAGAAATTAAATCTGCGCACAAAAAATCCGAAGTGATTTTATTTAGTCGTTGCGCACTGTTTTCCTAGGGACCACGCAAACTCGTGAAAAATTAGAGAGAACATTGCAAGGGGCAAATAGTGTTATCGCTGCAGTGTGAAACTGAGGTACGAGTGCGGCCCGCAAAGGTAAATATTGCGATCGATTTGCAATCACGTGCATCTCACGAAGACGATTTTTCTCTTATAGTAGGGTCTCGTACGCGTGAGCGATACTGGTATCGCTTCAATAGCGCATTGTTTTCTGGGAATTGCGAAATACCATGGTTTAACAAAGTTGGGCTAGCTCGAAGTTAATCTGCGAGAAACTAACGAATAGTCTTCTCCGCGTGTCATAAACATTGCGTAAGATTTACTCAGGACCGTAACTGCCGCACCCCAAACCCCCCAATTGGAGGGGCCGAGCTCGAAGGGGGCCCAAAATTATTTCGTGAATTAACATAAATCATGATGTATTTTTTTGGAACTTTTCAAAAAACTTCGCGCCTTGCGCGATTTAGTTTTGTCAAATATCTTGATGATTGGGTATCCGCTCCCCAATAACAAAATGTACGGATGATTTATATAAATGGGCACTTGGGCGTCGGCTATTACCGCGCCACGGCGCACCAAGACATATGAAGTTAAAGCTATGTAACATGCGACACCGAGAAGTGCGCCAGAACGATCAGCAGCGAGAGAACCTTGACCGAAAAGGACTTCCCTTGTGATAACCGAAAACTTCGATATATATAAATATATATACTTAATTGTCCATAGGCGCCTAAATGGCTGGCACTGAATGTTCCTGTTCTGGCGATCTAACTCCCACAACCAGACAAATGCCATATCGAGGGAACATTATTTGCCAGTACAGAAATACCAATTTGAAATGGTGTACGTCCTATAGTTTAGTACGTTTGGGCGACTTCAATATCTTTTTATATAGCAGATAAGAGGTCACGAAATAGCATAATGTAACGAAGTCGGTAGGCCTATACCCAATTTGATAGGAATATATATGCAATTCCCGATCATATTGACCGATTGAATCATGAATTATAAAAAAAATTCGCGCTTCGCGCGTTTAGGCGAAAGAACCACTGAACGGACAACCCAATGTAGACGATAAGTACCGCCCAAAAGCTCAGAGCCCGATGGGGGTCTGGGGAGCGAAGCCCCTAGAAGTTCGATTTATCACCCTATGGGGGCCTGGTTGCGCACTGTTGTCGAAAGGCCTGCGCAGTGAGTTGGCGTGTTTGCGCAGACTCGTGAAAAATTCGAGGGAACATTGGTAGTTTCCATATCAAAACCAAAATATGGGATACCAAATCGCGCATAGCGCTAAGAAAAATTTCATGTAGCATAAATATGCCCAAAATTATTATCAGTTAGGAAAAAAATATAAATTAACTTCAAAATTCCGGACATTTAGGCATATTTTAGAAATTCCTCCCGGACGCAGGCTTTAACAGTGAAATTTCGGACATGTCCGGGAAATTCCGGACGTATGACAAGTGGCAACCCTACTCTTATCAAGAGCAACCGGCACGATATAGGATGCAGAACAGAGACGGATTCAAAACCAAATGGCGAATGGTGACGCAATAATGGAAATTTGTAAATAACATGAATGGAAATTCGATCATAGCAACAATGCAGCGTGTTGCAATGCTGATTAGAATTTGAATTACTGAATTCGCAAAAACTGAATGAATACAGCAGAAATCAGTTCATATCAAGTCACAGTGCGTTCCCATAACCATAAAAATGGTTAATGTCTGTACAGTGTACACCCAAGCTTGGCTCGGTTTTTACTATGCCAGGGGTCACCGCAATCGCCGCCGGCGATTTGATTGGAAATTTGGGAAATCCGCGAAATCAAGTATTTTGAGATGCTAAAAATTATTTCAGTTTCAAACTATTGTTGCTGTTTCAAAATAAGGTATTCCCCCGTGACTAACAACATTATTCAACACTAGCTGAAACGGTTTCGGCGATGGCAACAGCATTCCATCGATGGGGAGTCTTCTGATATCAATTCAGCAAGTAAAATCAAGTTGTTGAATTGATTGCATAGGGTAGGAACTATAGGAATGATGTGAACTAGAGGTTCACGTTCGAGTTCTCTGTGCGTGAACCTCAGAAATTTAGAGGTTCGCGTCCACATACGGACCGTGGTAGGTTCTGAACTGTGAACCTGTTTCATATATTACAAATTTCACTTCATTAAAACATCTTTGGTTGAAATTTATTGTATTTCAACTGCGGGTCACTCTATACATGACGCTGGCAGCGTAAAACATTCAACACTTAACGAGCATCCAACTTAACAGTCTCAAAAATTTTACTTGCTTTGTTACAAAAGTCTGCTTGAAATATCCAGCTTTCCGTTTATGAATATTTTGTGATTCGTTTCTGTTGTGAGCTTAAACACAATCACACAACATCAAGAGCGAAATACACTACATGTAGGTAGTCAGAGAATGAGTGCGAATGAGTGGTATTCAGCCATTAAATGAAATTGATATCGTTGTTTGATGTAAAAAAATCTAGTAAGCGTACGTGGTCAATCTTAACGTCATATGTTTATAGTATCATTAAAAACCACATTCGTGCGACTGGGGTGTTTACTAATTCTGTAGGCTACTTCTTTCAATGGGGTAATATCGCTACCAAGCATAGAAACCCGATTTGCACTCAGCTCAATATCAACGTAGCAATTATCAGACGCCGAATACATTGTCCGGTCTGGCCTAGACTGTTAATGCGTAAGCTTATTTTTCCTCGCAAGTCGTCGTCAAAATTGTTGGCAAACGACGGAAGATAGGGATTATTGTGTCATTTGATTGCCCAAGTTGATACATTTGGCGACGTTTTAAAATATCAATACGTACGTCAGCATTGTGGCAATATGTGGTCCGAGTCGTCGCGAGGCATCGTGGAGGTCTACAATAATATAGGTTATCAGTTCACTGAAATGTAGGGCTGGAACTAGCAATATGACATCACGTGACGTCTTGAGGTTCGCGTTCGCGTTCACACAGAACCTTTTCGAGATTCACACCATCCGTAGTAGGAACTAGAAACTTTAGCTTTGATTTGAAACAGTTTAGCTTGTATTGCGGTTAGCTTGAGTGCGCATGTGTAAGGCTTGGATTAGCTTTGGTCACCTGTTTTGAGCCACACACTATCATGACAATCGGTATTTTGAATTTCTGTTCTGAATCTGACACTTCCTGTTCAGACTAATGCAATTTTTAACGCGAACTAGATGCGTGATAGATATCCTGGCTGTATTGATTGTTATTGCATGCCTGCCACCTGAGTCTGCATACCTGACCATCATTTCCCGAATCCGTAATTTTCCCGGGGGAACCTGTTTCAGTATCCTCTTCTAGAAACATTTAGATATGTTGTACAGTTCACCTGCACTATCAATTCGACCGAATACTTTATTGGTTTGCAAATACGGACTCAGCATATAAAAGTCATCTTATAAACTATGAAAAATAAACTTTGTTTAAGTCCGACATCTATAATGTCACGGTAATGAAGAAAAAACTTACCTATATCAACATTTAAATATTCAATAAACACTCACAAAATATACCAGAAAAAGATCAATGTCATGTACAACTAAAATTGTGTTCGTTCACTATACGTTAAGATATTGTAGAAACAGCATATTCAGCCACTCATTTATACGTATTGTTCACCGTAGATATAGAAATTGCTGTAAATAAATTATTATAGATGATACACAACGTATAACCATTCACCAATACTTGTGTATGTGTCAGCATATAATATCAATGTCTTGATACCAGCACCACAGAGTGCTCATTGTGACTCCCAAATACCACGTTATAGCGATAATTAGAGATGTGTATTGTGTATATATTATTGCTATACGTTGCTATGTTTACCTGGTTATCTTGACGCCTAATTAGTTGTTTGCAATATTTTGCTTAAATTAGATTCGGTGTTTCATCGGTGTCTAGTCTACAAAACTTATAGTTGAAGAGAAAACAATCCTGCTATTGATATCATTACATAAAATATATGAGTTCTCATATCGCATGTTAAAAGCCCTATACTTAACACTAGAAATTATTATCAGTTTCTCCGGCTGCAAGGTTTTCATTGGCTACACAATTCTGGGTTAATTGCGTTGGCGGAAAGCTCCTGCCAGCATGTGCAGTTATAGTAATTATAATATTTAAATTACCTAATTCAATTATAGAAATTACCAGAATGGAGTGATTGGATTATAGTGGAGAACTATCGAAGTATTTCCATCACAAGAAGTCATCGGAACCACATCTCCGTACTCAGCACACATTTTAGCGTATAATTTTGCCTCCTCGCCACCAATGTGATGAATAATAACGACCTATATAATTTTGAGTCGAGTTTCTGCTTATGAATTTTGCATGGTAGAGAAGCCATATTCCGAACAGATGATTGAATCTCTATACGTGAGACGATTAGCGTCTGTCATATTGAGACGTACGCTGTACTCGCTGTTCATGGTTTCATGGAGCCCAACACAACACCCCGTCTGCCGTTGGAGTTTGCGATGTCTCTATCCATTTACATTCTTTTGTTCTCCATACCTGACTATCCGTCCCATCATCATCGGTCTCTCGTTCAATATACATCTTTCTCCCGGTATTTGTTTCATGTCTCTGAAAAGAGATTGTATTGCCAATCAATTCTATATTTGGCGTGTCATCGTTGTACCTGTAACTACACACAGTGTAGCCCAGACGTCTCAAACACGCGGCCCGCGAGAACATTTTGTGCGGCACGCGACGGTATTTTCGAATTTCAAGTATTCGACAATGCATTCGTGTGTCATATATCTCTTTAGGTATGAGAACGTAATGTTCACCGTGAAACTACTATAAAATTCACCGAAATCTCAACAAACTTCACATCTGTGAGCAGCGATCCGTTCAGATTTACTAATTCCACTTTCGGATCAGTGCCAGGACATACAATGCGGACAGCATCATAACCAAGTTATCTTCAAACACGCTTCCACAACGAATCTACCTAAGGCACGCGGGAATCGTTTTTTTATAAGCACATCACAGAAATAATTGAAACTGGATTGGCCAATCTGAAATCACACTAGTGATCCGAATTACGACACACAGTGTAGCCCAGAGGTCTCAAACACGCTGCCCGCGAGAACATTTTGTGCAGCCCGCGACGGCAATTTCGAATTTCAAGTATTCGACAATGCATTCGTGTGTCATATATCTCTTTAGGTATGAGAACGTAATGTTCACCGTGAAACTACTATAAAATTCACTGAAATCTCAACAAACTTCACTATCACATCACTTTCAAAAGCTACCGTGAGGTAGAAGATCAGTTCTTACGTCACATTTCTAGTTCATGAAGATAAAACATGACCCGGTGATGATTCGTGATTGTTTTTTTTTCGTGTCAAGCGTGAGTAGTACGATAGTGAATTACATTTTCACGATGTTTGTGGAATGCCCGCGTGCAACTGCAAGGTCCCGTCAAATAATGCCTACTTGGAATAGGCAGCGTAATCGTGGCATATTACTGAACAGGCTTCAAAGTAAACGAATTTCCTGTTCATTTTATACAGTGTATGGTTTTCGTCATTCAAAAAGTAAGTTTTATGTTTTGAATTCGAAGAAACCTTTCGCGGGCCGCGCCGAATAGCTTCGCGGGCCGCATTTGGCCCGCGGGCCGCACTTTGCCCAGTTCTGTACTAGACTATCATGGAATTATGCCTAGAGACCGATACGATCTGTGGAGAGGTAGTTCTCAACCGCCAGTCCGAGGCAAGTGCCCTCTCAGCCCACCAGATGTATTAGAATTTTATATCTCAATGCAAGAAGTTGGACGCTTGATCAATAATTTTTAGAGATATGAAACATCGTCAAATGTTAAATTATTTAGAAGTGTGAAACGTGCCTTTTGGTATATTGTCGCAATGGAGGATTTATGGTCTCCTCTGGGCGTGCTTTACAATAGTGCAAGTGTTACAAAATAGCCTACAATTCGTTTTGGACGAACATATTATATAAATACTGCAGAGACATTTAAATAAACTTAATTCCGCATTTCCGCAATATATTAGACGTTAAGGCAAATAGCAAAGTCGCAATTCTTTCAAAGGATGCCGAATATTCACGATCAGTTTAGTGCAGTGCTCTTCAACATTCTTCGTCGTGGTGCACCCTTCTAAGGTTTACTCAAAACTCGTATCCCCTGACCACATAATACAGCGATTCCATAGTAAGCCTAATCCTGGGGTGTTCAACCTATTTTGTTATTCACGGCAGCATTTCGATTACATGTGTAGCATATGCGGCCGCATGCAAGACCGTAACTGCCTCATTGGAAACCCACTAATTGGGGGTGGGCGAGCTCGAAGGATGTCCAATATTATTTCTGGAATTAAAATAATTCATAAATTATTTTAATTTATGCAACTTTTGCAAAATTATTTTCACGCTCCGCCCGATTTAATATTGTCAAATATCTTGATTATTGGGTAGGCCTACCTTCTCCCAACAAACTTTACGTTTGATTTGTAGAAATGGGCATTTCGGCGTCGGCCACTACCGCGCCACGACGCACCAAGACATATAAAGATATAGGCCATGTAACATGCGACTCCGAGAAGTGTGCCAGACCGATCAGCAGCGAGAAGCCCTTGGACGAAAATGACTGCCCTTATGCTGGCCGAGAACTTCGATATATATATATACATATATGTTTAATTGTTTAATTTTAGGTGATTGATTGATCGTCATTTCGACAACGTCATTTGCTCAACAGTTCATTGTAACGCATTCTGAAAGGTGCATTGCATGGATAGGATGAATAAACTGATACAATTAGTTTAATGTTCTTCGGAATAATTCCTTCGACACAAATGAATCAGTTCGGCTTTACCACGACCATTATTGGAGCAGTTTCAAATTATCTGAACTCACCGATGCGGTCCATATTTCAATATCTAACGATGGCGAATACCAAGTCATGTCGTCCAAAAGCGAACACATGCGATCTTTATCAACATTGTTGGGATTTGAAGTCGAAGTCGAAATTATAACTACTTCCGAGTTATTTTTTTCGCAAATTTCCCTCGCTTTTGTGAAATCAAGCGGTGTCCGCATTTTAATCCAGTAGCATTCTTCGGCTTCATAGATATCGCAAACTCCTAAATTTGTGTATATAAATAACAGAATTAGTAGAACAGCATAACTTGAAAATGCTCAGGTACAATTTGAAAGTCCTCGAGATACACATCGTTTCGTTACATTTATTTATGGCTTCGCAATACAGAATGTGAATGCACTTCATACACTATATCCACTATATATTAGCTACGATTCAAGTCTTTTAGTGAATCCGAGCAGAATAGCCAATGTTATAATACACAATGTCACAATAATTACAGCGACTTCGACAATTCATAAATTAACTTTTCAAGAGGCAGTAGAAAAAGCAACAGCGACATTCTCACCGCCGCAATCCCTCCCATAATATCCTTCACTGCATTTGCACGAGTAATACGGCTGGATGTAATTGCTCATGTTCGAGCATGTTCCTCCATTTTTACAAGGATTCGGGTGGTGTTGACAGTATTTGACTGTATGGAAACGAAGCGAAAAATATGCCTGAATATTTATTTTCGTTAACATAGTAAAAGAATCAACAGAGATATATACTTACGGCCACAGTTCGTCCCATAATATCCGTCGTTGCAATCGCAGGTATGGTACGGTGAAGTTTCGATATTCACGCATGTCCCTCCATGTTGACAGGTATTCAGGTGGTGTTCACAGTATTGGTCTGTATGGAAACTGTGTTAAGCCTACTCAAGTTATACACGGGCACATGTTGTGGCAATGACCTAGTCATTTCGTCGACATAGCTCAGGAATTAGAAGCGATATAGGTATTTCGATAATATCAGTCGATGCAACTGCACGTATAGTAAGGATGAGTGCCATTACTAAGACATGTTCCGTTCTGTGGACACTAGGACTGTTCAAAAATATCCTTTTTTCCTTAATCTTGCGGGCTACGTGATTAAATTGTTAGGTTGCCTTAAAAAACGACGCACACCAAATTTGAATTCATTCCAACCAATATTCGCGGTTTACGTAGAGTTTGAAAATTTTGAATTTGCGCAGAAACGCAAAAAAATTTTTTTTCAATTTTTTCTGCCAACCCCGTGAAATTGTTGGGCTGTCTTCAAAAACTATTCAAAACAAATTTTACTCAATTCCAAGCCGTAGAAGTGGAGTTATATCAGTTTTTCTTTGATAATTCTGGGATTATCCTTGATCGGTGGATAAGCCAACAATTTTCATCGAAAAACTGGAATAACTCCGCTTCTACGGCTTGGAATTGAGTAAAATGCAATGGTTCGGAAACTGAGCGTGTTTAATCAATCCCTGAACATGTGCCTTGGACCCACCGGATAAAGACACAAAAATTGTTTGAGCAAAAGTTTTGAATGTTCATTGCGGTTTTTTACAGACATGGAGATTTATCGATATGTTCAAGAGACGGAAGCCCTAGAACAGAGGTCTCAAACACGCGGCCCGCGGGCCGCATGCGGCCCTCGAGAGCATTTTGTGCGGCCCGCGACGGTATTTTGGAATTTCAAGTATTCAACAATAAATTCAAGTGTCATATATCTTTTTTAGATATAATAACGTAAAGTTCACGATAAAACTACTGTAATAATCACAGGAAGCTCAACAAACTTAACTACCACATCACTTTTAAAAGCTACCATGCGGTAGAAGATCAGCTATACGTCACATTTCTATTTCATGATGACAAAACATGACCCGTTGATGATTCGTGATTGGAAATTGTGATTTGGTTTGGTGCGACCTTCTCGTAAAATGACTTGATCTCGGATTGACTGGTTGCTTGCGTTGCGCAGGGTAGCTATCTAATCAGGTCAGCATGGCAACCATTGGTATTCTTTGATCCCGTGACGTATAGTTGGTTGCATGCTGGGTAATGTTTGTTCTCTTTATCCATATTATTATTATCGGTGACGAGTAAGATAGTAGTACGCTCTACAGCTGTAACACCTATGAATTCCTCACGGGTTGGACATTTCTGTTCCAGGTAGGCCCACTCTTAACCAGGGTCCGTAAACCCCATCGGGGTACGAAGCACCACATCAAAGTGTACGAGATGTATTGTGGAATTAGGCCTATGTGCTGTGGGATATTTTCTCGGCCAATTTATTCAACTAGAAAATAGTCTTCGCGCTACACGCGATTTTGTGTGACTGGGATTTCGGATTTTAATACAGGTACAATCAGAAATTGTGTTGAAAACTGACAGGGACTACGAGAAATCTTATTGGAAGCACAAAGGGTACGGTCGCTAAAAAGGTTAAGAAGCAATGTGGGCTCAATAATGATTATATTTAAGTTGTTATTGATACGTTCCAATAATAATCGAAGGTAAAATCTAACGCCGATTTAATTTGACTTTGGTAATGACAGTAACAAGCCTATAGCCTACTTATATCGACAATCTCAACACCAGGATTAGGCTACACCGCTCAAATGCTCTGATATCAATATTCTACATAACTTGTGGCACGTCAAAGGTCCATTAGCCGCAATATTATAACCTCACAATATTATAACTCGCATGATGTCTATAACTCATTAATTAAAACAATTATGCTCGACACGAAAACAATGTTATTCAAATATTTGATAATTGAACTTTTTTCCGTGTCAAGCGTGAACAGTACAATAGTAAATTACATTTCCACAATATGTGTGGAATGCCTGTCCGCAAGGTCCCGTCAAATAAGGCCTACATGGAAATTATACATTGAATATCCCTATTACTGATGCTGCGGCCCGCGGCGTCATCAAAACTAGGAAAGTGGCCCGCGATCACATTTGAGTTTGAGACCTCTGCCCTAGAACGAAGTCTTGAATGTCAAAGAGCGTTGCTTTTCACAATTGATGGATTGGGTTCCTGAGAGTACATCTGCCTTGACCGACTAGCCTGTGCATGGCTTGCCAAGGCAATCTGAAATGTTGTAAGAGGTTGCTGATTTCCATTCATCCCCAAATAATTTTAAGGGCCATATCGCAGGAATCAACAGCGATACATACACACGATCGCCATTCGTCCCGGGATATCCTATGACGCATGTGCACTTGTAGTGCGAGTGGGTGTAATCGTACGTGTTCACGCATGTTCCTCTATTTTTACAAGTATTCTGGTGGTGTTGACAGTATGCTTCTGTGTGGAAACCAAGCTATAACTGGGTCAAACCAACTCAAGTTAGAGGCTGACAAATATTGCGGCAGTGGGCGAATCTTTTCCTCGACATAGCTCAAGAATTAGAAAAGATATACTTACGTTCGCAGTTACTTCCATAATATCCATAGATGCAGTTACACTCATAGTACGGATGAGTGTAAGTAAACTTACATTTTTCATTATGATGACAGGTATTTGGGTGGCGTTCGCATTAATTTACTGTATGGAACAAAGTGATTTGTCAAACTTACTGAATCTATACACAGCCAAGTATTATGGAATTGAGCGTGTCTCATTCTGGTCATAGCTCAATATTCACAAGAATTATGGGCTACTTACCACTGCAGTTAATTCCATAATATCCGTCAATGCAATCGCACGTATAGTACGGACGATTGTCATTATTCAGGCACTTCCCTTCATGTTGGCATGTATTCTGGTGGTATGCACAATATCTCTCTGTGTGGAAACGAAGCGAATATGGGCCAGACATACTAACTTTAGACACGGCCAAGTGTCGTGGCAGTGAGTGAGTCTTTTTCTGACCATGGCTCAAGAATTAGGATCGTTTTACTTACCACTGCAGTTTTTCCCGTAATATCCGCTGGTGCAATTACACGTATAATACGGACGAGTGACATTATTCAAACATTTACCTCCATGTTGACAGGGATTCTCGTGGTGTGCACAATATTGTTCTGAACGTATGAACAAAGCGATAACTGGGTCATACGTACTGAATTTATAAACGGCAGGTAGAGTGACATGGCATTGAGCGAGTCTTATTATGGCCATAGCTATAATTAGAAACGTGTTACACTTACCAGTGCAGTTTTTTCCATAATATCCGTCGGTGCAATTGCACGTATAGTACGGACAGGTGACATTATTCAGACATTGTCCTCCATGTTTACAGGGATTCTGGTGGTGTGCACAATATTGTTCTGTGTGGAAACGAAGCGATTACTGTGCCATAAATACTGAATTTAGGCACGGCCAAGTGTAAGGCAGTGAGCGAGTCTCATTCTGGTCATATTTTAAGAATTAGGATCGATTTACTTACCACTGCAGTTTTTTCCATAATATCCGTCAGTGCAATTGCACGTGAAGTACGGACGAGTGACATTATTCAAACATTTTCCTTCGTGTTGGCAGGGATTCTGGTGGTGTTCACAATATCTCTCTGTATGCAAACGACGCGTATACGTACTGAATTTGGACACGGTCAAGTGTCGTGGCAATAACCAAGTCTTATTCTGGCCATAGCTTAAGAATTAGAAGCATTATACTTAACAGTGGAGTGTTTTATAGGGATGTTGTGAACGTGAGGCTCACATTCGCGTTCTGTATGTGAACCTCAGAATTTTAGAGGTTCACGTTCAGAAACGAATCTCGGTAGGTTCTGCACTGTGAACCTTTTTCATACATTACAATTTTCACTTCATTTTAACATCTTTGGTTGATATTTATTGCATTTCAACTGCGGGCCACTCTATGCATGGCGCTGACAGTAAAAAATAAACACTAAACGAGCATGCACCGTGACAATCTCAAAATATTGGCTTGCTTTGTTACAAGTAGGGTTGCATTTAAAACAAACGGTTGTTTAAAACACTTAGTTTAAAACATGTTTTAAACATTGTTTTAAACAAATGCCATTTAGAAAAAAACAAAATTGTGTTTTTTTTGCAAAAGTTTTATAATTATATCGTAATTCGTAACCTGTCTTGATATTTTCGAAAATCATATTGCATGAACCCTCGGACGATTTGCACACGAAATCGTCGACGCATACAATATGGTAGGAATGGAACCCTCGACATCGGCACCGCTTAAGCAATTAGGCCTGTAACATGCAGGCCATATATCACTTGAACCGATTGGATGTTTTGATGATGATGGCCCTACTCCATAAAAATTCCGCATGATGAGGTAGACCGATAGATATGGGCCGAAAAAGCCGAGGAAGTACCCAACGAAACTGACGATGATGATACATACCCTACGACTCTTCTGAGTCGTGTAAATGGTATATTCAGTCGACTTGAAGGGCGGGACGATTTCATAGCTCCGTCCATGATGCAGGATGACTTATTTATGAACAATATTGACGATGATGTCGTAAAAGTAAAGCAGTTGTTGCTCTATGCTGCTCACTGTGCCGTGGAAGACACTCAGTGATTTTTTTTCAATAAAATATTCGTTGAATACAAGAATTTTCTTCGAGCATTCCATGCCGTGCAGTCGCAGTAATCACTGCATCGTAATTTTAGAAGATATTCGTCATCATTAGGATATCATGGGTAGAAAAAAACAAAAAAAAACAATAAAAAACATGTTTTAAACAAGGGCCATGTTTTAAACATGTGTGTTTTAAATTGATTTTTGTTTTAAACACAACCCTAGTTACAAGAGTTTGCTCAAAATATCCAGCTTTCCGTATGTGAATATTTAGTGACTCTCTGCTTTGAGCTTGAACCGCAATCACACAACATCACGAGCGAAATACACTACTGGTAAACGTAGTCAGCGAATAATGCTATTCAAGCAATCAATGAAATTGATATCGTTGACTGATGAAACAAATCTAACAGGCGTACGAGGCCAATATCAACATGGCAATACTCCGACGCCGAATACATTATCCGGTCTGGCCTAGACCGTTAAAACGTAAGCTTATATTCCGCTTGCAAGTCCTCGTCGAAATTGTTTGCAAAGTGACGAAAGATATTGATTTAATGGGATTGTTATATCATTTGATTGCCCCAGTTGATACATTCGGCTACGTTCAAAACGTCAATATGTATTTCAGCATTGTGGTATTATGTTACCCGAGCCGTCGCTAGGTGTCATGACCAATTTTACATTAATATACGCTATGACTTCACTGAAATGTAGGGTTGGAATCAGCAATATGACGTTCGAGTTCACACGAACCTGAGCCTTTCAGAGGTTCACACCGTCCCTAGTGTTTTCGATATTATCCATCGGTGCAATTGAACGTATAGGAGCCTACGGACGACTGACATTATTCAGACATTGTCCTCCATGTTGACAGGGATTCTGGTGTTGTGCACAATGTTGTTCTCAACGGAAACAAAGCGAAAACTGGGCCATGCGTACTGAATTCATACACGACAGGGTGTCGTGGCCATGAGCGAGTCATATCCCGGCCATAGCTTAAGAAACAGAAGCGGTATACTTGCCACTGCAGTTCTTTCCATAATATCCGTCGGTGCAATTGCACGTATAGTACGGTTTAGTGTCATTATTCAGACATGTTCCGATATGTTGACAGGGATTAGGGTGATAATTGCAGTAACCGCCTGTATTGAAACGCAGCGAGATCATGTTAAAGTTCCTGGTGTGAGGCAGCGACTTTGTTGGATTCCGACTACATCATTTCGCATCAACAATGATAAACGTAACAAGAACAATCACCGGAAATCCTACGGATTCACTGGCTCACTTTCATGTATACTTGAATAGTACTGTTACTTTCTATTTTTCAAAAATGTGCCTTAAATAATATACAGCGATTCAGAAAGTGCCTATTTTGAATGCTGTATACGCCTTGCGGGATGGGTTTATGATTTAGCTTATAGTCTGATGCTAAGCTCTTGTGAGCCACGACCAGACACTACAATATGTATATGCTAACTATTCACATGAATATTTCTGAGAAGTTTATTCAATAGCAATAAAATATTTCGCGCCTCGTGCGATGTTCTTATTGCTGTTGGCGATTGGCAATTATAGAGCGGTATCTAATTTATTAATAATCCATATCATCTCTGCCAATCATGATATTATGGTTTTTGCAAATAGTCGAAATCATATGCTTACTCCGCGTTTGCTCTTGGCCCGCCATATTTTTAACGATGACAATACGTCACGACTGCATTGCAACGTGGTAAAAACTAGTGACGTCACAAGGTCACAGTCAAATTTCGACGGATATGTCCCATAGTTACACCCTTGTATATAACTCATACAGAATACGCACTATGTTTCTGTTTGGATTGAACACTGTCTGTTGCTAATAATTGCGACGGTGCATCGTATTTTGGTGGGGTTGATGATTAGAATTTATCATATTAAAAACAAAAATTACAATTCCCTGTTTTGTGGTGGAATTTATATCATCCAATATATAATTAGATCATATACTTCATTCCCAATTATCTGTCTCAATCTACTATTCCCAATTTACATGAGCCCGCATTTACTGGATATCCTACTCTGTCGCATTGCACATTACATATGGCCCTGGTAAAACATGTTTCCTGTTATATTGGTTCTTATCTATTGTATGATTGAATTCTAACACTTTGCTGTTAAACGTGGAGTTAAATTCATTCACGAGCGTCAGCATTACACCACACCGACGTCATGCATTCTATATTTCAAATGCAGACCATAACATTTACCGACGCTCGTTCATAATCAAATTCATCGTAAAAGCTTGAGAAAGACTTAACTCAGTTAAATATGTAGTTAGACCGACGTTTTATCGTCGTAGGGGTAAAGTATAAATCAAGCTGAACTGCTTTACTTTTGAGTTGAATTGGAAACGGAGTTTACGGTGATCGACCTATCGATTTATATAGATTGTTAGTTGCTTGACGATTACTTTATCCAACTTATCGCAATATCACCTTGTAGAGTAGGTTCAACTCGTTCTCTTTCAGCCAGCTTTTCCAGGTCACTCATAATCGTTTCAAGAGATGTTCCGTCCTTAAAAACATACAACCTTATTTACCTTTCTCGTGAAATCCACCTTATGTCATGAGTCACATACATGAAGGCCTGAACAATATTTATGACATGGAATATGAAGAAAATGACGAATGTTTTCATTCTTATTTGCTTCTTAGCAGGTGGGTTTACTGATTGCTCGTGTACCGTTATGTTGAATTCGTGACTTGTCTGTTGGCTGTTGATTGCGTATCGCACAACACTTCTAGCTGCTTTGTTGGTATCCACCTAATTTCATTTGAATCCGACATATTCAACTGGCTTACCTCACAATTTCCATGAGAGATCCATCGTCCATTGATGTAATTTCTACTGCAAAATTGGCCTGCAATAAACGGAAATATTCGGTTCAGCGATCGTGTTTTTCAATCGACGGTATGACGTGAGGCTCGGTATGTGACGTCTAGGCTATCAAAGGAGTAGGGCTATAACATTATTGGGACCCTTTCTGGATTGTTTTGCCAAGTTACATCCTTGCAAATTTAACTTACAAACCACATATATAACCAACCAAGAGTGGATTATAACGTCGCAGCTTTGTCAAATATCTAACGACATATTGTACGAAAACTATATCGACTTGACTTGGTTTGTTTTGTTTTATTGACACACATAATTGGCGCTTTTAACAACTTGGTCAAATGCGCCCGCACAGTAAATGTCATAAGGTCTTTTTTACGCTTGTCTTGCGCCCCTTTTCCGGTCCATTTGCTGCCATCTTTCAAGAGTTCGGCTCTCTCTTCCTCTGAGCTCTTCAATGCGCTGTATTTACATCGGGATCGGCGATGAGGAGCCCAGATAAACCTCCGACACATAGAGACATGGCAGAGCCGAGACTCGAACCAGCAACCATCAGTGTCGTGACTGCTGTGTTTAACCAAATGCACCACTCGCTTACTCATTGACTTGACTTGTAGTTGCTGGTTGTCGGGCGTCATCATGATATTGTTTTTCCATGATATGTTTGGGAGTCTCAGATATCCCACCATTATGATATCCTGATTATGTAATGCCGACAATGTCTAACATATTATCTATTATTGCTTGATCATGAATACATGAGTTTGTAATTCTGATTATTTTTTGGCGTCTGCAGAATTATTCATATTACATGTGTTACAGTAGGCTTACTAGAGGACACTTTTTCTGAAATTTGCAAGTTGCAGAACCGGAGTGAAATTCTCCCACTTTGTGATCGGTTGACTAAAAAAAAAAAAAAAAAAAAAAAAAAAGGTCATCTTCTCCGCTCAGAACTCAAAATAACGTTTTTTACTCCACATCGCCAAGTGGATGACTGAAAAAAAAAAAGGTCATCTTTTCGCTCAGAGCTAGAAGCACCGTTTTTCACCCGTCGGAGCTTCACGTCTGTGCTAATATGTGGCATATCACTCGCAATTTGCTCTGAATCTGCTCTAAATCCTTAAAAAGAGGACAAAATCTCAAAAAAGAGGACAAAAGGGCGTCCTCCGAGGACACTTTCAAAAAAGTCAAAAAAGAGGACAAATCCTCTTAAAAGAGGACGTATGGTAAGCCTATGTTACAGTAACTGTGATACTCAACCTTTACTATAACCCGCGGAACACTTATAGGCTAATCAGCAAGCCTTCGCGGAACTCAAAATTTTTCGTTGAGTCAGAAAAACATAAATCTAACATTACATATCTAACTAGACATCTTATACATTACTATAGATTGCTGGTGCATAAACTGAACTGTACATCAACATCGGGAGTTGAGCTGGAAACAGAGGTGGTCAAAGTAGTCAAGAAAGCTACTCAAGTAGAAGTAGAAGTAGCGACGAAAAAATCTACTCAAGTACGAGTAGAAGTACTTCTTCCATAAGCAACCTAAAACTACTTGAAGTAGAAGTAGAATTGACTGACTTTAAAAGTACTCAAGTAAGTAAGTAGTTTTGAAAACGATCCTAATTCGTTCACCTGGATTGTAAAAAGATACAAATTGAGCTATGCGACAGGTGACGAGCTTGATTCATGTTGATGCATACCAGCAGGTATCCAATTTCCGATAGCATAAGCAATAAGTATTATTCCACATCATGTGATGAAAATTATAGTATTGATATGGAAATGCGATGCTAATTCTCTGTTTTCTCGAACAGCACGTTTTAGAAAATAGCATGGTATGCAGCCATCCCCCATACTATAAGGACCGTAGTTTAGTCGAAGAGCAATACGGAGAAGTTGTATAGGATACGGTGTAATCACGTTGCGCGATTAGTAAACGTTAATAAAAAATATGGTGGATCGTAAAAATGCCATATTGTGTAGCTTTATTTTCAGAAATTAAAGACATTACCACACTTGCTTTTATACTTCAACATGTATGTTATTTAGACAAAAGAACTGATATTAATTATAACTCAAAGTATATGATACTGGGAATTGAAAGTGAAATATATATACTACTTCTAAAAGCAGAACATGTATTTCATGTTTTTAGTCCAGAAAGTTTAAAAGGTGGTATGCTAAAACAGCTCTAAAACATAAAAAAGTCAGCTTAGGACACGCCATGGACATGCTAGATCAGTGGTTCTCAACCGCCGGTCCGCGGACCGGTGCCGGTCCGCGACGACATTCCTGCCGGTCCGCGAGGAATATTACAATTTTATACTTTAATTTCAAGATGCAATGTTGAAGGCTTGTCCTTTGATAAAATAAATAAAACATCTAATTTTAAACTGATTCAAAACTTCGTGAGGTAACATTAGGGCTAGAAACATGTTCGATTTGACTTAAAGTACAAGATGTTTCATTTGACGACATGCGAGCGACAAATACAGAACAGATACGAGCTCCCTCATCGCTAAGCCGCGCAGTTTGATCATTGGTTTTGATTCATTTATTTTGTGCAGGACCGTAACTGGGGTACCCCAAACCGCCCAATTGGAGAGGGGCCGAGCTTGAAAAGGGCCCAAAATTATTTCGCAAATGTACATAAATCATAGCGTTTTATTTGAAACTTTTCCCAACATTTTTCAATTTCTTTTCGGGCTTTGCACGATTTACTGTCCCTAAATGTCTTGCTTATTAGGTGCCCTTCTCCGAGAAATACGCATGATTTATAGGCATTTCGGCGTCAGCCATTGCCGCACCACGACGTATCCACACATAATGAAGTTTCGGTAACATATGGGACTCCGAAATTTGGGCCTAAAATTCGACCGAGAGAAACGCGCTTCAGTCGTTAATGATTAAAAATTTTCGCCATTGTCGCGATAAGCTACGTAAACTCTCTGCTTACGCTGAGTAGAATGGATGTGATCACAAGTACAGGTGAAAACATCCATTCAAATGTAGGGTCTTGGGGCGAAGCCCCCGGAAGTTTGACTTATCGCCCTGTGGGGGCCCCACGACAAGCGTTTTTGGGTGTGGGCTGACGAAGTGCTTTTTCGGCCCGGATTTGCGGATGGCTGGTATAGCTGCTGTAATGTGTTTTCTTGCGGCACGCACTGTATTCGTAGTTGCCGGAGTAGCCTGCGTCTGGTGGCAGTGGGCAATGAGCAAGGTAGCACGACAAGGTGCTTGGTTCGACTCCGATACGCTTCTTCTCTTGATATTGTCAAAGAGAAGAATATTACGAAGTTGACGTGGCCGTTTAAACCCACGGCCTTTGGCGCGAAAGACAGTAAACGACTCTCGGCGATAGCACGTTTATCTGGACAAGGCAATTTTACCTCGACTTGACAGACTCACTACCATAAAATCACATGAATGCCATCATGAATATTATTAAATACGACCAAAACCCTCCAAATGTCACTCTCTAGCATCATATAATTGCCAAAAACGGTTGCATACTTTACATTTTGGCTTCATTTCAATTTTGACAGTTCACCGGTCCGCCAGACATTTTTTGAAATTTTACCGGTCCGCGAGGCGAGAAAGGTTGAGAACCACTGTGCTAGATTACGATATGACAAGTAAATGATAGATTGCGAAACATCAGTTTCAAACATTATGATGAGCCATATATACTGTGATGAATTATTTCATATGGGTGAAGGGCGACAATGTGGTGCGAACGGAACCACGCCCACCCTCTACCTAAATTATATTCACCGATACTTTCGTGAAATCACATCGGCCACTCCGTATCCACTGCGCGCGAAGCGCGACGAAAATTCTGGGTTTTACTACACTTTTATGAATATTAAATGTTGTTACTCCGTAAAAACAGCCCCGAAATTCCTCAGGCTATCTTCCTGATTGGTAGATTGAACTACTTCTACTTGACAAACTTAAAATAGCGAAAAGTAAGTAAGTAGATCACAAAATATTACCAAGTAGAAGTAGAAGTAGCGAAAATCAGATCTACTTGAGTAAGTACCAGAAGTAGAGGAAAACTACTTGAGTACTTCGAAAAAGTAGAAGTACTTCGTTACTGACCACCTCTGGCTGGAAAATATTACTGTTTCTAGTCAACCCAGCAATAATAATTCACTTAAGATTTTGATACTACCCGTTTTCTCGTCCGTTGCTATATCTTTTGTAACTTGTAAAAAGTGTCCACTTTTCGGATCTCAACATATGTTAACTCTGCACTACACAACAGTCGAAATTCGATATGTGACTTCTAGGCCAGGGGTCGCCAACTCAAAATGGGTCGCGGGCCACTTTTAAAATTTCGTGAGTGCGTGTCTTGGCCCCCCACGGAACCCCTGAGAATGGTCAAGGAACCGCTAGTGTTCCGTGGAACACGGGTTAAGAATCATTGCTCTACAGTTTTCAAACTAGTTTTCTTTTGGTTGAATTAGACACAGCATGAACATTTGCGAATAATTATAATGGTTCAAGTATCTAAAGTATTTCCTGTGATATTCGCAACATTGATGCCCAGATAGGGTCGAAAACTCTTTCAATTAGTCACGTCTGCTCCAAAAATGTGTGTGTTTGCTTTTCACCAACCGGTATTACCAAACTACTTGGATTAGCCTGAAACTATAATTCGTGTACAGGCGATATATATAAATAAGTATTTACAGACCTTCGAGAGCTCCGATAGCATTTTCATGGATCGAATATGCATATGATTTCGGGAAACTTACTGATGTATAAATCTTACACTTTAGTTGGGGCTGTAGAGGGCTTCATTATTAATTATGGCAATATCGCCATAATTTGACTCTGTCGCGGCCAAACGTTGAGTATAAACGAAAACTAGTCATAACGAACAACTCACCCGAAGAACGCGAAACTGTCGAAATCAACGCAGTCGCTTGCAAAATTATCGAGAGCAGTGGAAACGCAACCATACTGCCTGACTATAGTATTCAATATAAGTTTACCTTCATAAATCATTTCTGGCTCAATAACAACGTGGAACGAGGAAGTTGCGCTTTGGGCATAATTTTGGTACTACGTGAGAGATGCCCTGGTATGAACTGAGTCAACTGACTAACATTTGTTCCCCGTGTTTTTTTAAGTTGACATCTGACGGCTGTGCAAGTGTGCATGTTGGGCTGTCAATCATATACACATCGCATCATATACAACTACATTGGTTACATTTCATCGTCAGCGCTCAGAATTTGATACAATAGTCATCACTTCATGCTCTTGTGATATAATTACTAATAACACTGATTTTTGTACATAAAAACTCGATTTTATTTGTTATGGGTAATGTTAAAAGGCCTTTGAAAGCACTTGCTTTCATATTAAAAAAGTTGAAGTCAGAGTCAGGAACATTATCACAAACTCCGACCCCGACTCCAGACAGTAATTTTTCACGACTCTGACTCCGTCACCAAGGAGGGCTGAAACAAATTTGAGAGTCCGACTCCATTATGAAAAATATTACAGGAACTCCAACTCTGACTCGACAGACTCCGACTCCACAGCCCTGCTATGTACTACTGCAGCAGAACATCAACTGCTCACCAACAACAATGTAAAGAGAACAATGTAAGTAAACATGGTTGTCACACAAAACAAAAACATTGGAATGAATTTTAATTGAAAATCCGGTTGACTTCTTTGGTATAAGTCTGGTGTGTGTATTGACCTCCAGCGAACTCCCGGGGCTCGTATGAACCGCGGTTGCGAACCACTGATTCAGAAGTATGATGAGCATTGATTGGAGTGGATTGTTTCCGGATTTAAATTGTCAGAATCACTCAATAAGCATTGTCGGTGTATCATGAACACTGGGAGTAAACATGACATTGCGTCTCCGTGGATGTTAGGGATGGTCGTTTCGACATCCTTTTATCTGTTCATTGCGTCACATTGTCAGTTGTGCATCGCGTAGTGCGAGTGAATGAAAATAATAGCATCTATGGTAGGATATTTTTACTGAAATTGGCTGTTAAGAGAACAGTAGGCTACTGATTTACTGAAAATACTATACCGCTAATTCCAAGCGACTTCGTCCCGAAAAGCAAGAGAATGGACGATATCCAGTAGGCGAACATCACGGATGTCATTAATTTCCTGCAGAATAATCGACAAATAAATGTTGCATATACTATACATGTAGGTTCAGTATATGTAAAATAATCGTAGTGTATATTCCTCGTGTGCGTAATTAATAAGGCTGGCAAAAGCGGCAGCCTCAGTGATTCTATTCTTAATCGTGTAATATGCGTCCAGTAGAGTCGAGTATTGTAGTATCGATTTTTATGACGTCATATCAGTATGGAGGATCGGGAAATATGTATCTTTTATGCGACGACAAAGAATGCAATGCCAGAGTGGCGCAGTTATGGTTGAGCACTAGCGTCACGACACCAATGGCATTGGTTTGAATCCCTGTTCAGACCAAGTTATATGTGTCGGAGGTTTATCTGGACTCTTCGTCGCTAACCTCACTGCCATTGCGATGCTTCAAGATAGCCCAGAATGATGGTGGCCGTGCCAAAGAGTCGGCAGCAAAGAACAAGTTATACGGTTACATGAAAAGCGAGAGAGACTGCTGGGTGAATGGATGTGTGGCTGTAATTCGTTCGTTAAAGAGTATGCAAAGTCAAAAACACTACGGTGAACGTTACCTCCATGACCTGATGATAAACGCCACAATTGTTCAATAAAACAAGCAAACAAACAATGACAGTTCTACATAAATGAAAGATATTTGGTATTTTTCCGCACTTTGTGACAATGCTGTGGGATGATCACGACTCAGCAGACAGGCTCTGTACTACATGTTTCGTATGCTGAGGTTTCAAAGCTGCCACAGCAGGAAATGGTATCAAAATATAGTTTTTGTGGATGGATTGAATCTTAGATGCAAATAACGTATATTTCAGTACTCGAAAGAATCATACCTCACTACTCGACTCGAATCATTAGAATTAATACTTGGTTTATAGATTCAAAAACTCGAATCATCGTGTCCAACCTTATTCCCTATCATTCAGTTTTCATCATGCAATACTGAAGCATGCTAAAAGTGTAGGTTATTTACCATTGGATCTTTGGCGAACTCCACTAAACATTTGTCAAAAATGAACCTTTCCCAATGGGGAATTCGCAATATATTATGCTGCCAAAGTCGTATGTGAAGCATTGGTAGTTTTAAAAGTCATTAAATAGTAAAAGCCGTATATTTTGTTCTTGCCAACTGTAATTTCTGGTCACTAAAATCGCTTTTCGGCTACAATTACATCCTGGTTCGGATACAAGGCATCGGATACAGATTATCGGCGACGTCAGCAATTTCACTATTCATAGTTTACCTACAGCTGAAATAATATGAGTTAATGTCAACAATGTTGCAATATCGTTCCATGACTAATGTTGTAGCTGGTCTACATAACTGTATTACCAACAGAGGTGGTGAAAGTGGTCATTGTTCGTACCGTAGCAGATGTAGAATTACCGCTGTAAATTCCTACCCGATTTCAAAGAGGGCGTTTTGTTGAGACGCCGGATACCTTTAGTGGTCAATTGAAGGCGCCACTCTCAGAATTGCAAAATGAATCGCCGCCGCTAACGCAAAAGTATATGACACCACAACCCTTATATACGGGTGTGAATATACTACACACCCATAGCACACGAAGTCATAACCCACCTCCTACTTATACCGCGCAATAAATAGAGTAGACAACATTTTATTCCAAATTTAGCATGCATGTAGAAACGAAGGAAGGTATGCACGTAGCCGCGATATAATTCTAATTCAGATAACCTGTTGAGTAGAAGTGAAAGTAGTAAATAAACACAACCACTTGCGAAAGTATTGCGAGTAGGAAAAACCTTTAAGTACTCCCGAAAGTAGAACAAATATGCATAACACCATGTAGCAAAAAATTAGTTGAGCCATGTTTTCATATTTCCTATGCCATATTCCTCGATAAAACATGTTTCAGCCATTTTTGCCTCAAGTGTCGCTTCAAAATCTCATTTTCACTTTTAAACTTCCCGCACAACGTTTATTGAATTACATATTAACTGCGACTTCACATTGATACATCACTCAATTCATAGTAGCTGGTTGTTAGTAACAATCATCGTCTCAGTCTCAGGTAGTCAGCGTTGGCTACAACCAGCAATTTCAAATTCATTTTCGTTTCGTTCCGTTAATGCACTAATTGTGGATCTAGTGCAGTGGTTCTTAAAGTATGGGTCGCGACCCAAACATAGGTCGCGAAGGGTATAATTTTGGGTCGCGACGGTACCAGAAAGGTCCTTTAATATGTATGTAATATTATTTGAGGTCATTGCAACAACAAAAATATCTTCGCTTTTCGCGCGATTTACTGCAGTTGGTTTGAGCATATCGGAGGTCACTGAGTTTGGTACCACGGCCAATAAGCGAGACACGTGGAGAAGTCGCCACCACAACATGACTTGATCATGAAAATGTGCCGACCTTTGTATTAAACAAATTGCTTTGAATTCATGATAAGATTTTTTCAACATTGGTTTCTCTGGAAAACACCTCTGGAGACCTGGGACGCTTTAGTGTAGAGTTGTACAACGAGCGGTTGCCGGTTTATGAGGCCAAAACCCGTCCACGCTTGGACACATGAATATATGACGTTGGGCCAACATACAGCTGGGCAAAGTGCGGTGCCAAAAAGTTCGGTGGCGATAATTGACCGTCGCTGGGTGGCCAAACCCTTCGTTATTGATATAATTGGTCGGCACCCAAATGCATTCATTTTGGTGTGTTTTGCTTGGGTCGCGAGATACAACTAAAAGTCAGATTTGGGTCGCGGTCTAAAAAGTATAAGAACCACTGATCTAGTGTGTATCATTAATGTAATCTACGGATTACAAATGTAATCTGCGTGGTGGCTGTCTTTGGTATATCTGTGGTCTGTATATCAGTTTGATAATACAGATATAAGTAAGTTTTTTTTTACTCTTATTAACTTTACTTTTGCATGAAAATTGTAAAGAATTGTAAAGGTCATTTCGTATAATCGGCGAAACATACCGATGAAATATGGTTGGATGTCGAAGGGGAGATCGGCATTTAATGTCATTTGCTATTAAAGAATCTGAAGGGAAATTCGAAACCTTATAGATGACTATTATTTCGATATGGCTGACCGCATTCCAAGGTTCAGAATACCTAGTGACTAGACATTGCATATCCTTCGAAGCCATCTCCTCGTATGAAGATGTTCCGTATTGCAGTAAGTTTTCATTGCCCAAATTATGAGGCAAGAAAGCTCCAGGAGACTCGACAGGGCTTAAAGATACAGAAAATGACTCCGATGACGAATTCAAGATCTCTCATATAGATATAAATTTAGAACCACACATTCTGAACCAACACGAAATTGATGATTTAGTTGGGACCCACAAAATCAAATGCGGTGTGCCAGAAATTTCGCAAATGAAGAAATAACGCGTCACGTCGGTATCACACAGATCGATGGAATGGTATATACTTTTTCCGTGAGAATATAGTAGCCGCAGTTTCAATGATGGCCGTTCGGCTATGCTGACGCTGTATCTTCGATCAGCTGATTGCTATTTGCTAGTTTCAATACACTTTCCATATCGAATTAACCATGGCTGAAACTCCTGACAGAACTTGGACGCATTACGAAACCCGGAATTTAATTATCAGCAGCGTAAGCGAAATTAGTTTGGATGGTAGGAAAAGCAGCTGAGACTTCTTGGTGTTAAATTAACGATTTGCAGTTCTTATATCGAAGGACAGCTAAAAACAGATGCAGTTGCTTGCTAATATGTTATCCCAACAATCGCTTGTCCTGAATACCAGCAATATTTTATTTTAACGTTTTCAATTTAGACCTGCATGTTTCAGGTCAAAACGGGTTGTTTGATTGAATGGCCGCTACAAGTCGGCTCGGCTACTTCCTGTCGAGTCATTTAGTCTTAATCTGGTGATATGGTGAAATTATTTATGAGGAAGTAAGCCGAAAACGTCATCGCGAAATCTTCGCCCGCCTATTTCGGCCAAGTCACGGTCGGATTACGCCTGGTCATGGAAACACGGTCGACATGTAAAACGCATGCGTCATGGCCTTTGGGTCGTACATGTACCGTTCTTGGAAACGAAGTAAATCAAGCGACCAAGTAGTTATACGGCAAATTCAAGCCGTTTCTTCGATTAATTCTTCTAAAAGTGAGCGGAACGAAACTGCTTTACTAAGCGGAATCGACTGCGTATGTAAGACGATGAAATCAAAATGACTGTCCACTTTTGTTTGATTACTTGCAGCACAATACTGTGTTGGTCACATGCCTCGGCAAATCACTCATTTCGCATATATGGACGTCAACTTGCAGCTAACGATTGTAATCAATCATTACCTTCTCAAATTTCTGATTCTAACTTCCTGCAAACGCAGCGACGTCTTCTTTGCTTCTTTGTTCACTATACGTCGACGGTAGAATACAGCATATAGCTCGAATATTATCTGTTATGTTTTAGTAGGCAGGCCCTATCAGTATGTACGAGTATATGTTTTATTTCCGCGTTGGTATGACCATTCGTAGAGTGGAATATGGGTGCATTAAAAGTCATTCGCACATCAAAATCGTTGACGTAGTTATTATACGGAAATAGGGCATCAGGTGGTTTCATCTTTTGTGCTCCCAGCCGCGATGATTTCGAAGGAGTGTTCAGTTCAATGTGGATTCAGCAGTGTTTGTCGCCATAAAATCACCTTGCTATCGCATTCATACTCCTAGTCCAAATGTAGCCTTTCTAGTTTATTTCATGTTCAAATATAACAATGGATGTAAAGATGTTCAAATAAATGCTCTGAAGCTTTGAAAATCTGCTTATGTATATCCAACTTAATTTTAATATCAGCTGAATGTATTGGGGTTCTCCGTCAAGGTGTGAGATATTGGTTTTATCGGTATCGACCCAAAAATCCAATATCGATCGGGCTCTATAGAGTATACCAAATATTATTTGCTGCTATTTTTGGGTGCGAATGTCCTGCAGCGATAAAGTGCCTTAAAATCTCATTGGAAGTCGGATATTTCCGTTGTATATGTCCCTGGCACTAACATAATAACAGAATGTGAAGTCAAATGGATGGATGAACTTTACCAGAACTACAAAAGTACATATATATGAAGATTAAATTTTTAGCAAAGAATACCTTTGAATTGTAAATTTTTATATATTTGGACCAGTGTCGAAAATTGAAGTTGGTTTGTGAGGGACATTTTTTTCGATTTGAACAAAATGATTAGAATTTTTTTAATTCATACCAAAATAATCATCAAAATGCTACAGGCGAATTTTTTTCTTCTAGTCATAACCCTACTGCACACAGCTAAGAGAGATGGCTGTTTAAGGTTGTCTCTGAAACTGTATCTTACCATTGGTGTTTCAATTACGATTTGTGAGGGGAGTTTCTCAAAATGATAAAGTATTCACGTTCTACGATGAATGATGATTGGCTATCAGTTTCAAGGATTCTTTCTATAGAAAGAGACTACGTTCAAAGACATGATTTTGTAGATGTTATCGCCGATTTTGCTTCGGCGAAAGCTCGAAAGGTTCAATTTTGATCTTTTATTCACCTAATACGTTTATTCTCCATTTATTGGCCCTTAATGCTGAAACAGCGAGGCTTCTTTCTCAAGCAATATAGAACTTCTGAGACGCGGCACATTATTTATAATTGGAGCAGCATTTGCTTCAATGCCACTGACGGTATCCATGAGGGTTTTCGACTCCGATGGACACCAACACTAGACTGATATTCTTTCTCGTGATTTCGCAGCTTCCAACTGATAGCACGGCCCATTTATCGGCTTTCAAGACACCGCCTACGCGGATCAGAATGCAAGAAGTAGCCTAGATAAACCAGTAACACTTAGTAAGGGATTCTGGCATCGACCTCAGTCACCTGCTGGTGTTGCAGATGTGAATCATACCACTACGCTATCTCGCCACACATGTGAGTGCAGTGTGTTTATATGGTCTATCAACTCTCAGTACAGACTCCAGAGTTAGGTTGTCCAGGGTGACAGAACTTGGCGCAAAAGAAAACAATTTGATGCCAATCCATCGCCGTTGTGACAAATATCAACAAGATGTAATTGATGGCCGTAAATTCAAATAAATTTCCCTTCTAAATTTCATTTATGTGCATTGTGCAATAACCCCTCTGCCGAGTAAGAAACAATAAGTGTATTTTAGGCCGACAGGAATAATTTTAGTGCTGGAAATCAAACATGGAAGCATTTTCCCAAAATGAACCTCGATTATCATCACCGGTGAATACAATCTTACTGAAGAGTCTAATCACCCAATGTTCATTCTGGCTACGCTTATGTCTGTGTAATGAATATTTATTGATTTTTCACTGTTCGTAAAGTGACGATTATCATGTTATGAACACGTCGAACTTCGATGTTAAGCATTTAAACATTTTCAGACGCTGCTGACGCTTGAATCTAATCTGCTCAATAGAGCTCTCTCGCGTGTCGAGCTGTCGAATTGCTTACATATGTTGTTACTTTCAATGAATGGATGAATGAATGAATATGGATATACCGTGTTATTTATAATCCAGCAGGAGTTCATCCATTGATATACTAAAACAAGGATGAAATATTATGGGATTAAACTTATTGTCGATGGTTGTACATTGAACAGTCTGGTAATTCGTCCCATGATTAACATAACCGCATCTACGAAACTCTGCCGTGTTGTGGAAGCAGCAAATTGCACTATTTGGCAATTCGCAGCGTAGTATATGTGGTAAGGTAATGCTGTTTCCAACGGGGTGTAAAGTCTTGACCCGCGGTTCCTTCTCGTCGGAAATAGGAATATTCCGAAGGTTCGCACGGCGAGTTCACGTTTAGTAACTGGCTTTTTGGTAATGTTCCGGCTCGTATGACCGCGTGCACTTCCAGCATTGTCGCTATAGGCCCGCTACATCAGACGTCATAATGAGTGACACTCGAGTCTCGACTCGACGCCCAATACTCGTCTCAGAATCTAATCACGCAGGTGGTCGATTTCGTCCAGCCCTAGTCGTTGGTACGTCGTCATTGTGACATATATACAGAAACATGGTACCCCATTTCATCTATCGCCCGTTGACTCCAACAAAACGCAAAATATCTATTTATGACCAATCGTGATGGGCTATGCGTGGGCTGGACACTAGGGTTATGACTTGAAAAAAAATTGCCTGTAGCACGACTTAATGAAGATTTTGGTATAAATTAATATAATAATTTTGCTCAAATCGAATAAAATGTCGCGTACAAACTAACTTCAATTTTCGACACTGGTCCAAATATAGAAAAAATTTACAATTCAAAGATATTCTTTGCTACAAATATATGTCCTTTTGCACTTCCGGTAAAGTTCATTCATCAATTTGACTTCCCTTTCTGTTATTATGTTAGTGCCAGGGACATCTACAACGGACATATCCGACTTCCAATGGGATTTTAAGGCACTTATCACTGCAGGACATTCCAGCGCATTCTGATAAATCTGAGGACATGCCGGTTCATGCGTTCCAACATGTCCCCAGATTTATCAGACCACGTGTAGCCTATCACGTTCGGTGAAAAGCTCACCCTTGACTCATCCGCTTGAACTGGATGTTGACCGATCAAAGGCCATTACTTCTGCCATCGGCAGACATCTGCTAGATAATCCGATTTGTGCGAATAATTATCGAGACAACAGATTTCGCGTCGTTGGGATGGGCCGGTCACACTTCCATTTGTGCGCCTTAGAATGGACTTTTATCAAAATACACCAACCAAAACTCTGTCAACAAAAGGAGTTCGTGTACCACCTGAAGATAGTACTTTGAACGCTCTCTCATTCGAGATTTCATGCTGGTGACGTCATATTTCGTGATACGATGTTGATATACAATGTTCTTTCCAATTCTCTACTAGTTGGTGACCATTACCGCTGACGAGTGTTAGCCGAAAATATTCGGATTCATTTCAATATGAATATACTATTCAATTGTATACTGAAGTTCTGTACCTCCAAGAAGCTCTTCGTATATATACCAATATTCAAATTCACAAATATATCAGGAATAACTCAGTAGCGCATAGAACTACAATTGTGCTCGTTTACTACATGTTAAGACGTTGTAGAAAGAGCATATTCAGCAATGCATTTATACCTATTGTTCACCGTACATATTGGAATTGATGTAAATAATTTAGTATTGATTAGGGTTACCATATGAATATGTCCTCTTTTTGAAGAATTTGTCCTCTTTTTCTAGAAAAGTGTGTTAAAATGCGATCGAGTTGGCAAAACAATCATAGAAAAATACGACACAACTGGTACTTTGGGAATAGAAATGGGAAATATGACCTTTAGTCAACACGACGGAAGTGGGGAAAGCGGGCCGGGAATTGAGTCGGAAAGATGACCTTTTTTTCTTTTCCGGTACTACAGCTTTCAGAATTTTTGAAATGTGCCCTCTTCTTCGGATATAAAAATAAGATAACCGTAATATTGATGCTACACAACTACCAATTACTACGCTATAGCGATAATATATCTATTAGATGTGTATATATTATGCTGCTTTACTGTGTTTACATAATCATCGTATTGCCTAATTAGTTCGTTAGAATATTTTTGGCTTCTACACAATGTATAGTCGAAGAGAAAATAATCCAGCCAATGATAGTATTACATAAAATATATGCTATTTCATATAGTGTAATAAAATCTCTTCACTTGTCGCTAGAAATTATTGTCAGATTATTCGGGTGCTGGACGCCTGGACGCCTGGTTTACATTGGTTACATAGGAATATTTACATGTTTACACTGACCAAAATATTAATTCCCAAAATATACAATCTATGCCACAGACGCTATAAAACGCGCTTCTGTCAGCATTTGCAGTTATAGTAATTTAAATTAGCTAATTAAATTAGCATAGTGAAGCGATTGGATTACAATAGAGAACGATCGAAGTATTTCCGCCACAAAACGTCGTCGGAACCAAATCTTCCGTATATATAGTACAAATTTTGAGCGTGTGATTATGCCCCCTCGCCAACAATACGATGAATAATAACCAGGCCGTGTTATTTTTGGCATTTCAAGAGCCAGATGCCAAAACTGCCAAAAACAAAATTTGAAAATGCCCAAAATAAGCAATATTTACGCTTCATAACTAGTAAGACTCCAGAGCTCACATCAACAGAATGGCAGTCTGAAATGAAATATCCTACGGTGCAGACTCATTTTAATTGCTAAATTGCCATCAGCCTACGGACACAACATTATCCTGTTTAGAGACGTTTTTTGGGGGATAGTGGAAAATAAGTTGGATGAGTAAGTGTTTAGAAAATGTTTACAAAAGGCCATTTCTCTCGCGATATATAATACCTTTTTTCCAAAATAACTTCAAGATTAGCTGCTAGATCAGTGGTTCTCAAACCGAAGGGCTCACCCCCCTTGGGGGCGTGAAAGCATCTGAAGAAGGGCGCGAAGCTGCGGCCAACTGACAGTTGTTTCTCGCTCCTTGCGGTTTACCTCCAATTCATGGTTGTTGCCCTAGGTATAGTCCGAAATTCATATTTGAGAACTCTCTCATCAACAGTGATAACTTTCCATGCCATCAAACTATCCCCTGCGATTGCTAGCACTCTGGTTTTATTTTGTGATATGACGATAAGGGGGCGCGAAATGTTTCACTATCATAATGGGGGGCGTGTTTAAAAAAAGTTTGAGAACCACTGTGCTGACTAGGCTTGACAATATATGTTCATTAAAAAAATGTTTGCCAATGTTGGTGCCATATTTGTTGCGATTATGTGTCGTATGAAGCGTAACGCGCTATTATTACATTTGCCACCACCTATACTGTGGAGATGGATTTTCGGCACTCGCTAATATCCATTCGAAGGCGCGGATTTCCAAGACACAACCATGTATTTCAAGAAATGCAATCGCAGAATTCGCTTTGAAATAACAAAAGTCAGTTGACACAATCTCTACATAGATAATATTTGCAAGTAAATTAATTTTGTTGCTGTTTATCACTGAGTCTGCAGTCATGAGGTCAAATGACGATTGCATGATAATTGAGCTAAATTTGAACTAAAACATTCTGGGGGTCCGCGGGGGTCGAAACGGTCCGACAGGGGTCCGCGAAGACAAAAAGGTTGAGAACCACTGATCTATTTAGAGGACGATGCCAAAACTGCCAAAAATAAAAATCGAAAAATGCCAAAAATAACGCGGCCTGATAATGACGGATCAATAATATATTTGACTTTTGTCTGTGTCTGAATTTTGCATAGTCCATGATCCCGAACTCTGAACAGTGGCTGAATCTCTACACGGTAGACTATATTGGCGTATGTCTTATTGAGACGTACCCTACCCGCAACCTACATCGCTGACGACTTTTGACACATAGAAATTTGGCACATCAGGGCTGTTTAATTTAATTTAATTCCATTCAAATTAATCAGAATATAAAGTTCGGATAATTTCCACACATGAAAAATATAATATTATCAGAGATGTTGGGAAACTGTGAAAGTATGGAAACAAATATCATATATGGTATAGAAGAATGTTGCTATGGAATGGGAAATTGCAAGTATGGTATGGAACGATTAAGGAATTCAGGAACATTTTTGGCCGCATTAGTTGACTGTAATGAATGCAGACAGTCTTTCACCATACCTCCACGTATCGAAGGCTTATACGGGCGCTTCGAAACTGCAGTACAGCCCCATCTTTAGAAAACCAAAAAAATGGCTTTCTTCAAATAAAAACAAAGTTGGAGGAATGGAGAGAGAGAAAGAGATATGGTATTCTTTTTAGCCTGCACCATCGAGATGCTTTGACGCCGGAGATGCGATACGGCCTTTATAGTAAGGTCATCTAGTCTGCACACCCGGGTTTTTTCTCCTTCATGCTATCCGTGATTGCTGAGCGCCTAGCGGGAAAGCCGCGGATACCAGTTTTCGAGTCTCTGGTCTGACCCGGCCGGGGACCGAACCCACGACCTGCCGATCGAGAAGCCGGACGCGCAAACATCACAGTATCTCGCTCGGTAGTGGTGTAGATGGAAAATTATTAGCAAGAGATAAAAAGCTTTACACCGTGATAAATGAACTACAGAAATCCATTGAACAGCTCTAATGTCACTATTGTCTATCGCCCGACAATATTCGTAATATACCAGCGAGATGGGATTACTTTTTGATTAATTGCTCTCGTAAAGTTGTTTCGACAACGTCCTATTTCTTCAACTGTTCATAGTAACGAGCGTAAACTGTATAGCTTTGAATCGGATGAATATACTGGTAAAATCGGTTTACAGTTATTAGGATTAATTGCTTTGAGACGGCAACGGCCACGAACGCGAGGGCTCGTCGGTCAAAAGCAAGTACGCCCGATCAACAACGCTCTTATAGAGAGTTGTAGTCGTAATTTTGGCTACTTCTGAATTATTTCTTTTGCAAATACGTATCGCTTCTTCGTAATACATGAATGTCTTTGAAATTTCCATCCAGTAGCATCCTTCCGTTGCATTGATATGGCATTGTTCTAAATTTGCAGAAATAAATTACAGAACCAATTTAGTAGTATAAATTGAAAATGTACAGGTACATTTGACAGTAGATGTATGTGGAGTAGTGGTTCTCAATCCGGGCTCGATCGAGCCCCAAGCTTTCACTAAGTTACTTTCGGGAGTTTGGCGAACTAGTGGTAGCCTACGTGATGCATAAAAATTCATATATTCATGCCAATCAACGACTGCTTCGCTTATGAAGGCGTGCGTCGAACTATGTAATAACCGATATTCCCAATCGGACAAGTCACAACAATATAAGGAATGTTTTCCAGCCGTTTACAACAGAGAAGACGTGAATGGACTACCGAAAAGGTATCAAAAGATAATGTTCCGACTACAAACCGGACATTGCGGATTACAAGCGCACCTATTCAAATTGGGCATAGCAGATTCGGCCAATTGCTCAACGTGCCGTCAAGAAGAGAGTGTCACCCATTATTTATTGACATGTCGAAGTTACAGACACCAGAGAAGAGTTCTCGAGAACACGGGTCGGAGAAAGAATATCATTCCCACCGTAACAAACTTGTTGACTGACGCGCATATTTTCCCATGCATTGTTGAATTTGTTCTCGCTACGAAGCCAATTTTGTATTGTAATGTCCACCCGTAGATGTTAAATGCTCTTTTGGATATGGCGAACACAACCATTCGAGTTATAATTCGCCAATCAAATAATCATCATCAACAACGACGACGACGACGACGATGACGACGACGTGACGACAAAATTGAACATTCGTGATGTCGCCGTGGCACGATAGGATTCGTCCTGTGCTCCCTATTTACTGTGTTAAGAAACTACCGTGATTTTTACAGTCCGCATTTACCATGCCTGTAGCTGGACCCTTGGGTCACGGTGCGATCAGTCCATGCCGCGATCTGATCATCACAAATCGACTATCGACCAAATATCCAACAGTTCAAAATTCTATTTTTGTGCTCTCCGGCGGCATCTGACCCGCCAGGAATCGCGATTTAATAATCATGAAGGAAATTCTAACGTCCGCGTTTTACAATTAAATAACATGAATTCCTCACAACGCATAACGCAGGGCTAAAGTCAGAGTACTACTAAATCTGGTTTAGCGGTTTGTTACTGCATTCAACCGACTAATCGTTGTATTTTAGGCAATTCCGTTGTTTGCAAATAAATGTTTTGCTGGAATAGAACTCCTTTGATCCCTATTATAATATTATATGCTTTGATGTATATAGAGGTTTCATAATAAATTATTGAAATGAAACACACTGTAATAAACCCTCCTGTATATCCAATCTACATGTTTTCCTGTACATTGGCGACCGAGACTGTAAACGTCCGTGTAAATCGGGATTAGATGCCAGCTTGTAAATTCACATAAATCCATACCTATCGCAAACCAACGCGATGCTAAACTATCGCAACAGTTTCTTCACACTCCCAAAACGACATTGGAACAAACTGTATATTCATTCATGACTCAGATGAAATGGTTATCGATGGAAAAGTATTGCTGCTGGAGGTCTAATTCTTCTTTAGGAAGCATGCCGTAACAGGAGTGGTCTCACGACAAGATGAATTAATTCCACTATCGGCTAAACTTCCAATTGTTTCTTTTTCTCGTCCTCGTGCATTCCTTCTGTGTAACTAGTATCTTGCAGTTCCACTAAAAAGAATTCATGGGTAAGTCGCGATATTGAGCAAAGTTCGTAACCTAGACATGATATTATGAAGACTAAGACAAATAGGTAAGGGTTGCCATATTTGAGTTTCACAAATTTCGGGCGCTCTTCAGCGCCCACTAGCGGATTTCAAAATGAGGTATGACCACATTGTCGTTCAATATGATTTCACGCCAGCAAACCTTTGTCTATCGACTAGAAGTGGTCACGATCCGGTTCAGGAGTATGTGGTTGGGTGTTAAATTGTAACCAGCGCCGAAGCCACCTTTTTTCAGCCCCCTCCCGTCCAAATAACACTGCTCTTGGGCCCACCGTAGGGCAATCGGTGCTACTTCCGGGGGCTTACTATATGCATCTGTTCGTTAAATGATTTGAATGAATTATGTCAATAATATTATTTCTTCCATATATTACTATACAATTTTGCTCCTCTCTCCGCCCACATGATCAGAGTTGGCGATAGAGCTGGTGGGGGATGATTACTTGCTGAATGCAGGGAACGTAATTGTACAAGTACATCGTAAAGTCATGTTCATGTCACACGGTTACGACTATTTAGCAGCCTAACTGCCGGTCCGCACCAGCAGGTTGCACATCCGGAGGTTTTCAACCTTTTATGATCGCGACTCCGTTTCGAATTTGAAAATGTTCCGTGGTCCAGCTGAAAACTTGATAAGCTGATTACTAAAAAACGGCCAGCACCTTTGCCCAGACTTACTCACGGCCTATTTTGGAAGCTGATTACGTTCAACATATTCGCGAACTTCAGAATAGAGGCAAACTACCCCCAGGTTTACTACCACTATTTTTGCATAAAGCATCCAAACGGCGTAAACCGACTCAATCTTGTAATTGCGATTATAATTCGACTTATTTTTGTAAATGAATGTTAGTTTTATCTATTTTTAATCGCAATTTTTGCGAGGGTGGTATTCCCCATATTAAAACGAATACTTATGGTAGGCTACTAAATCACGCGCAGCCACGAAGATAAATTTCATGTAGCATAAGTCTGCCCAAAAATAATATTGTTTATGTTGATTTACGAAAATATTATGAGCTTACTTCAAGCCTTCAAAATTCCGGACATTTAGGCATATTTTAGAAATTCCACCAGGACGCAGTTTTAACAGTGAAATTCCGGACGTATGGCAACCCTAAAATAGGCGAAAAAAATATAACAATTTTTGATGTACCAATACTTGTACATTGTGTGATGACGGATCCGCATTTTATATGATATAGCAGAGATTCATGACTTACTTTATCTCTAATGTATTGAAGCAAAAGGTTCCTCATTTGAGGGGGCATGTGCGCCAAACATATCCAGCAGTGGATGAAAACATATCTATGCTATGGCCCGATAAATGACATTACCAAGCCAACAGTTTCAACTCCTCCGCGGCGGAGTATGTCGTGTCACAGGTCACTATATAAGTCGACTAATGGCCCGAAATAGAACAGAGAATGCGGCGAATGAAATATTTCAATCATGAAATCAGAGTCAGTCGGGTGGTGTGCGCAGTCGTAGATATTCACGGTAAGAAATAATGTGTAGTAGGCTACTGTACCTTTCACGATGTGTATCTCGTTCATCATTCGCAGAAATCTTCAACGATCGTGTCCACTTCCTGCACAAGTTTCGCACCACCCTTTGCTCAAAGCACTCAGACGACACTCGGACGATTCCGAAGTAAGTGATATTCATATGCTCACATATGCCACCAATAATATTTACTGACCAAGTTATAATGTTTAATCTTGGTAAGGGGTTCTCAACCTTTTTGTAGACATGCCCCCCTTTATGATAGTGAAAAATTTCGCGCCTCATTTATCGTCATATCACAAAATCTAACCGGGATGCTAGCAACCTCAACATATTGTTTGATGGCATGGAAGGTTATGACTGTTGATGAGTGAATTATAAATTATATGAAATTCGGTCTATATATAGAGATACACGCGTAGCGCGAAATTTTATATCAGTTGGCCGCTTCTTCGCACCCCCTGCTGATGCTTTCACCCCCCCCCCCCCCGTTCTTTCGCCGTTCTTTCATAGAGAAGCATTTATCAACACACATAGTCCCTTTCTTTTCCATCTGATTTTTTAACTTATGAGCCCTATACGTGACAACGAATCTAACAAGCGAGGCCGGCGTGTAGCCATAGCCTTATAATATAATATAATGACTTTGGTGTAACCCAGTGATTCACAAGCGCGGCCACCAGCTAGCCTTCTTGCGTCCCCCAAAAATATATAAAGAAATTGATTTATGACGAAAAATAAAATTTATATTTATAAAATACTCTTGCTTGGCTTGGAGTCTGGAGCTTTTAATTAGGATTGTAGGAAAGTTGTAAAGCTAACGTTACATCACTGCTGTGTCAATGCAATGTGCTCTAACCTTCCTGTTGAACGAGCAGTAGCTATAGATATAGGTATTGATAACTAATCTACGGATAGATGTGCAACACGTGACTCACGGTTGAATATGCCGAGATGGTGACTGCTTAGCCGGCAAAAAGCAGCATACCGTCAGGGTTGTAAATTTTAATGACTCGAGTCATGACTCGACTCTAGTCACGATTTTCTGATGAATCGAGACTTGACTCGAGTCATTTTCTCAAAATACGTAAATGACTCGAACCAAGTCATATGACCCGAAACTCAGACGGTCAAGACCGACATTTCATTGTAATTTCGATGAATAGTAATGTAACTACCACATTGGCATTTCGTCTATTGGTACTGGTACTTGAAAATGAGACCAGAAACTGCTATAAGTGAGGCAAATTAGTCTATCATAAATGCGAACCATTCGATATCGCTAAACAGTTTTATTAAAAGTGGGTTTAACAATACTTTAACAGGATACCGACCAGTCAATACAATGAGTCGCACTCGAGTCATAATACCATGACTCGGACTCGATCGACTCGACGAATTGAAATCTGGCGAATACAATAAAACTAGTTTGGAATAGCCACCAAAGGTCGATTGTTCCGAACAATGGGAGCGCAGCAACACAATGACCTAAACAATGGCCAATAGCGTCAAAGCGATTGATCGGAACAACGCCAATTTTCATATTTTGGGTCCGTTTCATTGCCCTGGTATTCGTGCGGCCCCGACCATAGTCTGAAATTCTAAATTTGACCCTGACACCGAAAAAGGTTGGGAACCACTGGTGTAACCACATTAGCTTGTCAGTTGTTTCTTGTACCGTACTATATGTACTATACTGAAATTCGTACTAGGGTCAACCATTTCCGTATGACCCACCCCTGTCTCGCGAACGAGGTTGAATCAGGTCAAATCACCACGAAAATAAAATATCAGTAACATTCAGTTCCACGTGTACATTGGCTGCAGCGATTTGGAAGCTAATCAATTTTGACTTGACTTGGCAATTAAATTAGGGTAATGTTACATATCAAAATATAAAATTACAAGCTACGCACAGTTAGTGGCTGCGACCTGTAGACCCTAATTTGTTGTAAAATTTACAGAGATTTCTTTGATGAGCTTCTTAAAGGTACAGAACTTCAGTATGGTATATTCACAGAATAGAATAGAATAGAATAGTATATTCATATTGAAATGAACTCGAATATTTTCGACTGACACTCGTCGCAGGGGTAATCGTCAGCAACTAGTAGAGAATAAGAAAGAACATTGTATATCAACAATCGTATCATAAAATATGACGTCACCAGCATGAAACTTCGAATTACAGAGCGTTCAGTGCGCTATTCCTAGGTGGTACACGAACTCCTTCTGTTGACAGAGTTTCTTTGTAAATCTACCAGATTTTTTACAGTGCACAGGGCTTGGGTTTTAAGGTAAAATTTGGGAATCATTTTGCTGGTCCGACCCGCAAGCGATCTGAAGGTTTGGATCCGGTCCTCACTCAGGTTGAATTCGACACCCCTGTCTCATACCCTATCGCCCGGATCTTTACACGCATAAACCATTTGATGTGTGTCAGTGGCAAGACAGACTCAAAAGGGACACATCGTCAACGGAACTGCGTAAAATGTGTTTGATGAAAAATTAGAAATGTAATTTCACGGCAGTTATTTGTTAGGTTTACTTTTAAATGAGTCACCATCTCATTGATGTTTTTTACAGTTCCTATTCTAACCCAAAATCGGGTCAATGTATCCATATAATTCGCATGTTTTCCAATCAATTCTTGTGTAACGGTGGATTACTTCACCAACTTATTATCTGGGTGCAGCAGCATGAGTTAGGAAAAGTGGGCGAAATTTGAGTATTTGAGATCATGCGTCATCAATCCCGGGTACCGGCTTGGGGCCAAGGATTTGATTGAGCACGGGTTTTTATTGGTACGTGAATATTCTTTAGAAACGGCCTAGATTTCCAGATATGTTCAGAGAATGTAGCGCCTGGACTGAAGTGCTTAATGAACAAAAGTTTTGCTGTTCTCTGCTCGTGTGCGGAAGAGCATTTCGTATTTTTCAGTCACACTTCGCCGTTAGTGCCCTATCTATGAATCAACTATATCAGTGGCGAGATAGCGCAGTGGTATAATCCGCGGCTGCAACACCAATGGGTGCGGGTTCGAGTCCGACCGAGGTCGACTTCCGAATTCCGATACCTAAGTGTTGGAGGTTTACCTAGGCTCCTCCTCGCCACATCATCCGCGTCAGCGGTGTCTTACAAAAGCCTAGAGGTGGGCCGTGCTATAAGTCGGCAGTTACGGAAAATAAAAAGAATATCGGCCTGGTGTAAATGACCATAGTAGTCGACAAACACCATGAATACCACAAACCAACCAACTATATCAGTGCTTTGCAACCTGAGTGACGGTTCGCACTTGGCGAATGAAAAAAATTGCAGCGCGAATGACGAAGGTGGTGCGAATGAAAATCCGGATGACTGCGAATGAAAATCGTGAATAATTGTTAGTTTTTCTGACGTGGAATAATTCCAATGAACCTGATAGTAATTTCAAGGGCAGTGTAAGTGTGCGACGCAATTGTAAAATCTTGTTTAACTTACGACTAATCGTAGCTCTCAAAAGCCGTAGTGAATTAATATTTTGCACTATAATTATAGCGTAACCCAAAAACCTGGTTTGTAATCTGGTGTAGTTGCAGACATACAGTATGTCAGTTCGTCTGAGTATGCGACATGCGACAGGCTGAAAAAATGACTTTCTGCTTTTTTCGCTAAACAATCATCATATTTTCGAAATAACTGTTCGATTGGCGCGAGGCGCGAGGATAGTAGTAAATACCATCATTACAGAATCACATTTGCAAGTTACTGTAACGCAAGGGTTATTGAAGTATGGACAGCAAAGCAGAGCTTTGAGAGTCGGAGCAAGGAGCCTGAGTCACGGAGCCGAGTATTTTCAACGCAGCCGGGGCTCTAAATAAAATTCTGATGGAGCCGGAGCCGGAGCTGGAGCCGGTTGTTGGAAAGGTAGCTCCGTTCCAATGTATTTTATTAGCTGCTATGCTAATACTTTTGGCTGAATTCACAAAAATTTTCAGTAATCGTTCAAAAAATTAAAAATCATCGCCTCGTGGCGCCCCTTTTTGAACTTAACATGTTCAAATTGTTCATATAGAACGCGCTAAACCCGGGTATACGAGATATGCCGTGTAATACTGTATTCTGGGACGTGGTTATTCGTCATACCCGCAATTTCGTCATCAGCACGACACTGATGGTCAATGGAGCGGTTCCAAAAATATGAGCAAATGTGAGAAGAGCAAATTAATTAGTGAGTAATTAGCCAGTACTTTTCATTAAATTATGCATTCTTGTCATCCATTGGGGTTGCGGTATAGTATGATCAGGAATAACTAACAAACAACAAACACCGGTACGTTCAAGTAAAATAAGTAATTAAGGTGTTACTACCTGTTGTGAAAAACAAGTTAGTGGTAAGCGATGGGAAAAAGTTTGAGAAACACTGAATTCGACGAAGCGATGTCAGATGATGAACGTGACCTTGCTGCACTTGCACCGCACGCCGTCTACTCTCTGAATTAGACGAGCAAATGCCCGTTCTTTGGTGATAGCTTTTTAATCATGCCGCGAAATTCAACAGTGTGTTATTGTGTGTGCCTGCGAATTGGAATTGTATCCTGCGCATGATAGTGTATTGCTGTAAGGATATGCGAACGTAAATAGAGAAACGCATCCCGAAACTCCGTTTAGTCTGCGAACAATTTTCGCGATGCGGGCTAGTCAATTCGATGCCCCAACCCCAATGTCCCAACCCCATGGTGTTGTATATAATAGAGAGGAATTACTGATTGAATGCGCGCATTCCCGTATATGTAATCATCTGTTTTGTGCATTTATTCTTGTATGCTTGAAACAGTATTCCTGAATTGTCACGCAATGAACGTGTATAGTTTAATTTGTTAATGACACGGTGTACTGCACACCAGATTATCAGTAGAACTAGCTCTGCAAATAAATCGGTTCTTTTGAAGGGAAACTTTCTATATTCCAGTTAACTTGATCGACACGGGACGAACTGGTAACGATCGCATCAATATCGAATTTCAACCCATTGGGTATTTGGTAGAAAGCGAATTTCTGGTCGCTACAAGCGCTCATGTTGCGCTTGCTGCAATTACGCTTGAACAATCCCACATTTTCAAGATTACAGTCAACTATATGGCTTGATATGAGCAAGTGCAACGCCAACGCCAGTATTGAAACGTCGCGTTAGTGTTTTGATGTGGTACGCAGCAATGCCTTGGAGTGAGTTCTCATGCGACTATGACGTTTCGGTCCATTCGTCAGTTTACGGAGCCGGAGCGTTATTATATAAAGTTGCGTGCTATAGACTCTGTGTATAGATTCAGTATATAATAGGTTTAGGAGGATTTGTTCTCTTTTTTTACTTTTTTGAAAGTGTTCTCGGAGGACGCCTAAATTACCTATTTTTTTTAGAATTTTGGTTAAACGTAAGTGGAAATTGGACCGACATATACGAAATCAACGGCCAAATAATCGTCAGAGGGGTTTACCCAGACTTGTGATGAAATTCAGAATCTACTCCGTTCTACCTACGGCTTGAGATTCTTATTACTTACACTTGACAAACACCAGTACAACACACACAGCAGAGTATATTACAGCGGACCTGTTCATACAGCGAGCGACGTATCGTACTACCACGAGGTAAGCCAGAATAAAACCAATTATACCCGAGTATCAAAGCATTAACTTGAACGTACACGAGAAACCAGAACACTTTCAATATGAGTCGTTCTCACTCATGCAGGGAGACTAGTGGTTAGCTATCAAAGTTCCAGAATATTCCAAACACTAGTACAGTATACAACGAATACACAACATGTACAATATATACAACAGTTTAACAATGTCTCATGCAACATGAAAATCATCATTTTCAACAACTTGAGCCAGAAAATGACCTTTTTTTAGTCAACCGACCATGAAGTGGGTAAAATGATTGAGGATTTTAGTATATATTTAGTATAAAGATAACGAAAAAGTAACGATAAAATTGTAAATAGCATGTAAGTATAGGTCTATAGTGAAAGAAAAACTGGATATATTATGTGCAACGGGAAAGCGACGGGTAAGAACGTGTGGTATTAATTGAAGCAGTCTATAAATGTAGCCGCTAGTAGCCTGTGGTTTGCATAGAACACACAAATAATATCTACTCGAGCAGTCAAAATGAATTATGATGTACCATTTTTCAGGATTTTAGTATATATTAGTACATATTTAGTATAACGATAACGAAAAAGTAACGACAAAATTGCAAATAGCATTTAGGTATAGGCCTATAGTGAAAGAAAAACTGGATATATCATGTGTAACGGGTAACGGGTAAGAACGTGTGGTATTAATGGAAGCAGTCTATCAATGTAGCCGCTAAGTAGCCTGTAGTTTGCATAGAACAAACAAAGAATATCTACTCGAGCAGTCAAAATGAATTAGAAGACCGAATTTCGACCATACTAGAGGTGAGAAAATAACGGCCTGGCCATATTGGATTCGTACGACCGGCCACGAGAAAATCGTTTTCTCGTGGATTTTCATATTGTGCCCTGACCGCGAGGTGGCGTTATGAAGCCCTATTCCTTTCTCCTCTTTTCGAAACCTTTGAAAAATCGATCACCGCGAGAAGGCGCTATGAAATTTGAGTCAATACAGTCATACGTCGGCGTGACGTCACACTCATACGAAAGGGATGATCCTTTTGAAGTGTGACGTCACAGATCCACAAAAGTTAAGTTCACGATCTTTTCCGGAACTTCATCTCCGAGAATCGCAGGAGGTTGGAGGAATCACCCCACCAAATTCCCTTGGCGCCTTCTTTGTTGAAGTTTCCGTTCAGATTGCTGACGGCGCAGTTGCGATACCACCAGCCTGCTTCGAATTTAGAAGCGCAACCATCGTGATCCGCGTCTTTCGTCGAGAATTGCTGATTGTCGTGAAATGAGAGGGCATCGTGGGTTGCATTCCCGGAGTATCCGGATACGTGCAGTCTGTACTTGTCGGAGTCCGGTCCGATGTGGAAGGATCTGAAAATGAGAACCGCCGAGTGAATGTCAAATGATTCCAAAATGTTAAAATCCTTGCCTTGTTTTTCGCTCGAATAGATTGTATGCCAGCCTGCATACGTAATATCATAAGCCTATAAGCATTATGTTACGGATCACTGGGGTTCTATCCTAGCAATACTTTTATTCGCCAACCATGAAATTGGCAAAAATACCGTGATTTACCGGTTGTATACAGGTATTATTACTAAAACAGTGGCCCCAACGACTATATAAGTAGGCATATCTCTATGCTCACGTTGAGTTAGTCGCAATCTGGCGTTATAGCCCTGCGTGTGCGTTGTGAGAAATACAAGATTGATGAAATGCACCGAAATGATAATGCCAACGACTCATATTCACCTGTATTTAGCATCCCAATAAACCTCTTTTTTCGTGATCATTTTGATTTTCATCTCCATATCCCCTGTCTTGGTCAATTGATGCAATGCTTCCAGGCCTGGAAGAAAGTAGATTACCAGATCATCATCATCATTGGTTTATTAGCAATTTTATCAGTTCAATACACCACAAAAAATGCGATACAATGAATAGACAGGAAGATGTCGAAGCGACTTGGATTTGTCAATGGAATCGGACACCCACCTTGGCCTAGGCGTAGTAAAGAGGAGGCATGCACACTGAATGAAAGTAAAGAATACAGTATAGAAAAAGAAAGCGACAAGAAATAGGGCGGCATGTCATGGGAAGCGAGATCGATAGGTCAGTCGTGGTCCGGTAATCTTGAGGATGGACTGTATTTATTTAGTAGTAATTGCTTGTATTTCGACTTGAATGTGGACATGCTCGTCGACTGTCGGATGGCCGGCGGGATACTGTTCCACACATCAGATGATTACAAACTAACATATGTGAACCAGAAGCTCTTGTTGTGCGCGCAGTGACAAGATGGTGAAACAAATACTCAAGTAGTGCTCACTCTAAACTCGCCCACACTGCCAATTTACTTTACCATAGATCTGTTAGATCACGACCAATGGATATGGCGCCTCTTCGCCCCCCATGTGTGTCTGGGCGCACTTCATGAGATAATAGAAAAGTTGTATATGAATAGGTCAGTCGTGGTCCGGTAATCTTGAGGATGGACTGTATTTATTTAGTAGTAATTGCTTGTATTTCGACTTGAATGTGGACATGCTCGTCGACTGTCGGATGGCCGGCGGGATACTGTTCCACACATCAGATGATTACAAACTAACATATGTGAACCAGAAGCTCTTGTTGTGCGCGCAGTGACAAGATGGTGAAACAAATACTCAAGTAGTGCTCACTCTAAACTCGCCCACACTGCCAATTTACTTTACCATAGATCTGTTAGATCACGACCAATGGATATGGCGCCTCTTCGCCCCCCATGTGTGTCTGGGCGCACTTCATGAGATAATAGAAAAGTTGTATATGAAAAGTCGTACCCAACCAATGATCTCCTTGCAAATTGCCGAATCCTTTCACGTAATCATCCCAACCTCTGTAGAAATCAACGTCTCCGTTCATTCTTCGCTGGAAAACCTTTCATGAAAATGGAAATAAATCAATTTTTTTCTGCAACAATCGCGCAGTGAACTCACGGTCCAGTTTCCTCCATCGTCAGTTACGTCACAGAATACATTCGTGATTCCGACTTCCGGTATGTCTAATTTGAACACACCCCCAGAATCATTACGTGCTAATGCTGATTCCAATTTGGCACCATCACAACTTCTCATTAGAGCTAGAAATAATAGAATTCGTTTCATAATCGTCAATCGACGAATGACGTCAATCATTCCAGCCTTGAAATGTCAGTTTGGCGGCAGTGAACAGCGTGATACTTGTCAAGTTATTACTGCTCTGAGCGTAATGCGTACTACCGATCCGTTGATATTTTAATGCTAAACCGCGGAAGAGTGTCGGTGCCCCTCACCGAATCTTGACGTGTTGTGGTTATGGCGTTGACATCATTTGTTAGTGCATTCATTAATGTATGCATATTAACGAAACTTGGGATATGCTCAACCCATCTATTTTCTATGTCTGCAATATCTGTGACTGAATTTACAATCCTGGATGTTCGTTACACCGGTTGGCATTTCAACTGTTCAGCCAAATACTGTATACCAGTGTTGGGATGATTCGAGTCATGACTTGACTCGAGTCAGACACGAGTAACCTTTTTCGTATGACTTGACTTGACTCGAGTCACTTTGCTAACATGACTTGACTAGGCTTGACTCGGCGTATCAGAAATGTGGATTGACTCGTGACTCGGAGCAAAATTCACGAGTCAATTTCAAGTCATCAAGTAATCGGTGTCGATAAAGATCCCTGTATCTTGCATATGGTCGGACTGTTCGCTAAATGCTGGCGTAACCCGTGAGAGCGACCAATCTTTCAGTGGTCGTGCGCTTTGCTGAACCTCCATTGTTCTCTCACAAATAAATTGACCGCAAACGAAGTGATCGAAACTTACAGATTACGTTGTCGTAAACTAGTGCAGGAAAGTAGTTTAATAGCAAAATGTCTATTTCTGTTCTCTGTTCTTTCCTTAATCAAACCTCTTATTTTATTGAAATTGAATTCAATTATAGTTGATAAAGCCTCAACTATTATCGTAGGCTTGAATAGTATCACATCAATTAGTAAATAGGTAATGTATTGCATCTTATCAATTCGTTTCGCTATTCTCTATTTTGACTGGTAACTATAAACTGAGGCTGTATAATTACTTACGTAGTTTAGCAGTTCTACATATATGTGAGCGATACAGGGCCTTTTTGCTTGTATATTTGACTCTATATTCGCTCATTGGTTTAGAATCAATGACCACTCAATCTGTATTTCAGACAGCTAGCAAAATGCAATGACGTAATCATACCTCATACTTCAAAAAGGCAACATGACTTGAATTGTGACTTGACTCGTGACTTGTCTCGACTCGACTTGACTCGAGTCACCTCCAAAAATCGAGTGACTTGACTTGACTCGAGTCACTTTCGAAAATCGATTGACTTGACTTGACTTGACTCGAGTCAAATGTGCAATGACTCGAGATGACTCGTGACTCGAAGGTAGTGACTTGATCCCAACACTGCTGTATACTGTAATAATTTCTGATTAAAATTCGTGATACTAATTTCAATTAATCTACGAATTATTTTGGTGCTATATTTAGCCTTTATTTTACGATGGAGAGTTGGAGACTGAAGCCAGATTGCTCAAATATCAGTATAAGTCTGATGGTGAATTGACAAGAATGCAGTGTTGGCGAAGGCAGCAGTTCATAAAATATCGTCCTCGGTAAGCATTAGTTCAATCTGCAGCGACAATGTCCATGATCCGCCGATTATCACTGCTAAAGATATCTGGCTGACAATACATCGCGCGAATATGAGGCGAGTGGAATTACCCGGGTATCAGAGACTACGCCAAACTTAAACTTGGGGGAATCATTCTTAATTCGGCTCTGAATGAAGTTAGCGTGCCACACGATGAGTGGGCTGCTGACGGTAGCTCCGCGTTGCTTGATCCTATTCTTTCCTCCAAGGCACAGACTTGTTTGATAAACCAGATTTTGTCTGTATTGCAATTCAAGAGCAGGAATATGAATTTATGAATTTTATATGACTGTCTGTCTGTATTTGACCGGTATTTGGTATGTATGCTCGTGGTGGATTTTGGCATAACTACACGATAATGAAAATATATTGTCAAATTGTGATGTCTTAGACACAACATAATTAAGGGTCAGTATTAGCTCAGTATTTCTGCCAGAAAGCAATAATGATTTAGGCTAATAGCGGTTGCAGGCTGCAGTAGCGAGAAGGACGGACGGCAACAGAAGGATTAATGAGTCTGCAGCTCAAGTACGAAAATTGTATCTTTTGCAGCCTCATTTTGGCATTGAATGCGCATGATACGCCGGGCGAACGTTTCCCATTTTATTGACTGGGTGTTGGACTGTTGGTGTCTATGTCCCAAACATATAATTTACATTAAATACGAATAATTCCATAGGTGGATAAATACGCGTTCGATTTAGGGATCCGACCGGCCAAGTACTTCATTTTTTCAGATCCGGCTCGCTGACCGCAGAAGTTGCCCGCCCCTGGGTTGGTGCAAGATTCGGTATCATTGTGTGAATGGTACGACGCAAATATGACATTAAAAATCGAAATATAATGAGGATTAGGCCTATTGCCATTGTTGACACTTGGAAGTTTCAGCACAGATTAAACTCATTATGAGTTCAAGAAATATCATTTCTGTCAGGCGGCTTCGCGTCTCCCCTCGAGAAGTAGCAACGATGTACTTACCAGAGCAGTTTTTACCATAATATCCATCGGTGCAATTGCACGAATAGTACGGATGAGTGACATTACTAAGACATGTTCCGTTATGTTGACAGACATTCGGATGGTGGTCGCAGTAATTTTCTAGATGGAAATTATGCGATGTGTCAAACCTACTGAATTTATACACAGCCAACTGTTGCGGCAGTGAGCGAATCGTATTCTGGCCATAGCACAGGAATTAGAAACGATATACTTACCACTGCGGTTTTATCCATAATATCTGTTTACGATTGTCAAATCATTGTTTTCCCTTATTTTCGTTGCGCAATTTAATCGTTGTAGCAATGTAATTATTAGTCATATTCTTTATCGCGTCGTTTCACGTGGGGTATATAAAGCTTCTATCGTAACATATTAAGTTGGATATTTTTGATGACGCTTAATTAAATATTCCATCTCAGATGACCATTTCAATGATATGAGTCCTAAAGTTTTAGCTAGCATGAAGCGAAATAAGCTCATGCTTTTCCAATTTGAAAAATAAAATAAAAATTAGGTTGTTACTCATTTTACAAATCCAGAGGCTTCGCGGACCCCCTGAAATTGCTTCACGGACCACCAGCGGTCCCGGGACCCCCGGTTGAGAACCACTGCATTAGGGTGATGTTTACAGTAATTTTCGGTACGTAAATGAAATGATACGTCAAAACTACTGAATTTAGAAACATCCAGGTGTTATGGCAGCAATCGAGTCTTTTCCTGGGCATAGCTCAAAAATTATAGAAGTGATATACTCACGGCTGCAGTTTTTTCCATAATATCCGTCGGTGCAATTACACGTATGGTACGGATGAGTGTTATTATTCCGACACGTTCCGTTATGTAGACAGGTATTCGGGTGGTGTTCACTGTAATTTTCTATATAGAATCCAAGCGATGCGTCAAACCTACTGAATTTAGCCACGAGCAAGCGTATTGACAGTGAGTGAATGCTTTCGCGGGCGCGGCTCAGTAATTAGAATCATCGCTGGGAAAATGATTCGGGTACTGAAAGCTGGAAAAGGATTATTAATTCTAATAGTCGAGTCAAGTAGTGCGGGATGACTTTTTCCATGTACTGGTATATATACCCTGTTACCACTAAAAGTAATTTCATCAACGAGAATTATAGTTTCCATACTATTTCCCACTTTGGAAGCCTTGAAACCGCGATTGCTCGTATCGCAGGGTAAGATCGAAACATGAAGTGCCAAGCTGCGCAGAGTGCGCACCCTAAGAGGAAATGTCATATCTATGAAGTCGCGATCAACCCACAGCAACATCCCAAAGTGCAATGAAATGGGGATGATTGTAGAAATCTCATTGTATTCTTTGTGGTCACAAAAAGTTACATATTTAAACTTTCCACATCGTTCATACTGTTTTGACGTGCTAATGAGGGATACTGAAATGCTAGACTCGACTCGAGGCAAATTACTCGAATCAGATTCGTCCCTATTCGTTTCCGCAAGATCCATCGGTGTGATTACACGTATGGTACGGTTAAGTGTTATTATTCAGACATGTTCCGTTATGCTGAGAAGCATTCATTCGTGAGGTGTTCACAATATTTCTCTGCATGGAAAAGAAGCGATAACTGGGTCGAACCTACTCACGTTATAGACACAACCAAGTACCATGGTAATGAGCTAGTCTTCTTCTGCACATAGCTCAATAATTAGAAGCGATATACTTACGGCTGCAGTTTCTTCCATAATATCCGTCGGTGCAATTGCACGTATAGAGCGGTTTCGTGTCATTATTCAGACATATTCCGTTATGCTGACAGGGATTCGGGTGATTATTGCAATAGTCATCTGTATTGACAAGCAGAGACATCTTATTAAAGTTCTTGGTATTAGTTAGATGCAGCGAATTTGTTGGGTCCCGGTTACATCATTTCTAGGGCAATTTTTTTTTACCTAAAAAACGGAAGATTTTGACCTAAAAAATCTAGATTTTGACCTTTTTTGACCTAAAAAAACTGAAATTTGACCAAATTTTGACCTCACGTATGCAAATTAGGTGTTTTCGCATATAATGTTAAAATTGTACTACTTATCTTCATTTCTGGTTGGAACTATCTGTCCTTACAAAGTAGATTGGCCTGAAAAAACGTTTTTGGCTCAGAAACTGACAGATTTTTACAAGAAAAACTAGTATTTTAGCGAAATCTGGCCCTATGAAGAATTCCAGTAGTTACATTACGTATTCTGGTGGAAATAATTAAAATTTGTTGTTGTACAACGAAAGATCCTTTCCTACATTTTCGGGTAGAGAGTGTCTGTCCTTACTACGTAGCTTGCCAAGAACGGAGAAAGAACGTTCAACAGCAGCATTTGTTGGCTGACAACACTCAAGTTGTGTGCACACTGCTGGTGACAAACCGTGTTGCTTCATTCTGACAATGTTGTCTATATCACAATTGGTCAGCTTGCGCTTCTTGATATAAGAACCATGCAATGTCCAAGCAGTCTTGCTTCAGCTAGGATATTGCGGTACGTTGACCATAAAACCATGTCGCTATTTGTTTCATTTGACCATTTATGATTCACAATGAGCAGACGATGGTCCGTTTACAACGGTAGGCCTATAAAGTAGGCTACAAGCTGTAAAATATCAAATGATAAGTTCACCGACAGCGCAAAATCTACGATACAAATGAAATGCTGAGGTCAAAAAATGTTTGACTTTGTAAACAATTTTGACAAATTTTGACCTAACGCTACAATTTTGACCTAATTTTGACTTTTTTTGACATGTCAAAAAAAAATTGCCCTAATCATTTCTTATCGACAATGATAAGCGTAACAAGAACTATCCCCGGTAATCTTACGGATACAGATCACTGGTTCACTTGCATGTAAACTCGAATAGTACTGTTACTTGTTATTTTTCAAAATTGTGCCTCCAACGATTCGGGACGTGCCCATTTTTAATGCTGTACCTCTTGCGGGATAGGTTTATGATTTAGCTTAGTCTGATGCTCTGCTCTTTTGAGCCACGGCAAGACACTACAATATGTATATGTTATCTATTCATATGAATATTTCTGACAAGTGTATTCAATAACAAAAGAATAATTCACGCCTCGTGCGATGTTCCTGTTGCTTTTTGCAATTGGTAATGATAGAGCGGTATCGAAAGCATATACTTATCGCGCGTTTACTCTTGGCCCAAAATATTGATAGCGATGACAATAAGTCACGATTTCATAGTAACGTGGCTAAATCTATTGACGTCACAATGTCACTGTCAAATTTTAGGGGATATTTCACTAGCGACGCCCTTTTATATCACTCATACGTAATACGCACTCCCCTGCCTCAATCTACCAGTCCCAATTTGCATGAGCCCGCATTTACTGGATACTCTGTTTCATTGCACATTAGATATGGGCATATGGCTCTGGTAAAACCTGTTCACTGTTATGTTAGTTGCCATCTACTGTGTGATTGAATTCCCTCACGTTGCCGGTAAACGTGGATTTGAATTCTTTCACGAGCGTGTTTACTTGTTTACGTTACTTCGCAGCGATGTCACGCGTTCTATATTTCAAATGCAGACAATAACATTTACCGACGTTCGATCATGATCAGATTCATCCAAAAAGCCTGAGGAATACTAAAGATAGTTTAATTTTATTTAACATAGTCTTAACATAAATATATGGTGTCATTGTAAATATCTTCTTATCATTTCTATATTTATGAATACTTATGAACGTACCTTTTCTAATATAATTAGGCTAGGCAAAATCGAGTACATCAGTGATTCGATTCAGAATCACGTATTATGCGTCGAGTCGAGTATTCGAGTGTCACACACTATGACGCCATAACAGAATGTAATATGTCAAAGTTCAAATATGTAGCTTGTATGCCACAGCAAAGAATATAATGCCTGTTATCCACCACATTAAAGATGCTTTGATATTTTTTCGACCATATACCGATTTCATTACACTTCGTGACAAGGTTATGGGATGATTATGACTTCGAAAATGTGTTATTTCACGTAAGCTTTGTAGCTTTGTACTATGTTTCGTATGCTTTAATGCAGCCAATTATTGTTTTAAGCCATCTAAATTGGAAACTAGCATCAAAACTATAATTCTCGTTGATAAATTAACTTTCAGTAGCGAGGAGCTTGTAATTTCAGTACTCGAAAATATCGTATTTTACTACTCGACTCGAATCATTAAAATTAATTCTCGATTCAGATTCGAGTAGGCCTACTCGAATCATGGTGCCCAGCCCTAAGTATAATAAGACAAATTATACTGAATGACCCACTGTTCATCAACTTCAAAATTTGCCAATAGCTCTGTGGCCCACAATCAAGTGATTGCCTCTCGGTTAGTTTAAGCCTTGGTTGTTTTAAGCCTTGGTTGGTTGGTTGGTTGGTTGGTTGGTTGGTTGCAGTGTTGGGATCAAGTCACTACCTTCGAGTCACGAGTCATTTTGAGTCGTTGCACATTTTGACTCGAGTCAAGTCAAGTCAATCGATTTTCGAAGGTGACTCGAGTCAAGTCAAGTCACTCGAATTTTGGAGGTGATTCAAGTCAAGTCGAGTCAAGTCAAGTCAAGTCACGAGTCCAGTCACAATTCAAGTCAAGTTTCCTTTTTGGAGGCATGCTTACGTCATTGCATTTTGCTAGCTGACTGAAATACAGATTGAGGGGTTGTTGATTCTGGACCTATGAACGAATATAGAGTTAAATATAAACGCAAGAAGGGGCTTTATTACTCACATATACGTAGAAATGCTTAACTACGTACGTATAATTGCATAGCCTCTGATTATAGTTACCAGCCAAATAGAGTATAGAGAAACGAGTTGATAAGATGCAATACATTACCCATTTACAAATTGATATGATACAATTCCAGCCTGCGCCGATGGTTGAGGGCTATATAAATTATATTGGAATTCAATTTCAATAAAACAGGAGGTTTGCTTAAGTTAAGAACAGAGAACAGAAATATACATTTTGCTATTAAATTACTTTACTATACACTTTACGACAACGTAGCTGTAAGCTTCGATTACTTCGTCTGCGATCAATTTATATCTGAGCGAACAATGGAAGCTCAGTAAAACGCACGATCATTGAATGATTGGTCGCTCTCATGTGTTACACCATCCTTTCGCGTACAATCCGGACGTATGCAAGATACAATGATTTATATCCACATCGATTGTTTGATGACTCGAAATTGACTCGTGAATTTTGCTCCGAGTCCGCGTCCACATTTCTAATACGCCGAGTCAAGTCAAGTCAAGTCATTTTAGCAAAGCGACTCGAGTCAAGTCAAGTCATACGAAAAAGTCATGACTCGAGTCATTCCAACACTGGTTGGTTGGTTGGTTGGTTGGTTGGCTGGTTGGTCCTGGTTGGCTGTATCCGTACTATTAGTATATTATTCTTACCTGAGAAGTCATTGGTGTAATATATGGTGGTTTCAATTTTACAACCGCCCTCAACACAGTTCGAAAATAATTTTTGGAGTTTCGCCATGTTACTCGAACCTGCGAAAGTAAATCATTTCATCATGTGGAATCATGCGATATCGCAATGAGTCTCATGAAGTGTCACGTTCGCATGTTTGGTATTATAGTAAAACGTTTATAGTGCGATTATCGTCATTGTTATTGTTATAGCACAGCGAGGTGGAAAAGTAATGGACATTTATATAAAGAAAGAAGATTATATTAATTTATCTGAAGAGATCTAATAGGCTATCAATTATAACGACTTATAAAACATGTTATTGTAATATTTTTTCATGTTAGAGCATATATAAGCCTACATCTGATGCGAGGTACATTAACTCATTCTCATTTCGTACAAATTTGATGACGAGGATAGAATCAACCATTTGGAACTCAGCGAACATGTCGTACTGAAATATAAAAGAATGAAATTAGGTAATATTTAAGCCTTCAGTCTACATGATACATACATATACAACATCACGTTACACGCATACGAAATATAGAGGCATATAACAGTACGGGCCTTATTATTAAAACCATCCACTATTCAGCCTGCTATTGAATTGTATTCATCCCCCCTAATTTAGCGGGGGGTCAATTTCGAACTGGTCTGATGTCGATTTCCATTGATTATTGGCTATGATTCGAAATGAAATTGAAAAAAAGTGTTATCGAAATCAGTGATTCTTAATTTTGCTTTGATTGCTATCTTACATCAACCTCTTGATTCAAGTTTTAAATAAAACTTAATTTTTATTAATCTAGTAAGAGATGCTCTCAAAACGACACTCACTTGAGAATTAGGTCTCTAAATTACAGTATCTATCTGCTGATCAGTTCATATCTTCATCGTGGTCGCAGATTTCAGTGGCACGATTGAAATATCATAACTCGCTTACATCGAACTTACATCAGTAGAAAAGTTTTTCAATCATGCTGAAACGGAGACCATGAAAATGCTGACCCGAAATCGAAGACAATTGATGGGTCACATAAGGTCAATATGAAGGGATTCTGAAATTGTGGTGAGCTTGAACCGAAAAAAATTCTCCACGAAAAATCAAAACTTCAGGAATTGATTATATCCAAGCTATATAATAGTTGACGGGCCAATATATGGCATTATCCTAATATTTTCATGAGTCATGACATACCGTCATTGTCAGTGCGCCTGCCTTTTCGGGTGCGCAATGGTGATCCCCTGAAAACAAGTGAGTAATCTTTAAATGAGTATCTTAGGGAATTACTCTATTCAACTCGGTTTATCTTTACGGTACTGCTAGATGTAGACACTATACTATAGGTTGGAGATAATTGACCCCACTATTCGAGTTTCGAGTGTTTGTAGTTTTGGAATAATCCATGCCTGTAAACTCAACCTAAAAATGACGCGAACGCGGTTCATAGTTATCATATATTTAGACAAGTGGTTCTTTACCTTTAATAACTTGGCGAACACTGCGATCCTTCGGCGAACCCCATACATTCGTCTATTCACAAAACTCTATCGCATTACACATCTAATATATTACCATTTACTAGAGCACAAAATTGACTGCGCATCCACAGCAGTGTTAATAGTACAAAGCAATTCAAACGTGGTTGTCACGCAAATCAACGTGACTTCCGCAGTATGAGTCTGGTGTGTGCCTTCACCTCTAGCGTACTGCTAGGGCTCGTATGAACCCCCGTTGAGAATCACGGATTTAGAAGTATGATGAGCATTGGTTGAACTGGATTGTTTCCTGATTCAATCTGTCAGAATTGCCCAATAAATATAGCCGCTTTATCATGAACACTGGGAGTCAACACAACATTGTGTCTCTATGGATGTTAGATTGACACGCCTCTCATGGTTGTTTCGGCATCCTTTAATCTGTTGATTGCGTCACATTATGTCTTGTTTATCATATTGTTCGAGTGAATAAAAATGATAACATCCCTGATTTCATATTTTTTTCGGAGAGTATAGGGCCTACTGACTAAATGATTTTGTAACAATACTGTACCAAGCGAGTTCGTCCCGAAAAACAAGAGAATCAACAATATCCAGTGGGCGAACATCACGGATGTCATTAATTTCCTGTCGAAAAATAAACAATGAATTGATGATATATTATAGGTTCATTATAAATATCATTCGCGTAATACAAACGTAGTGTATAGATTCCTTGTGTTTGTAATTAAGTCTGGGCAGAATAGAGTACCTCCGTGATTTGATTGTAGCTTCGATTTTTATGTCGTCATAACAGTATGGAAGATGGGGAAAATTCAAATACATACCTTTCATGCGACCAAAAATAATGCAATGCCAGTTCTACATCACATTAAAAAATATTTGGTATCTTTTCGACCTATTTCATTGGATTTTGTTAAAATGCTGTGGGTTGCTCACGACTCGGCAGACCACTGCATAGCTTTGTACGATGTTTCGTGTGCTGAGGTTTCAAGGCTGCCGCAGCAGCAAATGGTATGGAAATATAGTTTAAGGAGATGGATTGAATCTTAGCTGCAATTATCGTATAATTTCAGTACTCGATGAAAGCATCTTCCACTGCTCGACTCAAATCATTAGAACTAATGCTCGATTTAGATCCGAGTGGAGTACTCGAATCATTGTGTCCGGCCTTATTCAAAATCTTTGAGTGGCCAATTCATAAATTTGCATTATGCAATATTGTAGCATACTAAAAGTGTATGTTATTTTACATCAGTTCTTTGCCGAACTCCACTAAAGATTTGCCCAAACGTAACCTTTCCCAATAAGGAATCGTATGGCGAAAGTCGTATGTGAAGTACTGGTATTTTTACAAGTCAATAAATAGTCAAAGTCGTGTATTTTGTTCTTGCCAACTGTAATTTCTGGTCACTAAAATCGCTTTTCGACTATACAATTACATCCTGGTTCGGATACAGAGCATCGGATACAGAGTAATGTTGACGTCAGCAATTTTACTATTAATAGTTTACCCACAGTTGAAATGTTATGGCTTAATGCCAACAATGGAGCATTATCGTGACATGAGTTGTCTGGTAGCTGGTCTGACTAACTCAGGGGTTCCGAAAGGGCGGGCCATGGCCCACTGGTTGGTCACATGATTAATTTGAGATGGGCCACAAAGCTATTTCAAAAATTGTAGATTTAGTAAAAATTTAGTTATATTTCTTATGTTCATATATTCAAACATATACTCATTATTCATATTATCGAATTATACGTTGGCTACAAAGCTTTTCATCCGACTATGATGAGATATAGTAGCACGTATGGAGTCACAATGTACAAGTCGAAAATGGTAGGGGAAACGGCGGCTTTTATCCCCCGGCTATGGCAACTTACGGCTAACAGCAACGTAAATAATTTCTGTCATATAATATCTGGAACTTAATGCTGAAGTGACCAAGTATTCCGACAATGTCATATGTCGTATGCCCTTGAAAAGGGCGTGCATTAAACTCGAACTGAAGTGCATTTGATGTAGATGTACGGTACTTCTGTAGGTCGTATTATTATACGATCTTCCGGGCCGTAACTGTCGCACCCCAAAACCCGAAGGGGCCTGAAATTTCGTTGGTTGTTTGTTGCATGAGATGTATTCATCTTGAAAATATTCGTCGCCATTCGCGCGACTTCATGTCTAGGTCTACACTTTAATACGATTATTACGACAAAAATGTGCTATAAGTCGGAGTTATGGGTAAAAATGAAGAATATCGGCCTGGTGTAAATGACCATAGTAGTCGATAAACACCATGGATGCCACAAAACAAATAAACAAACAAAGTAGAATGACCGCTGTAAATTCCTTCTCAAATTTCAAAGAAAACGTTTCGTTGAGTCGCCGGATACCTTTAGTGGTCAACTGTAAGGCGTCACTTTCGAAATTGCAAAGTGCATCGATGCCACTAACGCAATAGTATATGACAACACCACCCTTTTATACGGGTGCCAACATACACCCAGAGCAAACGAAATCAGAATCTACCTTATACCGCTGTATAAATCGACCACAACACTTTACACATTTTGCATGCACGTAGGAACGAAGGAAGGTATGCGCGTAGGCCCTTTCGGTGTGAAGTGACCATCTTTTCGATAAGAGTGTACTGATTGCTAAAATCTCTTTCGCCCAGTCCTTGTGACAGGGTTGCATTTAAAACAAATATCAACTTAAAACAAACATGTTTAAAACAAGGCCCGTCTGAAACGGTAATTTAACGCAAACGCCGATATCGGTGACCTATCTGTTCATTTTGAGGATGTTTTAAACCGGGATGGGTCATATGATTTGGTATGGTATATCTTGACGATATCATCGAACATTGTACCAAGTTTCAAGTTTGTCAGTCCGCGACTAAGGTAGGAATTGCCTTATTCAAATCGACTACGTATAGGTGTGCTCGAAACTGAAACTAAACTACTACTATTTTACGCAAAATTCGCCATTGATATGTTTTGATTTTGACCGTGTTCTATACGTATTTGGTAAACAAGATTTCGCATGGTTTATCTTGATTATATCAGCTAACGAACTGCCAGGTTTAAAGGCTGTCATTTAATAATTAGGGCAGTAATTTCGTTTCCGAAGTCTCATATTTATACTAGGTGCTCGCTAAAGTGATTTACGTATAAGTTGGTATTGGTCTGTATTGATTTTGACACTGTTAGGCCTATATACCGAATGAGGACACAAGGTTTACTATGGTATATCTTGGCGATGTCATCAAACACTGTGCAAATTTCCAGGTTGTCATCCGATGATTACGGCATTAATTCCGTTATCGAAGTCGACCGTTTATGTAGCGACCTGCAGCGTCAGACCTCTGCAATCTAGCCTACCGCATAACAGAATTTGCGCAAAAGCCGGCACTGGCCGGTGTCCATTTTGACGGTGCCCTGTACCGAGTTGGAGACAGAATGTCGTATGGTATATCATCATGATGTCATCAAACACTGGTCCAAGTTTTAAGGTTGTAACGCAATGATTTGGGTGTACTCATCGCTAACGAAATTATACTGACCCAATCATCGAATGACAGCCTTGAAAATTGGCACGTTAGCTGATATAATCAACATATACCATGCGAAATCTTGTTTCCCAACCCCGTATAGAACACTGTCCAAATTAACACATATTAATAGTGACTTTTGCGTAAAATCTGCTATGCGGTAGCCTATAGTTTTAGTTTAGCGCACGCCTTCATACATAGTCGATTCGGATAAGACAATTACTACCCTACCCTATTGCGTGATAGCCTTGAAACTTGGTACATCGTTGGCTGATATAATCAAGTTAAACCGTACGAAATATTGTCTCCCAAATACGTACAGAACACCGTCAAGATTAACACATATCTATAGCGACTTTGCGTAAAATCGGTTATGCGGTAGCCTAGTTTCAGTCTGGCTCTCATATATGCATTGCCAACTTCGGTAAGGCAATTAAAAATTACCACCCTAATAATTGAGTGACAGCCTTGAATCTTGGTACATCGTTAGATGGTATAATCAAGATATACGAAGGTGTGTCTGCAAAATACGTATGGAATAACGTCAAAATCAAAACATATCAATAGCGAGTTTTGTGTAAAATTGGAAATGCGTATGCGTAATTCAGTTTCAGTTTCGCGTACACTTATACATAGTCGATATGAATAAGGCAATTACCATCCCTAATCATTGAGTGACAAACTTGAAACTTGGTGCAATGTTCTATGATATCGTCAAGATATACTATACCAAATCATGTGACCCATCCCGGTATATAACATCGTCAAAATCAACACATACCGAAACTGGCATTTGCGTTAAATCACCGTTTCAGACGGACGAAAACGTCATGGCGAAAGCTTACCCCACCTAGTCCGGCCAAAAGTCACGGTCGGATTACATATGGTCATGGAAACACGGTCGACATGTACAACGCATGCGTCATGCCCTTTCAGTCGTGCATATACCGTTCTTGGAAACAAAGTAAATGAAGCGACCAATTAATTTTCCGACAAATTCGGACAAAGCCGTTTCTTCGCTTAATTCGTATAAAAGTGAGCGGGAAGAAACTGCTCTTATGACTAATCGGAATCGACTGTATATCTAAGACGATGAAATGAAAATGACTGTCCACTTTGGTTTGATAAATTGCAGCATAATACTGTGTCTGCAACATGCCTAAGCAAATCATTCATTCCACATATATGGACGTCAACTTGCAGCTAACGATTGTAATCAATCATTACCTTCTCAAATTTCTGAAAACGCAGCGACGCCTTCTTAGCTTCTTTTTTCGCTATTCTTCGACGGTAGAATACAACATATAGCTTGAATATTATCTGTTCTGTTTCAGTAGGCAGGCTCTATCTGTATGTACGAGTATTTGTTTTATTTCCGCGTTGTTATCAATATTTGTAGAGTGGAGCGGGGTGCATAAAAAGTCATTCGCACATCACAATCGTTGACGTAGTTATTACGGAAATAGACCATCAGGTAGTTTCAGCTTGTGCTCCCAGCGGCAATGATTTCGAACGATTGTTTGGTTTAATGTGGCTTCAGAAGTATCTGTCGCAATGAAATCATGGTGTTATAGCATTCATACTGCGTAATTACAACACAATTTGAACGTATGCATATAGCATACCATTTAATAACCCAGCAATTATATGTCGCTATATATATCCCCTATACCTGTGATACTTAACTGTTACTGACCTGGGGAGTACTTACGCCAATCTTTTAGCTTTCGCGGAACCACAGTTTTTTGCTGATCATAAAAACAAAACTCTACCACAATACCCATCCAGTACATTAATATAGACTACTGTTGCACAAAATGAACGGTGCATCAACATGTTGAACGAAAAAAAAACATTAAAATAGGATTTTCGCTCAAATCAAAATTCTATGATGAATATTTATTGCAAATCAATGTTACTTCTGCTGTTCCCTTTCAGATTCCAGTTCAGAAATGTGAAGCTTCACCTTGGAAAGTGGCATCGCATTGTTCGATCGAAACGCAACAGTTTGATACCCATTAGTTGCTACATCGCAACTGAAGTTTCAAATATTGGAGATGGAATTTACATTTAACCCTTTTAATGGGGGGTCAGATTTTGCGGAACTGACCATCACTTTTCAAATCCATACCGTGACGTCACCAAGACTTTAATCTGAGCTGTTCCAGTTTAAAAGTGGCCGGAGTATTGCCTTCTACCGTTTCCGCCCTCGATCGACACCCCATGCCATGCCTAGGGTTTTTTATAAGACTAAATAAAAAAACTTTTTCTATGAAAAATCTCATTATCTCACTCATTTTTCCAGACTGACCCCCAGGATAGCGTCAGAGAGTCCAAAATGATGCCTCAGGGCGTAGCCACCGCTGCTTGGTTTCAAACAAGCCGTCAACCATGACAGTAAACCGCGTGGCTCGCCAGATATCAAAAAATCAAAAATACACCGAAAATCTACATAGGGGCGTGGTCAGTGAGTGGTCATAATGATCAAGCTCAAGATCAATACCGAATCGGACCCCTACCACCATGAAACAACGTAGTATACATTCTCTTGTCATATCCCACCATTTGCAGGTATAGTAAACCAGTTTATGACTCATATTCCGTCACGAACTTAGACTTGAACTTGGCTATGTTCTTGAAACTCACCGAAGCGTGAACACAATTAACAAACCCCATCAGCAAACTCCCCAGAACAAGGTTTGATGTTCGAAACGGTTATAAATTACACAGAATACCGTACAAGTCGACTTCATATCTTCTGGCAGAATTTCTGACTGTATTTCCCACTCGGAAAATATCTGGAAATTTTAGGCATTGGTATTTTCAGCCGAACTCTTCATGTAAGATCGTCGGTATTCGAAAATTGTCATGCCCTATACCTTCAAATTAGGTATGATATCCATAGAAACCAAAAGCAGTCCGCTACGACATATATATATATGGAGAAATTGAGAGATGAACTTGAACTTGGGACCCCAGTTTAAAAGGGTTAAGAAAAAAAGCGTTTCCATTTCGCTCTCCAATAGCCCCTGCCTAAGCCACTGCACATTACGTACCACCACAGCGGCCACAATTCGACTACTGGTCGCCCCAAATTGCCAGTAACCAATGGCGGCCAAGTCTAACGTATCATCATAAATCAGAGGTCTCAAACTCAAATGTGCTCACGGGCCAATTCCGGATTTCCGATGACGCCTCGTGCAGCAGCATCAATAATAGGGGTATTCAATGTATATTATCCAAGTAGGCCTTATTTGACGGCACCTTGCAGACAGGCATTCCACAAACATCGCGAAAATGTAATTTATCATTCTACTACGCTTGGCACGAAAAATAAAAACATTTTTAAATATTATAATAAAATAATTTTTGTACCGGACATAATTTGTTAAAATAATGAGTTGTAGATATCATGAGAGAGGACGCATGATGATATCGTAAAAGCTGCCGGGTTATGATATTGCAGCTATAGTGGATTTATGACGTGCCGGAATTTTATGTGGAATATCTCAAAATTTACTGAAGATTGACCTGATATCAGAGCATGTGAGTGGTGTAGCCTAATCGGGGTTTCTGATATAGTCCTGATAAGTAGGCTATTGTTACTGTCATTACCAAAGTCGAATTAAACCAACGTTAGTTTTTTCGATTAAAATCGGAGCAGATCAATAACAACTAGCAATTATTGTGCCATAGTAATAGCATTGTTTCTTAACCTTTTTAGCGACCGTACCCCTTATGCTTTCAATATGACTGCCCGTGCCCCAGTCCATTTTCAACACAATTTCTGCGGGTACATATATACAAAATCAGAAAGGCCATACACATAAAATCAGGCATAGAGCGAAGAATATTTTCCAATTGAATAAATTGGCCCAGATAATATTCCACGTCATATAGGCCTATTTACAGAATGAATCTCGTACCCCCTGATGTGGTGCTTCGTACCACGAAGGGGCTACGGACCCCTGGAATAAAAATGTCTAATCGAAGAAGAATCCTTTGGTGTTACGGCTGTATAGCGTACCACTGCCTTACTCACCACTGATAACAACATAGATAAAGAGAACAAACAATACTTAGGATTTTACCAAATATACGTCACGGGGGTCACATAATGCCAATGGTTTCCATACAGACATGATTGGATATCTATATATCCCACGCAACGCAAGCCACGGCCTTTTGATATACTGCTATTCCCCATAACAGTTTCATTGGTTGTTTCCGTATAGCATTACCAAGTCACTATTCCGATACGCAACTCCTCTGATTTCAACGTTTGACCCGACTCAACTCGAGTCGTTTTTAGTTAATCACCCACTCTATCAACAATCCAGTAATGTGACGAAAGGTTGCACCAACCAAAATCACAATATTCAGTCACGAATCATCAACGGGTCATGTTTTATCACCATGAACTAGAAATGTGACGTAATAGCGATCTTCCACCGCATGGTAGATTTTAGAAGTGATGTGATAGTGAAGTTTGTTGAGATTTCAGGTTTTTGTAATAGTTTTAGAGCGAACTTCAAGTCCTTGAATCTAAAAAAGATATATGACGCTGGAATATACTGTCGAACACTTGAAATTCCAAAATGCCTTCGCGGGTCGCACAAAATGTTCTCGTGGGCCGCGTGCTTGAGACCTGCGTGAGCTGATTGTGTGTCTTGACCTTCCGCGAACCCTTGATACTGACCCAGGTAACTTCTTGTTTTCCCGGTAACACTGCTTAAGAACCTATTGGATCGGTGCCAGTTTTCCACGATGCAGTATAGCACGGAAATATGTGCGCGTGACAATGAACGGAAGCCTTGGACCGCCGGGCAATAGCATCAACTGACAGACCTAATTTAAACAAAACGCCTATGAGTACTGGGTTGTTGTTTGTGGTAGACTATCCAGTGGCGTAGCAGCCAGTTGGCGATTCTGGTTCTTCGTCAGGTGCGGCTAACTGCAAGGAGGGTGAAAGAGGCTGCAGACAGCATACAGCAAGGAGAGATAGCTATTTAAGGTTGTCCCTGAAACTTTATCTTACCATTAGTGTTTCAATTGCGATCTGTGAGAGGAGTTTCTCAAAATGATAAAGTATTTATGTTTTACGATGAATGATGATTGTCTATCAGCTTCAAGGATTCATTCTATAGAAAGAGACTCCGTTTAACAACATGATTTTGTAGATGCTATCGCTGATTTTGCTTCGGTGATAACTCGAAATGTGCAATTTTGATCTTTTATTTGCCTAATAGCCTACGTCTGTTCTCTTTTTTTCGGCCTCAACGCTGAGTCAGCGATGCTTCTTTCTCAAGCATTAGAGAACTTCTGAGACGCAGCGGATTATTTGTAATTGCTTGAACATGAAACTATTTCAAAGTTTGCTGCAGTCTACCTAGACCGGCCTTTTCAATTTCAATGAAAGCCAGGGGCGGCAGCAAATGCTCACAAGACACTGGTGGTATCCGTGAGTTTGTTTTACTCCAATGGTCATCAACACGAGGCCAATATTCTTTCTCGTGATTTCGTAGCTTCCAGCTAATAGCACGGCCCACTTCTAGGCTTTTTAAGACACCACTTACTCGGATCAAAATGCAAGGAGCAGCCAATAGATAAACCTGTAACACTTGGTCTAGCGTCGACCTCAGTAACCTTATGGTGTTGCAGCTGTGGATCATACCACTACGCTATCTCGCCACATATGTGATTGCAGTGTGTTTATGGTCTATCAACCGTCAGTCCAGTCTCCAGAGTTAGGTTGTCCAGAGTGAAGAAAAGAACTTGACGCGCATGAAGCTGGACTAAAGAAGGTGATTCACCGCCAATCCGTCATCATTGCGACAAATATCAACAAGTTAATACAACATGTATTTGCTGGACGTAAATTCAAATATATGTTCCTTCTAAATTTCATTTATTTACATTGTGCAATAAACCTTGTGCAATAAACCTTCTGCCGAGTAAGAAACAATAAGTTCCTTTAGGCCAACAGTGGTAATTTTAGTGTTGGAAATCAAACATTGAAGCATTTTCACAAATAAGTGAACTCCAATTGTCATACCGGTAAATTCAACCGTACTGAAGAGTCTCATCACTAGGGTCCCGTTTTTATATGACCTGAAAAAATCAATTATATGACTTTATTTTTGGGAAAATATGACTTTATATGATTTTATGCCAAAATCGTGTATTTTTACATGTAACCAACATCACTCATGGAACTGACGAGTGACGAGTAAACATAAACAACATAACAGTAATACACATCCATTTTTATTTTAAACCACTTTTGTAGTACAGTTTCGTGTAGTGTGGAATGTTGGAGTCTTTAAAGTTGCGATTTGGACGTAAAAATGACTTTAGTAAGGAAAATGAGCGCTCCACAGATGCTGATGTTGGTTGACACTTCTGCAGTTTTGCATACAGCGCTGGTGAAATGCCTTGTCTTTGTATCTCCATAATTTGTTTCATGTCATTTTGTCCAATCGCTTCTTAATGTAATTTTTGAGCTCAAGCGGATCTTTTCCGAAATCGCGGGCATTTAGATCAACATGAGCCTCTTTGATAGTGTACAACTTTCCATTTTCAGTATCAAGTTAGAAATATTGTTGTAGTGGAGGCATATTTCTGTTAACTGACTCGTCAACTTTGGATCGTTCACTGAATCTTTGACGCTCTTTACATCAACTCCTTCAGCTTCCCATGCGTTGACTATTTCTTCCACTTGTGGAAGTCTCTGACCTTCAAATGACGTCCCCCTTCAGTGCACAGAAGTAAATCAGATTGTGTAGCAACACAATGCAATGTGTGACCTCATAATGCAATGTGTGACCTCATAGGTCTGCGACTGTAATGTTATGTAGGCTAACCTTACGTTTGCCTTCGTTCAATCAGAAATTGCCTTACTTTGCTAGTGCGTAATTGCTTCAATTGGCACTTTTTATTCAAAGTATACAACAATATGACTTTATATCTCAAATATGACCTAACCAGGAAAATATGACTTTATATGACTTTATAACTTTCATACCCCATATGGATGCGGTTTTTGCGTTAAAATTGATTTCACGACTTACTGATGCATAGAAAAAAATATGACTTTAATGACTTTAAATGGCCCTACTCATCACCCACTGTTAATTCTGGTCCCGCTTATGTCTGTGTAATGAATATTTAATGATTTTGCGCAATCCGTAAAATGACGAATATCACGGTATGAACACATCCAACTTCGATGTTAAACACAATTCAAACATTTTCACCCGCTACCGACGGTTGAATCTAATCTGCTGCACAGCGCTCTCTCGCGAGTCGAGCTGCCGAATTGCTTGCATATCTTGTTACTTTTGATGAATGAGTATTATTATTAATTCAAGGCATTTCAATGGCGCTTATAGCCTTTTTTAGGCCTTGTGCACCACGGCATGGATATTGTACAGTTCAATGACATTGTCTTTTCCAGTATCTTCGACTTTTTCTATTTGCATCGTTCTTCGATTGCTTCGTAATTGTTCACTTTTCGTTTCACTCTTCACACTTCATCGCACTCTCCCATGCATTCAACTTCGGGTCTCGGATGCCGACTTTTTGCAGCGTGGCTTACTGTGTTTCTGGGCTTTTTCAAGACGCTGTTAGTACAGCGGGATCAGCGATGAGGAGCCCAGATAAACCTCCGACACATAGAAACTAGCCCGAACAAGGGTTCGAGAACCAATCACCATTGGTGTCGCAGCGCAGGCGATTTACACACTGCGCCACTCGCATCCCCCAAATGAATGAGTAACATACGGATTGTTGAGATACCGTGTTTTTGTGGTTACCCGTCGGAGTTCATCCATTGATATACGAAAAAAGTACAGATATTATGGAATGAAACTTAATTTTGATGGTTGTACAATGAACAGTGTGGTAATTCGACCCATGATTAACACAGCCGAGTCTACGGAACTCAGCAGTGTTGTGGAACAGGCAAATTGCACTATTTTGAAATTAAGCAGCACACAGTATCTGTGGTATGGCAATGCTATTTGCAAAGACTTAACCTGCGGTTCCTTCTCATCTAAAATAGGGATATTGCAAAGGTTCGGAAAGTAACACGTTCAGTAACAGCGGTTTTGATGATGGCCAGGTTCGTGTTTGTACATTACCTTTCAGCAGGTACGTATGTAGGCCTACACAATGATTCGGGTACTCGGAGCTGAATCGGAAAACAGTTCTGATGATTCGTGTCGAGTGGTGGGAAATAATATTTTCGAGTACTGAAATTATACGATACTTGTTCAATTTTTATCGAGATTTATAGTTTTGATGCTATTCTGCACTTGAGAACTCTGTAAAATTCGATTGGTCGTACTACAGAATACGAAACATGCGGCACAACGCTATCCACGTTGGTGCAGATGAAATGTGAAGTCGAGATCGATCCGCTACATTGTCGCATCGTGCAATGAAGCAGGTCTTTATATCGTCTAAAATACCAAATTATCTTCATCTAGTGTCGAACTGGCATTATAATATTTGTGTCGCATGAAAGGCACATATTTCATATCCTATGCATACTGATGTGTTACGATATTGAGCGTGATACACCTCAGAATCGAATCCCTCAGCTATACTCGATTTCGTCCAGCCCTAGTCGTAGGTATCTCCTCAATGTGACATATAACAGATACAGTGTTGCATCATTTCATCTGTCGCCCGAGGCCCGATGACTCCAGCAAAACGCAAAATATATATTGTGACCAATCGCAATGGACCATACGTAGACTCGACATCGGTGTGAAAATAGCAAGTTCCATTGAAGCGACTATCGAGGCGTGTAAATTAGCTAGTGTCGATACAGTGAGTGTCAACATAGCGAGGTATTCAAATTAAGTCAGTGATTTTTATCAAATTAAGGCAGTGATTTTTATCAAATTAAGGTAGTGATTTTTAATTGTGGTTCATTGAGCCAATCTAGGGTGTCACGCTGGAGGTCAAGACAACCAATCAATTCGTGCATATATGATTCATATTAACACGCTTTTCTTAGCAATTGGGCGTGATCAGTCGTATAATTGTGACTGTTATGGTAGTGATCGAGTGCAGTTCGAAATTGAAACCCTGTCCTTCTGAAATACCTATTATATCTCCAATATTAATTACGTGATTTGCAATTAGGCAATTGATATCACGCTGCTGCGTTGATGAAAGGATAGGAACCACTTAGCTTGGATTAGGATCGGTTTAGCTCAGTGTTTCTTAACTGTGTCGCCTGCACATCCCAAGGAGCGATTTGGATTTTGAAGGTGGCGGAAACGCTCAGGAGGCGAAATGGGGGGCACTGGGCCGAGGGTAAAATGGCGTCTCAGCAGAGGGAACAGTAGGGACATAATATTCTATCGTAGAACAACAATTCTATGTATCCCTCAGTTCTCATTGCAAATTAACTTTCGACAAAATCTGTCAAATCTCGGAAAATATGCCGACAATGTTTGCGGCATTTTTCCACGAATGCAGTGGTTTATTATAATTCATGTAAAATTATTTGTGCGTAATTTTAGACCGCCATTTCCCCGTCGAAATACTCTCATCACGCTAGCTCGGTTATTCTTCACAAAATGTATCTAACTAGGTATCTTATCCCGCCGCGCACAGCGTGTCGGAATCGAAGAAAGAGTCACTGTGGCACTTTTGAGAGTGAGAGCCCTTTGTACATTAAGGATGTTTTGAAGCATTTTGGTCAAAATGATTAACTAAATATATGTGTATTTGGGATCTACAAAATTAAATCTTCAGAATATTTCTTCATCGTTCCATAAATGATGATACTATTTACTTTTGCGACCCTCAACCTCACCTGAATGTTACATAATTTGGATTGCTTTGTTTGGAATACATTCATGCTAAAGTTAATAACTGGGTGCAGTACTAAATTCAATGTGAGCAAAGCTCTCCACCACTATCTCAGTTGGTTTACTTGTCACATAATGCAATAAAACAAAACCGCCCCCGTATTGCCAGCCGCCGCGGTGAATTCGGGATGGGTAGACCGGGCCCGAACCAGCTGTTATGAGACCATACGCGATGGCTGTTTTAAACAGGGCTTTGGAGCAGCCGTAAATTTGCATTGCTCCAGCTCCGGCTCCGGAGCTTTCTTCTATCATACATTAGCTCCGGCTCCGGCTCCGGCTCCAGCTCCGGAGCCGCATTATTACCACTGCTCCGGCTCCAGCTCCGGCTCTGAAAACTATCGACGGTGTCTGTATATATCAGGAGTGGGAAACCCACGGCCTATTACGAGCCATATGTGGCCCGCGAGAAGGTTTTGAGTAGCCCGCGATTAAATTTCCCATTATATTATCGAAATTCTGTTATATTATCGAAATTGCATTGCTGATATTGTGAACTTGCAAGGCCAACCAAAAATATGATTAGTCTGGCCGCGACACTTGGGATGTTGATGACTAAAATATCAGTTCCGACAATTGGCAGATCCAGGGTCCAGTCACATTTTCAGTAAATCGTCGTATATTACAATAAACTAAATAAGTAGTAACATTTTTCTTCACGCTTCGCGTGTTTAATTGTCACACGATTTCTTTCTTTGTAGTCTAACCCCGCCTGAAAATGAAAAAACGCCTGATTTAGCCGATTGAGTCTAACTGTATTCGGAATTACGAGAGAAATTCTTTTCGCGTTTGCGCTCGCAGAAAGATCGTCGACGATGAAATGTAGGCACAAAAGGATTGTCGTATATTAGCGGAAATCTTCGATATCGACATGTCCAGATGCCGAATAGTCATGTCCTTGCAAACTGAGCCCAGTGGGCGGTATACAGTCGACCCGCAATATACCCAAGTAATAATAATATTAACTTTGAAAATTTTACGCGCCTGGCGCGGCTATAGGGCAGCGCACTCGTTCGTCAATTACACGTGGCGCTTTAGCCGAAAAGGTTGACCCTCTGGTCTATATATATTACTAATTTACCCGTAGGTTGGTTATCTTTAGTAATCTAGAGTCTGTCAGCCGTCGGTAACATCGGATGCAGAAACGCAGAAATAGGTGCCGCCTTGTGACGACATAATGAATACTGGTCAATTGTCGATAACATCATAGTTGCAAACGCACTTTACTCCGTGCCATTGCTGTGTACAGCATCACAATTTTGATGCGGCGTTTTAACACTGGCACTGTACTCGTTAACAGTAAGCCATACAGCTCAATTCAATCTTTAAATGTGCGATTATTATTCAACTGAAACTGTAGTAAGAGCAATATGGGCGGATATAACGACGTGATCAATAGAAATTCGATTTGTACCAAATGGCCAATGGTTTGACGTTCGATATTGGTGCAATCGTTACTAGTTCATCCGGTGTCGATCAAGTTTATCGGAATATAATATTTTCCAGTTGAAATGAATCGAATATTCGAATTAAACACTGTGCCATGAACATTGCGCCATGCCCATAACGAATTGAATTATTGCACATATACAAGTCCCAGTTCGCGATAATCCGGGAATACTGGAGTATCAAGCAGACATCAAGAATGAATTTACGAAATAGATGATTAGAAATTGGAAATTGCGTATCAAATCAGTAATTTGTCTCCAACATAAAATACCATGGGGTTTTGGGCTACTCTTCTGCCATCCCCTATTTACGCTCGAAAATCCTTACTGGAGTGAATGGCGATGTAGCGCAGTAATGAATTCCAATTAGCATGCAAAATTGCATACTCAATCACACTGTCCAATTTCGCGGCCCGATTAAAGAACTATCACGAAAGAACGACTATTTGCTCATCCGATTCATAGCAACCATGAGCTGGAATTTCTCGGCTCGCGCTCGTCATATCGACATGTGCAACGAAATCACGTTTTTATCCTCTCTCCAATTTCGCGTAATACATGTGATCATTATTTTGGAACCGTGTATGCAATTGGCCAACAATGTTGTGCTGATGATGCAATTGCGGGAATGCCGAATAGCCACAATATTCACATGCATATTTCGCATACCTAGGTTCGGCACTCATGTATGAAAATGGAAAATTGAACATATGACTGCTCTGCTGTTGAATCCCCAGGAACATGGTTAGTCGGAAAAGGTAGCGGCAAAGAGGAAAAGATTCTTAATTTCGCGAAGGCCTGCTGTTGAATTATGTGAACTCAGCAGATATGGTTGTGGCATATATAATAGCATCTTATAAAATACGTCGGAGCCGGAGCTACCCCTCAAATAACTGGCTCCAGCTCCGGCTCCGGCTGAATTTTATGTAGAGCTCCGGCTCCGGCTCCAGCTCCGGTAAAAATGCACGGCTCCGGGGCTCCGGCTCCGGCTACAAAGCCCTGGTTTTAAAGACCTTGATTTGATCCCGAATATAGCACATGCAATTATTACAGCGTTAATTAGTCGAGTAGTCCACGGGCACGAATCAAGCTATTTCAAAGAGTGGACTTCGAACGCCTACCGTCTGCTTTTACCAATGTCCTTTTAATATATGGGAAGGGCGCCAGACCTAGGCACTGCATTAAAAATAGGTTAAGAACCACTGATTTACTGGTATTGCGGATAGTTAGAGTGCGCGTGTGTAAGGTTTGGACTAGCTGTAATTGTTTTTGAATGACTCACTATCATGACAATCGCTATTTCGAATTTCTATTCTGACACTTGCTGCTCTGACGGATGCAATTCTGAACGCGAGGTAGATGCATGATAGATAGTCTGACTTTATTGATTCTCATTCCATGCGTTGCGTCTGAGCCTACATTTCATCGACCTGCAATCTGTCTTTATTGGTGACTCTTTTTCCTTGTTCTCTTTATGTAACCTTTAGATATGCAGTAGCCTACATTTGATAGGCACAAATAAATCCACCGAATTCTGTATTGGTTTACAAATATGGACTCATCATATCATAGTCATCTTGATTAATTCAAAAATTAAAGTTTTTTAATGTCTGAAATCTACCATGTCATGGTAATGAAGAAATACTTACATATAACAACATTCAAATTCACAAATATATCAGAAAAAGTACATATATCAAAATTGTGTTCGTACAGCCTACTATATGTTGAGACGTTGTAGAAAGAGCATATTCAGCTCTGCTCTTACATATATTGTTAACCGTTCACACTGGAATTGATGTCAATAATTTATTTTAGATACTACTAGGGATGGTGTGAACGTGAGTTTCACGTTCGCGTTTTGTGTGTGAACCTCCGAAATTTAGAGGTTCACGTTCACAAATGAACCTTGGTAGGTTCTGCGCTGTGAACCTTTTGCATATATTACAATTTTCACTTCGTTATAAAGTATTTGTATGAAATGTATTGCATTTCAACGCGTGCGGTCACTCTATGCATGGCGCTGGCTGTAGCCGCTAAGTAGCGTACATAGTGCAAACAAATAAGATCTACTCGAGCAGTCAAAATGAATGAATTTCGATCATACTAGAGGTAAGAAAATAACAGCCTGGCCATATGGAATTCGTAAAACCGTTTTCTCGCGGATTTTCATATTTCGCCCGGGCCGCAAGATGGCGCTATGAATATCTATTCCTCTCTTCTCTTTTCGCAACCTTTTGCAAATCGATCACCGCGAGAGGGCGCTAGAAAATTTGAGTCAATACAGTCATACGTCGGTGCGACGTCACACTCACATAAAAGAAAGTTTACTTTTGAAGTGTGACGTCACAGATCCGCAAAAGTCAAGTTCACAATCTTTTCCGGAACTTCATCTCCGAGAAGCGGAGGAGGTTGTAGGTATCACCCCACCAAATCCCCTTGACGCCTGTTTTGCGGAAGTTTCCATTCAGATTGCTCTCGGCGCAGTTCTTGTACCACCAGCCTCCTTCGCGAAAAGAAGCGCAATTCAATGACGGATGAGAATCGTGATCCGCGTCCTTCGTTGAGAATTGTTGATTGTTGTGATATGAGAGACCATCGTAGGTTGCATTCCCGGAGAATCCGGATACGTTCAGTCTGTAGTTGTCGGATCCGGGGCCGATGCCGAAGGAGCTGAAAATGAGAACCGCTGAGTGAATTTCGAATGATTCCAAAATGTTAAAATCCTTGCCTTGTTTTTCGCTCGAATAGTTTGTATTTCAGCCTGCATGCGTAATATCATAAGTCTATAAGGATTATATTACGGATCATTGGGGTTCTTTCCTAGCAATAATTTTATTCGCCAACCATTATATTGGCAAATATACGGTGAATACAGGTATTAAACGCTAAAACAGTGACCCTAACGATGATAGAAGTTGGCATATCTCTATGCTCCTGTTGATTTTGTCGCAATCTGGCGTTATAGCCCTGCGTGTGCGTTGTGAGAAATACAAGATTGATGAAATGCACCGAAATGATAATGCCAACGACTCATATTCACCTGTATTTAGCAACCCAATAAACCTCTTTTTTCGTGATCATTTTGATTTTCATCTCCATATCCCCTGTCTTGGTCAATTGATGCAATGCTTCCACGCCTGAAAGAAAGTAGAGCGCCAGATGATTACAAACTTACATACGTACGAGTTCTTGACGTGGGCGCAGTGACAAGATGATGAAACAAATTCTCCAGTAGTGTTCACTATAAACGCGCTCACACTGTCAATTTACTTTACCATAGATCTGCTAGATCACGACCAATGGATATGACACCTCTTCGCTCCTCGTGATGTGTGTCTGGGCGCACTTCATGAGATAATACAAAAGTTGTATATGAAAAGTCGTACCCAACCAATGATCTCCTTGCAAATCGCCGAATCCTTTCACGTAATAATTCCAACCTCTGTCGAAATCAACGTCTCCGTTCATTCTTCGCTGGAAAACCTTTCATGAAAATGGAAAGGATTTAATTTTTTCTGCAACAATCGCGCATTCAACTCACGGTCCAGTTTCCTCCATCGTCAGTTACGTCACAGAATACATTCGTGGTTCCGACTTCCGGTATGTCTAATTTAAACACACCCCCAGAGTCATTACGTGCTAATGCTGATTGGGCGTCCTCACAACTTCTCACAAGACCTAGAAATAATAGAATTCGTTTCATAATCGTCAATCGACGAATGACGTCAATCATTCCAGCCTTGTTAATGTCAGATTGGCGGCAGTGAACAGCGTGATACTTGTCAAGTTATTGTTAGTGCATTCATTAATTTATGCATATTAACGAAACATGGGATAGGCTCAACCCATCTATTTTCTCTGTCTGCAATATCTGTGACTGAATTTACAATCATGGATGTTCGTTACAACGGTTGGCATTTCAACTGTTCAGCCAAATACTGTGTCTTGTAATAATTTCTGATTAAAATTTGTGATACTCATTTCAGTTAATCTACGAATTATTTTGGTGCTATATTTAGACTTTATTTTACGAGGGAGAGTTGGAGACTGAAGCCAGATATGCTCAAATATCAGTATAAGTCTGATGGTGAATTGACAAGAATGCAGCGTTGGCGAAGGCAGCAGTTCATAAAATATCATCCTCTATAAGCATTGCTTCAATCTGCAACGACAATGTCCATGATTAGCCGATTACCACTGCTAAAGATATCTGGCTGACAGTGCATCGCACGAGCTCGGAGGGCCCAAAATTATCTCGTGAATTAACATAAATTATAGAGTATTTTTTTTGGAAATTTAGGCCACTTTTTCAAAAATTTTCGCGCTGAATGCGCTATTGAATATTGCCGAATATATTGATTATTGGGTACGCATCCCCAACGAAAATACCTAGATTTTATAGAAATGGAGACTTCGATGTCGGACATTACTGTGTCTCGACGCACCAAGACATATGAAGTTATAGGCCATGTAACATGCGACTCCGAGAAGTGTGCCAGAACAATCAAGAGCGAGAAGAGCTTGACCGAGACGTAATGCCTTTGTGCAGACCGAAAACTTCGAGATATATACAATATACTTATATGTTGTCCATAGGCGGCTGAATGGCTGGCGTCGAATATTCATGTCCTGACGATCTGAACCCCACAGGACAAAAAATGGCATCCCGCAGGGGAAAATTATTTGCCAGTAAAGCAACACCAATTTGAAATCGTGTGTGCCTTTTGGTTTTGGCGATTTCCATATCTTTTGACATAACAGATATAGGCGGTCACGAAATAGCATAATGTAACGAATTCAATATACCAACGGGTCCGCCGGAAGATCCTTAATACTTATTTAGTTAGGGGTCTTACCTTATCCAACACACCTCACTCAGCTCTACCGTTAAATCAGATTACGTTAACAAAGATGGGATAAAAAATTGAGAGCAAAATATATGCAATTCCAGATCATATCGACCTATTCAAACATGAATTATATAAAAGTTTCGCGCTACGCTCGTTTAGTCGACATAAGGCGACGCAATAAACAGTAGACCCGATGTAGCTGATAAGTAGCGGGGGAAGGCGTACAGGCTCAGGAGGGCTGAGATGGTTCCGGGGGCTTTATTTGGTTTATCACCCTGTGGGGGGGGCAAGACCAAGCTTTTTTGGGGGGGAGGATAACGTAGTGCTTTCAAGGTCTTGGTGGGGAATGAAGGCTCGGAATAAATCTGAAGTGGGGAATGAAGACAAAAAGGTTGGAAACCACTGGTGTAGATGGTACGACGCAAATATGACATTTAAAATAGAAACATAATTAGGATTATGATTATTGCCATTGTTGACACTTGGAAGTTTCAGCACAGATTAAACTCATACCGAGTTCAAGAAACATTATTTCTGTCAGGTGGTTTCATGCCTCCCCTCAGATGCCTCGTCGCCCGGTAACCCCAAAATCAGACTCGAATTTTGCATTTTGCAGTTTGTCATCGCGACGCAACAATGTCGTCTGCTCAGGAGAAAGTGATCAGCTGCGACGAGAGTGAGAGTAATCAATGGGCAGCGCGAAAACGAGCAATGCTCCTGTGTATCGTCACAGATATACATTGCGATATTAATGACGGATGTCCATAATTTCTTCTAGTCTACTTTTAGTCTAACAACGTAAGCAATTTAGTTCATACCGATTACTTGGTGACTTAAAATTGACTCGAAAATTTTGCTTCGAGTCACGAGTCAATCCACATTTCTGAAACGCCAAGTCAAGACACGTCAAGTCATGACTCGATCCGTACCAACACTAATTCACGGTAATTTATGGATAGAGAGGAAGCGATTTATCAAACCTACTCAAGTTAGACTCAGTCAAGTATTGTGGCAGTCAGCGACTCATCTCCTTCGCATAGCTCAAAATCTAGAAGCAATATAGCCTATACTTACGGCTGCAATTTTTGCCATAATATCCTTCGGCGCAGTTACACGAATAGTACGGAGGAGTGAGCTTACTAAGACATGTTCCGTTATGTTGACAGACATTCGGATGGTGTTCGCAGTAATTTTCTAGATGGAAACGAAGCGATGTGCCAAACCTTCTGAATTTATACACAGCCAAGTGTTGTGGCTAGGGTTGCATTTTATATTGATTTTTGTTTTAAATGCAACTCTAGTTATGGCAGTAAGAGACTTATTTCCTGAGCATTGTTCAAAAATTAGAAGCGATATACTTACTGCTGTATAGTTTTTTCCATAGTATACGTCGGTGCAATTACACGTATAGTACGGTTGAGTGTCATTCTTTAGGCATGTTCCGTTGTGTTGACAGACATTCCGGATGTGTTCACAGTAATTTTTTATATAGAAACGAAGCGATGTGTCGATCATACTGAATTCATACGCCACCAAGTGCTATGGCAGTGAGTGAATATACTTCTTGGCATAGCTCAAGAATTAGAAACGATATATTCATCTCTGCAGTTTTTTTCCATAATATCCATCGGTGCAATTACACGAATGTGTAATGAATGACAGACATTATTCAGACATGCTCCGTTATGTTGATAGACATTCGGATGGTGTTCACAGTAATTATATAGAAAATATATAGAAATGTAATGTAAAACTGGCATTGTATTTTTTGTGGTCACAGAAATTACATATTTGATTTTTTCCATTCCACATCGTTCATACTGTCTTTACGTGCTAATGATGAATACTCCAATGTTAGACTCGTCTCGAAGCCCAATTCCCGAATCAGATTCGTCCCTGATTGGAAGCAATATACTTACGGCTGCAGTTTTTTCCATAATTTCCGTCGGTGCAATCACACGTATAGTACGGATGGGTGTCATTATTCAGACATGCCCCTCCATGTTGGCAGGCATTCGGATGGTGTTCACAATATCCCTCTGCGTGGAAAGGAAGCGATAACTGTTTCAAACCTACTCACGCTGTAGACACAACAAAGTATTGTGGGAACGAGCTTGTCTTCGTCTGGACATCACATACATCAGAGGTTCTCCACCGGGGGTCCGTGGACCCCTATGGGTCAGTGAAGCATTTTCAGGGGGTCCGCGAAGCCTCAAAATTTATAAAATGGCTGATAACCTACTTGGTATTTTTTATTTAGAGAAAACACAAGGCCGTCTCGCTTCATAACTGCTAAAACTTCATGACTCACATAAACAGAATGGCCGTCGGAGATGTAATATCCTACCATGCAAACACATGTGAATTGCTAAATTGTCAATAGCCAACTGATACAAACGTATGGTTGTTAGGTTCAGCGATGTTTTAGAAACTAATTGTTTGCAAAATTCATATTCTCATGTGATAGGCATAACCACCAACTTCCAGATGAGCTGCTAGATAAAAGTGACTCTACTGGATGTTAAGTTCACTAAAAACTGTTCCTCACTTTTGGCGTCACATATCTAGCGATCATGCCCAAAGGAGGTGTCGAAAGCGTTACGCTTTATGATTACAATAGCAACCGCCTCTCTTTGCGGAAATGGATTTTCGGCACTCGTTCATATCGGATAGACGGCGCGGATTTTAAAGACCCGAGCGCGTACTTCAAGACATTTAGCTACATACTTCGCTTTGAACTAATAAAATTATTCCTAATTTCTACATACAGAGGAGGCTATGATGTTATTTTGTTGCTGTTTATCACCAGCCTATAGTTGATATTTGCACAGGACAGATGCCGGTTGCTCGATAATGGATCTAAATTTGAACTAAAACTTTGGGGGTCCGCGGGGGTCCGTGAGGGTCCAGAAGGGGTCCGCGAAGACAAAAAGGTTGAGAACCACTGACATAGATCAATAATTAGAAACGATATACTTACGGCTACAGTTTCTTCCATAATATCCGTCGGTGCAATTGCACGTATAGTAGGGTTTGGTGTCATTATTCAGACATGTTCCGTTATGTTGACAGGGATGCTGATGATAATTGCAGTAGTCGCCTGTATTGACAAGTAGCGACATCATTTTATTGTTCTTGGTGTTAGGTTGATGCAGCGAATTTGTTGGATTCTGACTACATCATTTCTCATCGACAATGATAAACGTAACAAGAGCAATCACCGGCAATCCTACGGATTCACTGGTTCACTTTCATGTATACTTGAATAGTACTGTTACTTTCTATTTTTCAAAAACGTGCCTTAAATATTACAGCGATTCAGAAAGTACCTATTTTGAATGCTGTATACGCCTTGCGGGATGGGTTTATGATTTAGCTTATAGTCTGATGTTAAGCTCTAGTGAGCTACGACCAGACACTACAATATGTATATGCTAACTATTCACATGAATATTTCTGACAAGTTTATTCAATACCAATTCGCGCCTCGTGCGATGTTCTTATTGCTGTTCGCGATTGGTAATTATAGAGCGGTATCTAATTTATTAATAATCCATATCATCTTTGCCAATCATGATATGATGGTTCTTGCAAATATAGTCGAAATCATATGCTTACTCCGCGTTTACTCTTGGCCCGCAATATTTTTAACGATGACAATAAGTCACGACTGCATTGTAACGGGGTAAAAACTAGTGACGTCACAAGATCACAGTCAAATTTCGAGGGATATGTCCCATAGCTACACCCTTGTATATAACTCATACACAATACGCACTAGGTTTCTGTTTGGATTGAACACGTGTCTGTTGCGAATAATTGCGACGGTACATCGTATTTTGGTCGGGTTGTTGATTAGAATTTATCATATTAAAAACAAATATTACAATTCCCTGTTTTATGGTGGAATTTATATCATCCAATATGTAATTAGATCATATATTTCATTTCCAATTATCCACTGTCTCAATCTACTAGTCCTAATTTACATGAGCCCACATTTACTGGATATCCTACTCTGCCGCATTGCACATTACATATGGCCCTGGTAAAACATGTTTCCTGTTACATTGGTTCTTATCTATTGTATGATTGAATTCTAACACTTTGCTGCTAAACGTGGAGTTAAATTCATTCACGAGCGTCACCACACCGACGTCATGCGTTCTATATTTCAAATTCAGACCATAACATTTACCGAGGCTCGTTCATGATCAAATTCATCGTAAAAGCTTGATGAATAATTAACTCAGTTAAATATGTAGTATAGACCGACGTTTTATCGTCGTAGGGGTAAAGTATAAACCAAGTTGAAATGCTTTACTTTTGAGTTGAATTGGAAACGGAGTTTACGGTGATCGACCTATCGATTTCTATAGATTGTTAGTTGCTTGACGATTACTTTATCCAATTTATCGCAATATCACCTTGTAGAGTAGCTTCAACTCGTTCTCTTTCAGCCAGCTTTTCCAGGTCACTCATAATCGTTTCAAGAGATGTTCCGTCCTTCAAAACGTACAATCTTATTTACCTTTCTCGTGAAATCCACCTTATGTGATAATTCACATACATGAAGGCCTGAACAATATTTATGACATGGAATATGAAGGAAATGACGAATGTTTTCATTCGTATTTGCTTCTTAGCAGGTGGGTTTACCGATTGCTCGTGCACCTTTATTATGAATTCATGACTAAGTATCCGCGGGTGGAAGAATTCACGCGAAATAATTTAGTTGGCTGTTGATTGCGTATCGCACAACACTTCTAGCTGCTTTGTTGGTATCCACCTAATTTCATTTGAATACGCCATATTCAACTGGCTTACCTCACAATTTCCATGAGAGATCCATCGTCCATTGATGTAATTTCTACTGCAAAATTGGCCTGCAATAAACGGAAATATTCGGTTCAGCGATGGTGTTTTTCAATCGACAGTATGCTGTGAAGCTCGGTATGTGACTTCTAGGCTATCAAAAGAGTGGGGCTATAACATTATTGGGACTCTTTATGAATTGTTTTGCCAAGTTACCTTTTATCCGGCTATGAACACGTACATCAGTGTACAATGTGTACATCCTTACAAATTTAACTTACAAACCACATATATAACCAACCAGCAGTGGATTATAACATCGCAGCTTTGTCAAATATCTAACAACATATTGTACGAAAACGATATAGACTTGACTTGGTTTGTTTTGTTTTATTGACACACATAATTGGCGCTTAACAACTTGGTCAAATGCGCTCGCACAGTTAATGTCATAAGGTATTTTTTACGCTGGTCTTGCGCCCTTTTTCCGGTCCATTTTCTGCCATCTTTCAAGAGTTCGGCTCTTTCTTCCTCTGAGCTTTTCAATGCGATGTATTTACAGCGGGATCGGCGATGAGGAGCCCAGATAAACCTCCGACACATAGAGAGTAGAGACATGGCAGAGCCGAGACTCGAACCAGCAACCATTAGTGTCGTGACTGCAGTGTTTAACCAAATGCACCACTCGCTTACTCATTGACTTGACTTGTAGTTGCTGGTTGTCGGCTGTCACCATGATATTGTTTTTCCATGATTGGTTTGGGAGTATCAGATATCCCACGATTATGATATCCTGATTATGGAGTATCGACAATGTCTAACATATTATCTGAAATTTTTGCTTGATCATGAATACATGAGTTTGGAATTCTGATTATTTTTAGCGTCTGCAGAATTATTCATATTACATGTGTTACAGTAACTGTGATACTCAACCATTACTATAACCCGCGGAACACTTAGGCTAATCAGCAAGCCTTCGCGGAACTCAAAATTTTTCGTTGAGTCAGAAAAACATAAATCTAACATTACATATCTAACTAGACATCTTATACATTACTACAGATTGCTGGTGCATAAACTGAACTGTACATCAACTTCGGGAGTTGAGCTGGAAAATATTACTGATTTTAGTCAACCCAGCAATAATAATTCACTTAAGAATTTGATACTACCCGTTTTCTCGTCCGATGTCAAGGAACCTCTAGTGTTCCGTGGAACACGGGTTAAGAATCACTGCTCTAGAATTTTCAAGCTAGTTTTCTTTTGGTTGAATTAGACACAACAAGAACATCTGCGAATAATTATAATGGTTCAAGTATCTCATGTATTTCCTGTGATATTCGCGACATTGATGCCCAGATTGGGTCGAAAACTCTTTCAATTAGTCACGTCTGCTCCAAAAATGTGTGTGTTTGCTTTTCACCAACCGGTATAGCCAAAATACTTGGATTACCCTGAAACCATAATTCGTGTACAGGCGCTATATATATATATATAAGTTTTTACAGACCTTCGAGATCTCCGATAGCATTTTCATGGATCGAATATGCATATGATTTCGGGAAACTTACTGATGTATAAATCTTACACTTTCGTTGGGGCTGTAGAGGGCTTCATTATTAATTATGGCAATATCGCCATAATTTGACTCTGTCGCGGCCAAACGTTGAGTATAAACGAAAACTAGTCATAACGAACAACTCACCCGAAGAACGCGAAACTGTCAAAATCAACGCAGTCGCTTGCAAAATTATCGAGAGCAGTGGAAACGCAACCATACTGCCTGACTATAGTATTCAATATAAGTTTACCTTCATAAATCATTTCTGGCTCAATAACAACGTGGAACGAGGAAGTTGCGCTTTGGGCATAATTTTGGTACTACGTGAGAGATGCCCTGGTATGAACTGAGTCAACTGACTAACATTTGTTCCCCGTGTTTTTTTAAGTTGACATCTGACGGCTGTGCAAGTGTGCATGTTGGGCTGTCAATCATATACACATCGCATCATATACAACTACATTGGTTACATTTCCTCGTCAGCGCTGAGAATTTGAGACAATAGTCATCACTTCATGCTCTTGTGATATAATTACTATTAACACTGATTTTTGTACATAAAAACCCGATTTTATTTTTTTATGGGTTATGTTAAAAAGCCTTTGAAAGCACTTGCTTTCATATTAAAAAAGTTGAAGTCAGAGTCAGGAACATTATCACAAACTCCGACCCCGACTCCAGACAGTAATTTTTCACGACTCTGACTCCGTCACCAAGGAGGGCTGAAACAAATTTGAGAGTCCGACTCTATCATGAAAAATATTACAGGAACTCCAACTCTGACTCGACAGACTCCGACTCCACAGCCCTGCTATGTACTACTGCAGCATCAACTGCTCACCAACAACAATGTTAAGAGAACAATGTAAGTAAACATGGTTGTCACACAAAACAAAAACATTGGAATGACTTTTAATTGAAAATCAGGTTGACTTCTTTTGTATAAGTCTGGTGTGTGTATTGACCTCCAGCGAACTCCCAGGGCTCGTATGAACCGCGGTTGCGAACCACTGATTCAGAAGTATGATGAGTATTGATTGGAGTGGATTGTTTCCGGATTTAAGTTGTCAGAATCACTCAATAAGCATTGTCGGTGTATCATGAACACTGGGAGTAAACATGACATTGCCTCTCCGTGGATGTTAAGGATGGTCGTTTCGACATCCATTTATCTGTTCATTGCGTCACATTGTCTGTTGTGCATCGCATAATGCGAGTGAATGAAAATAATAGCATCTATGGTAGGATATTTTTACTGAAATTGGCTGTTAAGAGAACAGTAGGCTACTGATTTACTGAAAATACTATACCGCTAATTCCAAGCGACTTCGTCCCGAAAAGCAAGAGAATGGACGATATCCAGTAGGCGAACATCACGGATGTCATTAATTTCCTGCAGAATAATCGACAAATAAATGTTGCATATACTATACATGTAGGTTCAGTATATGTAAAATAATCGTAGTGTATATTCCTCGTGTGCGTAATTAATAAGGCTGGCAAAAGCGGCAGCCTCAGTGATTCTATTCGTAATCGTGTAATATGCGTCGAGTAGAGTCGAGTATTGTAGTATCGATTTTTATGACGTCATATCAGTATGGAGGATCGGGAAATATGTATCTTTTATGCGACGACAAAGAATGCAATGCCAGACTGGCGCAGTTATGGTTGAGCACTAGCGTCACGACACCAATGGCATTGGTTTGAATCCCTGTTCAGACCAAGTTACATGTGTCGGAGGTTTATCTGGACTCTTCGTCGCTAACCTCACTGCCATTGCGATGCTTCAAGATAGCCCAGAATGATGGTGGCCTTGCCAAAGAGTCGGCAGCAAAGAACAAGTTATACGGCTCCATGAAAAGCGAGAGAGACTGCTGGGTGAATGGATGTGTGGCTGTAATTCGTTCGTTAAAGAGTATGCAAAGTCAAAAACACTACGGTGAACGTTACCTCCATGACCTGATGATAAACGCCACAATTGTTCAATAAAACAAGCAAACAAACAATGACAGTTCTACATAAATGAAAGATATTTGGTATTTTTCCGCACTTTGTGACAATGCTGTGGGATGATCACGACTCAGCAGACAGGCTCTGTACTACATGTTTCGTATGCTGAGGTTTCAAAGCTGCCACAGCAGGAAATGGTATCAAAATATAGTTTTTGTGGATGGATTGAATCTTAGATGCAAATAACGTATATTTCAGTACTCGAAAGAATGATATCTCACTACTCGACTCGAATCATTAGAATTAATACTTGGTTTATAGATTCAAAAACTCGAATCATCGTGTCCAACCTTATTCCCTATCATTCAGTTTTCATCATGCAATACTGAAGCATGCTAAAAGTGTAGATTATTTACCATTGGATCTTTGGCGAACTCCACTAAACATTTGTCAAAAATGAACCTTTCCCAATGGGGAATTCGCAATATATTATGCTGCCAAAGTCGTATGTGAAGCATTGGTAGTTTTAAAAGTCATTAAATAGTCAAAGCCGTATATTTTGTTCTTGCCAACTGTAATTTCTGGTCACTAAAATCGCTTTTCGGCTACAATTACATCCTGGTTCGGATACAAGGCATCGGATACAGAATATCGTCGACGTCAGCAATTTCACTATTCATAGTTTACCTACAGCTGAAATAATATGAGTTAATGTCAACAATGTTGCAATATCGTTCCATGACTAATGTTGTAGCTGGTCTACATGACTGTATTACCAACAGAGGTGGTGAAAGTAGTCATTGTTCGTACCGTAGCAGAAGTAGAATTACCGCTGTAAATTCCTACCGCCTACCCGATTTCAAAGGGGGCGTTTTTTTGAGACGCCGGATACCTTTAGTGGTCAATTGAAGGCGCCACTCTCAAAATTGCAAAAGTACATGACACCACAACCCTTATATACGGGTGTGAATATACTATACACCTATAGCACGCGAAGTCATAACCTACCTCTGACTTATACCGCGCAATAAATAGAGTAGACAACATTTTATTCCAAATTTTGCATGCATGTAGAAACGAAGGAAGGTATGCACGTAGCCGCGATATAATTCTAATTCAGATAACCTGTTGAGTAGATGTGAAAGTGGTAAATAAACACAACCACTTGCTGAGGTATTGCGAGTAGGAAAAACCTATTTAAGTACTCTCGAAAGTAGAACAAATATGCATAACACCATGTAGCAAAAAATTAGTTGAACCAATGTTTTCATATTTCATACACCATATTCCTCGATAAAGCATGTTTCATGCATTTTTAGCCTCTAGTATCGCTTCAAAATCTCATTTTACGCTTTAACTTCCCGCACAACGTTTATTGAATTACATATTAACTGTAACTTCACATTGATACATCACTCAATTCATAGTAGCTGGTTGTTAGTAACAATCATCGTCTCAGTCTCAGTTAGTCAGCGTTGGCTACAACCAGCAATTTCAAATTCATTTTCGTTTTGTTCCGATAATGCACCGATTGTGGATCTAGTGTGTATCATTAATGTCAGGATCACAACTGTAATCTGCGTGGTGGCTGTCTTTGGTATATCTATGTGGTCTGTATATCAGTTTGAAACAAGTTAAGTAGATAATACAAATAGAAGTAAGTTTTTTTTACACTTATTAACTTTACTTTTGCATGGAAATTGTAAAGAAAGATCAAACTGGTCATTTCGTGTAATCGGCGAAACATGCCGATGAAATATGGATGGATGGCGAAGGGGAGATCGGCATTTAATGTCATTTGCTATTAAATAATCTGAAGGGAAATTCGAAACCTTATAGATGACTATTATTTCTATATGGCTGAGATTCCAAGGGTCAGAATACCTAGTGACTAGACATTGCATATCCTTCGAAGCCATCTCCTCTTAAGAAAATGTTCCGTATTGCAGTAAGTTTTCATTGCCCAAATTATGAGGCAAGAAAGTTCCAGGAGACTCGACACTCGACAGGGCTTAAAGATACCGAAAATGACTCCAATCACGAATCCAAGATCTCTGATATAGATATAAATTTAGAACCACACATTCTGAACCAACACGAAATTGATGATTTAGTTGGGACCCACTAAATCAAATGCGGTGTGCCAGAAATTTCGCAAATGGAAGAAATAACGCGTCACGTCGGTATCACACAGATCGATGGAATGACATATACCTTTTCCGTGAGAATATTCTAGCTGCAGTTTCAATGATGGCCGTTCGGCTATGCTGACGCTGTATCTTCGATCAGCTGATTGCTATTTGCTAGTTACAATACACTTTACATATCGGATTAACCATGGCTGAAACTCCTGACAGATCTTGGACGCATTACGAAACCCGGAATTTAATTATCAGCGGCGTAAGTGAAATTAGTTTGGATGGTAGAAAAAGCAGCTGAGACTTCTTGGTGTTAATACTTATTAACGATTTGCAGTTCTTATGTCGAAGGACAGCTAAAATCAGATGCAATTGCTTGCTAATATGTTATCCCAACAATCGCTTGTCCTGAATACCAGCAATATTTTATTTTAACGTTTTCAATTCAGTCCTGCATGTTTCAGGTCAAAACGGGTTGTTTGATTGAATGGCCGCTACAAGTCGTCTCGGCTCCTTCCTGTCGAGTCATTTAGTCTCAATCTGGTGATATGTTGAAATTATTAATGAGGAAGTAAGCCGAAAACGTCATCGCGAAATCTTCGCCCGCCTAGTTCGGCCAAGTCACGGTCGGATTACGCCTGGTCATGGAAACACGATCGACATGTAAAACGCATGCGTCATGGCCTTTGGGTCGTACGTGTACCGTTCTTGGAAACGAAGTAAATCAAGCGACCAAGTAGTTATACGGCAAATTCAAGCCGTTTCTTCGCTTAATTCTTATAAAAGTGAGCCGAACGAAACTGCTTTACTAAGCGGAATCGACTGTATATGTAAGGCGATGAAATCAAAATGACTGTCCACTTTGGTTTGATGACTTGCAGCACAATACTGTGTTGGTAACATGCCTCGGCAAATCACTCATTTCGCATATATGGACGTCAACTTGCAGCTAACGACTGTAATCAATCATACCTTCTCGAATTTCTGATTCCAACTTCCTGCAAACGCAGCGGCGTCTTCTTTGCTTCTTTGTTCACTATACGTCGACGGTAGAATACAGCATATAGCTCGAATATAATCTGTTATGTTTTAGTATGCAGGCCCTATCAGTATGTACGAGTATATGTTTTATTTCCGCGTTGGTATGACCATTCGTAGAGTGGAATATGGGTGAATTAAAAGTCATTCGCACATCAAAATCGTTGACGTAGTTATTACGGAAATAGGACATCAGGTGGTTTCATCTTTTGTGCTCCCAGCGGCAACGATTTCGAAGGAGTGTTCAGTTTAATGTGGATTCAGCAGTGTCTGTCGCCATAAAATCACCTTGCTATCGCATTCATACTCCTAGTCCAGATGTAGCCTTTCTAGTTTATTTCATGTTCAAATATAACAATGGCTGTAAAGATGTTCAAATAAATGCTCTGAAGCTTTGAAAATGTTCTTATGTATATCCAACTTATTTTGAATATCGGCTGAATGTATTGGGGTTCTCGGCCAAGGTGTAAGATATCGGTTTTATCGGTATCGACCCAAAAATCCAATATCTATTGGGCTCTATAGAGTATACCAAAGATTATTTGCTGCTATTTTTGGTTCGAATGTCCTGCAGCGATAAAGTGCCTTAAACTCCCATTGGAAGTCGGATATTTCCGTTGTAGATGTCCCTGGCACTAACATAATAACAGAAAGAGAAGTCAAATGGATGGATGAACTTTACCAGAACTACAAACGGACATAAATATGAAGATTAAATTTGTAGCAAAGAATACCTTTGAATTGTAATTTTTTTATATATTTGGACCAGTGTCGCAAATTGAAATTGGTTTGTGAGGGACATTTTTTTCGATTTGAACAAAATGATTATAATTTTTTTAATTCATACCAAAATGTTCATCAATTCCTGCTACAGGCGATTTTCTTCTTCTTCTAGTCATACCCCTACTGCACACAGCAAAGAGATATGGCTGTTTAAGGTTGTCTCTGGAACTGTATCATACCATTGGTGTTTCAATTACGATTTGTGAGAGGAGTTTCTCAAAATGATAAAGTATTTACGTTCTACGATGAATGATGATTGGCTATCAGTTTCAAGGATTCTTTCTATAGAAAGAGACTACGTTCAAAGACATGATTTTGTAGATGTTATCGCTGATTTTGCTTCGGCGAAAGCTCGAAAGGTTCAATTTTGATCTTTTATTCACCTAATACGTTTGTTCTCCATTTATTGGCCCTTAATGCTGAAACAGCGAGGCTTCTTTCTCAAGCAATATAGAACTTCTGAGACGCGGCACATTATTTATAATTGGGGCAGCATTTGCTTCAATGCCACTGACGGTATCCATGAGAGTTTTCGACTCCGATGGACACCAACACCAGACTGATATTCTTTCTCGTGATTCCGCAGCTTCCAACTGATAGCACGGCCCAAGTAAGAAGCAGCCTAGATAAACCAGTAACACTTAGTGAGGGATTCTGGCATCGACCTCAGTCACCTACTGGTGTTGCAGCTGTGAATCATGCCACTACGCTATCTCGCCACACATGTGAGTGCAGTGTGTTTATGGTCTATTAACCGTCAGTCCAAACTCCAGAGTTAGGTTGTCCAGGGTTACAGAACTTGGCGCAAAAGAAAACAATTTGATGCCAATCCATCGCCGTTGTGACAAATATCAACAAGATGTAATTGATGGCCGTAAATTCAAATAAATTTCCCTTCTAAATTTCATTTATGTCCATTGTGCAATAACCCCTCTGCCGAGTAAGAAACAATAAGTGTATTTTAGGCCGACAGGAATAATTTTAGTGCTGGAAATCAAACATGGAAGCATTTTCCCAAAATGAACCTCGATTATCATCACCGGTGAATACAACCTTACTGAAGAGTCTAATCACCCAATGTTCATTCTGGCTACGCTTATGTCTGTGTAATGAATATTTATTGATTTTTCACTGTTCGTAAAGTGACGATTATCATGTTATGAACACGTCGAACTTCGATGTTAAGCATTTAAACATTTTCAGACGCTGCTGACGCTTGAATCTAATCTGCTCAATAGAGCTCTCTCGCGTGTCGAGCTGTCGAATTGCTTACATATGTTGTTACTTTCAATGAATGGATGAATGAATGAATATGGATATACCGTGTTATTTATAATCCAGCAGGAGTTCATCCATTGATATACTAAAACAAGGATGAAATATTATGGGATTAAACTTATTGTCGATGGTTGTACATTGAACAGTCTGGTAATTCGTCCCATGATTAACATAACCGCATCTACGAAACTCTGCCGTGTTGTGGAAGCAGCAAATTGCACTATTTGGCAATTCGCAGCGTAGTATATGTGGTAACGTAATGCTGTTTCCAACGGGGTGTAAAGTCTTGACCCGCGGTTCCTTCTCGTCGGAAATAGGAATATTCCGAAGGTTCGCACGGCGAGTTCACGTTTAGTAACTGGCTTTTTGGTAATGTTCCGGCTCGTATGACCGCGTGCACTTCCAGCATTGTCGCTATAGGCCCGCTACATCAGACGTCATAATGAGTGACACTCGAGTCTCGACTCGACGCCCAATACTCGTCTCAGAATCTAATCACGCAGGTGGTCGATTTCGTCCAGCCCTAGTCGTTGGTACGTCGTCATTGTGACATATATACAGAAACATGGTACCCCATTTCATCTATCGCCCGTTGACTCCAACAAAACGCAAAATATCTATTTATGACCAATCGTGATGGGCTATGCGTGGGCTGGACACTAGGGTTATGACTTGAAAAAAAATTGCCTGTAGCACGACTTAATGAAGATTTTGGTATAAATTAATATAATAATTTTGCTCAAATCGAATAAAATGTCGCGTACAAACTAACTTCAATTTTCGACACTGGTCCAAATATAGAAAAAATTTACAATTCAAAGATATTCTTTGCTACAAATATATGTCCTTTTGCACTTCCGGTAAAGTTCATTCATCAATTTGACTTCCCTTTCTGTTATTATGTTAGTGCCAGGGACATCTACAACGGACATATCCGACTTCCAATGGGATTTTAAGGCACTTATCACTGCAGGACATTCCAGCGCATTCTGATAAATCTGAGGACATGCCGGTTCATGCGTTCCAACATGTCCCCAGATTTATCAGACCACGTGTAGCCTATCACGTTCGGTGAAAAGCTCACCCTTGACTCATCCGCTTGAACTGGATGTTGACCGATCAAAGGCCATTACTTCTGCCATCGGCAGACATCTGCTAGATAATCCGATTTGTGCGAATAATTATCGAGACAACAGATTTCGCGTCGTTGGGATGGGCCGGTCACACTGCCATTTGTACGCCTTAGAATGGAATTTTATCAAAATACACCAACCAAAACTCTGTCAACAAAAGGAGTTCGTGTACCACCTGAAGATAGTACTTTGAACGCTCTCTCATTCGAGATTTCATGCTGGTGACGTCAAATTTCGTGATACGATGTTGATATACAATGTTCTTTCCAATTCTCTACTAGTTGGTGACCATTACCGCTGACGAGTGTTAGCCGAAAATATTCGGGTTCATTTCAATATGAATATACTATTCAATTGTATACTGAAGTTCTGTACCTCCAAGAAGCTCTTCGTATATATACCAATATTCAAATTCACAAATATATCAGAAATAACTCAGTAGCGCATAGAACTACAATTGTGCTCGTTTACTACATGTTAAGACGTTGTAGAAAGAGCATATTCAGCAATGCATTTATACCTATTGTTCACCGTACATATTGGAATTGATGTAAATAATTTAGTATTGATTAGGGTTACCATATGAATATGTCCTCTTTTTGAAGAATTTGTCCTCTTTTTCTAGAAAAGTGTGTTAAAATGCGATCGAGTTGGCAAGACAATCATAGAAAAATACGACACAACTGGTACTTTGGGAATAGAAATGGGAAAGATGACCTTTAGTCAACACGACGGAAGTGGGGAAAGCGGGCCGGGAATTGAGTCGGAAAGATGACCTTTTTCCTTTTCCGGTACTACAGCTTTCAGAATTTTTGAAATGTGCCCACTTCTTCGGATATAAAAATAAGATAACCGTAATATTGATGCTACACAACTACCAATTACTACGCTATAGCGATAATATATCTACTAGATGTGTATATATTATGCTGCTTTACTGTGTTTACATAATCATCGTATTGCCTAATTAGTTCGTTAGAATATTTTTTGCTTCTACACAATGTATAGTCGAAGAGAAAATAATCCAGCCAATGATAGCATTACATAAAATATATGCTATTTCATATAGTGTAATAAAATCTCTTCACTTGTCGCTAGAAATTATTGTCAGATTATTCGGGTGCTGGACGCCTGGACGCCTGGTTTACATTGGTTACATAGGAATATTTACATGTTTACACTGACCAAAATATTAATTCCCAAAATATACAATCTATGGCACAGACGCTATAAAACGCGCTTCTGTCAGCATTTGCAGTTATAGTAATTTAAATTAGCTAATTAAATTAGCATAGTGAAGCGATTGGATTACAATAGAGAACGATCGAAGTATTTCCGCCACAAGACGTCGTCGGAACCAAATCTTCCGTATATATAGTACAAATTTTGAGCGTATGATTATGCCCCCTCGCCAACAATACGATGAATAATGACCAGGCCGTGTTATTTTTGGCATTTCAAGAGCCAAATAGTGTATTTCGTTCATGGTGTTGTGTTAACAGGACCGCGTTACAAGCGAGAAGAGCGTTTGTGAAAGGCAGGTTTCTTAATCTGGGTCCAGCCCACCCATTAGGGGTGAAAGCATGGTGTCCTAAATGGTGTGGGCACAGCCAGATTGAAGGGCTGACTGCATTTGGTTTACGTCATACTTTCCATTTGTCCAAAGGCAATTTTATGACCATTTTTGACCGGCTTGTCGAGCGCTAAATTTTATAAAAACGGCTATCAATGAGAAGCTGCCGCAGTAATGATTATTAAAATATAAATTATATTCTGCTCATGGAACTGGAACCCCCAAAATCAGCCACGATTTTTGCATTGTGATCGAGTTGAACATTGTGACTCAACAAACTGTCTGCCTATTTCTGAGCTGCATAGTCTCGTTTTGCCAGACAGTCTTGTTGCGTCAATGTTCTCAAACAAGCTAACCTTCCCAGGACTCTTCCATGCGAGTTGGTAATATTAAAGCCACCTGGAGTGACAAAAGTCCTCCGAAAATATATCGGTACACTGAAGGAGAAATGATAGTCGGGCTACTAAATAGAATGTGTTGAGAGACAACTCAGGAAACTCCTGGAAAAGGATCGGGAAGAAAATTCTTTCCGCGATGAGATCGATGGCACTGGCGAAGTGATCTCTTTTCATGGTGCATGGAAGTCGGTTCGGCCCTCCAAAGATTTTGAAGCTCTGAAAACCTTTTATGGATGACTGGCAACATTCTTTCCCTCAGCGGCTACTGTTGAAGCCGATATTTTCCAGATTCGCTGGGCGAGAAATGAATTTAGGAGAAACTTAGCTGACCTGAGTTTGGAAGCACTGCTACAGTGCAAACGATTTAAGTCTATTCAAAAGCTGTAACAATCAGCTGTTGAGCGTGTTTGTTAGGCTTTTCTTTCTTTGTTTTTGCTTATTGGCACCGATTCCGATGGATACTGCACATTTTGTGGTTTCGTTTGATATAATTAACCTATGAAATCGTTAGGTTTTTTCTTCTTCTTATTGTTTGTTGGCACTGATTATACGTGGATGCTGCACATTTTGTGGTGTGTTCTGACAAACTATCCCAAATAAAGCGTTTTTGTGACTAATTCGAGGCTGAAACTATCTATTTCAGTGGTTCTCAACCGGGGGTCCGCGGACCCCTGGGGGTCCGCGAAGCATTTTCAGGGGGTCCGCGAAGCCTCAAAATAGTTGATAAGCTAATCTGTATTGTTTTTAAATTTGGGAAATCACGAGTCAGTTACGCTTCATAACTAGTAAGACTCCAGAGCTCACATCAACAGAATGGCAGTCTGAAATGAAATATCCTACGGTGCAGACTCATTTTAATTGCTAAATTGCCATCAGCCTACGGACACAACATTTTCCTGTTTAGAGATGTTTTTTGGGGGATTGTGGAAAATAAGTTGGATGAGTAAGGTGTCTAGAAAATGTTTACAAAAGGCCATTTCTCTCGCGATATATAATACCTTTTTTCCAAAATAACTTCAAGATTAGCTGCTAGATCAGTGGTTCTCAAACCGAAGGGCTCACCCCCCTTGGGGGCGTGAAAGCATCTGAAGAAGGGCGCGAAGCTGCGGCCAACTGACAGTTGTTTCTCGCTCCATGCGATTTACCTCCAATTCATGGTTGTTGCCCTGTGTATAGTCCGAAATTCATATTTGAGAACTCTCTCATCAACAGTGATAACTTTCCATGCCATCAAACTATCCCCTGCGATTGCTAGCACTCTGGTTTATTTTGTGATATGACGATAAGGGGGCGCGAAATGTTTCACTATCATAATGGGGGGCATGTTTAAAAAAAGTTTGAGAACCACTGTGCTGACTAGGCTTGATAATATATGTTCATTAAAAAAATGTTTGCCAATGTTGGTGCCATATTTGTTGCGATTATGTGTCGTCTGAAGCGTAAAGCGCTATTATTACATTTGCCACCACCTATACTGTGGAGATGGATTTTCGGCACTCGCTAATATCCATTCGAAGGCGCGGATTTCCAAGACACAGCCATGTATTTCAAGAAATGCAATCGCAGAATTCGCTTTGAAATAACAAAAGTCAGTTGACACAATCTCTACATAGATAATATTTGCAAGTAAATTCATTTTGTTGCTGTTTATCACTGAGTCTGCAGTCATGAGGTCAAATGACGATTGCACGATAATTGAGCTAAATTTGAACTAAAACATTCTGGGGGTCCGCGGGGGTCGAAACGGTCCGAAAGGGGTCCGCGAAGACAAAAAGGTTGAGAACCACTGATCTATTTAGAGGACGATGCCAAAACTACCAAAAATAAAAATCGAAAAATGCCAAAAATAAGTTATTTTTGGCAGTTTTGGCATATGCCAAAAATAACGCGGCCTGATAATGACGGATCAATAATATATTTGACTTTTGTCTGTGTCTGAATTTTGCATAGTCCATGATCCCGAACTCTGAACAGTGGCTGAATCTCTACACGGTAGACTATATTGGCGTGTGGCGAGATAGCGCAGTGGTATAATCCGCGGCTGCAACACCAATGGGTGCGGGTTCGAGTCCGACCGAGGTCGACTTCCGAATTCCGATACCTAAGTGTTGGAGGTTTACCTAGGCTCCTCCTCGCCACCTCACCCGCGTCAGCGGTGTCTTACAAAAGCCTAGAGGTGGGCCGTGCTATAAGGCGGCAGTTACGGAAAACAAAAGAAGAATATCGGCCTGGTGTAAATGACCATAGTAGTCGACAAACATCATGAATACCCCAAAACAAACAAACAAACTATATTGGCGTATGTCTTATTGAGACGTACCCTACCCGCAACCTACATCGCTGACGACTTTTGACACATAGAAATTTGGCACATCAGGGCTGTTTAATTTAATTTAATTCCATTCCAATTAATCAGAATATAAAGTTCGGATAATTTCCACACATGAAAAATATAATATTATCAGAGATGTTGGGAAACTGTGAAAGTATGGAAAAAATATCAAATATGGTATAGAAGAATGTTGCTATGGAATGGGAAATTGCAAGTATGGTATGGAACGATTAAGGAATTCAGGAACATTTTTGGCCGCATTAGTTGACTGTAATGAATGCAGACAGTCTTTCACCATACCTCCACGTATCGAAGGCTTATACGGGCGCTTCAAAACTGCAGTACAGCCCCATCTTTAGAAAACCAAAAATTGGCTTTCTTCAAATAAAAACAAAGTTGGAGGAATGGAGAGAGAGAAAGAGATATGGTATTCTTTTTAGCCTGCACCATCGAGATGCTTTGACGACGGAGATGCGATACGGCCTTTATAGTAAGGTCATCTAGTCTGCACACCCGGGTTTTTTCTCCTCCATGCTATCCGTGATTGCTGAGCGCCTAGCGGGATAGCCGCGGATACCAGTTTTCGAGTCTCTGGTCTGACCCGGCCGGGGACCGAGCCCACGACCTGCCGATCGAGAAGCCGGACGCGCAAACAATGCAGTATCTCGCTCGGTAGTGGAGTAGATGGAAAATTATTAGCAAGAGATAAAAAGCTTTACACCGTGATAAATGAACTACAGAAATCCATTGAACAGCTCTAATGTCACTATTGTGTATCGCCCGACAATATTCGTAATATACCAGCGAGATGGGATTAGTTTTTGATTAATTGCTCTCGTAAAGTTGTTTCGACAACGTCCTATTTCTTCAACTGTTCATAGTAACGAGCGTAAACTGTATAGCTTTGAATCGGATGAATATACTGGTAAAATCGGTTTACAGTTATTAGGATTAATTGCTTTGAGACGGCAACGGCCACGAACGCGAGGGCTCGTCGGTCAAAAGCAAGCACGCCCGATCAACAACACTCTTATAGAGAGTTGCAGTCGTAATTTTGGCTACTTCTGAATTATTTCTTTTGCAAATACGCATCGCTTCTTCGTAATACATGAATGTCTTTGAAATTTCCATCCAGTAGCATCCTTCCGTTGCATTGATATGGCATTGTTCTAAATTTGCAGGAATAAATTACAGAACCAATTTAGTAGTATAAATGGAAAATGTACTGGTACATTTGACAGTAGATGTATGTGGAGTAGTGGTTCTCAATCCGGGCTCGATCGAGCCCCAAGCTTTCACTAAGTTACTTTCGGGAGTTTGGCGAACTAGTGGTACGTGATGCATAAAAATGCATATATTCATGCCAATCAACGACTGCTTCGCTTAGGAAGGCGTGCGTCGAACTATGTAATAACCGATATTCCCAATCGGACAAGTCACAACAATATAAGGAATGTTTTCCAGCCGTTTACAACAGAGAAGACGTGAATGGACTACCGAAAAGGTATCAAAAGATAATGTTCCGACTACAAACCGGACATTGCGGATTACAAGCGCACCTATTCAAATTGGGCATAGCAGATTCGGCCAATTGCTCAACGTGCCGTCAAGAAGAGAGTGTCACCCATTATTTATTGACATGTCGAAGTTACAGACACCAGAGAAGAGTTCTCGAGAACACGGGTCGGAGAAAGAATATCATTCCCACCGTAACAAACTTGTTGACTGACGCGCATATTTTCCCATGCATTGTTGAATTTGTTCTCGCTACGAAGCCAATTTTGTATTGTAATGTCCAACCGTAGATGTTAAATGCTCTTTTGGATATGGCGAACACAACCATTCGAGTTATAATTCGCCAATCAAATAATCAACAACGACGACGACGACGACGATGACGACGACGTGACGACAAAATTGAACATTCGTGATGTCGCCGTGGCACGATAGGATTCGTCCTGTGCTCCCTATTTACTGTGTTAAGAAACTACCGTGATTTTTACAGTCCGCATTTACCATGCCTGTAGCTGGACCCTTGGGTCACGGTGCGATCAGTCCATGCCGCGATCTGATCATCACAAATCGACTATCGACCAAATATCCAACAGTTCAAAATTCTATTTTTGTGCTCTCCGGCGGCATCTGACCCGCCAGGAATCGCGATTTAATAATCATGAAGGAAATTCTAACGTCCGCGTTTTACAATTAAATAACATGAATTCCTCACAACGTATAACGCAGGGCTAAAGTCAGAGTACTACTAAATCTGGCTTAGCGGTTTGTTACTGCATTCAACCGACTAATCGTTGTATTTTTGGCAATTCCGTTGTTTGCAAATAAATGTTTTGCTGGAATAGAACTCCTTTGATCCCTATTATAATATTATATGCTTTGATGTATATAGAGGTTTCATAATAAATTATTGAAGTGAAACACACTGTAAAAAACCCTCCTGTATATCCAATCTACATGTTTTCCTGTACATTGGTGACCGAGACTGTAAACGTCCGTGTAAATCGGGATTAGATGCCAGCTTGTAAATTCACATAAATCCATACCTATCGCAAACCAACGCGATGCTAAACTATCGCAACAGTTTCTTCACACTCCCAAAACGACATTGGAACAAACTGTATATTCAATCATGACTCAGATGAAATGGTTATCGATGGAAAAGTATTGCTGCTGGAGGTCTAATTCTTCTTTAGGAAGCATGCCGTAACAGGAGTGGTCTCACGACAAGATGAATCAATTCCACTATCGGCTAAACTTCCAATTGTTTCTTTTTCTCGTCCTCGTGCATTCCTTCTGTGTAACTATTATCTTGCAGTTCCACTAAAAAGAATTCATGGGTAAGTCGCGATATTGAGCAAAGTTCGTAACCTAGACATGATATTATGAAGACTAAGACAAATAGGTAAGGGTTGCCATATTTGAGTTTCACAAATTTCGGGCGCTCTTCAGCGCCCACTAGCGGATTTCAAAATGAGGTATGACCACATTGTCGTTCAATATGATTTCACGCCAGCAAACCTTTGTCTATCGACTAGAAGTGGTCACGATCCGGTTCAGGAGTATGTGGTTGGGTGTTAAATTGTAACCAGCGCCGAAGCCACCTTTTTTCAGCCCCCTCCCGTCCAAATAACACTGCTCTTGGGCCCACCGTAGGGCAATCGGTGCTACTTCCGGGGGCTTACTATATGCATCTGTTCGTTAAATGATTTGAATGAATTATGTCAATAATATTATTTCTTCCATATATTACTATACAATTTTGCTCCTCTCTCCGCCCACATGATCAGAGTTGGCGATAGAGCTGGTGGGGGATGATTACTTGCTGAATGCAGGGAACGTAATTGTACAAGTACATCGTAAAGTCATGTTCATGTCACACGGTTACGACTATTTAGCAGCCTAACTGCCGGTCCGCACCAGCAGGTTGCACATCCGGAGGTTTTCAACCTTTTATGATCGCGACTCCGTTTCTAATTTGAAAATGTTCCGTGGCCCAGCTGAAAACTTGATAAGCTGATTACTAAAAAACGGCCAGCACCTTTGCCCAGACTTACTCACGGCCTATTTTGGAAGCTGATTACGTTCAACATATTCGCGAACTTCAGAATAGAGGCAAACTACCCCCAGGTTTAGTACCACTATTTTTGCATAAAGCATCCAAACGGCGTAAACCGACTCAATCTTGTAATTGCGATTATAATTCGACTTATTTTTGTAAATGAATGTTAGTTTTATCTATTTTTAATCGCAATTTTTGCGAGGGTGGTATTCCCCATATTAAAACGAATACTTATGGTAGGCTACTAAATCACGCGCAGCCACGAAGATAAATTTCATGTAGCATAAGTCTGCCCAAAAATAATATTGTTTATGTTGATTTACGAAAATATTATGAGCTTACTTCAAGCCTTCAAAATTCCGGACATTTAGGCATATTTTAGAAATTCCACCCGGACGCAGTTTTAACAGTGAAATTCCGGACGTATGGCAACCCTAAAATAGGCGAAAAAAATATAACAATTTTTGATGTACCGATACTTGTACATTGTGTGATGACGGATCCGCATTTTATATGATATAGCAGAGATGACTTACTTTATCTCTAATGTATTGAAGCAAAAGGTTCCTCATTTGAGGGGGCATGTGCGCCAAACATATCCAGCAGTGGATGAAAACATATCTATGCTATGGCCCGATAAATGACATTACCAAGCCAACAGTTTCAACTCCTCCGCGGCGGAGTATGTGGTGTCACAGGTCACTATATAAGTCGACTAATGGCCCGAAATAGAACAGAGAATGCGGCGAATGAAATATTTCAATCATGAAATCAAAGTCAGTCGGGTGGTGTGCGCAGTCGTAGATATTCACGGTAAGAAATAATATGTAGTAGGCTACTGTACCTTTCACGATGTGTATCTCGTTCATCATTCGCAGAAATCTTTAACGATCGTGTCCACTTCCTGCACAAGTTTCGCACCACCCTTTGCTCAAAGCACTCAGACGACACTCGGACGATTCCGAAGTAAGTGATATTCATATGCTCACATATGCCACCAATAATATTTACTGACCAAGTTATAATGTTTAATCTTGGTAAGGGGTTCTCAACCTTTTTGTAGACATGCCCCCCTTTATGATAGTGAAAAATTTCGCGCCTCATTTATCGTCATATCACAAAATCTAACCGGGATGCTAGCAACCTCAACATATTGTTTGATGGCATGGAAGGTTATGACTGTTGATGAGTGAATTATAAATTATATGAAATTCGGTCTATATATAGAGATACACGCGTAGCGCGAAATTTTATATCAGTTGGCCGCTTCTTCGCACCCCCTGCTGATGCTTTCACCCCCCGTTCTTTCGCCGTTCTTTCATAGAGAAGCATTTATCAACACACATAGTCCCTTTCTTTTCCATCTGATTCGTATTTCTAGTTTCCCGAACAATAGTATACATCCTAAACTGATTTTTTAACTTATGAGCCCTATCCGTGACAACGAATCTAACAAGCGAGGCCGGCGTGTAGCCATAGCCTTATAATATAATATAATGACTTTGGTGTAACCCAGTGATTCACAAGCGCGGCCACCAGCTAGCCTTCTTGCGTCCCCCAAAAATATATAAAGAAATTGATTTATGACGAAAAATAAAATTTATATTTATAAAATACTCTTGCTTGGCTTGGAGTCTGGAGCTTTTAATTAGGATTGTAGGAAAGTTGTAAAGCTAACGTTACATCACTGCTGTGTCAATGCAATGTGCTCTAACCTTCCTGTTGAACGAGCAGTAGCTATAGATATAGGTATAGATATAGGTATTGATAACTAATCTACGGATAGATGTGCAACACGTGACTCACGGTTGAATATGCCGAGATGGTGACTGCTTAGCCGGCAAAAAGCAGCATACCGTCAGGGTTGTAAATTTTAATGACTCGAGTCATGACTCGACTCTAGTCACGATTTTCTGATGACTCGAGACTTGACTCGAGTCATTGTCTCAAAATACGTAAATGACTCGAACCAAGTCATATGACCCGAAACTCAGACGGTCAAGACCGACATTTCATTGTAATTTCGATGAATAGTAAAGTAACTACCACATTGGCATTTCGTCTATTGGTACTGGTACTTGAAAATGAGACCAGAAACTGCTAAAAGTGAGGCAAATTAGTCTATCATAAATGCGAACCATTCGATATCGCTAAACAGTTTTATTAAAAGTGGGTTTAACAATACTTTAACAGGATACCGACCAGTCAATACAATGAGTCGCACTCGAGTCATAATACCATGACTCGGACTCGATCGACTCGACGAATTGAAATCTGGCGAATACAATAAAACTAGTTTGGAATAGCCACCAAAGGTCGATTGTTCCGAACAATGGGAGCGCAGCAACACAATGACCTAAATAATGGCCAATGGCGTCAAAGCGATTGATCGGAACAACGCCAATTTTCATATTTTGGGTCCGTTTCATTGCCCTGGTATTCGTGCGGCCCCGACCATACTCTGAAATTCTAAATTTGACCCTGACACCGAAAAAGGTTGGGAACCACTGGTGTAACCACATTAGCTTGTCAGTTGTTTCTTGTACCGTACTATATGTACTATACTGAAATTCGTACTAGGGTCAACCATTTCCGTATGACCCACCCCTGTCTCGCGAACGAGGTTGAATCAGGTCAAATCACCACGAAAATAAAATATCAGTAACATTCAGTTCCACGTGTACATTGGCTGCAGCGATTTGGAAGCTAATCAATTTTGCCAATAGCCTGCTCTGGTAAACTGCAGTAACGAGTAACTGTCAGTGATTTTACGATGAAATTCTGGTAACTTGACTTGGCAATTAAATTAGGGTAATGTTACATATCAAAATATAAAATTACAAGCTACGCACAGTTAGTGGCTGCGACCTGTAGACCCTAATTTGTTGTAAAATTTACAGAGATTTCTTTGATGAGCTTCTTAAAGGTACAGAACTTCAGTATGGTATATTCACAGAATAGAATAGAATAGAATAGTATATTCATATTGAAATGAACTCGAATATTTTCGACTGACACTCGTCAGGGGTAATCGTCAGCAACTATGTAGAGAATAAGAAAGAACATTGTATATCAACAATCGTATCATAAAATATGACGTCACCAGCATGAAACTTCGAATTACAGAGCGTTCAGTGCACTATTCCTAGGTGGTACACGAACTCCTTCTGTTGACAGAGTTTCTTTGTAAATCTACCAGATTTTTTACAGTGCACAGGGCTTGGGTTTTAAGGTAAAATTTGGGAATCATTTTGCTGGTCCGACCCGCAAGCGATCTGAATGTTTGGATCCGGCCCTCACTCAGGTTGAATTCGACACCCCTGTCTCATACCCTATCGCCCGGATCTTTACACGCATAAACGATTTGATGTGTGTCAGTGGCAAGACAGACTCAAAAGGGACACATCGTCAACGGAACTGCGTAAAATGTGTTTGATGAAAAATTAGAAATGTAATTTCACGGCAGTTATTTGTTAGGTTTACTTTTAAATGAGTCACCATCTCATTGATGTTTTTACAGTTCCTATTCTAACCCAAAATCGGGTCAATGTGTCCATATAATTCGCATGTTTTCCAATCAATTCGTGTGTAACGGTGGATTACTTCACCAACTTATTATCTGGGTGCAGCAGCATGAGTTAGGAAAAGTGGGCGAAATTTGAGTATTTGAGATCATGCGTCATCAATCCCGGGTACCGGCTTGGGGCCAAGGATTTGATTGAGCACGGGTTTTTATTGGTACGTGAATATTCTTTTGAAACGGCCTAGATTTCCAGATATGTTCAGAGAATGTAGCGCCTGGACTGAAGTGCTTAATGAACAAAAGTTTTGCTGTTCTCTGCTCGTGTGCGGAAGAGCATTTCGTATTTTTCAGTTACACTTCGCCCTTAGTGCCCTATCTATGAATCAACTATATCAGTGCTTTGCAACCTGAGTGACGGTTCGCACTTGGCGAATGAAAAAAATTGCAGCGCGAATGACGAAGGTGGTGCGAATGAAAATCCGGATGACTGCGAATGAAAATCGTGAATAATTGTTAGTTTTTCTGACGTGGAATAATTCCAATGAACCTGATAGTAATTTCAAGGGCAGTGTAAGTGTGCGACGCAATAGTAAAAACTTGTTTAACTTACGACTAATCGTAGCTCTCAAAAGCCGTAGTGAATTAATATTTTGCACTATAATTATAGCGTAACCCAAAAACCTGGTTTGTAATCTGGTGTAGTTGCAGACATACAGTATATCAGTCCGTCTGAGTATGCGACATGCGACAGGCTGAAAAAATGACGTCAAATTGACTTTCTGCTTTCTTTCGCTAAACAATCATCATATTTTCGAAATAACTGTTTGATTGGCGCGAGGCGCGAGGATAGTAGTAAATGCCATCATTACAGAATCACATTTGCAAGTTACTGTAACGCAAGGGTTATTGAAGTATGGACAGCAAAGCAGAGCTTTGATAGTCGGAGCAAGGAGCCTGAGCCACGGAGCCGAGTATTTTCAACGCAGCCGGGGCTCTAAATAAAATTCTGATGGAGCCGGAGCCGGAGCTGGAGCCGGTTGTTAGAAAGGTAGCTCCGTTCCAATGTATTTTATTAGGTGCTATGCTAATACTTTTGGCTGAATTCACAAAATTTTACAGTAATCGTTCAAAAAATTAAGAATCATCGCCTCATTGGCGCCACCTTTTTTAAACTAAGCATGTTCAAATTGTTCATAGAGAACGCGCTAAACCCGGGTATGCGAGATATGCCGTGCATTACTATATTCTGGGACGTGGTTATTCTCCATACCCGCAATTTCGTCATCAGCACGACACTGATGGTCAATAGAGCGATTCCGGAAATATTGATCACTATGTACTTCATAAAATGGGACTGCTGCTTATGTGAAAAGAGCAAATTAACTAGTGAGTAATTAGCCAGTACTTCTCATTAAATTATGCTTTCTTGCTATCCGTTGGTGTTGCGGTAAAGTACGAACAGGAACAACCAACAAACACCGTTACATTCAAGTACAATAAGTAATTCAGGAGGTACGACCTGTTGTGAAAAACAAGTTAGTGGTACGCCGTGTGGTGAAAAAAGAACAAATTAGTGGTACGCGATGGGAAAAAGTTTGAGAAACACTGAATTACACGAAGCGATGCCAGAGGATGAACGTGACCTTGCTGCACTTGCACCGTACGCCGTCTACTCTCTGAATTAGACTAGCAAATATCCGTTCTTTGGTGATAGCCATTCAATCATACCGCGAAATTCAACAGTGTGTTATTGTGTGTGCCTGCGAATTGGAATTGTATCCTGCGCATGATAGTGTATTGCTGTACGGATATGCGAACGTAAATAGAGAAACGCATCCCAGAACCCCGTTATAGTCCGCGAAACATTTTCGCGATGCGAGCTAGTCAGTTCGATGCCCCAACCCCGTGGTGTTGGATATAATAGAGGAATTATAGTGATTGAATGCGCGCTTTCCCGTGTGTAATCATCTCTTTTGTGCATTTATTCTTGTCAGCTTGAAACAGTATTCCTGAATTATCTCGCAATGAACGTGTTTAGTTCAATTTGTTAACGACACGGTGCACACAAGATTATCAGTAGAACTAGCTCTGCAAATAAATCGGTTCCTTCGAAGGGAAACTTTCTATATTCCAGTTAACCTAATCGACACGGGACGGACTGGTAACGATCGCATCAATGTCGAATTTCAACCCATTGGGTATTTGGTAGAAAGCGAGTTTCTGATCGCGACAAGCGCTCATGTTGCGCTTGCTGCAGTTACACTTGAACAATCCCACATTTTCAAGATTACAGTCAACTATATGGCTTGATATGTGCAAGTGCAGCGTGGGTGACTATATGAAGTTTTCGACAGCAGACATAGAGTAATTATGACGTCACAGGACTGTGCGTACCCACACAAAATTACGGTAGTTATTGACTACATGACTGAGCCATTCGATAGTTTACGGAGCCGGAGCCTTACTATATAAAGTTGCATGCTGTAGACCAGAGGTCTCAAACTCAAATGTGCTCGCGGGCCAATTTCCTAGTTCTTCATGACGCCGCAGGGCGCAGCATCAATAATAGGGATATTCAATGTATAATTTCCAAGTAGGCGTTATTTGACGGGACCTTGAAGACAGGCATTCCACAAACATCGTGCAAATGTAATTAATTATTGTAATATTCACGCTTGACACGGAAAAAAATCACATTTTCAAATATTTGAATGAAATTGTTTTTGTGCCGGGCATAATATTTTGGATTAATGAGTTATAGACGTCAATCGAGAGGATGCATCTTGACACCGTAAAACTGTCGCGTTATAATATTACAGCTAGTGGACCTTTTACGTGCCACAATTTTATGTAGAATATTTTAAAATCTACTGAAGATTGATCTGATATCAGTCCATTTGAGCGGTGTAGCCTAATCCTGGTTTTGATATAGTCGTGGTCAGTATAGGCTATTCTTACTGTCATTGCCAACTTCAAATTAAATCAGCGTTAGATTTTGCCTTCGATTATTGTTAGAACATATCAATAACAACTTAAATATAATCATTGAGCCATAGGGTTAGAATATTGCTTCTTAACGTTTTTAGCGATCGTACCCCTTGTGCTTCCAATGAAATTTCTCGTAGCCACTGTCCAGTTTCAACACAATTTCTGATGGTACCTATATTAAAATCTGAAAGCCCATTCACATAAAATCGCGCGTAGCGCGAAAACTATTTTCCAGTTGAATAAATTGGCCAAGAAAATATTCCACAGTATATAGGCCTGATTCCCCAATGCATCTCGAACACCCTGATGTGGTGCTTCGTACCCCGACGAGGTCTACGGACCCTGAACCCCTGGAATAGAAACGTCCAATCGGCGACGAATTCATTGGTGTTACAGCTGTAACTACTACTACTACCTTAGTCGCCACCGATAAAAATACGGATAAAGAGAACCACGAGCACCCAGCATATAACCAACTATACGTCACGTGGCTCACGCAATGCCAATGCTTGCCATACTGACCTGATTAGATAGCTATATTCCCTACGCAACGCAAGCTCCGACCTTTTGATATATTATTATTCCCATGACAGTTTCATAGATTGTTGGGTCCGTAGGACCAATCCGAAATCGAGTAACTTTACGAGAAGGTCGCACCAAAACAAATCACAATTTTCAGTCATGATTCATCAACGGGTCATGTTTTATCATCGTGATCTAGAAAGGTGACGTAATAGCTGATCTCCTACCGCATGTTAGCTTTTAAAAGTGATGTGATAGTGAAGTTTGTTGAGATTTCAGTGATTGTTATATTTTTAGGGTGAACTTTAAGTTTTTATATCTAAAAAGCATACGACACTTGAATATATTGTTGATAACTTGAAATTCCAAAATGTCGTCGCGGGCCGCACAAAATGCTCTCGCGGCCCGCATGCAGCCCGCCGGCCGCGTGTTTGAGACCTCTGCTATAGAGTCTGTGTATACAATCAGTTTAAGAGGATTTGTCCTCTTTTTTTACTTTTTTGAAAGTGTCCTCGCAGGACCCCCAAATGTCCTCTTTTCTGAGAATTTTGATTAAACGTACGTGGAAATTTGCCCGAGATATAGGAAATCAGCGGCCAAATAACGGTCCGAAGCGTTTACGGAGACTTGAGCCAGAAAATGACCTTGTTTTTAGTCAACCGGCCACGAAGTTGGGTAATATTTACCATTTTTTCATGATTTTATTATATATTAGTATATATTTAGTATATATTGACAAGAAAAAGCAACAACAAAATTGTAAATAGTATGTAAGTATAGGCCTGTAGTGAAAGAAAAACTGGATATATCATGTGTAATGGATAACGGGTGAGAACGTGTGGTATTAATGGAAGCAGTCTATGTATGTAGCCGTAAGTAGCCTACATAGTGCAAACAAATAATATCTACTCGAGCAGTCAAAATGAATGAATTTCGATCATACTAGAGGTAAGAAAATAACAGCCTGGCCATATTGAATTCGTACAAAACCGTTTTCTCGCGGATTTTCATATTGCACCCGGACCGCAAGATGGCGCTATGAATATCTATTCCTCTCTTCTCTTTTCGCCACCTTTTGCAAATCGATCACCGCGAGAGGGCGCTAGGAAATTTGAGTCAATACAGTCATACGTCGGTGCGACGTCACACTCACATAAAAGAAAGGTTACTTTTGAAGTGTGACGTCACAGATCCGCAAAAGTCAAGTTCACAATCTTTTCCGCCGGAACTTCATCTCCGAGAATCGCAGGAGGTTGGGAGGTTGATTCCAATCCCACTTTAACGAACTATATTGTTCACGCCATTTTAATATTTGAGCAATAGGGAGTGTTGTGAACTTACTTAATTCCCTGAAGTGAAAACCCGATAAGACCTTTGTTATTCGTGTGAATATAGATAAGAGCAATAAATCGTACGATGTTTTGTGCATATATTCTCTCGTGGCTATAATTTATATACGCATGTAATACCACGTAGACAGTCATTCGGTTCATGATATTTCGCTGATTCGGAAGTCCGTTGTATTGCCGTACGTGATTCAATAAAGTTACAAGTCGTGGAGACGGAAACAAAATATATTCGTCAGTGTGATCCATCGAATACGTGTGCAATAGACAGGCTTCGTGGTACGTCAGCCAACAAGGCCGTACGGCGCGGTTACGCCGGTCCGTCAAAGGAAGAAACACGCAGCGAATTGTAAACGCAACCTTCTTGGAGTCAGATATACAATTATACAACTACAACATTCGCTCTGCGTTATACCCACCACCAAATTCCCTTGCCGTCTGTTTTGCGGAAGTTTCCATTCAGATTGCTCCAGCCACAGTCCTCATACCACCAGCCTCCTTCGCGAAAAGAAGCGCAATTCAATGACGAATGAGAATCGTGATCCGCGTCCTTCGTTGAGAATTGTTGATTGTTGTTCCATGTGAGACCGTCGTTGGTTGCATTCCCGGAATATCCGGATACGTGCAGTCTGTACTTGTCGGATCCGGGTCCGATGCTGAAGGAGCTGGAAAATGAGAACCGCTGAGTGAATTTCGAATGATTCCAAAATGTTAAAATCCTGGCCTTGTTTTTCGCTCGAATAGTTTGTATTTCAGCCTGCATGCGTAATATCAATAAGGATTATACTTCGGATCATTGGGGTTCTATCCTAGCAATACTTTTATTCGCCAACCATGAAATTGGCAAAAATACCGTGATTTACCGGTTGTATACAGGTATTGTTACTAAAACAGTGGCCCCAATGACGATATAAGTAGGCATATCTCTATGCTCCCGTTGATTTAGTCGCAATCTGGCGTTATAGCCTTGCGTGTGCGTTGTGAGAAATACAAGATTGATGAAATGCACCGAAATGATAATGCCAACGACTCAGATTCACCTGTATTTAGCATCCCAATAAACCTCTTTTTTCGTGATCATTTTGATTTTCATCTCCATATCCCCTGTCTTGGTCAATTGATGCAATGCTTCCAGGCCTGGAAGAAAGTAGATTGCCAGATGATTACAAACTAACATACGTGCAGGAGCCCTTGACGTGGGCGCAGTGACAAGATGATGAAACAAATACTCCAGCAGTGTACACTCTAAACGCGCTCACACTCCCAATTTACTTTACCATAGATCTGCTAGATCAGAGGTCTCAAACACGCAGCTCGCGGGCCGCATTTTGTCCGGCCCGAGACGACATTCTAGATTTTTATTAATTTGACAATATATAAGGGTCACATGTATCTTTTCAGGTTATAAAGTGAAAATTCTCTCTACAATTGCTCTGAAAGCCTGACACTATTCATCAAACGTCACTATCACATCAATTGCAAACGCTCCCATGTAGTGGAAGATTGATTATTTCGTCACATTTTCACTTCATGTTGATAAAACCTGTTCCTTAGACGATTCGTGACTAAAATTTGTGAGTTGGACTTGGACGTGACCTTTCCTAAAATTACTCGGACTCGGGCTGACTCGATGGAAAAATGAAAAAGACCCGATTGGACTCGGAGTGACTCGGAATGCCGTGAACTTGCTAGAACCACGGACGCAACAAACTAATCGCGTGTCATGAGAATAGTAGATCAGACGGTCACAGCTTGGTATTTCGCTAACTAAGCGAGTCGTTATTGCAACCAGTGGCAATCTGTTAGTTACATCTTGGGTCGCTTAGTCCTCGAACCATGTTATTAAGGCCACTTCAAGGTACCGAGTACCGTAGTGATACGCTCCAACGATGGGCCGTTCGGCGTTCCGACATTTCTATTACTAGGACACATCCATTAATATATTTTTTATATTTAAATATTTTTCCGCTCCTATTTTCGAAGAAATTTGACCATGAGATTAATAATAACCACTTATCAGGAGTATAGGCAACCTAGGCTACCCGAGTCCTGGATTGGAACTACACTGCCCAACCCAAAAATGTTGTGATCTCAGATCAGTCTCTATTATCAATCTGTTAAATTCGAAATATCAAAGGCGATAGCTTTTTTGATGACATCATACATTTGTCCGCTCATATGTGTCTATATCTTATAATTATTATATATAACGAGTACAACAAGAATCCTATTCAATTAGTTATAAATGTGATAATTTTTTCGTGCCAGGCCTAAATTGATACAAGAGTAAATCACATTTTGACGATGTGTGTTTACTCGCAGCCTGCTGGATCGGCTCACTTTCAATAGGACAATTCCATCCCGTCAAATATGGTCTGAAAGACATATAATACCCCTACAGATGCTGCGGCCCGCGGCGTCGTCAAAACTGGAAAACTGGCCCGCGAGCACATTTGAGTTTAAGACCTCTGTGCTAGATCACGATCAGTGGATATGGCATCTCTTCGCTCCTCGTGATGTATGTCTGGGCGCACTTCATGAGATAATGGAAAAGTTATATATGAAAAGTCGTACCCAACCAATGATCTCCTTGAATATCGCCGAATCTTTTCACGTAATCATTCCAATCTCTGTCGAAATCAACGTCTCCGTTCATTCTTCGCTGGAAAACCTTTCATGAAAATGGAAATAATAATCAATTTTTTTCTGCAACAATCGCGCAGTGAACTCACGGTCCAGTTTCCACCATCGTCAGTCACGTCACAGAATACACTCGTGATTCCGACTTCCGGTATGTCTAATTTAAACACACCCCCAGAGTCATTACGTGCTAATGCTGATTGGGCGTCCTCACAACTTCTCACAAGACCTAGAAATAATAGAATTCGTATCATAATCGTCAATCGACGAATGACGTCAATCTTTCCAGCTTTGAAATGTCAGATTGGCGGCAGTGAACAGCGTGATACTTGTCAAGTTACTAGTGCTCTGAACGTGATGCGTATACTACCGGTACGTTGATATTTTAATGCTTAACCGCGTAAGAATGTGGGTACCCCTCACCGAATCTTGACGTGTTGTGGTTATGGCTTGACATCATTTGTTAGTGCACTCATTAATGTATGTATATTAACGAAACATGAGATATGCTCAACCCATCTATTTTCTCTGTTTGCAATATCTGTGACTGAATTTACAATCATGGATGTTCCTTACAACGGATTGCAATTCAACTGCTCAGCCAAATACTGTATCTTGTAATAATTTCTGATTAAAATTCGTGATACTCATTTCAGTTAATCTACGACAGAGGTCTCAAACTCAAATGTGCTCGCGGGCCAATTTTCCAGTTTTGACGACGCCGCGGGCCGCAGCTTCAACAGAAGTATTCCATGTCTTTCAAAGTAGGCCGTATTTGACGGGATGAAATTGTCGTATTGAAAGTGAGCCAATCCAACAGACTGACATTCAACACTCATCATAAAAATGGGATTTACTGTTGTATGAATTTAGGTCTGGCATAGAAAAATTATCACATTTATAACTATTTGAATGGAAGTTTTGTTGTATTTGATATATAATTATTATAAGATATAGACGCCATGTGAGCGGACAATTATATAATGTTATCGTAAAAGCTATCACGTTATAATTTTGCAGCGAATATGAATATTTTGAATTTAACAGATTGATAATAGAGATTGATCTGCTATCACAGCATTTGGGGTTTGGCAGTGTAGCCCAATCCGGGATTCGGATATACTCCTGATAAGCTCATGGTCAAATACCTTCGAATATTGGAGCAGAAAAACAACAATACAAATCTATTAATGAATGTGTCATAAATATCGGAAGGCGGATCAACATCGTTACATCGTTGGAGCGTACCACTACGGTATACTCGGTACCTTTAAGTGGCATTAATAACATGGTTTAGCGACCCAAGATGTAACTAACAGATTGCCAATGGTTGCCATAACTACTTGCTTAGTTAGCGAAATGCCAAGCTGCGACCTTCTGATCTATTACTATCCCATGACACGTGAATAGTTTGTTGCGTCCATGGTTCTAACCAATTCACAGATTTCCGAGTCCATCCGAGTCCACTCCGGTCATTTTCATTTGGCCATCGAGTCAGCCCGAGTCTGAGTAATTCTAATAAAGGTCGCGTCAATGTCTAACTCAAAAATTTCAGTCACGAATCGTCCAAGCATAGTGCTGTAAACGACTATCGTCTAAGCCTAAGGGTTGGGGTTTATCATCATGAATTGGAAATGTTGCGAAATAGGGAATCTCTCCTGCATGGTCGCGGATAGCGAAGTTAGATGAATAGTTTTAGGCTATCGAAGCAGTTTAAGAGGAAATTTTCCCTTTACAACTTGAAAAGAGATATGAGGCACTTATATGTTGTAAAATTATTGAAATTCTGAAATGTCGCGGGCCGCATGAAATGCTCTGGCGGGCCGCGTGTTTGAGACCTGTGATCTACGAGTTATATCGTTGTTATATTTAGCCTTTATTTTACGACGGAGAGTTGGAGACTGAACCCAGATATGCTCAAATAACAGTCTAAGTCTGATGGTGAATTGAAAAGAATGCAGCGTTGGCGAAGGCAGCAGTTCATAAAATATCGTCCTCCAAGCATTTCTTCAATCTGCTTTGACAACGTCCATGATCAGTCGATTATCACTGCTAAAGATATCTGGCTGACAGTACATCGCACGATTATGAGGCCAGTGGAATTACCCAGATATCAGAGACCAAGCCAAGCCTTAAACGTGGGTTTTATCATTCACAATTGGGCTCTGAATGAAGTTAGCGTCCCACACAGTGAGCTGGCTGCTGATGGTAGCTCCGCGTTGCCTTGACCCTATTCTTCCCGCCAAGGCACAGACTTGTTGGATAAACCACATTTTGTCTGCATTTCAATTCAAGAACAGGAATAGTTGTATGAAACTTGTCCCGGAGAGAACATCTCTCTGTATCTCGGCTGGAATCAATGGGTCGTTTTATGCATTTTATATGACTGTCTGTCTGTATTTTACCGGTATTTTGAATGTATGCTCGTGGTGGATTTTATTATAGCTAACGCGATAATGAAAATATATTGTCAAATTGTGATGTCTTGCAACATAAGGTTGATATATCTGCCAGAAAGCAACAAAGATTCAGGTAGCGATAGGGTTACTAGCGGTTGTAAGCTGCAGTAGCGAGAGGGTTAATGAACGGCAACTGAAGGGTTAATGAGTCTGCAGCTGAAGTGCAAAAAGTGTATCTTTTGAAGCATCATTTCGACATCGAATGCGCAAAATACGCCGGCAGATCGCTTACCATTTTGTTGACTCGGTAGTACGGCTAAGTGTAAGTAAACTGACATTTTTCATTATGATGACAGGTATTTGGGTGGCGTTCACAGTAATTTACTGTATGGAACAAATGATCTGTCAAACTTACTGAATCTATACACAGCCAAGTATTGTTGGAATTGAGCGTGTCTTATTCTCGTCATAGCTCAATATTCACAAGAAATATGGGCTACGTCGATGCAATCGCACGTATAGTACGGACGATTGTCATTATTCATGCATTTACCTCCATATCGACATGTATTCTGGTGGTGTGCACAATATCTCTCTGTGTGGCAGTGAGTGAGTCATTTTCTGACCATAGCTCAAGAATTAGGATCGTTTTACTTACCACTGCAGTTTTTCCCGTAGTATCCGCCGGTGCAATTACACGTATAGTACGGACGAGTGACATTATTCAGACATTTACCTCCATGTTGACAGGGATTCTCGTGGTGTGCACAATATTGTTCTGAACGGAAACAAAGCGATAACTGGGCCATACGTACTGAATTTATACACGGCAGGTAGAGGGACATGGCATTGAGCGAGTCTTATTCTGACCATAGCTTAATAATTAGAAGCGTGTTACGCTTACCAGTGCAGTTCTTTCCATAATATCCGTCGGTGCAATTGCACGTATAGTACGGACGGGTGACATTATTCAGACATTGTCCTCCATGTTGACAGGGATTCTGGTGGTGTGCACAATATTGTTCTGTGTGGAAACGAAGCGATTACTGTGCCATAAATACTGAATTTAGGCACGGCCAAGTGTAAGGCAGTGAGCGAGTCTCATTCTGGTCATATTTTAAGAATTAGGATCGATTTACTTACCACTGCAGTTTTTTCCATAATATCCGTCAGTGCAATTGCACGTGAAGTACGGACGAGTGACATTATTCAGACATTTTCCTTCGTGTTGGCAGGGATTCTGGTGGTGTTCACAATATCTCTCTGTATGCAAACGACGCGTATACGTACTGAATTTGGACACGGTCAAGTGTCGTGGCAATAACCAAGTCTTATTCTGGCCATAGCTTAAGAATTAGAAGCATTATACTTAACAGTGGAGTGTTTTATAGGGATGTTGTGAACGTGAGGCTCACATTCGCGTTCTGTATGTGAACCTCAGAATTTTAGAGGTTCACGTTCAGAAACGAATCTCGGTAGGTTCTGCACTGTGAACCTTTTTCATACATTACAATTTTCACTTCATTTTAACATCTTTGGTTGAAATTTATTGCATTTCAACTGCGGGCCACTCTATGCATGGCGCTGACAGTAAAAAAAATCAACACTAAATGAGCATGCACCTTGACAATCTCAAAAATTTTGCTTGCTTTGTTAGAAGAGTTTGCTCGAAATATCCAGCTTTCCGTATGTGAATATTTAGCGACTCTCTGCTTTGAGCTTGAACCGCACAACATCACGAGCGAAATACACTACTAGTAGACGTAGTCAGCGAATGATGCTATTCAGCCTATCAATGAAATTGATATCGTTGACTGATGAAACAAATCTAACAGGCGTACGAGGTCAATAGCGGTTGCAAAAATAGAAAGCCGTTTTACACTCTGCTCAATACCAACGAGCAATACTCCTACGCCGAATACATTGTCCGGTCTGGCCTGGACCGTTAAAACGTAAGCTTATATTCCCTTACAAGTCCTCGTCGAAATTGTTGACAAAGCGACGGAAGATTTTGATTTAATGGGATTGTTATATCATTTGATTGCCCGAGTTGATACATTCGGCTACGTTCAAAACGTCAATATGTATTTCAGCATTGTGGTATTATGTTACCCGAGCCGTCGCTAGGTATCATGACCAATTTTACATTAATATAAGCTAGGGTTACCATACGTCCTCTTTTAAGAGGATTTGTCCTCTTCTTTGACTTTTTTGAAAGTGTCCTCGGAGGACGTCCTTTTCTCCTCTTTTTTGAGATTTTGTCCTCTTTTCTAAAATCTAGGTCAGATTTAGAGCAAATTGCGAATGATATGCAGTAAAGTAGCACAGAAGTAACGCAACGGATCACAAAGTGGGTAAAATTTACCGGTTTTTGAGAATTTTTCTCAACGGATCACAAAGTGGGTAAAATTTACCGGTTTTTCAGAATTCTTCTCCGGTTTTAGCAAGTCTTAAATTCTGGAAAAGTGTCCTCTTTTTAGATTTCCAAAATATGGTAATCCTAATATAGGCTATGACTTCACTGAAATGTAGTGTTGGAATTAGCAATATGACGTCAGGTGATGTAATGAGGTTCACGTTCGAGTTCACACGAACCTGAGCCTTTCAGAGGTTCACACCGTTCCTAGCCTTTTCCATAATATCCATCGGTGCAATTGCACGTATAGTAGCCTCCGGACGACTGACAATATTCAGACATTGTCCTCCATGTTGACAGGGATTCTGGTGTTGTGCACAATATTGTTCTCAACGGAGACAAAGCGAAAACTGGGCCATGCTTACTGAATTCATACACGGCAGGGTGTCGTGGCCGTGAGCGAGTCATATTCCGGCCATAGCTTAAGAAACAGAAGCGGTATACTTGCCACTGCAGTTCTTTCCATAATATCCGTCGGTGCAATTGCACGTATAGTACGGTTTAGTGTCATTATTCAGACATGTTCCGATATGTTGACAGGGATTCGGGTGATAATTGCAGTAGCCGCCTGTATTGAAACGCAGCGAGATCATGTTAAAGTTCCTGGTGTGAGGCAGCGACTTTGTTGGATTCCGACTATAGCGTTTCGCATCAACAATGATAAACGTAACAGGGACAATCACCGGAAATCCTATACGGATTCACCGGTTCACTTTCATGTATACTTGAATAGTACTGTTACTTTCTATTTTCCAAAAATGTGCCTTAAATAATACAGCGATTCAGAAAGTCCCTATTTTGAATGCTGTATACGCCTTGCGGGATGGGTTTATGATTTAGCTTATATTCTGATGCTAAGCTCTTGTGAACCACGACCAGACACTACAAGATGTATATGCTAACTATTCACATGAATATTTCTGAGAAGTTTATTCAATAACAATAAAATATTTCGCGCCTCGTGCGATGTTCTTATTGCTCCTGTTGGCGATTGGCAATTATAGAGCGGTATCTAATTTATTAATAATCCATATCATCTCAATCACCAATCATGATATTATGGTTTTTGCAAATAGTCGAAATCATATGCTTACTCCGCGTTTGCTCTTGGCCCGCCATATTTTTAACGATGACAGTAGGTCACGACTGCATTGCAACGTGGTAAAAACTAGTGACGTCACAAGGTCACAGTCAAATTTCGACGGATATGTCCCATAGTTACACCCTTGTATATAACTCATACAGAATACGCACTATGTTTCTGTTTGGATTGAACACTGTCTGTTGCTAATAATTGCGACGGTGCATCGTATTTTGATCGGGTTGTTGATTAGAATTTATCATATTAAAAACAAAAATTACAATTCCCTGTTTTGTGGTGGAATTTATATCATCCAATATGTAATTAGATCATATACTTCATTCCCAATTATCCACTGTCTCAATCTACTAGTCCCAATTTACATGAGCCCGCATTTACTGGATATCCTACTCTGTCGCATTGCACATTACATATGGCCCTGGTAAAACATGTTTCCTGTTGGTTGCCATCTATTGTATGATTGAATTCCAACACTTTACTGTTCAACGTGGAGTTGGAATTCATTCACGAGCGTGTTTACTTATACGCATTCCGGCACAGCATCGTCATGCGTTATATATTTCAAATACATATCATACCATTTACCGACGTTCGTTCATGATCAGATTCATCCTAAAATCTCGAGGAACACTAAACTAAGCTAATTTTAATGAACATAGTTTAAACATTTATATATTGTGTCAATAAAAATATATATTTTCATCATTTTTAATTGATGAATATTTATGAAGGTGCCTTTTGCTGGTGTAATAAGACGAATAAAACTGAATGTTCCGCTGTTCATCAACTTCATAATTTACCGATAACTCTGTGGCCCACAATCAAGTGATGGCGAACCACAGCGTGAATTAGTTTAAAACCCTTGTTGTTTGGTTGTTCGGCTTGTTGATTAGCAAGCGCTGGTAGCGTCGCAAACAAGTGAAATTTATTTTGATGCCCCGAAACATATACGAAACGCAAGATATGGGCCCATACCATCTGATCCCGCAGTGTCCATATCATTAGTATATTTTTCTTACCTGAGAAGTCACGAGTGGAATATATGGTAGTTTCAATTTTACAACCGCCCTCGACACAGTTCGAAAATAATTTTTGGAGCTCCGCCACGTTACTCGGACCTGCGGATGTATATGATTTCGAAATGAGCGTATAGCGCAGCGTTTGCCTGTGCAGTATTATAGTAAAACGCTAGTGTTGTGGGAATGTCGGAACGATTCTAGCCATAAGTGTTATTGTTATAGCATGGAACGAGGTGGCGAAGTAAAGGCCCTATATATAAAGGAACGAGACTATAGCCTATTAAATTACCTGAAGAGAGCTAATATCCGAGATAACGACTTATAAAGCATGTCCTTGTTATATACAAGGTATTTTCATGGTAATGCATATATGAGCCTATACCGGATGCGAGTACTAAACTCATTCTCATTTCGTGCTAATTAGACTTTGAGGATAGAATAAACCATTTGGAACTCACCGAACATGTCGTCCTGAAATATGGAAGAATGGAATTAAGTGATATCTAAGCGTTTTGCTGACATATACATTATACATATATTATATATACAACATCACGTTACACGCAGTCGAAAAATAAACCCATATAACAGAACGAGCGTTACTATTGAATCCATCCACTATTCAGCCTGTGATTGAATTGTATTCGTACCCCAACCAATCTAATTTAGCGGGTAGTCACGTTCGCACTGGTCTGGTGCACGATACCATAGCAGACACGTACAATTAACCCTGCACACAATAGTGTTCTCGAAATCAGTATTTTTCAATTTTGCTTCGATTGCTATTTCACATCAGCCTCTTCATTTGAGTTTTTCAATAAGACGTCTCTAGTAAGAGAGGCTTCCAAAACGACTCTCACTTGAAAATTCAGCCTATTAATTATTGTATCTATCAGCTGATCAGTTTATGTCCTCTTCGTGGTCGCATATTTCAGTTGTACACTTGAAATATTATAAATCGCTCGCAGCACACTTACATGAGTAAAAAAGTTTCTGTAATTTTTGTTGATGAGAGTATAAGAATTAGAATAAAATAATTATGCAAAATGTGATAGTGGCTTCGGGTATCTGAAACATTGCCATCTCGAAGTGATTAGAATTAATTGCGAATAATATAGAAAAGGATCCTACACCTTTGTAGTGCCCATGGGATTTGATAAGTGCATGTGCATGTGCATTAGGGTTGTCCAAAATTTGGAAAATCTCAAAAAGCCTCCTTGATTGTGTCTCATTCTAAAGATTATTGATAAAAAACAACAATTAGCCTGAAAGAAGCTTACAGGAAAGCCGTTAAGATTTCGGTCAAAGCGTTTGAAAGTAGCTGCTCAAGAATGGGCGTGCCACTGACCATAGAACGGCGAGAAGACTAGTAATCAAATAACCACGGCTCTTGATTGGCTAATCGGCTATGCTTCAATGACCACGGCAGCAGCAGCTTGCTGATCAGGTGTTCAAGAAGTCTGCTACCGGCGGGGATTCTGAGTGCGCATTGTTAGTAGTTTGGCAGGTGATGATTTAAGATTAATTCAGGACATGTTGAGGTACGAAATACATGATGAACAAACAACACCTGCTTCACAGAAGCTTTTACAGCATGACTGCTTCATTGTGAAGGAAACGGCCGAAGCCTACATGTCGTGTTTTCATCGAGAGAAAGCAAAGGCGCTTATGCAAGTGTTGAGCGAATTCACCGTTTCAGTACGGATCCACCATCGGTGAATACAACTATATAAAGCTTAACAATGACACTATACGTTGTGTGATCTTATTGGGCTGAAGCTGTAGTATATATGTGACGTTTTGAATGCTCTAGAGATCGGCGGAATCAGCCGGTTATGCTTGACCCTTATCAGATGCTTACAACAAATTGAATGCACTTGTAGGCGTTTTTAGAATCCTTAATGATAACGCAGAAAAGAGGTGGTAATGTACGCACACTCGCACAGGCTGTGCTGGATATGGTATGTCAAAGTCCTCATTGATCCCGCAGAAAAGAGGTGTATAGAAAAGCACAGACTATGCTGCATATAGTATCCAGCATAGTTTGGATATCATATCCAGCATAGCCTGTGCTTACCTTAAACCTCTTTTCTGCAGCATCACTAAGGACTTTGACTACTCTTATAAGTGAATTCAATTTGCTGTAAGTTAGGGTTGCCATATTTTAGTTTAACAAATTCCGGACGATCTTTAGCGCCCACTAGCGGATTTCAAAATGAGGTATGAGCATATTGTCGATCAAGATGACGTCACACAAGCAAAGCTTTGTCTATCGACTAGAGGTGGTCAATGGTCATGATTAAGTTCAGGAGTATGTGGTTGTATGTTGTAAGTTGTAACTAGGGCCGAAGCCACACTTTTTTCAGACCCCTTCCCTACAAAATAAACACTGGGTCCACCGTCAGGTAATCGATGCAGCTTCTGGGGGCTTACTAAATGCATTAGGCCGTTAAATTATTTGAATGAGTTATATCAATAATATTGGTTCTTCCATATACTACATGATCAAAGTTAGCGGTAGACCTGGTGGAGGATGATGACTTCGAAAATGTAAGGAGCGTAATTGTACATCGCTAAGTCATGTTCATGTCACACCGATAAGATTATGCGTACTGCACCACCGAGCTATATAAACGCCGCACATCCGGTGGCTTCCGACCTTTTATGGTCGCGATTTCATTTCCAATTCGAAAATGTTCCGTGGTCCAGTTCAAAATTTGATGAGCTGATTACTTACTCATGGTCTATTTTGGAAGCTGATTACGTTCAAGATGTTCGCGAACCACATAATAAAGGCAAACTACCCCAGGTTTAGAACCTCTATATTTGAATAAAGCATCCAAATGGCCTAACCCGAATCTATGAATATACCGTTATTTTTTAATTGCGATTAAATAGACTCATTTTTGTAAATGAATGTTATTTTTATTTAATTTTGATCGCAGTTTTGCGAGGATGTTATAGTTCCCATATTAAATCCAACATACAGTATACTAAATCGCGCGCAGCGCGAAGAAAAATTTCATGTGGCATAAATCTGCCCAAAAGTAATATTGTTTATGCTGATTTACGAAACAATTATGAGCTCACTTCAAGCCGTCAAAATTCCGGACATTTAGGCATATTTTAGAAATTCTTCCCGGACGCAGTTTTGACAGTGAAATTCCGGACATGTCCGGGAAATTCCGGACGTATGGCAACCCTACTGTAAGTATAACTGCCAAGCATAACCGGCCGATTCAGTCGATCCCTAGAACCTTCAATACTTCACTATATACTACAACTTGGGTCCAATAAGATCACACAAAGTATAGTGTCATTGTTAAGCTTTATATATTTGTATTCACTGATGGTGGATCCGTACTGAAACGGTGAATTCGCTCAACACTTGCATAAACGCCTTTGCTTTCTCTCGATGAAAACACGACATGTAGGCTTCAGCCGTTTCCTTCACAATGAAGCAGTCATGCTGTAAAAACTTCTGTGAAGCAGGTGTTGTTTGTTCATCATGTATTTCGTACTTCAACATGTCCTGAACTAATCTTAAATCATCACCTGCCAAACTACTAACAATGCGCACTCAGAATCCCCGCCGGTAGCAGACTTATTGAACACCTGACCAGCAAGTTGCTGCTGCCGTGGTCATTGAAGCATAGCCGATTAGCCAATCAAGAGCCGTGGTTATTTGATTACTAGTCTTCTCGCCGTTCTATGGTCAGAGGCACGCCCATTTTTGAGCAGCTACTTTCAAACGCTTTGACCGAAATCTTAACGGCTTTCCTGTAAGCTTCTTTCAGGCTAATTGTTGTTTTTTTATCAATAATCTATAGATTGAGACACAATCACGGAGACTTTTTGAGATTTTCCAAATTTTGGACAACCCTAATGTGCATGAAATATTCTTATAGTAGTTTGACATAGCCTGCTCGAAATTTACAGGCTGAAACGAATATCATGAGAATACTGACCCGAAATCGAAGACTATTGCTGATTCAATTGAGGTCAGTATGAAGGGATACTGAAATTGTGGTGAGCTTCAACCAACACATCCCCCACGAAAAATCAAAACTTTTGAAATTGATTGGATCAAAACTATATATGAGTGGACTGCTCAACACATAGAATTATCCTATGATTTCCATAAATCCTGACATACCGTCATTCTCAGCTCGACTTCCTTTTCGGGTGCGCAATGGTGTTCCCCTGAAAACGAATGAGTAATCTTTAAATGGGTCCTTAAATTGAATTACTGTTATTACTAAATTCCGTTTTATCTTTACGTTACAGCTAGATGATGTATAGATATAACACTATTGGATGCAGCTAATTGCCTCAATTATTCAATCGGTTCTTGTTTTAGAATAATCCATGCCTGTAAACTCAACCGAAACTGAAGCGAACGCAGCTCATAATTTTCATATAGTTAGAGAGTTGGCTCTTCACATTTAATAACTTTGCGAACACTGCAAGCTTTCGGCGACCCCATATATTCGCATATTCACAAAAATCTATTACATTACACATCTAGTACATTACTTTGTACTATACTAGAGCACAAAATTAACTGCGCATCAACAACAGTGTTAAAAAAAAGCAATTAAAACATGGCTGTCACACAAAACGAAAACATTATGATGAATATTTATTGGAAATCCGAGTGAATTATGTTTTATTACTCTGGTGTGAGTCTGGACCTCCAGCGAACTCCTAGGGCTCGTATGAACCCCGGCTGCGAACCACCGATTTAGAAGTATGATGAGCATTGGTTGAATAGGATTGTTTCCTTATTTGAATTGTCATAATCGTTAATAAGCATTGTCGGTGTATCATGAACACTGGGTGTAAACACGACATTGTGTCTCTATGGATGTCAGATTGACACGCCGCACTGGTCGTTTCGACATCCTTTTATAAACAGCTTCTTAGAGGTACAGAACTTCAATATACCATTCAATAGTACATTCATATTGAAATGAATCGGCTGACACTCGTCAGGGGTAATCGTCAGCAACTAGTAGAGAATTGGAAAGAACACTGTATGTCGGCAATCGTATCACAAAATAAGACGTCACCAGCATGAAATTTCGACTACGAGAGCGTTTAACGCATTATTTTTAGAAGGTACACGAGCTTCTCTTGCAGATAAAGCCTTGGCTGGTGTATTTTGATAAAAGTAAGTCGACTTATTGTGTCTTGTTTATCACATTGTTCGTGTGGATGAAAATAATAGCATCCCTGGTACATATGTTTCCGAAAATTTGCACTTCATGGGACAGTACTGACGAAATGATTTTGTAAAAATAGCGTACCACGAATTCCAAACGAGTTCGTCCCGAAAAGCAAGAAAATGTACGATATCCAGTGGGCGAACATCGCGGATGTCATTAGTTTCCTGTCGAGAGATAAACAATGATTTGATGATTATATTATAGGTTCAGTCTGGAAATATCATATACATAAAATAAACGTAGTGTAGATTCCTTGTGTTAGTAATTAAGTTTGGGCAAAATCGAGTGACTCTGTGATTTGATTCTTAATCGAGCAGTGTGCGTCGAGTAAAGAATTCTAGTATATCTTATTATGACGTCATAGCATGATGGAAGATGTGGAAAGCTCATACAAATACCTTTTACGCGACCACGAAGAACGCAATGCCACTTCTACATCACATTAAAGAATATTTGATATTTTTCAACCATGAATATTTCGTTGCACTTTGCGAAAATGATGCGGATTGATCACGAGCTCACAGATATGACATTACCAGTAACGTACGTAGCTTTGTACCACTAAACTAACTACAGGATTTGTATGCTGTGGTACGACCAGTCGAGGTTTCAAGGCTTTCACAGTAGATATGTATTTCCAGCACCTAATCCCATTATTTCCGCACATATGATTTTATACACATATGCACATATATCTACATATACCCCAGCAAACACAAAACCGTAAAAGGATCATCCGGGATCATCTCGATTAGGTTCTGATTTTCTAAGTGTCGAGGGAATGTCTAAAATACGTAGTAGGATGGTCTTGTGGTTATATTCAATCAGAATAAATTCATACTCGGTGTTGTTCCATCTCATGCATTAGGCTTCGTTATATCCGGTAGTTAACCTAATAATGCAAATTTTCTATCTCTCGCGGGTACGACTAAAATACGTAGAAAGGATGACTTTGTCGGTACATTCAATCACGATGAATTCTATCCGGTTTTGTTCGATCTCATGCGGTAGCTTCGTTCTATCCATTAGAAAACAATGTTCTCCCTTCGTTTTATTGCGTGAGGATGTTACCGGTGTTGTATATTCGTGTTGTTGCTCTAAGGTCGAATAGTTTTGTTTTCCTCTGATATATATGATCTTCATTATATATATATTCGCTCTTTCGGTAATCTCGCATGTTCAACGAGTATGGTTAATAGTTTTATTCAGAGAACAACTAAATAAGTGATATGTTGTACGTTTAGGAATATGATTATCGATGCGTGACTTCTAGAATATTTCGGCGATTCAAATTTTACGTCATCGCGCCATACAAAGATTTGAAGCGCAACAGGTCGCAGCCAGGCATAGTTCGCTCTTTCTGTATGGTAAATGCCGTAAATATATAGGAATTGTGACTGACTGAGGTAGCGGGTTAAAGGTATATATGCAGTAGCATATAGCTTATGGGGTATTTCGAATTGCCTGTAGTATATGACGCCTAGAGCTGTTTGACTTTCTGCAAAACAGGTGTAGACAACTATAGAAAAGTTTCAGCTTTTCCAGGTTAGAATTAGAGCTAAACCGTTTTTCCGAATTAGATTACAATTATATTGCTGGCATTTCGCTCTAATTTAGTGAAATTAGACCACTATAATTCGCTTCAAACATCTGAATTACCGGTACCTATACCTACGGTATATCATAATATTTATGCTTGAATTTTCTAGGTATATAAGTCATATAGATACATTCCTGTAGAACACTGATTCATGATTTTATAAAAGTTGGTGCAAGAATGGAAATTTTCAACTTGATGTTGATTAATGGAGCAAAATTTGATATTTGAGTGCAATTATACCTCGAATCCAGTGACAAGATTATTAATCGTTGAAACCAAACGCAGCTTGATTATGTTGGCCAGAGAATTTGGCTAGCCAGACCATATTGATGGAATATGGTCACAGTAAGATAATATTTTGGGCTATTTTACATGAACTTTCCAACATTTGATTTGATATGTCCACTAAAACAGTTGTTATTCTGCTTTCGAATAAGACCTTAATTGCTGGTTTCAATGGTAACTGTGTTTGTCAAAGGCTGCAAAGGTAATTTCTTTTCCTTGTTAGATGTTTATTTGTTTGTTTGTGGTGTTCATGGTGGTGGTTCGACTACACTGGTCATTTTACACCAGGCCGGTTCTTATTATTATTATTCCGTATCTGCCCGATTACCAGTGAACTCGGCACTTGGTGAATTCGGCCGCACAAACTCGGCACTTGGTGAATTCGGCCGTGGTAGATCTCGTAGCGGTACCGGTCACCATGATTGGTTACTGGAATGTTTGCCGGTGAACTTGGCACTTTGAGTGGTTGTCAATGTTGTACGGTGGTCAGGGCATGCGTAGATCACACAGTCACGGCGTGATTAGATCACAGATTGCGTAATTGCGGGAAATAACGCGACGCTCTTCACTTGGTGAACTCGGCCCTTGGAGGAATTGGCACTAGAACACCTTCGCATTAGAAATGCATTTAGTATGAATGAACAGTATCAAAAAGGAAATTTAAACGTGTCGTGGCTCGTGGTAGATCTCGTAATCTTGGGATCCTTCAACCGTGTTATCGAGACACCCTAATCCCAGAGTGGAATCGTCTCTCCAAAGGCAAAAAATAATTTATTTTGACGTGATCATGCGAAACATTTGTTGATGAGGAACACTGGCTTGTCGTGATCGATAAACGAAGAAGCGCCGCTTGATGTTCCACAGTTTTGATCTCACATACAACGCCAAGATCCATCTTCTCAAAACTTACACGACACAGGCCCGTGACTCACGCCATCGATTCCAAGCAGACCGCGCGTGGTCGGTATATGAGCGCTGTGTTATTTCCCGTGGCTACGCAATCCGTGATCTAATCACGCCGTGACTGCGCGATCTACGGATGCCCTGATCTCCTTACAAGATTGACGAATCACTTGATAATACTATTATTAGTTTGATAATTCATATTAATAGCTGTAAATACACTTCATTTCAAAATTTCCCGAGGGCCGAATTCACCAAGTGCCGAGTTCGTGCGGCCGAATTCACCAAGTGCCGGGTGCATCGGCAACCATCTGCCCACTTACAGCACGGCCCACTCCTAGGCTTTTTAAGACATGGCTATGCGAATCAGATGGCGAGGAGGAGCCTAGATAAACGGCCAACACTTCGGTAGGAATTATGGAGTCGACGTGTCATGCTCGAACCCGCAATTCATTGGTGTTTAGCTATAATGGAACGTACCACTACGTTTCCTCGCCATACCTTGTAAAATGAGACCGTAGCATTTGGCATTTCGTGTGGCAATTGACTTTTGTGTGGAAAATTGTGTTCGTTTTAGAACTTATCCGAAACTTTTATTCCGCCATAGATTGTATATGATAAAACAATATCGGAATTGATCCTAGAAGAATTCCAAAGCAACTCACCACAAAGGAGGATTTAAAGAAGTTTGATGGAAAATTGAATGAAAGCAAAAGCCTTTGCAAGAGATGTGGTATGTTGAATCTGTTTTGGTATTTTTAAATAGGTCTACTTTGTTGTGCCGATAGCAGACAGTATATATAAATGTAAGATGTGGAAGCTATCAAGGTGTTTTTAGAAATTCAGTCAGTCAAAGTGGACGATCGTATTGCTTGGATTATATTTAGGCTTATTTTAGCATCTTTGAGATGCAACTCTAAAAGTGGACGGTCATGAACAGTAGGGCTCTTCAAAAATGACTTTTTTTCTCAAATCGTACTGGCTACTTGATAAAATTGTTAGGTTACCTAATTTAAGCCTACAAACAAAATATGGTTCAAATCCAGCCAGTATCCGCTTTGCTACAAGAGAAGAAAGTTCCTATTTATTATATAAAAATGAATAATAAAAAATTTGAAGATTTTCTGTTAACCCCATGAAAGTGTTAGGCTGTCTATAGAAACGATGCTCACCAAATTTGGTTCAATTCCAACCAGTGGAAGCGGAGTTATTGCTGTCGAAAAATTTGGATTTTAATAAAATAGTACTTACGGTGAGCACAACTTTAATAAGTAAACAAAGAATCGGTCACCGTAAATACTATTTTATTCAAATCCAAATTTTTCGACGGCAATATCTCCGCTTCCACTGGTTGGAATTGAACCAAATTTGGTGAGCATCGTTTCTATAGACAGCCTAACACTTTCATGGGGTGAACAGAAAATTTTCAAATTTTTATTACCTATTTATTTTTATATAATAAATAGAAACTTTCTTCTCCTGTAGCAAAGCGGTTACTGGCTGGAATTGAACCAAATTTTGTGTTTAGGCTTAAATTAGGTAACCTAACAATATTATCAAGTAGCCAGAACGATTTGAGAAAAAAAGTCATATTTTAAGAGCCCTAATGTCCATGTGAGAGAAACGTTTTAGGGTAGGCCTACTCATATGTCTCGCAGCGTTCTCTACATAATTGTCAATTGCGATACCAACTGTTTGCTTGTATTGGTAAAGCCATCCAACTTCGAATTGTAAAATGTTGGGAGTCTTGATATCAAATTTTTGAAAGGTGCACTTTGAGAAGATTTCGGAATCTGTCAAATTATACAAAAATTTAGCAAATTCTTTGACATATTTCATCTATTTGGGACTCGATCAACGTAAAAGAATTGGTAATCATTTTATACAATGTATTGTATTTGTAGTTGAAGTATAGTAATAATTCTTATGGTTACCGCACTTGTAACGATTCACGGCCATAACTGGAATAATTAGAATGATGTAACTTTCAAATTGTCATGCATTTTGCAACCACATTGTTCTCAATTTTCAAGGTGCTGACCATTCGAGGAAGAATCACCCACCGGGAATTCACGATCCGTAAACGCGGCCGACTGTTTCTCTCCTCAAGCGGAAGCGACAGAGAAGAGGAACGAAGAGAAAAAAGGAGCAGAAATAGCAAGAGTGTGACAAGTCGCGTCCGTTCGCTTTAATGCGTATTTCCATCCGCGAAGTAGTAGGTGGGAAAACTAATGGGCGTTTGGTTAGGGCTTATATAAGGTTGACTCCAGCGCTGTATTTGCTTAATGTTGCTATGAAATAGGGGTGGTGTCATTTGGTATCAATATTGACTATTGAAAGACCATTTGTTAGTGGTCATGGATTTGTTCGGCCAGTATGCAGTAATTTCTGATGGTCACTTCCCGGGCTTCTGTTCTCTAACCCCTCATGATTGTTATTCTGCTTCTAGTAAGACTGTCGATTCTAATGTTTTATCGTATCATTTGTCGGAGGTTTCGCTCGCTTTATTTACAACGTTTTGCTCTCTGCTAGGTCAATTACTGGCTGAGTATCACTACAGCCTAAGAAACTGCACTAATTCTCATTTTAATGTCTTGCTGGTTATCTTGCTGTCAATTCTAATAATTTATTAATGTCTATACCAGTGCCGCCACTCAAATGTTTTGTTCTCTGTACACAATATTGTTAGGTCTTCAGCTTTCCAGGCAGAGTATCATTCCACTTTCTAGACTTGAGTATATATCTCTCCAACTAGCTGCCAAATAACTGATTCATTTGGATTGTTGAATTGATCATTTTGGACAGAATGTGAAGAAATTTTAGTCAAGAATTCTTTTTGTGTTAGTGGCTGTTTTCAAAGAGTGCTGAAGTAGTCATCGTTGATCTTGATAATCAAGTAGAAGTGACGATTGAAGTCAGTTCTCTAGTCATATAATATTAAAAAATATAATAATAAAACTTGAAAACTTCAGTGGAAATAGTTCAGAATCGAATCCATTTTAGTAAGTAGGGCGAAAAAAATGTAGGAGTCATTCGTTAGTCGCTACCTCTGCCATTTTTGCAGTACGAATGTCTTAGCTATTAATCATCATTTTCATTTTATTTCTGCAGGGTGTTGAGAAAAAAGGCCGCATGCTGGTTATTTAACTGGCTCATCAGAAGATGAAACCTGATGATAAGGACTGTTTTCACTTTCTTTCTAAAGACATTCGTTCGTTTGTTCGTTTTATTTTTTACAACGGCATTATTGCCAATTCGTTTGAAATTAAATTATCACAAATGTGATTAATATGTAGTAAATAATGTGGTGTGTGTACGCAGCCGTGATCAGGTTAAGCCCATAGTGGTAGAAAACAGGTTATTATATCAGGATCTTCTTCTTCTAACGTAGGATCTACATTCTACTCACCATGTTTAAAGGCTGTAGCATCTGCATAATATTTACATTATTGAAGGACATGGAAAAGACGTTGAATTGAGTCGACACAAAATCCCCCTTTCTACGACCTGCCGAGATCTAATATCTACTATATCGGCTCGGCTTTTCTACATCTTTGGTCTGTACTGTGTTTGCTGGGATACCTTATTCCAAGATATACGATGATTCTCAAATAAAAACGTGCAGCATATGCAAGTATTTGAAGTGATGCGTCTACGGCAAGATATTGCCTAACAAAGCAGTAGTTCTAACAGTGTTATATATGTATTACGTGTGGTAGAGGTAGTGGTAGTCTTAACTTCCGCGTTGTAATGACTATCGAGTACACACGGTTGCACAGTGGCTTTATGAAAATGACAGTCATTGATGCGGGGACAGTTTGAAACTCCGCTAATACTTTCAATGCATAAGCATAATGTAATCCACACTATACCACCATGCCGTCAACTCAAAGGCCTCCGGCGGGCATTATTCGATGAACATTTTACCAGCAAGCTGTATTTTGAATGAAAAGGCGGTAATTCTGCTACATATTTATGACAAATTCAATGAAAGCCCAATGCAACCCATCGGTCGTCGCTAAGTAAATTATGATCCCTCCCACATGCAATTCAAATGAACGCTAACAGGCCAGTATGAGTTTTCTGATATGATACATGATGCATGCATTTGAATAAATTCAATGTGGGCAAGTTGTGAACCAATGTGTACAAATATAATCACCGACTGGGAACTACCTAGAATTTATGGTCACTCACTTGACCGCGACGAGAAAGTGTAACAGTGAAGGAATGTGTGCCAGAAATTTGGCGAAAAGAAGCAGTGACGCGCCAAGTCGATATCATGCAGATCGATGAAATGGCATATATTTTTTCGTGAAAATATTTTAGCTGCAGTTTCAATAGTGGCCGTTTGGCCATGCTGGCGTGGTATCTTCTATCAGCTAATTGCTATTTGCTAGATACAACAAACTTTACGTACCGAATTAACCATGGCTGAAACTCCTGACAGATCTTGGACACATTACGAAACCAGGAATTTTTTTATTATTGCAGCCGATGTGAAATTAGTCAGCGGTTTGGATACCACTTCTTGATGGTAATATTTATTAAAGATATGAAGTTCTTACAATGAAAACCAACTAAAATCATATGCAATTGCTTGCTAATATCTTATCCCAACAATCGCTTGTCATGCAAAACCAGAAATAGTTTATTTTTTCTTCTTCTGTTTAGGCCAAACGGGTTGTTTGATTGAATGCCCGCTACAAGTCGTCTCGGTGCCTTCCTATCGAGTCATTTAATCACAATCTGTTGATGTGATGAAATGGTGAAATTATTAATGAGTAGGTATGCCGAAAACGTCATCGCGAACGCTTCGCCCTCCTAGTTTGGTCAAGTCACGGTCGGATTACGCCTGCTCATGGAAACACGGTCGACATGTACAAAGCATGCGTCACAGCATTTTGGTCGTACATATACTGTTCTGTACCAATTAGTTTTCCGACAAATTCGGACAAAGCCGTTTCGTCGCTTAATTCATCTAAAAGTGAGCGAAACGAAACTGCTCTTACTCATCGGAATAGACTTTATATTTAAGACGATGAAATGTAAATGACTGTCCACTTTGGTTTGACGACTTGCAGCATAATACTGTGTTTGTAACATGCCTTGGCAAATCATTCATTTGGCATATATGGGCGTCACCTTAGCGATAGTAATCAATCATTACCTTCTCAAATTTCTGATTCCAACTTCCTGGAATCGCAGATACCTCTTCTTTGCTTCTTTTGTCGCTATACTTCGACGGTAGAATACACCATATAGTTTGAATATTATCTGATATGTTCTAGCAGGCAGGCCCTATCGGTACGAACGAGTATATGCTTTAGTTCCGCGTTGTTATGAGTATTTGCAGAGTGGACTATGGGTACGTTAAAAGTCATTCGCACACCAAAATTGTTGACGTAGTTATTACGGAAATACGCAATCAGGTATAGTTGCAGCTTTTGTGCTCCAAGCGGCAACGATTTCGAAGGATTTTTCGTTTAATGGGGATTCAGCAGTATCTGTCGCAATGAAATCATCTTGTTATCGCATTCATACTGCGAAATTCCAATGCAATATGAACGTATGCATACTACATACCATTTAATAACACAGTAATTATGTGACAGCCCACCCATTATGGGTGTATGTGATGATTGTTAGTTACTATTGTGATGGTACTGTTATTTCTAGGGCCGCCAAGTGTCTAGCTCCGACTCCGTTAAATGGACACTTGGTGGACCTATAACAATGCATGCCCTTCTTGTCGGAACTTGCTGCCGTGAGGACGCGGAAATAAAGCTGTCTGAAAACCATTGTGAATCTCTTTACATCGACTATATTAGGAGGTCTTCCACAATGGCGAGCACGCCGAAAAACAAAGTCGATACTATATCCTCGTCAAAGGAGAGTTATCTGGAGGCACGCAACAGATTTCTAGTGCTTGACACGATTTCGGATTCGGATGATGACTCTGCTGATACCAGTACCGGTGTGGATGGAAAAGTCAAAGAAAGCTTGGCGAGATTGGAGAAAATTATGGAAGGTATTCCGCGGAATATGGCATACGAAGCGAAGCGTCAGGCTGCGGAATTGATGAATTCGGTCAATGGGGATGTAGCTGCTCTCCACTCACAAGTTCGGGCATTTGAAGAAAAGTTGCAGCTGATGAACAGCGGATTTGAAGAAAAGTTCCAGTTGATGAGCAGTGGCATGGGTGACATAAAAGGTATGTTGGCTTCTGTGGTGAACTCGCCTACGGTTGATGCCGACAGCAATGGGGAATTAGGTTGTGATCCTGTAAGTAGGCCCAAGGTTGGATTTGCGATAGATTCTTGTGGAGATGAGACAGCATTTGTCCCTCCTTGTAATGGTGCTCAAAGTAGTCCTAAAATGATGAATGTGGGTCCTTTCCATTATGGTGCGTCTGATTATGTTAAAATGGCCCCCGACACATTTGATGGTGCTAGTGGTACTTCTCTGGAGGAATACCTCGGTCATTTTGAATTTACTGCTTTGTGTAATGAGTGGAACAATGAACGTAAAGGTTGCTATTTGGGTGCTAGTTTGCGTGGCCGAGCTTTGTCTGTTGCGTGCGAGTTATCAGCTGAGGTTCGTGTGCAGTATGTGCGCCTCGTTGAACATCTGAGAAAAAGGTGTAAAACTAGTTCTCATGGCTCACTGGTTTATCGTAATTCCTTCACCACTAGAAAGAACTTGCCAGGGGAGTCACCCACAGCTTTTGCTGCAGCCCTGCGAAGTCTAGCCCATAAGGCATATCCTCAAATGTCCGACCAAGTTTGCGAGCAGATGGTAATACAGCAGTTTTGCCATGGTTTCTCAGACCCCCATGTGTGTGCTTTACTTAGCTTGCAAGATTCGAGCAATTTGGATGACCTGATTAAGGTCGCAGAGGTTTACGAAGGCGCTTTTTCGAGTAAAGTAGACCAAGGCAAGGTGGCCAAGTCTTTGATTAAAACTGGTGATGGTTATGACTCTGATGGAAATTGTACGTCTAGTAGTGGAGTGTGTTCTGGTGTTTCTGATCTTCGCAAAGACTTGGAAACTTTGTCTTTGGAGGTTAGGAAACTGGTGAAATCGATGGAATCTGCCCCAGTTAGGTATTCAAAACCAGAACGTCGTGTAATGCCGAAATGTTACCGGTGCGGTGATCCGTCCCATTTGATACGTAATTGCCCGGTTCCTGTTTGCGCGAGGTGCCGTGGAGCGGGTCACGTGGCCGAGCAATGTCAATTCCAGTATCCTGCTCCGAACCAGATGTACGGCCCTGTGTTTAATCAAAATGTGCCTGCTCAACCGACCCATCAAGCTTTAAACCATTAGTAGCGGATCATTGGTCCAGTGATACCGCGGATAACACCAGTGCTATGGACAAATCTTTGGATAGGGTGTTAGAACATGATTCTTTGGTTTTTTCGTTAGCTTTATCAACTAATTGGTTTGCGATTGTGAGTGTGAATGGTTTTTCGATCAAGTTTCTTATTGACACGGGCATTGCGATTACAGTTATCGATATTTCTGTGTGGGAGGATATGCCTAACAAAGGTGAGCTGTTTCCGTATGAGAAGTCGTATAAAGTTGCCAATGGTGGATGGCTGAACGTGTTAGGTGGGAGTAAAGTGGAAATATGCATTGAGTCTGTGTGTGTTGTCAAGGAAGTGGTTGTTGCGGAGCTCGGCGCCGCTGTTGGGATTTTGGGTTATGATTATTTTAAAGAGTATGATTGTGTGTTGTATGCAAAAGACGAATGCATGGAAGTGTTGGGCCAAAGGGTCAATCTTAAACCGTCCGCTCCATCAGTGCCCTGCTGTAGAATCTTTTTGGATAGTGATGTAGCTATATCTGGGTACAGTGAGACGATAATATTTGGTAAACTTAATGAGACTTGGCCCCAGTTGGATGGAATTGCGGTTATTTTCGAACCTTCAGGCAATTTCGTGAGTGAATATGAGTCGAGCGGTCTGTATTTGGTCCCTGGATTGGTAGACCCAGAATTGGATAGGATACCCTTGCTGTTGGTTAATTCTGGCGGTGAGGACATTATTTTGCCAGCTGCCTTGTTACTGGGAGTTTTGTGTCCGCAAGAGTGTCAGCCTGTGGAATTTTGCTGTCCCACGCTTGTTCAGGATGTCCCTCATTATTCTGGATCTCTACCTGAGCATCTGGAGTGTCTGGTAGACGGTGTGGAAGGTCTCTCTGATTTCCATCAAGAATCATTGCGGAACCTCCTGATTGAATTTCAGGATGTTTTCTGTGGCCCAGATGGTCGCTTGGGTCGTACTTCTGTGATCAAGCACAAAATTGTGACTTCCTCGTCTAAACCAATCAAAGTGCCTCCGCGACGGTTGGGCTGGGCCAAGCGAAAGATATTGGACGCGGAGATTGATAAGATGCTGGATCAGGATGTTATTGAGCAATCGGACTCCCCATACAATACACCGTTGTTGTTGGTACCTAAGAAAGATGGGTCATCTCGTGTTGTTTTGGATTTTCGAAAACTGAACGAAGTTACAGTGAAAGACGCCTATAGCCTGCCAAGGATTGATGACATTTTGGACTCGCTCGGTAATTCCACTTGGTTTTCTGTTTTCGATTTAGCCAGTGGTTTCTGGCAGGTGGAGATTGATGAGAAGGATCGCCACAAAACTGCTTTCAGCCTTCCTGGGAGAGACCATTACCAGTTCAAGGTTATGGCTTTTGGATTGGCCAACTCGCCACCTTTGTTTCAAAGATTGATGGAAAAAGTTCTTGCTGGGATTTTATACAAGAAAGCTCTGGTATTCATTGATGATGTCATGGTATATGCCGGGAGTTTCGAAGAGGAAATTGCAAATTTGAGGGATGTTTTCCTCAGGATTCGTTCTGCAGGACTGAAATTTAAACCGTCCAAGTGCAAATTGTTCAGAAAGTCGGTGGAGTATTTGGGCCATGTTATCACGTCGAACGGTGTTTTGTGCTGTGAAGAGAAAGTGAATGCGATCAAGGAGTGGCCAGTGCCTTGTAAATTGAAGGATTTGCAGGCATTTTTGGGCACGGCAAATTATTACCGACAGTTTGTGCCGTTTTTTGCATCGGTGGCCAAACCGTTGCTGCGGCTCACTAAGAAAGGTGTCAACTTCAAATGGGATGAACAGTGTCAGATGGCATTTGATCAATTGAAAACAAAACTGACCTCAGCTCCTATATTGGCGTTTCCTTTGGAGGATGGTGGTGCTTTTATATTGGATTCTGATTGTTCGGGTTTTGGTGCAGGAGCAGTGTTGTCACAGCTTCAAGATGGCAAAGAAAAGGTGATTGCATATGCAAGTAAATCTCTTTCAAAGGAACAGTCCAACTGGTGCGCTACTTTCCGAGAGCTGTATGCTTGTAGATGGGCAGTTGAACATTTCAAGACTTATCTCTGGGGTCGAAAATTCATTCTGCGGGTTGATCATGCTGCGCTTAAATGGCTGATGAATTTTCGCGAACCAGAAGGCCTGGTAGCACGTTGGATATCTTACTTGAATACGTATGATTTCACGGTCGAGCATAGGCCTGGGAAGCTTCATGGCAATGCGGATGGCTTGAGTCGCAGACCTCGGCGACGTTGCAATCGTGTAGAGTGTGGCTCATGTGCCCCATTTTTGCCTTCCGAAGGTGGGAAAATTGTATCTGCAATTGTTGCTGGTATTTCTGACGATAGGACTACTAATTGGTTGGGATCTTATACGTTATCTGACATCCGTCAAGCGCAAGCAGAAGACGCGGAACTTAATGTGGTCATACAGTATAAAGAGAATCGTACGGACCGTCCCACATCTGAAGAATTGTTGTTTCAGCCGCATGTAGTGCGTCAGCTGTGTATGCAGTGGTCTGTGTTGTCGCTGTGTAATGGAGTGCTGTATAGAAAGTATTCGAAGGCAAAGCCTGGATGTCCCGTAACGTATCAACTGGTAGTGCCAAGATCATGGCGCAGGGAACTTTTCAATCACCTTCATACTCTTCGTACTGCCGGTCACCTTGGACGTGACAAGACTTACTGGAAGATGAGAGAACGCTACTACTGGCCCGGTATGAAACGCATGGTGGAGCACTGGGTAAAATTTTGCAAGACTTGTACGGCTACAAAGTCACCTCATGGTATTCACCAAGCTGCTTTGTGCAAGATGCTTTGTGCTGAACCTTTAGATAGAGTGTCGCTTGATTTTGTTGGGCCATTGCCTGAGACTGACGAGGGGTATTTGCACATGTTGGTACTTACTGATTACTTTTCGAAATGGGTTGAAGTGTATCCGATGCGTGTTAAATCTGCTCAAAATACTGCAGAAATTCTGGTGTCCCAATTTTTCACAAAATATGGGTGCCCACGAATAATTCATACTGACCAAGGGGGACAATTCGAAGGGGAACTTTTTCAGCACATGTGTTTGCTCTTTGATATTAGGAAGACTCGTACCACCCCCTATCATCCCCGTTCGGATGGACTCTGTGAGCGTATGAACAGAACGCTGCAGCAAATGCTCACTAGTTTTGTTGATGATTCTCGGTCTGATTGGGCTGACCATTTGCCCTATATTTTGATGGCTTATCGCTCAACAGTTCATCATTCGACTGGTTATACCCCAAATCGCCTGTTTCTGGGTCGTGAAATATCACTTCCTACTGATATCATGTATGGTCGGCCCCCCAGTAATGACAGTGCTAAATGCTATGTGGATTATGTCAATTGGTTTCGTGATGCTTGTTCAGATGCTTTTACTTTTGCTCGGGAACGTCTATCCAAGTCTGCAGTGAGGCAGAAACGTGATTTTGATAGTGCGGTGAGACCGCTGGCTTTTGCCGTGGGTGACTATTGTTGGTATTTCTATCCTCCTAGAAAGAGAAAATTGTCCTCTGGATGGTCAGGACCCTATGTAATTGTTGAGCAAATTTCAGAGTGTGTTTACCGCATACAGAAAGTTGGAACTCAAAATTTTCGCAAGTCTCATGTTGATTACCTGATGCCTTATGATCGTGACGATGGGGAAAGTAGTGATGTTGGTGTTTTTGAACCAGTGATTGCTGATGTTTCTGATCATGGTGATGAGATTTTTGATATTGTGAATGACCAGGACGTTCCTGAAACTGCATACACTACAAGGTCGAAACGTTTTGTTAGGCGTCCCAGGTATTTGTTGGATTATGAGTCATGATTACTGTTTGTTTTGATAATTTTTGTTAGTTTTTGATTTGACGTGAGAGTGAATTTTTATTATGTAATTCCCTCTATTTTGGGGGGGAGCAGTGTGACAGCCCACCCATTATGGGTGTATGTGATGATTGTTAGTTACTATTGTGATGGTACTGTTATTTCTAGGGCCGCCAAGTGTCTAGCTCCGACTCCGTTAAATGGACACTTGGTGGACCTATAACAATGCATGCCCTTCTTGTCGGAACTTGCTGCCGTGAGGACGCGGAAATAAAGCTGTCTGAAAACCATTGTGAATCTCTTTACATCGACTATATTAGGAGGTCTTCCACAATTAGATGTCGCCAGGGCTGTGGAGTCAGTCAATTTCACCACAGACTCCGGCTCTGACTGCACATGTGTATGAGTCAGCAACTATACAGAGAATGAACTTACTAATTTTCTAATTACACACTATACTGATTACAAGCACACACACTCTTACTTACTAATTGACATTGGTCATTGATGAAATTCAGTTATTAGTCAAATACCACAGCCTATGTCTAGTCTACATTTAATTATTCTCAGGTATTCCAGGACTGGTACTTGCAGTCTTTCTTCATCATTTGTTCGACCCAAACAGCTAAGCTACACTACAAATATTTTTAATTTTGTCAAGTGGGAAGCATCGTTTGGTTATATTTACATCAATTTTACAAAACCAGCCGATGCATTTGCTCTGTCACGGTATCATGGTATAATTCCAAAAATTGCATGAATTTTGACTAGAGCCCGACCGATTATCGGCTCGCCGATAATATCGAGTCGATATCACGCTTGGAGAGAAATATCGGTATCGGCCATTGAAGTTTAAAAAATATCGGCCATTTTCGTGACGTCACAACATGGTGGCAGGGAGTCAGAGAAGTCGATAGAAGACGTGAGGACGGTAAATTATAAAAATAAATGGCTAAGCTACATAGTGCATATAGTGCATACTGCATACAGGGCAGTAGGTGTGCCTATCTGAAAAATATCATAGATTACTAACCACCGTTATGCCCCACTGACTTCGTGGGAATCCCCCTGCAGTAATCGATCACTAAAGACAAAAAGCAGCTGGATGGATACTGGATAGTTGTCTTCAGAAGATTGTAATCAGTAAGAGAAATGAGAACTTCAATCATGCTGGACTGACCCTCGTGATGATAGAGAAAAGCGTCGCGTCGAAACATTTCTCTGAAGATAGTGCTATTGGTTCGGTACCAACAGAGATAATTATACCAGTAATGCATGACTGAAGCCTGCGGGCCCACCATGACAGGAAATATGCGAGCATAGAGGGCAAGAAAATCAAGCAAACGTGGAGTAAAGCCAATAATTTAAACGAAAATTTTTGATTCCGTGATGACATTGGCCAATTCTGACGAAAGAGCGTGAAATATTGATCAATTGATTGTTGAAATGCTGGTCATGATCAAGACCCAAGGGGGATGGGTGGAGCAGTTGCAGACGTTGACAATTTGAGTTGTTTTGCACATTCTCTTCAGCTATTTGTTAATGATGTGCTGAAGGCTTCAGGTGCACTGCCAAAAGAATATCAATATTAATATCAATATTTGGTGAAACCATAGAAGGAAAGATCCTCTGCAAGGGAGCGGTGGAACCGAAATGAAGAAAGATTTCCAATTCTTGCTGTGCCACTAGCTATGGTACCAAGTGTCAGACTGCTCACTGTGTTTAGTACTATACACCATTTGTGGATGACCACAGAGGTTCAGTCCTTGGAGAAAGGCCCGAGAAATTGTGCTTCGTGAACTGTAATCTGCAACTGCTGGATTGGTGCTTTTGATATATTTTTACAGCCCCAAGATCATTTCTTTCATGTTCAAGCATATCAATGGCTGTAAAGTTGTTTAAATAAATGCTCTGAGGTGTTAGATATGGGCCTTGAGCTAGATTCCATATCTTTTGAATATCGGCTGAATATATCGGGGTTATCGGTGGAGGTACTGGATATCGGTCTTATCGGTATCGGCTCAGAAATCCAATATCGGTCGGGCTCTAATTTTGACTGCATCGCGAAAATGCATATTGCGATTTTCTTCCTATATGCAACTGAATTATAATTTGCAAGTAATTTCTAATTTCATCAATATCAGGGGTGGCCAACTTTTTCGGCCAAAGGGACACGTGAGATTTAAAAACCATTGCGCGGGTAACTGGAATGTTGATAACCTTTTTTTAGTCGTCCTATAAGAGCAAACCGAATTGGGTAACGTTGCAAACAATACTTATATTACTACGCTCTAAAATTGATAACAATGAGGTCATGCAACTGTGCAGTGTGCAAATATGCCCTGGTCGCGCCAAGCGCGAAATTTTTTCAAAGGTAATGACTGAATTCTATCAATAAATATGTTACTAGCAAATATTGGAGGTCACATCTGTATACCACTGGGCTCATCTGGCAAGGATAGGTTCATTCGACGTTTAGAAATAGCAATATCGACGGTTTCGGTGAACATGCCTCTATCATTTTGTGCAAATATTTCTCCCAATTGCGAAAATAGTGAGACTCAATTCTATAAATAACGTGTAGGCCTATTTATAGTTTTCAAAAGGGGCGCCAATACCGAATGTAAGAAATCTAGTGACAATAAATCATGCGAAATGCTGATATTAATTTCAAGTCGATATATCTGCTATGAAATATTCTACTTTATGGTCATATACGAAGATCTGCGATAAATGTGGCTGGCCCGCGGATACGCCAATGCGTCAGAACTGATGTTTTAGTCATCATCAAATTTCGCGGTCAGGCTAATCAAATTTTGGTTAGCCTTGCAATTTTACCTGATGTTATAGATAATTTCGAGAATTACCTCGCATGCCACACAAAAGCTTCTCATGGTCTTCAATTTGGCCTGCGTGCCACGGGAGTAGTATAGTCGATCGCTCTGGGGGTGGCAGGGGTTCTTATGGCGGGGTGGCGATTCGCCTGGAAACCCGGGGTGGCGAATCGCCTCTTATCTCTTATGGCGGGGCCGCGATTCGCCATGTGTTCTTATGGGTGCGGTCGTGATTCGCCTTTTCGGGTAAAGGCCGCGGTCGTGATTCGTCGTGAAAACTCGTGGTCGTGACTCGCCTTTTTTGCTATAGGCGGTGGCGGCGATTCGCCCGTCGCACTTTCAGACATCTCTCGCGTGGTGTTGAATATGTACGAGTCACCAACAATAACCGCGCGGACGGAAACGTGGCTTGTTGTGAGGATTAAGCAGTGCGACCTATATTTCGAATGACCTGCGCGCTGAATTGTTTCCGTGCAGTTGTGTGCTACTATCGATTATTACACTAGACCGGTCAGTGTGAAATAGTTTGATCGTAAATTATGATATATGATGTCGTAGTTTAGTCGTGTCAAATGACCGATCGTGTTCTCTTTTCTCGCTATTGATTGCTACCTGAATAATACTTTCGGCTTATTCACACCGCTGTTTCGCGCCTACAGAATAGTCTGCTGTTCACAGTCACAACTTCATCGCGATAGCACAATTTTCACACCTCGATCAGTAGAACAACACCGCACTAACCCAGTTGTCGAATCACATAGGTCATACATTTTACGCGAAATGAAATATTGTATTGTGGTATACAAATAGGCAAACTATTCTTTCAATTCGACAAGTCTAGTTGACGAATCGATTTTCAAGCTACCGACACAGTTTTTAACACGAGTGAGTTGATATTTCTTCCCGGGTACGAGCGAGGCTTTGTTCCATTGATCCAAAACCACCTCACCAGTATCATCCTTCAATGTAAAACTGTGTAATTTCAACTCCTTTCCGGCACCAGAATTGACCATCTTCTCCTCTCGAGAAACACAAGTAGCGGCGATCGAGACGTATTCATCTTTATTTCCGTATACCGATTCACAGGTCAATAATGGGTATTCTTCAGTCGTATGTCTCGATTTTCCATGTATGGTTACTGACGAAGCCCGTCCCAGTAATACAGCAGGTTTTCCAGTAAATTTGTCAATTTGGATCCAACCGGATTTGACCATGAGTTTTTTTCGTCTGGAGAATGCTTTCTCAACGACCCCGAACAATTCACGATTGAAACACGTGAAAGATATCTCTTCGTTATTACCGTCGATGAATATACCTTTGATATATTGACTAACGCTACCTCTTTTGGGTGATGAGACGAATTTGACGCCGACGTGAAAATTTGAAGCGGCTCCGACTTGCATACTGCTGACGCTGTTCGATGTCATATCGTTTGGTAAAGTGAGAGTCATCAACAAGGTTTGAAACCTTACAACTCGATCAGTGATTTTTTATTCAACTGTGAAATAAGTTAATATTCTGTAAGACACAACAATTATTGCTCGGGTAATGTGACATTGAGATTAACAAATTGTATATTGAGTATACGAGATTTGAATGTTTGACTAGTGATAGACTGAAAAATATCTCGCAAGAGAATCCATGTGTTATAATGCAGGCTATCGTTATACAAACAAATTCAATACGGAATACCTATTAACCAATTGGTCCACAACCCGAGATTCGAGTGTTCGATCAGTGCGCCATAAAAATTATTTTCATGCATACCAACTCTTGCGCTGTGGTGAAGGGTGTTATGATATGAGTAAAGTTTTAATAAACACCAATATCAGCACCCTGATTGAGAAAAAACTTGATTCGTATGTATGAAAAGTGTTTGATTGGGAATTTATCTATTTCTCACAATCCCGCCACTGTTTTGAGGACTGGTGTTATATGATTATTAAATAATATTTCACAAACTCAAGCCGCTGTTTTGAGGACTGGTGTTATCTGATTATTAAATAATATTTCACAAACTCAACCCTAATCGTAAGACTTGAGAGAAATCACGTATTCGCTTGATGATAACACGCATGCGACAAAAAACATCACCGCGATTTTGTAAACTGATCATACTAATCAGGGTATTTACCATCACGCCTCTAGAATAGGATTGACTACTAAAGGTAAATTAAGATAATCCAAAATGAAATATCTCAACTTTGACTTTGACTCTGAATTGAAATAGATTGACAAGCATAACTACCAACTTTCACCCACTCACATTTCGAAATTATACGCACATTGATTTGAAACAAGTAATGTAACATTACAACTCTACTCCCGATCCAGCTTTCCGTATGTCAAAGAGACATTTCAACATCTTACCATACTCAAAAGAATTATTCATAACATTAACAAGTGTTTAAAACCTAGTTTTCACTTACTTGACTATATCACTACAACTCGCAAACTTGAATTAATTCATCCTGGTGGTATTCGTATGACCGATAATTTTTATCCAACTGTAAAAGTCGTTACTAATCTATAACACAAAGTAATCACTACTCGGTGCATACGACGAGATTTGAATACTCGGTCTATGATAGCAATTCGCACAAGTGAATCCAAGACATCGGGCTGTGAGAAATCTTCACGATGTTGTTATTGCCACATTGACCTACTGCCTTATCCAACGTACTCAAAGTAAAGTAGACACGATTTCAGTCATATACACAATCATTACAACTGTAAACTATACTAATCAATCTCGGTCGTATTCACATATCACAGACCTGTTTTTTTTTTATTCCTTCAGTAAAATGTAGTCGTATTAACCTGATGATAACGTGCACACACAAGAAACATCACCGCGATTTTATAATTGATCACCCGACTTAGAGTACCAAAAAAAATTACCGGGATTTTTATAAACTAGCCATATTACTCAATACATCTATCAATATCAGAACGCAAGGTCCAATACCAAAAGAAAAGTACTTTTTTAGTTTAATAAAAATCAAATCATTCGTCTTCATCTTGTGAATTGTCACACACCCAACTAATATCATACCAAATAGTTATTTACAATAACCAAGACACAGGAAATTTGTTTTGGACGTTTCGATTTTTTTACTAGAGGTACTCATCACTTCGCTTAATACGATCTTGATTTAAACACCATCGAACCTTTGGTGTCTATCGTTTTGCTGGATACGAATTATGTTAGTCTAACAATAAACAATTTTCACTATCTTGGGTTATGAACTCAGTGTGTTAGCGGTCATTCAATATTTTGTAGTGTCAACTAGTTACTTTGTAGGATACGAATGATCATCCCCACAACTCTTACAAAAGTACGAAAGATATTTACATCACACAAAGTAATCAACTTTACTTGATATTCTCACATTACGAAACTAAAGAATGGTCAGTTTGACTCTACAAACTGTTTCGTTACCTCAAGAACTTTATTGTCTGAATGGTTGTTCATGTGTCTCAAGAACCAAATAGTTCAACACAGAACTAGTACTAACAGAAACATCAGAGTTGTTTACACAAAAGTTTGTATGTGTGCAGTATGCGAATACCACGTGTAAGTCCAGCACAATTGCAGTATCCATCCGAGTTTAGTTAACACAAATTTATTACAACGGAGCCACGTAAACTTTCGTGAAAGAAAAGCATACTCACTTCTCGAGATTCTGTCAATGTCATAGCAATAAACCAGCTACTCCAACAACAGAGTACATACGTTTTCTAGTAACGACTCTCGAATCTTACACACAGATCAATCTACTTTGCTAACGAAAAGCGCTGAGTCATCACATGATTATCCTCACAACAACCAGTACATGGAGCTGTATTAAAATGTTCCTATCCCTCTGCACACCAGTGACGAATTGTTTTGTGAATCGAGTTGTTGTTCCGCGTCAAGTCTCCATGTTGAAGCGTACAATAAACAGCGCAATCCAATTAAAACCATGAATCTATTTTCATTTCCTCACAAACTGTCACATACAGAAAAATAAATTTAATTCCACCAAAAACATACTTGTAACCAATCGCTTTCATTAAACACACAACACCATAAAAGTATTTACTTTCTACAACATATACATTCCGATGTAGTCAAGAAATATTTTTATTAATCAAAATCATCGACTTCTGTTTACGGTGTTGGTGTGTGCATTTCATACATGTGGGGCCCGTATTAAAATGGACACGACACGACTGAATGTAAGGAGATAGAAGTCTATCGCATAGATTTACATGTGGTCTTCGCTACGGTTTCAAAAACGAATCATCTCTTTTGCATTGATCGAGACCGAACAAGTTAGTTACATGTATTCGCGGTCATGATTGTGTTTGTCATACGCGAATGATAGGGTTACTGTCAAATCTACATACAACAACCTTCTGACACTCATAATAGTGTTTCCATTCTCTCCCTTCTTAATTGTAGATTCACGAAAAGTATATTGTACAACTGGACAACTACGTTTAACAAGACCAACGACACTGAACACACACCTCTTACCCTAGTAACAATATCATTTTCACTTGGTGATCTATCCTTTCCTAGAGTAACAAACCCTTGTCGTTTACAAATCTATTTTTTCCTACAGCAAAAAACTATTTTCACTTGGAAAAATACTTTTACCTAGAGTAACTAATCATTTTCTTTTGGAAATATATTTTCTCCCTGGGTAACAAACCCTTTTCGTTTGAAAAAATATCATTTACCTGAGTACCAATACCGTTTTCACTCGGAAATCTATTTTTTCCCTGGGTAACAAACCTTTTTCACTTGGAAATATATTTTTTCCCTGGGTAACAAACCTTTTTCACTTGGAAATATATTTTTTCCCTGAGCAACAAACCTTTTTCACTTGGAAATATATTTTTCCCCTCGGCAACAAACCATTTTCACTGAGCAACAAACCATTTTCACTTGGCGGGTCGTCGTTTACCTAACTAAAATACCATTGTCCTTTGGAGATTTATCGTTTACCCAGTGTAACAAACCCCTTTTCACTCGGAAATCTATTTTTGCCCTGGATAACAAACCCCTTTTCACTTGGAAATCTATTTTTTCCCAGAGTAAGAAACCTTTTTCACTTGGAATTCTATTTTTACCCTGGATAACACACCTTTTTCACTTGGAAATATACTTTTTCTCTGGGTAACAAACCTTTTTCACTTGGAAATATATTTTTTCCCTGAGCAACAAACCATTTCACTCGGCGGGTCGTCGTTTACCTGAGTAAAAATATCATTTTCCTTTGGAGATCTGGCGTTTACCCATTGTAACAATACATTTCACTTGGAAATCTGTCGTTTACCTGAGTACCAATACCGTTTTCACTTGGAAATCTATCTCTTCCCTGGGTAACAATACCATTTTCGTTTTGAAAACTGACAACCACACCGGTCAATTTGATATTTTTTGTATATTGTTACAACAGCCAGCGACAAAATATACACCAACAACGACTCCGATACATTTGTCTAATCAAATATTCACTTGCTCTGATGCATCCCATCAAAATCATTGGTTACTCACATACAATAACAATGTGCTGTTGTACATCGACATGTATGTTTTCGGAATTGGTGAATAAAGGGGTTTCCGATATGTCCGTGATGTCCGGGTTCGTGCTTTGGATTTTCCAGAGTCAAAATGTCTGAATAAAACACCTCCTCGACTTTGGTAACTGGTTGATACACGGATAATGGTGTTCGGAAAACGGATGAATTTATGTTCCCCATCGCGCTGACAACATCGGGTTACTTGTGAGTTTCCTCGGGTCTGTTTACTATATTGTGTCTTTACTGGTCAATACATGTCGCTCCAGTCAGCTGAAACCGGATCACTAATATGAGAAAGTGTGGGGCCGGATCCGGATATTCACTCATGACCCAACGACCGATATTCAAGTAAACATGTTACAGACCGTGTTTTGTCTCCATGAAAAATACCTATGCATACACCATCACATCAAGTACGTCACGATTGTTCACAAGTATTTGCGTAAACGAGGTGTATATACAATGTGTCGATGCACAAACATCATGGGACACAAATTCACGTTCTCAAGTCTCATCATGCGACGACTCTGTACATTCAATGTGGGCATAGATGACTTGGGGACAGGCAAGCAGCCATATTTGGACGTAACATGGTCTTAGTATGAACCAACCTCCACCCAACTTGTGAAATATCAATCTCACACAAGTATAACCCTTTCACGGGTTCACACCTTGATTTTGCAAGATTGTTCGGATTCTCAGGTAGACTTGCATCGTGATCAAGACTCGACATAATCGTGTTGCGTAACTCGCTCAATCCCTGCGCATTGTTGGTCATAACCTGCTAACTTTTTCGCCGAGACCGCAGTGTTTCACCCGACATAATGTATTTGGCGATCACCATCGTTATCAATCTTTCACGCGATGAATATGTTAGATGTCGCTACTCCCACACAACGACTCCAGCTAAACATCGTGAGCAGTGACTCCGCATTGAAATCGTAAACATGGACTCTGTGTGTGTGTGAATCTCGAGTTCGATTACGATTTGATAATGTAATCCAAGGTGAATCTCTGCGGGTCGAAGACTGATTTCGTGTTAATCACGCCACAAGAGGGTGCTGTCTCGTAATTCTACAGGTCAACATAAACCGCGGTTGGAAACTTTTGGTCTAGTTGATCCAGCTGCGTATTGAAACGGTGTACCCACGCAGACCACTGAGAAAACGTTGTCGTTACCTGACTATATCCACGAGTAATTATGGGACTACGCGTAACGTTCCATAGATTCCTCTGGCCCCACACCGTGGTTTTACGACACAGACAAGATGCAGCGGTGGAAATATTGAAAATGAAAAACGATACCTTGGTGACATTTGATTTGGATTTTAAACCTGATGAACCATACACTCGATTGGTACATTGGGCTGACAACTCTATCGTCGAGGTCAAGGGAAAAGAAATCTACAGATTTGTTGGTGTTGTGGATATTCAGCGAAAATCAGGGTATATGGTTGTGTATGGTTCGCATATTTGACTGAGAATATATCGGTATGCATAATGCACTATCCATTGTATCATGTCGTGTGTCATCTATGCCCACATTGAATGTACAGAGTCGTCGCATGATGAGACTTGAGAACGTGAATTTGTGTCCCATGATGTTTGTGCATCGACACATTGTATATACACCTCGTTTACGCAAATACTTGTGAACAATCGTGACGTACTTGATGTGATGGTGTATGCATAGGTATTTTTCATGGAGACAAAACACGGTCTGTAACATGTTTACTTGAATATCGGTCGTTGGGTCATGAGTGAATATCCGGATCCGGCCCCACACTTTCTCATATTAGTGATCCGGTTTCAGCTGACTGGAGCGACATGTATTGACCAGTAAAGACACAATATAGTAAACAGACCCGAGGAAACTCACAAGTAACCCGATGTTGTCAGCGCGATGGGGAACATAAATTCATCCGTTTTCCGAACACCATTATCCGTGTATCAACCAGTTACCAAAGTCGAGGAGGTGTTTTATTCAGACATTTTGACTCTGGAAAATCCAAAGCACGAACCCGGACATCACGGACATATCGGAAACCCCTTTATTCACCAATTCCGAAAACATACATGTCGATGTACAACAGCACATTGTTATTGTATGTGAGTAACCAATGATTTTGATGGGATGCATCAGAGCAAGTGAATATTTGATTAGACAAATGTATCGGAGTCGTTGTTGGTGTATATTTTGTCGCTGGCTGTTGTAACAATATACAAAAAATATCAAATTGACCGGTGTGGTTGTCAGTTTTCAAAACGAAAATGGTATTGTTACCCAGGGAAGAGATAGATTTCCAAGTGAAAACGGTATTGGTACTCAGGTAAACGACAGATTTCCAAGTGAAATGTATTGTTACAATGGGTAAACGCCAGATCTCCAAAGGAAAATGATATTTTTACTCAGGTAAACGACGACCCGCCGAGTGAAATGGTTTGTTGCTCAGGGAAAAAATATATTTCCAAGTGAAAAAGGTTTGTTACCCAGAGAAAAAGTATATTTCCAAGTGAAAAAGGTGTGTTATCCAGGGTAAAAATAGAATTCCAAGTGAAAAAGGTTTCTTACTCTGGGAAAAAATAGATTTCCAAGTGAAAAGGGGTTTGTTATCCAGGGCAAAAATAGATTTCCAAGTGAAAAGGGGTTTGTTACACTGGGTAAACGATAAATCTCCAAAGGACAATGGTATTTTAGTTAGGTAAACGACGACCCGCCAAGTGAAAATGGTTTGTTGCTCAGTGAAAATGGTTTGTTGCCGAGGGGAAAAATATATTTCCAAGTGAAAAAGGTTTGTTGCTCAGGGAAAAAATATATTTCCAAGTGAAAAAGGTTTGTTACCCAGGGAAAAAATATATTTCCAAGTGAAAAAGGTTTGTTACCCAGGGAAAAAATAGATTTCCGAGTGAAAACGGTATTGGTACTCAGGTAAATGATATTTTTTCAAACGAAAAGGGTTTGTTACCCAGGGAGAAAATATATTTCCAAAAGAAAATGATTAGTTACTCTAGGTAAAAGTATTTTTCCAAGTGAAAATAGTTTTTTGCTGTAGGAAAAAAATAGATTTGTAAACGACAAGGGTTTGTTACTCTAGGAAAGGATAGATCACCAAGTGAAAATGATATTGCTACTAGGGTAAGAGGTGTGTGTTCAGTGTCGTTGGTCTTGTTAAACGTAGTTGTCCAGTTGTACAATATACTTTTCGTGAATCTACAATTAAGAAGGGAGAGAATGGAAACACTATTATGAGTGTCAGAAGGTTGTTGTATGTAGATTTGACAGTAACCCTATCATTCGCGTATGACAAACACAATCATGACCGCGAATACATGTAACTAACTTGTTCGGTCTCGATCAATGCAAAAGAGATGATTCGTTTTTGAAACCGTAGCGAAGACCACATGTAAATCTATGCGATAGACTTCTATCTCCTTACATTCAGTCGTGTCGTGTCCATTTTAATACGGGCCCCACATGTATGAAATGCACACACCAACACCGTAAACAGAAGTCGATGATTTTGATTAATAAAAATATTTCTTGACTACATCGGAATGTATATGTTGTAGAAAGTAAATACTTTTATGGTGTTGTGTGTTTAATGAAAGCGATTGGTTACAAGTATGTTTTTGGTGGAATTAAATTTATTTTTCTGTATGTGACAGTTTGTGAGGAAATGAAAATAGATTCATGGTTTTAATTGGATTGCGCTGTTTATTGTACGCTTCAACATGGAGACTTGACGCGGAACAACAACTCGATTCACAAAACAATTCGTCACTGGTGTGCAGAGGGATAGGAACATTTTAATACAGCTCCATGTACTGGTTGTTGTGAGGATAATCATGTGATGACTCAGCGCTTTTCGTTAGCAAAGTAGATTGATCTGTGTGTAAGATTCGAGAGTCGTTACTAGAAAACGTATGTACTCTGTTGTTGGAGTAGCTGGTTTATTGCTATGACATTGACAGAATCTCGAGAAGTGAGTATGCTTTTCTTTCACGAAAGTTTACGTGGCTCCGTTGTAATAAATTTGTGTTAACTAAACTCGGATGGATACTGCAATTGTGCTGGACTTACACGTGGTATTCGCATACTGCACACATACAAACTTTTGTGTAAACAACTCTGATGTTTCTGTTAGTACTAGTTCTGTGTTGAACTATTTGGTTCTTGAGACACATGAACAACCATTCAGACAATAAAGTTCTTGAGGTAACGAAACAGTTTGTAGAGTCAAACTGACCATTCTTTAGTTTCGTAATGTGAGAATATCAAGTAAAGTTGATTACTTTGTGTGATGTAAATATCTTTCGTACTTTTGTAAGAGTTGTGGGGATGATCATTCGTATCCTACAAAGTAACTAGTTGACACTACAAAATATTGAATGACCGCTAACACACTGAGTTCATAACCCAAGATAGTGAAAATTGTTTATTGTTAGACTAACATAATTCGTATCCAGCAAAACGATAGACACCAAAGGTTCGATGGTGTTTAAATCAAGATCGTATTAAGCGAAGTGATGAGTACCTCTAGTAAAAAAATCGAAACGTCCAAAACAAATTTCCTGTGTCTTGGTTATTGTAAATAACTATTTGGTATGATATTAGTTGGGTGTGTGACAATTCACAAGATGAAGACGAATGATTTGATTTTTATTAAACTAAAAAAGTACTTTTCTTTTGGTATTGGACCTTGCGTTCTGATATTGATAGATGTATTGAGTAATATGGCTAGTTTATAAAAATCCCGGTAATTTTTTTTGGTACTCTAAGTCGGGTGATCAATTATAAAATCGCGGTGATGTTTCTTGTGTGTGCACGTTATCATCAGGTTAATACGACTACATTTTACTGAAGGAATAAAAAAAAAAAACAGGTCTGTGATATGTGAATACGACCGAGATTGATTAGTATAGTTTACAGTTGTAATGATTGTGTATATGACTGAAATCGTGTCTACTTTACTTTGAGTACGTTGGATAAGGCAGTAGGTCAATGTGGCAATAACAACATCGTGAAGATTTCTCACAGCCCGATGTCTTGGATTCACTTGTGCGAATTGCTATCATAGACCGAGTATTCAAATCTCGTCGTATGCACCGAGTAGTGATTACTTTGTGTTATAGATTAGTAACGACTTTTACAGTTGGATAAAAATTATCGGTCATACGAATACCACCAGGATGAATTAATTCAAGTTTGCGAGTTGTAGTGATATAGTCAAGTAAGTGAAAACTAGGTTTTAAACACTTGTTAATGTTATGAATAATTCTTTTGAGTATGGTAAGATGTTGAAATGTCTCTTTGACATACGGAAAGCTGGATCGGGAGTAGAGTTGTAATGTTACATTACTTGTTTCAAATCAATGTGCGTATAATTTCGAAATGTGAGTGGGTGAAAGTTGGTAGTTATGCTTGTCAATCTATTTCAATTCAGAGTCAAAGTCAAAGTTGAGATATTTCATTTTGGATTATCTTAATTTACCTTTAGTAGTCAATCCTATTCTAGAGGCGTGATGGTAAATACCCTGATTAGTATGATCAGTTTACAAAATCGCGGTGATGTTTTTTGTCGCATGCGTGTTATCATCAAGCGAATACGTGATTTCTCTCAAGTCTTACGATTAGGGTTGAGTTTGTGAAATATTATTTAATAATCAGATAACACCAGTCCTCAAAACAGCGGCTTGAGTTTGTGAAATATTATTTAATAATCATATAACACCAGTCCTCAAAACAGTGGCGGGATTGTGAGAAATAGATAAATTCCCAATCAAACACTTTTCATACATACGAATCAAGTTTTTTCTCAATCAGGGTGCTGATATTGGTGTTTATTAAAACTTTACTCATATCATAACACCCTTCACCACAGCGCAAGAGTTGGTATGCATGAAAATAATTTTTATGGCGCACTGATCGAACACTCGAATCTCGGGTTGTGGACCAATTGGTTAATAGGTATTCCGTATTGAATTTGTTTGTATAACGATAGCCTGCATTATAACACATGGATTCTCTTGCGAGATATTTTTCAGTCTATCACTAGTCAAACATTCAAATCTCGTATACTCAATATACAATTTGTTAATCTCAATGTCACATTACCCGAGCAATAATTGTTGTGTCTTACAGAATATTAACTTATTTCACAGTTGAATAAAAAATCACTGATCGAGTTGTAAGGTTTCAAACCTTGTTGATGACTCTCACTTTACCAAACGATATGACATCGAACAGCGTCAGCAGTATGCAAGTCGGAGCCGCTTCAAATTTTCACGTCGGCGTCAAATTCGTCTCATCACCCAAAAGAGGTAGCGTTAGTCAATATATCAAAGGTATATTCATCGACGGTAATAACGAAGAGATATCTTTCACGTGTTTCAATCGTGAATTGTTCGGGGTCGTTGAGAAAGCATTCTCCAGACGAAAAAAACTCATGGTCAAATCCGGTTGGATCCAAATTGACAAATTTACTGGAAAACCTGCTGTATTACTGGGACGGGCTTCGTCAGTAACCATACATGGAAAATCGAGACATACGACTGAAGAATACCCATTATTGACCTGTGAATCGGTATACGGAAATAAAGATGAATACGTCTCGATCGCCGCTACTTGTGTTTCTCGAGAGGAGAAGATGGTCAATTCTGGTGCCGGAAAGGAGTTGAAATTACACAGTTTTACATTGAAGGATGATACTGGTGAGGTGGTTTTGGATCAATGGAACAAAGCCTCGCTCGTACCCGGGAAGAAATATCAACTCACTCGTGTTAAAAACTGTGTCGGTAGCTTGAAAATCGATTCGTCAACTAGACTTGTCGAATTGAAAGAATAGTTTGCATATTTGTATACCACAATACAATATTTCATTTCGCGTAAAATGTATGACCTATGTGATTCGACAACTGGGTTAGTGCGGTGTTGTTCTACTGATCGAGGTGTGAAAATTGTGCTATCGCGATGAAGTTGTGACTGTGAACAGCAGACTATTCTGTAGGCGCGAAACAGCGGTGTGAATAAGCCGAAAGTATTATTCAGGTAGCAATCAATAGCGAGAAAAGAGAACACGATCGGTCATTTGACACGACTAAACTACGACATCATATATCATAATTTACGATCAAACTATTTCACACTGACCGGTCTAGTGTAATAATCGATAGTAGCACACAACTGCACGGAAACAATTCAGCGCGCAGGTCATTCGAAATATAGGTCGCACTGCTTAATCCTCACAACAAGCCACGTTTCCGTCCGCGCGGTTATTGTTGGTGACTCGTACATATTCAACACCACGCGAGAGATGTCTGAAAGTGCGACGGGCGAATCGCCGCCACCGCCTATAGCAAAAAAGGCGAGTCACGACCACGAGTTTTCACGACGAATCACGACCGCGGCCTTTACCCGAAAAGGCGAATCACGACCGCACCCATAAGAACACATGGCGAATCGCGGCCCCGCCATAAGAGATAAGAGGCGATTCGCCACCCCGGGTTTCCAGGCGAATCGCCACCCCGCCATAAGAACCCCTGCCACCCCCAGAGCGATCGACTATACTACTCACGGGTTGGCCACACCTGATCTCTATGGTTATTATAAAGGTGATTGGTGGTACATAAAAATTCTATTGAAAATCCTTTGAAAGCAATTGTTTTTATGATAGAGAAGTTGGAGTCGAAGTCTGAGTCGAAGTCAGGGTCATTTTAACAAACTCCGAATCCGACTCCCAGTCGGTATTTTTCCCACGACTCCGACTCGAGCCATTATAGATTTCACGACTCCGACTCCGACTCAAACAAGCGAAAATTAGCCAAACTCCGACTCCATCGATTCCGACTCCACAGCCCTTTATGTCGCTATATATATATCCCGTATATATGTGATACATAACTGTTACTGACCTGGGAAGTACTTACGCTAATCTTTTAGCCTTCGTGGAACCGTAGATTTTCGCTGATCATTAAAGATAACTCTACCACGATAACCATCAAGCACATTATTATAGACGACTGGTGCACGAAATGAACTGTGCATCAACATGTTAAACGGATACAACCATTGAAATAGGATTTTCGCACAAATCGAAAACACTACGATGAATATTTATTGCTAATCAGTGTGACGTTGTTCCCTTTCAGATTCCAGTTCAGAAATGGGATGCCTCACCTTGGAAAGTGGCATCGTATTGTTCGGTTGAAACGCAGCAGTTTGATACCCATTAGTTGCGACATTGCAACTGAACTTCCATATATTGCAGATAAAATTGGCCTTTAAGAATAAAGGCGTTTCCATTTCGTTTCCAAGATCGGCGTTTTCATTTCCGTTTCGTTTCCGAGATCCCCTACTTTGTCACTGCACATTACGTACAACCAGAACGGTCACAATTCGAATACTGGTCGAGCCTAATTGCCTACAACCAATGTGAGCCAGGTCTGACGTATCATCAGAAATCATATGTATGAGTTGATTGAGTGTCCTGGCCTCCAGTGCGCACTTGATACTGACAAAGGAAAGTTCTGGTGTTCCAGGTAACACTGCCTAAGATCCTAAGGGATCAGTGCCAGTTTTCTCGCGATGCGGTATAGCACGAAAAGATTTGTAGGTGACAATGAACGGAAGACTTGTACAGCTGGACAATAACAGACATACCTATTTGAGGCAAATCGCGTATGAGTACTGGGTTGTTCTTTGTGGTATCCAGTGACGTAGTAGCCACTTAGCCGCTCTGGCTCTGTGCCAGTGGCGGCAGGCTTCAAGGATGAAGCAACAGGAGGCTGCACACTGCACACAGCACGGGGCTATGGCCATTAATGGTTGTGCCTGAAATTTTGTCTTACCATTGATGTTTCAATTGCGAGCTGTGAGAGGAGTTTATCAGAATGATAAAGCATTTACGTTCTACCGTGAATGATGATCAGCTATAAGCTTTATCGATTCTTTCTATAGAAAGAGACTGTCACGTGACAAAACACGATTTTGAAGATGCTAATGCTTATTTTGCTTCGGCGAAAGCTCGAAAGGTTCAATTTTGATCCTTCATTTGCCTAATACGTTTGTTCTACATTTTTTTGGGGCCTTAACGTTGAGACAGCGAGGCTTCTTCCACAAGCAATATATAAATTCTGAGACGCGGCACATTATTTGTAATTGCTTGAACGTGAAACTATTTAAACATTTGCTGCAGTCTACCTAGGGCAGCCTTTTCAATTTCAACGAAAGCCAGGGGCGGCATCATAAGCTCCTACGTTACTGGTGGCATCAGTGGGGTTTTCCGACTCCATGGTTATTAACACCAGGCCGATATTCTTTCTCGTGATTTCGTAGTTTTCAACTGACAGCCGCACTATCCACTTCTAGGCTTTATCAGACACCGCTTACGCAGATCAAAATACCAGGAGGAGCCTAGATAAACCTGTAGCAGTTGGTAAGGGATTCTGGTGTCGACCTCAGTAACCTATTGGTGTTGCAGCTGTGGACCATACCACTACGCTATCTCGTCACGCCACATGTGAGTACAGTGTGTTTATGGTTTACCAACCGTCAGTCCAGAGTTAAGTTGCCCAGGGTGACAGAGAAGCAACTTGGCGTGCACGAAGCCGGACTAAAGAAAACAATTCAACGCCAACCTATCGCCATTGTGACAAATATCGACAAGTTAATACAACATTTAATTAGTGGCCGTAAATTCAAATACATATGCCTTCTAAATTACATTTATATGCATTGAGCAATAACACTTCTGCTGAGTAAGAAACAATAAGTGTCTCTAGGCCGACAGGGTTAGTTTTAGTGCTGGGAATCAAACATTGGAGCATTTCAACAAAGAAGTGAACTCCGATTTTCATCACCAGTAAATTCAACCGTACTGAAAAGTGTCATCACCCAATGTTCATTCTGGCTACGCTTATACCTTTGTAATAAACGTTTTTTGATTTTACACAATTCGTATCGTGATGAATATCATGGTGTGAACACATCGCACTTCTACGGTAATATGCTTTCGTCACAGCTGAGCACGAGACAAACATTTTCAACCGCTGCTAATATTTGTATCTGATCTGCTTGATAGCGCTCTCTCGCGAGTTGAGCTGCCGAATTGCTTGCATCTGTTGTTACTTTCGACGAATGAATATGGAGATACCGTGTTATTTACGGTTCTCCCACCGGATTTCATCCATTGATATATGAAAACAAGGTGCAAATATTATGTAGTGAAACTTAACTTCGAAGAATGTGGCCTATTTGTACAATGAACAGTCTGGTAATTCGTCCCATGCTTAACGTAACCCGTGTTGTTGGTGTCTGATTCCATAGACTACTCCAAGTCGCTTCTATACACCTTCCTATATTTTCATTGTACCTCATTTCTGTGGTATATTGAACTGATGAAATTGCTAATTAACCAATGATGATGATGGTGATGATGATGATGTGAAAGCGGCAAGTTTTACAATTTTGCAATTAAGCGGTATACAGTAGGCTATCTGTGGTGTGGTAATGTTGTTTGTAACGAGATTTAAAGTCTGAACTCTCGGTTCATTCTCATGGGAAATATGAATATTGCGAAGGTTCGGATCGCGCGTTCACGTTGAGTAACAACGTCATTGATAATGGTCAACTTCGTGTTGCCAGGCGAGCTTCCAACATTGTCGTGTTTAGGTCTGGACACAATGGCCCGTATTCAAGAAACCTCACTCAGTGCTCAAACTCACTTTGCGTCAAAATTGCGTAACAATCGGTATTCAGAGAGCGCAACTCAATAATGAGTTTGAGCACGGCTGGAGTCGGACTTCGCGGTCTGTGGAGCTCGACTTCGAGCTGTTTGGTATTCAGAGACGATGCGCGGTAGCTGGCGAGCTGAGAATTTGGCAGTCGAGTGCGCGTTTTCCGAGTCAAGCCGGGGGCTGTCTCGAGGCTTTACTCGAACGCTTTGCACTGACTTTTCTGATAGTATGCTGCGGGATGATGGGCTGTGCACATATATTAATCGTATTTATGATCTTAATGGTAAACTATACCGGTATAGTACATTGTAAAGTCCACAGAGTTCGATCATTTTCATGTAATATCGGGCTTTAATAAGCTGTATAATAGTGTACTGTATATCAATGAAATGGTAGTTGTGAAGTATGGCAGTGATATGGTAGTATTCATACAAGCCATGCTTTTTCGCAGTTTTCTCGATATGTCTGCCACATGATAATGTTTAGGAAAGCAAACTATAATGTTGGATTGCAACAGAAACATTTTTCCAGTTACAGATATGTCAAATTAAGGTTTAGTTAGGCTGACAAGAGCCGTCTTATGACTTTTGTAAGTGCAAAGCTGGATGTACTTGAGGATAAAAGAAATGATGGAAATTCTATCCAAAGGAAAAATGCTGCATGGGAAGATCTTGCCGTTCAATACAATTCCTTCCCGGATGCTCAAAATGTATCATCCAAGCAGCTTAAAAAATGTTGGAATAACATGAAGGCGAGGTAAGATTTTTGATGAAATTCTAGGAATATGCCGAGGCCAGTTCTAATGCGTAGCGTATGCATTTCAACAGATCGAAAGAAGAGATAACAGAGGAACGTTCCCACCTGGCTGCAACTGGCGGAGGTCCTCCAACCAAGGCAGTACCAGAGATGTCACAGATGATCCATAGCATGATACCGGAACAATTCGAGCCACTCCAGAACGATTTTGATTCTGACCAAGTGGTGTTTGTGGACGTTTCCGTAGCATCGACATCTTCAGGTACGGTATTCCATAATAATGGACACTTGATTGATAAAAGCACCATATCAAGCAGTTATCCCCGCTATTAGTAGTCAACGGTATTCGCTGTTGATATTTGAGCATCGCTGTCTCTGGTTATGTAGGTTTTGCTGCGTGTTGGGTTACCGCTTAGCTGCGATTCCTGTACATACCAAATTTGTGCCATACCTCCAAAATCGCTCCGACGTATAATAACTGTAAAACCTTATATTCGCAAACCCGAAAGCTAACACTGACCAGAATTAGCACTGCGCATTGATTGATAGTCATGAGGACCATAGCCAGTCAATGGTTATCAGGGTCTGGGGCATATCCACGATGTGATGTTGACATCGATATTGTTTATTATTAATGAACGTTAACTAAAATCTGTGTAAATATATACAGATACATGACTAAAATTCGGAGCAAAGCTTTATAAGCATATATAAGTTATTTAGAATTTATACGCATTTGCTATGCAATGAGTGCTTTCTATATCATATATCCCAATTTCAGATGTAAGTTTCACGACTGCAACTCCTGCTTCAAGGCCGGTGGTAAAAGAAACGGAAAAGACAGAGATGCCAAGAAAGAAACCAAAAAGAGCTGAAGTTAACAACTTCATATCGGATGCCATGTTCTTGGAGCATGAGTTGAAAGTGGAAAAGATTAAATTGGAAATTGACTGCTTGCAACAGCAAAGGCTCTTAGTAGAGAAGCAGCAGTCCGTTGCTGATCTGCAGTCGGTACTTGTGACCAAGCAGCTGTTGATAGCAGATGCAAGGCAAAAGCTTGAAGGCTTGCCTTCACCAGTCCCACTAGAAACTGGTCTACCTACTTTATAAAAGCTTTCAATTTAAGATTCATTGCTTCTGCTTGCAGCACCGTGATGCAAATATTTTTTGTGCCATTTACCTGCGCATTATTGATGTTACTATGCTTGTACTTGCAGCAATGTGACATGAATGCTTTCCTTCTGCCATACCCATTTAACTGTGGATTATTGATGGTTACTATGCGTGTACTTGCAGCAATGTGACATGAATGCTCCCCTTGTGCCATACCCATTTAACTGTGGATTATTGATAGTTGCTATGCTTGTACTTGCAGCAATGTGACATGAATGCTCCCCTTGTGCCATACCCATTTAACTGTGGATTATTGATAGTTACTATGCTTGTACTTGCAGCAATGTGACATGAATGCTTTCCTTGTGCCATACCCATTTGACTGTGGATTATTGATAGTTACTATGCTTGTACTTGCAGCAATGTGACATTAATGCTTTCCTTGTGCCATACCCATTTAACTGTGGATTATTGATAGTTACTATGCTTGTACTTGCAGCAATGTGACATGAATGCTTTCCTTGTGCCATACCCATTTGACTGTGGATTATTGATAGTTACTATGCTTGTACTTGCAGCAATGTGACATGAATGCTTTCCTTGTGCCATACCCATTTAACTGTGGATTATTGATAGTTACTATGCTTGTACTTGCAGCAATGTGACATGAATGCTCCCCTTGTGCCATACCCATTTAACTGTGGAGTATTGATAGTTACTATGCTTGTACTTGCAGCAATGTGACATGAATGCTTTCCTTGTGCCATACCCTTTTAACTGTGCATTATTGATAGTTACTATGCCTCTAATTACAGCACCGTGACATCAATACGTTCCTTTTGCTATGCCCGTTTATTTGCATAAGCCTTGACTTGCAACACCGCACCGTGATATTTATGCTTTTTTCGCTGTGCCTATGTAACCGTGGATTATTGATAGTTACTGTTCCACTTCTTTTCTTTCTACACTGTACCATTTCGTTTGGTTCCATACAAGTGATACCGCAGTTTCTTTATTTCTGATAACAAATTGAATTTCATTCGTAAAGTGGGTTTCTACGATCCGTCTTCTCCGAGCTAGGCCTCTCAGGGAGCCTCGTACATCTCTCGGTGCCTCTATAACTTCTTATGGGATGACAGGGAAATCAGTTTCATTGTTGATGATGCACCTAAATTTGAAGGGAGTTGAGCGCTTGATATTAAAAAAATCAAGAAATATATTACCTGTGCTTTCTTGCATAGTTGTATAAAACTGCTGTTAACATCAATCACAGTCATGGATGTGTCGCCCGTAGACCCAGTGATAAGCAGGGGAACACGCTCTTCCACACTCCAAAAGTCCTCTCTATAGTTATTCTGGAGGATATTAGAGCCTTGTTCAGCAGCTGTTTGTCGTAAAATCGTGTGGCCTCATTGGCTGCGACTTCAACTTGTGGGAATTTGATGTATGTTGAAGCTGAGCTTTTATGAGCTATGGCCATACTGTCCAGCTTCACCAATCCACCAACCAACGGTGAGCTTGGAGACATCTTCCAGTTCCCCAGCAACAACTTGAAAGCTTCCTGTGGCGTAAAAGCGCAAAACAACAAGGAACTTCAACAACGGGGGCAGGGGCAGGCCTTTGTTGGATGGGCTGGTAAGGTTATGTAGGATCTCCATAATCCACTAACACAGGCTTTCGTAAGCCTATAGCGATCAGAACACAGTTCCTCAGTGATGTATTCCACGGGATTATCAAAATCTGTAAGGTACTTCCGTACTTGCTGCAGCCTGTTTCCATTCACTTGCATGTATTATTCTAACATATCTATGTCAATAGCTATTTTATCTGAAAGGAATGAAACGCGTACCGTATACCTATCTCTGATCGTAACAGTTCATACCGAGCGAGCGCACAGCGCACAGTTGCGAACGATGCCAGACGTGTCGAGTAAGACTCGAAACTGAGCAAAGCTAGAAAATGTCTTTGAATACCAAGGAGCTACTCCAATGGAGTTGAACTCCGCCTTTACTCCGTCGAGCAAGCCTTGAGTTTGAGTTCGAGGCGTCTCTTTGAATACGGGCCAATGATTGGAGTACTCGAATCTGAACCGATGATTTGTTTATAGTAGTGAAGTGAGTAGTAGTATAGATCGGTCGTGATTTGCCTGGGGCTCTTATGGGTGCGGCGGCATGGTGCCGTGAAACTCGTGGTGGCATGGTGACCCTTTTGACCCCCCCCTCTCGGTCGCATGGTGCCGTTGTGTCTTATGGGTGGGGTGACATGGTTACCTTTTCGGGTATAGGCTGCGGCGGCATGGTGTCGTGAAAACTTGTGGTGGCATGGTTACCTTTCAGGTATAGGCGCGGCGACATGGTGACCCTTCAGGTATAGACAGGCCGTGTTATTTTTGGCATTTCAGGTGCCAGATGCCAAAACTGCCAAAAATAAAAATTTGAAAATGCCAAAAATAAGCAATTTTTGGCATATGCCAAAAATAACACAGCCTGCCAAATAGTGTATTTCTTTCATGGTGTTGTGTTAACAGGACTGCGTTACAAGCGAGAAGAGCGTTTGTGAAAGGCAGGTTTCTTAATCTGGGTCCAGCCCATCCATTAGGGGTGAAAGCACAGTGAAATTGAACGGCTGACTGCATTTGGTTTACGTCATACTTTCCATTTGTCCAAAGGCAATTTTACGACCATTTTTGACCGGCTTGTTGAGCGCTAAATTTGATAAAACTGGTATCAATGAGAAGCTGCCGCAGTACTGATTATTGAAATATAAATTATATTCTGCTCATGGAACTGGAACCCCCCAAATCAACCACGATTTGTGCATTGTGATCGAGTTGAACATTGTGACGCAACAAACTGTCTGGCTATTTCTGAGCTGGATAGTCTCGTTTTGCCAGACAGTCTTGTTGCGTCAATGTTTTTAAACAAGCTAACCTTCCCAGGACTTTTCCATGCGAGTTGGTAATATTAAAGCCACTTGAAGTGACAAAAGTCCTCCGAAAATATATCGGTAGACTGAAGGAGAAATGATAGTCGGGCTACTAAATAGAATGTGTTGAGAGACAACACAGGAAACTCCTGGAAAAGGATCGGGAAGAAAATTCTTTCCGCGATGAGTTCGATGGCACTGGCGAAGTGATCTCTTTTCATGATGAATGGAAGCCGGTTCGGCCCTTCAAAGATTTTGAAGCTCTGTAACAATCAGCTGTTGAGCGTGTTTGTTAGACTTTTCTTTCTTTTTTTGCTTATTGGCACCGATTCCGATGGATACTGCACATTTTGTGGTTTCGTTTGGTATTAATAACCTATGAAATCGTTAGGTTTTTTCTTCTTATTATTGTTTGTTGGCACTGATTATACGTGGATGCTGCACATTTTGTGGTGTCTTTTGACAAACTAGCCCAAATAAAGCGTTTTTGTGACTAATTCGAGGCTAAAACTATCTATTTAGAAGGCGATGCCAAAACTGCCAAAAATAAAAATCGAAAAATGCCAAAAATAAGTTATTTTTGGCAGTTTTGGCATATGCCAAAAATAACACGGCCTGGGTATAGACAGTTGATGACTTGGCTAACGTTGTGGGTATAGGCTGCGGCGGCATGGTGTTGACGATGTATCAAGCATGATAAATAGTCACGTGATTGGTTCTTAGTTAATGTGTATATCCCAAATTATTATATATGACCGATTCGAGTTAATTCTAACGTTCACGGTGAGTGCGACAATGATATATCGTTATTCTTATGGGCGCGGTGACGATTCGTACTTTCAGGTATAGGCTGCGACGGTGTCTCGTACTTTCAGCAAAAAGGTGTGAAATAGTTTGCTAAGTCTAGGAATCAGTCGCTTGGTAATTAGTTTGCCACAGAGCCGGCATAGATGGCGATTCTAATATCAACAATAACCACTCTCACAAACTAACACTTCAAATAGGTGTGAAATATATTACAAACCCCGCGATCGCTGACATCATAATGTCTCGGACGTAGCCATCTTTCGTGACTTGGTGTTACAGGCATCCCGATCGCTCACGCAGTGAAATTTTAGTAATCAGTTTGTCACAGAACTTGATTTCGCTGGTAAGATCTAATAAGTAACGAATAACAGAAACGTCGCAGACGGTGATTCGAATACCGACAAGTTCTCACTTATTTCTGATCCAATCCTAATCCTTTGCGAAGTTAACTCTTATTCAAAAAGGTGTGAAATAATTTTGAAATCATACGACCGCCCACAGGGTAATGCTTCAGACATACCGATCACTCACAAGGTAATATTTCGGTAATTAGTTTGTCACAGAGCCGTCGCGGACGGTGATTCGAAAACCAACAATTTGACACTTTCTGGTGGTCGCTATATGTTTTGACACTTCGGAACAGTGGTTGACTTTAGTTGCATGATAAGAATCATGAGAATATTCAAGCAATGTGTCAATTTTTCAACTTGAAATGATACTCACTACACAAAACCAGGACTGCCATGACAGGTATCTCACTGCAAGAATATAATAAGAAGAAGAATATAAAGTTACTGCCCTATTGGTATTTCATCTATGAGTATCAATACTTGAAAAATAAGACTTGAAACTGTTACGAGTAAGGAAATTTACTATATTATGAATGTGGGGTATTCCATATCACCTAATCATAGTTGTAGAAAGTGGCTTGAATATGACTTGAACTCGAAACTGAACAGTGATCACAATGACTTGGACTCGGACTCGATCGTCAATGCTATGACTCAGACAAGGCCTTCTGCTCCCCGACTCGGGCTCGGACTTGACTCGGTGATGAACTGAAAGTGACTCAACTTGACTGGAGTCAAAAATAGAAAAGTAATATTACTTGTGAATCGAAACCTTTAGCTTGAGTACAGCCTATAGGTTGCCACTGCTGAAACTACCTATTCATTTATTCCCCGTCTGATTTTTCAGTTAAAAGGTCACTGTAAATCCGCAAGGTCGTATTGAACACTTCATAACACTTTTTTCTGCGTACAGACACACTTTTTGGGCATATAAACGCATTGGGCCATTATCGTCGCAACGCTTCTGCGTATTTCTCCGTTTACATGTAACACTTCGCCACTGCGGCTTATTTTCAAGAAAATTGATACTTGGTAATTTATCATCAATTTTGCATTCATAAACCATCGGTACGTTTGGAGATCACATTAAATCATGGTATATGTAAAATAATATTACTCACTTGACCCAACACTAAGTTTAAGGGTAATATTTCAATGAAATATACATATTTCCCTGTGAGGCAGAGGGGTCACCACCTTCGTTACGGTAGAGCGCGCTCGTTTTCAGTTTGGATTTGAATTAGTGGTTCGTCAGGCTTCAGGCAGAGAGTAGGGTACACGAAAAAACTTGGCGGAATGGATATATTGAAGCAGTTTCTGCTACCTGATGGCGTAAAGGATCATAACATCCATGTACTGTAAGGTATGGAAATGCGGTAAATGTTATTGAATGTATGTAATGTGAGAATAGTCATAAAATGAACTCGTTTTGACATTGCAGTAACGTCGTTTGTTTTAGATGTTTTAGTAGGCTACTGATATCCCTTATACATATGAATGTTCTTTAGATGTTTTGTAGTATATGATTCGTCTGATATTATTGCTGGATGATCGAGCTTCGAATCTGATAATATACCAGGCTGCGAGCAGGTCCAGTACTACGGTACTGATGGGAAACTGCTATAAAAGTAACTTTTTTGACATATGGATAAAGGGATGTTCTCTCTATCCACACTGAAATATCACTATGCATGTAGGCGATATTGTGGTCCATTGTGGACAAGTACTGCAATGTCAACAATTGAATGCCTACATGACAGTCATGCAACGGTTTTGATTGTTTTTCAACTGCAACACATTTTACACTGTACTGTTTATTCCAAGTGGTAAGGTGTTAACTAAAGCGATTTTTTTGACATGTCAAAATAGGTCAAAATTTTGTCAAAATTGTACCGTTACGTCAAAAATCTTTACAAAATAAAATTTGGATGGCAACTTGCATTTCGTTTGTATCATAGATGATTGCACTGTCGGTGAACTTATCATTTCACAATTTACATCTTGTAGCCTACTTTATAGTCCTACCGTTGTAGACGGACCATCGTCTGCTCATTGTGAATCATAAACTGTCAAATGAAACAAATACTCAACGTAGCCTATTGCACTATCCTAACTGAAGCAAGACTGCGTGGGCATTGGTTCTTCTATTAGAAACCGTGTGATGAAATATTGCGATGTAGACAACTTTGTCATAATGAGATTCGAGAGAGAGTGCAGTGTACGCACAACTTCAGTGTTGCCGGCCAACAACTGCAGCTGGTGAACGTTCTTTCTTCATTCTTGCCAAGCTACTTAGTTAGGACAGACACTTTCTACCCGAAAATGTAGGAAAGTATCTTTCGTTGTACTACAACAAATTTTTAAGTATTTCTACCATAATACGAGATGTAACTAATACTGAATTATTCATGGGTCCAGATTTCGATAAAATAAGTTCTTTTTCATGTAAAAATTTGTCAATATTCATGCTAAAAGATTTTTTCAGGTCAAATTACTTCGGAAGAACAGACAGCTCCAGCCAGAAATAAAGATAAGTTCCGGTAATACAATTCTAACACTATGTGAGAAACACCTAATTTAAGTACATGGGGTCAAAATTAAGTTTTTCATCATCAAAATATGTGTGAATTTGAATTCTTTAGTCAAAATCTTACCTTTTTAGGTCCAAAAAATCGCCCCAATAATAGCACAGCCAAACAAACAATCTTTTCAACAAACCATGGATCACAAGGGGTAGTATTTGTTTTGCCCAATCCCCAAATTTGACTTTTCTGAGTTTATTGTGATACGGTAACTGAACTAAACTCTATTTTGCAGGTAGTATGTATTGAACTTGGCACCTTTTTTGAAATGCATTTGCTGTATGGAATACTGGTAAGCATCACGGTGTTTTGTAATTGAACTGGTATATCCTTAGAAAATGAATTTGATTCTGTTGCAATCGGTTATCTTTGTGATAAAGATTTTTATGAATGTTTGCTGATAAAATTTCACAAAAATTGTTAACAATTCAGGAAGTATACTAACTGTGCCAGAGTAAAATTGGTGGTAACGTCATGTGCAACTTTCCATTCCATTACTTAATTATTCTATGAAAGACACCCTTCTGTCACGCACAACCTATTGCAGAAAAAAAAAACTGTATCCAGTATGATATCTGCGTGACTACTGAGCAGTTCATTTGTATTGCGAATTTTGGCAACAAATATTTCTTTTCAATAGTCTTGGACTGATCCTCAAATTCGTTCAACTGATGTCCACTCTTTGAAAAGAGCCCCCTGGGTCTACCGTGCCTGCGTTATCAGACAATGTTGACAGTGACGTGAGGAGTCGTTCGTAACGGGTTTTGTGCCGGCACAGTCATCTTATGTGATACAGTCCTTTGTCTCAAGAGCCCATGGATACATGTGATTATGTAAGCCTATTTATTCATTTTATATATCACCATTGATTATGTAATTTGCTGGTTTTTGCAGTCCTACTTTTCTCACGAACTATCTCGCAGAGTAGCTTACGGGCTATTCGATATGAGCTGAAAAAGGCTTCATCTGTGTACACTGTACAGTGTACCCTGAACTGTGTATACTGAACACTGAACAGAGATGTAGTTGAACGTAATGAGCTCGTGTAACTTGTACTTTAACTATTGCTTACTGAACTATATTGGGCTAGGTCAGTGGTTCTCAACCTGGCGGGCTGAGCACCTCTCCTGCGCTTCTGTAACCTATCTGTGTGAAATATTTATATTTACTTCTGCATCAAATTTACAATTTTCCTTTGTAATGTTTCGTATTTTCTAGGAGAAGCATTTGGATTTGACCAGTAAAAAAATATCCGCCATGGCACGCCACAAATCAAGGACTCATCAAGCCTGGGTTGCGGCTGATGGAAAGAATATGAAAAATGCCCTAAGGTGCAGGTAGTATGTATTGCAATTGGCACCTTCTTGAAATGCATTTGTTGTTTAAAATACTGGTGAGCATCGCGGTGTTTCTTAAAGGGGCACTGCGCTCTAAAATTGATGTGGTCTCAAATTGAAGGTAAAAGCGAACAAAAATTTTTGGCCGCGGCCATTTCCTTCAGAACGCCACCGTAATGGAGCTGCAATTTATTGAAATTTCTACAAGACCAGCTGCCGCGGCTGCTTAACCCGTTACATGGCACGATATCTTCACCGCCGCACTTGCTCGACGCGATTAGGCAGTCACTCAGAGAACGGATTTTAGATAGTTGTCAGCCGATGTTATGAAGGAAATGTGTCTAAGTTTCGTTCTCTGCGTCACCGCCTTATTGCGTCGAGCAAGTGCGACGATGAAGACATCGTGCCATGTAACGGGTTAAGCAGCCGCGGCAGCTGGTCTTGTAGAAACTTCAATAAATTGCAGCTCCATTAAGGTGGCGTTCTGAAGGAAATGGCCGCAGCCAAACATTTTTGTTCGTTTTTACCTTCAATTTGAGACCACATCATTTTTAGAGCGCAGTGCCCCTTTAAGTAAACTGGTATATCCTTAGATCATGAATTTGATTCTGCTGCATTCGGTTATTTTTATGAATGTTTGCTCATAAAATTCCACTAAAATGATTAGCAATCCAGGAAAGTATGCTACTCGTGCTGGAGTAAAATTGGTGGTACGGTCACATGCAACTTTCCATTACAATAATTATTTGTTCTATGAAAGACACCCTTTTGTCACATACAAATGTATCCAGTCTGATATCTGCGCAATACTGAATGCTGGTGACGTCATATTTTGTGATACGATTTTTGATGTACAACGTTCTTTCGAGTTCTCTACTAGTTGCTGACGAGTCTCAGCCGAAAATATTCGGGCTCATTTCAATATGCATATACTATTCAATTTTATATTGAAGTTTTGCACCTCGAAGAAGCTGTCCGAATATTGAATAGTTCCCTTGTATTGCAAATTTTTGAAACAAGTATTTTATTTTCAACAGTCTTGGATTGATCTTCAAATTCATCCAACTGGTGTCGACTCTTCGAAAAGACCCCCTGGTTCTACCGTGCCTGTACTAACAGACAATGTTGATAGTGACGTGAGGAGTCATCTGAACGGATTTCGTGCCGGTGCAGTCATCTTTTGCGATAATACTTTTTGCCCCAAGAACCCATGGAACCATGTGGTTATGTAAGTCTATTTATTCATTTCATATATCACCATTGATTATGTAATGTGCTGGTTTTTGCTGTCCTAATTTTCTCAATAACTATCTATATATGCGATATGAGCTGAAGAGAGGCTTGATCTGTGTACATTGAACAGAGGTGTTCTTGAATGTAAAGAGCTGGGATAACTTGTATTTAAACTACTGCTTACTGAACTATACTTGGAACATCAAATTGAGATCATTTCCCATGTCGTGCTAATTCCAAATAATTTCGTTAATTGAATTTAATCAGGAAGGAAGGATTTGAAAGATTGAGAACAATTACAATTACTGCAATGAAGGAAAAGTATTCAACACCTTCGATAAGATGTCACAAAGTTTTTTGTACTAAAGACAATCAATGTGTCCTTTGTCTGGTATATTTTCTCGTCTCAATTCAAAGCAGCTATAAAATCTTAGAATCGAAGTTGTATGTAAAGCCTACCGTATGTCAATTATTGTGATGGAAATCCAAACCCATAGGAATAACGATTCTACTATATTTATTTTCGGATCTTGTTTGCGTTCAATTACATTTTCAGTAAAACGAGGTTGATGAAGTCAACTGTCTTCTTATCCAAGCCAAATTGAGAGACAAGCTAATACAATCCAAGACCCAAGCGCATGTCTTATTGAAACAGGTATCGTAATCTTTCTGTTTTGTGGACCATACAAATTTACATAGACCGTTCGTAGACGTACATAGACGTTCTGCTATAAATTTCATTCTGAGCTACAGTTCTGCATTCTCACTGTGGCCTGTGCGTCTGAATGTAAATGTAAATGTCAAAATGGCCGAATTGAAAAAAAGGCAGACCTAATTCAAGATATTTTTATTAGTCGTTATGCGAATTTTAGTCCTTCTCAGTGATAGGATTTCACATTTACGCGAGCGCCTTTCCTGCGCTTGTGTAACCTGCATGTGTGAAATATTTATATTTATTTCTGCATAAAATGTAGAATTTTCATTGACATATTCAAAACTTTGGAATTTAATCACATTTTCAAGGAGCGCAACTTGGAGTCGACCAGTAGAAAAGAAGCAAACACCATGGCACGCCACGAATCAGAGATTGACCGATCCTGGATCGCAGCTGATGCCAAGAATATAAAACTGCTTCAGTGAAAATGGAGTATTCAGAAATATTGTTGACGTTTTGAGCTACTATGCATTGGATTGTCATACCCTGAAGGAGTGGTTTTCAAACAGGAGAAAGCATTTGAAGGGGCGTGAAGCTGCTGTCAACTAAAATCTTTTTCGCACATGGCAGCTTCTACTTATCTCTCTGTGTATGGTCAGAATTTAATATTTGAATATTCTCTCATCAACAACTATTACCGTTACTGCCATCCAACTGTCAGTTGGGATTTCTAGCGTTCTTGTTGCTTTTTTTAATTTCATGATACGACGATAAGGGGTGTGTGAAATTTTTTTGCTATCATAACGGGGCATGTCCAAAAATGTTCAAGAACCAGTGCCCTAATGACTTCCAGATTTCATATTTTGCAGCAGACTGGTAAATAACAACAAAATCTTTTCTGTAAATCTGCAAAATTTGTATGGACTCAAAGAAACGACTTCTTTGTTATTTAAACAAAAGTGATTGGCATTAACCTGACATAAATACTTGTAATGCAAGCCCAAGAATATTTTTGATGCCTGGTTAGCAGGCCCAAATTCATTAAGAGTGAAAAATACTTTGTTACTTGTTTATCGTGGTAGTGGTAGTGAAACTGATACATTCATTGTTTGTTTATTTACAATAAAATTAGAAATTTACAAGCCATAATTTGATCAATTTTAAATAAGTTTTAAATATTTGTGTTGATCATGTTTCCGTTAACGGACGTAACCAATGAATTTGATTCCATGCCATTTTCACGAAAGTTAAAGATACTAAATGATATTTTGTTATCGCTATCCCTAATTCCCTATGCATTCATTTTCATGATTGAACGAGTTGCATGATATTTGTAGTGAGTTTGCTCTTGATCATTTATGATGTTCGTGATTTCATGGACTATTCCGGAAACGGTTTCAACTGCTGATCTGAATTTATGAAACCCTGTCACAGCAGCTATTGGAAATTTCAATGTTTGCACGTATTCCATCACCCAGGTTGGGTATTATAAGCGTCATCTATTCATGAATCAATAAAATCTGATTTTATTTTGAGCCCTGCGTTCCGGTGACTAGTCAACTAGCCACTTTGAGGCTGAACACTTTTTAGGTAAACAGTTTTAATTTGAACACTTCGCAACACTTCTAGGCGTTCAATTTTTGGATCACGTTTCGTGTTCAATTTTCCGGGTTGAGCAACACTTCAGAATTTACAGTGGTGTTTGCGGTGTAAAACGACCTTCTTTAGTCTTCGGGCTGCTTCCTATTAGGGAGAATCACGGTCGGTCCAAATATCGACTGAAGTGGTGCGCGAGACGATAAAGATTGGGAAGCACTGCTCAAACTTATTAATATTATAACTGATGAAAAGGGGAGTGACGCTTTTCGCCTGTGAGGCCAGGTGCGTCACGGACTAGAATGTGCGGTCGGTATACCAAAATGTGGGCAACAACCGATTTACATATGTACCACACGATAGAACGAACTCTGCAACATGGGATAACGTTGATACTTGACACTCGTTATTTTGCTCGCTTGTAGCTACGCTGATTATCTCGCTCTTTCAAAAGCATCAATAACAAGACATTCGCTGCTTCGAAGTCACTGTTTTGACGTTCGTTATTTGGAACGAGGGCCGGATGCGTGATATCCTGACCATATTGGTTAATTAATATCAATTCATATGCTGTATCTGATTCATAATACCTGACCTACATTCCACGTCCGGCAATTTTCCTAGTGGTGATCCTGTTGCAGTATTCGCTTCTATATACTTCTAAATATTTTTTGCAGGCGTCAAGCACTCGTAAATCGGCCGTATACTTTATTCTTGTGCAATTAAAGACTAATCGTATCAAGGAGATGCAATTTAAGGCGGAAATCCACAATAGCAGTGAAGCAAAATCTGGATATATTACCATTTAAATTATAAAATATTACAAACAATCATGCCCACATTTACAACTAATATTGTTTTTGTTTTCAATACGTTAAGTCGTTGTAGAAACAGCATATTTAAAGATTAGGCACTGATTATATACTTATTTTCCATATTTCTCACAGTAATTGTTAAGATTGATGCAACACAACATACCCAACCCATTCACCAAGACTTGTCTATATAGTATGTCTATAGGGGCCCATATCACGTCAGAGTGCTCAATGGGAATTCCAAATATTGCGTTATAGCGATATTATATATCACAGGCGTATATGGTATGCAGGGTTGTATGACTCGAGTCATGACTCGACTCGAGTCTGACTCGAGTCACGATTTTCCGATGACTCGACTTGACTCGAGTCATTTTCTCAAAATACGGAAATGACTCGACTCGAGTCAATCAATCTGTGTATTGACTCGACTTGGACTCGAGTCATTCCACATGACTCGAACCAAGTCATATGACTCGAGACTCAGACGGCCAATACTTACATTTCATTGTAATTTTGAAGAATATTACAGTAACCATACTATTAGAATTTCGTCTATGTGTACTGGTACTTGAATATGCGACCAGAAACTGCTAAAAGTGGCGAAAATTATTATATTATGAATGTTAACCATTCGATATCACCAAACAGAGTTATAAAAAGTGGGTTTAATAAGACATTAACTGGAAACTGAGCAGTCAACACAATGACCTGGACTCGGACTCGAGTCACAATACCATGACTCGGATTCGACCGTCTGCTAACTGACTTGGACTCGGACTTGACTCGGTGGTGAATCGAAAATTACTCGACTTGACTCGAGTCAAAACCATAAAAGTGACATTGACTTGTGACTCGGAGCCTTGTGACTTGGTTATAACCCTGATGGTATGTAACTTTTCCGTATTTGTTGTGTGTAATCGGCACTCAGTCTACAAAGTGTGTAATTGAAGAGGAAATAATATTCAAATCAAATATGACATCAAATAAAATATATGTGCCTTAATATACAAGCCCTAAACTTCACACTAGAACTGATTTTCAATGTCTCCTGGCTGCACATTACAACGTTAAATTGACTCAGATTTACTTTGCACCTCGGAAAACAGACGAAATCCCTATCACGGGCCACTCAGAATTAATTTTCCCCTACATGGCACGCATTTAGGGCTCACGATTACGTCGTCTAGTCAACAATGCGATGAAACATTATGGTTCTATAGTATGTAATATCTTGAGTCGACATGTAAGCATATACACCATACAAAATATATTTGCAGTTCAGATGATGAATCCAGTATACAGAGGATGAATTCCTATTCGCAAGATTACTGATGTCTCTCATATTGAGGCGTGCCCTTTTCACTGTTCGGTTTCATGGAGTCCGACACAATACCCCGTTTGTCATTACATTCGAAGATCCGTGTTTCCATCCATAACTCATACATTCTCTCTTTCCGCTTTTAACGGTGTAATTCATGTAAATATATAGGTAGGCATTTGCGTCATCACGATGGGGACTAGTCTGAAAAGATTCACATGAAAAGCAGATAAGGTATCAGTGCGACTCAATATCTTATTATAGTCACATTTTACAAAGGTCACGGCATTTTCTACACGTCATTGGATTCTCCTATCGGTTAGCAATCACTCAGCCCTCGCATGCATGTAATACACATTATCGTGATCAGACGAATTTGCAGCCATTTTAAAATATCGATCCTGTTACGCGGCATGAAGACATCAAGAAACCCTTCTAGCTTCGTGGCGTGAGGAGAGTGAATTCAGACAATGGTTTCAATATGAGCTCGACCATATTTCCGTGTATCTGGGCCGGACTTGTGCAAACCAGAGTTGGATCAATTACATCAAATCAGTACAATTACAATTACCGATGCTAAAAATATAGAATTACTATTGCAATTACAATTACTGTTAAACCTGTATTGATTAATCATAAATTCAACTTCAGTAGATTTATACTGGGCCCCTGAGTCATGGTGCAAAATGACTTCGTAGTCGGTGCACCAATTTCCCCTTATCCATCCAACCAACTTCGGTAGAGAGGTGCGCTTTGACAACCGTAACGACGTAATTAGCAGCAATCAGAAGCTATTCATGTTTCATTCATGATACCTACAATATACAGGACCGTAACTGCCGCACCCCAAAACCCCCAATTGGGGGGGGGCGAGCTGGAAGGGGGCCCAAAATTATTTCGTGAATTAGCATAAATTATAGAGTATTTTTTGAAAATTTATTACTAGGTGCCAAATATCATGATTCTTAGGTACTCCTCTCCCAAAAAAAGAACACGAAAGATTTTTAGAAATGGACATATCGGCGTTGGTCAATACCGCTACATGACGCACCAAGACATATAACTATTTAGGACATATTACATGCGACTCCAAGAAGTGTGCCAGAACGATCGGCAGCGTAAAAACCTTGACCGAAAAGGAGTGCCCTTACGCTGACCGAAAACTTCGTTATAGATACAAAATACATATAGCTTTAATTGTCCATAGCCTAGGCGCCTAAATGACTGGCGCCGAGTGTTCATATCTTGGCAATCTGAACCTCAGAAGACGAATTCCATCCCGCAGGGGAAAATTATACGCCAGTGAAGAAAAACCTATTTGAAATCGTGCGTGTCTTTTAGATTAGTACGTTTGCCCGATTCTATATTTTTTGATATAGCAAACAGGAGGTCACGGAATAACATCATGTAACGAAGTCAAATCAACGGGTCCGCCCGCCGAAGATGTTTAATTATTCTTTACGGGCCCTACAGTTTCCAAGACACCTCACTCAGCTCTACCGGTACATCCGATAAAGTGAGCAGAGAGGACAAGACATTGATACCAATATATATGCAATTCCCGATCTTATTGACCGATTGTATCATTAATTATAGAATATTTTAACGCTTCGCGCTGGCTCACTAAACAGTACGGCTGATTTCGTGGCAAAAGCGATCAACAAGATGAATGGGGGGGGTCAGTGGGGGGCCCATGACCAACGTTTGGGGGGGGGGGCTGACGAAGTGCTGTTACGACCCTGACAATATACCCTTTAATTAATAAAAAATAGTTGAACGTTTTCGAACTCTTCCTAATCACGAGTACGGAAAATACAAACACAGAAAAAAATTTAAGCGACTGACTGAGTAGTTCTAGTTCTAGTTGCGCTTCTGAAAACCCAGTAGTTTGCAAAAGTCTGATCTGGGTTCCCCACGACATAAAGTCTTTAAAATCGCAAAAGAAAGAGATCGCCGCGCTCGAGGCTTTTGGTGCAAATTTACAGTAAGATGGAGGCGTAGAGTGAAAGAGAATGAATAGCAGAGATGGACATCAGCTATCAACCGTTGCACAATAGCAGCGGAAATCCATTAACCCTTTTGACACTATCGATGTGACTATTGTGAGTCACAGAGGTGGTCAAAGTAGTCAACATATCTACTCAAGTAAAAGTAGAAGTAGTTACGGAAAAATCTACTCAAGTACGAGTAGAAGTACTTCTTCCATAAGCAACACAAAACTACTTGAAGTAGAAGTAGAATTGACTGACTTTAAAAGTACTCAAGTAAGTAAGTAGCTATGAAAACGATCATAATTCGTTCGCATGATTTGTAAAAAGATGCAAATTGAGCTATGCGATATAGGTGACGAGCTTGATTCATATTGATGCATACCAGCAGGTATCCAATTTTCGATAGCATAAGTATTCGTCCACATCATGGGATGAAAATGATAGTATTGATGTGGAAATGAGATGCTAATCCTCTGTTTTCTTGAACAGCACGTTTTAGAAATAAATCATGGTATGGCGCCATTCCCCATATTATAAGGCCCGTAGTTTAGTCGAAGAGCCATACGGAGAAGTTGTATAGGATACGATGTAAACACTTTGCGCGATTAGTAAACGTTAATAAAAATATGGTGGACCGTAAAAATGCCATATTGTGTAGTTTTATTTTCAGAAATTAAAGGCATTACTACACTTGCTTTTATATCTCAGCATGTATATTACCCAGACAAAAGAAATGATATTAATTAGAACTCAAAGTAGATGATACAGGGAATTGAAAGTGAAATATAAATACTACTTTTAAAAGCAGAAAATGTATTTCATATTTTTAGTCCAGAAAGTTTCAAAGGTGGTATGCTAAATAGCTATAATACTAAAAAAAAATTCAGAGTCCACTTTTTCAGATTTGGACACGCCATGGACATGCTAGATTACGATATGACAAGTATATGCTAGATTGAGAAACATCAGTTTCAAGCGTTGTGATGAGCCATATATACTGTGATGAATTATTTGATATGGACGGAGGGCGACAATGTGGTGTGAACGGAACCACGCCAACCCTCTACCTAAATTATATTCACCGATACTTTCGTGAAATCACACTGGTCAGTCCGTATGCAGCACTGCGTGCGAAGCGCGACGAAAAGTCTGGGCTTTACTAAACTTTTACGAAAATTAAATGTTGATACTCCGTGAAAAAAGCCCCGAAATTCCTCAGGCTGTCTTCCCGATTGAACGATTGAACTACTTCTACTTGACAAACTGAAAATATCGAAAAGTAAGTAAGTAGATCACAAAATATTACGAAGTAGAAGTAGAAGTAGCCAAAATCAGATTACTTGAGTAAGTACCGGAAGTAGAGGAAAACTACTTGAGTACTTCGAAAAAGTATAAGTACTTCGTTACTGACCACCTCTGGTGAGTCAGGCAACAATATACAAGACGACACATTTCGCATCGTTTGGAGGCGCCGTTCAAACTTTCATTTGCGTGCCTTGGAGTCTACTTTTGTCAAAATACCCCAGCCAAGGCTGTGTCTACTAAAGGAGTTCCATGTGCCATCTAAAAATACTACATTGAACGCTCTCTTATTCGAAATTCCATGTTGGTGTCGTCATATTTTGATGTAAAGTGTTTTTCCCAATTCTCTGCTAGTCGCTGCATGACGATTACCCCTGACGAGTGTCAGCCGAAAATATTCGGGTTCATTTCAATATGAATTTGAATACACTATTCAATTGGATATTGAAGTTCAGTACCTCCGAGAATCTCTTCAAATATGGGTAAAATACCAGCAAGTCGATAATAATATTTGCGTGATTGCTCGCACAAAATCATTTAGACATCCTCCTATCTGTTCACACAGTGTATGTGGAACGGATAAATATATCAGAACATTGTTTCTTAACCAGGATGTCCACTGACTAATTATTTAAGTGCTCACAACAGGTGACAATAGCCGTACGGATGAAATGGACACTAAAACCTTAATTTTCTCATCAGGTAGCTTTTTAGTCATCAACTAGACCAGTTGCAAATGCAAATTAGGTCGTGATTAGGACTAGGTCATAGTTACGACCTTATTTAGTCGCCATCTCCCAACATATCGGGGTTAGGGGTCCGTGTAACCACCCAGAAAATTAGGGACCGGCGCTAAAAATAGACTGAGAAGTCTCGGACTTTAACGAATGAATTATTGTTATTAAGATTGATTCCGTTGATACAAATTAATCTATTCTACTGTCTCGCGAGCATCTTTTGAAGTGTTTCATATTATTCGAACTCACTTTTGCAGTCCATATTCCAACATTTGACGACTCCGTCGAATCCCAGTTTTCTTCGGCCAAATATGTGCACATCCTATTTACAATACTGTACTGGAACCACTGAGTTGAAATTGTAGCTATTACTGAGTTTTTTTCTCTGCAAATTTCCTTCGCTTGTTCGAAATTGAGGTCTGACTTCGTTCGTAGTTCGATCAACACTGGAAAAAATGTTTACAAGTTTACAAGTATCTCCCCTGTAAACTTTAAAATGAATTTTCGATGACATACCGGATAACTGTGCGTGGTTGGTAATGATACTTGTTAGGCTGTGATATCACCGTAATCTAGCATTATAACAGTGCTCTTCAACCGAGGTTTTCATACACCCTAGGGCCGGGGTGGGCAAACTACGGCCCGCGGGCCGCATGCGGCCCTGCACACCGTTCTGTGCGGCCCGCGAGAGTCTAAAGAAAATTATTAAAAATATTGATAAAATGCGCACTAAAAATCGAATTAATGCTGGGACTTGATTAACATTTTCTTAGTATATCTCACCATGATAATTCTAAGGTAGCGGTTCTCAAACTGGGGGCGCACCCTTTTTTGGAGTGATGGTGAAAGCATCTGAAGATGGGCGCGAAGTTGAGCTCTAATGAAAATTCTTTTCGCGTTTCACGCGATCTACATCCATTTATACTTGCTGCTCTGTATTTTTAGTGTGAATTTCAAATTTAAAAATATCTCACCCACAGTCGTAACCTTCCATGCCATATAACTATCTGTTAGGTTTGCTAGCATCCTGGTTGGGTTTTGTGATATGACGATAAGGGGGGTGCGAACTCTTTTACCATCATAAGGGGATGGGGTGGCCTGTCTTAGAAAGTTTGAAAACCAGTTTTCCAAGGTAAATACTTCCTATATCATTTTTATGTTTAATTTCTGGCGCGACATCCCGATCTCAATGCCCCCCGCATGTTGGAAGGTTTCGACTGCTAAACATCACAGAAATCCTAAACGAGGTTGACATAATTCGGATCACTAGTGTGATTTCAGATTGGCCAATCCAGTTTTAATTATTTCAGTGATGTGTTTCAAAAAGACGATTCGCGCGTGCCTTAGGTAGATTCGTTCTGTGTATGTCAGAATTAGGGTTTTTATATTTCATCTACACATAGTGGAAGCGTGTTTGAAGCTAACATGGTTATGAGATGCTGTCAGCATTGTGTGTACTGGAACTGATCCAAAAGTGGAATTAGTAAAGCTATGAAGGGATCGCTGCTCACAGATTTAAATTTTAATTCTGTTCTAAGTATCGAGACAATCGACTTTCATCTCCATAGTTTTGACAAATTCGTTATTGAGGTCGACCAGCCTGTGAAATCTTGCCACTGTTTCTGACGCGTGTACGATATCATCAAAGCAATGTTTAGATTGTTTTAAATAAGCATATATATATTATCTCTTTGTCCACACTATATAATCAAATACCTATATGGCGTTTTGGTTTACAATCCAAATTTTGTATAGTGCGGCCCGCGAATGGATTCAGATATTGAATGCGGCCGCGAGCTTAAAAGTTTACCCACCCCCGCCGTATAGGGTGTACCAGAATTTTCAAAGGTTGTACCACTCAGATGGGGTGTACAGGGGTGTACCAGATCCGAATTACAATGAGCCGATGGCTGGCTATCACAAAGGCAGGTTTATGCGTCAGTACAGGTTGACGCACTGGTTAATGAGCAATGTCGCAGTCCTCTTCAACCGAGTGTTTCGTACACCCCACGGTGTACCTTAATTTGTAAATGGTGTACCACTCGGATTGGGTCTACAGGTGTGTACCGGATCCACAGTATGAGGAACCGATGATACGATGACTATAGCTATCAGATCACAATAAATACGCCAGTGTATGCTTCAAAACAGATTGACTGGAGGTGTGATATCGTACAATGTGATGTCATAAGCAAATGTTTCTAATCATTTAACCTTTGGCAATGGACTTATTACTTCCTTTCAGAGTAGAGTAGGGTTGAGTTAGCATGTGTTCAGCTTACGATATATGTCTGATGATCCTCGAGGAAACCACCGCAACAGCTCGGACATTTTGAATTGGTACTTCCTGCGGCCAGCTTATGAATAGCGCAGAATACATGCTTGCGCAGCCAGGGGGTCGAGTTTGTGAATCACTGCGTTAGTAGTTATATAGATCGCTCGTGATTTGCCTGGGGTTCTTATGGGCCCGCTCGCACGCGGCTGGGAAACTCGTATTGGCACGCGGCTCCTTATGTCTTATGGGCCCGCTCGCACGCGGCTATTGCGTCTTATGGCCCCTCTCACACGGTAACTCTTTTCAGTATAGGGATCGCTCACACGCGGCTGGGAAACTCGTGTTGGCATGCGGCTCCTTATGTCTTATGGGTGCGTTGGCATGCGGCTATTGTGTCTTGTGGTCGCGCGGTAACCCTTTTCAGTATAGGGATCGGTCGCAAGCGGCTGGGAAACTCGTGTTGGCATGCGGCTCTTATGTCTTATGGGTGCGTTGGCATGCGGCTATTGCGTCTTGTGGTCGCGCGGTAACCCTTTTCAGTATAGCTCGCAAGCGGCTTCGTTGTTGGCATGTTGTACTTCGTGTTGAATATGTATCAAGTAAATAGTCATGTGATTGGTCCTTAGGTAATGTGTATATTCCAAATTACGGCGAGTACGACAATGATATATCGTTATTCTTATGGACGCGGCGATGATTCGTACTTTCAGGTATCTCTCGCGCGGTGTTGAATATGTACGAGTCACCAACAATAACCGCGCAAACGGAAACGTGGTTTGTTGTGAGGATTAAGCAGTGCGTGCGACCTATATTTCGAATGACCTGTGCGCTGAATTATTTCTCGTCCAGCCGCTACTATCGATTATTACACTATTCCATTCAGTGCGAAATAGTTTGCTAAATCTAGGAGTCACTTCCGAGGTAATATTTTGGTAATTAGTTTGCCATAGAACCGGCGTAGACGGTGATTCGAATACCAACAATATCCGCGTTCACAAACTGACGACGATTCGAATACCAACAATAACCGCATTCACAAACTAACACTCCAAAAAGGTGCGAAATATTGGTAAAATCCCGCGATCGCTCACAAGATAATACCTAAGACATAACCATCGCTCGCGACTCGCTGTTACATACATACCGATCGTTGACAATGTAATATTTTGGTAATAAGTTTGTCACATAACCGGCGTAGACGGTGATACCAACAATAGCCGCGTTCACAAACTAACACTTCAAAAAGGTGTGAAATAGGTTGCAAATCCCACGATCGCTCACGAGATAACACCTAAGACATAGCCATCCCTCGCAACTTGTTGTTACATACATTCCAATCGCCACAATGTAATATTTTGATAATCAGTATGTCACGGAACTGGATTTCACTGGTAAAATTTAATAAGTAACGAATAACAGAACCGTCGCAGACGATGATTCGAATACCGACAAATTCTCACTTATTTCTGATCCCACCCTAATCCTTTGTGAAGTTGACGCTTATTCGAAAAGGTGTGAAATAATTGTAAAACCCTACGTCGCTGACAGGATAATGCATCAGACATAGCGATCTAGTTATAGCACGGGTCGGAATCCATTCGGGTTCTATAGGTAAATTGAGATAATCCGAAACCGAATATTTTGACTTTGGCGTAGTGTGAATTGAAATAGGATTGACTAACAAGACTACCAAATTTCAACCCGGTCATATTTAGAGATTATACGGATATTGATTTGAAACAAGTAATGAAACCTTACAACTCTATTCACGATCTGGCTTTCCGTTTGTCAAAGAGACATTTTAACATCTTACCATACTCAAAAGAATTATTCATAATATCAACCGGTGTTAAAAATATAGTTTTCACTTACTTGATTATACCACTACAACTCGCAAACTTGAATTAATTCATCCTGGTTGTATTCATATGACCGATAATTTTTATTCAACTGTAAAGGCCGTTACTACACTGCAAGACAAAGTATTTACTAATCGGTACATATACGACTTGACATAACCTATTACATTTTGAGTATACGAGATTTCAATGTCTGAACAATAACTGAGAATTAAATGATCACGAGTGAATCCGTATATTACAGCGTAAAAGATGTTGGAATGTCAGCAACTCTGTACGGTCATAGTTACTACCACTAATTTACCCGGCCAACTCGTCATGATCATTCCTGAAATCTACACAATAACATGACCACTGACTAGAGTTAACCACAAAATAGCATCGAGTTTTAAATCCAGTTGTAGCTTACGTATTATTTGAATGCGGGTTATGTTTTGTTATAATTGGGTGTACGGATAAAGTATTAGGTCTCGACATTTTAACATTTTGCCATACTCAGTCAATCACGAAAACATTGTCAAGTAAATCCGTTAACCGACCAACTCAACAGTATCAATATGAAAAACAGCCAAACATACACGAATCCATACAAGCACTAAAACCTAAAATCCATAACAAGCCTGGTTGTATTCATATCCCTACATGTCTTTTTTATTCAACTTGAAAAGTCGTTACTATTCTGTAAGACAAAGAAATTACTATGCGGTATATTTTGTAAGATAAAAGTAATTACTTCTCGGTGCCCGCGACTTGAGATTAACATAATATGTTTGAGTATGCGAGATTTGAAAGTCTGCCCAACATGTTGAGAATTCATTTCTTACAATCGAACGCAGGTGTTATATTGAAAATTATCATGATGTAAACATAAGGATTGACACATTGATTTGACATATGTAATAGTTGATCATGACTTGACTATTAAATTATTTGCGTTAATTAGACCCGGCGTTGTGGTAAAGATTATTGTGACAGCAACAAACTTTTCAGTACCGTTGTTATTAACATATTGAGTTGTAAACTATGTGTGTCTAAAATGTTCTCGATTGGAAAATTATTCAGCCTTGGTACAAACCACGCAGAGTATTGTGGATATCAGGAAATATTTTACAAATGTCTAAAAGACTAAAGATGAAACAACAATTTCCTTTGTTGAACAATAACCGGGGCAATACTTTATTATCGGTGAGAATTGAAACACTTTCGCGCATTACCTGGTGTCAAGATATCACACTAGGTGAATTGACATACCACCATTTGATTAATGCTTAATCCGTTCGCATCATTTCACACTCACTTTGATCATTACAAAAGTAAATTGGAATATGTTTGCTAGGCACCACCTATTCAACTATACTTGAGTAATACAGAAACCTCTCAGCATTAATAAAATCGAAATGTGCGCTACACTGAAATCTACAAAAATGTGTTTGTATTGCTGTTTGTAGTAGCGATATCGATTTGAACCTCCATCATCGAACCAAACTACTGAGAGTCGTTGTCAATTTACATGACGTTCACTGATTACATACTAGAACTATTTCTGCAGCGCACACGATCAGAGAAATTGGACATTTTTCCATTGCCATTCGTCAAAGTAAATGTCGTCACAATAATCAGTCACTAAAAGACCATATACTTGTATGTGATTGAATCGCCGACAATTAACTCGGTAAATCAAACCCCTGAGAAATTTCACTCAGTCATTGGATAGGAAACAGCGTCGCTTAATCGGTGTGAGTCGTTTTTTCTAAATACTAATCATATCTGTCCAGCCAAGAACAATTTTCACTCACTTGGGTAACGAAACCAGTGTCCAATATCAATACAAGATATTTTCGTCACACAAAAATGATCAACTTCACTCGATATTCCCGTACTACGAAACTGTACAAAGGTTACATGTTTTTGTATGACATGGAATTAATACCGATCGAAGTAACCGTATTGGAGATAACTTTTAAACAAACACACTCTACGTGGTTAACATTCTCGTCGATTCTATTGTGATTAATGTATACTTCATGTGATCTGGATTCATTTCGATATGGCTAAACATTCAACCTCGACGGATACGAATTGTCACACACTCAAGTAATATCATACCAAATAGTTATTTACAAGACACAGAAAATTTGTTTTGGTCGTTTCGACTTTATTACTGGAGATACTCATCACTTCGCTTAATACAATCTAGATTTAAACTCCATCGAACCTTTGGTGTCTATCGTTTTGCTGGATACGAATTATGTTAGTCTATGAGTACACAATTTTCACTATCTTGGGTTATGAACTCAGTGTCTTAGCGATCATTCAATATTTTGTAGTATCAACTAGCTACTTCGTAGGATACGAATGATCATCCTCACAACTCTTACAAAAGTACGAAGGATATTTACATCACACAAAGTAATCGACTTTACTCGATATCCTCACACTACGAAACTGAATGGTTGGTTTGACTCTACAAACTGTTCTGATGTCACAAGAACTTTTTCATAAGAATGGTTACGTATCTAAATATTCAAATAATCCAACACACGACTATAGCACTTACAGAAATATCATAGTTCATGTAACAAAGTTGTATAAGTATAATGTTTATCGTAAGTCCGACATAGCCATGATATCCGTCCGAGTTTGACTTTTAGAAAACATTATACCGACATCGCGACATCTTTCAAAATTAAAACCACGGTGACTGCTTCAGAGACCTACCAATGATATTGCAGTAATACAGTTACTTCCACAAAAGAGTATGTATTCGACTTACTTACCACAAATCTAACGCACAAAACAATTTACTTTACTAACGAGAAGCACCGAGCCTCACATCAAAACAACTAGAAAGTGGAACTATATTAAAAAACGTCGCTAACCTTTGTGCACCAGCTGTAAATCACACAAGCAACATGTTTCAAGATTCTGGTTATTGAAAAACGTTAAAGTGTTTCTCCTGCACCAAGTCGTTATGTTGACGAAAGCGTATATTGTAATACCATGATCGATTTGCATTCGTTGGTCACAAACTGTCACTACTCAAAATAATTATTTTTCACTCAAACACAAAAGCATACTTGTCGCCAATCGTTTTCATCAAGCACGAGTTCAAGAAGCTTACTTACTACGACATGAATTGTTATTTTTATGTTGTGTAAATAGGTAATAATTTATTTTAGTAACACTACATCAACATCATCGAGTTGTGCGAATAGATTTACATGTGGTTTCAATCGAAGTACACAGCACGGTCTAATGTAGATTCATATCTATTGTACAGCAACTCGGTAATCGAAATGCATTAACATTTAAACAACGATCTTGGTTCGTCACGCGAAAAATATCTTTACTGTCGCAACACTCTGATACTCTGCACAAGATGTGTAAATCGTTTTCACACTCATAATAATACACTAACGGGATACCGATGTCAAGCAACAACGTTTAACAACATCACCGACACTGAACATACGATACCTACCCAAGTAAAAATATCATTTTCACCAGGAGGTCAGTCGTTACTTGTGTACAATTACCATTTTCCCTTGGGAGTTTAGCGTTACCCGAGTAACAAAACCATTTTCACTTGGAAATATATGTTTTCCCTCAACAACAAACGTTTTTCACTTGGAAATATATTTTTTCCCTGGGTAACAAACCCCTTTTCACTTGGAAATATATTTTTGCCCTGGATAACAAACCTTTTTCACTTGGAGATATATTTTTTCTCTTGGTAACAAACCTTTTTCACTTGAAATATATTTTTTCCCCGATCAACAAACCATTTCACTGAGCAACAAACCCTTTTCTCCCCAGGCAACAATCCCTTTTCGTTTGGAAAACTATCATTTACCTGAGCACCAATACCATTTCACTTGGAAATCTATCTTCTCCCTAGGTAATAATACCATTTTCGTTTTGAAAACTGACACACACACCGGACAATTTGATATTTTTTGTATATTGTTACAACAGACAGTGACAAAATATACACCAACAACGACTCCGAAACATTTGTGTAATCAAATATTCACTTGCTCTGATGCATCCCATCAAAATCATTGGTTACTCACATACAATAACATTGTGCTGTTGTACATCGACATGTATGTTTTCGGAATTGGCGAATAAAGGGGTTTCTGATATGTCCGTGATGTCCGGGTTCGTGCTTTGGATTTTCCAGAGTCAAAATGTCTGAATAAAACACCTCCTGGACGATGGTTGGTATGTGGATAACGGTGTTCGGAAAACGGTTGGAATTATGTCACCCATCGCGATAACAACTCCAGGTCGAGTTTTCCTCCCGCATGTTTACTATATTGTGTCTTTATTGGTCAATGTATGTATCGACATTCAGTTTGAAATCGGAAACCCTGATAAAGTACGTAACCGGATCCGGATATCAACTGTGAATCGATAAACCAATGAACAATATTCAAAGTAAACATGTTACACCATGTGTTTCCACGAAAAAATACCATCCAGACATACGTCGCGCTTGTTTGCCCACACCAGTATACGCGCAAATGGAGGTGTGTGACATTGCATGCAATGTGTTGGTATACAAACATCGATCCACAGACATTATCATAGCCGGTAGTTTTGATGTAGATCGAATGTCACCCGATAACAATACCAATAAGCCACATTGCAATGACTCTGAGTTAATCTGAAGCATGACATACAGACACACAAACATGGAACCGTAACATGGGTATTCGCACGACTACCTTTGACAGGGAAAGTGAACTGTACAGTACATACCAATATTGTGATCACAGTCAAATATGCCAACCATGCACAATCATATACCCAGGTTTATGTTGGATATGTACGAAACCGATAAATCGATACATTTCTTTTCCTTGAACATCAATAATACAATCACCATTCAAATGCATCGCTCGAATGTGAGGTTCGTCTGGTGTAAAATCCATATCAAATAACACCAAAGTGTGCCTTCCGTGTTTTATCATTTCCACCGACGCTTCTTGTCTGTGTCGTAACAGTATGGTGCTGGGACTTGAAAAACGACAGATTGTGAAACGGATTGACATGACCAACTGAATCGATGTGAATAACCTCGCGGTGATGACAGTGTCAAAATGCTACCGATATGACGAGACCAACCCGATCTCTTGTAGCGATGACCGTTTCGAAATGTCACCGGACGAAATGGACCCTTACGATGATGTGTTTTATGATTGTGTGTGAAATCGCGAGGTAGTGTTCTATTGTGGTGTACGATTGCAATCTTCACAGAAACATACCTTATTGGATCACAGTATCAGTCTGAGATTTGCACGATATTTATCTGGAGTCGTTATGTGGGAGTAGCGACATCGATGCATCGTGACTGAAAAACTGATCGCAATCATTTCGAGCACCGTACTTCGATAGTTCACATTGGTCAAACGCTGTAGCAGAAAACTTCGGTGTCGACAACACGATGGATATCGATCGATGCATCCAATTGGTCTGGGTGGTCTGTCTGCAGATAGGGTCATGACTATCTTGTAATGTTACAACGCGATAAAACCATCGACTAAATCAGTGAACGGTGTCGAAATATCGATGTAATAGTACGGACTCAGAGTCATTGCAATGTGGCTTATTGGTATTGTTATCGGGTGACATTCGATCTACATCAAAACTACCGGCTATGATAATGTCTGTGGATCGATGTTTGTATACAAACACATTGCATGCAATGTCACACACCTCCATTTGCGCGTATACTGGTGTGGGCAAACAAGCGCGACGTATGTCTGGATGGTATTTTTTCGTGGAAACACATGGTGTAACATGTTTACTTTGAATATTGTTCATTGGTTTATCGATTCACAGTTGATATCCGGATCTGGTTACGTACTTTATCAGGGTTTCCGATTTCAAACTGAATGTCGAGACATACATTGACCAATAAAGACACAATATAGTAAACATGCGGGAGGAAAACTCGACCTGGAGTTGTTATCGCGATGGGTGACATAATTCCAACCGTTTTCCGAACACCGTTATCCACATACCAACCATCGTCCAGGAGGTGTTTTATTCAGACATTTTGACTCTGGAAAATCCAAAGCACGAACCCGGACATCACGGACATATCAGAAACCCCTTTATTCGCCAATTCCGAAAACATACATGTCGATGTACAACAGCACAATGTTATTGTATGTGAGTAACCAATGATTTTGATGGGATGCATCAGAGCAAGTGAATATTTGATTACACAAATGTTTCGGAGTCGTTGTTGGTGTATATTTTGTCACTGTCTGTTGTAACAATATACAAAAAATATCAAATTGTCCGGTGTGTGTGTCAGTTTTCAAAACGAAAATGGTATTATTACCTAGGGAGAAGATAGATTTCCAAGTGAAATGGTATTGGTGCTCAGGTAAATGATAGTTTTCCAAACGAAAAGGGATTGTTGCCTGGGGAGAAAAGGGTTTGTTGCTCAGTGAAATGGTTTGTTGATCGGGGAAAAAATATATTTCAAGTGAAAAAGGTTTGTTACCAAGAGAAAAAATATATCTCCAAGTGAAAAAGGTTTGTTATCCAGGGCAAAAATATATTTCCAAGTGAAAAGGGGTTTGTTACCCAGGGAAAAAATATATTTCCAAGTGAAAAACGTTTGTTGTTGAGGGAAAACATATATTTCCAAGTGAAAATGGTTTTGTTACTCGGGTAACGCTAAACTCCCAAGGGAAAATGGTAATTGTACACAAGTAACGACTGACCTCCTGGTGAAAATGATATTTTTACTTGGGTAGGTATCGTATGTTCAGTGTCGGTGATGTTGTTAAACGTTGTTGCTTGACATCGGTATCCCGTTAGTGTATTATTATGAGTGTGAAAACGATTTACACATCTTGTGCAGAGTATCAGAGTGTTGCGACAGTAAAGATATTTTTCGCGTGACGAACCAAGATCGTTGTTTAAATGTTAATGCATTTCGATTACCGAGTTGCTGTACAATAGAGATGAATCTACATTAGACCGTGCTGTGTACTTCGATTGAAACCACATGTAAATCTATTCGCACAACTCGATGATGTTGATGTAGTGTTACTAAAATAAATTATTACCTATTTACACAACATAAAAATAACAATTCATGTCGTAGTAAGTAAGCTTCTTGAACTCGTGCTTGATGAAAACGATTGGCGACAAGTATGCTTTTGTGTTTGAGTGAAAAATAATTATTTTGAGTAGTGACAGTTTGTGACCAACGAATGCAAATCGATCATGGTATTACAATATACGCTTTCGTCAACATAACGACTTGGTGCAGGAGAAACACTTTAACGTTTTTCAATAACCAGAATCTTGAAACATGTTGCTTGTGTGATTTACAGCTGGTGCACAAAGGTTAGCGACGTTTTTTAATATAGTTCCACTTTCTAGTTGTTTTGATGTGAGGCTCGGTGCTTCTCGTTAGTAAAGTAAATTGTTTTGTGCGTTAGATTTGTGGTAAGTAAGTCGAATACATACTCTTTTGTGGAAGTAACTGTATTACTGCAATATCATTGGTAGGTCTCTGAAGCAGTCACCGTGGTTTTAATTTTGAAAGATGTCGCGATGTCGGTATAATGTTTTCTAAAAGTCAAACTCGGACGGATATCATGGCTATGTCGGACTTACGATAAACATTATACTTATACAACTTTGTTACATGAACTATGATATTTCTGTAAGTGCTATAGTCGTGTGTTGGATTATTTGAATATTTAGATACGTAACCATTCTTATGAAAAAGTTCTTGTGACATCAGAACAGTTTGTAGAGTCAAACCAACCATTCAGTTTCGTAGTGTGAGGATATCGAGTAAAGTCGATTACTTTGTGTGATGTAAATATCCTTCGTACTTTTGTAAGAGTTGTGAGGATGATCATTCGTATCCTACGAAGTAGCTAGTTGATACTACAAAATATTGAATGATCGCTAACACACTGAGTTCATAACCCAAGATAGTGAAAATTGTGTACTCTTAGACTAACATAATTCGTATCCAGCAAAACGATAGACACCAAAGGTTCGATGGAGTTTAAATCTAGATTGTATTAAGCGAAGTGATGAGTATCTCCAGTAATAAAGTCGAAACGACCAAAACAAATTTTCTGTGTCTTGTAAATAACTATTTGGTATGATATTACTTGAGTGTGTGACAATTCGTATCCGTCGAGGTTGAATGTTTAGCCATATCGAAATGAATCCAGATCACATGAAGTATACATTAATCACAATAGAATCGACGAGAATGTTAACCACGTAGAGTGTGTTTGTTTAAAAGTTATCTCCAATACGGTTACTTCGATCGGTATTAATTCCATGTCATACAAAAACATGTAACCTTTGTACAGTTTCGTAGTACGGGAATATCGAGTGAAGTTGATCATTTTTGTGTGACGAAAATATCTTGTATTGATATTGGACACTGGTTTCGTTACCCAAGTGAGTGAAAATTGTTCTTGGCTGGACAGATATGATTAGTATTTAGAAAAAACGACTCACACCGATTAAGCGACGCTGTTTCCTATCCAATGACTGAGTGAAATTTCTCAGGGGTTTGATTTACCGAGTTAATTGTCGGCGATTCAATCACATACAAGTATATGGTCTTTTAGTGACTGATTATTGTGACGACATTTACTTTGACGAATGGCAATGGAAAAATGTCCAATTTCTCTGATCGTTTGCGTTGCACAAATATTTCTAGTATGTAATCAGTGAACGTCATGTAAATTGACAACGACTCTCAGTAGTTTGGTTAGATGATGGAGGTTCAAATCGATATCGCTACTACGAACAGCAATACAAACACATTTTTGTAGATTTCAGTGCAGCGCACATTTCGATTTTATTAATGCTGAGAGGTTTCTGTATTACTCAAGTATAGTTGAATAGGTGGTGCCTGGCAAACATATTCCAATTAACTTTTGTAATGATCAAAGTGAGTGTGAAATGATGCGAACGGATTAAGCATTAATCAAATGGTGGTATGTCAATTCACCTAGTGCGATATCTTGACACCAGGTAATGCGCGAAAGTGTTTCAATTCTCACCGACAATAAAGTATTGCACCGGTTATTGTTCAACAAAGGAAATTGTTGTTTCATCTTTAGTCTTGTTTACTGCAGACAATTACATTTGTAAAATATTTCCTGATATCCACAATACTCTGCGTGGTTTGTACCAAGGCTGAATAATTTTCCAATCGAGAACATTTTAGACACACATAGTTTACAACTCAATATGTTAATAACAATGGTACTGAAAAGTTTGTTGCTGTCACAATAATCTTTACCACAACGCCAGGTCTAATTAACGCAAATAATTTAATAGTCAAGTCATGATCAACTATTACATATGTCAAATCAATGTCTCAATCCTTATGTTTACATCATGATAATTTTCAATATAACACCTGCGTTCGATTGTAAGAAATGAATTCTCAACATGTTGGGCAGACATTCAAATCTCGCATACTCAAACATATTATGTTAATCTCAAGTCGCGGGCACCGAGAAGTAATTACTTTTATCTTACAAAATATACCGCATAGTAATTTCTTTGTCTTACAGAATAGTAACGACTTTTCAAGTTGAATAAAAAAGACATGTAGGGATATGAATACAACCAGGCTTGTTATGGATTTTAGGTTTTAGTGCTTGTATGGATTCGTGTATGTTTGGCTGTTTTTCATATTGATACTGTTGAGTTGGTCGGTTAACGGATTTACTTGACAATGTTTTCGTGGTTGATTCTTTGAATATGGTAAGATGGTCAGATGTCGAGTCGTAATACTATTTCCGTTAACTCAATTACAACAAAACATAACCAGCATTCAAATAATCCGTAAGCTACAAGTGGATTTAAAACTTGATGCTGTTTTGTGGTTAACTCAAGTCAGTGGTCATATTTGTGTTGATTTCAGGAATGATCATGACGAGTTGGTCGGGTAAATTAGTGGTAGTAACTATGACCGTACAGAGTTGCTGACATTCAAACATCTTTTACGCTGTAATATACGTATTTTATTGTGATAAATTATTTCTCAGTTATTGTTCAGACATTCAAATCTCGTATACTCAAAATATAATATGTTTATGTCAAGTCATTTATGTGTCGATTAGTAAATAGCTTACTTTGTCTTCAGAATAGTAACGACCTTTACAATAGAATAAAAAAGACCGATCATATGAATACAACCAGAATGAATTAATTCAAATTTGTGAGTTGCAGTGGTATAATCAAGTAAGTGAAAACTAGATTTTGAACACTTGTTAATGTTGTAAATAATTCTTTTGAGTATGGTAAGATGTTTAAAATGTCGCTTTGACAAACGAAAAGTCGGATCGCGAATAGAGTTGCAATGTTCCATTACTTGTTTCGAATCAATGTGCGTATAATATCAATATGGGACTGTGGGAAAGTTGATAGCCATGTTTGTCAATCCTATTTCAATTCACACTACACCAAAGTCAAAATATTTCGTTTCGGATTATCTCAATTTACCTAGTACATCCCGCGAATGGATTCCGACCCATGCTATAACTAGATCGCTATGTCTGATGCATTATCCCGTCAGCGACGTAGGGCTTTACAATTATTTCACACCTTTTCGAATAAGCGTCAACTTCGCAAAGGATTAGGGTGGGATCAGAAATAAGTGAGAATTTGTCGGTATTCGAATCATCGTCTGTGACGGCTCTGTTATCCGTTACTTATTAAATTTTACCAGTGAAATCCAGTTCCTGTGACATACCGATTATTAAAATATTACATTGTGGCGATTGGAATGTATGTAACAACAAGTTGGTGAGGGCTGGCTATGTCTTAGGTGTTATCTCGTGAGTGATCGTGGGATTTGCAACCTATTTCGCACCTTTTTGAAGGGTTAGTTTGTGAACGCGGCTATTGTTGGTATCGCCGTCTACGCGGGTTCTGTGGTAAACTAATTACCAAAATATTACATTGTCAACGATCGGCATGTATGTAACAGCGAGTCGCGAGCGATGGTTATGTCTTAGGTATTATCTTGTGAGTGATCGCTGGATTTTACCAATATTTCACACCTTTTTGAAGTGTTAGTTTGCGAACGCGACTATTGTTGATATTCGAATCACCGTCTACGCCGGCTCTGGGGTAATCTAATTACTCAAACATTACCATGAGAGTAATTCCTAGACTTAGCAAACTATTTCACACCTTTTTTGCTGAAAGTACGACATGCCGCCCGCAGTCTATAAACGAAAGTACGAATCATCGCCGCGTCCATAAGAATAACGATATATCATTGTCGTACTCGCCGTAATTTGGAATATACACATTAACTAAGGACCAATCACATGACTATTTACTTGATACATATTCAACACCGGGTGAGAGATGCCTATACCCGAAAGTACGATATGCCGACGCACCCATAAGAACACATTGCGAATCACCACCACTGCCTATACGCGAAATACGACACGCGAAAGTACGACGTGCGACAGATGCCTATACCTAAAAGTACGATGTGCCAACACGAGTTTTCAATACGATATGCGACAGATGCCTATACCTAAAAGTACGATGTGCCAACACGAGTTTTCAATACGATATGCGACAGATGCCTATACCTGAAAGTACGATGTGCGAGCGCACCCATAAGAACGCATTACGATGTGCGACCGAGAGGGGGGGGTCCAAAAGTACGATGTGCCACCACGAGTTTTCCATACGATGTGCGACCGCACCCATAAGAGCCCCATAGCCCGTCACGAGCGATCTATACTACTACTCAGGAGTCAACATCTTAGTAGTACTTGTTATGACTAGTCGACGTCTCACCCATATTACACTTTTTATTCACAATTGAATGAAGGCGAAAAGCGCTATTTACAAAAGGCATTAAAAAAGTACGTTGCAGATCAGTGTTGCATTGTCAGGCACAAGTTGCAGATTACAGGCTTTTGATTAGAGTTGACTTCCTGCTGTCTCCAACTGTCTTCCTATGCTGTTCCACAGCTTGAAGCAGACTGTCTCTTTGTTGTTCATTGTCAGTCAAGATTGCAGCATAGTCTGTGCTTAGCTTTACACCTCGTTATGCGGCATCATTAACGACTTTGACAGAACTGATGTAGGAGCTCATTCTGGTGTAGGAATCTGATAAGTGCCAAACATCAACCGGTTGAGCTAGCCACGCCCCAGAGCATTCAAAAACATCAAATATGTACCACGAGTGTGGCCCAATAAAATCAGACAAAGTAGTGTCCTTGTTGATGTGTACAGTTGCATTCAACGAGGGCGGGCCTCTCCTGAAACTTGAAGTTCGCTCTACCTGCAGGAGCGTCTTTGCCATATTTTCTCGGGTTTCATTGCTTTCACTCGGCGAAAACCAGGCATGTACAGCGGTTTCCTCCACGATATACCAGTCATGCTTCAAAAGCTTCTGTGAAGCAGCTTTGGAAACTTGTTCATCATGTTCCTTGTAACTCAACATGTCCTGGATGAATTTCAAGTCATTACCGGCTGCATCACGACCGATGCTGGAAGCAACCCAGGCGGGGATATAAAAGAGAACTAAAAATAAATTGAAGCGATACAGCAGTTCCACTTCTTCAGATTTGTAATGTAACTGATCAGCCCACATGAACATCTTCTGAGCGTACAGAATTGTGCCCATCCACCTTGCATGGTGTGTTGCACCAGGTTTGTGATGATGTATATCTCCATCTGCACCGAGAAGAGCAAGAGCATTAGTCACACATTGTTTGTAGTCATCCCGTGTGAAGAAATCTTTTCTGGCGAGTAGTAGCTTGAAGTTCTCAACCGTCATTGCTGCTCATTCTTTAAAGCATATAGGAATAGTCAGACTCTTGAATTGCTGTTTTCTGTCAAGACTGCTCCAGCTCTTCTTAAGGTGGGCAAACCATGTGTTCTCTGGTCCGGTTGTTGCTTTTCCAAATAAACATTTCCAGACGTCTTTGACTACTAGCTCATACACATGGTGCTGACACGCATGGTAAAAAACCTTCTTTCCTAGAAGGTCCTCAAGGACCTTCGCTGCACCCTTCTTCCAGCCGCTGTTGCTTGCTGTGGTGCCATAAACCAAAGCTGTTACAGCATCCTGTACAGCAACTTAAGTCGTGTGAAACGCTTTCAACAGTTTGATCTGCAATGGCTGCTGTTTTCTTTTTGAGGTCTTTAGCCAGAATTTTGTCTCTTCCCAACATTATCGACTGGCGAGATTGCCGTTGATCTTCATAAAATGCAATGTCTTCAAGCTTTCTTTCATGTGATAGATAAATGTCATTTTCTATTGTTGTTATGGCATCTCTACTTCCAATATCCCACAGCTTGTCCAAATTATCAGGGAATTTTCCCCTCTTACCCTTGGGATCACTTTCCTGTTTCGGATTCTTCTTCAGATCACGCCATCTTTCGTGCAGGTTTTGAAGTGATCGCACCACATGTGATTTCTGCATTGTCGCAATTCTCGCCGTTTTCCACACTGTCATTACATCATCCACCACCACAGTACATAGTTCATGAGTAGGGGTTGACTGAGGACAATGCTATTTCAGATGCAGCAAGTAACTCATTACTTCTCGTATAGTAGATAATCTCGAGCCACAGATGTAATCGCAAGTATATCCGACCAAGTACTGCTCAGATTTGGATCTTGTTCTTCGCTGCGGCATGTGTGCAATCTTTCGCCGTTTTGCCGCTGCCATGACTGCACTATTGTTGCTTCAAATCATAAACTACTGCTATCGACTCTAAAGCATTCAAAGAACACGTGTTACAGTACTACTAATGACTCATCAACCCACAACGCGCTTGTACAGAACCACAACCGCTACTAACAGACTCTACCTCAGCCAACAGACTTTCAATTTAGTAAAGCGAAGCTCCCGAATCCGAGTCAGCTGTTGCAGTAATCAGTGAAGCTTAGCCGATTACCCAATCAAGAACCGTGGTATTAGGCCTCTGCCATACATCATTATTCATCACACATTCATATCAAGCTATTCAGCTATTGGATGCATCATGGCATCGAATAAATAGGGTAGCCTTCTTGCCACGAGTTTACCCCCACACATCTCTTATCCAAAACATTATGCTATACAAGCACCTGCGTCCTACAGCTCTAGCAGCGGAGTATTAGACTCGCAGGAAATGCGACCCCTACCTGGGTTTAGAAACCAATGATTGCAAGTTACTTTACAAAACTATACTTTGTCAATATCCCAATAACAGTAACCAACTAACGCCGTAGCGCAAAAGAATAAAATCGATCTACCTAAATTTTTTCTAGTCCGTGTGATGCATTAATCAGCGATTTCAGATCTCTGGGTTTCATGCCCGGAACTGCCTCGGCATAAAAGTTATTTAACTTCTGAGTAATCGGAACCTCAAAACGGTCCAACAAAACTTTTTTAAGCAAATCGTAGCAATTAGGATCATGTGGGCTAGGAATACTCGCGTCAATAGCGGCTAAGTGTGCGTCATTCAAGTTCCTCAGCAAGATTAGATATTTAGCTTTCTGCGACCGCACCTTTTCGCCTTCAAGTTGACATTCTAACGTCATGAAATACCGTGCCGGAGCATTCTCGTTAAAAGGCCGATTGATAGTAATCTCGCGAGAAGTGAATCTATCCAGAGGTTCACTGTCACTACTTTCCACTTCCATTTATGACAGTGAATAGCAATTGCTCATGCGAGAATTGAAAATGATTACCTTTTCCGTTGCCCGTACACGCAAATGTCGTACTGCACACAGACGAAGATTCAGCCGCAAAAACAGCTCAGATTCTAGCCCGAATTATTGGCTATATCACTGAGAAAACAAAATTACAGTAAGCCACCTGGAATTTACACCGAAATACTAGAATTCATCTACTTTTAATTTACTTATTTAATCGGAAATGGAATATTCATACCACAATACACATTTACAACATATCTCGACTCGCTGACATGACTCAAAGAATGAATTCTGATATTTATGCAATTCACTACACACTCCACCGTTTCTGAAACCGAAATAAAATGCAAAGCCCCCTCCGGGAATGCTACTTAACTTCAAAATATGTTACAATTCTCCGTATCTTCTGCGCAGGCGCTCTTCGTTGTCAATTCTTCTTGCGAGAACGTCGCGATTACTTTTGATGTCCGTCCTCGTCACTGATTGTTGATTGTACGTTCCCACCGTCGCCGTTTTGCAAGGCGAATCTTTATATTGATCGTTTCCGTGGTCCGTTGCTGTATTGCAGGGTTGTAATGACTCGAGTCATGACTCGACTCGAGTCAGACTCGAGTCACGATTTTTTTATGACTCGACTTGACTCGAGTCATTTTCTTGAAATGGGAAAATGACTCGACTCGACTCGAGTCAATATTTGGATTGACTCGACTTGTACTCGAGTCATTACGCATGACTCGACCCAAGTCATTGACTCGGCTTATTTTATATGACTTGAAGATGAAGAAATTTGCGAATCATAATGGCTAGATCAACGCATCCGACGAATTCTGCCGACATCGCTATTTGTCACCACTGCTTTCGTTGCACTTGTCTGATATCAGATATGCCGCCGTAAAAACAACAGAAAATGATACATAGCAACAATGCATTGTACAAAATCGTCCAGTGATGAAGAGGTAATAGATCCTCCGCAATTAAAGTACTCAAGACTTTTCAATTATACAAGCAAACAATTGAATCAAAGTTCAATTGGAGCCAATGAAATGACTCAGATGGCGAAGAGACTGATAAGCTCATGTGTAGATTTGAAGGCGATGATTCTTTGGATTTTTGGGCGACTAGAAAGAATGAGTATTCAATGCTCTTCGGTGTGGTTCAAAAATGCTTGTCAATTCCTGCATCTAGTGCACTAGTGGAACGTGTACTCAGTAGATGTGGATTCATTCTACGGCCATGCCGCTTTAACATATTTGAGGATCTCCTTTCCACATTAGTATTTATGAGGTGTAACTCATTGATTTGATCTGCTGTCTGTGAAAACACACAATGCCCCTCGTCCATTTGACGTTTTGTTAGGTATGTGCATTGTGCACGTGAGTAATAATGAATGGCTAATGTTGTGTGATGTTTGTACAATATGGCTGTTCTAAAATAACTTCTTTTTTATTTTACTGGGTGGTTACATGATAAAATTGCTATGTTGCATAAAAGGAACACTGAGTCTGGCTTAATTTGAAAAAAGTGGAGTCAATGATGTGAGAGGAGAATATTTCGGATTTGAAAATAAATGGAGTATTTTAGTGAGAAATTCTTTCATATAATATAATTACATAGTAGTAAGCCGACTATTTTTTCATATCCAAAACATTCTACTCTAATAACTTCACTTTTTCTAGTTGTAAATGAGTCAAATTTGCTATGAATCATATTTTTACACAATGTAACAATATCATGAGATAGCCGGTAAAATTCGAAAATCTCTATTTGTAATTAGTCTAAAATTATCTTTCATAGCATTGCTTTCTACTGGTTGGAATTGAGCCAAATTTGATTTTTAGGCAATATAGCAATTTTAAGAAGTAGCCGGAAAATTTGAAACAATGTTTTTGAACAGCCCCATTGTACAATTATTTCTCCAATGCTGTAACTGCGATGTAGTCTGTAATGCAATTGGGAAAACCTTTAGTATAATCAAAAGGTATCTGTTCTGTTGTCACTGCACAATGCACATAGTTGCATGCACTCTTTTACAGCATGCTGGCCTGTTGTAAATACCTCTACAGAAACATGCATCTATTGATTCTCTATCAACTAGTATCTTGACGTGAATTTGTTGGTTCTCTATCAGATAGTATGTAGACGTGAATTCATTGGTTCTCTATCAGCTGTTCGTGAGCTATCGTCGATGTGTTCATAATAAAAACTGAATGCTTGTATTGGTGATGTATCAGACTGACAAGAGAGATATTTGATTTCAAGTTCTAAGATTAGTAAAGTTATCTTTAGCATCGGTAAATGAGGCCAGGACCAGTCCGTTATCTGACTAAATAAACACGTGCCAAGACTCTGATAGGGACAAAATGAGCATGTTTCGCAAACAGGGAATTCGATATCACCCATGCAGGATTGAAAACATGAGTTGAACATGACTTCAATACTGTGACTTGGACTCGACTCGAGTCATAACACCATGACTCGGACTTGACCCTTTAAACGGTGACTTGGACTCGGACTCGAGTCTGTGATGTATTGAAAATGACTCGACTCGACTCGAGTCAAAACCACAAAAGTATGATTGACTCGTGACTCGGAACCATGTGACTTGGTTACAACCCTGCTGTATTGCTCTTTCTCGCCGTCGTGCAAGGCGAATTGATTGTCTATTGATTGTCTTCGGTCGGCCGGCCGGTCGGTCTTGATTGATTGAACGTCGCAAGGTCAACCACTTTAACGCAGAGCGAACGTTTGAACGCAACCTTCTTGGAGTCAGATATACAATTATACAACTACAAACGTTCGCTCTGCGTTAAAGTGGTGACCCCGACGTGACCCCGACGTGAATATATTTGTTTCCGTCTCCCTGACTTGTAACTTTATTGAATATCAAGTACGGTTCAAAATGCAGTATATCTTTCTCGCAATTGGCGAAGTACTTATGAATGTCTATCCACTTCCGAACCAGCTAATAATCATGAATGTATATCAACTTCCGAACCAGCTAATAATCATGAATGTATACATACACAGTACACACGTATATCTCGAAATGAACCCGACGTCGTACGATTTCATATTTCGTTATCTACGACCACATGACAAATTATACGACTCACACAGGTATTATCAGGTAAGGTTCACAACACTCCCTATTGTTCAAATCTTAAAATGGTGTGAACAATATATTTCGTTAAACGTGGTTTCGTGATTGCCCGCCTCTGCTGTCGGTTGCCCGCCCACTCTTCAACAACGACTTTCAAACGCATTTAGACAAATGTTAGCGGCTTTCCTGGGAGCTTCTTTCAAGCCCATTATTGTTTTTTAACAATAATCTACTGAATAAGCGATGGACACGCATAATTCCAAACATTTTCCAAATTTTGAACAACCCTAGTGGTCATGCTGCTGCGGCGCTCTCAGTTTTCAGAACAGTCGGCCTTAAACGGCTATTTTGGAGCAGTTACATTGCCCTGACGAGATTTTATTTTGTATTTTCGGAATTAGTACATCAATAGCTTACGATAAAGACCAGATGCATCAAATTTGGACGCATGGATCGCCAGCTGTAGGACTACAAAGTTTGCTGCTTTTAGCCGGCTCTGCAGTACGTTTGTCGGTGCATTCATCCGTGACTCACATCTTTAGCATCTATCCGTGGGTTGGCAATCTACAATACGATTTCAGATTACGATGCTGCTTCGTTACTTCGTCTGGCTAACTAACCAGACCTCTGGATATTATATAACGTCTTATCTGACAAAGCACAGTTTTGTTTTTACTCCTCATCCTAATTCCTTCGTCCCTCGATAAAAATAATATTATGTCTATAATTATATACTATATACGCAAATCCAACACGTGCATATATTATAATACTTTTTCAACGACATACTGCATCCTATCCTTAATCCTAACCCATAGAAAATTAGGTAAATAACATTTTACATTTCCAATTACGTGAGCCATAATTACCGAGCATACAAAACACGCTTATATTACGTCACAATGACATCTTACATAGCATACTATGTACGCACATAAACGCATTTATTACTACACAATCTGAACTAGACTTGAATTGTAGTTAAATACGACGCTACGGTTGTCAAGGAACACGGTTGAATTTATGATTATTCAATTACATGTTCAACAGCAGCAATTGTAATTGGTATTGTAATGTAATTGAAGCATGCAAGGAGTAATTGTAATTGTAATTGTAATTTGATATTTTTAGCATGGAGTAATTGTAATTGTAATGTAATAGAAACATGCATGAAAGTAATTGTAATTGTAATTGTAATTGAACTGAAATAATGTAATTGATCCAATTCTGATTCAATGTATAAGATCCAAGTAGGCCTTATTTGACGGCACCTTGCAGACAGGCATTCCACAAACATCGTGAAAATGTAATTTACCATTCTACTACGCTTGACACGAAAAATAAACATCGTAAAAGCTGCCGGGTTATAATATTAACGGGATCTATGACGTGCCACAATTTTATGTAGAATATCTTAAAATCTACTGAAGATTGATCTGATATCAGACCACTTGAGAGGGGTAGCCTAATCCTGGTTTTGATATAGTCGTGATAAGTATGGGCTATTCTTACTGTCATTGCCAAAGTCAAATTGAATCAGCGTTAGATTTTGCCTTCAATTGTTGGAACAGATCAATAACAACTTAAATATAATCATTGATCCATAGTGTTAGCATATTGCTTCTTAACCTTTTTAACGATCGTACCTCTTGTGCTTCCATTGAGATTTCTCGTAGCCCCTGTCCATTTTCAACATAATTTCTTATGGTACTAATATTAAAATCTGAAAGCCCATTCACATAAAATCGCGCGTAGCGCGAAAACTATTTTCCAGTTGAGTAAATTGACCAAGAAAATATTCCACAGCATATAGGCCTAATTCCCCAATGCATCTCGAACACCCTGATGTGGTGCTTCGTACCCCGACGAGGTCTACGGACCCTGAACCTCTGGAATAGAAATGTCCAATCGGCAAAGAATTCATTGGTGTTACAACTGTAACTACTACTACTACCTTAGTCGCCACCCATAATAACACGGATAAAGAGAACCAAGAGCAACCAGCATGTAACCAACTATACGTCACGGGGGTCACGCAATGCCAATGGTTGCCATACTGACCTGATTAGATAGCTATATTGCCTACGCCTGATATATTACTATTCCCCATGACAGTTTTGACAGATTGTTGGGTCCGTAGGACCAATCCGAAATCAAGTAACTTTACGAGAAGGTCGAACCAAATCAAATCACAATTTTAAGTCATGATTCATCAACGGGTCATGTTTTATCATCATGATCTAGAAATGTGACGTAATAGCTGATCTTCTACCGCATGTTAGCTTTTAAAAATGATGTGATGGTGAAGTTTGTTGAGATTTCAGTGATTTTTATAGTTTTAGGGTGAACTTTATCAAGTTTTTTTTATCTAAAAAGCATATGACACTTGAATATATTGTTGAATACTTGAAATTCCGAAATGCCATCGCGGGAAGCACAAAATGCTCTTGCGGCCCGCATGCAGCCCGCGGGCGGCGTGTTTGAGACCTGTGCTATAGACTCTCTGTATAGACTCAGTTTGAGAGGATTTGTCCTATTTTTTGACTTTTTTGAAAGTGTCCACGGAGGACCCCTAAATGTTCTCTTTTTTGAGAATTTTGGATAAACGTACGTGGAAATTTGACCGAGATATAGGAAATCAGCGGCCAAATAACGGTCCGAAGGGTTTACGGAGAATTGAGCCAGAAAATGACCTTTTTTTTAGTCAACTGGCCACGAATTTGGGTAATATTTACCATTTTTCAGGATTTTAGTATATATTAGTATATATTTAGTACAACGATAACGAAAAAGTAACGATAAAATTGTAAATAACATGTAAGTAAACTGGATATATCATGTGCAACGGGTAACGACCCGGGTAAGAAAGTGTGGTTTTAATGGAAGCAGTCTATGAATGTAGCCGCTAAGTAGCCTACATGGTGCAAACAAATAATATCTACTCGAGCAGTCAAAATGAATGAAAAGACCTAATTTCGATCACACTAGAGGTGAGAAAATAATGGCCTGGACATATTGGATTCGTACGACCGACCACAAGAAATTCATTTTCTCGTGGATTTTCATATTGCGCCTGGACCGCGAGATGGCGATATGAAGCCCTATTCCTTTCTCCTCTTTTCGCAACCTTTTGCAAATCAATCACCGCGAGACGTCGCTATGAAGTTTAAGTCAGAGTCAATACACTCAAACGTCGGTATGACGTCATACTCATACGAAAGGATGGATCGTTTTGAAGTGTAACATATCCACAAAAGTCTAGTTCACAATCTTTTTCGGAACTTCATCTCCGAAAAGCGGAGGTTGTTGGCCCAACTCCGCCACAAGATTCCCTTGCGGCCTGTTTTGTTGAAGTTCCCATTCAGATTGCTCAAGCCGCAGTTGTCATACCACCAGCCTCCTTCGTAGTCGGAAGCGCAATTCACATTCCACCAACCATCGTGATCCGCGTCATTCGTTGAGAATTGCCGACTGTTGCGAAATGCGAGACCATTATAGGTTACATCTCCGGAGTATCCGGATACGTGTAGTCTGTACTTGTCGGATTCGGGTCCGATGCGGAAGGAGCTGAAAAATGAGAACCGCTGAGTGAATGTCGAATGATTCCAAAATGGTAAATTCCTTGCCTTGTTTTTCGCTCGAATAGTTTGTATTCCAGCCTGCATGCGTAATAAGCCTATAAGCCTATAACCATTATATTACGGATCATTAGGGTTCTTTCCTAGCAATACTTTTATTCACCAACCATGAAATTGGCAAATATACGGTGAATACAGTTATTAATCGCTAAAACAGTGACCCTAACGACGATATAAGTTGGCATATCTGTACACCCCCGTTGATTTAGTCGCAATCTGACGTTATAGCCCTGTGTGTGCGTTGTGAGAAATAAAAGATTTATGAAATGCACCGAAATGATAATGCCAACGACTCATATTCACCTGAATTTAGCAACCCAATAAACCCCAGATTTCTTGATCATTTTGATTTTCATCTCCATACTCCCTGTCTTGGTCAAGTGATGCAATGCTTCCAGGCCTGGAAGAAAGTAGATTGCCAGATGATCAGATAGGCTTACTAACATATGTGCAGGAGCTCTTGGCGTGGGCGCAGTGACAAGATGGTGAAACAAACACTCCAGTAGTGCTCACTCTAAGCTCGCTCACACTGTCAATTTACTTTACCATAGATCTGCTAGATCACGACCAATGGATGTGGCACCTCTACGCCCCTCATGCGTGTCTGGGCACACTTCATGAGAAAGTTATATAAAAAAAGTCGTACCCAACCAATGATCTCCTTGCAAATCACCGAATCCTTTCACGTAATCATCCCAACCTTTGTAGAAATCGACGTATCCGTTCGTTCTTCGCTGGAAAACCTTTCATGAAAATGGAAAGAAATCATTTGTTTTCTGCAACAATTGCGCACTCAACTCACGGTCCAGACTCCCCCGTCGTCAGTTACGTCACAGAATACCATCTTGATTCCGACTTCCGGTATGTCTAATTTGAACACACCCCCAGAATCATTACATGCTAATGCTGATTTCAATTTGGCGCCGTCACAACTTCTCATTAGAGCTAGAAATCATAGAATTCGTTTCATAATCGTCAATCGACGAATGACGCCAATCTTTAAAGCCTTGAAATGTCAGATTGGTGGCAGTGAACAGCGTGATACTTTTCAAGTTACTAGTGCTCTGAACGTAATGCGTACTACCGGTCCGTTGATATTTTAATGCTAAACCGCGGAAGAGTGTCGGACTGTCGGTACCCCTCACCTAATCGAGACGTGTTGTGGTTAAGGCGTTGGCGTCATTTGTTAGTGCATTCATTCATGTATGTAGATTAACGAAACGTGGGATATGTTCAACCCATCTATTTTCTCTGTCTGCAATATCTGTGACTGAGTTGTTCGTTATAACGGTTGGCATTTCAACTGTTAAGCCATATACTATATCTTGTAATAATTCTGATTAAAATTTGTCATACTCATTTCAGGTAATCTACGAGTTATTTTGTTGCTATATTTAGCCATTATTTTACGATGGAGAGTTGGAGACTGAAGCCATGAAGTGATTGCGATATGCTCAAATATCAGTAGCCTGTAAGTCTGATGGTGAATTGAAAAGAATGCAGCGTTGGCGAAGGCAGCAGCTCATAAAATATCGTCCTCTAAGCATTGGTTCAACCTGCAGCGACATAATGTCCATGATCAGCCGATTATCACTGCTAAAGATATCTAGCTGACAGTAGATCGTACGAATATGAGGCCAGTGGAATCACCCAGATATCAGAGACTACTCCAAGCCTAAACTTGGGAGAAATCATTCACATTTTGGCTCTGAATGAAGTAAGCGTGCCACACAGTGACTAATCTGCTGATGGTAGCTCCGCGTTGCCTTGATCCTATTCTTCCCTCGAAGGCACAGACTTGTTTGATAAACCAGATTTTGTCTGTATTTCAATTCAAGAACAGGAATATTTGTATTAAACTAAACCCAGAAAGAAGATCTCTCTGTGTCTCGACTGAAATCAATATGTCGTTTTATGAATTTTATAAGACTGTCTGTCTGTATTTGACCGGTATTTTGTATGTATGCTCATGCTGGATTTTATCATAACTAACACGATAATGAAAACATATTGTCAAATTGTGATGTCTTACAACATAAGGGTCAGTATGTCTGCCAGAAAGCAGATAGGGCTAATAGCAGCTATAAGCCGCAGTCGCGAGAGGGATAGTGGACGGCAACAAAAGGGTTAATTAGTCTGAGTGAGAAAATTGTATCTTTTGAAGCATCATTTTGACATCGAATGCGCATGATACGCCGGGCGATCGCTTTCCATTTTGTTGACTGGGTTTTGGTGTCTATGCCTCAAACTTAAAGTTTACATGAAATACGATTAAATCCATAGGTGGATAAATACACGTTTAATGTATCAGTATAGGGACCCGACCCGCCAAGTGCTTCATTTTTCCATATCCGGCCCGCCGGCTGCAGAAGTTGCCCGCCCCTGGCTTAGTTCGGTATCAGTGTGTGGACGGTACGACGCAACTATGACATGTAAAATCGAAATATAATTAGGAATAGTCCTATTGCCATTGTTGACACTTGGAAGTTTAAGCGCAGATTAAACTCATACCGAGTTCAAAAAACAATATTTCTGTCAGGCGGCTTCGCGCCTCACCTCAGACACCTCGTCGCCCTATAACCCTAAAATCAGTCACGAATTTGGCATTTTGCAGTTTGTCATCGCGACGCAACAATGTCGTCTTGAATAACGATTCCGCAGCTCGGGAGCAAGTGATCAGCTGCGACGAGAGTGAGAGTAATCAATGAGCAGCGCGAAAACGAGCAATGCTCTTTTGTCTCGTCACAGATACACATTGCGGTATTAATGACAGATGTCCATAATTTCTTCTAGTCTACTTCTAGTCCACAACAACGTAGGCAATTTAGTTCACACCGATTACTTGGTGAATTAAAATTGACTCGAAAATTTTGCTTCGAGTCACGAGTCAATCCATATTTTTGAAACATCGAGTCAAGGCACGTCAAGTCATGACTCGATCCGTACCAACACTGATTCACGGTAATTTATGTATGGAGAGGAAGCGATGTATCAAACCTACTCAAGTTAGACTCAGTCAAATATTGTGGCAGTAAGCGACTCATCTCCTTCGCATAGCTCAAAATCCAGAAACAATATATAGCCTATATACTTACGGCTGCAATTTTTGCCATAATATCCTTCGGTGCAGTTACACGAATAGTACGGAGTAGTGGCCTTACTAAGACATGTTCCGTTATGTTGACAGACATGCGGATGGTGTTCGCAGTAATTTTCTAGATGGAAACGAAGCGATGCGTCAAACCTACTGAATTTATACACAGCCAAGTGTTGTGGCTGCGGTTGCAATTCAAACAAACAGTTTTTTTTAAACACCTTGCTTAAAATATGTTATTAACAGTGTTTAAAACAAATGCCTTTTTTGAACATTTACGTAGTATAATACAGCCGAAATTGTGCGAAAACTTTCGAAAACGTGTAGTATGAGGCTACGGACGATTTGCACCAAATACTGTCGACGTATACGATGTCGAGCCCTCGAAATCATCGTTGGTTCGACAGGTATAGTAAGTAGATATAGATTGGTACGTAATGGGTGTTGTTATGATGATTACCCTCGACCGTAAAAATGCTGCATAACGATGTAGCCCTGGTTGAAGATATTATCGGTCTCTTTATGACAGTAGCCGGAAGCCCTTTTCGTCGAAGCAGCCATATATACCCTATATTTTCAACTGTCAATGCCACTCCATGACTTGAAAACAAACATATTTGAACAAGGGCCATGCTTTAAATATGTTTGTTTCAAATTGGCTTTTATTTTCAATTGAACCCTAGTTATGGCACTGAGCGACTTATTTCCTGGGCATTGCCCAAAATTAGAAGCGATATACTTACGGCTGCAGTTTTCTCCGTAATATCCGTCGGTGCAATTACACGTATGATACGGTTGCGTGTCATTCATTATACATGTCCCGTTATGTTGGCAAACATTGGCGTGGTGTTCACAGAAATTTTTTATATATAAACGCAGCGATGTGTCAATCGTACTGAATTTATGCACAACCAGGTGCGGCAGTGAGCGAGTCTACTTCTTGACGTAACTCAAGAATTAGAAACGATATATCGACCACTGCAGTTTCTTCCATAATATCCGTCGGTGCAGCACCTATAGTACGGTTGAGTGTCGTTATTCAGGCATGTTCCGTTATGTTGACAAACATTAGGGTGGTATTCATAGTGATTTTCTATATAGAGACGAAGCGATGTGTCAGACACATTGAATTTAGCCATGAGCAAGTGATTTGACAGCGAGTGAATATTTCCCTGGGCGCGGCTCGGGAATTAGAAGTAACGCTGGGAAAATGATTCGAGTACTGAAAGCTGGAAGACGATAATTAATTCTAATGTTTCGAGTTTGGTAGCGCGAGATGATTTTTTTCGTGTACTGGAAGCTACTTGCCACTAAAAGTAAAGCTATCAACGAGAATTATTGTTTCGATACTACTTCACACTGTGGAAGTTTTGAAACCTGATTGCTCGCATCGCAGGACATGATCGAAACATGTAGTACCGAGCTACACAGGGTGGTATTTGAACTTTCCACATCGTTTAGACCAGAGGTGTCAAACATACGGCCCGCTTGCCGCATCCTTCCCGCCAGACGATTTCATCCGGCCCGCGAGGCAATTCTGAGTAGATTTAAAAATCCTTGTATTATCCATTAGATTTCTAACAAATGTTTACTGGCTACTATTATTGTAAGATATACTTCCCACAAGGCAGAAAATGTCAAGATCATATAGGCCACATTATAATCATCCGGCAGCGGTGTTATGCTTTCACTTAAGTCACCATCTGGAACATGTTGGTGATAGTGACATCCACCTCCAAAAACTCAAAATAAGTCCTCACTGAGTTTGGGAAAGATGAGACAAAAAGTAATTGTTCGCGAAGCGAAAAAGCTAAAGAAAAACTGGTATTATATTCAGAGGATATAATAGTTACAAAGTAGTATAATTGAAATCTATTTGGTCACAATGATGTATCTCACTCCTGACTCAAAAGGTCCCAGACAGACAGAGAAACCCGAATCACGATTATACGATTATTGAGAATGGGCCAAAGTATAACGTCCGAGTTTACAGTTGAACCAACTCTTGTATTCCGCACAAGGCATATGCAAAGTTCACGCCAGAATACGACTAAAACAGAGGTAACATACACGTTTGCCAACGTTAGAGTCAGTGTTTTAGCGATCGAATTCAAAAGACCAATCTTCGAATTTTGCCGAAAATTTCCGTTGTTTGCAAATAAAGGTGTTGCTAGAATATAACCCTATTATCCTTAATGTAATGTAATTTACAATTATGTATACAGGATTGATAATTAAAGTATTCAAGTGGAAAGCAAGGACGTGCATTCTGAGGTAACATATTGAAACCAATTGACTGGTCCGGCCCTCGAGCGGTTTGAAGGTTCGAATCCGGCCCGCGGCGCAAGTTGAGTTTGACACCTCTGACTCCAAGCCTAATACTCGAATCATAGATTCGGCTGTAACTAGAAGCAATACACTTACCACTGCAGTTTTTTCCATAATATCCGTCGGTGCAATCATACGTATGGTACGGCTTAGTGTCATTATTTAGACATGTCCCGTTATGTTGACAAGCATGCGGGTGGTGTTCACAATATTTCTCTGCATGGAAACGAAGCGATAAATGGGTCACACCTACTCACGTTATAGACGCAACCAAGCATTGTGGCAATGAGCTAGTCTTCTTTTGGCATAGATCAAGAATTATAAGCGATATACTTACGGCTACAGTTTCTTCCACAATATCCGTCGGTGCAATTGCACGTATAGTACGGTTTAGTGTCATTATTCAGACATGTTCCGTTATGTTGACAAACATTCGGCTGATAATTGCAGTAGTCGCCTGCATTGACAAGCAGCGACATCATGTTAAAGTTCCTGGTGTTTAGGTAGATGAAGCGAATGTGTTGGGTCCCGACTACATCATTTCTTATCGGCAATGATAAACGTAACAAGAACTATCATCGGTTATCCTACGGATGCAGTTCACTGGTTCACCTGCATGTATACTCGAATAGTAGGCCTACTGTTACTTGCATTTCCCCAAAAATCTCCCTCCTACTATACAGCGATTCGGGAAGTCCCTACGCTGTATACTGTGAACGCAGGTCCGAAACAGCACTTCATCAGCCATCCAATAAAAAATAGAAAAACGTTGGTCTTGGGCCCCCATAGGGTGATAACCCAGCTTTTTGGGGACATAACCCGAAGACCACCCCCCCCCCCCAGGGTCTACGGGTTGCCGCTACTATCACCAACATAAGGTGCACTCATTAGCCTATATCACCCAAACGGGCATAATTCATAATCGAATCGGTCAATATGATCGGGAATTGCATATATATTGCTATCAATTTTTATCCTCTCTCTGCTCACGTAATCAGATTTACCTGTAGAGCTGAGTAAGGTGTCTTGGAAAATGTAGGGTCCGAAGATAATAATTGAACATTTATTCGGGCGGACCCGTTGGTATATTGTCTACGTTACATGATGTTATTTTGTGACTTTCTGTCTGCTATGTCAAAAGATATTGAAATCACCCAAACGTACTAAACTAAAAGACGCACACGATTTAAAATTGGTATTTCTTCACTGGCAAATGATGTTTCTCTGCGGAATGGCATTTGTCTTGTGGGGTTCCGATTTCCAACACAGGAACATTCGGCGCCCACCATTTAGGCACATACGGACAATGGAACATACATGTACGTACAATGTACATATATCAAAGTTTTCGGTCACTATAAGGGCATTCCTTTTCGGCCAAGGTTTTCCCGCTATTTCAAACAATTCAATAACATTTACCAACATGTGTTCCTGATCTGATTCATCCTAAACAACTAAAGAATATTAAATTTTGTTCAATTTTCATGCACATAGTTTCAAAATTTATATATGGTGTCATTGCAAATATATATTCTTATCATTTCTATATTTATAAATATTTATGAACATGCCTTTTCCTGGTATAATAAGACGAATAAGACTGGATGTTTCACTGCTCTTCAACTTTATAATTTGACAATAGCTCTGTGGCTCACGGTCAAGTGATGGCCCATCGGTTAAGAACCACTGCGTGAATTAGTTCAAAACCATGGTTGTTTGTTTGGTTGGTTGGTCGGCTGGTTGATTAGCAAGCGCTGGCAGCGTCGCAAGCAAGTGAATTTTCTTTTTACACCCCGAAACACATACGGAACGCAAGACATGGGCCCTTATCACATGATCTCGGTGTAGACATATTATTGGTATATTTTCTTACCTGAGAAGTCATAGGTGGAATACATCGTGGTTTCAATTTTACAGCGGCCATCGACACAGTCCGAAAATAATTTTTGGAGCTTCACCATGTTACTCGGACCTGCGGGTGTATAAGATTTAATCATGCGATATCGAATTCAGCGTATAGCGGAGTGTTCGCCTGTTCAGTATTATAGTAAAACGCTAGTAACATGCGAATGTAGAAACGATTCTAGACACCGTTATTGTTATGGCAGAACGAGGTGACGAAGTAAAGGCCGCCTATATAAAGGAAACGGATTATATTAAATTACCTGAAGAGATACGAATATCTAAGATAACAACTTGTAAAATAAGTTATTGTTATATACAAGGTATTTTCATGGTAATGCATATATAGGTCTATATATGATGCGAGGTATATTAAATCATTCTCATTTCGTACTGGTTTGACTTTGAGGATAGAATTAAGCATTTGGAACTCACCGAACATGTCGTCCTAAAATATAGAAGAATGGAATTAAGTGATATTTAAGCTTTCAGCATCAACGTCACGTTACACAACAGACGAAATATAAACGCATATAACAGTACGGGCCTTGTTATTGAATCCATCCACTATTCAGCCTGTTATGGAATTGCCCATGGGATTTGTTATGTGCATGTGCAATGTGCATGAAGTATTCTAATAGAATTTGACATAGCCTGTCGACGTTTGCAAGCTGATATGAACACCATGAGAATACCGACCGGAAATCGAAGACTATTGCTGGATCAACTCAGGTCAGTATGGTATACCGAAATTGTGATGAGCTTGGCCCAACGACATCCCTCACGAAAAATCAAAACTTTTGTAATTGATTGTATCAAAACTATATATGAGTTGACGGCCAAACACATAGAATGATCCTATGATTTTCGTAAATCCTGACATACCGCCATTGTCAGCTCGACTTCTTTTTCGGGTGCGCATTGGTGTTCCCCTGAAAAGGAATGCGTAATCTTTAAATGAGTCCTTAAAATGAAATACTGTTATAATTAATTTCGGTTTATCTTTACGCTCATAGCTTTCATATATTTAGACAAGTGGATTTGAATGAAATAGTATTTACGGTGACCGATTCTTTGTTTATTTATTATAGTTGTGCTCCCCGTAAATACCATTTTATCCAAATCTAAATTTTTCGACGGCATTAACTCCGCTTCCACTGGTTGGAATTGAACCACATTTGGTGAGGATCGTTTTTATAGACAGCCTAACACTTTCATGGGGTGAACAGAAAATTTTCAAATTTTTTCAATATTTATTTTTATATAATAAATAGAAACTTACTTCTCCTGTAGCAAAGCGTTTACTGGTTGGAATTGAACCAAATGTTGTGTGTAGGCTTAAATTAGGCAACCTAACAAGTTCATCAAGTAACCAGTACGATTTGAGAGAAAAATTTTGACGAGCCCTAATGAACGTTGTGTCTCTATGGATGTTAGATTGACACGCCGCACTGGTCGTTTCGACATTCTTTTATGAAGAGCTTCTTGGAGGTACAGAACTTCAATGTATCATTCAATAGTACATTCATATTGAAATGAATCCGAATATTTTCGGCTGACACTCGTCAGGGTTAATCGTCAGCAACTAGTAGAGAATTGGAAATAACACTGTATATCAACAATCGTATTACAAATTAAGGCGTCACCAGCATGAAATTTCGAATACAATAGCGTTTAATGCATTATTTTAGAATGTACACGAACTCCTTTTGCAGATACAGCCTTGGCTGGTGTATTTTGATAAAAGTAAGTCGACTCATTGCGTTACATTGTGTCTTGCTTATCACATTGTTCGTGTGGATGAAAATAATAGCATCCCTGGTTACATATTTTATCCGAAAATTGCCTCTTGATAGTACAGTACTGACTAAATGATTTTGTAACAATACTCTAGAACCTCTAATTCCAAGCGAGTTCATCCCGAAAAGCAACAGAATGGACGATATCCAGTGGTCGAACATTCTGAAAATATCATATATACAGAATAAACGTATTATAGATGTTAGATGTTAGATTATAGATGTTAGTAATTAAGTTTGGGGAAAATCGAGTGAGTCCGTGGTTTGAGTCTTAATCGAGTGGTATGCGTCGAGTCGAGAATTCCAGCATAGCTTATTATGACGTCATAGCAGCATGGAAGATCTGGAAAGCTCACACAAACACCTTTTACGCGACCACAAAGAACGCAATGCCACTTCTACATGCCAGCTAGCTATGTCGTGAATGAATGGTGGGAATGCTGCACCAAAGCAAGTCATCGGTCGTCGATCCCTCTCACGCGCAATTCAAATGAACACTAACAGGCCAGTATGAGTTGTCTGATATATGATACGTGATGCATGCATTTGAAAAAAATCAATGCTGACAAGTTGTGAGCCGATGTGTAACAATATGATTACCGACTGGGAACTGTCTAAAATTTATTATTTTCCCTAGCCTCGACGAGATAGTGTAACAGTGAAGGAATGTATGCCAGAAATTTTGGAAATGGACGAAGTGATGCGTCACGTGGATATCGCACAGATCGAAGAAATGGCATATACTTTTTTCGTGAAAATATTTTAGCTGCAGTTTGAATAATGGCCATTCGACCATGTTGGTGCGGTATCTTCGATCAGCTGAATGTTATTTCCTAGATACAATACGCTTTACGTATCAAAGTAACCATGGTTGAAACTCCTGACATTTGTTGGACGCATTACAAAACCGGGAATGTCATTATCATTGCATCGGAAGTGAAATTAATTAGCGGGTCGGATGGTAAAAAACAGCTGACACTTGTTGGTGTTAATATTTATTAAATATAAGAAGTTCTTATATTGAAAAACAACTAAAATCGAATGCAATTGCTTGCTAACATGTTATCCCAACAATCGCTTGTCCTGAATACCGACAATATTTTATTTTTACATTTTCAATTTAGGCCGACATGTTTCATGTCAAAACAGTTGTCTGATCGAATGGCCGCTACAAGTCGTATTGGTTCCTTTCTATCAGGTAATTTATTCGTAATCTATTGATATGGTGGGATGGTGAAATTATTAATGAATAAGTAAGCCGCGAACGCATCGCCCGCCTAGTTCGGCCAAGTCACGGTCGGATTACGCCTGGTCATGGAAACACGGTCGAGATGTACAGCGCAGGCTTCACGGCCTTTCGGTCGTAGATTCTTGGAAACGAAGTAAATGAAGCGACCAAGTAGTTTTCCGACAAATTCGGGCAAAGCCGTTTCTTCGCTTAATTCATATAAAAGTGAGCGGAACGAAACCGCTCTTCCTACTCGGAATCGACCGTGTATGTGGGACGATGAAATGAAAATGACTGTCCACTTTTGTTTGATGACTTGTAGCTCAATACTGCGTTTGTCACATGCCTCGGCAAATCATTCATTTCACATATATGGACGTCAACTTGCAGCTAACGATTGTAAGCAATCATTACCTTCTCAAATTTCTGATTCCAACTTCCTGCAAACGCAGCGACGTCTACTTTGCTTCTTTGTTCGCTATACTTCGATGCGAGAATACAGCATATAGCGAGAATATTATCTGTTATGTTTTAGAAGGCAGGCCCTATCAGTATGTACGAGTATATGTTTTATTTCCGTGTTGTTATGACTATTTGTAGAGTGGAGTATGGGTGCATTAAAAGTCATTCACACATCAAAATCGTTGACGTAGTTATTACGGAAATAGGACATCAGGTAGTTTGAGCTTGTGCTCCAAGCGGCAATTATTTCGAACGATTGTTTCGTTTAATGCGGATTCAGCAATATCTGTCGCAATGAAATCATCTTGTTATCGCATTCATACTGCGGAATTCCAACACAATATTAACCCAACAATTGATATCGGGACCTCTATATACCCTATACTTGTGATATAACCGTTACTGACCTGGAGAATACTTACGACAATCCTTTAGGCTTCGCGGAACCACAGATTTTTGATGATCATAAAAACAAAACTCTCCCATGATACCCATCTATAGTACATGATTATAGATTACTGGTGCACGAAAGGAACTGTGCATCAATATGTGGAACGAACAAAACTATTAAAAAAGGATTTTCGCACAAATCGAAAACACTGCAATTAATATTTATTGCTAATCAATGTTTTTTTCAGATTCCAGTTCCGAAATGTGAGGCTTCGCCTTGGAAAGTGGCATCGTATTATTCGGTCGAAACGCAGCAGTTTGATACCCATTAGTTGCTAGATTGCAACTGAACTTTCATATATTGGAGATAGAATTGGCATTTAAGAAGAACGGCGTTTCCATTTCGATCCCCTGCCAATACCACTGCACATCACGTACCACCATTATGGTCACAATCCGACTACTGATCGAGTGATCGCGCATAATTGCCTTCAGCCAATGTTGGCCAAGTCTGACGTATCATCATAAATGAGGGGTCGGCAAACCCCGGCTCTCGTGGCACGCGGCACGTGGCACTTGTGGCACGCGAGATGATTCCACGCAAGCGACATATTGAAACCATCTTTTTGCAAAAAGTGAAATAGAAGTTTTCGAAATGTACAAAGCTCCTAGGTGATCCTAAATTATTTATGTAAACCAGCATGAAACACAGTCTTTTAGGCCCAATTTTATTTATCATGAGAAATTTCTTTACGCGCTGCGCGCGATTTATTGGAACCTCATGCTTTCATTATTGCATGGTAAACCTCAATAAATACACGTATATGTATACATGAAATGTTTAAAAATATATGCATAATGTACAGAAATGAGTCAACCGCATTAGCAGTTATGAAAGAACGTCAACCGAATATCTTATGAAACCGTTTGGATGCTTTAATCTGGGAGTGTTTAGAGTACTGTACAGCCTACGGGAGCGCAACTATATTATATAAACCGGCATTTCCACCCTATAGAAGATACGACATAGATACATTGTTTTGGACAATATGCGACCATACGACTCCCGTGCGGTGTATGCATTCCCAAAATGATTGGCGGCGATAAATCATGAAATAAAATAACCCCCTCATGCTTGCCAAAACGTTCGCCATTGATATGTCCACTGTCAAGGCGCCGGAGTGACCAGCGCCGAATAGTCCATCGACAGCAGCTTGAGCCACACGTATCAATGAGACCCACTGAGGAAAATAATGAGCACTGTGTCCAAATGCGAATTTGAAATCGTGTTTGTCTGTCGAATGGAGATATTCTTCTAGTTTCGTCTGGTGTGCAAGCGATACAATATACATTGAGCAACGAACATCTTGACCGCTTTACCGCGACCGTTTGCAGACAAATCAAGTGTCAGACCAACCCTGATGTGACACCAAACCGACTTGTATGATTCGGGGGTGGGCAAATTTTTCATCATCATCAGACCATATCATCGCAACAACACTCGTTGGCTTGTCATTTATTAGATATGGTACGGAAGACGGTGGACTTGGAAACGATCAAATCGAGCACAGAAGATCGAACATTGCGCGATGGAAAATAAATCATGTAAATATTACGTATATGTAGTAGGCGATAGGTAAGGTGAGGTAGCCACCAAAATCTGTTTCCTTCGCGAATAATTCAAGAATCACTGGCGTAACGGATGCCGTTGTCAGCTGCAGAAAAACGGTTGGCGGTATTCCTTGCTTAAAACGTTAAATATTAATACTTTGAATGTTTGGCACGCAAGCTGGTAGTAATTTGACATTTTTTAAACATTTTGGCACGCTGCACACAAAAGGTTGCCGGCCCCAGTCATATGTATGAGTTGATTGTGTGTCCTGACCTCCAGTGAGCACTTTAAAGTGACACAGGAAACTTCTGGTGTTCAGGTAACACTGCTTAAGAGCCTGACAGACCAGTGCACGTTTTCGCGCGATGCAGCGTACACTGTAAAAAATAAAGGTGTCCATAGACATGTTTACACCTGGTACCTCCTAATACATGTCCGTCATGTAAAACCATACGACAGGTTTAGTTCCACCTGTTGCCTAACATGTTTCTGCCCGTCATGTAATCTCGAAAACACGTCTGACCTGAGACTTCAATTGACCTTTCACCTTGGACCGACTGGCACAAAATCTGTAGCCAGGATATGAATTAAAACAAGCAATTCAGTGTTGGATCAAATGATGGTATATTGAGAACAAATGCATCAAAACAAGAAAAAATCTGAAATGGCGAGAGTTTCGGATAATACGTAATGAAATAAGAATTACTATAACGGCTAAAAATATTGACATGTCATGGCGCAATTAATTTACTACTAACAGCCACAGTGTAAGTCGAAGAGTACCGAACGTTAAGAAGTTTTGGAACTTATGCAATGAAAGAAGAGTTATATACAACAATGGCTAAAAATATTGGCCCGTCATCAATGAATTAATTTACTACAAAAAGCCACAGTGTGAGCCGCAGAGTGCCTAACGTTAAGAAGTTTTGGAACTTATGCAATGAATGAAGAATTATTACAACAACGGCTAAAAATATTGGCCCGTCATCAATGAATTAATTTACTACAAAAAGCCAGAGCAGGCCACAGAGTACCTAACGTTAAGAAGTTTTGGAACTTATGCAATGAAAGAAAAATTCTTACAACAACGGCTAAAAATATTGGCCCCTCATAAATTAATTAATTTACTACAAAAAGCCACAGTGAAAGCCGCCTATAGTACCTAATGTTTTGAAGTTTTGGACATATGTAATGAAACCAGAATTATTCCAACAATGGCTAAAAATATATGCCCGTCATCAATGAATTAATTTCCTACAAAAAGCCACAGTGTAAGCCGCAGAGTGCCTAACGTTAAGAAGTTTTGAAACTTATGCAATGAATGAAGAATTATTACAACAACGGCTAAAAACATTGGCCCGTCATCAATGAATTAATTTACTACAAAAAGCCAGAGCAGGCCACAGAGTACCTAACGTTAAGAAGTTTTGGAACTTATGCAATGAAAGAACAATTCTTACAACAACGGCTAAAAATATTGGCCCCTCATAAATTAATTAATTTACTACAAAAAGCCACAGTGTAAGCCGCAGAGAGCCTAACGTTAAGAAGTTTTGGAATTTATACAATGAAAGAAGAATTGTTACAACAACAGCTAAAAATATTGACCCGTCATCAATGAATTAATTTACTACAAAAAGCCACAGTGTGAGCGGCCTAGTACCTAATGTTTTGAAGTTTTGGACATATGTAATGAAACCAGAATTATAATAACGGCTAAAATCATTGACCCGTCCTCAATAAATTAATCAAATTAAATTACAATGAACAGCCACAGTCAGCCACACCTAACGTTAGAAAGTTTCGAAACGTATGTAATGAAACAAGAATTAATATACCGGCTTGAAACATTGACCGGTCCTCGATTAATCAAGTTATTACAAGTTGTCACAGTGAAAGGCGCCGAGTACCTAATGCAATGACACAAGAATTATAACGGCTAAAAATATTGACCTGTCCTTGGTGAATTATTCAAATTAATTTACTACGAACAGCCAAAGTCTACCTAACGTTACAAAGTTTCGAGACAGCCGCAGTGTACTTAACGTTCGGAAGTTTCGAAGGAGAGTTCGTGACGACGGACCATGAATTAGAGGCTGATGGAGCGAACTTGATGTTGAACAGCCAGTATATTGCCAGTATTATGGCCATAGCATGATGGAAGCTTCTGACCCCTTTGATAACTTTGCCATAGAAGAGAACTTTCCATTCATTCAGGATCGTATTGTACTTGATCGTCGGATATAATTCTTTGGCTCCTGATAAATAAAAATGATATTAGCTTAGTACTATCGATGTGGTCTGAGATTATGAATTGAGTTGAGTATGAGGCCTAATAATAGAGTTACCATGCGTCCTCTTTCAATAGGATTTGTCCTCTTTCTTGACTTTTTCAAAAGTGTCCTCGGAGGACGCCCTTTTGTCCTCTTTTTTGAGATTTTGTCCTCTTTTTTGAAAATTTAGGTCACATTTAGAGCGAAATGCGAGTGATATGCCGTAAATTAGCACAGAAGTGACTCTATTGCGGGTATTTCGGAGTGAAAAACGGTGATTGGAGCTCTGAGCGAAAAGTTGACCTTTTTTAAAAATTTTCCAGTCAACCGGTCACAAAGTGGGCAAAATTCACCGATTTTTGAGAATTCTTCTCCGGTTTTGCAAGTCTCAAATTTCTGAAAAAGTGTCCTCTTTTTAGATTTCCAAAATATGGTAAGCCTACCTAATAAGTCATTACCGCACGAGTCGGGGTCATGCAAAGAGGTAAGAAAACGATCTTACGTGATGGTGCTTTCAAGGATATCGAGCGAGCATAATGGTACCCAGAGTGGAATGATTTTAGCATCAGTCGTAACACTGCAACTTTCTAAGTGAAATAGGAGGGGCCAATATTGGTTTCACATCATCTTCTTTGATTGGACGCCATATACTAGTGACAATTTCACCATAGTGTCCTACAGTAGCATGGACACGGGAAAATCTCGTTACTCACTGATATTGGATTACATCATTCTTTCGATTTACAGTGACCTTTCGAGATACCAATTTTTATCAAATACAGTGTTAATACAGCAATACAGTGTTAATAGTGCCATAAATTGCCTTTTTTGTATGATGTGAATGATGTAGCCTGATGGCAGTGAGCCATGCGATTTGCTTGTGTCCACAACACAGTGACATAATGCTTACACATACACCAAACAACTTACTTTGTCAACAAACAGGAAGCTGCCATAGTTGTCATTGAAGAATTGAAGATCGTTGGGATCCCGACCATCCACCCCAGTTTTTGACGACCTGAACGAGAAGTGTCAGAAATCAACTCAATGTATGTTTTGACGCGACTGCGACGTCGTAAAGTAAATCAGCGACTTTGAAACCTTGCGCGGGCCCCTCTAATGTTGATAAAGATTTTCAGTCATCCGACAGGAGGTAACACGGTTGGGCAAGGGTGAAAACATGACATATATTACTACGCAGCAAATTCGATGACAATTATGTTACGACAACCAAGTGTGCAGTCATGTCCTGCAAGGAGTTGCAGGTCGCCTCTGTATACCTCTGGGCTCATTTGACAAGGATTATTCCAAGCTTGGACATATGAATATCAAGGTTGCGGCGAGGCTGCGTACATCGCGTTGTGCAAAGGTTTCACCGCTGACAATATTTCTGCGAGTACTAATAAATATTATAATCAATTTCTAGAATCGCCTTGCAGCCCGAGGGTTGGTCGCCCTTATATCTAAGGAAGAAATGTCTACGTCTGGAAGTATGTGCGTTTAAAAAATTCAAGAAAACTAATATCTGCCCAAAAAGAACAATGTATGTTAATTTAAAAAGTATCTTTAGGTCACCGACGAGTTTTATACATTTTGAAAACTGACTTCACTTTTTGCTAACCCATGGTAATAATTAGGGCCAATCAAAGCCATATTTTGTTCTATGCATCAGCAAGTCGTGAAATCAATTTCAACACAAAACCGTATCCCTTTGAGCTATATTAAAGCTATGAAGTCACATTTTCCTGATTAGGTCATAAAGCTCAAAATTTACATTAAGAAGCGATTGGACAAAAACGAGGTTTAACAAATAATGGAGCTGCAAATACAAGACATTTCACCAGCGCTTTATGCACCCCTGCAGAAGTGGCAACCCACATCAGCGTCTGTGGAGCTCTCACTTTCCTTACCGAAGTCATTTTACGTCCGAATCGTAACTTCAAAGACTTTAACATTTCACACTACTACTGTACTGCAACAGTGATTTAGAATAAAAAATGGACGTGTATAACTGTTGTTGCATAGGTTTTACTCTTTAGTTCTGTGAGTGCCGATATTTGCATGTAAAAATACACCATTTTCACATAAATTCATATTTTCCAAAAAATAAAGTCATATTATTGATTTTCTAAGGTCATATAAAAATGGCCCTAGTTATAATATATATGTCATTTGTTGTGTCATGAAAAATGATTGCGCATGCCACAAATGCCGAGGGATTGTGCCGTCAGTGACTTGATCATAACACTGCTTTATACCTACGGTACCCAATGCGCATCGATCAAGATCGGGTAAATCTCCAGCAGACTGTGTTGACATCCCATTCCGAATGGCCTCGCAACGCGATTCGAATGTTCTTTTCATCCTATCCAGAATCGTTTCCTTGTGAGGTATTCTCCACTTGCCTCTTATTGCGTTTTGATGTATCTCGATGCTGCGCTCGTCGTCTGTGGAGAGTATACATGTTGACTCTGTAGGACAAAATAGATCCTAATCAAAACATGACCGGTTATCGGTGCTACTTCTTGCCAATGTTCCTTCTAAGCTGCTCGCATGCGCACAGACACGAGAAAAATTAGACGTAACATTGTCTGTTGGCGTTATCAGTATCATATCAAAATATTCATATTGAAGATATCTAGATCAAGAAAGAAAGATACTAAAATGCTCACATTGGATGTTGTGACTCGAGAATTCTTGCAGCGTTGACTAGATTTTTCCACAAGCTGCTGAGATTTCCGTTTGCCGCAGCGTCCATGCTTCTGCTATTCAAAGTTTAAGACGAGAACTTCTTTTTCATGGTGTGTTCTCCATTCCCTCAACTTGTTGCAGAGCTTGTCTTTCCATGATCCCTGCAATGTGGCATAGTTGAAGAAAGGTTTGGATTAAGTTTGGACAAACTTCTGAGATGTGTGTCACCAACATTGAAAAATTGGAATGTAATGCCGCCCCTGCTGTATGATATTACACATTGATAATAATCGTCAATAATTGGTGCATGCATTGCATACGTTGTAGGACTAGCCTATTGCATGAACGTGGTAAGGGGATGTTATTATCATTGACTTGATCCCAACACTGCTTTATACCTGCCCAATGCGCATCAATCAACATCGGCTAAATCTCGAACAGACTTTGTGTTGATATCCCTTTTTTTCTTGTCACGTAGTCTTTTCACCCACTCGACACTTATTGCTTTTTGCTGTACCTCGATGCCGCGCTCGTCTTCTGGAGAATATACCGATTGAGGTTGACTCTGTAATAAATATCTTCATTACAGCCAAGCCAATCATCAGCTTGCCGGTAATATCGAGTCAATTTATTGCAGAAATAACAAAAGTTTTTTCAGGCCCAACTATTTCGTAAGAACAGACAGTTCCGACCAGAAATGAAGATAAGCAGTAGCCTAAAATTCTAAGGTAATGGTAGAAAACAGGCAATTTACATATACGAGATCACATTTTCATCAAAATTAAGATTTTTAGGCTGAAAAATGTCAAAATTGTCAGAATGTCAGATTTTATCGGTCAAAATCTTCGGTTCTTAGATTAAAATAAAATCACAATAGGAAAACATCACGTATTCGTTGCAGAAGTTCATATCAACATATTCTAACATATTCTATTCTATGGCAGATTAGTAATCTATATAGACCAGAAATGGCCAACCTTTTCGGCTAAAGGGCCACATGCAATTGACGATCGAGTGCGCGGTCCACTAGCCACGCCAAGCAGATAAAATTTTCGAAATTTATAAATAAACAAGGTCAATAATATTATTACTCGAGTATTGCGGGTCTATTGTATACCGCCCGCTAGACTCAGTTTGCAAGGGCACGACTATTTGGCGTCTGGTCACATCGATATCGCCATTTCACCATTGACGATCTTTATGCGAGCGCAAACGCGTAAAGACTTTCTCCCGTAATTGCGAATACAGTTAGACTCAATCGGATAAAATAGGCGTTTTTTTCGTTTTCAGTAGGGGGAAGGCTACCAAGCAAGAAATCGTGCGAAAATTAAACACGCAAAGCGTGAAGAAAAATTTCGCTGCTATTTTACTTTATTGTAATGTACGACGACTTACTGAAAAGGTGACTGGACCCTGGATCTGCCAATGCGTCGGAACTGATATTTTAGTCATCAACATCCCAAGTGTCGCAGCAAGAATTGTAATTTTTTGTTGGCATTGCAAGTTCACAATCTGAGCAATTCATTTTCGATAATATAATAGGAAATTAGCTCACGGGTCACGCAAAACCCTCTCGCTGGCCATATTTGGCCCACGGGTTGGTCACCCCTGATATAGACAGGCCAATGCGATCATTTCAGAGCCGGAGCAGCAGCTAGAGCAGGAGCAGTTTAAATTTGCGGCTGCTCTAAAGCCCTGCATAACACGGCGTGATTTTGGCTAAAAATCTATATTCGTTTCTATTACAGATATCGAACAAGACAAGATAATTTTAGTACAGTATGATTACCATGATCATCGCTTTATGACGATAATTCTGTTGACATGCATAGAATATAATTACTCACTTCCATCGTCAAACCAGTCATATTGTCCCATATCTTTGGCAGACAATTCATAGAAATCGCCAATCAATTCAAGCGACTTGTCGTAATATTCCGTAGTGAATTTTCTGTCCTAGATGGTGCTACGAACTGCACATCTCACAACATCATAAATCTCAATATTACCATGGATGATCAGCATTTTCATATTTAATAGCACAAGAGTAATAAATCGCTAACCAGTCTGATGAATCTGAAAAATAGAACGTCATGTTCAAAATTACACAATTTTAATTACCGGTACTTTTCTCTATCGGCATATAGTTCACTATTAAACTTCGAAACATATTCTATGATGCAGTCTATTGTAGCGATCTCACCATCAATGTTCCCTCTAAGCTGCGCACATGCACAAATGCGCAGTGCTAACACGGTCTCTGCGCACAAAAAATCAGATATGATGACCTTTTTTTTAGTCTTTACGCACTGTTGTCCAAGGGTCTGCGCAGTGAGTTCGTGAGTGTGCGCAGACTCGTCAAAAATTAGAGGGAACATTGCTCACCATACTGTAATTTACCAATACAGTATACCGGTAAATTATGGAGTCTCTGGTTAAATATTTCACCAGGTTGTAAAACACAAAGGAAACCGGTTTCTGTCATAGCCTCACAGAAATAACAGTGTAAATATCGCCCAAAGCCTGACTTGAGGATACCACAAATGTGACAGTGCCCGTCAAAATCTTCATAGAAAAATATTTTACCATCTTGATCCTGATTGACAACATGAATTCTTTTTTGCCGTATTTGTCACATAATTTTACAGAGCAAACTTGTCCCTCCATATCTTGCATTCGACAAAATGCAACATATTGGCATGGTATACACATCCTCCTAATATATCAACTGGCTCAACTTTCTTAGGTTCATTATTTACATAGTTAAGCTAAGACATTCCCCAACATGATATACTGTAATCGACTGGTTACCGTATGCACTCTGAAGCTATATATGGTAAGTGCTAAACGATATGCTGCCTCCACACGCCACACGTTACCGTACTGCAGTTAAATGCAGCACACCAACTATGCACACCCTGTAGGCGCGCATATGAATCGGAAACACTTTCCCCGATGAAAACTGATGTGAAATGCATCCTCTACTAACTGGACAAATACGATCAATAACCGTCAGCCGGTAATAAACTCCACACTCAGTTTCGCCAACTTTGCTGGCCGCGTAGTGATCGCCGATGGAAGTGGCTTCCCGGCACTGAAAGTTTTTCAAACTAATCGTAACGCATACGGCAATCACGTGAGTAGTGAAGTAGAACTTCCGTTTTTTTAACCAATCACGTCGGATCGTGAAATAGTGTGAGTGATGAACTGAAATTTTACCGTCGTTCTGCAACCAATCACGACGGAGACTGAAATCGAGGACCGTGAACTAAAATTTCCTGTTTTCCAACCACGGATTCGGAAATCGTGTGAGCTGTGAACTGAAATTATACCTCAGTTTTTCAACCAATCAAGACCAATACTCAAATGTCTTTTTTTTTTATAGATAACTAACCTACGCATAGATTCGCACCACCCATCATCACCCTTGCTCGTCGTGAGGAATTGACTACTGAAGTGCTCAGCAATCTGAACGCAGCATGATCGGTTATCAATAGCTGAAGACCCGAACCCTCAAATTAAATAAAGTTGATCTTATTTGAAAGCTACCGTCACGCTGATTATGACAAATAATACATTAAAATTTCATTAGGACAATGGAACTAACCCGAAATAGCCTAAAAATCTGAAAATCGGCATCGTGCAGCGATGCAGCACAATCACCATAACAACGGCCTTTGCGTTGTTGCGATCGTTCAGAACAATGCCGATTTGCAGACTTTTGGGGTGCATTTCGAGGGGGTTCCATTGCCCCGATAAGATTTTAATGTATATTTCGGAATCAATGCGACAGTAGCCTATAAATAAGTTCAACTTTTTATAATTTGAGTGCTCGGATCGTCAGCGATAGGATTAGCAATTATGTTGCGTTCCAATTGGTGCAATAAAATCCGAATCTGGTCCCACTGTATCAACATTGCGCAGAATCCCTGTCCCTGACACTATTTCCGTGTCCGTCTGAAAATATACATTAAAATTTCAATAGGGCAATGGAATTACCCCGAAGTAGCCTTCAAAATCTGAAAATCAGCATTGTTCCAAACAGTCGCAGCGACGCAGCCCTATAACGCGTGGTTCGGAACAATGCCGAATTTCATACTTTTGGGTGTATTTCGAAGGCGTTCCATTGCCCTGATTAGATTTTAATGCATATTTTCGGAATCAGTGCGACAGTAGCTTTCAAATCAGAGCAACGTTATTCCAATCTGAAACGTAACATGTTTTTTACATAACATGTTACGTTTCAGTTTTGAACTTGATTAATTGGAAAACACGTCGCGTTTTCGGTTTTAAACTTGTTTATTTCAAAAACACGTCGGCGTTTTCCGTCGTTTAACGTGTTATTGGAAAAAACATGCAAAAAACACGTTAAATACACGGTTTATTTTTTACAGTGTAGCACGGAATGATGTATTCGTGACAATGAGCGGAAGCTTTGTGCCGCCAGACAATAGCAGAAACTGACAGACATAATTTAAGCAAATGACGTGTGAGTATTGGGTTGTTGTTTGTAGTATCCAGAGACTTAGCAGCCATCTGACGGTTCTGGTTCAGTGCCAGGGTCGGCAGGCTACAAGGAGTAGGCGAAAGGAGACTATGCATTGTGCCCATAGAACGTAAAGATTGCTATTTATGGTTGTGCCTGAAGCTTTATCTTATACCATTGGTGTTTCAATTTCGAGCTGTGAGAGGAGTGTCTCAAACGTTCTAAGATAAATGATGATTGGCAATCAGCTCTATGTATTATTTCTATAGAAAGACACTACGTTCAAAAACACGGTTTTGAAGATGTTATCGCTGATTCTGCTTCGGTTAAAGCTCGATAGGTTAAATTTAGATCTTTCATTTGCCTATTAGGTTTGTTCTCCATTTGGGGACCTTAACGCTGAGACAGCGAGGCGTCTTTCTCAAGTAATATATAACTTCCTAGACTCGGCGCATTATTTGTAATTGCTTGTACCTGAAACTATTTGAACATTTGCTGCAGTCTATCTAGGGCAGCATTCTCAATTTCCACGAAATTCAGGGGCGGAAGGATATGCTCCTACGCCACTGGTGATATCCACGGGTTTTTCAACTCCAATGGTAAATAACACCAAGCCGATAAATATTCTTTCTCGTGATTTCGTAGCTTCCAACTAATAGGACGGGGAACTTCTAGGCTTTGTTAAGACACCGCTTAGCCAAATCAAAACGCAAGTAGGAGCCTATAGTTAAACCTGAAACACCTGGAAAAGGATTCTGGCGTCGACCTCAGTAAACTATTGGTGTTTCAGCTGTGGATCATACCACTGCGCTATGTCGCCACACATGTGATTGTAGCGTGTTTATGGTGTATCAACCGTCATTACAGAGTTAGATTCTTCAGGGTGACAGAGAAGCAACTTCGCGCGCACGAAGCCGGGCTAAAGAAAACAATTTAACGCCAACCCATCATCATTGTGACAAATAGCATTTAGTTTATACAACATGTAATTGCTGGCCATAAATTCAAATATATGTTCCTACTAAATTTAATTTATTTGCATTGTGCAATAACACTTCTGCCCCGTACGAAACAATAAATGCCTTTAGGACTACAGGAGTTATTTTTGTGCTGCAAATCAAACGTTGAAGCATTTCATTAAAGAAGTGAACTCCGGTTATCATCACCAGTAAATTCGACCGTACTGAAGACTTTCATCACCTAATGTAATACCGGCAACGCTTATGCCTGTGTAATAAATATATCTATTTATTTTGCACTGCTCGTAAAGTGATGAAATCATGATATATAAACACACGTCATACTTCGATGTTGATGTTGAGTCCGACTCGAGTCACGATTTTCTGATGACTCGACTTGACTCGACTCATTTTTTTTAAATACGGAAATGACTCGACTCGATTCGAGTCAATCTCTGTATTGACTCGACCTGGACTCGAGTCATTGCGCATGACTCGGACCAAGTCATTGGCTCGAGACTCAGACGGCGAAGACCGACATTTCATTGTAATTTCGAAGAATTGTGAAGTAACCATCCTATGCTGGGATTTCGTCTGATTGGTACTGGTACCTGAAAATGCGACCAGAAACTGCTAAAAGTGAGGAAAATTAGTATATAATAAATGCGAAACATTCTATATCACCAAATATAGTTATATAAAGTGAGTTCAACAAGACTGTAACTGGAAACTGAGCAGTCAACATAATGACTTGGAATCGGACTCGAGTCATGATACCATGACTCGGACTTGACCCTCTACTCGATGACTTGGACTCGGACTTGACTCGGTGGTGAATTGGAAAGGACTCGACTTGACTGGAGTCAAAACAATAAAAGTGAAATTGACTTGTGACTCGGAGCCTTTGTGACTTGGTTACAACCCTGAGTAAATCGGTTAGTGCGGTATGTTTTCTGTGCGCAATTCTTGATGATGAGATATCAATTTATGAATTAGGAAGTCAAATTTTGCTGCAGGTAAGGTTTTTCAGGCAGTGCAGTGCAAGCGGCATGTTATCGCGTTACATTGCAACTGGAGTAACCTGTCGTAGCTTCCTTGTTAATGTTATCGTTATCATGCTATATGTACGCCAACATGTCTTTTGTATCATATCAGACAAGTAAATATCCGACGATTCTATAATTTTTCAAAATGCGAGCGGTGACTGGCACCAAGAATCCTATTCGTACAGTCAGACACTTCATACAATTGCAAATTTCATGGAATTTATTGAAGACCTAGAAGCCGTGGTGCAAGATGCGTATCGGTTAGAAGAATTCCATGCTTATGATCGCTTATGAGAGGAAATGAATGGATTCGATCAACAGAAAGGCCCATTACCCCTGAATTACTGATGCTTAACGAAGACATTTTGCGGATGCATTCATCGTGGAAAAATTTCTATGCCGGAAGTACCTGACGACGAATTTCTTTTATGGAAGGGCAGGGTTCATCTTCACATCTTGAATGGAAATCGTTTGGACTACAAAATGTCAAAATGTGGATGCATGACTATGGTCTGGCACAAAACTGTGGCTTTTTACTCAGCAAGAGCAAAGCAAGCTATACCTTGAAGAATTCGTAATATATTGAAGATAGTGATGAACATAATGATGATACTCTTCATTCTCTGCTTCTAATCTCTAAAGCAATTTCCAAATATCTATGCTCATTAGAATAAATGAAAGACTTACGGAAATACAGACGAATGAATGTGACAATCTTCTACATCTGCACTCAAGGGTTTTGCTCAGTATCCGCATCTGAAAACAGCTTGTTCACGGCTAGTTTGAACTGTCAACCAATCAGCTTTTGAATGATCTTTATTGCATAGTGGGTGAGGATTTTAAGAAGAGAACTGCAAGATAGATAATACTATCTTCCCCAGTGAGCTCACGCAAATGCAATTTGTATTACATGTATGAGTATGTCGAAAGGCTACTATCCTGGCTTGAAGGCAGAGATTATATTGCATGTTGGTACCATGGTAATTCCTCTTGGAAAATGGATTTGCAAAAATATATTTCAGCAAATATGTAGTAAATGCCTTCATTCTCATCACTTAAGGAGATGAGAGGGTATCTCAAATCGCAGGTACAGCGGTAGATCTTCTTGACATTTTTCAAGTCATAAGAACAAGACTTCTAAGTGGTAAGCTTCCAACAAGAACCACTTATAGTTACCTGCACAATATTTTGATAGCATTGGATCAAGCACCAGTCAGGGTTCATATTGGCTTTATTAAATATATCCAAGAGATAATGCAACGAGTCAGCAAAATAGTTGAGACCAGAGGAATACTCAGAGTTGCAAATTGTATGAGGAAATTTCTATAAACCTATCTATAAATTGTATGATACAATCATTATGATCAAAATGCAATACTTTTTTGAACTAATCCGACCGAAATTAATGCTCTGTTCTGCACAGTTTTGGACAAAAGATTTATGCTATATAAATGCGTGAATGGAGTCCCCTATGCCATTTATGCGGAAACAATTATTCAAGTACAAAGTGCTCTAGTTTACTCAAGCAGAAAGTATAAATTGTAACTCAAGCATCTCCATCTGATTATGCAAGTTATCTTAGACACATATATTTCACAAGAACCGACTGATGGATGACAAACATGCGTGGTTTTCAGTGTTCATATGCAGAGATCAGTTGACACCGACAGAGGATTGAGGAATTTCTAAAAATGAATGAGATGTAAGCGAGTAACCAACCATACCAAAACTACCTTGTGTCTCTGGCTAACCATCATATTTTTGGCGCTTTCATAAAGGCTCATAACTAGGGCGATTTTTTTTTGACATGTCAAAAAAAGTTGTAGCGTTAGGTCAAAAAGTGTCAAAAAAATTGAAACTTTTTTGCAAACTGCGTTTCGATTGGGTCGTAGATTTTACACTGTTGGTAAACTTATCATTTGACATTTCGCAACTTGTAGCATAGGCTTACCGTTTTAGATGACCTATTGTGAATTATAAACATTCAGATGAAACGTGGTGTTATGCTCAACGTACCCCAACTGAGGCGAGACTGCGTGGTCATTGTATGGCTCTTATATCAGGAAGCGCATGATTAACATTGTGATGTAGACCAGTGGTTCTCAACCTTTTTCACCTCGCGGACCGGTAAAATTTCAAAAAATATTTGGCGGACCGGTGGAACTTGAAAAATTGAAATCAACCGTAAATGTAGTGTATGCAGCCGTTTTTTGCAAGTATGGTACTAGAGCAGTGGTGGCCAACCTTTTTGCTATTCACGGCGGCATTTCGATTACATATACGCCCTGCGGCCGCATTCCAGAACATAGTCGCAATGAACTAACTTGTTACCTAATACCCATGCTAACTGTCCACTGTCCATGTCCATTTCAGATGAACGCCGGACTAATCTTTTTCATATCTTCTTACTATACGCATCGAAATTGCTACATAGTGGTCATGTTACGAATAATGACTAGAACCGGTTACGGTCGCGCGGGATTGCGAAAATTATGAATTTCGTCATTAAAATTCGTAGTTTCACTTATTACTATCAAATGTTGATCCTTTTTCAGCCAAAGAGATCAGATTCCTCGGTAGAATTGATGGAGGGATTGTTTTCAAAAATTTCGGGTGGGCCATTTGTTACTATAGTCACTTTGGGGCGTGTTGTTATTTCGTGACCTCCCATCAGGATTTTCGGTATAAAAGAAAGATTTTGAGTAGTGTTGTTATCCGTTTTTGTTGCAGGCCAATCCCCGGCCTGAGGCTATTTACGTTCATCGTGCACCACCATTCGATTATCGCGTTGCGTATTTAGCACTATTAAGTATTGATAATAACTTGCTTCCGAGAAATAGCTGTTTTGTGAATTTCAATACCGATTCTCCATGTGTATTCAGCACTATGTATTGATAATAACTTGCCTCCGAGAAATGGCACGTCGAAGTGATCTTTGTTGGATTTGAACTAACTATTGCGTAAACGTGATATACTAAATTGTTTTGTGAATTTCAATACCGATTCTTCATGTGTATTTAGCAATATGTATTGATAATAACTTGCTTCCGAGAAATAAATAACAACACGAGTCCAGATGCCGTTAAGTGAATTATTTTTAGGTATTAATCTTTACGAAAAATTGACGTAGTTCCAATAATACACTATATTTTAATTTTTAAAAATTACTAATCCGCGTGAGTCGAGATTTTCTTAAGTAAACTATTTTCTTATTGTCTCCACATTTTTCCGTACCAGTTTTTGAGAATATGAATTCTCGCGTAACACACTAAATGTTGATTCCCCATGAGTCGAGATGTCGCTAAGTAATTTATCAACTACATAGCCAAACGCATTAACTTTACTGCATCTGAAGTAGAATTTCAGCGTCGTTATTTGTTATAAGCCGAGAAATGTACCTTCGCGCAATTTTTACAGGCGGTCTCACACACTTTGCTGCGTCTGAAGTAAAATTTCAGCGTCGTTGTTTGCTATAAGCCGGGAAATTAGAGTCGCTGCTTCGCATCATTTTTATAGGTAGTCTCACACACTTTGCTGCATCTGAGCTTCATACTAATACATGCATAATTTTTGCATGACGAGAATACGGGTGATACGGTCAATAAACGCCGGAGGTGAGTCATTTAAACCTTGTTGCTAGATAATACCGCATTCGGCTACGACAAAGTTGCCCTGCAACAAAAAATAGAAGCCCTAATGATCATGCAGAGGAAAGTTCAATTATACATCGAATTATTCGAATAGACCAGTGCTTTTCAAGCTGTGTGACGGTTCGCACTCGTGCGAATGAAAATAAATGCAGTGCGAATGACGAAGATGGTGCGAACGGTACGAATGAAAATCCCGGATGAGTGCGAATGACGAAGGTGGTGCCAATGGTGCGAATGAAAATCCCGGATGAGTGAGAATGAAAATCGTGAATAATAATTGTTAATTTTTATGACCTGGAATACTTCAAATAAACCTAATTAGAAATTCAAGGGCAGTGTAACTTTTGTTGTTGCGACGCAATTGTAAAAACTTGTTTAACTTACGACCCACCATACTAATCGTAGCTCTCCCAAGCCGTCGTGAATTGATATTTTCGCACTCTAATTATTACGTAACCAAAGGCCTGGCTTGGAAGCTTGTGTAGTGGCAGACATATACAGTATATCAGCCAGTCTGAGCCTGCGACAGGCTGAAAAATGACGTCAAATTGACTTTATGCTTTCTTTCGCTAAACAATCATCATACTTTTGTAATAACTGTTCGATTTGTGCGAGGCACGCGGATAGTAGTAAATACCATCATTACAGACTCACAATTGCAAGTTAGTGTAATGCAAATTTTACCCCTTCAAGGGTTATAAAAGTATGGACGGCAAAAGGTATAATTTTGGGTCGACATGGTGCCTTAGCTATCTGTCAATAGGTAAGTAATATTTGTTGAAATAGTTGCTATTGATCATAGACCAAGCTTGCTTTCAGAGCTGGAAACTAAACGCATATGAAAATTTACCTAGGTGTTCCCCACACGCATCAAATGTAGGCCTACTCAAGTGTTTATGAGGTGGCGAATAGTTCGACGGTTGTTGGCACGCAAGGACGTCACATAGAATTGTGGAGTTTTCTGTAAACTATAATCCAGTGATCTATTTTCAATCACTATATTTTTCATTAATCTAAACTAAGTACTGTTAGTAGGCAAACCCTAGGAAAGTATATCCTCTGATAAAAGCAGGAGTAATTTGTTATCCGTGAAATAAATAGATGGTGCGACTCTAATGGACATAAAGAAATGAAAATTTTGTAAAATAGATATTTTTCGGTATGCTAAATTCGGCTACGCGCTGCTAGACTTCTTGGCCGCATGAAATAGGATGTTTTAGCTTCAACCTCAACGCATTAGCACACCGAATTTAAATATAGGCGATAAATAATATACAGTAGCTCCCATTTTAATGAAAAAATAAAAATAAAAAAGCGTGAAAAAATTGCATTTATCCTGGAACGCACCAAGAAAAACCGTATGAATTTGTAAAGTAGTTAGAAAACTACACTATTCCGCTACACTAAAGACTTAAACAACCCGGATTTTGTATGGTGTATACTAATTTTACATTGCGGAGTATTCAGTAAAGTTCAATCCAGTGATTCTCCATCTATTTTCAATCACGATCCTCTTATTTGTCTAGGCTTCGAACCCCACACCCAGTACGTTTTATGGGGATTAATATTTTCGGAGTCAAGTATATGGTATCGAGACTTCATGAAACTTACTTGCAAATAGTTACTTCTACCCTAATTTAAAAGGTTTCTCAGATATCGTTACAATGGAACTGGGTTGAGCGAGCGGTTAAGGCATTGGACTTAAGTTTCAATGAACAGGTGTTCACGTGGGTTCGAACCCCACACCCAGCTTTACACGACGTTTTTTGTAAAATGAATACTAATATTATTGAAAAAATAAAAAATAAAAAGAGCAAAAAATTACATTTTATCCCGGAACGCAACAAGAAAAATCGTATGAATTTGTAAACTACTTATTCATGACATAATAATAATTCTACTTGTACACTTTTTCACACTTTATAACACTTTAAGTAGTACTTAACAGTTTCAGTTTTAAATAAAATACGGAATATAAACTAATCGAAAAATTCGGTTACCAATTTCGCGTAGGCTATGCATACAAATGAGGAAAGTTACATCAACGCGTGTTAACTAGTTGTATCGAGTTATCGAATGATTTTTTTCTTTACATCAAAATAACTAGAGTGTGTAACTACATTAAAAACGTATCTAAATGAGCTCCAGGTCATTGTGATTATGCAGCATACCAAATTTCATCACACATTTCATGATGGAACAACTTTAAAACTAACGCAGTTCTATAGCAACTTTTGCCTAAATCTGTTTTCGGTAGCATGTACATATCCATAGTCAGATTTAATAACAGAATTACCATGCTAATATGTGACTCCTCACCTTGAAACTTGGTACATAGTTGTAGGACATTGTGATTATGCAGCATACCAAATTTCTTCACGCATTTCATAATGGAACAACTTTAAAACCAACGCGGCTCTACATCGACTTTTTTGCGTACATCTGTTTTGCGGAGCGTATAGCACGTACCTATACATAGTCAACTTTAATAACGGAATTACCATGCTTAACATTGAATCCCAACTCTAAACTTGATTCGTAGTTGTAGGACATTGTGGCAATGCACCATGCTAAATTTCATCGCACATCTAATGATGGATCACCTTTAAAACTAACGCAGTCGAATACCGACTTTTAAGCATATCTGTTTTGCGTGAACATAGCATATACCTATGCATAGTCAATTTTAATAGCAGAATTACCGTGTTAAACATTGAATTCCCACCCTGAAAGCTGGTACGCGATTATAGGACACTATAACAATGCACCATACCAAATCCAATCACACATTTCATGATGGAACAACTTTAAAACGAACGCGGCTCTACATCGACTTTTTGCGTATATCTGTTTTGCGGGGGGGCGTATAGCACGTACTCATACATAGCTAACTTTAATAACGGAATTACCATGCTTAACATTGAATCCCAACTCTAAACTTGATACGTAGTTGTAGGACATTATGGCAATGAACCATGCTAAATTTCATCACACATCTAATGATGGAACACCTTTGAAACTATCGCAGTCGCATACCGACTTTTACACATATCTGTTTTTCGTGAACATAGCATATACCCATACATAGTCAATTTTAATAACAGAATTAGCATGCTAAACCTTAAATTCTCACCTTGAACGTTGATACCCAGTTGTAGGACATAATAACAATGCACCATACCAAATTTCGTCAGGCATTTCATGATGTAACACTTTCAAAACCAACGCAGTTCTATACAGGCTTTTGGCTAAATCTGTTTTTCCGTAGCGCGTACCTATACATAGTCAACTTTAATATCAATACATGTTTATCGTAAGTCCTACACAGTCATGATATCCGGCCGAGTTTGGCTTTTAGAAAACATTATACCGACAACGCGACATCTTACAAAATTGAAACCGCGGTGACTGCTTGAGAGACCTACCAGTGATATTGCGGTAATCTAGTTACTTCCACAAAATAGTATGTATTCAACTTACTTTCCACAAATCTAACGCGCAAAACAATTTACTTTGCTAACGAAAAGTGCTGAGTCATCATATCATTATCCACGCAACAATACACCTAAAACATACTATCGTACAAAATGTTACTGTAGGCATTTCATGTTAATCTTGGGGGGTTCAATAATTTAGGAGCCATACTTGTATTCGCTAGATGGCGTATGCTTGACGATACTTCCTGGTCTGGTCTAAGGGAATATTCTGGATATAGCTGTGATAGGGTACAGTTTGTCAATAGTAATTGGCCCACCGGACGTTCCCCCACTGTATTTACCGATCTTGTTGGGACAATATCTTATTCGTGCTACTACTGTGTCGTATTATAATTTGGATATAAGGAAATTCGATCAATTGGAACTTCAAGCAATATACTTTTCTACCGTACTTCAAGATCGCGTATATTTACATCGGGAAACTTATAGGACTTTGCGGCGCTGTAAGTTCAAGGGAAGACAGCTTACACAGAATCACATAGGCAGTTCAGCGACCGCAACAGTAAATACAGCTAAAGGTCCGGTCGTGGAGTATTGGAATATACAGTGCAACGCCTGGAAGCGGAACTAAACAAAGGACAGGACGGCTATCGGTACATAAGGAAAGGACAATTCCATATTGTGTGGATTGGTGCCGGTAATAGGACTTGCTTCATTTATACTAATATTGGAGAAAAGGACACACTTCTGTTGAAGAAAACACTAAGTTGGTGTACTCTGGTTTCATAATGACTCCTGGAAGAAATAAGAAGAAGTCTGGAAAGGCTTCAGGTGGTGGCCGAAATGGTGCTAATTCAAGGAATTCTACTTTGGTGGGTGAAGATAACGTAGATTCGGATCCTAATAGAATCATGGCCGAGGATTACAAGCATGGCCACACCGTGATATCGAACAGGAGAACTAGAGGAACCTCCGCTTATATTGAAAACATGAAGCAAGAGTTTGACTTCCATGTCAAAGAGGTATTGCGACAGTGCAAATGTCTGAATGACCTACTAGAGTCACGGGACGGTCGGGAATATGTTTCAAAAGCATATTTAGATATGCGAAAGAAGTTTGCTCTACTACAAGATTTTTGGATTGATCTTGAGCCTCGTCTTAGGCCAGAGGAATCGGAAGCAATTTCTTGTTCATTCAAGGATATACAAGATCGGGTAGAAGAGACTGGCTACAACGCAAAGGATTATTTGGATGAGTACAATGGCGAAACGAAGGCTAAGTTCTCTGAGCCCACTGCGAGACGAAATAGGCTTGTTGTACTAGAAGATTCAAACTCTCCTGATAGAGAGACTGCTCTGCTGCTTGAACAGAACCAACGAGACTACGAGCAGAAGATGAAGGACCTGTCGGCTCAGAATCAACGAGACATACAAAGGCTAATGGATAGAGGGCGGAAGTCGAAACCGAGTAGTGTACTGGATAACACCGAAAATGTAATGGATAGAGCTCCTAATAACGATGGTGCTCATGGGATATATCATGTTAATGCAAATCTGGATCAGGTTTTGAAGGAATTGGCTGTTTCGAATGCTATGTTGGCACGATCCTGTGGTCTACCAGAAATTAAGGTTGGTGTTTTTGATGGCAATATTCTTGAATATTTAGCCTGGGAAACTTCGTTTGATGCATTGATTCAATCGAAGACATGCAATGTGCATGAGCTCTTGAACTATCTAGAGTCGCATCTATCTGGTGAGCCTAAGGAAATGATAAAGGGTTTACTGCTCTTGCAGAATAGAGATGCCTATGAAAGAGCACGTAAGAGATTGAAAACTAGATACGGCAACGACAATGTAATTGGAAATGCATTTTTGAATCGACTATCCTCTTGGCCAAAAATCAATGTCAAAGATGGGATTGGTCTAAGAAAATTTGCAGACTTTTTGGATCAAATAGCGGCAGCTGAGCCGAAAATACCTGCGCTTGGTGTTTTGAACTATGCCATTGAGAGTAATAAAATCATTGGAAAACTACCGCAATTTCTGAGAGGTAAATGGCGGGATGAAGTTTACAAATGGCAAAGTAAATATGGTGAGGCGTCATATCCACCATTGAAAGAAGTGGCAGGATTTGTCGATGTCTGTGCCGAAAAGATGAATATTCCAGAATTGGATGATCTGGATTCGCCAAATAACAAAGGGAAAATTGACTCTCCTGAAGTAGTGAGCTATAAAGACTCTTACAAAGGAAAATTTAAGGTCACATCGTTCTCGACAGAATGTCAGGACGACACGAGTGCTACAAGGACAAAGTGTTATTTTTGTGACGAACTACATCACATTGATGATTGTGAAGGCTTTGGAAAGCTATCCCATATGGAGAAACGGGAATTTATAATGAAACGAGGACTATGTTTTGGTTGTGGCTCGTCGCAAGACCACATGGCCAAGTTCTGCACAGCAAGAATAACTTGCAGGATATGTAAAAGGAGGCATATGACATCGCTGCATATAGAAACTGATGAGGTGGACTCGAAATGTACGCAAGTGTGCTCCAAGAAAGGACAGAAGGGAGGTAAGCAAAATACTATGATCGTTCCGGTTTATGTGAGTACTGCTGCCAATCCATCCAAGAAGGTCAAATGTTATTGTGCGCTAGATGGTCAATGTAATCGGACTTTCATGGTTGATGATCTGAAGGAAAGTTTAGGACTGGAATCTGTCAATACTAAGTTGCAGATGTCCACATTGTACAAATCTGGTGCAGTCATTAACTCAAGCAGGATCACTGGAATTATAGTTTCAAGTATCGATGAAACTTCTTCTGTCACTATTCCTCAAGTGTACACAAGAGCAGAAATTCCAGTTGAAATTTCACAAATCCCCAAACCTCAGGTTGCAAGAGAGTGGGCTCATCTTCGGAGCATTGCGGATAAAATTATGCCCTACGACCCATCTATGAAGGTTGGAATATTAATTGGTGCTGATGTTCCCAACGCGTTACGTCCTCGTGAGATTGTAGCCGGTGGTGATTCGGATCCATATGGTCAACTATCTATGTTTGGTTGGGGAATTGTTGGTAATGTTTGTAAAGACTTGACGGGTGAATCACCTAGCGTGGTATCGCATCATACTATTGTGAGAGATGCACAAATGGAAGAAGGCTTTGAAACTTCAGAAGTTGTTGGTGACGGGAATACCGCCTTTGTATACATGTCAAAGGCGAAGGAAGTTATGTGTCCACAGAATATCAATCATTTGCTAGAAATGGATTTCATCGAACATAGGAATTTGGAAGCTTCTTTGTCGGTTGAGGACAAGCGTTTTATGGACATCCTCTCAAAAGGTGTTGCAAGGAGAGAGGATGGGCATTACGAATTCCCTTTGCCATTGAAATACGACAATGTTAGAGTGCCAAACAACAGAGCTTTGGCTGCGAAAAGAGCGGAGCAGGTCAAAAGAAGATTGAGTAAAAACCAGAATCTTCATGAGGAGTATAAGGATCAAATGAATCTGACTATTGAAAAGTATGCGGAAAAGGTTCCAGAAGACATACTTGATTTAAAGAATGGTCGTATCAACTACATACCTCATTCTCCTGTTTTTCATAACAAGAAAGGAAGTCTTCGTATTGTAAATGATATGAGTGCCAAGTACGGTGGTCTGTGCATTAATGACGTACTATTGAGTGGACCAAATTTGATGGACAATATGACGGGAATCTTGTTGAGATTCAGAAAGAACGAAGTAGCCATCATGGCGGACATTGAAAAAATGTTTTTTCAATTTTATGTCAATGAAAAGGATCGTGATATGCTGAGATTTCTGTGGTGGAAAGATGGAGATATTTCAAGGGAACTTTTAGAGTATCGTATGAAGGTATTTCCCTTTGGAAGTGTCTCATCGCCAGGCGCGGCCATGTATGGCATGAAGTTGGCCGCTGATGATGGAGAGCAAGAGTTCGGCTCCAAGGCTGCAGAATTTGTTCGATCCAATTTCTACGTGGATGATGGATTAACCTCGGTAGAAAATGTGGATGAAGCTGTTGAATTGGTGAAAAACAGCGTGGGTATATGTGGAAAGGCTGGATTGAGACTGCATAAATTTGTGTCGAACAAAATGCAAGTATTGGAATCGATTGATAAATCGGAAAGGGCGAAGGGATTGCAGGACATTGACTTCGATACTATGTCATCGTTGACAGAGAGGTCTTTGGGAATTTTATGGAATCCATCATTGGATGTGTTTCGGTTCCACAGGGAATTGGTGGATAAACCAGTAACAAGACGAACAGTATTGAGTGTCGTATCGTCTATCTTTGATCCGATGGGTTTTCTAGCCCCTGTTCTGCTGGTTGGAAAGGTATTATTGCAAGAATTGTGCAAAATGAAACTTGATTGGGACACTGCGCTACCAGAAAGTTATGCTCGTAGATGGGAAGATTGGTTAAATGATTTGAACAATTTGGATAAAATTCAAATCAAAAGATGTGTGAAACCTGATGAATTCGGCACCGTTGAGGGAGTGGAGCTTCACCATTTTTCCGACGCATGTGAGTATGGATACGGGCAATGCTCATATCTCCGCTTGGTTGATGATAAAGGGAAAGTGCATTGCACTCTCATTATGTCAAAATCGAGAGTTGCACCCTTGAAGCAAGTGTCAATTCCTAGGATGGAACTGACTGCGGCTGTGGTATCAGCCAAGATGAGCAAATTTCTCAACACAGAGTTGCAGTATGAAAATTTGAATGAGTATTTTTGGACTGACAGCAATGTTGTTTTGGGATATATAAATAACGTAGCGAGGCGATTTCATGTTTTCGTGGCAAACAGAGTTCAACTGATACATGATTTGACAGACTCTTCTGCATGGATGCATGTGGCAGGACATGATAATCCAAGTGACATTGCAAGCAGAGGTACGTCGCTGGAAAAACTTTTATCACTTTCGTTATGGTGGGATGGACCGCAATTCTTGTGGAAAGAGGGAAGATTTGAAATACCAAAGGACGCTCATCCATCAGGCGAAGCTGTGGATGACTTGGTAGATGTGGAAGTCAGAAAGGCTGTGTCACTCAGTACAACTTCCAATGAAAATTCGGGATCTAAATCTTGGAATACAAACTTGAAACAGTTTTCGTCGTGGTTCAAGGCAAAACGGGCTGTTGCAAACTGCCTGCAATTCAAAGACAGATTGAAGGGTTTGCCCATAAACAGTTCTCTCACTATTGAAAGGTTATCAGTGGCAGAAAGGATCATCTTGAAAGACTTACAGAGTGAATTCTTTCCTGATGACATGGAACGTCTTGATCCTGCATCAAAGTCGAAAAGTTCTTCTGTAAAGAAAGGCAGTCCTTTGTACAAACTAGATCCATTTGTGGACAGAGATGGCTTGATAAGAGTTGGCGGAAGAATCCGTAATAGCTCTTTGTCTTCTGAAGTCAAGAATCCAATTTTGCTGCCTCGGAAATCTCACGTAACGGACTTGATTATTCGCCATTTTCATGGAAAGGTCAATCATATGGGACGTGGAATCACGCACAATGAGATACGTCAACATGGATATTGGATTATAGGTGGTGTGAGTGCTGTCTCTCAGCACATCCACCAATGCATAACTTGTCGGAAATTACGGAAACCATTATCGGCACAAAAGATGTGCGAATTACCAGAGTCGAGAATGGCTGAGCAAGGTCCATTCACATTTTGCTCGTGCGATTTCTTCGGACCATTTGAAATCAAAGAAAGGCGATCCGTATTGAAAAGGTACGGAGTTATTTTCTCTTGTTTGTCATCCAGAGCTATACACTTGGAGACAACAAACTCTATGGACTTGGATTCATTTATTAATGCACTGAGAAGATTTCTTGCAAGGAGAGGACCGATAAAATCACTGTTGAGTGATTGCGGAAGCAACATCATTGGGGGAAAGAATGCTTTCCAAAAGGCGATTGGTGAGATGAATCAGAAAAAGGTCAGAGATTATCTATTGTCTGAAAATTGTGATCTGATAGAATTCAACTTTCACGTGCCAAAAGCTAGTCATATGAATGGGAATGTCGAACGCCAAATTCTTACGGTGCGTCGTGTTTTGGAACCATTGCTTTGTCAAATAGGTTCACATTTGGATGATGAATCACTCAGAACCTTTTTCGCAGAAGTGGAAAATGTGGTAAATTCAAGACCACTAACTGTTATCAATTTGGGTGATGTCAATGCGCCAGAACCATTGACACCAAATCATCTGTTAACGATGAAACCAAAAATTTTGTTGTCACCTCCAGGGGAATTTGGCAAGCCAGATCTCTATGCAAGAAGGCGCTGGAGAAGAACACAATACGCTGTGAATCAATTTTGGTTCAGATGGAGAAGGGAGTTTTTACCTGGCATGCAACAACGCACTAAATGGAGCAAAGTTAGTCGAAATGTTCGAGTGGGAGATATTGTTATCGTTCATGATGATGACCTTCCGCGAAACTCTTGGAAATTGGGAATCGTACACTCGGTTTCGAACTCGACAGATGGGCTGGTGCGAAAGGCTAAGATACGCATCGCCGACCGTACTATTGATCAGTACGGAAGAAGAATCAACGATGTGCAGTTTTTGGAGCGACCTATCCACAAATTGGTCGTGCTTCTCGCTGCAGAGGAAGTTACCGAGGATTCCACCGACGAGGAGCCACTAATGGACTAATGTTTTACTTAATTTGCAAAAAAGTTCTTTGTCATTTTATAACTTTTTTGGGGGGGTATGTTACTGTAGGCATTTCATGTTAATCTTGGGGGGTTCAATAATTTAGGAGCCATACTTGTATTCGCTAGATGGCGTATGCTTGACGATACTTCCTGGTCTGGTCTAAGGGAATATTCTGGATATAGCTGTGATAGGGTACAGTTTGTCAATAGTAATTGGCCCACCGGACGTTCCCCCACTGTATTTACCGATCTTGTTGGGACAATATCTTATTCGTGCTACTACTGTGTCGTATTATAATTTGGATATAAGGAAATTCGATCAATTGGAACTTCAAGCAATATACTTTTCTACCGTACTTCAAGATCGCGTATATTTACATCGGGAAACTTATAGGACTTTGCGGCGCTGTAAGTTCAAGGGAAGACAGCTTACACAGAATCACATAGGCAGTTCAGCGACCGCAACACAAAATGGTCGCTAACCTCTTTGTGCACCAGCTGTAAATCTCACAAGCAACAAGTTTCAAGATTCCAGTTATTGAAAAAATGTTAAAGTGTTTCTCCTGCGCCAAGTCGTTATGTTTACGAAAGCGTATATTGTAATATCATGATCGATTTGCATTCGTTGCTCACAAACTGTCACTACTCTAGATAATTATTTTTCACTCAAACACAACAGCATACTTGTCGCCATTCGTTTTCATCAAGCACGAGTTCAATAAACTTACTTACTACGACATGAATTGGTATTTTTATGTTGTGTAAATAGGTAATAATTAATTTTAGTAACACTATACCAACATCATCGAGTTGTGCGAATAGATTTACATGTGGTGTTATGGTTTTAATCGAAGTGCACTGCACGATCTAATGTAGAGTCATCTCTATTGTATAGCAACTCGGTAATCGAAATGCATGCATTAACATTTAAACAGCGATCGTGTTTCATCACGCGAAAAATATGTTCACTACTGCGATACTCTGCACAGGGCATGCAAATCCTTCTCACACTCGTAATAGTATACCAACGGCTACCGGCGACAACGTTTAACAATACCAACGACACTAAACATACGATACCTACCCAATCTGCAAATTGTTTCGATTTATTCTGTCTGTTTCAATTTAAGATAAGGAAGCCCATTTCACTCAATGTATCGATGCCTACGGTACTCTACAAAATTTTCTGATTAATTCTCCCTATGCTTATTTATCACAAGAAAGATGATTTGATACCTAAAGTACGAAATACTTTTTCGCTTGAGCTAAGCCGCAGCGCCTGGAGTGGAATTTTACGGGGTATGTGGGCTCATTTCGTAGGGCTCTATGCCATAGGAGCATACTTTACGCTCCAATTCGATTCCCACACATTCCATATAATTACTAACAGAACCATTGAGTACCAGCCTTGACATTTTCCGTAGTACTAGATGGCATGTATACAATTTCACGACATCCGACATTACGACGAAGACTATCAAAATATCGAAAGAAGCCCTCTATTCTTTTCTGAAATAATCAAGGTTTTATCAGGACTTCCCTTCATATAAACTCCAGCAGAATCACTAATAACCTCCCAAGTGTACTCTATTTACTCTAATTTGATACTCGTGTACCAAATCCCTATTTTCCGCAAGTATGATAGAGGCTATCGCTCGATACTCAACGATTCGTAATTTTGCTGGAATACAAGTACAATTAGTTTAAAGTAGTTTGAGGTTACGTTTGTATCACCTCGACAAGTGCTATTATCAAAAAATGCTTTTGCTAAACTCTTACACTTTCACTAAACTTCTACACTGAATCTTGTAAAGTAGATAGAAAAGGAAAACTATTAACATAAGGTAAGTGAGAAGCACGCAAATTTCGATTGCATACAAATGCCACAAACTGCGCTAACTTCCAGAGTTGTTAAGTATAGAAGTACTCGTACGTCTTGAGAATACCCAAGTAGGTTTTTTGCCTACATGTACCAAATACTCTCAAGTCCTTATGATATTGGAGTACATCAACTTCATGATAGCTACAGTATTAAACAGAAATAGACCTAGAGTACTAACGTTTTTGCGCAGTGAGAGTTCGCAAATTATCGAAGTATTTTTGTTATTTTTATTGCGATAAGTCATTCTGCAGCGCAAAAATGCGTCGTAGGATATAGATGAAACTAGCACCACTCATCAAGACCGCTGATAACAGTACATTTCAACATTTAGTTGCAGTAAATTTCGAGTAAAGTACAAGAAGTGATGATTTCCGAGTGAGTTAAAAAGTAAGTATTGCAGGTATAGTTTACCTGAAAATCGAATACTCTGAAATAGAAGTAGATGCAGTGTAAATAGTTAATCACTTGATTAAGTATAGCGCAAGCAGATAAAACCTATACTTGAGTACTACAAAATACACGAGTACTTCGCTATCGACTCCCTCCACGTAATAAGTGACTACGGTTTAAGACTGCTTTTACCGATACTCGTCAGTTTCCGTTTTAGATAGAATTCGGAAACCAAATAATTTCATAAACATAAGCTAATTAAATGAATTTACTCGAATGTACTATGCCGCGCTGATAAGATTAATTATAATATACTTGTCATGTTAGAGCGATTTTTCTAGCGTAGAAAATCTTTAAAATGTAGTAAGCAGGCCAATATGAAGATATTCGTTGAGCTGAATAAACATAAAAAATACTCTAGACTACTTTATCGGTACTTTACAGTTTCAGTTTTAGATAAAATTTGTCCCTTTCACTCCTCGCTATCTAAACATGTTTAGAATATATTATTTGCGATGATACGAACCCGTAAAGTACTCAAGTAGCTTTTCGTTGGATATAGATGAAACTGACACCATTCACCAAGACCACTGGCCCACTGACAAAAAGTACATTTCAACATTTTAGTAACAGTAAAGTCCTACTAAAGTACAAGAAGTCATGATTTCCGAGTGAGTTAAAAAGTAAGTATTGAAGGTATAGTTTGCTCGAAAACCGAAAAAACTCTGAAATAGAAGTAGATGCAGTGTAAATAGTCAATCACTTCATTTAGTATAGCGCAAGCAGGGCAAACCTATACTTGAGTACTCCAAAATATACAAGTACTCCCTCCACGTAAAAAGCGACTAGGGTTTAGACTACTTTATCGGTACTTGACAGTTTTAGATAAAATTTGGTGAGACTTTAAATTTTAAAGTAGTTTGAGCTTACGTTTGTATCACCTTGACAAGTATCATTATCAGACATGAAAATGATACTATCACCTAATACAGAAGTTAACACACGTCAATGTGCTTCGGAATTCACGAGAAATTGCTTACTAAGAGAAGTATATTCTTGTATACACAATAGTGGAGAGAATCTTTAAAATGTAGTAAGCAGGCCGATGGGTATTCATTGAGTTGTATAAACATAAAAAACATTCCCGCGCGCGTCTTAGTATTAGGTGGTAGGGTAGGAAGTGTTAGGTTTAGGAGCGCGCGGGAATGTTTTTTATGTTTATACAACTCAATGAATACCCATCGGCCTGCTTACTACATTTTAAAGATTCTCTCCACTATTGTGTATACAAGAATATACTTCTCTTAGTAAGCAATTTCTCGTGAATTCCGAAGCACATTGACGTGTGTTAACTTCTGTATTAGGTGATAGTATCATTTTCATGTCTGATAATGATACTTGTCAAGGTGATACAAACGTAAGCTCAAACTACTTTAAAATTTAAAGTCTCACCAAATTTTATCTAAAACTGTCAAGTACCGATAAAGTAGTCTAAACCCTAGTCGCTTTTTACGTGGAGGGAGTACTTGTATATTTTGGAGTACTCAAGTATAGGTTTGCCCTGCTTGCGCTATACTAAATGAAGTGATTGACTATTTACACTGCATCTACTTCTATTTCAGAGTTTTTTCGGTTTTCGAGCAAACTATACCTTCAATACTTACTTTTTAACTCACTCGGAAATCATGACTTCTTGTACTTTAGTAGGACTTTACTGTTACTAAAATGTTGAAATGTACTTTTTGTCAGTGGGCCAGTGGTCTTGGTGAATGGTGTCAGTTTCATCTATATCCAACGAAAAGCTACTTGAGTACTTTACGGGTTCGTATCATCGCAAATAATATATTCTAAACATGTTTAGATAGCGAGGAGTGAAAGGGACAAATTTTATCTAAAACTGAAACTGTAAAGTACCGATAAAGTAGTCTAGAGTATTTTTTATGTTTATTCAGCTCAACGAATATCTTCATATTGGCCTGCTTACTACATTTTAAAGATTTTCTACGCTAGAAAAATCGCTCTAACATGACAAGTATATTATAATTAATCTTATCAGCGCGGCATAGTACATTCGAGTAAATTCATTTAATTAGCTTATGTTTATGAAATTATTTGGTTTCCGAATTCTATCTAAAACGGAAACTGACGAGTATCGGTAAAAGCAGTCTTAAACCGTAGTCACTTATTACGTGGAGGGAGTCGATAGCGAAGTACTCGTGTATTTTGTAGTACTCAAGTATAGGTTTTATCTGCTTGCGCTATACTTAATCAAGTGATTAACTATTTACACTGCATCTACTTCTATTTCAGAGTATTCGGTTTTCAGGTAAACTATACCTGCAATACTTACTTTTTAACTCACTCGGAAATCATCACTTCTTGTACTTTACTCGAAATTTACTGCAACTAAATGTTGAAATGTACTGTTATCAGCGGTCTTGATGAGTGGTGCTAGTTTCATCTATATCCTACGACGCATTTTTGCGCTGCAGAATGACTTATCGCAATAAAAATAACAAAAATACTTCGATAATTTGCGAACTCTCACTGCGCAAAAACGTTAGTACTCTAGGTCTATTTCTGTTTAATACTGTAGCTATCATGAAGTTGATGTACTCCAATATCATAAGGACTTGAGAGTATTTGGTACATGTAGGCAAAAAACCTACTTGGGTATTCTCAAGACGTACGAGTACTTCTATACTTAACAACTCTGGAAGTTAGCGCAGTTTGTGGCATTTGTATGCAATCGAAATTTGCGTGCTTCTCACTTACCTTATGTTAATAGTTTTCCTTTTCTATCTACTTTACAAGATTCAGTGTAGAAGTTTAGTGAAAGTGTAAGAGTTTAGCAAAAGCATTTTTTGATAATAGCACTTGTCGAGGTGATACAAACGTAACCTCAAACTACTTTAAACTAATTGTACTTGTATTCCAGCAAAATTACGAATCGTTGAGTATCGAGCGATAGCCTCTATCATACTTGCGGAAAATAGGGATTTGGTACACGAGTATCAAATTAGAGTAAATAGAGTACACTTGGGAGGTTATTAGTGATTCTGCTGGAGTTTATATGAAGGGAAGTCCTGATAAAACCTTGATTATTTCAGAAAAGAATAGAGGGCTTCTTTCGATATTTTGATAGTCTTCGTCGTAATGTCGGATGTCGTGAAATTGTATACATGCCATCTAGTACTACGGAAAATGTCAAGGCTGGTACTCAATGGTTCTGTTAGTAATTATATGGAATGTGTGGGAATCGAATTGGAGCGTAAAGTATGCTCCTATGGCATAGAGCCCTACGAAATGAGCCCACATACCCCGTAAAATTCCACTCCAGGCGCTGCGGCTTAGCTCAAGCGAAAAAGTATTTCGTACTTTAGGTATCAAATCATCTTTCTTGTGATAAATAAGCATAGGGAGAATTAATCAGAAAATTTTGTAGAGTACCGTAGGCATCGATACATTGAGTGAAATGGGCTTCCTTATCTTAAATTGAAACAGACAGAATAAATCGAAACAATTTGCAGATTGGGTAGGTATCGTATGTTTAGTGTCGTTGGTATTGTTAAACGTTGTCGCCGGTAGCCGTTGGTATACTATTACGAGTGTGAGAAGGATTTGCATGCCCTGTGCAGAGTATCGCAGTAGTGAACATATTTTTCGCGTGATGAAACACGATCGCTGTTTAAATGTTAATGCATGCATTTCGATTACCGAGTTGCTATACAATAGAGATGACTCTACATTAGATCGTGCAGTGCACTTCGATTAAAACCATAACACCACATGTAAATCTATTCGCACAACTCGATGATGTTGGTATAGTGTTACTAAAATTAATTATTACCTATTTACACAACATAAAAATACCAATTCATGTCGTAGTAAGTAAGTTTATTGAACTCGTGCTTGATGAAAACGAATGGCGACAAGTATGCTGTTGTGTTTGAGTGAAAAATAATTATTTAGAGTAGTGACAGTTTGTGAGCAACGAATGCAAATCGATCATGATATTACAATATACGCTTTCGTAAACATAACGACTTGGCGCAGGAGAAACACTTTAACATTTTTTCAATAACTGGAATCTTGAAACTTGTTGCTTGTGAGATTTACAGCTGGTGCACAAAGAGGTTAGCGACCATTTTGTACGATAGTATGTTTTAGGTGTATTGTTGCGTGGATAATGATATGATGACTCAGCACTTTTCGTTAGCAAAGTAAATTGTTTTGCGCGTTAGATTTGTGGAAAGTAAGTTGAATACATACTATTTTGTGGAAGTAACTAGATTACCGCAATATCACTGGTAGGTCTCTCAAGCAGTCACCGCGGTTTCAATTTTGTAAGATGTCGCGTTGTCGGTATAATGTTTTCTAAAAGTCAAACTCGGCCGGATATCATGACTGTGTAGGACTTACGATAAACATGTATTGATATTAAAGTTGACTATGTATAGGTACGCGCTACGGAAAAACAGATTTAGCCAAAAGCCTGTATAGAACTGCGTTGGTTTTGAAAGTGTTACATCATGAAATGCCTGACGAAATTTGGTATGGTGCATTGTTATTATGTCCTACAACTGGGTATCAACGTTCAAGGTGAGAATTTAAGGTTTAGCATGCTAATTCTGTTATTAAAATTGACTATGTATGGGTATATGCTATGTTCACGAAAAACAGATATGTGTAAAAGTCGGTATTCGACTGCGATAGTTTCAAAGGTGTTCCATCATTAGATGTGTGATGAAATTTAGCATGGTTCATTGCCATAATGTCCTACAACTACGTATCAAGTTTAGAGTTGGGATTCAATGTTAAGCATGGTAATTCCGTTATTAAAGTTAGCTATGTATGAGTACGTGCTATACGCCCCCCGCAAAACAGATATACGCAAAAAGTCGATGTAGAGCCGCGTTCGTTTTAAAGTTGTTCCATCATGAAATGTGTGATTGGATTTGGTATGGTGCATTGTTATAGTGTCCTATAATCGCGTACCAACTTTCAGGGTGGGAATTCAATGTTTAACACGGTAATTCTGCTATTAAAATTGACTATGCATAGGTATATGCTATGTTCACGCAAAACAGATATGCTTAAAAGTCGGTATTCGACTGCGTTAGTTTTAAAGGTGATCCATCATTAGATGTGCGATGAAATTTAGCATGGTGCATTGCCACAATGTCCTACAACTACGAATCAAGTTTAGAGTTGGGATTCAATGTTAAGCATGGTAATTCCGTTATTAAAGTTGACTATGTATAGGTACGTGCTATACGCTCCGCAAAACAGATGTACGCAAAAAAGTCGATGTAGAGCCGCGTTAGTTTTAAAGTTGTTCCATTATGAAATGCGTGAAGAAATTTGGTATGCTGCATAATCACAATGTCCTACAACTACGTACCAAGTTTCAAGGTGAGGAGTCACATATTAGCATGGTAATTCTGTTATTAAATCTGACTATGGATATGTACATGCTACCGAAAACAGATTTAGGCAAAAGTTGCTATAGAACTGCGTTAGTTTTAAAGTTGTTCCATCATGAAATGTGTGATGAAATTTGGTATGCTGCATAATCACAATGACCTGGAGCTCATTTAGATACGTTTTTAATGTAGTTACACACTCTAGTTATTTTGATGTAAAGAAAAAAATCATTCGATAACTCGATACAACTAGTTAACACGCGTTGATGTAACTTTCCTCATTTGTATGCATAGCCTACGCGAAATTGGTAACCGAATTTTTCGATTAGTTTATATTCCGTATTTTATTTAAAACTGAAACTGTTAAGTACTACTTAAAGTGTTATAAAGTGTGAAAAAGTGTACAAGTAGAATTATTATTATGTCATGAATAAGTAGTTTACAAATTCATACGATTTTTCTTGTTGCGTTCCGGGATAAAATGTAATTTTTTGCTCTTTTTATTTTTTATTTTTTCAATAATATTAGTATTCATTTTACAAAAAACGTCGTGTAAAGCTGGGTGTGGGGTTCGAACCCACGTGAACACCTGTTCATTGAAACTTAAGTCCAATGCCTTAACCGCTCGCTCAACCCAGTTCCATTGTAACGATATCTGAGAAACCTTTTAAATTAGGGTAGAAGTAACTATTTGCAAGTAAGTTTCATGAAGTCTCGATACCATATACTTGACTCCGAAAATATTAATCCCCATAAAACGTACTGGGTGTGGGGTTCGAAGCCTAGACAAATAAGAGGATCGTGATTGAAAATAGATGGAGAATCACTGGATTGAACTTTACTGAATACTCCGCAATGTAAAATTAGTATACACCATACAAAATCCGGGTTGTTTAAGTCTTTAGTGTAGCGGAATAGTGTAGTTTTCTAACTACTTTACAAATTCATACGGTTTTTCTTGGTGCGTTCCAGGATAAATGCAATTTTTTCACGCTTTTTTATTTTTATTTTTTCATTAAAATTGGAGCTACTGTATATTATTTATCGCCTATATTTAAATTCGGTGTGCTAATGCGTTGAGGTTGAAGCTAAAACATCCTATTTCATGCGGCCAAGAAGTCTAGCAGCGCGTAGCCGAATTTAGCATACCGAAAAATATCTATTTTACAAAATTTTCATTTCTTTATGTCCATTAGAGTCGCACCATCTATTTATTTCACGGATAACAAATTACTCCTGCTTTTATCAGAGGATATACTTTCCTAGGGTTTGCCTACTAACAGTACTTAGTTTAGATTAATGAAAAATATAGTGATTGAAAATAGATCACTGGATTATAGTTTACAGAAAACTCCACAATTCTATGTGACGTCCTTGCGTGCCAACAACCGTCGAACTATTCGCCACCTCATAAACACTTGAGTAGGCCTACATTTGATGCGTGTGGGGAACACCTAGGTAAATTTTCATATGCGTTTAGTTTCCAGCTCTGAAAGCAAGCTTGGTCTATGATCAATAGCAACTATTTCAACAAATATTACTTACCTATTGACAGATAGCTAAGGCACCATGTCGACCCAAAATTATACCTTTTGCCGTCCATACTTTTATAACCCTTGAAGGGGTAAAATTTGCATTACACTAACTTGCAATTGTGAGTCTGTAATGATGGTATTTACTACTATCCGCGTGCCTCGCACAAATCGAACAGTTATTACAAAAGTATGATGATTGTTTAGCGAAAGAAAGCATAAAGTCAATTTGACGTCATTTTTTCAGCCTGTCGCAGGCTCAGACTGGCTGATATACTGTATATGTCTGCCACTACACAAGCTTCCAAGCCAGGCCTTTGGTTACGTAATAATTAGAGTGCGAAAATATCAATTCACGACGGCTTGGGAGAGCTACGATTAGTATGGTGGGTCGTAAGTTAAACAAGTTTTTACAATTGCGTCGCAACAACAAAAGTTACACTGCCCTTGAATTTCTAATTAGGTTTATTTGAAGTATTCCAGGTCATAAAAATTAACAATTATTATTCACGATTTTCATTCTCACTCATCCGGGATTTTCATTCGCACCATTCGCACCACCTTCGTCATTCGCACTCATCCGGGATTTTCATTCGTACCGTTCGCACCATCTTCGTCATTCGCACTGCATTTATTTTCATTCGCACGAGTGCGAACCGTCACACAGCTTGAAAAGCACTGGTCTATTCGAATAATTCGATGTATAATTGAACTTTCCTCTACATGATCATTAGGGCTTCTATTTTTTGTTGCAGGGCAACTTTGTCGTAGCCGAATGCGGTATTATCTAGCAACAAGGTTTAAATGACTCGCCTCCGGCGTTTATTGACCGTATCACCCGTATTCTCGTCATGCAAAAATTATGCATGTATTAGTATGAAGCTCAGATGCAGCAAAGTGTGTGAGACTACCTATAAAAATGATGCGAAGCAGCGACTCTAATTTCCCGGCTTATAGCAAACAACGACGCTGAAATTTTACTTCAGACGCAGCAAAGTGTGTGAGACCGCCTGTAAAAATTGCGCGAAGGTACATTTCTCGGCTTATAACAAATAACGACGCTGAAATTCTACTTCAGATGCAGTAAAGTTAATGCGTTTGGCTATGTAGTTGATAAATTACTTAGCGACATCTCGACTCATGGGGAATCAACATTTAGTGTGTTACGCGAGAATTCATATTCTCAAAAACTGGTACGGAAAAATGTGGAGACAATAAGAAAATAGTTTACTTAAGAAAATCTCGACTCACGCGGATTAGTAATTTTTAAAAATTAAAATATAGTGTATTATTGGAACTACGTCAATTTTTCGTAAAGATTAATACCTAAAAATAATTCACTTAACGGCATCTGGACTCGTGTTGTTATTTATTTCTCGGAAGCAAGTTATTATCAATACATATTGCTAAATACACATGAAGAATCGGTATTGAAATTCACAAAACAATTTAGTATATCACGTTTACGCAATAGTTAGTTCAAATCCAACAAAGATCACTTCGACGTGCCATTTCTCGGAGGCAAGTTATTATCAATACATAGTGCTGAATACACATGGAGAATCGGTATTGAAATTCACAAAACAGCTATTTCTCGGAAGCAAGTTATTATCAATACTTAATAGTGCTAAATACGCAACGCGATAATCGAATGGTGGTGCACGATGAACGTAAATAGCCTCAGGCCGGGGATTGGCCTGCAACAAAAACGGATAACAACACTACTATTTTGGAATCTCCCAAACATACCAGAAACAAATTGCTTTCGTGAGGAGCGCACGATTCGAAATTGTTATTTCTATATGGGGTGCATCATTTACTTCCGGTGTTCGCTCAGATTGCAAAGGGTGCTACGACTATATCAAAATCGAAAATGATGTCGCATTGAATCGCGCCTATCGTGAAGAAAAATTCAAGATTAAATAAAATATCTTAAAAATTTGCGAGTCAAATCGTAAATTCAATTTTCATGTCGACGACCGCCAACACATACTGATCTAATTACGCGTCCACTTCCGCGCAAATCTCCTACTACGGCCGCAGGTTGGCCACCACTTTACTAGAGAGTGAAATTTCGAGGGTTTTGTTCGTAATTAAATATTTTTATGATGGTATTCATTTGGTTTCACGGTAGAGTCTGCTGAGTGCTGAGTGCTGGGTCGAGGTAAATGGTCTTGCCCATATAATTACGGGCCAAAGGCCGTGGATTAATCAACCGCACAAACTGTAATAATATTATTCTCTTCGACATTGTCCAGAGATGAAGCGTTTTGGAGTAGGACTAAGCACCTTATCGAGCTACCTTGCTCATTTCCCACTACTATCAGTCGAAGCCTACTACGAGTACAATCCACCGCAGGATACCTGGACTGGACATCCACAAAATTAATGAATTGAGAACGAATGATCGTACGGATTGCGCGGTGTAGCGAGTCATCTCGTACTTAGCGAGTCGCTCGCATGTTGTCACCGGAGACAGATGGAACTTTAAGTCAAACCGAACATGGTTCCGGACGTAATCTTACATAACGAAGTTCTGCATCAGTCAAAAATTTGACGTTTAATTTATTTTACCAATGGACATGCCTTCAACATCTTGCATCTTGAAATTAAGTTATAAAATCTCAATATACCTCGCGGACCGGCAGAAAAGTCGTCGCGGACCGGCACCGGTCCGCGGACCGGCGGTTGAGAACCACTGATGTAGACTCCATTGCCAGACTGAAGCAACACGGTTTGTTACCAGCAGTGTAAGCACAACTTCAGTGTTGTCAGCCAAAAACTACTGCTGTTGAACATTCTTACTCCATTCTTGGCAAGCTATTTAGTAAGGGGACAGGCTCTTTCTAACCGCGAATGTATAAAAGTATCTTTCAGTACCGTACTACAAATTATTTTTGATTATTTCTAACATGATGCGCAATGTAGGAATGTAACTATTGGAATTCTTCATAGGACCAATTTTCAATAAAATGAAGTTTTTTCATGTAAACATTTGTCAGTTTTTGAGGCAAAAAAGTTATGTTTCAGGCCAAACTACTTCGTAAGGACAGACAACTCCGACCAGAAAGTAAGACGAGTATTACAATTTTAATATTATGTGGGTAAACACCTATTTTGCATACACTAGCTCAAATCAGGTCAAAATCTTCCGTTTTTAAGGTAAAAGAAATCGCCCTAATCATAACATTTATTTAGTGGTGGTCAGGAACGAAGTATTTCTACATTTTCAAAGTAGCTACATAAGTAAACGTTTTGCCTATCTGCACTATTTATTCGTCCTCGCCACCTCATCCGTGTCAGCGGTGTCTTACAAAAGCCTAGAGGTGGGCCGTGCTATAAGTCGGAAGTTACGGAAAATAAGAAGAATATCGGCCTGGTGTAAATGACCATAGTTGTCGACAAACACCATTAATACCCCAAAAACAAACAAACAAACAAACTATTTATTCAGGTGGCTATGGGGAGCAACCGTTTTGCTATTCACGGTCGTATTTCGATTACTTCAATAGCCTACGACCGCATCTCAAGTCATGTCCGCCAAATAGGCCTACCCATGTTTATGGCCGCCAGCACATAGTAATAATTGAGTAACTGGCCGACGGCCGCATAAATTTCTCACTACGGCCGCAGGTTGGCCACCCCTGATTCGAAGGTATCATCTTGACTGAGGGAAAAATGTGACCCCGAGCGAACCTCAACGATTCTAAAAAGGTTTCCAAAATAGCTTGCGACATACCGTGAGAAAATGTGCATGGCCTCACAAAATACATCTTCCGAATAAGCCTCTCGCACAAAAACACGAAATTTCTGCTGGGCAATATATGATTCTGATGCCCGAATTATTCCACTTCCTCATGTAAGTGATCATAGAAGATATAAGGCTGAATTCTTTTAACTAACACACATCTGTCACCGCAGTAGCTCTTCAACAAATTCCTCAATTCCTCCAACTTTGTGATTCTTTTGTCTTTCACTGTACGAACAGGATTCTTGGTACCAGCCACAGGTCACATTTAAAAAAAATTATAGAATCGTCGGATATACTACTTGCTTGATATGATACAAAAGGCATGTTGGCGTACATATAGCTTGATAACGATAACATTAACAAGAGGGCTATGACAGGTCACTCCAGTTGCACTCCAGTCGATAACACTGTCTGAAAAACCTTACCAACAGCAAAATTTGAGATCTTAGTATATATATTGATATCTCATCATCAAGAATTGCGCCCAGAAAACATACCGCGCTAACCAATTGACTTCCTACATCTGATTAGAACGCAACTTTTCCCTATGCTCAAGCGGCAGAAAATGCATCTTGGCGACGGCCTTCCCAAACTGCCGAAGCGGAACGATCGCTAGTGTCTACACCACCTTAGAACAATATGATTTGATTTTATGATACAATAAGTATATGAAGTCAAGATTGACCCCGTATTCCTGCTAGATTTTTTACATCAGACAACGATATCAAATTCATTGATTTGTTGAATAAGCATCATTCGTTGAAACTCTTGATGTTGTGTGATTGCAGTTCAAGCTCACAGCAGAGAGTCAATAAATATTCACAAACGGGAAGCTGGATATTTCGAGCAAACTATTGTAACAAAGCAAGTAAATTTATTTAGATTGTATATGTGCATTCTCGTTTAGTGGTAATTTTTTATGCTACCATCTCCATTTATAGAGTGGCCTGCTGTTCAAATGCAATAAATTCCGAGCAAAGATGTTAAGACATGAAAATTGTAATATATGAAAAAAGTTAAAAGTGCAGAGCCTATACCAAGGTTCGTTTGTGAACGTGAGCCTCTAAATATATGAGGTTCACACACAGAACGCAAACGTGTACCTCACGTTCGCACCATCCCAAGTATTTAGTACTATCCTCGTGCCTCGCGCTAATCGAACAGTTATTACGAAAATATGACGAAAGACATGGAATACATTTTCCGCTTTTAGAAATAGTATTTATATTTGTCTTTCAATTCCCAGTATCATACTGTGAGTTCTAATTGGTTTCAGTTCATTTGTCTGGAGAACATACATGTTGAAGTAAAAATGCAAGTTTAGAAATGCCTCAAATTTCCAGAAATAAACTACACAATATGGCAATTTCACGATCCACCTTATTTTTTATTAATCGCGCAAAGTCTTTACACCGTATAAGATACAGCTTCTCCGTATTGCTATTCGACTAAACTACGGGCCTTATAATATGGGGGAGGGCGCCATACCATGATATTTTCTAAAACTAGATATTTGAGTAAGCAGAGGATTAGAATCGCATTTTCATATCAATATTATCATTTTCATCCCTTGATGCGGACGAATGCTTATGTCGTCGAAAATTGGATAGGCCTACCTCCTGGTATGCATCAAAATGAATCATGCTCTGCACGTTTTGCGTAGCTTAATTTTCAGATTTTGAAAATCCATGCGAACGAATCACGATCGTTTTCACAACTCAGGCATATCTAGAACTACGTGGTGCGTCACTCTATCAAATTCACTCGCGGCGCCACCCAAGAGAAGGCTCACTTAGTTAGTCTCGCTCAGCTCTTGTGTTGGTTGGTCGCTGTTTAGTAGATGCTGCTGCGTTTATTCTACGAGCTATTTTTCCTAGATTTAAATTAGTATAAAGCAGAGGTATCAAACACGCGGCCCGCCAGAGCATTTTGTGCGGCCCGCGACGACATTTTAGATTTTTATTAATTTTACAATATATAAGTGTCACATATATATTTTCAGGTCATAAAGTGAAAATTCCCTCTTAAATTGCTCCGATAGCCTCAAACTATTCATCAAACCTCACTATCACATCAATTACAAACGCTACCATGCAGTGGAAGATTCACTATTTATCCACATTTCCAATTCATGATGACAAAACCTGACCCTTAGACGCTTCGTGACTGGAATTTGAAAGTTGGACTTGGACGCGACCTTTCTTAGAATTACTCAGACTCGGGCTAACTCGATGGCAAAATGAAAATGACTCGGGTGGACTCGGAGTGACTCGCAATGCCGTGAACGCAACAAACTAATCGCGTAGCTTGGTATTTCGCTAACTAAGCAAGTAGTTATTGCAATCATTGGCAATCTGTTAGTTACATCTTTGGTCGCTAAATCATATTATTAAGGCCACTTAAAAGTACCAAGTACCGTAGTGGTACGCTTCAAATATGTAACAACAATGGGCCGTTCGGCGTTTCGACATTTCACTCACTAGGACACATTCATTAATATATTTATAATATATTTATACTTGTTTCTGCTCCTATATATGAAGATATTTGGCCATGAGATTAATAGCCTACTTATCAGAAGTATACCCGAATCCTAACCTAAAAATGTTTTGATTTCAGATCAGTCGCTATTATCAATCTGTTAAATCCAAAATATTCACAGTAGCTGCAAAATTAAAACCCGATAGCTTTTATGGTGGCATCATACATTTGTCCGCCCATATGATGCCTATATCTTATAATTAATATATATCAAGTGGAACAACAATTCTATTCAAATAGTTATAAATGTGATGATTCTTTTCGTGCAAGGCCTAAATTGATACAAGAGTGAATCATATTTTGACGATATATGTTTACTGTCAGTCTGCTTGATCGTATCACTTTCAATAGGACAATTCATTCCCGCCAAATATGGCCTACTTGAAAAGACATAGAATGCCCCTATAAATGCTGGGGCCCGCGGCGTCGTCAAAACTGGGAAACTGGCCCGCGAGCACATTTCAGTTTGAGACCCCTGGTATAAAGTATGTAGACTAATATGTGGTAATTGAAAAGAGATGATACGCTCAGACCAATCCTTCTGCTCCCCGACTTGGACTCGGACTTCCTCGGTGGTGACCTGAAAAGGACTTGACTTGACTGGATTCAAATATATTAAAGTAATTTTGACTTGCGATCGGAACCTTTGACTTGGTTACAACCCTAATTGCCAGTATTGCGAGATAGCGTAGTGGTATAATCCACTGTTGCAATACCAATGGGTTGCGGATTTCAGTCCGACAGAGGTCGACTCCAGAAGTCCTACTCAAGTGTTGGATGTTTATCTAGGCTCCTCGCCGCCATCTCATCTCATCCTGGTAAGCAGTATCTTATAAAAGCCTAGAAGTGGACCGTGCTACAAGTCGGCAGCTACGGAATAAAAATGAAGAAACAATTGGCCTGGTGTAAATGACCATAGTAGTCGACGAACACCATGAATATCACAAAACAACAACAACAACCTTGGTCGCCACTGCTGAAACTGACTACCTATTCATTTATTTATCTTCTTATTTTTAGTCAAAAGATGTTTGCGCTGTAAAACGACTTTTGTTAGTCACCGGGCTGCTTTTCTTAACGGGGATCCTGGCCCAGATATTGACCGAAGCGGGGGGCGAGACGAAAAAAATTGGGAACCACTGCACAAACCCGACACTCGTTATTTTGACACTGGCTACGCTGAATATCTCGCTCTTTCAAAAGCCTCAATAAAAATACACTCGCTGTTTCGAAGTCACTGTTTTGACGCCGGATGCGCGATACCCTGAATATATTGGTTAATTAATATCAGCTCATAAGCCGTATCTGATTCATAAAGCTTGAACTACATTCCCCTTCCTACTATTTTCCTTGATGATCCAGTTTCAGTGTTAACTTCTCCTATAAACTTCTGGATAATTTTTGCAGACGTCGAGCTCTCGTAAATCGGCCGTATACTTTATTCGTGTGCAAATAATGACTAATCGTATCAAGGATATGCAATTTAAACCTGAAATCTACAATAGCAATGAAGCAAAACCTAGATATAGTTCCATTTAAATTTTAAAATATCACAAACAATCAATCCCACAATTACAACTGACATTGTGTTCGTTTTCAATACGTTAAGTCGTTGTAGAAACAGCATATTTAAAAATTAGGCACTTCTTCATACTTTTTTTTATATATTTCACCCAGTAATTGCTAAGATTAAGGCAACACAACATACGCATTCACCAGAGTGTTCAATGTGAATTCCAAATATTGCGCTACAGCGATATCATATCGCATGCGTATATTGTATGAAACTCCGTATTTAAGTTGCTACCCAATTGGTTAGTTACAATAACTTGCTTGAATAGGCTGTGGTGTGTCATCGGTATCCAGTCTACAAAGTGTGTAATTGAAGAGAAAGTAATAATCTATAGTCAAATATAGCAATAAATGAAATAGAAGTGTCCTTATGTAGCATGGTGCAAGTCCTACACTTCACACTAGAAAGTATTGCCAGTTTCTCCGGATTGCACGTTGCAACGTTACATTGAATCAGATTTACTTTGCACCTCGAAACCAGACAATCTTTGTCGCAAATCACGCTCCAGTCAGAGTTGATTCTCCGCCCCATGTTACGCATTTTGAGCTAAATGTTCGCCACCTAGTCAAGAATGCGATGAAAACGACCGCTCAATAGCATGTACTATATCTTGAGTCGATGTGTGTACTGTACACAATACAAAATAATTTTGCAGTCCAGAAGACTGGCCGAATTTCTATTCGTGAAATTAACGGTGTCTATCATATTGAGGCGTACCCATTTCGCTGTTCGGTTTCATAGAGTCTGGCACAACACTCCATTCGCCGTTCGCCAATTCGAATTTACCTCTGTCCAACAACGAACCGTACATATTATCTCATCCATTTTAACTTGGCACTTCATGTAAATTGCATTTTCTTCGCCACCATCGTCACTGGTCTGAAAACATACACATGAAAAGCTGATAGAATGGTAGTGCAGCTCAATATCCTAATAGTCATATTTTACTAAAGTCGCGACATTTTCTTCAAGTTGTTCTAGTAGTCTCATATCGGTTCGCAGACACTCAACCTTCGCAGGTCTTGCAATAGGCTACACATAATTGTGACCAGACGATTTCAAAATGAAGATATTTAAAAATCAACGCGACATGCTGACACCGGGAAAAACTTTAACCGCGTGCTGTGAGGATACTGGCGTAACCAGGAGGGGGTGAAAGGGGCCATGCCTCCTATATATTCAACATGAAATTGTCTCGCGCTTAGCGCGATATATACTTTCAGTAGTTTATTTTGCCAACACGAAGTGTGATCCCAGAAAGATTCCCGGCGATAATATCTTATCGGAGATAGCGCCGTATGGCCCTGTCCGTGCAACCTGGGTCCCACGGTGCGAATGCGACGAAGAAATGAAATAATAATGAATGATATGAATTTGAATAATGATGAATAAATGAAAATTGGTAATCGTGCGCATCTCACCAAAGACATCTCTCTTCAAATTCGTTGCAGTACGTGTAAGCGATCTTTTAATTGACGACAACTTTTTCCGGAGGTCAGGAAATGACAACATGCTTCAACTAAGTAATTACAAGTGGCCCGCCCGACCTCACCCTCCTAAAACCCATGAATAGTCTTACCGCGTCGTATGAACATATAGCTCAAAATGAATGCATAATTTCGTGTCTAATAAATCTTTGAATCTTCTATCAGCTCTATCGTTAATCTTTTAATGATAACGTATATAAGCAGAACCGTAACAGAGTCGCACCCCAAACCCCAATTGAGGAGGACGAGCTCGAATGAGGCCCAAAATTGTTTTGTAAATAAAAATAAATTTATGGAGTATTTTAGGCTAGATTCATTAAACTTGAATTTTTTCTTCAGGCTTCGCTCAATTTATTGTCGCGCTACATGTCATGATTTTAATATGAATACCCCATCCCCCAGAAAAAAGTAATTTGGTTTGATGTATAAAAATAGGTATTATTGCGCCGTTGGTATATATATGTTCAATTGCCAGTTGTTCGACAGTGAATAGTCCTGTCATGGCAATCTGAGAAAATGTCGCCCCCCGCGATGAAGTGTCAACTTGGGGTCGTATGTGGCACACGAAATTCGTTCTTCTTTCTGTTTAGTCCGGTATATTTGTGCTTTTTCAATATCTTGTAACTTGTAACCATATAGCAGCCGGTAGGTCACGAAATAATAATATGCAGCATAATAATTATTAACAAATCCCGTTCCTTCGTAGACGGATAATTAATTAGTTGTGTATCATTAACGTTCCCTAAACTTTCGAAGGCACCACCTCACCTCCCTTAGCTCTACCGATAAATGTGATCACATCGGCGATTATATGATGTGCAATTATAATTATTATTGACAAAATTCAGGCATGTATTAGGACATCTATTTGCTCTTCGCGTCACAATAGATATACAGGGTGTGCCTGCATGACAATGAAGTCGGACTTTCGATTAGCCGTGAGATGTAAGGTCTATGGGACGAAGCCTCCGGGAGTTTGGTTGATCACTTTATGGCGAGGGTTCTCAAACTGGGGGCGTGAAAGCATCGGAAGGGGGCGCGAAGCTGTGGTCAAGTGATTTTTTTTCGCACTTAACGCGACTGACCTCCAATTCAGAGTTTCTGCTCTGTGCGTAGTCAAAATTTCAGATTGGAAAATTACCTCATAAGCAGTCATAACCTTTCATGCCATCAAACTATCCGTTGGGGTTGCTAGCATTCTGCGGATGCATTTTGTGATATGACGATAAGGGGCGCGAAATTTTTCACTGTGATAAAGGGGGGCGTGTCAAAAAAAGTTTGAGAACCACTGCTCTATGGGGTGCCCAAGACCAGTGCAAGTAACAATATTATTGACCAAATTCAAATATTAACTTAAAAAAAAATTTCCGATTCGCGCGGAAGTTTAGTAACGCTGATCTTCCACGACAATATGTCTATGGGTGAAAGATCACACTAAAAGTTGTTAATCACCCAATAAGCGCCCAAAACCATAGATTTTACCATATTTCCCATATCTTTAAAATGGATCGTCATTTACCTGATAAATTTTTTAGGCTATGCCATTGCGTGAGGATAGACACTGGTTTCAATAAGCACTACCATATTTTCATGTGTCTGAGATTTATCTGGGATCCCCACTACAATCCCGTCTCTACATTAACAAAAGAAAGAGTTCACTGCGCGTTAAGATTTCGGTGCAAATAGACAGCAAGATGGGGGCATTGAATGCAAAGAGAATGAATAGCGAGATATGGAAATAAGCTATTAACCGTAGAGCAATAACATCTGAAATCCATGAACATGCCGATATGACTATTGTGAAGCGGGAAGCAATATTGGTGAAATACCATCGAGCCAATATTTTAGCGATAAAATCGCATAAAATCCTTTTAGCGTCCACCTATTTCTCCATACAGTATACGTCGTCTATTTCGTGGAAAGAGTGAATATACCACAAAAGAGCTCCTAGCTAAGGCTCCATAGAGCCCTTGGTGGTCCGCTGAGCAGTTTTAATGGGTCCATCAGTTCCAATGTTGGGACTACAAGTATAAAACTATATTGTCCTTATATATATAGGCCTATATAGATCACATATGTCTTTTTTCTTGACTTATGTTCCTATTTTGGCCTATTCAGTGCTCACAGCAGGCAATGATAGCCACACTAAAACAGTGGTTTTCAAACTCGGTTGAGCGCCCCCCTTGGGGTCGTGAAAGCATACTTTTGATATTTTACAGCTTGTAGCCTACTTTTATAGGCCTACCGTTGTAGACGGCTCATTTTCTGCTCATTGCGAATCATAAACGGTCATATGAAACAAACAGGTTGACATGGTGTTATGCTCAACGTACAGCAATATCCTAGCTGAAGCAAGACTGCTTACGGGCATTGCATGGTTCTTATATCAAAAAGTTCATGGCGAAAAATTGTAATATTGAAAACATTGTCAAGATGAAGCAACAAGGTGTGTCACTAGCAGTATAAGCACGACTTCAGTGTTGTCAGCCAGCAACTGCTGCTGTTGAACGTTATTTCTCGAGTCCTGGCAAGCTACTTAGTAATGACAGACACTTTCTACCCGAGAATGTAGGAAAGTAACTTTCGTTGCACTACAAGAAATTTTAATTATTTCTACCATAATACTACTGAAACTACTGGAATTCTTCATAGGGCCAGAATTCGATAAAATACTAGTTTTTACATGTAAAAATTTATCAGTTTTTAGTCAAAAATGTTTTTGCACGCCAACCTACTTCGTAAGGAATGAAGATGAGTAGAACAATTTTAACATTATGTGCGAAAACACCTAACTTGCATGCGTGAGGTAAAAATTTGGTCAAAACTAAGTATTTTTAGGTCGAAAAATATCTAAAATTTGATTTTTTAAGATCTGCCACTTTTTAGTAAAAAATCGCCCCAGTAAGAGACCTTTTGTCAGTCACCAGCTCCTCGTAACACCCAAAGACATCAGGGACCAGCACTACAGAACTATTGAGAACACCTGACTACACCAACTAGTTTATAATTATCACGACTGATTCATAGGGTACTTGTCCAAACTACCCATTATTTAGTTGACCAACAACTAACTAACGTAGTACTAGTTCTAGTTGCGGATTTGAAAAGTGATTAGTTCTAGTTGCGGATTTTGAAAATTTATTAGTTGTAGTTCTAGTTGTAGTTGCGGATTTTGAAAAGTGAGTAGTTCTATAGTTGTAGTTATAGTTGCGAGATTGAAAATTGAGCAGTTCTATAGTTCTAATTATAGTTTCGGATTTCGGAGAGTTAGTAGTTCTAGTTCTAGTTATATAGTTGCTAGATTTAAAAATTGAGTAGTTATAGTTGCGATTTTTGAGAATCCAATAGCTTTTACAAGTGTGAACTGATTCTTTTGGCATAAATGAATCCGTTCTACTGACCATTAGCCTACTACCGTAGTTCATAAAGTTAGCCGATCGAAGAGACTGCTAATCATATGATTGAAAACTGCTCATCGGAACGCATTTTACGCGGAGATCATAACATTAGCTGATTCGGAAGAACGCTAATCGTCTAATTAATATCTGCTATCGCGACTAATAAAGTTGGGTAAGGTAGGTTACGCGCGATGATTACTCGAGGTCGAGGTGTCCCGAGTGTTCAATCAAATGGTGTTATCTGTTGCATCATCATGGGAAAACGCGTTATTTCCGGTCATTTGTCAATTTGTTGACTAAAACGGCAGCCTGCTGATGAAGATACTTCGACTTTGACAGTTAGGATTATCGGCACTTCTTAACTATTCCCGACACATCGAGAAGTCATCCCCATGAAACCAATAAATGTTTCCCATGTACATGTGAAAATTTATAAACTTCAATTTTTTTGCGTTGGGATTAAGGGGAGACGGATATTAAGGATGGGGTGGGGGATAATACGGTCGGGGAGGGATATATTTGGGTGGGTTAGGATATCCTAAGATTAGGGTTGGGATGAGTAATACAATACACCCAACCCTAATCTTGGGATAACCTGACCCCAACTTTAACCCTAACCCACCTACAACCCCAATATTACGATATTACGAACCCTAATCTTGGGATATCCTACCTACCCCAACCTGGACCCTAATATACCTTTCCCCCACCCGACCCTAATATCTCCCACGCTAACCCTAATATCTCCCACCGATCCTAATATTCCCTTCCCTCAACTCTAATTTCTCCCACCCAATCTCTAATGTCCGTCTCCCCAACCCTAATCCCAACGCGAAAATCAATTTATTTTGACGTTTATAAATTTTCAGTTCTTCATGGGAAACATTTATTTGTTTCATGGGGATCACTTCTCCATGTGTGAGGAATGGCCAAGAAGTGCCGAATTATCATCATCGCAAAATGAGAGACGTGCGTAATCAGTACGGTACAGCGAAGGTATATAGCTCTGCAACGTTGCGTACGTAATTCGTTGATTGTCTGATTGTTCAGTGAAGCCATTACCTTGGAGACAATTCACCGTCATTATCGGAAGTATTTGCGCGTAGGAATGTTACGCAGTGCACGCAGTTTTTATATTAGTTTGTTCCGGTTTGTTAAATCATGAGATTAAAACTAATTTTATGCGGTGCAAACAACCGTCTTCCTTAATCCTGGCTTGTTGAATCCTGATGAACGCAATAATCGACTTTATCGATAGTCCAATTTGATGAAGTCCACCCTTAGACTATTTCAAATTATTCAAACTCGCCCTTGAGGTCCATATTCCAATATGTGGCGACCCATTGAAATCCCAGTTCCTCTCGGCCAAAACCGTGCACATCCAATCTAAAGCACCGTCATTGAGCTCATCAGTTGAAAATGTAGATATTATTGAGTTTTTTTCTTCGCAAATTTTCTTCGCTTGCTCGAAATTCTTGTCTTCCATGTTCCATAGTTCTAATCGCACTGAAAAATTGTCGTAAATTTATGAGTACCTCTTTTATAATGAATTACACTGGTCTACACAATTTTTGCGGCAGATTGTGTTCGAGTCTTTTATACCTAATTTACGGACGCTGAATCCAAAACTGTAGTTATTATTCTTTTGCCAAGTCGAATTTTTAAGATAATACATATGTTACTTGCATTACCATTAAAATAAAATAATAAGATATTTATTAAATCGTCTTGAAATGTAGTTTTATTCAATCACAACTCGAAAATTCTCGTTTTGATGGCCTTAGTTCGTAGGCATAGTAGCGTAAATCAATGTTGGGATTACCTAGGTTTACCTACACACAAAAAAATCTGGTAGATTTACAAAGAAATTTCTGTAAATTCTACAACGAATTACCCGTCGCAGCCAATAGCAGCGTGTAGCTTGTCATTTTACATTTTGATATGTAATATTACATTAATTTAGCTGCTAAGTGAAGTTACCAGAATTTCTTCGCAAGGTTACTGACAGTTACTCGCTACGGCATTTTACCAAGCTATTGGCAAAATTGATTAGCTTCCAAGCCCCAGCAACCAGTGGATACGTGGAAGTGCATGTCACTGTGATATCATTCTCGCTGCGATTTGACCTGATTCAACCTCGTTCGCGAGACAGGATTAGGTCACACGGAACTGGTTGACCCTAGTACCAATTTCGGTATAGTGCATAGTTGGGTGCAAGAAGCAGCTGACAATCCAGTTACACCGTAGACATTATATTATATGGCTATGGCTACACGGTCGGTCTCGGCGGTTAGATTTGTTGTAACAGATAGGGCTAATGAGTTACAAAAATCAGTTTAGGATATGTAATCTTATTCCTGAAACTAGAAATATCAGCACATCAAGCTCAGTTGACCATTTCTTAATGGCGGACACGGAGACCTATAATAGGTTACCTTAAGGCTGCTGCACACTGGCTTTGCGACACGACTAAAACAGGTAATTCCCCGATCATGTCGCGCTCACGATCGCTGTAGTTGCGTTATGCTGCACACTGGGACACCGAGTCGTAACGTATCTGTTCTGTACTAACTTGATGATTTCGTAACGGTATAGGTTCTTGGTTATTACTATTGAAGAACACATCAAGATAATTCCTACACATAAGTGTTTTCTATGTGTACTGACATCATTTTGCTGATGCTCCGAATTTTGATAAGTACACCATAACGCCACTAAGATATTCACAAATTCGAAAACTCAGTTTATTATTTCAACTCAAGACGCAGATGCACAATATACAGTACCCAAGATACAAAGAATATAAACAACAAGGTGTCCAATCGTTGAAACGCCCTGACAAAGTCCATCAATCAAGATATCTTTATAATATATATATACCGGTCGGCCTACTCGTCTTGGCCTACCGGTACTTTCGTAATGTCGAGCATACCAGTTGCATTGGCGGGTTAGCGGTCATGTTCTCTGTTATTCATCTTGTATTGTGAACATATAGTAATCTAATTATCAAATATATCCAAATTTCGTTCTTTCAACTTTAAGTTATCAACTTGAAGTTGAATCATTCTTTTTCTGGGCTTGTTGGATACAGTACCATACAGCGCACAGCCTTCACCGTGTAACCCAAGATAAATTACGCATCTGGTACACAAGAATGTTAAATTAGGAAGTTGAACGATTAGAAAAGATTGCAACAGCACCGTCGAAATAAGAGCGCGTGCTTATTTTCTACTGCGACTGAGCCCGCAACTCGCGACAAAGTTGAAAATTTTCAACTTTGTCGGCGAGTTGCGCAGCCCTCTCGCCGACGCTTTGTTGCGTAGTCTGGCGACGCGGTGTGCATCGTTTTGTCACAGACCGTCGCGATTCTCTCGTTTTGTCGTGTCGCGAGAGGCAGTGTGCAGCAGCCTTTAGGTTGCGCGTTGCGGGTTTTTCTGAGATTCGTAGTAAACAACCAACAATCAACTGTGACATCACAAATGGCGTCCGGTTAGGTAAGTAAGTAGGGAACCACACGTGGAGCAATAAATATCAATATATACGAAATTAGATGCAAAAGAAAGGGACTATAGGTGTTGATAGATGTTTCTGTATGAAAAACCACCCTGGATTGAACAATATAACGTGGACAGTAAATATTATTGGTGGCATATGTGAGCGGATGAATATCACTTATTTCAAAGTCGTCTGCGTGTCGAGCCGAGTAGCCGACTCGTCGGCCATTAATATTGAGCTTTGGGCATGCAACGGCTGACGGTGCGAAGCTTGTGACTTGTGATTGAAGAAAGTAGAGACTTTCGTTGAAGATTCCCAGGACTGATGAATGGGATGCGCATCGTAAAAGGTACAGAAGCCTACTGTATAGCATTAGTTAGCGTGAATATCTACGCCTGTGCACACCATCCGGATGACTTTGGTTTCATGATTTAAATATTTCAGTCGCCCCATTCTCAGCTCTATTTTGGGATATAAGTCGACTTGTATAATGACCTGCGAGACCACATACTCTGCCGCGCATAGCTTAGATATGTTGTCATCCACTGGTCGATATGTTTGGCTCACATGCCGCATCAAATGAGGCACCTTTTCTTTAAATACATTGATCATTCAAGTCATGAATCTCTGCTATATCATGTCAAATGAGGAGTCGTCAACTCACAATGTACCTGTACCGGTACTTCAAAACTTGTTCTATTTTTGTTAATCTGTCTTGGTCTTTATAAGTCATGTCTAGGTTAGCAACTTGGCTTAGTATAGCGACTTACGAATGAATTATATTTAGTGGAACTGCAAGATACTAGTCACACAGAAGGAATGAAGACGAGGAAAAGAAACAATTGGAAGTTTATCCGGCGTTGGAATTAATTCACCTTTTCTTGGGACCACTCGTGCTATATTTGCATGCCTCCTAAACAAGAATTATACCTTCAGCAGCAATACTTTTTCATCGTGAATCATGAATGAATATACAGTTGTCCTAATGTCGTCTTGAGAGCGTGAAGAAACTTGCGGTATTTTGGCATCGCGTTGCTTTGGGATAGGTATGGATGTAGGCTGAGACGTGAATTTACAAGCTGGCATGTAATCTGATTTACAAGGACAGCATGTAGGGTTGTAGGTAGGTAGGTAGGTAGGTAAGGCGGTAAAATTACAGTCTCGGTGGTAAATGTACAGAAGAAAATGTAGATTGAATATACCAGAGGTGACTGTAACATTACAGTGTGGCATGTAATGTTAGATCACCGGACGGGTGTAAGTTAAATTTACATTGAGTGACGGTAATGTTATATTACTGCCAAGTGGCTGGCCACCCTGCTTCCAGACATTTCGCGGTAAATCGGGGTAAATTTTTTTTTCAGTGTAGGCTCCTCCTCGCCACCTCATCCGCGTCAGCGGTGTCTTACAAAAAGCCTAGAGGTGGGCCGTGCTATAAGTCGGCAGTTACGGAAAATAAGAAGAATACCGGCCTGATGTAAATGACCATAGTAGTCGACAAACACCATGAATACCCCCAAAAAAGTGTTGGGATGACTCGAGTCATGACTTGACTCGAGTCACCTTTTTCGTATGACTTGATTTGGCTCGAGTCACTTTGCTAAAATGACTTGACTTGACTTGACTCGGCCTATCAGAAATGTGAATTGACTCGTGACTCGGAGCAAAATTCACGAGTCAATTTCTAGTCATCAAGTAATCGGCTTTGATCAAAATCACTGCAACTTGCATATGTTCGGATTGTTCGCCAAACGCTGGTGTAACCCGTGAGAGCGACCAGTCATTTAATGATCGTGCGTTTTACTGAGCCTGCAGTGTTCTCTCACAAATGAATCGACCGCAAACCAAGTGATCGAAGCTTACAGCTTACTTACGTTGTCGTAAACTAGTATAGTGAAGTAAATTCTGTTCTCTATTTTTACCTTTATAACCAAACCTATTGTTTTATTGAAACTGAATTCTAATATAGTTTATATAGTCCTCAACCATTGGCGCTGACTCGAATTGCATCCTCTCGATTTGTAAATGCGCAATCTAATGCATCTTATCAATTCGCATCTATTCTCTATCTTGGCTGGTAACTATAAACTGAGGATTAGCAGTTCTATACTTATATGTGATCGATGCAGCGCCTTCTTCCGTGTTTATTTAACTCTATATTCGTTCATCGGTTAAAAATCAATGATCACTCAATCTGTATTTCAGGTAGCTAGCAAAATGAAATGACGGTATCATGCCTCATACTTCGAAAAGGCAACTTGACTTGAATTGTGACTTGACTCGTGACTTGACTTGACTTGACTCGGGTCAGCTCCAAAAATCGATTGACTTGACTTGACTCGAGTCAAAATGTGCAATGACTCGAAATGACTCGTGGCTCGAGGGTAGTGACTTGATCCCAACACTGGTGTAAATTTCTCTATTCAACGTAAAAATCCGTTGTAAAGATAGCGCGCGAACATCAGTTATATTGGAACTCAATTTTGTCTTGTTAATGTTCATGATCGAAAACGCCTGCTCGAAAATGTATGTAGATGTGGGCCACATTATCACGTAAGACCGGAAACTGTCTGAGGGCCGTGCACAATCCAGTCGCGGGCCGTATGCTACTCGTCCCTGGTCCAAATGAAGAAATTCGACTTAGCACCGATGCACGTCCGGAGCAACCGGTAGCCCGTCGCATCAATATCCGAGAAGTAGCTCTTGGTTTCAAAAAGTTTGGAGACCCCTGCCCTAGAGGATGTATAACGGCCAGAGGTGGTCAAAGTAGTCCAGGAAGCTACTCAAGTAGAAGTAGAAGTAGCGACGAAAAAAAATCTACTCAAGTACAAGTAGAAGTACTTCTTTCATGAGCAACCTAAAACTACTTGAAGTAGAAGTAGAATTGACTGACTTTAAAAGTACTCAAGTACAAGTAGAAGTACTTCTTTCATGAGCAACCTAAAACTACTTGAAGTAGAAGTAGAATTGACTGACTTTAAAAGTACTCAAGTAAGTAAGTAGTTGTGAAAACGATCCTAATTCGTGTTCCCGTGGATTGTAAAAAGGTGCAAATTGAGCTATACGAAAGGTCACGAGCTTGATTCCTATTGATGCATACCAGCAGGTATTAAATTTTCGATAGCATAAGCATTCGTCCACATCATGGGATGAAAATGATAGTATTAATTGATATGGAAATGCGATACTAATCCTGTTTTCTCGAACAGCACGTTTTAGAAAATAGCATGGTATGGCGCCATCCCCCATATTATAAGGCCCGTAGTTTAGTCGAAGAGAAATACGCAGAAGTTTTATACTGTGTAAACACTTTGCGCGATTAGTAAATGTTAATATAAAATATGTTGGACCATAAAAATGCCATATTGTGTAGCTTTATTTCCGGAAATTAAAGGCATTGCTACACTTGCTTGTATACTTCAACATGTCTGTTATTCAGACAAAAGAACTGATATTAATTATAACTCAAAGTATTTGATACTGGGAATTGAATGTGAAACATAAATACATGTATTTCATTCCTTTGGTCCAGAAAGCTTCAAATGGTGGTATGCTAAAACAGCCCTAAAACTAACAAAAAAGTCAGAGTTCACTTTTCCAGGTTAGGACGCGCTATGGACATGCTATATAGATTATGATATGACAAGTAAATGTTAGATTGCTAAACATCAGTTTCAAGCGTTATGATGAGCAATATATACTGTGATGAATTATTTCATATGGACGAAGGGCTACAATATGGTGTGAGCGGAACCACGCCAACCCGCTACATAAATTATATTCCTCGATACCTTCGTGATATCATACTGGTCATTCCGTATCCACTGCGCGCGAAGCGCGAGGAAATTTCGGGGCTTTATGCAACTTTTTTGAAAATTAAATGTTGATACTCCGTGAAAACAGCCCCGACATTCGTCAGGCTATCTTCCTGATTACAAGATTGAACTACTTCTACTTGACAAACTGAAAATAGCGAAAAGTAAGTAAGTAGATCACAAAATATTACGAAGTAGAAGTAGCGAAAATCAGATCTACTTGAGTAAGTACCAGAAGTAGAGGAAAACTACTTGAGTACTTCGAAAAAGTAGAAGTACTTCGTTACTGACCACCTCTGATAACGGCACACTCGGTTGAAAAAGCCCTGCAATGGAGTACCTGCAGTAGGTCTACAATCTACATCAGTGGTCCGTAACATTTGGCTCGCGAGCCATATATGGCTCTTTTGGGGATAAGTTATGGCTATTTGACAACTTTTTCATTTTGTACTTAATTTATCAATATTGCGGAAATGTGTTAGCGAGATAGTGTAATGGTAATACGTCCGGCTTCTCGAACGGTAGGTTGTGGGTTCTATCCCCGGTAAGATCAGACCAAAGACTCAAAACTGGTATCCACAGCTATCCTGCTAGGCGTTGAGCATCCTAGGATAGAATGGAGGAGAAAGAGGGCGGGCGCAGACTCGGTCAGTGACCTTACGGCAGGGTTACCATATTCTGGAATCGGGAAAGAGGACACTTTTTCAAAATTTTCAAACTAGAATACCGGCGGAAAATCCTGAAAAAATGGTAAATTTTTTCCACTTCGTAGTCGGTTGACTAAAAATAAGGTCAACTTACGGCCAGCTTCCGAAATACCAGTCTGAGCGTTAGTTCCGTGCTATTTTATGGTATTTTTGCCCTGTGTTTACCCAAATTCTAAAAAAGAGGGCGAAATCTCGAAAAGGAGTTCATTTAGGCGTCCTCGGAGGACATTTTCAAAAGCCCGAAAAAGGAATACAAATCCTCCTAAGGAGGACGTATGGTAACCCTACCTTACGGTTGTATCGCATCTCCCTCCTCAAAGCATCTCGATGGTTCCAGCGAACAAGAGTATCATATATATCTCCCTCTGTTAGTAAATTTTCCTATCACCCAGAATAGATATTTTCTTGCCAGCATAAACATGTCTTCGAGAGGTCATACAGTGGCATATGGGGCTCGGACCCTTTTTTCGAAATCCTAAAATTTATATTGCTGCCGTGCCGGTGACCAACATCACTCACGAATTCGATACACCTAACACCGTGCGCCTCGAAATCATGGATTGCACGATATGTTGATTGATCAAACAGCAGACATGGCGACGCCTGCTTGACAATGCAGTTGTCAACTAAACATTGTCTTTCTGATCGACGGCGAGAAATGAACAGCGCCATAGCTATCCCTGCTATAGAATGGTAAGTACCGTTTTAGTACCGCCGTTAAAATTTGGTCATGTAGAGCAATGTTATGTTAAAGGCGAATACTTCGAAAATTGAGAAGTCGTTCAATATTTAGATTTTCGGAATCAGTGTGACGATCACATTCGTTTAATATCAGTTATGTACGATCAATTACGTTATCACAGGTAAGACTTGGCCAGTGTGCGGCTTACCTGTGTCTTACCTATCCTTCGCGACAATTGCGTGATTTTGAGAGCAGAATGTTAAAAGTTTACTTCTTCATGAACATCGATAGTAAATAGCAATCAACCAGACTACAAAGCCATCAGTAATACCACACAGCACCAAAAGACGCGTTAACCTAAAAGATAGTGTGAATAGTAGATTCAAACTTCTACTGTTGTCTACATATGTTGGAAATCTGAATGTTTATCGTCTTAATCTTCGAAAAGTAGAATATGGCTCTCAATGAAATAAAATTAAAAAGATGAAGCCTAACTTGAAAAAGATCAGTGTAACTTCCGTTTCGCATGCTCAAATAAGGCAACCCGCATGATTAGTACAAGTTTCTACATGTCAAATGCGGCGCACACGACAAATCCTATGTGGTGTAAAAATTGTAAACTGGCTTCAAATTGGTGCTACAATGACGTCACGAAATTTCAATAGTGACATTATAGTTGATTAACGCGTATGGCTCTTCGGCAGTTACAATAGAAAATATTGCGCCAATATGGCTCTTTGGACGAAAAAGGTTCACTACCCCTGACCAACATAGTAGGGTATACATAAGAAACATTGACAGTAGTAGCTGATGTGGTTTCACCATCGCCATTATAAGGCTATGGCCATACACGACTGGTCTCGCATGTTCCACTAATTGTCCCGTTTAGGGCTGATAAGTTCGAAAATCAGCTTAGGATATATAATCTTGTACCGGAAATTAAAAATGATCGCATGCGCAGTTGAGCAATGAGCATTCGTTAATGGCGCACACGGCGACTTGCAACGAAGGACGTTACGCGTTACTGTTTTCTATCCGACTTGCTCATACATCCCTCGGTTACAATGATATGGAAGACCTCTACATTTGTGGGGATAAATAGCCAGGCTATAATAGAATAATGCAAATTGTGAATACACAGGTACGACCAGAGGGTTTCAGAGCAAGTCGTTTAGCTTCGATAGTTCGGGTAGTCTTTGATCGCAACGAAGTGATCACAATTTTGCATTCGAGTCGGGGAGATATGGTTCAGATCAGTGGTTCTCAACCTGTTTGACCTTGCGGACCGTAAAAAATCAAGATAAATGCTACGGAACGGCGAACCTTCAATGATCCAAATTAATCCAAATTCCAACTACGACTTGTATACAACTAAATCGTAAATATTGGAAACTTCATTAATGCATCTTTTTGATATTAATGCATCATTCATGCATCTTTTTGATATTAGATGTGTTATACGGGGTTTTATTGAAGTTTCACGGAAGTGCTGTTTTAAACCATTAAATAAAGTTTGATTCTTCGGTTTGCTATAGGCTCTGTTCAACTGCTAAATGTCGCTAAATTGTAGTCGAGATTTGACGAACTCTGTTTGAATGTAATATTTCTTAAAACGTCCACATAGAACTATTCCTAAACATGTTGCATGTCATATTTAAACAGTTTCTTTCAACATCTGCAAATTTGATGTTTCATTCTTTAATTACCAGAAAAGCGACCTTCTTCTTGCATTTTTGAATTGAGATTTAAAAAGTCTAATATATGTGGCGGACTGGCAGGAAACTTGCTGCCACAGACCGGTTGAGAATTCCTGGTTCAGATGGCACAGTAGGACGGTGGTAGTTTTTTTATGATCATGCAATCATTTCACTCGACTTGATTGTCTATAATTGCATACTAAATATGGCTGATATATGCTGTACTCGCAGGCAATCAACTTCGCATGGCAACAGTCATGGGATCTGTGAAAGAGATTTCCTTTTTTTCAGCGGGTGTACCGAATACATGGGTTGACATTAGCATTTTTGTTCGCGTCCGTCATGCCGAGGAAACTGGCAATCATTTATAAGTGCAGCCTGTATAATTTATGTGAGGCTGCAATCGTGCTAGATGATGACTATGGTCATTTTCTATACTCAGAACCGGAAGATTTCGACCTAAAATGTAAATTGTGACATTCCATGACTTTCCTGACATTCTGCCCTCGCGTATGTGAATTAGGCGTTTTCGCATATTATGTTAGAATTTCATTATTATATTCATGACAGAGATATATTGAAACCCGAAGCTTTTCGAGCTGACACTCTTCAGGGGCAATCAGCAAATGGAGAATTTGAAAAACATGCATACATTGCATACATTGCATACAACCAATTAATGCAGCCATAACTCATCTACGATTACTAGAACACAATCAGGCCATGGCTATGAACTCTGCAATCGGCAAGCACTTGCCTGAGAATACAACTTGCGCTAAAAACTATCGCGACGAGAGATTCTCTATATTAGGTACAAACCAGGGCTTTGGAGCCGGAGCCCCGGAGCTCTATATAAAATTCAGCCGGAGATGGAGCCCGTTATTTGAGGAGTAGGTCCGGCTCCGACGTATTTTATAAGATGCTATTATATATGCAACAACCACATCTGCTGATTTATCATTGTTGAACAGCAGGCCTGAATTTTAATGCTGCGCACAGCAATGGCATTGAGCAGTGCTTTTCAACCTGTGTGACTGTTCGCACTTGTGCGAATGAAAAAAATGGCAGTGCGAATGACGAAGGTGGTGCGAATAGTGCGAATGAAAATCCGGATCGAGTGCGAATGACGAAGGTAGTGCGAATGGTGCGAATGAAAATCCGGATCAAGTGCGAATGAAAACCGTGATTAATTGGTAACTTTTCTGACGTGGAATAATTCAAATAAACCTAATAGGAAATTTAAGATCAGTGTAACTTTTGTAGTTGCGACGCAATTGTAAAACTTAATACGACGCACCACTCATCGTAGCCCTCACAAGCCGTAGTGAATTAATATCCCCGCACTCTAATTATTACGTAGTGAATTAATATTCCCGCACTGTAATTATTACGTAACCAAAAGCCTGGTTTGAAGCTGGTGTAGTGGCAGTATAAAGATCTCTACAATCTCTATATTATATTGGCAGACGTTACAGTACATCATCTGAGCCCGCGACAGGCTGAAAAAATGACGTCAAATTGACTTTCTGCTTTCTTACGCTAATCAATCATCATATTTTCGTAATAACTGTTCGATTTGCGCGAGGCACGAGGATAGCAATAAATACCATCATTACAGACTCACATTTGCAAGTTACTGTAACGCAAATTTTTACCCCTTCAAGGGTTATTACAGTATGGACCGCAAAGGGTATAATTTTGGGTCTACACGGTGCCAGAGCTATCTGTTCATATGTATGTTATATTTCTTGAATTTATTGCAAAAAAATCCCGCGATCGTTTACATATCCAAGGTCACTGTGTTGGGTACTGTAGCCAATAAGCGAGACACGCAAAAATATGGTTTTATAATGAGAATTCACGATAAGATTGTCCGATTGTTTTTTTCTGGAAAACGTGGTAGAAGATCGCTGGGATGAGCTATATAGTGTAGGCTGTAGAACGAGCGAGTTCAGGCATATGAGACTCATTCCTTTCGAGGCCAATCCCCTTTGCGTCCGGACACATGAAGACGTAAAGTTTTGGCCAATAAACCGCTGATAAAATGAGTTGTCAAAAACATAAGCGGTAACAAAACCTTGGTTAAAAATGACCGATGCTGGATGGCTAAACCTTACGATATGGATGTGCGTCATACATGTTTTGTAGAGCTGTGTAGGGTAGAATTGCGGTGCGCGCGTTCTGTATGTCATACATGTCGGTATAATCGTAGCACACCACTGTAATAATAAAAATGAATTTCTTTTCATGGGTGAGGCTCAGGTCGCGAGACGCCACAAAACACAGATCTTGGTGTTAGTCTAAAAGCTGCTTTGGCATTATTAAACTGGTATGATATACTCTCCTTGATCGTTTTGCACCTTATGTTCCAAGACATAAGACAACATCCTCAACACAAACATGTTGATTTTGTACCCTTTCGACAAACTGGAGCCTCCGGCACCTTTGTGTCAGCTCTCAAAAACGATTTCTGCAAGCAAGCATTTTGCACTCTGTATTTTGGATAGAAGTGCAGAACAGATTTTAAGTCCTTGCCATTCAAGCACTAGTAGACGTTCTCATACAAAACCCAACAACTTGTTTCGCTGAGAAGGGTTTTAGTGAAATAGTTGAAATCAAAACGAGCGAAAAAAGTTGCCTTTTTATTGAGACAAGTGATATTTTAAGCTACATAGTAACCAATTTTTTTGCACATCTGTACAAAATGTTAAGTATCTTCATCTTCTTTTTGTATAACAATTTTCGATTAGTTTGTGCGAATGAAATGTATTTCACAAAAAAAGTGCGAACGGAGCTCAAAAAGGTTGAAAAGCAGTGGCATAGCGTAAAGTGCGTTCTAGTGCAACTATGATGTTATCGAGAATGGACAAGTATTCATCATGACGTCACACGCTGGCAAGGCGGCACCTATGTCTTCGTTGCTGCATTGGATGTTACTGACGGCTGAGAGACTCTAGATTACGGTTACCATATTTTTGTGAAGCAAATTTCTGACACTCTTTAGCGCCCACTAGCGGATTTGAAAATGAGGTATTACACATTGAGTGTCAATATGACGTCGCACTAACAAAGCATTGCCAAACGACTGTATACAGGAATGTAGTTGAACATAGGTCATGAATTGGGCCCTCTGTAATGTGGGCTCTGGCGATTGCTACTTGCTATGGTGTGCAACAGTTTTTTTCTCCACTGGCCGGATGAAATCGTCTGGCGGGCCGTGTTTGGCCTGTCGGGATTGTCTTTGACAGCCCTGCTATACTGTTAGGTCGGTGCGGCTATCTGATTGTGTGTTTTTATTTTAATCAGGTCCGAAACAACTTTTTTTCTGCCCCCTTACGCCCAAAAAAAGCACAAATCTCTAACCTAACCTAACATAGGGTAATCGATGTAACTTCTTGGGCAATTACTATATGCATTTGGCTGTGAAATATTATGAATAAATTCTTCAATAATATTGATTCTTCATTAGGCTACTGTAAAATGCACCAGCAGGTTGCAAACCCGGTGATTTCCAACCTTTAATACTCGCGACCTCATTTCAAACTTAAAAATGTTCCTTGGCCCAGCTAAAAAGTTGATAAGCTGATTACTAAAAAAAATAACATGCCCAAACTTACTCCCGGCCTAGGACAGTGATTACGTCTAACATCATCGCGATCCCCAGATAAAAGTAAACGACCCCAAGATTTGGAATCACTATCTGTGACTAAAGCATCCAATCAGCCTTGACCAACTCTACTACTATACCGTTTGCTTATAATTGCGATTACCATTGGACTTATTTCAGTAAATGATGGTAGTTTATTTTTATTTTTATTGCATTTTTTGGCGAATGTGGTGCCCGGTGCCCATATTAATATCAATATACGTTGCATTACCTCGCGCGCAGCGCGAAGATGAATTTCGAATGTCATAAATCTGCTTGAAAAAAAATATTGTTTATGTTGATTTACGAAAAACTTTTGAGCCTACTTCAACCCTTCAAAATTCCGGACATTTAGGAATATTTTAGAAATTCCTCCAGGACGCAGATTTTTCAGTGAAATTCCGGACATGTCCGGGAAATTCCGGACGTATGGCAACCCTACTCTAGATTGCTATAGATAACTAACCCATAGGTAGATTAGTAATATATATAGACAGGGTTGCCATACCGTCCTTATTTCTAAGATTTGTCCTTATTTTTAGGGGCCACGTCTTAGAACACTCAACTGTCCTTATTTCCAAGAAATGTCCTTATTTTCGACTCGCGTCTTTATTTTGTCTTATTTACAACCGCTACAGAACTTCAATCGTTTTCCTCTGGTATCTATGTTGCATAATATTGCAAAATTATGCTTTTTCGTCGAGATTGTATGACATCATAAATGAAAGGAACTCTCGTGACGTACACCCCACAAGATTTGACTTCTAAGTTGTGAGATAGCTAGGGCAGTGAGTGGTGGTACAGCAGTTTCGGCTGTACCAAGCTACCGCAGCGGACGTCATTTTAGCGGTAAACAGCAATACCAGGTTACTGCTGTTTGGTCTACAGCAGAATAAGCTCAAGCTGTTGGTAAGGCAGCATTTATTGTGTGTAGTGAAAAAAGCGCAGTGCATTCGACACATTGGTTGAAGTAGTAAAGCTATAAATCATTGATAAATTTCTCTAAATTATATTGCACTTGCGCGTATAGTTTTAGCTACAAATAAGGCTAAATCTGATTAATTTAAATAAACAGGCGTAAAAACGTTTTTCGTGACGATTATGAGAGAGAAGTCAAAGGTATCTAGCGAAGATTGAAGGGCGAGTGTTTCGCACATAGCAGTATCTGCAATTGTGAAATTAACCTGGATGCCATAAGAAAAACCGCTACTTAACTTACATTGAGACCCCAAAATACAAGAAGTGTGTCATGATGATTATTTTGAGCCAATCGATGAATAAATAATTTTTCCACTAGTCGATCAGCATCAACGACCTCAGACCTGGGGCATTCCATACCGTCAAACACAAGCAATCATTCCTCACCAACGATTGCACATCGCAATTGTTCAAAGCAATATTCCCCGATTCCAACATTACAAATAAGTTTTCTTCGGCCAGGACCAAGATCACAAGCATTAATACTGTAGTTATTGCTCCATACGCTCAAAACCGATCTTGTCTAAACTTGGTGTACGGCCTTTTTCCATCATTATTGGGGGAGGGGGGTTGACGAAGTGCTGTTTCGGGCCCAAGTAAAGGTAAACCTAGAACTGAGCTGTCGCGAGATCCATGAAGCACTTTCTCATGCCAAAGAGTTGCTGGAGTATATTTTTCTGGTGAAAAGTATGGAATGTGATATGTCACGGCTCGTATAAAGACAAAGTATGTACAAAAACGATTTTTCATGCTAATTTAATTTTTCCACTGTCCTTATTTTGGGTCCATGTCGATGGCAACCCTGTATATAGACCAGGAATGGCCAACCTTTCCGGCTAAAGGGGCACATGAGATTGACGAACAAGCGCGCGGTCCACTAGCCGCGCCAAGCGGGTAAAATTTTCAAAGATTATAAATAAACTAGGTCAATAATATTATTACTTGAGTATATTGGGGTTCTACTGTATACCGCCCGCTAGGCTCAGTTTGCAAGGACACGACTATTCGGCGTCTGGCCACATCGATATCGAAGTTCTCCGAAAATATGCGACAATCATTTTGTGCCTACATATCACCATCGACGATCTTTATGCGAGCGCAAACGTGAAAAGACTTTCTCCCGTAATTGCGAATACAGTTAGACTCAATCGGGTAAATTAGGCGTTTTTTTTTCATTTTCAGTAAGGGGTAGGCTACCAAGCAAAAAATCGTGTGACAATTAAACACGCGAAGCGTGAAGAAATATTTGACTACTATTTTACTTTATTGTAATGTGCGACGATTCACTAAAAATTTGACTGGACCCTGGATCTGCCAATGCGTCGGAACTGATAATTTATTCATCAACATCCTAAGTGTCGCAGCCAAACTTGTAATTTTTGGTTGGCATTGCAAGTTCACAATCTGAGCAATTCATTTTCGATAATATAATGGGGAATTACCTCGCGGCCACGAAAAATGCGGATCCCGAGCCGGAGCTAATGTATGATAGAAGAAAGCTCCGGAACCGGAGATGGAGCAGTTTAAATTTACGGCTGCTCCAAAGCCCTGGTAGAAACCGCACTCATTCCCATCTGTCTTCACTGGAATCGACTTTTATCAAAATCCAACAGCCGCGCTTGTGTCAGCAGAAGGTATATTTTGGATAGGAGTGCGGAGCAGTTTCTAAGACTTGACTATCTAAGCACGAGTAGACATTCTTGTACAAAACCCAACAACTTCTTTGGCCGAGAATGGTTTTAGTGAAACAGTTAAAATCAAAACGATGAACAAGAGTTGTCGTTTTAATGAGCACATATTGTCAAATTTCGTAATCTTCTTTTTGTATAACAATTTTCGGTGGGTTTGTGCGAATGAGATTTATTTTCCAAAAAAGTGCGAATGGAGCTCAAAAAGGCTGAAAAGCACTGGTGTATATTAATATAGGCCATCACTTCACTGAAATTTAGTGTTGGAATTAGCGACATGACGTCATGAGTGTCACGTTCGCGTTACACAGAACCTTTCAAAGATTCACGTTCACACGAAACTGTGCCTCTCAGAGGAACACACATCCTAATCGGATTGCACACCGAAGTTAATTCAAGCAAATTATCCAAATAGAGAATTACCTAAAACAGATAAGCTGCATATGGAATTGACATGCGATACGTTATTGTTACGATGTATCATATTGAACAAATTGTGCAATCTGAGGGTATCCAAACATTGATATGTCATGCACAAGTCTTGTAAATTAGGTTTGTAGTGTAACGTCCGTGGTTTATCACAGCAGTTCCGAGTTGTGTTGTACGCAAGAAGTTTCGAAGCAGTCAGCTGTAAAGTCGGTTGACTTTACCACCGACTCCAACTGCTGACAATTTCAATATACCCCAATTCCGACTGCAGAAGCTTGAAACAAACCAACTACGACTCCTAATATTTTGTACACACAACTCCGACTCCCAGATTACTATAAATTTATGTAGTAAATCCATCGTTTATTGCATATTTAGCCATTATTTTTGCGATTCGAATCAACCTTTGTCTGATTTTAACCTAAATTTTGCTCTCATACAGAAGATAAGATTTTGAAAATGTGCTCACGTGAAATACTTATTAAACTGCAATGACACTTTTGATTAACAATTCAGAAAATTATGTTCGATTTCGATACGAAGTAGTCGGGATCACAGCATTTTCATGAATTCCGAATCGGACTCCCGCGCTATAGTATGTTTCCACAACTCCGACTCCGATTCCAAAGAGTTACAAAATATCTATTAATCCGACTCCACAGCCCGGGAAGCAGTTCTTCATTTATTAAGCTACTTCTACTATGATTTAACGTTGATGTGCACAATCGATATTTTATTCCATGTGCCAATCGGAGTGCTCAGGGCTACGGTTTGTAAATGGGGTAAATGAGGTCGACATATAACAAAAATAAAGGAAACCAAATTGTTTCTGTGCTGTCAGTGATTATGTTATTTGTACCCGCTCAAGGACACACAATCTACAAGGAAATGTATTGCCCAAATAGGACGATATTGAAACGACCAAATGCGTTCTCCCAATATGCATCCCTCTCGGCCTGATTATAGATAACTAACTAACCTATCAATCTATAGCCTAATGCTCGATGTAGCAGTCTGCGATTTTTTTTCTTTTTCGGGTTTTCTAGCTCTCGTTCATTCTCTTTCTTTAATTCGTCCTTAATCAGGCCGTAGTGGAACGTACCACTGGACTACTCGCCAGTCAAAGTACTCAAAGTGCTATAGGGTGCCACGAACTATTTCCGTCCTTTGAAAGGGTGTCTCGAGGTCAGAAAAGTTGAGAACCATTTCTTTATTACAATGTAATGGTAGCTTTCCGGCTTAACAAAGCAACTTTTTATATCTTCAATGTGTTTTTCGAAGTCACGTAGATTTATGGATATGTCAAAGGGACGGTATATTACCTAAAACGAAGTCTTGAAAAACAAAAAGCGTTGCTTTACATACTTGAAGGAGCGAGCATTTTCTATTTTCAGGCCGCACATCTGCCTTGGCCTACTACCCTGTGCATTCCTTTCCAAGTCAATTTGAAATGCTGCAACTATAGCTGCTGATTTTCATTCATCTCTCACATAATTGTTCTTTTATAACTAGATGCACGTAAATGTGTTGGACATCTGCTAATCGTTAATTAACATTTAAAGGGTCATAGCACAGGAATCAACAGCGATATACTCACGATCGCAGTCCTGTCCGTGGTATTCTGTTATGCATGTACACGTATAGTACGGTTGAATGTCATGGTCTAAGCAAGTTCCTCCATTTTTACAAGTATTCAGGTGGTATTGACAGTATGTTTCTGTATGGAAATCAAGTTATGACAAGAGGTGATCAGTAGGGCAAGTTTTTGTTGCAGTTAAATCCGTGGAAAGCTGCATTTAGTTTTGAAAAAAGTTGCAGATGTTGCATTTTGACCACATTTTGCTCGGTTGACTAAAAAAAGTGGTCAACTTCCGAAATTGACTAAAAAAAGGTCAATTTTCCGGCTCGGTTCCCGAAATACCCGTAAAAGTGTTACTTCGATGCTGATTTACGGTGTTTCAGTCGAATTCGGCCGTATATTTTACCAAAATCGAAAATACTTTCATGAAAAATCGAGAAAGTTGCAAAGTGTTGCAAAGAGTTGCATGAAAAAATGGACAAAAGTTGCACTACAAGATTACTTCAAACAGCTTGAAACGGCATTCTACATATCTTACGAGTATTTAGGAAGCTGCCGGAAGCTGTAAGAAAAGTTGCAAAACTTGCCCCAGTGATCAGTAACGAAGTACTTGTACTTTTTTGAAGTACTCAAGTAGTTTTCGTCTACTTCTAGTATTCACTCAAACAAAACTCATTTTTGCTACTTCTACTTCTACTTCATAATATTTTGTGATCTAATTACTTACTTTTCGCTATTTTCAGTTTGTCAAGTAGAAATAGTTTAATCCTCCAATCAGCAAGATAGCCTAAAGAATTTCGGGGCTGAGTATCAACATTTAATTTTCAGAAAAGTTTAGTAAAGCCCAGAATTTTCGTCGCGCTTCGCGCACAGTGGATATGGAGTGGTCAATATGATTTCATGATAGTATCGGTGAATAAAATCTAGGTAGCGGGCTGCGTGGTTATGTTCACACCGCATTGTCGCCAATATGAAATACTTCATCACAGTATATATGGCCCATCATAACGTTTCAAACTGGTGTTTCGCAATCCACCTTTTACTTATCATATCGTAGTCTAGCAGTCCATGGCGTGTCCTAATCTGGAACAGTGGGCTCTGACTTTTTTAGCTTTAGACCTGTTTTAGCATACAACCTTTGAAACTTTCTGGACTAAAGTCATGAAATACATTTTCTGCTGTTATAAGTAAGTAGTATTATGCACACTCTTTTGACGCGCCCCAATCAGCGTCGAGTATTTGATCACGTGACATCTGTTAGCCAATCAGAACGCAGAACAATGTGGGTGTGGTTCTAATACGAGAGAGGTTTTGGTTGTGCGAGAGATGCCATAGTTCCAGTCCAGTAACGCTGAGATATTTATTATGTCATGTTTGCGTAAGTTGATTACCTTCATTACGATTGCGTATTGAAGCATATTCATGATTACGTCATATGCGTAGTTGATTACTTTAGTTATTTCGAGAGCGGCTTTGCATAGTTCCAGTAACGCTGAGATATTTATTTCGTCATGTTTGCGTAAGTTGATTACCTTCATTATGATTGCGTATTGCAGCATGTCCAGTAATGATTACGTCATATGCGTAGTTGATTACTTTAGTTATTACGAGAGCGGCTTTGGTTTCAGTAACGCTGAGATATGATTACGTCATGATTGCGTCTAGTTCCAGTCCAATAACACCGAGAAATGTTTACGTCATTATGAATGTGCAGTTGAAGCATGTTCATGATTACGTCATATGCGTAGTTGATTACTTTAGTTATTACGAGAGCGTCTTTGCTTAGTTCCAGTAATGCTGAGATATAATTACGTCATGATTGCGTCTCGTTCCAGTCCAATAACACTGAGAAATGTTTACGTCATTATGATTGTGTAGTTGAAGCATGTTCAGGAATGATTACGTCATATGCGTATTTGATTACGTTAGTAACGCCGAGATATGATTACGTCAATATTGCGTTGATCGCCTTTGTTATTGCAGTTTAAGAAAGTGCAAGGCAATATATAACGTGTAATATTTATTACATGATTATTCGCTGTTCGCTGTAGATTGAATATGTGTAATAATATAAAAATTGGCTAAAATTGTGAATATCTAATCATTGTGAAAATAGCAATTATCTCATGTTGTTGATGAAAATGATCAGCTTACGTTATTATAAGCACCAAAGCATGATTTAAATATTTTCAAATATTCCACTTTTTAAATATTATTACTTTGGTTCTAACTTCGAAACAACAATTATTAATAATATTTTTTTATTACTCATTGAAATCATTGTAGCTTATAACGGGTAAACTGAACATCTTTTTAATAATATTGTTGCTTTCTGAATATCTTATTGATTTTTAGTTAAATTATCGATTATCTTGTATAGTTGATAAATTAGTTTGTACAAAAGACGTTCACTGTTATAATCTACATGATTTCAATGATTATTAAAAATAATTTTAATATTAAATCTAACAGAGTAATAATATAAAAAATTGGCTAATATTGTGAATATCTTATCATTGTGAAATTAGCAATTATCTCGTGTTGTTGATGAAAATAATCATCTTACGTTGTATTAGGATTTATTTTACAAAACTGTAGTGTAAAGGTCTTTAGTACTTTGGAAAAAGTAGTTTCTATCTACTTTACTAAATTTGATGTAAAGTGTTCGACGATTTAAAAAATTGGTATTTATTTTACAAAATTCCCAGTATAAAAGTTTTTACAAAATCGACTTGAGTAAGTACTGTCACTAGGCAAACCCTAGCAGAGTGTACTCTGATAAATGTAGTAGTAGTAATCGATTATCACAAAATAAATAGATAACATACAATATGTGCGTTGCTACGATGTCTCATAAATACTTTCATTTAATGTATACAAGTAGGTTATTTATACGTTAAGTCAAGAATAAAAAATTAAAGCTGTCTCCATAGAAAGATATGTAAATATACTAGAACGGTTACATATGGACGCCTGCAAGTAAGAACGCAAGCTGATCATTTTCATCAACAACATGAGATAATTGCTAATTTCACGATGATTAGATAGTCACAATATAAGCCAATTTCTATATTATTACTGAATATCTTATCATTATGAGGTTTATTCAACTCTCATTAATTCAGGATTCTAGAACTACTGAAGTCTCATGGAATTATAAAATACCGTGCTTTGCAAACAATGTAAAAATGATAGAAGCCAAGTTAGCTTGGTTCCCTGGGGACATCTATGCCTTTGTCAGGAATGTTCATCCATCGATTAGGTAATTGAATACGCACGCTTATCAATGCGTCTTGAAAAGCTAGTGGACGGGAAGTGAATACCCTAGACAAGTCCGAACCTGTATATATTGCAGGATTAGAGATAGCTTGTGCAATAGCCCTAAATACAACAAAATGCGGAGAGCTGATATCGCAATAGGTGCGCGGTATTCGACAATAACAAAACGCAATTGTTCGAACTTAGTGGATCCCATACCGCATTGTTAGCTCTAAATACTTAACCGTTGAAAAATCTATTCCCCAATGAGTTAGACAGCAATGCGTTAGTCGTAGCGATTCAATCATGTGCTCTATAATAACAAAAACACAAATGACTTAGTGGATATCACTGCTAGCACTAAATACCAGTCGCATAGCTGAGGCTAAATACCGTAAATAACTACTGAGTTGGCCGAATGGTGATTTACACGCTCGGAAATCGTCACTTCTTGCACTTTACTAAAAATTTGCTGCTACTAAAATGTTAAAATGTACTTTTTTCAATGGCCTTGATGAGCAGCGTCAGTTTCATCTATATCCTATCGTGCATTTTCGCACAGCAGAATGACTTATCGCATCGTAAAATAGCAAAAATACATCGAGAATCTGCAGACTTTCACTGCGAAATATTTGAGCTATACGAATTATCCTTCAAAGTGAGCTTACATATTGGATATCATCCAAACCCTCTCGATATCGAAATAATTGATTATTTGGAGTACTCAAGTATAGGTTTCGCCTGCTTGGGCTATACCTAATCAAGCGATTATCTGTTTAGACTAGAGTTTTCAGTTATCAGACAAATAATACCTTCAATACTTACTTTTTTCAGTCACTCGGAAATCAGCACATCATGTAGGGGAGATGTGGTACCGATGGATCACTGGGACCGAAAATACTTTGAAAATTCTCTATGATAACTCTATGATTACACTCCGTGAACTTGTCTACAATTGCATGCTGGCAAAATCTTTCCTCACATACAAAAAAATTCGACGTGCGCGAGCTATGGGGTCTCTCACAGATGATTTTTGTTTTGGGGGGTCTAAACTAAATTTAGATCGACATAAACAATTTTCTTTGTAACCTTCAACACGAACAAACCAGCAATCATTTTTATTGTGAAGTGTAGGGCTTGTATCAGGCTATATAATGGCACCTATTATTTTTTCCGTACTTTCCTTGAGTGGACTTTATTTCGATTCATGTATAAAATTCGTAGGGTGGGGACCGATGATACAATCGCTAAATCAAGCAAAATAATCAAGCATACTAATCATGAAACAAATGAAACATGCCTACGTACAGAAAATCTTTATCTAATAATTGCATATGATGTTTTATCGCTATAACGAGGTATTTGGAAGTCACATTGTCGATTTTCGGGCAATATGTATGTACCCACAAATTTATAAGTTCGAGCCTAAATCGAAACGTATTTTATCACAACATTTGAGTTTATATTTATTCTATTTTTTGACAGTTGCGACCAAACATTCTTCTTTGGCTTGCTGCAGCTTAGATTATAATACTGAGCAAGACAAGTAGCCCCCTTTGAGTTTTTTAGGGTATATGTGCCATAGGTCCCCGGGTCGTGTGTCATTGGACCCACCGGGTGGGGACCGATGACACGTTCGAGCAACAAATTTTAAACGTCCATAAATATTTTTTGAAAAGACGGATATTCATGTATATGTGCGCGATAGGTAGAGCTTGTATCAAAGTGCTGAGCCAGCAAAAGATCTGCTGTTTTCGGCTGAACATTTCGGGGCCAGCGATCATTTTCCAATTTTTGATCCATCGGTACCACATCTCCCCTACTTTGGAAGAAATTTACTGGTAATAGAATGTTGAAATGTACTTTTCCATTTGCCTTGATGAGCGGGCCCAGTTTCATCTATATCCTACCATGCATTTTCGCACTTCAGAATGACTTATCACAATGAAAAATAGCACAAATACATCGAGAATTTGCGGAGTCTCACTATACGACAATTGAGTTTTACAAATTACCCTTCGAAGTGAACCTACATGTTGGGTATTATCCAAAACCTCGTAGAATGTCGCTCCGAGCGACAAATCTTTTGAATTAAGGTGGAAGCAGCTATTTCCGACTAAGTAAAATGTTAGTATTCTAGGTCTATTTCTGCTTAATTCTGAAACTATAATGGATTTGAAGCAGTACAATATCATAAACACTTTATAGTATTTGGTACATGTACACTAAAAGCTTACTTGAGTATACTCTGAAGAAGTCAACATTTACTTGTTTAGCCGCTCGGAAATCATCACTTCTTGTACTTTACTAGAAATTCACTGCTGATGAATGAGTAATCGACTTTAGTCGATATTCTCGTACTACGAAACTGAAGAATGAATAGACGCGTTTTCGAACTATAGAATGATATAGTCTCTACAAAATGTTTTGATATCAAAATAACTTTTTTACATGAATGGTCACGTATCTTAACATTCAAATAACCCAACACAGAACTAGTATTACAAGAATATCATAGTTCTTGTACCAAAGTTGTTTGTGCACAATATATGTTTAAGGTAAGTCCTACACATTCATGATTTCGTCCGAGTTTGTATTTTAGAAAATAATATACCGACATCGCGACATCTATCAAAAACAAAACCATGATCACTGCTTGAGAGACCTATCAATGTCATCACAGTAATCTTGTAACTTCCACAAAAGAGTAGATATGTATTTGACTTTCGTTCCACAAAGCTAACGCGCAAACAATTTACTTTACTAACGAGAAGTATCGAGTTATCGAATGATTTTCCCTTACATCAAAACAAATAGAATGTAGATTGTAGAACTATATTTCTAACGTTCCTAACCCTTTGCACACCGCAGTTGTAAATCACACAAGCAACAAGTTTCGAGAAACGAGTTATTGAATAACGTGAAAGTGTTTTTCCAGTGTCAAGTCGTTATGTTGATTAAAGCATCTAATGTAATACCATGAAGTGACACTTCGAAACTATCGTCAGTTCTCCGTGAGCAAATATCGTGTTCTACAAGTGTTAAGATATTGTATTATGTAGCTAGTAATTGGTACACGTAATCTCGGGATCGAACCAACGTGTGTTAACTTGCGTTATTATGTACCTAGTAATTGGTGCGAGTAATGCCGCAACTGCTGTTGTTCAATGCATTTACCATGTTCGTAGCAAGCATCTTAATAAGGATAGACAGCCCCAAGCAAATAATGTAAGTATGTATGTACGAATGATTGGTCTAATGGTGCTTAACGACAGAAGCTGGTCTTCTATTCTATATTCCGAAATAATCAAGTTCGTGGTTTACCAACACCTCGCCTCTTAGAAACGTGGTGGAATCACTTATAAATCCTCACGTTCACTTAACTAAATCTAATTTGATACTCGAGTACTGAACCTTAATTTTCCAGCAGTGTGATAGACACCGTCAGATGGTACTCAACATCGCATAATTCTGCTCGAATACAAGTAAAAGTACAGATTTCAAAGTAAGTAAGTAAGTAAGTAAGTAAGTAAGTAAGTAAGTAAGTAAGTAAGTAAGTAAGTAAGTAAGTAAGTAGGTAAGTAAGTGAGTAACTGGTTATGTTTGTAGACTATATCTCCACTTCTACCTTTCAGAGATGTTGAGCAGAGAAGTACATGTGTTTCTTCAAAGTAGTCAAGTAGGTTTTTGGGTGCATGCACCAACTACTCAAGTGTTTATGATATAGGCCTGTTTCGAATTCGAGACAGTTTCAGTATTAAACAAAAAATGGACCTTGAATACTAACTTTTTATAATGTGAAATTTTAAATGCATAAACGAAGAAACGTCACTTTTACAATGCTTCGGTATGATTTCTATATTATTCCACTCTCGTTATTGGACTGCGGTGTGACGGTGAGCTATATCTCGATGCCCGGGCTTCCGAATTAATTTTTTCGATTTATTCTACCCTATGTAGATTTAACATAAGGAAGGTTATTTCACTCATAAAATTTGAAATACGTATTTGCTCGAGTTAAAGCCATAACGCTTGGAGTGAAATTTTACGTGGTTTTCGTTAATATCCAACTTGGCTAATTCCGAAATGTAAATAGAAAAACTCAAATATCGCATAGTAGGACTTCGCAAATTTTCGATATATTTTTGCTATATTTTCATGGTGATAAGTCATTCGGGACGGTGAAATGCATTATAGGAAATAAATGAAACTGGTACAATTCATCAAGACCCCTGAAAAAAGTACATTACATTTCAACATTTTATTAGCAGGTAAGCGAAATACCACAAACTGTGCTAACCTTCGGAGTTGTTAAGTAAAGAAGTACTCGTACTTCTTCGGAGTACCCAAGTAGGATTTTTCTCCCACATGCACCAAATACTCTCAAATCCTTATGATATTGGAGTGCTTCAACTTCATGATAGTTATAGTATTAAGCAGAAATATACCTGGAGTACTAACGTTTTACTTACTCGGAAATGACTACTTCTATCTTATTTTAAAGGATTCCTCGCTCGACGCGAAATTTTATTAGGTTTTGAATAATATCCAACATGTAGGTTCACTTTGAAGGGTACTTCGTAAAACTCAAATATTGCACAATGAGAGTTCGCTAATTCTCGATGTATTTTTTGGTATTTTTATTGCGGTAAGTCATTCTGCAGCGCGAAAATGCATCGTGGGATATAGATGAAACTGACAACGCTCACCAAGACCACTGGACCACTGAAAAAGTGCGTTTCAATATTTTAGTGGCAGTAAATTCCTAGTAAAGTACAAGAAGTGATGATTTCAGAGTGAGTTAAAAAGTAAGTATTGTAGGTATAGTTTGGCCGAAAACCGAAAACTCTGAAATAGAAGTAGATGAAGTGTAAAAAAGTTAATCACTTGATTAAGTATAGCACAAGCAGACCAAACCTATACTTGAGTACTTCAAAATGTACAAGTACTTCGCTATGGACTCCCTCCACGTAAAAAGTGACTAGGTTTTAGACTACTTTATCGGTACTTGACAGTTTCAGTTTTAGATAAGATTTGGAATAAAAACTAGCTCATTCATCCACTTAAATATCTCTTCTTTAACCTGTACTTGATCGTAACAAGTAAATCTCATTTTCTATTAATTCTACACGTACACTTGACCATATTTTATGACTTACATAATTACTTTTCCATATATTTGAAGTCAAGTCTGTCAAATAGCAGTATATGTTACGATGAGCTTATATTCGTTCTGTTTGATTATCTTGACTAATGATATTCACTCGGCGAGCTCTCCCGTGATAGCCTTGGGACTTGGAACAGTGGTATATGACATCATAGCGATACGAGGTTACGACAGTTTATAATTAGCTACCTTACGACACCAAATTTCGTTAGTTCATCTCCACCTTCAAATATCGTGTTATACAAATATTGTGTATACGGAACAAATACATATATGGCTATGTTGTTGCAATCTGCAAAAAGTACCTCCCTCAGTAACTAATTTCTGGTAGGCTATGCATACAAATGAGGACAGTTACATCAACGAGTCGCAACTTGTTGTATTATGTAGTTAGTAATTAGTGCAGGTAAGTCCGCAACTACTGTTCAAGACCTTTTCCGCGTTTTTTTGTCAAGCATCCTCGTAAGGACAGACAGTCCCAATCAGCTAATGTAAGTGTGTATGTATGTATGAGGGGTCTTATGGCGGTTGACGAATGAAGTTGGTCGTCTAATCTATTCCGAAATAATCAAGTTAGTGGTTTTTAACAGGACCTCACCTCATAGAAACTTCAGTAGAATAACTTATAACTCCTCACGTTTACTCAACTAAATCTAATTTGATAATCAAGTACTGGATCTTAATTTTCAAACGAGTTCAAATTTTACTCTAACTTATGAGATTACATATAAAAACTTTTCACGATGCAATGAATTTTACATCATGAGTCAAGTGATTTCGTAATTAACACAAGATAATTAAATGAATTTCTAGAGGATTATAAGATATTCGTGTCATCCTCCTTCGTATATCATAAAAGAATATCTACTGCAGTCGGTTTGTAATTATTTGCGCTGTGTTTGATTAACTCAATCATGTTGCAGTGTATTTTAATAACGAAACACTTTTACAGCATAAACCAAATAATTTCATAATAAACACAAGCTAATTTCATAATAAACATAAAAAATATTTCCGCGCCCTCCTAAACCTAATTCCTCCTAAACCTATAACCTAATCCTGAGGCGCGCATTTTTAAATTGTTTGCAAAGCACGGTATTTTATAATTCCATGAGACTTCAGTAGTTCTGGAATCCTGAATTAATGAGAGTTGAATAAACCTCACAATGATAAGATATTCAGTAATAATATAGAAATTGGCTTATATTGTGACTATCTAATCATTGTGAAATTAGCAATTATCTCATGTTGTTGATGAAAATGATCAGCTTATGTTCTTACTTGCAGGCGTCTAGATGTATCCGTTCTAGTATATTTACATATCTTTCTATGGAGACAGCGGTAATTTTTTATTCTTGACTTAACGTATAAATAACCTACTTGTATACATTAAATGAAAGTATTTATGAGACATCGTAGCAACGCACATATTGTATGTTATCTATTTATTTTGCGATAATCGATTACTACTACTACATTTATCAGAGTACACTCTGCTAGGGTTTGCCTAGTGACAGTACTTAATCAAGTCGATTTTGTAAAAACTTTTATACTGGGAATTTTGTAAAATAAATACCAATTTTTTAAATCGTCGAACACTTTACATCAAATTTAGTAAAGTAGATAGAAACTACTTTTTCCAAAGTACTAAAGACCTTTACACTACAGTTTTGTAAAATAAATCCTAATACAACGTAAGATGATTATTTTCATCATCAACACGAGATAATTGCTAATTTCACAATGATAAGATATTCACAATATTAGCTAATTTTTTATATTATTACTTTGTTAGATTTAATATTAAAATTATTTTTAATAATCATTGAAATCATGTAGATTATAACAGTGAACGTCTTTTGTACAAACTAATTTATCAACTATACAAGATAATCGATAATTTATTTAAAAATCAATAAGATATTCAGAAAGCAACAATATTAATAAAAAGATGTTCAGTTTACCCGTTATAAGCTACAATGATTTCAATGAATAATGAAAAAATATTATTAATAATTGTTGTTTCAAAGTTAGAACCAAAGTAATAATATTTAAAAAGTGGAATATTTGAAAATATTTAAATCATGCTTTGGTGCTTATAATAACGTAAGCTGATCATTTTCATCAACAACATGAGATAATTGCTAATTTCACAATGATTTGATATTCATAATATTAGTCAATTTTTATATTATTACTGAATATGTTATCATTGTGAAATTAGCAATTATCTCGTGTAGTTGATGAAAATAATCAGCTTACGCTGTTATAAGCTCCAAAGCATGATTTAAATATTTTTTAAATATTCCATTTAAAAAAAAATTACTTTGGTTCTAACTTTAGAATAATAATTATTGATAATATTTTTTCGTTATTAATTGAAATCATTACAATAATATTTAAAAGATGTACACCGTTATAAGCTACAATGATTTCAATGAATAATGAAAATATTATCAATAATTATTATTCCAAAGTTAGAACCAAAGTAATATTATTTTTAAAAATGGAATAATTAAAAAATATTTAAATCATGCTTTGGAGCTTATAACAACGTAAGCTGATCATTTTCATCAACAACATGAGATAATTGCTATTTTCACAATGATTAGATATTCACAATTTTAGCCAATTTTTATATTATTACACATATTCAATCTACAGCGAACAGCGAATAATCATGTAATAAATATTACACGTTATATATTGCCTTGCACTTGCTTCAACTGCAATAACAAAGGCGATCAACGCAATATTGACGTAATCATATCTCAGCGTTACTAAAGTAATCAACTACGCATATGACGTAATCATTACTGAACATGCTTCAACTACACAATCATAATGACGTGAATATTTCTCAGTGTTATTGGACTGGAACGAGACGCAATCATGACGTAATTATATCTCAGCATTACTGGAACTAAGCAAAGACGCTCTCGTAATAACTAAAGTAATCAACTACGCATATGACGTAATCATGAACATGCTTCAACTGCACATTCATAATGACGTAAACATTTCTCGGTGTTATTGGACTGGAACTAGACGCAATCATGACGTAATCATATCTCAGCGTTACTGAAACCAAAGCCGCTCTCGTAATAACTAAAGTAATCAACTACGCATATGACGTAATCATTACTGGACATGCTGCAATACGCAATCATAATGAAGGTAATCAACGTACGCAAACATGACGAAATAAATATCTCAGCGTTGCTGGAACTAAGCAAAGCCGCTCTCGAAATAACTAAAGTAATCAACTACGCATATGACGTAATCATGAATATGCTTCAATACGCAATCGTAATGAAGGTAATCAACTTACGCAAACATGACGTAATAAACATCTCAGCGTTACTGGATCGGAACTATGGCATCTCTCGCACAACCAAAACCTCTCTCGTATTGGAACCACACCCACATTGTTCTGCGTTCCGATTGGCTAACAGATGTCACGTGATCAAATACTCGACGCTGATTGGGGCGCGTCAAAAGACTGTGTATAATACTACTCAAGTATTGGATTTATTTTTCACTTTCTATTACAAGTATCATACTTTGTGTTCTAATTAGTATCAGTTGTTTTGTCTAAAAACATACATGTTTAGGGATAAGTGGAAGTGTAGTAATGCCTTTAATTTCCTGAAATAAAGCGACATGACCATATACCATTTTTACGATCCACCATATTTTATATTAGCGTTTACTAATCGCGCAAAGTGTTTACACCGTATCCGATACTACTTCTCCGTATTGCTCTTCGACTAAACTACGGGCCTCATAATATGGGGGGAGGGTGCTATACCATGTTATTTCTGAAACGTGCTGTTCGAGTAAACAAAGGATTAGGATCGCATTTCCATGTCAATACTATCATTTTCATCCCTTCATGCGGACTAACGCTTATGCTGTCGAAAATTGGATAACTCCTGGTATGCATAAATATGAATCAAGCTCTGCAGCTTTTGCATAGCTCAACTTGCAGGTTTTGACAATCAATGCGAACGAATTACGATCGTTTTCACAACCACTTACTTACTTGAGTAGATTTAAAGTCAGTTAATTCTACTTCTGCTTCAAGTAGTTTTAGGTTGCTTATGGAAGAAGTACTTCTACTCGTACTTGAGTACATTTTTTCGTTTCTACTTCTACTTCTACTTGAGTAGCTTTCTTGACTACTTTGACCACCCGTAGCTATTACTGGGTCACACAGAGTCAAATTGGACGCGCGCAAATATTGTGGCAGTGGGCGAATCTTTTCCTCGATATAGCTCAAGAATTTGAAGCTATATACTTACGTTCGCAGTTACTTCCATAATATCCGTAGATGCAGTCACACTCAGAAAACGTATCCGCACATTCTTCATTATGATGACAGGTATTCGGGTGGTGTTCACAGTAATTTACTGCATGGAAGCAAAGTGATTTGTCAAACTTACTGACTCTATACGCAGTCAAGTATTGTTGCATTGAGCGTGTACTATTCTGGTCACAGCTCAAGAATTAGAAACAATATACCCACCGTTGCAGTTTATTCCATAATATCCGTCGGTGCAATCACACGTATAGTACGGACGAGTGTCATTATTAAGACATGTTCCTCCATGTTGACAGGGAATCTGGTGGTGTTCGCAAAATCTCTCTGTGTGGAAGCGAAGCACTGTGTGAAGCCTACTCAATTTAGGCAGAACAAAATGTTGTGCTATTGAGCGAGTCTTTTTCTGAGCATAGCTTTAAATTTTAGAAGCGATATAGCCTGCTTACGGCTGCAGTTTGTTCCATAATATCCGTCGGTGCAATTGCACGCATGATACGTTTGAGAGTCATTCTTTAAACATGTCCCGTTGTGTTGACAAACATTGGGGTGGTGTTCACAGAAATTGTCTATATAGAAACGACGCGATGTGTCAATCGTATTTAATAAATACACAACCAAGTGTTGTGGCAGTGAGCGCGTCAAGTTCTGGGCATAGATCAATAATTAGAAACGATATACTTACCACTGCAGTTTTTTCCATAGTATCCGTCGGTGCAATCACACGTATAGTACGGGTGAGTGACATTATTCAGACATGTTCCGTTGTGTTGACAGGAATTCGGATGGTGTTCACAGTAATTTTCTATATAGAAACAACGCAGTGTGTCAAACGTACTGAATTACAGGGCAACCAAATGCTGTGGCAGTGAGCGAGTCTTCTTCTGGGCATAGCTCAAGAATTAGAAACGATGTACTGCAATTTTTTCCATATCCGTCAGTGCAATCACACGTATAGTACGGATGAGTGGCATTAATAAGACATGTTCCGTTATGTTGACAGACATTAGAGTGGTGCTCAAGCTCAGAGCAATTTTCTGTAAGTAAACGAAGCGATATGACTTGCTTAGTTTAGTTATCTATAGTCAAACCAACTGGAAACCGACACAACTCAATGTTGTGGCAGTGTGATAGTCTTTTTGACGACATAGCTCAAGTTTTATAATAAGCGATATACTTACGGCTGCAGTTTTTTCCATAATATCCATCGGCGCAATTGCACGTATAGTACGGGTGAGTGACATTGTTCAGACATTTTCCATTATGTTGACAGACGTTCGGGTTATGTTTGCAGTAATTTTCTGTACGGAAACAGGGTGATATGCCCAAACCAACTGAATTTAGAAACATCCCGGTGTTGTGGTATAGTAAGCGAGTGTTTTCCTGTGAAAAGCTAAAAAATTGGAAACGATACACTCACCACTGCAGTTTTTTCCATAATATCCATCGACGCAATTGCACGAATAGTACGGATGAGTGCCGTTATTCAGGCATGTTCCGTTATGTTGACAAACATTAGGGTGATGTTCACAGTAACTTTCTATATGGAAACGAAGCGTTGTGTCAATTGTACTGAATTTATACACAGTCAAGTGTTTTGGCTGGTTGGTTGGTTGGTTGGTTGGTTGGTTGGTTGATTAGCAAGCGCTGATAGCTTCGCAAACAAGTTGAATTTATTTTCAAGCCACGAAACATATATGGAACGCAAGGTATGGGCCCATACAATCAGATCTCACCATATCCGTACCATTAGTATATTTTCTTACCTGAGAAGTCATGAGTGGAATATATGGTAGTTTCAATTTTACAAAAGCCCTCAACACAGTTCGAAAATAAATCTTGGAGCTTCGCCATGTTACTCTGACCTGCGAACGTGTAACATTTAATCATGTGATACCGTAATGAGCGCGAGCGTGTCGGATAATGTCACAGTCGCCTGTTCGGTATTACAGTAAACCGCTAGTGCCGTGCGAATGTAGTAACTATTCTCGTCATTGTTATTGTTACAGCAGAACGAGGTGGCGAAGTAAGGGACACCTATATAAAACAAGAATATTATATTAAATTACCGAGAAAATAGAATATCAATGATAACGATTTATCAAACCTGTTATTGTAATATTAATCATGTTGATGCATATATAATCCTATATCTGACGCGAGGTATATTAACACATTCTCATATCGTACTAATTTGACTTCTAGGATAGAATCAACCATTTGGAACTCACCAAACATGTCGTCCTGAAATATGGAAAAATGGAATTAAGTGATATTTAAGTTCAGCATAGATATACATATATATCCAGAGGTAGTCAGTAACGAAGTACTTCTACTTTTTGGAAGTACTCAAGTAGTTTTACTCTACTTCTGGTACTTACTCAAGTAGACCTGATTTTCTCTACTTCTACTTCTACTTCGTAATATTTTGTGCTCTACTTACTTACTTTTCGCTATTTTCAGTATGTCAAGTAGAAGTAGTTTAAACCCCCCCCAATACGAAAGATAGTCTTAGGAATTTCGGGGCTGTTGTCACGGAGTACCAACATTTCATATTCATAAAAGTCGAGTAAAGCCCAGAAATTTTGCTGCGCTTAGCGCACAGTAGTTACGGAGTGGCAAATATGCTTTCAGGAAAGTATCAGTGAATATAATTTAGGTACGGGATTGCTTGGTTCCGCTCACACCGCATTGTCGCCCATATCAAATATTTCATTACTGTAAATATGGCCCACCATCAGAGGTGGTCAGTAACGAAGTACTTCTACTTTTTCGAAGTACTCAAGTAGTTTTCCTCTACTTCTGGTACTTACTCAAGTAGATCTGATTTTCACTGCTTCTACTTCTACTTCTTAATATTTTGTGATCTACTTACTTACTTTTCGCTATTTTCAGTTTGTCAAGTAGAAGTAGTTCAATCTTCCAATCAGGAAGATAGCCTGGGGGATTTGGAGCTGTTTTTACGGAGTATTAACATTTAATTTTCATAAAAGTTTAGTAAAGCACAGAATTTTCGTCGCGCATCGCGCGCAGTGGATACGTAGTGACCAGTATGATTTCACGAAAGTATCGATGAATATAATTTAGGTCAGGGGTCACCAACACGCGGCCCACGGGCCGCATGCGGCCCGCCAGGTCATATTTTGCGGCCCGCGACCTGATTTGGAATTTCGGAAGAACGCTTAGTAAAGTGTTTTGAAATGCTGAAATTGATTTCAGTTTAAACATATTGTTGCTGTTGTTTAAAGTAAGCTATTCTCTCTTGCCCAATATCACTGTTCCTCACTGGCTGATAAGATTTTGTTGATATGACCATTCATATTGCCTTGATGTGCAATGGACCACCACTGCTGACACCGAGTCGCTTGGAAAACGACTTCGGGCTCTCCAAAAGATCGAGCTTTATGAGGAGATAGTTTTCCAGAAAGAACCGTGTCCAGGCCATCTGCAGTCAATCTGCGACAGTAGAAGGAAAATTATGCGGCCGTCGACACTTAATTCGATTAGGATGTGTTGGTAGATTTGAATTATTCTTGAAATTTTCTCCGCGCTGCGCGCAGTTCAATGCGAGTTGGTTTTCGATTTTAATATAGTATAGTGTCTTTGTTATATGAGCCTCACAGTACAGACGCGAACAGCAGAGGAAATCAATGCGATAAATGAAGAAATACCAATTAGTACTCGTGTTCTCCTCATCACGAAGGAAATTTGTTTCTGGTAGGCCTACGTTGGGGCACATCCAATATATTTTCACTATACGGACAATCCTGATGGGAGGTCAAGAAATAGCAGCATGTAACAAAAGGAATAAGAACAATTGGCCCACCCAAAGATTCAGCACAGTATTGATAACTAGCTAAATTTTTGAAGACACCACCTGCATCACCTCTGTCGATGAATCTGATAACATGGGCTAAAAAAGGATAAATATTTGATAACGATAGATGAAACTATACTGATATTTTTGACGAGATTTCTCGTGGTTATGAAAAATTTTCGCGCTTCGCGCGTCGAGAAAACGAATCCCCCTGCTATTCATAACATACTAACTCACGATTTGGGTGCGCATAGTAAGCCGATATGAGTAAATACATTAGTCTGGAGTTCATCGGCAATGGACAATGGCCATTAAACTACATTGCTTATTATGATCTCGATATTGAAGTCATGCGGCCCGCGGCCTCTAGGAATTTTGAAAAGTGGCCCGCGACCGATTTTGAGTTGGCGACCCCTGATTTAGGTGGAGGGTTGGCGTGGTTCCGTTCACACCACATTGTCGCCCTTCACCCATATGAAATAATTCATCACAGTATATATGTGGCTCATCATAACGTTTGAAACTGATGTTTCGCAATCTAGCATTGTCTTGTCATATCGTAATCTAGCATATATGTCCATGGCGTGTCCTAATCTGGACGAGTGTACTTCGACTTTTTTTTAGTTTTAGAGCTGTTTTAGCATACCACCTTTGAAACTTTCTGGACTAAAAACCAGTGTTGGGATGACTCGAGTCATGACTTGACTCGAGTCAGACTCGAGTCAACTTTTTCGTGGGACTTGACTTGACTCGAGTCACTTTGCAAAAATGACTTGACTTGACTCGGTGCTTCAAAAATGTGGAATGACTCGTGACTCGGAGCAAAATTTTCGAGTCAATTTCAAGTCATCAAGTAAACGGTGTCGATTAAATGACTATATCTTGTGCATGTTCGGATTATTCACGATACGCCAGCGTCATTTGTGAGAGCAACCAGTCATTCATTAATTGTAAGTTTTACTGATCCTCCATTGTTACATCACAAATAAACTGACCGCAAACGAAATGATCACAGCTTGCGTTGTCGTTACAATAGTATCTCAGTAGATTAAATCTAGTAGCAAGAGCAACGTATCGCTGTTCATTGGACGGCCCTGTCCTTACATTGCACAGCGCTCACCTTTACCAACCCTCTTGTATAATTTTAATCGAACGAATATAGTTTATGCGTTTATACTCTCACGGATGTGTAGATAGTTAGTGGATTGAACGACATCATTTTTTTCAACTTCTCGAGGCTTCGTATTCGACCCTCTATTTTGGCTGATAATAACAGAATGCAGCTTGTAGCTCGGAGTCGTCAAACTCAACTGACGTGGCGGGCCGGATTCGAATAGTCAGATCACTCGCGGGCCGCCGCACCAGTCAAATGATTCCAAAATATTACCAGCTCTTAACACAATATACGCACTTTTTCGCATTCTCAGTATCGGGTGTCAGTGTCAGCGATTTGCTTCTGACGATGACTTGAAACCACACCTCCGCTGTCGGGTGGTTGTAATGTGGCCTATGAATATGAATATACTCGACATTTGCTATCTTGGAGGAATATGTATTAGAAGTATTTCTTACTACAAATTCGACAAATGTGCTTGATAAAATACACGCATTTTTCAATCAATACTTAGACTTGCTTCGCGGGCCGGGTGAAATCATTTGGCCGGCCTTATGTTTGACACCCCTGATGTAGCTATACTGTTACTGACGTATTTTATTAGCAGTTATACGTGTGCGTGAGCGATACAACGCATTTTTACATGTATATTTAACTTATATATTCGTTATTTGATAGATGATAAATGGCCAATAAATCTACCTTTATCACAGCTAGCAAAATGTAGTGACTGTAAATGATCAGTTGATCACTCATACTTCGAAAATTCAATTTGACTTGAATTGTGACTTGACTCGTGACTTGACTTGACTTGACTCGACTTGACTCGAGTCACCTCCAAAAAACTAGTGACTTGACTTGACTCGAGTCACCTTCGAAAATCGATTGACTTGACTTGACTCGAGTCAAAATGTGCAATGACTCGAGATGACTCGTGACTCGAAGGTAGTGACTTGATCCCAACACTGCAAAAACATGAAATACATATTCTGCTTTAAGAAGTAGTATTTATATTTCACTTTCAATTTCCAGTATCATATACTTTGAGATATAATCAATATCAGTTCTTTTGTCCGAATAACATACATGTTGAAGTATAAAAGCAACTGCTGTAATGCCTTTAATTTCTCGAAATAAAGCTACACAATATGGCATTTTTACGATCCACCATATTTTTCATTACCGTTTACTAATAGCGCAAAGAGTTTACACCGTATCCTATACAACTTCTCCATAATGCTCTTCGACTAAACTACGGGCCTTATAATATGGGGGATGTCGCCATACCGCCATACCATGCTATTTTCCAAAACGTGTTGTTCGAGAAAACAGAGGATTAGTATCGCATTTCCTTATCGATACTATTATGTTCATCCCATGATGTGGACGAATGCTTATGCTATCGAAAATTGGATACCTGCTGGAATGCATCAATATGAATCAAGCTCGTCACCTATCACATAGCTCAATTTGCAGCTTTTTATTATCCATCCAATCAGGATCGTTTTCACAACTACTTACTTACTTGAGTACTTTTAAAGTCAGTCAATTCTACTTCTACTTCAAGTAGTTTTAGATTGCTCATGAAATAAGTACTTCTACTTGTACTTGAGTAGATTTTTTCGTCGCTACTTCTACTTCTACTTGAGTAGCTTTCTTGACTACTTTGACCACCTCTGCCCACCATAACGTTTGAAACTACCATATCGCAATCTAGCAATTACCAATCATATCGTAATCTAGCAGCCCATTAAGTGTCTTGCTAATCTGGAAAACCCAGCTATTTCTAACGTTACACCTGTTGTAGCAGATCACCTTGGAAGCTTTATGGACAAAAGACATGAAATATAGTTTCCGCTTTTTAGAAGTGGTATTTCACTTTCAATTGCGAGTATCATACTTTGAGTTCTAATTAGTTGTAGTTCTTTTGTCTGCAGAACATACATGTCGAAGCATAAAAGCAAGTGTAGTAATGCCTCATTTTCCGAAAATAAAGCTACACTAAATATAACTTTTACGGTCCACAATATTTGTTATTAACGTATACTAATCGCGCAAAGTGATGAAACCGTATTCGATAAAACTTCTCCGTATTGCTCTTCGCCTAAACTTGGGGCCTTATAATATGGGGTAGGGTGCAATGCCATGATATTCTTCCAGTAAACAAAGGGTTAGTATCGCATTTCCATATCGATACTATAATTTGCATCCCGTGATGCGAAAAAATGCTCATTCTGTCGAAAATTCGTGCCTCCTGGGATGCATCAATACGAATCAAGCTCTCTCCACCTTCCGCATAGCTCAATTCGCAGCTTTCGACAGTCCATGCGAACGAATTAGGACTGTTTTCAAAACTACTTACTTCCTTGAGTAGATTTAAAGTCAGTCAAATCTACTTCTACTTCAAGTAGTTTTAGACGGCTTATTGAAGAAGTACTTCTACTCGTACTTGAGTAGATTTTTTTCGTGGCTACTTCTACTTCTACTTGAGTAGCTTTCTTGACTACTTTGACCACCTCTGTATATAACTAACATCACGTTACACGCAGACGAACTAGCAACGGCCTTATGATTTAATCCATCCGCTAATCAGCCTGCTATCTAATTTGTATTAGTCACCCAACCAATCTAATTTCGTGTGAGGTCGAGTTCGAACTGGCCTGGTGCACAAGACCATACAACAGCGACCGTTAAATCAGTGAATTCTGAATTTTGCTTCGATTGCTATTTTACATTACCCTCTTCATTTGACCTTTTTAACAGGACTTTATTGTCATTTCTCTGGTAAGAGATACTTCGAAAACGACTCACTTGGGAATCAGGCCTATATATTTCTGTATCTAGCTGCTGATCATTTTATGTCCTCTTCGTGGTCGCAGATTTCAGTGGCACACTTGAAATATCATAAATCGCTCACATCAAAATTACATGAGTAGATAATTTGCTTCAAGTTTCGTCATTTTCACTCGTTGATGAGAGTATAAAAATGAGAACGAAATAATTATGCAATATGTGATAGTGCGTTCGGGGATCTTAACCACCGACCAACGCCAAGCGATTAGAATTGAATGCGAAAATTATAGGAAAGGATCCTACTTTTGAAGTGCCTGTGAGATTTGTTATGTGTAGAGCAGAGAATAGTCTGACAGTATTTTAACATAGGGTGTTCGGAATTTACAGGCTGAAACGGGGACGATCAGAACGTTGAACCGAAATCGAAGACAGTTGCTGGATCACCCGAGGTAGGTCAGTATGGAGGGATACTGAATTTGTGGTGAGATTGAACCGAAAAATATCTTCCACGAAAATCAAAACTTCGGGAATTGATTGTATCCAAACTATAAAATGAATTAACGGCTCAACGTATGGAATTATCCTACTATTTTCATAAATCCTGACATACCGTCATTGTCACATCGACTTCTTTTTCGGGTAGACAATGGTGTTCCCCTGAAAACGAATGAGTAATCCTTAAATGGGTCCCTGAAAGAAATTACTGCTATTATTCAATTCGGCTTATATTTACGCTACTGCTCAGGGGTGGTCAACCTTTTTTTGCTATTCACGGCGGCATTGCGATTACTATTGTAGCCTACCGTCGCATTCCGGGACATAGTCGCAATGGACATCAAATATCCATATTAAACTGCCCATGTCCATTTCGGGTGAACTCCGGACCAATCTACTTTTTCATATCGTCTTACTATACACATAGAAATATCGGTAATGGTCGTGTCATGAATAGGTACTGAAACTTGTTATGATCGCGCGAACCGCGAAAAATTTTTCAGATTCACGAATACATTTCGTCATTTAATCTGAGTAGTTTCACATATCACTATCAAATATTTATCCTTTCTCAGCCCATGTGATCAGATTCACCGGTAGATCTGATGGAGGGAGTGTTTTCGAAAATTTAGGGCAAGTTATAAATGATGATGCATATTCGGGTCGACCAGTCCAATTGTTATTATTCACTTATTCATGTTTCACAATTTACAAGTCAACAGGCCGCACAATTTCCTCCTATGGCCGCATGCAGCCGTACGGCCACGGGTTGCTCACCCCTGAGCTAGATGATGGAGACATAACGCTATTGGTTTAAGATAAATGTCCCATTATTGGAGTGTTTCCAGTTTTAGACAAATACGTGCCTGTAAACTCAACTGACTATGATAAGTATTTTTTGAAAATCTTCGTTACTTATGCTGAATGAGTAGGTTGGACTGGATTGTTTGCAGATTTAAATTGTCAGAATCGATTGATAAGCATAGTCGCTGTTACATGAACACGGCATTGTGTCTCTATGGTTGTTAGATTAACACGGCGCACATGGTCTTTCGACATCTGCTCTGTCTGTTCCTTTCGTCACATTGTGTCTTGTGTATCGAATTGTTCGAGTGAACGGAAATAACAGCATCCCTGGATGCATATTCTTTCCGAAGTTGGCTCTTGTTTGTTTATGATGTTCATGGTGTTGGCCGACTACACGATGGTCATTTACACCAGGCCAATTTACATCATTTTTATTCCGTAGCTGCCGATTTGTAGCACGGTCCACTTCTAGGCTTTTTAATATATTGCTTGCACGGATGATATGGCGGAGAGGAGCCTAGATCAGTGGTTCCCAACGTGGGCGATATCGCCCCCTAGGGGGCGATTTGGCGGTCTAGGGGGGCGATGGCATGTTAAAACGACTATATTGGAGTCGGGACCGTAACTACCTCACCCCAAACACCCCAATTGGGGGTGGGGGGCCTGAAATCGAAGGAAGTCCAAATGATAGCGTATTTTTTAGAAATGGATGCGACTTTTTCAAAAATTTCTCGCCTGTGCGCGATTTAATATTTCCATGTATCTTGATGTTGGGGTCCCCGTCACCCAACAAAAATACGCATGATTTAAGGAAATGGAAGAATTCGGCGTCGGCCATTACTGCGCCACGACGCACCAAGACTTATGAAGTTTGATACCATGTAACACGCGGCTCCGAGAAGTGTGTCGGAACGATCAGCAGCGAGAAGACCTTGTCCGAAAAGGAATGCCCTTGTGCTGACAGAAAACTTCGATATAGATACATATATGTCTAATTGTCCATTGGCGCCTCAATGGCTGGCGTCGAATGTTCCTGTCCTGGTGACCTTAACCCTACAGGACAAATGCCATCCCGCAAGGAAAGAAATATTTGCCAGTAGAGAAATACCAATATGAAATCATGTGCATCTTTTAGTTTGGTACGTTTTGACGATTTCCATATCTTCTGACATAGCAGATATAGGATATAGGTCACGAAATAGCATCATGTTAAGAAGTCAATATAACAACGATTCCGCCCAAAGATGTTTAATTATTATTCAGGAGTCCTACCTTTACCAACATACCACATCGACGATATTGACTGATTCAAACATGAATTATATAAATTTGTCACGCTTCGCGCGTTTAGGCGGAGTACGGTGACTCACCAAACAGTATAGGAAATAGGGTATAGCTAATATGTAGCGACAAAAAGCCCACTGGCTGAGGGGGTCTGGGGTTTGGTTTATCACCCCATGGGGCCAAAGACCAACGTTTTTTGGGGGGAAGGGCTGACGAAGTGCTGTTTTTCGGTTCCCAATATTTGGGGGGCGATGATCGGTGTGGAGCTTCAAAAGGGGGCGATGAGTCGAAAAAGGTCGGGAACCACTGGCCTAGATAAACCTCCAACACCTAGGTAGTAATTCTGGAGTCGACCTCGGTCGGACTTGAACCCGAAACCAATTGGTGTTGTAGCCGTGAATTATACCAGTAAGCTACCTCGACATTATTCGACTCTTGATACTACACTACTGACTTAATGATCTTGTAGAAATACTCCACCTCTAATTCCAAGCGAGTTCATCCCGAAAAGCAAGAGAATGGACGATATCCAGTGGGCGAACATCGCGGATATCATTAATTTCCTGTCTAAAGATAAACAATGAATTGATGAATATAATATAGGTTCATTCTGAAAATATCATAAGCATAGAATAAACGTAGTGGAGATTCCTTGTTTTAGTAATTAAGTCTGGGCAAAATCGAGTGACTCCGTGATTTGATTCTTAATCGAGTAGTATGCTTCGATTCGAGTATTTTAGTATCTCTTATTATGACTTCATAGCAGTGTGGAAGATGTGGAGGCTCACACGAACACCTTTTACGCGACCACAAAGAATACAATGCCATTTCTAGATCACATTAAAGAATATTTGGTATTTTTCAACCATGACTATTTCATTTCACTTTGCGAAAATGATGCACGTTAATCACGAATTTCTAGATATGTAATTACCACTAACGTACGTAGTGTGTATTACATCAGTGGTTCCCAACCTGTTCGTCTTCGCGGACCCCTTTGGGACTGTCGCGTATACCCCTGCGGACCCTCCAAAGTTTAAATTCGAATCTATCTCAATTTTCGTGCAAACGTTATCTGTCTGGTGCAAATATTAACTGTAGGCTTAGTGATAACATCATATTATATGCAAAAATTTCGTGCACTTTTATTATTTCACAGCGAATTCTGTAGCTCCATTTCCTGAAATACGTGATCGTGTCTTGAAGATCTTTGTCTTCAATTTGACATGAACGAGTGCTGCAAATCCATTTCCACAAAGATACGTGGTGGCGAAGTCAATAGCCGACGACACGTTTGGCTATGATCGCAACATATATCGCACCATATTTTTAATAAACATATAACGTCCAGCCTATATAGTCATTTCTATCTAGTAGCAGCCCATCTTGAAGTTATTCTGGAATGGTGGTTACGTATATCACAGGAAAAAGTGGATTTTCGCAAACATTTCGAAGTCATTCCACTTGACCTTACTACTTTTCCCCCCGTAAACCCCAACAGAACATTTATAAACAGCAATATAATATGTTTGTATCTGTAGGCTATTGGCAATTTGGCAATTGCGATCAATTTGCACGGTCGGATATTTCACCCCAGATGGCCATTCTATTGATGTGAGTCTTGAGGTTTCAGCAGTTATGAAGATAAACTGACTCGAGACTTCTCTAATTTAAATGAATGAAAATTAGGTTATCAAGCATTTTGCAAATTCAGAGGTTTAGCGACCCCCTGGAAATTCTTCGCGGGACCGGGTTGAGAACCCCTGTACGACATGATTCGTATGCTTCGGTACGGCCAATCGATGTTTCAAATTTTCCACAGTAAACTGGTATTTCCAGCACCGAATCCTCATTATTTCCGCATATATATATTTATACGCATATCCATATATCTGCACATACATTTTGCTAATCAGAGGTAGTGAGTGACGAAGTGCCTCTATACCTTTTGGGTGTGAATACACACTGTTTTCGCTAGGAATATAATACCGACATTGTGACAACACGGTCACTTCTGCTCTATTGACTCAGTATATTATGGTGACTCTGTGTACGAGGTAAAAAATTTATAATGTGTTCCGTATGAGTTGCTGAAACCAAATGAACCTAGATATCCTTGACGATAGACTGCACAATCTTAATAATTTTCAGTCACATCGAATACTCATAGTTTTGTTTCTCTTTATCTGTGAGAGAAATTGCATAGATCTACCCTTATGCCCTGACACTAATACCAATACGCAACTATATACGCAAGCAGAATTTAGCATTGAACTGGGATAGTGCAAAATTTCTTATCTGCGTTATGGTACAAGCATAGTGGGATCTCTTTATAATTCTAAACACGATCAATCCATGTTCTTTACCTTATTCCAAGATCTGCGTTAAATCTCAAACGAAACCGTGAATCAAATGCAAGTATTTTCAGCGTTGCATCTACGACAAGATACCGCTTCACATAACAGTAGTTCTAACTGTGTTAAATTTGTTTTACATGTAAGTGGTAGTCTTAACTTCCGCGTTGTAATGACTAACGAGTATCCATGGTTGCACTGGTGACTTTATGTAAAGATGGTCATTGATAGATACGGATACGGCTTGAAAATGCGCTTACTTTCAATGCATAGGGGTATTGTATTCCACACTATACCACACGGGCGTTAATTAAGAGGCCTCCGGCGAGCATTCGTCGTTCAAGATTGAACTATCACGCGTTCGCCAGCAAGCTATCTCTGAATGAAATGGTGTGAATGCTGCTATATATTTAAAACAAATTCGATGTAATACCCAAAGCAAGTCATCGGTCGTCGCTAAGGAAATTAAGATCCCTCCCACATGCAATTCAAATGAACTTTGAGAGGCCAGTATGAGTTGTCTGATATGATACATGATACATGCGTTTGAATAAATTCAATAAATTCAAATTCAATAAATACAGTCCATCCTCAAGATTACCGGACCACGACTGACCTATCGATCTCGCTTCCCATGACATGCCGCCCTATTTCTTGTCGCATTCTTCTTCTATACTATCTTCCTTACTTTCATTCATTCAGTGTGCATGCCTCCTCTTTACATCGCCTAGGCCAAGGTGGGTGTCAGATTCCATAGACTACTCCTTGTCGCTTCGACATCTTCCTGTCTTTTCATTGTATCGCATTTTTGTGGTGTATTGAACTGATAAAATTGCTAATAAACTAGGGATGGTGTGAACGTGAGGTTCACGTTCGCGTTATGTGTGTGAACTTCGGAAATTTAGAGGTTCGCGTTCACAACAGAACCTTGGTAGGTTCTGCACTGTGAACCTTTTGGTAAATTGTAATTTTCACTTCATTATAAGATCTTTGGCTCAAATTTATTGCATTTCAACTGCGGGTCACTCCATATGCATGGTGCTGGCAGCATAATAAATCAACGCTTAACGAGCATGCAACATGCACCTCGACAACCTTAAAAGTTTTAGTTGCTTTGTAGCAAAAATTTTCTCGAAATAACCAGCTTTCCGTTTGTGAATATTTAGTGACTCTCTGCTCTGAGCTTGACCCGCAATCATACAACATCACGAGCGATATACGTAGTCAGCGAATGATGCTTATTCAACCAATCAATGACATTGATATCGTCTTCTGATGTAAAAAATCGAACGGGTGTACGGGGTCAATCTTGACTTCATATCTTTATACCGTATCATTAAAACCAAATCCGTGCGATTAAGGTGCTTGTTACTGCTGCATAACTTGTTGTTGTTTGTGGTATCGGTAGCGAGTATAGAAACCCGTTGTACACTCTGCTCAATATCAATGTAGCAATACTCAGACTCAGAACACATTGTCCGGTCTGGCTAAGACCGTTAAGGCGTAAGCTTATATTCATTGGTAAGTCCTCGTTGAAATTGTTGGCAAAGCGACGGAATGTATTGATTTTACGCAATTATTATATCCTTTGATTACCGCTGTTGATACATTTAGCGACGTTGAAAATGCCGATATGTACTTCAGCATTGTGGCATTATGTGGACCGAGTCTTCGCTAGGTATCGTGTACATTAATATATATATATAGGCTATCACTTCATTGGAAGATAGGGTTGGAATTAGCAATATGACGTCACGTGACGTCACGAGGTTCACGTTCGTGTTCACACAGAACCTTTCAAAAAGGTTCGCGTTCACACGAACCCGAACCTTTCAGAGGTTCACACCATCCCTATAATAAACCAATGATGATGATGATGATGATGTGGGCAAGATGTGTACCAATGTGTACCAATATGATTACCGGCTGGCAACTATCTAAATTTTTCTCTCCCTTGAACGCGACGAGAGAGTGCAACAGTGAACAATGTGTGCCAGCAATCTCGAAAAGGGAAGAAGTGACACGTCACGTCGATTGACATGGATCGATGTATTGTTATATAGGTTACTTTTTCGTAAAAATATTTTATCTGCAATAGAAATACGGTGGACATTTTAGTGTAGCGGTCCAGATTCGACCAACTGACAAACAGCTACTCAAAGGTTTATGTCCTAGGATAGGAGAGATGAAAAAGTTAATATTTGCCCAAGTTCATGTATCAGTTCCATTGCCGCAGTCTCACAAACACCAATCTGCACCCCCGGTTGAGAACCACTGAATTGGACTGATTTGAGAAGTCGTTCCCAACGTGGGCAATTTTGAGAAACAAGAAGGCGAGAATAACAAAGTGGGTCACGGGACCGGATAACCCGAACATCCGCTTTAATCGGCCAATATGATTATGAACGAAACAGAAGTAAAATTATGCGTAAATATATCCCTAGAATTCAGATAGTTTTTCGCTTAATTCGTACACAGACTGGTAATTCCTAACATTAAGTTATGACTGGGGCCAGTTTTGACAACTTTTGCAACTTTTGTTTTACAGCTTCCCATATGCTATGTACTATGATGTTTTAAGCTTTTTGGGGGGTTTTATAGTGCAACTTTTTGCAACTTTTCTCTCTTTTTCACACCAATTTCTACTGCAACTTTGATCAAATATTGCGTAAAAATCTAAAGGGGGTTTAAAAGCATGCTATAAGCTATTTCTAGTAGCCCATGGTTCTATTCTCTTTGATTTGCAAAACAAATACCTACATGATGGGTTAGCTGCATCTCACTGTGTAATCTATGACACAATCGCTTGAAAACAAGAAGTTCAACTATCCCTGCCAAGCACCACCGTGTCCGAACAATACGAAAATAGATCGCTTTATAAATTCAATCGTTTGAGATAATTTCCCGTGTGACGAACGCCCATGCGAGAACGCCGAATTTACATATTCAGGCTGTTGATTTTGTTAAAGTCGCCAAGGGTGAGTGTTTCTGCAACGCCTTGGGTCAAGTTTACAGAGCTAGGGGGTTTAGGGTGTGTATTTTGACTTGTTTTAACGAGTGGGTTATCGCTATGCTTTTGGGCTTTTTTGGGGAAAATTATTCCCGCATTGCGTAATTTTCTTGCTGTGTACCGGCAAAAAACGGAAGGTGGTCTTGCCAGAATGTTCGTGAAATGGCAAAGTGACAAATTTGACAACTCTGCAGGAACTAGGTTATACAACTGAACCTTTCGAGTATCTCATACCCTACCAATTGAAAAATTTATAAATGCAACTTTTTACTACAACTCTTGTCAAAATTAAGTGCAACTTTGTCGCGATTTTAGTGCAACAAAAGCTTGCCCTATATAGGCTACTTATGACAAAATAAACAGTACTTCGGTCGTTTTAACACAATATGAGTGATTATGATTAAAAAACGATAACTACAGCAGTAACAATCGACAATGAACTAGTGTAATACTGTGCCAGCTTTACAAAGTAATACACTATTTTTTCAATTGTCAATTGCTGTCGTATCGCGCAAATGCAATTGATTTATCACGCAACATTATGGCATGTTCAATGCGTTATTGTCTGCCTTTGTACATGACGATGAAGCGAACAATTGGGTTTTCACCTAATTCGGACAAAGTCGTTTCATTCGGCCAAATGTGAGGAGAATCAAACGATTCGAATTAATCGTAGTGGACTGAATATTTAAGACGATGAAATTAAAATGACTCTCTTGTATTCTGAGCGGAGTGTTTATGAACACTTTGTTTGGTCGATAACTTGTAGAACAATACTGCATTCGTAACATTCCTCGTTAAATCATTAATTTCCATGTATCCTATGGGCGGGAATTTGCAGCCATCAATTATAATTGTCAAACATTACCTCCTCAAATGTCCGATTCCAACTTCCTGCAAACGCAGCGATGTCTTCTTTTCTTCTTTGTTAGCTATACGTCGACGGTATAGTCTACAACATATAGCTTGCGATACTATCTGTTTTGTTTTAGTACTGTAGGCCCTATCTGCATGTACGGGTATTTGTTTTATTTCCGCGTTGCTATGACTATTTGCAGAGTGGAATTTGGATGCATTGAAAGTCATGCGCACATCACAATCGTTGACGTAGTTATTACGGAAATAGAACATCAGATAGTTTCAGCTTGTGCTCCCAGCGGCAATGAGTTTGAACGATTGTTCGGTTTAATGTGGATACAGCAGTATATGTCGCAATGAAACCGCATTGTCATCTTAATCTTACTGTGATCCAATATAATTTGAACATCTACATTCACATAGATAACCAGGCAATTAAACATCTCTCATTTCTATCCTTTATACCAGAGGTGTCAAAAATGAGTCTGAAAAGCAGACATGGGGTAATCGCGATTAGTAATCGTAATCGATTACGACGATTACAGCATTTTCAAGTAATCGTAATCGCAATCGATTACATTCGAAAAAATCCCGAAGTAATCGTAATCGACTACTTCCCATATTTAATCGATTTCTCTGTAAAAGAACGATTACTTTTTATTTTTGCAAGGACTATGACATAAACTGAACATTCGTGAACAAGGAAGAGATAGTATACCAGGCTCGTGACAGCACAAACGTCTGATTTTCAAATGCCACAGCTCATTATTACGTCAGAAGCAGCCTATTAGCTTTGCGCGTCATTGCGTAAGAACTATCCACACTAATATATATAAATAGATATTCGATGTACACATACGTCGCACATTAGTGTCATTGTAAGAACACCCGTCGTGCTATATATCAGGTTATCAACGCGTTCCACTACCTCGCAGCAGGATAATTCATCTCCGCTCTGCCCAGTTTAAAATTGTAATTTATGGTTGATGTTTGGTTATGCTTGTGCTCCGTTATACGCTATTTGGCCGTAACTGCTTGGCAAGCAGTAGGCCTATTACGTACATCAAGATTTGAAATTTTGTACTCGTCAAATAAAACATTGCGATTTCCACAACGAAGCAGTAAAAATCAACAGCTGGTGATATATATATATATATATATATATATCAAAACCGAGCCGTTTTTGCCGTGTCTCGTATCGGCAGCTTGCAGTACAATATCTGTATTAAGTTGAAGGCAGAATTTTATGTTCGCTTCGTCTTATTCTCATATGACTCTACTCGAAACGGGCGCCAATCTTTACTCAACATTGGGACCTGCCGCCATGGCCATGGGCCTATATATATCATGTTAGCATGCTGGGCTGTAGCTGGAATTAGGACCCCATACCGTCCCCGTAGGGTGGAAATCGCAAGATGAAGACTAAATTTCGTCAATAATTGCATTATATTACTATTGATTTTTAATCCTCTCTCAGCCCCCGATGGTCAGATTCACCTGTAGAGTTTGTTTGTTTGAGGTAATCGTGGTGTTTGTCGACTACACCGGTCACTTACACCAGGTCGATTTCTTCATTTTTGATTCCGTATCTGCCGACTTGTAGCACGGCCCACTTCCAGGCTTATTGTAAGACACCGCTTACGCGGATGAGGCGGCGAGGAGTAGCCAACACTTACAAAGGATTTCTGAAGTCGACCTCGGTCGGACGCGAACCCGCAACTCAATGGCGTTGCAGCCGTGGATTATACCACTGCGCGATCTCGCCACAGAATTACCTGCATGTAGAGCTGCGGCACGTAATTCATAATTATAACCTCTGGTATCTTGTTATAATTACTTAAGTGTATGTTGGTAATTCGTGACCTCCGGTTTCTTCCAAACGATATTGTAGTGGATCAAGCGTAGCAGACTAGAAGAAAAACTTTCGTGAGTCGCACAAACAAATTGTAATGTCTTTATATCTGAATGCATGTTTAGCAACTCAAGTTGTAAATTAACAGGGTCAGTGGCCACATTAACTACAATAGGACTTGAAAACATTTTCATTATGGCGAAAAAAGCATTCCTTCCGTCAATGCGGCCGTTGAACTCAACAATCAAGTCAAATGATCCATTGGTTTGATGGTCAGATAGCTTTGTAAAACGTGTTGCAACACCACCGGCACTTAATTAAGTCTGATGATGAGCAGACTTAAATTTGAGTGACGATCCAAACGCATTTGAGTGTGAGCATACTTCTTGACGTGAGTTGAGTAACGAAATCGTTGCTGAGTAGAGAATCGCTACTCGACAGCAAAGGAATTGGTCTCCACCCATGATTATAAACTCCAGATTCCAAGCCAAGCAAGTGTAATTTTTGAAAATCAATTTTTTGTTTGTTCTAAATTGATTTTAAAATATTTTTGTTGGATTTTCCCACGTCAATAGGAGCAGCAAGTTGGCTAGCTCGGAGCCGCATGTGGCTCTCAGAGCCGCGGTCGGGAATCACTGATCTAGAGAGGATTTTCAAGTTAATTAGATCTCTCAAAAATACTCTATAACAGTGGTTCTCAACCTTTTCCACCTCGCGGACCGGTAAAAATTGAAAAAATATTCGGCGGACCGGCGGACTTTCAAAAATTGAAATCAACTCATAGCGTGCAGTATGCAACTGTTTTATGCGAGTATATGGTGCTAGAGAGTAACATTTTGAGGCTTTTTATTGTAATTAATTATGTTCATTGCGGCATCCATCTGATTTTACCGTAGTGAGTCTGCTTAGTCGAGGTAAAATCGCCTTGCCTAGATAAACGTGCTAACGCCGAGAGTCGTTTACAGTCTTTCGCGCCGAAGTCAATGGATTTAACCGACCAAGCTAACTCGAATATTAATATTCTCTTCGACAGTATCGAGAGAACGAACGTTTCGGGGTCGAACTAAGCACCTTGACGTGCTGCCTTGCTCATTGCCCATTACCACTAGTCGTTAATTGGTTTTATTATACTATGAATTACGGATGGTGTGAGCGTGAGATTCATGTTCGCGTTCTGTGTGTGAACGTCAGAAATTTAGAGGTTCACGTTCACAAACGGATCTTCGTAGGTTCCGCACCGTGAACCATTTTCATATATTAAAGTTTTTCACATCATAACATCATTGGTTGAAATTCTTTGCTTTTCAACTTCGGGTCACTATGCATGACGCTGGCAATATAAAAATATCAACATATTATAGTTTGCACGAAATATCCAGCTTTCCTTTTATGAATATTTAGTGAGTCTCTGCTTTGAGCTTGACCCGCAATCACACAACGTCAAGAGCGAAATACGCTACATATAGGTAGATAGCGAATCATGCTTCATTACACCAATCAATGAAATTGATGTAAACATTACATCAATGTCTACTGTAAAAAATCTAACAAGCGTACGGGATCCATCTTGATTTTATATGTTTATTGTATCATAAAAACCAAATCTGTGCGATTGGTGTGTTGGCCTCTGTATAACGTGTTAATGGGATGCAAGTATACAAGCTCGTTTAACACTCAGCTCAATATCAATATATCAATAGTCAGACGCGGAATACATTGTCCGGTCTGGCACAGATCGTCAAGCCGTAAGCTTGTATTCCGTTGCAGGACCTCGTCGAATTTATTGTTGGCAAAACGACGGAAGATATTAATTTTATGGGAATATTATATCATTTGATTGCTCCAGTTGATACATTTGCTGACTTTTAAAAAAATCAGCATGTACTTCAGCATTGTGGCATAATGTGGCCTCACTCGTCGCTGTACGTTACAAGTACATTAATATATCACTTCATTGAAATATGTAAGGTTGGAATTTGCAATATGACGTCACGTAACGTTCGCGTTCACACGAATCTAAACCTTTGAGAGTTTCACACCATACCTACTATGAAGACAATGCGCCGCACGAAAACACCCGACAACAGCTATACCTGGCCAGTGGCCATCCACATAATCACAAGCTGATCGTCAGCCTAACTGCTCAAAGACAGTGGTTTGGGCCTACAAGGCGATAAACCAATACTTCCAGGGGTCATCGCCCAAGACCTCACAGCTGATTTGTTGTTTCCACCAGTACTTGTGAACACATTCAATCTACTGAGTATAGGCAAAGAGTTTACTAAACGTAGTTCATGACCGAATCGATCAATAAAATGGTTAATTGCATATATATTGCAGTAAATTTTTATACTCTCAGAATTGTCAGACGGTGGAGATGATTGAGGTGTCGTGTTGGAAAATTTAGGACACGTAATTAATAAGTTGGGTTGGTCTGTTGGAATAAATACCTCATTGATTATCAATCTTTCGTCACCTACTGTCTTAGATAGATATTGAAATCATCCAAGCGTACTAAACTAAAGGACGCACACGATTACAAACTGGTATTTCTTAAGTGATGGGGTATGGCCTGACGCCGAAATGCCCATTTCTATAATTCATGAGTATATCTTGAGGGAAGGACCAGGGCTTTGGAGCCGGATCCGGAGCCCGGATCCGGAGCCCCGGAGCCGTGCATTTTCACCGGAGCTGGAGCCGGAGCCGGAGCTCTACATAAAATTTAGCCGGAGCCGGAGCCGGAGCTGGAGCCCGTTATTTGAGGAGTAGCTCCGGCTCCGACCTATTTCATATAAGATGCTATTATATATGCAACAACCACATCTGCTAATTTATCATAATTGAACTGAATTTTAATGCTGTGCACAGCAATGGCATGGAGTAAATTGCGTTCTAGTGCAACTATGATGTTGTCGACAATTGACAAGTATTCAGTATGAAGTCACAAGGCGGCACGGCGGCACCTATATGTCTTTGTTGCTACATCGGATGTTACTGACGGCTGACGGACTCTAGATTACTATAGATAACTAACCTATTAGTAGATTAGTAATCTATATAGACCAGGAATGGCCAACCTTTTCGGCTAAAGGGGCACATGAAATTGACGAACGAGTGCGCGGTCCACTAGCCACGCCAAGCGGGTACAATTTTCTAAGTTTATAAATAAAGTAGGAGAGTATTGCGGGTCTATTGTATACCACCCGCTAGGCTCAGCTGCAAAGACACGACTATTCGGCGTCTGGACACATCGATATCGAAGGTCTCCGATAATATGCGACAATCATTTTGTGCCTACATTTCACTGTCGACGATTTTTATGCGATCGCACACGCGAAAAGACTTTCTTCCGTAATTGCGAATACAGTTAGATTCAATCGGGTAAATTAGGCGTTTTTTTCATTTTCAGTAGGGGGTAGGATGCCAAGCAAGAAATCATGTGACAATTAATCACGCGAAGCGTGAAGAAAAATTTCGCTACTATTTTAGTTTATTGTGATGTACGATGATTTACTGAAAATGTGACTGGACCCTGGATCTGCCAATGCGTAGGAACTGATATTTTAGTCATCAACATCCCAAGTGTCGCAGCCAGAATTGTAATTTTTGGTTGGCATTGCAAGTTCACAACCTGAGCAATTCATTTTCGATAATATAATAGGACATTACCTCGCGGGCCACGCAAAACCCTATCGCGGGCCACCCCTGATATAGACAGGACCATTCGATAATTTCATAGCCGGAGCCGGAGCTGGAGCCGGAGCACTGGGTATAATGCGGCTCCGGAGCTGGATCCGGAGCTAATGTATGATAGAAGAGAGCTCCGGAGCCGGAGCTGGAGCCGTTTAAATTTACGGCTGCTCCAAAGCCCTGGGAAGGACGCCTAATAATAAAAACATTTAGCGGCACTACCTCGAAAGTTTAGTTATAAAATTGCAAAATACCTCGCGGACCGGCTGGAAAGTCGTCGCGAACCGGCACCGGTCCGCGGACTGGCGGTTGAGAACCACTGCTCTATAACTTATGTTGGTTTACGAAATACTTTTTGAGTCCCCTTCGAGCTCGCTCCCCACCACATTGGGAAGGGGGCGGTAATTATGGCCCTGGCAAGAATGCAAATCATTGCGCGCGATAAATTGACCCCTATAAAAATGGGCAATGGGTACATTATGATGTAATAAGCAGATGACGCATCTCTTTTAAAGGGAGTTTGTTATCTCATTAGGCCTCTTCAGCGCAATCCATATATATTGTCTTCCAACATAGCTTCTAAGATGCAAAATAAATGTAATCGTGAGTAATCGTGATTACTTTTCCAATGTAATCGTAATCGTAATCGACTACTTCCTGATGTTGCTGTAATCGTAATCGTAATCGTAATCGCGTCATTCATAAGTAATCGTAATCGCAATCGATTACAATCATAAAGTAATCACCCCATGTCTGCTGAAAAGTGACTAATACAGGTGTTCATTTCACCAGATGGTTCGTTACTTACTTACTTACCCAGATTCACGCACATCCAAGTCTTTCAACGCTTGCCCGTATGACTATACGCGTAGCCAAGATGAATATTTTGGGGCTTTTGCATAAATTGTATATTAGTTGGGATTTTCTTCACAATGCTGTGACGTCACATAACCACTATGACGTAACACCCGCAGATGATGTCACAATAGGTTGGGGCGAATGTCTAACGCTTTGAGGGAAAAGGTCACCTAGTTAGACTAGTTATTGCTGGAGTGGAATCTCGTAGGCATACTTTTGGTGGAGTAGGTAGCCTACCTTCGTTAACCTTACGACACTTCCTCCCTCAATATCCAACAAGGTGGGCAAAACCCATGCTTTGAATTTATACAAATTTCACCGTTTCCATACGAATACATTCAGTATTTCATCCTCATCGCCGAATTAAAGCTTCAGGATACATCAAGCATGGTCGTAATGTACGTTTCTGTTACATATGATGCTTGAGTAGTATTCGATACTGACGAAACGATGTTAATTTATTCGCAAGTATAATTGAACATAGCTGCTTCCAGGATAAGACAAAACTACTGTTAGCACAGGGCTTCATAAAATTTTGTGGTCGCGGACCCTTTCGACTCTATTTAGGCTATTTATAAATGCCGGAAATTAGCTAACTACTGTCTATAGACGTGGTAGCGTAGTCCCACTCCAAGCGTCATTGTCCGAGGATTGTTATCTGGTTTTGCAGTTTCCTGATGACGTAATTCAACATTATGCCCTTTGATGGACCTTCTAATATTAGTCCGCGGTCCCAAGTTAGACGGCCCATCTCAAAGAAGGAGTAGAGGACTGGCTGAAAAGTACTCCAATACGTAAGGTGTCGCAGATTTTTATCAGTCGAACGCAGGTGATAATTTCATGACGCACCGCGGCCAAAAGCTAAAGTGATGCCGCTAAAAGCTGTATTTTTTTAACCATATCATGTTACCGTATTATGATGGATATCGTTGGGATGTATAGATGACAGTTTCCCTCATCAAACTAAGCGAATGTAAACTACGTTTTATAGTACCAAAGTTAGTTGCATAACGAATATGTTTGTAAGCCCTAAAGTCTTTTGAATTTCGCTGGAAATGGTTTAAAAACAGTAATACTCGGTTCAAACCCTACTGCCCAACACTCTTGATTTGAGAATGCTTGACGGCTAGAAATATAATCCGACCCACAGCTTGAGATGCCTTGCGACAAACGGTCCATGCTCTCTTCTACACGGTAAGTACGAGATGGCAGAATCGCGAAATTATCCGCTTGAGGCATCACAAAGGAGAGATTTCAGTGCATGGCCGCCAACGAAGCTAGGCGCTATAGAGAAAATTTCTCTTTTCCGCTTTGCGAAAGTTCTGTGTCCCCGTCTCGCTCTTTTGCGATTCAACGTGCTGAGAAGATGACAGGAACTGGTTGTGCTGCAGATTTCAAAACTTTCTTGGCGAGTAACGGCGTTGCATAGCGCCATATCAAGAAATTGGAAGGTAGATAAATAGCTTAAGCATTAATGTACCCTGTTATATAGATATCTGATATAAAGTACGATCCTAATCTGTATCTAGCTCACTCACGCATAGCTTAAGCAATATGCCCTGTTATAACGCAGCTATAGCTATTTATATATAGCTCTCCGCTTTAAACTTGTAACATTGCGTAACTAGCGATTAGGGCTGGGCACAATGATTAAAGTACGCGAATTTTGAATGAGTATCAATTTTACTGATTTAAGTGTAGTGGTAAAAGACGATATTTTCAAGTATGAGACGCTCTTCGCCATGAGTACCGGTATCAATTTTTCAACTGGAATTGAAGTTGCAATACTTTTTTCTACTGTGTTAGCAGTATTTTACAAGATGTTCTGTTATGAATCTGTATTTACCTAAGGCTCATCACAAAACCATTGCCTATCAAGGTCCTCTAATATGGAACTCCATTCCTTCGCATATTAGGAGCAATACTTTATATGTATTTAAAACCATGTATCGTGCCTTCCTTATTGAATCATACAAAAGCTAAAATGTATTTTTAGTGCGAACTAGTACCGGTCAACATATCTTGTTTGTTTCAGACCAGTACAATTTCTGTTCTTTTCCTCTATTTATCCTAATATGTGCTCTTTCATTTACCCTGTCAGTCTTACAACTCACTGTTGCAGTACGATGTATGTAATTTATAGCCAATCTACTTCGATCAGCTGCAGTAGACTCGATGATCAACAGATCACTTCGCTGCAGCTTCATCTTGCAATCATAATACATATTGGCCAATTCTATGAACTGTATATCGTATTCGTACACATCTCATTTGCTTTGAAATTGACACTGTCACCATTTTTTTGTATGTGTCCGTGATTCTGAAGCTTTGCTATTTTTTTACTGTTTTGTTATCTTGCGATGATGAATAAAAAATTCTTTCTCTCTCTCTCTCTGATTGGCCGTATTGCAGCGTACCAACCATAGTAAAAAGCTTTAAATCCTGTCAATTTACATTCTGTTTTGGTGTCATAATGAGTGGTACTAGAATACTCAACTTGAAGCATGAGCCGTGATCTAGAATCGAAGCACTATGGCACTCGATTTTGCCCAGCCCTACTAGCGTTGGTAATCTACACAATTGAGTGAGCAGTTGTGATCGATGCATCTTGTAGGGTGTTAAATGGTGTTACGAATAGTGATCTAGAATGTTTTTCTTTGCATTTTGTCTAGAAGTAATTATATTAGAGTGTCGTAAATGTCAAATGGAAAATGTTGGCTGTGCCCGTTCGTTGGGAGTTCGGATCGGATTACAAATCATCTCTTGAAACGTCGCAAGGACCATCCGAGTCTGATTTATACATGCAAGCTCTGTGGAATAGTGTTTCACGATCATCATCAGTTAAAAAATCATTGCCGGAGACGTCATAAGAGTCGAACAGAATTAGATTTGAGTGATATGCTCGATGAAACTACTAGTGGAAATAGCTTATTAGAGGTTATATGGAGTGTGATCAATCATCACATGTCGTTGAAAGTCCTGTCGCGCCCTTGTTGAAAGGCTCAAAGATGATGGCTTACCAGAATTTATTTGTATTGATAAACTGTTGTATGTAAATGATCAAATATTTTGCAGCTACCATAAACTGGATGTTTGTACTTTTAATTTCACAATGAATTCATTCGGTATTAGACATAGCAATATCTGTGGGTTGTACTGCATTTATGGTCATGAATTTCAGTGGCCTCAAATCAGTCATATTATTGATGACCAGCAATTTGTAATGACGAGGCATGTTGGACATGTGTACTGCTTGTAACGATGGGGATTATCCGTCATATTGATGTTACGTTCAAAATTGTTACATTGTTTTTTTAGAGAATGACGTCAATTCGTAGAGCCGTCAGTCCGCTGTGATTTAGCTTCTTCAGAAGCAGCTACGCCAGTAAGTATTTGATAAAATTTTGCAATGAATTTAGCTAACCTGTCTGCCTCAGCAGTCCACACTTCCTCGAGAAGACGACAACTCGACATATCTCCTTGTGGATGATATGGTAAATATCCACATTATTCTAGTAGGACACTAACTCATATTTTCATCAATTAACAGCCACCATGCAGTATCAAGCACCTCGATCCTCCGATGCCCTTGCCGGAATTCAGTGTGAAAGTTGAACTAGCACTGAAGCAACGTACAGCTTATGAAGTTATCAACCTCGTAGTGGAGATGTGTGCAAATCACATCCTGAACAATGGTGACATAACCAATAAGTCATCGTATCGAAAGTTTGGAAAGGCACTCGTGGAAAAGTATCCGTGCTTAGGATCTACCTTACAGAACCCCCCCTGAGTAAAGTAAACTGGTCTCATTGGTCTAAATTCATTTGCACTGATCATCTCGTTTTTTTTTCTAGGAAAATTTCAACACGAAACTGTCTCAGAGATTGAGAGCGCTCAGACTTCTCAGACAACATCCTGCTTCCCTTAAAAACGCTTCTATGTCAGCAGTGTCAGGTAAATTACTGCGAGTATATAAAAGTAGTCCGTTAATGTGGGCCAGTTTAATTACAACATAGTTTGTACTGTGAGTATATAGAAGGAGTCCGTTAATGTAGGCCATTTTAATTACAACATAGTTTGTACTGTGAGTATATAGAAGGAGTCCGTTAATGGAGGCCAGTTTAATTACAACATAGTTTGTACTGTGCGTATATAGAAGGAGTCCGGTAATGTGCGCCAGTTTAATTACAACATAGTTTGTACTGTGCGTATATAGAAGACGTCTGTTGGTGTGCGCCAGTTTAATTACAACATAGTTTGTACTGTGCGTATATAGAAGTGGTCTGGTGGTGTGCGCCAGTTTAATTACAACATAGTTTGTACTGTGCGTATATAGAAGGAGTCCGGTAATGTGCGCCAGTTTAATTACAACATAGTTTGTACTGTGCGTATATAGAAGAAGTCCGGTAATGTGCGCCAGTTTAATTACAACATAGTTTGTACTGGGCGTATATAGAAGTGGTCTGTTGGTGTGCGCCAGTTTAATTACAACATAGTTTGTACTGTGCGTATATAGAAGTGGTCTGGTGGTGTGCGCCAGTTTAATTACAACATAGTTTGTACTGTGCGTATATAGAAGTGGTCTGGTGGTGTGCGCCAGTTTAATTACAACATAGTTTGTACTGTGAGTATATAGAGGTGCTGGTCTGGTGGTGTGCGCCAGTTTGATTACAACATAGTTTGTACCGTGCGTATATAGAAGTGGTCTGGTGCAATGTTCCCTCTAAGCTGCGCACGTGCGCAAATGCGCAGTGCTGAAACGGTCTCTGCGCACAGAAAATCTAGGCTGCGCACAAAAAATCCGAAGTGATGACTTTTTTTTTTAATCGTTGCGCACTCTTGTCCAAGGCACCGCGCAGGCGCTCTGACTCGAGAAAAATGAGAGGGAACATTGCCAGGGGTAAATAGTGCTATTGCTGAAGTCTGAACCTGAGGTAGGCCAACAAGTGCGGCCCGAAAAGGCAAATGTTGCGCTTCGCGAAGCAATGAGAATTTACAATCGTTTGTGGCTCACGAAAGAGATTTTTCTTTTACTATGGTATCGTACGCGTGAGCGATACTGATATCATATCAATAGCGCAATCCTTTGTGGGAATGGCGAAATAACATGGTTCAACAAAATTATAAATAACAATGGGTCAGCTAGAAGTTTACTGCGAGAAAATAACGAATAGTCTTCTCCGCGTGTCATGAATATTGTGTAAGATTTACTGTACAATTACAAGCCGCGAATTTTCGAAGTCATCACTTCCATCAGGCGAATCTGATCACGTATGGTGATATAGGATAACATGCAGAATATGCAAGTACAAGCACCAATATTGTTGAAAAAATCCATCCCTTTGCAAACGTTGATCGGGAAATGCAGCAACTATATGCATTGTAGGGCGTTGCATTAGATCAGCTTCTCAGCAGCACAAATTTGTGATTTTATTCGATTCGTTTGAACGCGTATCTTCTGTCGATAAAAGGTCATAAGCTGATCTTGTTCTTGCTTCAATCAGACTTGAATATTCGTATCATTATATCTGACTGTATACCTGACTTAAGATGCCTTGCGATAAACGGCCCGTGCGCTCTTCTAATGGTTTCCAACATTCATGAATAACGGGCTACCACGCAGCATATACTGGAATCTTGTAGTCCCGTATTGTCAACATCGATAAGATGTCCTGTTCCCAAAAGAGATCTGAACCTAGTTTTATTCGGTTAACTATTTACCTTTATTACAAAAAGACCATCATCGAACACGCAAATCTTTAAATCCATTTAATCCATCAAAAAATGATCAATATCTATTTCACGGGAAAATGCCCTCCCGAGTATAGATTAGGCGACATCAGAGTCACTATACGTCCTGTCGAAATGGAGATTCTTTATTTCTTGATAGACCTACGAAAGCGTATTAAGTGATACAAAACATCATTAAGTGATACAAAACATCATTTATATCTGTACGTCCATTTCGTGTCGCTTTTAACCAATCACACGTAGCAGGATATGAAAATGAGTGCGTTTCTTCAAGTTACAGTTAAATCATATGAATGTCACGACACGGCGCAGAATATGACATCACCATACAGAGACGGGGAAGCGAGTGGCGCAGTTGGTTAAACACTGCAGTCACGACATCGATGCTTGATGGTTCGAGTCTCGGCTCTGCCCTGTTTCTATGTGTCGGAGGTCTATCTGGGCTCCTCATCGCCGAACCCGCTGTAACACAGCGCATTGAAAAAGCTCAGACAAAGAGGGAGCCGAACTCTTGAAAGGAGGCAGCAAATGAGCCGAAAAAAGACTCAAGTTCAAGAAGACATGCCATTATGAAATGTATGAAATTTACTGTGTGGGCGCAAATAACCACGATGTTGCAAGCGCCAATTATATGCGTTAATAAAAACAACAACAACAACAACAACAACAACCATACAGAGACAAGCCGATTCTAGCCTTCAAATTACAGCCAGGCAAACATTCAATATTTGATTAGATTTTACCGACAAAATATATTCGCAAATTTACAAGAATGAAATGTGATAGAAAATTTGCATTATATATACGTATGAACGTAGCTATAAGAGACAGCTATACAGTTGTTGAACTCATGGTGCGCAAAAATGAAACTATACGAACATGAATAGGCAGGTGTGGTTATTAGTCAACACTGCCTTGAAGTGTCACATCAACAAATTGGCCAAAAAGAATGTAGCTTGAGAAAAGCGCCCCTTTTTCTGTTTTGAGTTGAAAGTTATCGCAATAAATTAGCATAAGGGGTCAGTAACAAAGTATACTTGTACCTCTACTTCAACCTCAAGTAGATTTTTCATATACTTACACTATTTCCTCAAATGATTATGTCTTAGAATAATTCTACTCGGCAATTATCAGTTTTCAATTTAAAACTAGACCTAGAATACTTAGTAATATACTTACTTGAAAATGGCAACTGCTACTTCTACTCTAGTTTAAATATACGTCTACGCTGCTACTTCTACTACTTGACTACAGCCTCTGTAAATTAGTAGCCCGACTTCCTTTTTGGAGTACGCTTTCCAAGACCGCTTCCTTGGATCACATTAGGGTGTTTTCTCTAGTAGTCCAGTTACACTTCTACCGCTGGCTGAACAAATTCTGAAACTAAACATATTACTGTGGCGAGATAGCGCAGTGGTATAATCCACAGCTGCAACACCAATGGGTTGCGGGTTCGAGTCCGGCCGAGGTCGACTCCTGAATTCCGACCCAAGTGTCGGAGGTTTATCAAAGCTCTTCCTCGCCATTTCATCCGTGTACGCTGTGTCTTATAACTATAGTAGTCGACAAAACACTATGAATACAACAACAAACAAATAAACATATTGCTCTTGTTTCTATAATCCATTCCATTTTGCTTTCGAAGCGTGAAAACGTGAAAATGAACGCCCGTATGTAAATTACAGCAACTTGTGTCGCTTCAATAGCCTTTGTCAACATGTCGTCAAGAGGTACGCATCAAGTTACCATGTTATCACGTTATACGGGAAGTATTCGAGCAGAAACGGAAATTATACTGTTTACAGAAGTTTGTCATGTACTGAAGGATCGTAGCTACAGCCATAGAGAGGCTGTTTCTCAACACTAAACTCTAACTCAGTGGTTCTCAACCATTTTTACCCGCGGACTCATCTCAAGCTTGCCAGTATATCCGCGGACTCAAGCTATATCTTACTGAAAAATATTTTTTTAAATTTCTATCCAAGAGAGTGTAATACGGTTTCAACAAAAAAGCAAGCACTGTTTTTCACTCAACCCACACTCAATGGAAGCATGCATGACAAGTTTATTGTATTCCGGAATTATCGTTGTCAATGTAGGCCTACATCTGATGTCATCTTCCGGTTGAAGTCTATTGCTATACTTCTTTTGCTCATCGTCAGAGTTGAAAAGCCAGATTCACACATGTAGGTGCTGTGGTCGGAAATAGCAAAAGAGCTGTTGCAGCTTGCTAACAAAGATATGAAAGACTATGCTCCATCGACTGCACATTTTGCTAAAATTGAGTCAAGGAAGCTTTCTTAAATCTGTCTTTCCACATCTGTCGGCTTTGCAATTCAAGCAACTATTCAGTAATGCAGTCCACATCTCGAGTTCCACTTATATTAGACAACTATAGATTGTTTCTGTGATTAGCACATGTCCCTACGATTTGTCATTTTCCAAATAGTCTGTAAGGGAACAAGTCGCCATAATCAATTACCAGCACTTAGCGTATATCGCGCCGGAAACCTGTGCAATGTGCCTACGTGCAGGACCGTAACAGCACTTCGTCAGCCCCCCAATCGGTCAACATGATCGGGAATTGCATATATATATATATATAGCTGTAAATTTTTTATGCTATCTCTGCTCATGCATTCAGATTTATCGGTCGAGCTGAGTGAGACGTTTCGGAATATGATATAATGATATAATTTTTCTAAAAAGTTGCATAAATTTTCAAAAAACACTCTATAATTTATGTTAATTCACGAATAGTTTTGGCCCCCCTTCGAGGTCCCTCCTCAATTATGGGGGTTTGGTGTACGGCAGTTACGGTCCCGCATACGTGTGTAGAAAGAGCTGCCCCAGGTGTTTCTAGTTATACCTAGCATATTCTGTATGTGAATTGTGAATAGTGAACACGCAGTATTAAATTCCGAGTCCATTCGTACTAAATTCAAGTCAATCCGACAAAAATTGTAGAGTTTATGACCGTGATAGAATTGCTTAAGACAATTTTAGCAATAGGCTACCTCGAACATAAATGTAGGGCATTTTGAAAAATTCCAGTTGGCGATAATAGGAGTTTTATACCTGGCATGATTGGTATCAAACCATGATGATGCGACAGATGTGCAAAGCATACCCGTTTTGCCTGTGTTACTTGCAACCAACTGGTTTGCCCAAGACACAGAAAATCTCAGGAGAACCAATAATGCTTGGAATGCTGATCAATTTGTAGTGGTGCTGTTTCGTTGTTCTTGCGTTTGAAATATACGTGGCCAAACATCGCTTATTGAGGTATCTCTAATATTGTTTTCAAAACTACATTCACTGCAGTATAATTTATTAACTGCAGCTGGCCAAAGTCAGCTGTACCGGTACTCCGGCAGTCATAATAAAGTGATAATAGAGAATCAAATTATACAATACTCAGAAGACGTTACACAGACAATCAGCGGAATATATATTAATGGAATGTCGAAAGATTGTATACAAACTCTTTACCCTTTTCATGGTGCCGTTAATTCTTGATAAAGGAAACCCGAAAAGTTACCGAGGTAATAAATTCTACTGCAATGAATGTAGTTCTGAAAGCACTATTGAAGTTGAGTGCCGCCAGTCACATATTTGAGGTATCTATGCATTTTTTATGACAGCTATTAAGGTTACTAACATTTCAAAATAGGTATTTTGCAAATCACTCAGCCTAGTTCTCAAATCGGAATTTGACGAAACCGGACCAGGATGGGGCTCATTCACTTTCGGAACAAAAACCTATTTTCTCCATAAGGCTGCAATGACTTTGGTCCGAAAGTGAACGAGCCCCGTAGGTCTGTCAATTACATGTTCCGAAATCATATCGAGAGTGGAAGAAAAAGTTGAAAATTTTGACATTTTCGTGGATTTTCGACTTTTCAATCTAAAACTAAGTCCGTAGACCCCTAAATTATTATCCATGATCGTTTCTTAAGGTTTTATCGGTATAAAATTACCTAAAATATCAAATTCACTATGAGTCTTTCCACTGAAAAACCCGAGGAAATACCTGGTTGACATTCTGTCAACGTGTGTGCCGAGCCGATTAAGTTACTTAAAATTTCTGTGCTCGCGGACTCACCAAGGACCTTCCGCGGACTCAAATGAGTCAGCGAACTCGGGGTTGAGAAACACTGAACTACACCATTAAATCATAGTGATCACAACCAAATCGCGCTTACTGCGTTTGAGCTACGTCATTCTCACCATTTAACCAACGGCAATTTACGGAAATATTCAGACTGATTTGTCGAGCGCGATATTTGATATAACTGGCATCAATCGAAAGCTTCCGCAGTCCTGATTACGAAAATACAAATGTTATTCTGCATGGTCCTAAACCTCCCAAATCACCCCGACTGTGTAGAGACAAGTACCTGCTTGTTGCCGGTGTGATCAGGCCAGGCCGTTGACCTCCAAGGCAATGTTCCCTATAATTTTAGACGAGTCTGCGCACACTCACCAGCTCACTGCGCAGACCCTTGGAAAACAGTGCGTAACGACTAGAAAAAAGGTCATCACTTCAAATTTTTTGTGCGCAGAGACCATGAAAGCACTGCGCATTTGCGCACGTGCGCAGCTTAGAGGGAACATTGCTCCAAGGTCGTATCGATCATTGCTATCTGATACCGAATATTTTGTATTTTTGTACCACCATTGTTGCTGGCTGCTTGTTATGTATTTCTGTTGGATGGAACGTAAAGACTCTCTCTCTCCCTCTCTCATCTCCGAATTTTGCATTGTGAAGGAGTTTACCATTGCGACACAATAATTCCATTTGGAACAACGATGCTGTGGTTGCATATTAATACCGGGAATATTGCCGATATAATATTACCGATATAGGCACGACCGAGAATTACGGAATAAGTGGTCGAAAATATTAATTCACTCTGGTTGGTGCGTGACAAAGTTATTGTAAAAGTTGTGATTCGTGGAACGTCGTCAGTTCAATAAGTACAAACGGGTCGCAGCGACAAAATTTATGGAGTCACTGTAATTAGTATCACATGAAGTTTAGTAACTATAGAGCAGTGATTCCAAAAGTGCGCGCCAGCCAGCTCGAGTGCGTTGGCGAGCGTGAAGGAGGCACTGGTCACAAAATAGGCGATTGGGAAGCACAGGCTATGAATTGCAGGATAGGAATGCTGAGAGCATATGCGGGTGGTATAGATTTACAACGAAAACACACTGTACCATTAAAAGAATTGATTAACAAAGCATTCGCAATGTAATCAACCGCAGAATCGATGAAGTCAAGACAGTCTATGGTCGATCCAGAGCCTCGACCCGGGCCTTACGCATGACGTTGTTGCGAGCAACGAGATCAGTGACTTCGCAGACATATTCTCCAAATGTAATTAGTCGAATCTATCCATTCGGGAAAATGAGGTAAATTTAATCCAGATCAAAACGGCAATGTCCGGCTTCAGTAGAAAGCTCTTGGTGTATCAGCGAAATTTAGCAAGAGGTTATGTTTTTCAATTTCGCAAGGTTACATGAGCTTGACAGCGGTCACGCTGGCATACTTGATGTTATTGTAAAATTTGCAATGAGAAAATTTTAGCTTAAACCAAAGTTCAATATATCCTACCAATCGCTCTGTCTACAGAAACAAATGAAATTGAAATATCCTCAGGTTGGGAATTGGGATAGCATTTCCCTCGTTGGATGTCTCAGATCGGATTTAGTAGAGGGTATTTTCACGTTTTAGTGCCGCGACGAAGCTTCTGGTTAATAACAGAAATCAACGTGACATTATGTGAACGCGGAGAATTGTGATTCTTAACCAAATTGAAACCCAACGAGTAAAATGGCAATTCGTGACGCTGTCCAAGTGGGCGATAGCTACAAGGCCAGCGAACTATACTGCACTACAGCATTCCAATGACCACTCGACACATAGAGGACATGACTTTATATCATAACAAAGAGCGTGTTTTACCGAGGGGCGCTAAGACGTAAATATGCCTACGTGGTATAACCTGGCCGGGGATCGAACCCACGACCTATAACTATCGAGAAGCCGGACGCATACCCATTACACTACCTCACTCGGTGTTTGTCGACTACTATAGTCATTTACACCAAGCCAATCTTCTTCATTCATAGCTGTCATGTCATTAATACTAAAACTATAACCGCGTTATGGTACAAGAGTTGGGGTTCCTACGCTGCGATTGAGTGTGATTATTATGGTGTTAAAGTCACTGCCCCGCACCTGCTGTCTGCCAACACCCCAACATTGTTGTTTCATGGTCCGCCAAATACATTCCGAGCTTATTCCATTGGCAATCATTATCATAATTTTGCATCCTACGTTTTAACTGGCGTACAGGATACTGAGACGATGATAGTGTTCAGTCACGCGACCATAAAATTATATTTATTAATTTAATAGCGGCTCGATCTACGGGGCAAACTGACAGGAATCTATATCCTCGGTTCTGCTGCGGCAGAAATTCTGCGTCGCCAGCACCATGTCATTTTCCGCGGAGGCGTAAAATAATTCCGGAACGCCACCCTCCTCATCTCCGGTATTCTCCAGCACGAAACCGCCTCCGGATGCCAATTCTTGGAAGATGCGCATATTCGCCGCAGTCGAACTTGCCGCTAGCGGTTCAGTGATAGGCAAAATTCTTAGCTGAAAATAACGATCCATATGATTCCGGTGCTTAATGAAAGAGGAAGGGCTGCGTGGCAAATTGTGAAGTGGTAGGCCTACGCTGCAAAACCAGTCCACTGATGTACTGTTACTGCTCAATTACTTCTCATGGCTTGCAGAGAGTGTCGAACAAATGCATAGAGCCATAGTGAACAACGCTATAAGTCGGTATAATGGATATGGCATCACGTACGGACCATGCATAACATTATGGAATGCAAAACAGCAATAAGGATGACAAGCATGGTGGGAGAAGTTTATATATATATATATATATAATGCGCGGATAATGGGTATGACTGGACATGATTTAATAATTAAAAGTTGTGCGAGTGAGTATACCGAAATATAACTAAATGGATTGTGACTACTGCGAACTGCAGTCCGTCATTAGTAAGATTGTGACACGTTGGATCGAACTCGATTAATTCGAATAGCTTTTATTTGATTTTATCTTTATTGGACTGTATCCAATTTCAATCACGAATATAATTATTGCTATTGAGGGTAGCCTACATAACAAAAGGTTATTATACTTGGATGATTTGGGTCATAAAGTTATTATTCAATAATTTCTGCGGAGAGCCAATAATGTCCTAAACAATTCCCATGGTCTAATCCAGTGGTCGGGAACCTATGGCTCGCGAGCCTTATATGGCTCTTTTGGGTATAAGATATGGTTCTTTGAAATATTTTCAATTTCGTACTTATTTATCGATATTGCAGTAACTTGGTAGTAAATTTCATAACGAACAGAGTAAATATTTGAGAGGTCAAGACAGTGGCATATCCAGGGCTAAAGGGCTCGGACCCCTTCGCAAAATCCTCTAGCTATTTACGTTCTTGATTGTGAAGTACCTTTCTAGTACTGCCGTTAATATTGCAGGCGTATAGTGCAACATCTATCTATGTTGCCGCCGAATACTTTGAGAATTGAGACGTCGATCAATAATTGGATTTTCGGAATCAGTGTTACAGTTATATTAGATTAATATCGGGTATTATAAATTCCGAGCTATTTACGTTGAATTGCGTTATCACAGGATAATTAGTATCCTACGAGTTTTTACAGAGAAAATATGGCGCCCACGACGAATCCCGTGTAGTGAGTTCAAAGTACCACAATGACGTCACGTATTTGCAATTGTTACGTAACAATTGATTGACATGTATGGCTATTTGGGAGTTAAAATCGAAAATATATGGCCAACATGGTTCTTCAGACGAAAAAGGTTACCGACCAGTGGTCTAATCGCAATTGTGTTCCGAAAATGAACTATGGTACTCCCGACTCTCCAAAATAAACTAATGTAATATTTATCTTACTATTATAATTAAAGGACGAAAAGGGTACCACGATGCGCTTATCACCTTATTGGTCTGGTGCACCACGGGCGAAAATTAGCGTCAAAAATCAGTTGGCGATAAATGGATTAAATTATCGCAATACTGACACGGAAGTTGGCTACTAACTCAGCGAGATGTAGAGTCGGATCAATCAGGAATCTGAAATCACAACACGGCTTAATTTTCGAAAATAAAAGCAATCCTCGAACATGTCTTAGGTGTGGTTAAAATATGAGCCCAGAAAAATGGATTCCGCATTCCTATTCACTATGACTCAGTATACCGTGACAGTGAATAGGCTTGATCGGACTGGGACTATATCAACCAACACTTCAAGCGGTTGATTTGCGGTAAGTTGAGAGACGCGCCTGACACCTGACATGGTTTACTACCCGAAACCAACCACTTGGTGCAACATGAATATAAATCTTACGTGTATTCTTTTCTCTAGAAGTGACCTGGTGGATTCACGTGCTACTGCCAAATCACTGGGTGCCCTCGTCGTTAGTAGGAATATCACAGGTACCCGGTAATCGTGGAATCCGAATATATTATCCAATGCGTATTGCAATGCTTTTCCAGAGTTGGATTCTGTAAATCATCAACCAAATGATTATATCTATTCCCTCACAGGCAACAGAGGTAAGGGACAGTTTGTCACATTTTCATATATACTACCGCTGGGCGTTAAAGACGTTGATTGGGCTATAATAAGTATTTTCAAATCGTCTACATTGGTTTGTAGGTGGTGAGGTTTAGGCAATTCTATGTCAAACATAGATTTTTGCGCCATAATTGAAAGCTGAATATGAATCGGGTTGGTATTCGCAAAACATATCGGTTGTATACCAACTGATATGTCATCGCGAATGTGATGTCGACATGCTTACACCGGCATATATTCGTTGGTATATGCAGCATTTTCACAAAATTTGAGTTGTTCAACTTATTTATTGTTAGGGATGGTGCGAACCCGTAATGGTTCAGGTTCGTGTGAACGCAAACGTGAACCTCATGACGTCACGTGACGTCACATTGCTAATTTCAACCCTATTTCAGTGAAGTGATAGATTAATGTACAAACGACGACTCAGGCCACATTATGACACAATTTTTAAGTACATGCTGACTTTTTAAACGTCCCCAAATGTATCAACTTGAGCAATCAAATGCTATAATGATCGCATAGAATCAATATCTTTCGTCGCTTTGCCGACAATTTCGACGAGTATTTGCAAGGGAACACAAGCTGACGCCTTAACGGTCTAGGCCAGACTGGACAATGTATTCGGCAGATATTGAGCCAAGTGTAGAGCGGGTTTTTTATTCTTGCTACCGATATTAACCTATAAACAAGTAATACAGTGTAGCCAACACCACAATCGCACGGATTTGGTTTTATGATACAATAAACATGTTAATCCCGTGGATCCCGCAAGCCTGCTAGATTTTTTTTTTAATTACACAACGATGTTTTTTATATCAATTTCACTGATTGGTTGAATAAGCAGCACTCACTTACTACCTTGCTACATGTATTGTATTTCGTTTACGATGTTCTGTCTTTTTAATTTTTTTATTCACACATAATTGGCGCTTTTAACAACTTGGGTCATTTGCGCCCGGCACGGAAATTGCATTAAGATCATTGTCTTTTGCGGTCTTTTTCTGGTCATTTGCTGCCATCTTTCCAGAGTTCGGCTCTCTCTTCTTCTGGGCTTTTGAAGGCGCTGCGTATACAGCGAGATCGGCGATGAGGAGCCCAGATAAACCTCCGACACATACAAACATGGCAGAGCCGTGACTCGAACCACCAACCATTGGTGTCGTGACTGCAGTGTTAAACCGAGTGCGCCACTCGCTTCCCCTACGATGTTCTGTGATTGCGGGTCAAGCTCGCAGCAGAGCGACACTAAATATTCACAAACCGAAAGCTGAATATTTCGGGCAAACTTTTGCAATCAAGCATGTCAGATTTTTGAGATTGGCAAAGTGCATGCTCATTGCTCATTAACTGTTGAGTTTTTTATGCTGCCAGCGCCATGCATAGTGTGGTCCGAACTTGAAATAAAGATAATTTCAACCAATGATGTTATAATGACGTGAAAAATTACAATATATAAAACTTTCAATCGCCTATTCAACAAAAAAGTGAGTTCATCAAACAATATTGTCGAATTCGCAGTGTGTTTGTGATATTTTGCTGTTCGTAAACGTAAGATCAAGTCATTTTGTACCGCTTATAGCCAAAGGTATTTCGAAGATATCTGGAGTGCCACTTTCTACAATGTTTGGCATTCCTCGTTCCAGTAGCAGTTCATATTTCTAGCACAGCGGACCAGTGCCGGGTTCTTAGACAGATCAGCCCAACATCATTGTGTTCCGTCACCAAACGAACAACAATGGAGCAGTTACGACAACATTATCACATCCGATATTTTTCCTTGGGTAATGTCAGGCCTACTGGAGATACTGCCAAATATGAACATGGCACGCCGCGAATAAACTATACGAAAAGAAGATACGCGCGAGGTTACGGATACCTGATTTTGAAATATTGTACGATATTGTTACACGGCAATTCCCTCTTCCACCGATTTCTTACATTTCGCATCGAATGTGCCTTAGACATGAGCCTTTTCTAAAACCACAAGCTCACGCCGGGAATGCCGATTAGAGTCTATGCTTAAATTTGTATATTTTGCGGTTAATCTTAAACTATTTCTGAATATTGGTGAGCTAGATACAGAATGCTCTGCTGGCTTATATCATAAATTTTGTACAGATTTCTACCATCGTTCCTCGGTGTCAACACGATTTGAATTTTGACATATGATGCCAAATATTTATCATGGTGGTGCTAGATTTTAAAGTGTCTGTATTCAGAGTATGGGAGTTGGTTATAGATTCGTAATTGCACGAAAAAAATTGGCAATTCCTGGATTCACAGCAGATCTGAAATCAAGATATGCGGTGTTTAGATAGATTGTTGTACAAGCTCACCTCTGTCAGCTACCGGCGTAACACCAGCCATCGCTACCTCCAGGAAATCGGATTCTCTGTAGTTTTCGTCATCGTCAACCATCATGAAATCCACTCGATTAGCGACATCCACATCCTCCCCAAACGGTATGATGGTGATGTTTAGGAAATAGCCTCGGAATTCCGTCAGAAAACTGAATTATTGTCGTGTTTCGTTTCCAATATGCCAATTGCAATATTTATCGACTCTTTATCAACTATTTATCAGTCTTTGGAATGTAGCTTGACTCAACCAATTATTAATGCTACGATAAGGATGGATATTCCCCCTGCCAGCGAGAGAAAATGGTTTTACTTTTTAATTTGAATGACTTTTCAATCAATATAGTTATATGCCCCGTGAAATTTAGCGTGAGAGATTAGAATAAGTTAAATAAAGTAAGCAGCTACTATGCCATCATTCCCCTTAATCTTAACAACCAAAATAATGCATATAACATCACCTATACGATTCATATCCGTACTTACTGCGCAAACTCTCCCAGGAACTCAAGTCGTGCGTCCCAGTAAACCGGTTCAGTATTGTCCAAAAATACAACCAGATCCAGATCAGAATTGATTATGCAAGCTGTTTCAAAAGTAATGCAAACACGTTCATGCAGCGGCACGAATTCAACAGATTACGCTTGTTATTAAGGCTGGGCGAACTTGAGTAGCTGAGCAATCTGATTTTGAACCGAGTACTAGGCTACGTGTATGTAGTAGGTAGACCTTTACAATGTCATTCTTCATGACATCAGCATATCGTAAAGATGACTAGTAATTCAAAGAAAATTATGTCAGTTGTACACTACACTGTAAAAAATAAAGGTGGGTTTTTGGCTAAAATGGAGGTGGAAACGATAATTCCTCCTTTCACGAGAGGTAGGAACATGCTATACACCTCTGAAGAAGGTGAAATACGTCTTCCCACCTCCGACAATAGATCTTCCACCTCCCAAAACCCTCCTATAAAGTGATATACGATACATCGCTTTATAAGGAGGGTTTTGGCAGATGGAAGATGTATTTTCGCGCGAGATCATATACTGCGTCGTCGTCAACAAATATACAAAAGCTGTCGTAACGTCGTTTTTGCTAAACCCGTGATATATTACAAATGCTGCGGAACGAGCCCCCTATGACTTGGAACGGCAGTCCCAACACATGGCGTCAGATGACACGCGTAAGTTGACGAGTTCGGCATAGCTGATTGGTCATGCAACGGAAATTTATTAATGTTTGGGTTGCTACATACGTCCGTAAATGTCCGGAATTTCAGTGCAATTAAATTCAATTTCCAGGTTTTTCGAAATCAGTTATGTTTTATAATTTATGAAAATCTGCACAGCTCCGACAGTTATCGAACATGTCCACATTCAAATCAAAATACACACAATTTATACTGAATCAATACCATAGTCAGATCAAGATTACAGGACCACAGCCTGACTTATCGATCTCGCCTTCAACCACATTTTTTATCACCTGATAATGAATCTGAACGCGAATGCATAATTGTAAAAGACCTCCATCTGTAATTGATCATGATCACACACGATTCAACAATGCTGAAGAGACTTTATTACACGTCCGTCCGCCGAAGCGGTCAGTAGCAAAAGCGGAAGTGAAAGCACGATGCGATGATACTACAACTGATGTAACGAGCAGTATAGAACACAGCTGCTACACTATTCCGATCGAACTTGAGAAGTGCCTATAACAGCAGTCTCACAAAATACCATAAAAAAGTTAAAAATCATCAACAAAACCGCAAACACGCATATAACCGCACCACATTAGCAGAACCCTAGCCCCAAACTAACATCAATGAACATATTCCCTAAACTAAAACCCTAACAACGCCGCGCCACATCACGGGGAGAGTTACATGCTCCATCCCCTCTTCGTAACATCGGACGGGAGAGACACAAGCTCCATCCCTTCCACGCGCGCTTACATCAGTTCCAAAAGTGAAACAGTTATTATGAAGTGAAGTAGCCAGTCAAGTCTTCAAACTTCTCGTATTGATTCAAAACTGCTTCTTCAATCGGTTCAGATAGCCAATGCCGTAATCGAATTTCTGCCAATCTTTCAGCATACCGTTACCGTCCAGGAATCTTGAGAATTGCAGCCAAATTAATGAAGTAACGGTTTTAGCGTGCTCGCCATTGTAAAAAACCTCCGTCTGTACTTGATCACACACGATTCAACAAAGCTGCAGAGACTTTACTACAAGTCCGTCCGCCGAAGAGGGCAAAAGCAAAAGAGGAAGTGAAAGCACAATGAGATGAATTCAGAGATGGGCGCATTCCAGATTTGGGGAATCCGTATCCGTCCTGATCCAACAGTCAAATAGGATTTCGGAGTCCGACAGCTGAGTAACAAAATTAGGATCCGAAAAAAAATCCTGCTATTGCTTTAGTGCTATTTCACATAAATATAGCCTGCAAAACAGATATGAACATTATAATCAACAAATTAGTATCAACAAATGCCTTACAAGGGTTTATATATATTACATTTCAAATCAATAATGTTAGGTACGGTATATATTTTGAATATAAATCCAAGTGGTAGGAACTAGGCAGGGAAAATAAGCTAAAAAGACTGCGAGAACAGAGAAAGCAATATTAGTTGCTTTACGCAGAGGGTAAATATAAGTAACCCAGGCATGCCATGATGCATTGCTGATGCCAACAACAAAATTAAATATTGTGTTACTGTGACTTGGCCAAGACCACTAGGCCTCCTACCATAGTACCTACTCCTGAAGAATGAAACTAAATTTTCACAAGAAGTAAGCAATCACAGAACAGCCATGTATCAAACAAAATGGATGAATTAATCAAAATTATCACTTGATAAAGCAGCACAGCAATGGATAGGAAATATAAATATTATTATATAATCAGCATGATGATGTGCGCAATCAATCAGAGAGTACCGGTAGTACTTTAGTTCTAGTGTGTTTCCGAAATCATAAACATGACCAATTGACCATGCCAGCATATATTCATACATTACCTCACCACACAATCATTACAAATGACGTCAGAAATCAGAACCACCAGTTACGGTACCTCTGCAACAACACCGACACCTCGCTCTTCTGTCATCCTGACAACTGATATCAAGTAACCTAATGGCTGATGAACAGGCAGGATAAGAATCAATGTCTGAATTCGAAAACTAACACTTCTGCAGTGCAGCTCGCTTGCAGGAACCTGCCGTCGTCCTCGTTCAGCATTCATCATCACATCACTGCACAGAAACTTCACTATGTTGCTTACGCATTTCAACGACGTGACTGGTATCAGCGGTTTCAACGTTGTCGTCCATTCCCGGAACCAGCCTGGGCTTGATCCATAGCAATGAATGCATTTAACTACGAAAATAATATCGAATAATATATACTAAATTAATGCAACGCATCAGTTACTTGCGCGGCGATTCTGTGAAGTCAGTTGAGTTTCCGCGGGAACCACATTCTCAAGGGAAACCCCGTTCAACCATCGAGTTTCATAAACACCGATGAGCTTATGGTTCGACTTACATCTTACTATCCTATTCAGTCAATTTCTAGTCAGTACTCAATAATGATAGTTATAATATTTATTTAGTGTACCAAGTAGTAAGTCGAACACAAAAAGCGAATATTCTAATATCTCATGCTGACTGATCAGCCATGTCGGTTACGCTTTAATTAATCAGCGGCCGAACCTCGAAGCAGACAGATTGAAGAGACCGCGTTGGCGCCTCGGCGGCGCATGTCTTCTCCTCTTGAACTTCATTATGAAGCGAATTCTTATGAGTTGTGCTTATTCTTATTACACAGGCAATAGTTGCGTACGTTTTTAAATATGAACCGCTTCTTCCTGTTAAGGAATGCGGTATGAACGCATTCTGTTCTCGCTATCATAAACCCGTATATAGTTGCTCAACTGTTCCTGTCGTTGTCGGCTGTCTGACGATCGGCCGCCATATTGGAGAATGGAGATTACATTACGCCACGTGAAGAAATGGAAGGTGAGACGATAATGGACTAATGAATGAATTTTCATGCTTCAAAATTGATTTTTCAAATTTACATGCTTAAGTCAGAGTCAGAGTGATCTTTGTTTCAGTTCAGTTGAAATAATTGTTTGAAAATTTTAGAAGTAACTGCAATTTATGGTCATTTTCTAATATGAAACCATGCTATATAGTAGATCCAGTAGGGAATTGGTGTACGCAGCACAATTAGGCGACTGGCAGGCTGACTATCACTTGTAGCTGGGGCTGGGCACAATGATTCGAGTACCCAAACCTGAATCTAGTATTAATTCTTATGATTCGAGTCGAGTAGTAAAATACGGTATTTTCTAGTACCGGTACTGATATTACGCTTCTCTCCACTGAAAGTTAATTTATACCCGAGAATTATAGTTTCGATACTAATTTTCACAGTTGAAGCCTTAAACCTTGATTGGCGGTATCGTAGCATACGAAACCTATAGTACAAAAGCTACCAAGGTTACTGGATGTAGCATATTTCCGAAGTCATGATCATCCAACAGCATTGTCACCAAGTCGAATGAAATTGGTGAAGTCGAAAAATACCAAAGCATTTTATATGTGATGGATAAAAGGCATTAAATTCTTGGTGGTGGCATAAACGGTACATATTTTAACTTTGACATCTTACATTCTGTTATGACGTCATAATGAGTGATACTTGATTACTTGACCCGACTCGAAGCATATTACGTGATTCAGAATTGAATCACTCAGGTACTCGATTTTGCCCAGCCCTACTAGTAGCATGAAAAGTTCGACTGGCTCACCAAGGCAAAGTAAAGCCTATAAATTCAAATCTGCTCATTTTTGCTGCTTCACCTGTTGAAAAAATGATTTGAGGTTCGGTTTCACAAATTTATTCTCCCAATGAAATTTTTATTCGTTTCACTGCATATTTCAAATTTCGACTGCTTTGCAGAAAACGGTTTCGTCTTCTGTCCCTGAAGACGAGATGAGCATGATTTCCCCGCAACGCGGAATTGGTTGAAAATATGATTGATAGGATGAAGCGCAGAAGCTGACATCGATGTCCCGAAGACAAAATGATGGATTGTGATTGGTATGTTTTTCTCTTTCTGCTATTATATCTATTACCTTTGTTGTAATAAAGCTGTTGATTTTGACATAAGCATTGATCTCTTCAAATATTTGTATTGAGTAGGTAATTTCCATCTATTAATTGCCTCTCATGATATAGGCCTATAAAGCGTTCTTCAGTCATGTTGCAATTGCACGGCATCAATTTTCGCACTGTTTTTAATCTATACTAATCCGTCATTACGACGCGACGCGTTGACGCACTCCACTCTGCTGTATTGTAATGAGTTAATGTTGACCTGTATGTGTTCAGTGATCAACTTGGACTTATAATATATTTTGTTTTATAGCATCTCAAAATCTAGACCAGATTGTTTCTATACCTACAATTTTTCATGAAGGATGTGGCAATTTCTTCCAGGTTCAACAGGTACGGATTTTTATAAATATTATAAGTACCTGTTTGCTTAAAATTTGGGATGGGAAAAACTATTCCACTACTGGCACAAAATCGAGCTTCATCTGTAGTCGAGTCGTGGAGATTCGGAGACAATTTTAAATACTGAAAATTACGTTTTATAATATCAATTATAGTATCAATACATTTCTCTCAATGTGGTGTATTCAACCTTTTTTAGTGAGGAGCAAACCTAAAACCGGTGTTACAAGCCCATGCTCCCTTTTCAGCTCGGTCCCACAACCCGCAGTTCTAACTCTGGGTCCGTGAAGCACATCTTTATGGTGTTTGCAGACCTCTAAATTTTTAACCTGAATGATAATATAATTTGTGATTTTCTTAGCTCGGGTAAAGCATCACTTCGGATATTTCTAGGTTAGTACAGTGTAGAAGTAGTGATTTCAAATCCATGTCAAAGCTACTTCAACCAAGTAGGAAATGAAGGGCTGCAAAGTACTCAAGTAGTTTCAAAAAGTAGATATCAGCAGTTATCCGAGGTTGCTACTTCAAACTCGCCAATATGTACCTTTGCAACTTGCAAAAAAGGACTATTGACAAGAGGTGGATGGCGGTTGCACTATTATTGAGCATGATTTGAACTAAAACTTTAGGGGTGTCTGCACGGATGCCTTGCCTTGATGGTTAAGAAAAGGGGTCCGCACCGACAAAAAATTGAGAGCCACTCTACTAAAGGTTACTGTTCACATTAGCTGATGACTCAAAATGGTCATCACTTCCACCTGGCCAAGTCCGCATATACATTGGCCTATTTGCTATTTGATATCATATGTTTACTGAAAATAGGATCCGCAGTGCCCTGCTGCCGGTATATTTCATAAGCTGATTACTGAAATAACATCAATGTGTGTCTGTGTGTGTGTGTTAAGTGTATGTTTGACCTGATGCTTCTTTCACATAATAATATATTTCTTTAAGACACCCACATCCGCGTGTCCTACAATTTGCTACGATACAATGAAGAAAGAGTGGACCGTCTGGTTTGATGTGGAAAAGGTGAAGAATATCGAGAGCTTCCATGAGGCATTTGCAGTGATGCTAGAAATTCATTGGATCTTCGAAATGCAGTTTCTGACTGTCATGTCAGTTTTTCTGGCGCGTTTGCCAGGTGTAAAAGACATCAGTACTGCAGCTTATGCCAAACTGGATCACACACATTCGTGACTAATTTGCAAATAAAGGCATTGGAATGAAGGTGATTTAGTGTTTTGTGAAGGCTTAAAGTGTGGTTATATGCTGTACCTCGAGGATATCCGGGTAGGATGAAGCGGAATCCGGATAGGACAAGGTGGAAAGTTGCCCACCTTATGATGAGGTGGGGAAATAACCACCAGGTGAGATAAGGTAGAAAATTTCCCTCCTCTTTTGAAGGTTTTTTTTGGAACACCTTAAAAGGTGGGCCCAGTTTTTAGAGTGTAGATGAAGATAATTGTTAATTCGGTATTTTACGACAGTGCGTTCCTACTACATTGCACTTGGTGAGAAATGGTGTGGTTTGGGACCGACCTCATAGAAATGTCATTTCCAATAATGTGCGTACGGCGTAGCTTTGTGCTACACGTTTCGGATGCTATGATACGAATAAAACCGAGGTCTAGGGCCTTCATGGGGGAGAATCGAAATTATAGGTCTGTAGCTGTCGTTGATGACCACAGAGTTAGTGGATAGGGTCGTAGTACTTCAGTACTTGAAAAAAAATTCTCTATCTTGTCGACACATATCATTATACTTTAATACCCGATCCGTAATACATGCGGCAGCGTAGGTCAGAAGTGGAGCTGTCAAGGAAGATTATTTCAATTTTTATCATCGGTGATAAATGAAATGCAGTCCGAATATTGGCCCGTTTAAAGTAAACATATAGATCGCTTGTACAAGCAAATCCTAGAAAGGTTCAGTTGATACGATATCGCATAAAGTGTAGACAAACGGTAGTACTTGAGATTTTGAGCATATCCACACGTCTGTGTGCGCACAGCGTTGAGCAAAACGTTACAAAATAGCATACGAACGCAACACAGCTCCGCCGGCGTCCACGTATCCCGAGCTATACATTCAGTGGTGTATTCCAAACGTTTTGCCCGATATCCTTCGTTGCAAACTAGGTCGCAGCGTGCGCCGACTCGCCAACCTTCGCGGCCATCGCGGTCGTTCTCAATTCGGTGCGACGGCAGGCGGCATGTTATGCTACCTACATCCGCGCGCGGGCTTTGTCCAGGCAGTGGAAAATTGCCACACAAATTAGCTGGAAGGTAAATACATAATCCGTTTATTCCGTGGTCCACAATTATTTTGACCCTATCAAAGAGATAAATTGTTGGCGGCACCCCGGCACTGAATCAACTTTTTGAGTTATCACCATTTCAAATACAGGTAACAAAATAGCGCCTAATAAGTTTTACAGTATAGCGCAGTGATTGCCAACTTTTTTCCACCCACGTACAATTGAATGGTTTCATACAGTGCTCGCGTACCACCTATATAAGTTACGCGCGCCAAAGGCTGTAAAAATGTTTCTTACGTGTTGAGGTGCCGAAAGCAGCGAGAAAGAAAATAAACTGCCCATTTTAACTCTTTCGACGCCGAGCTAAATTTGACGATTGTCTTCAAAACGCCGCGATTTTCACCAAATAACCCCAATTTCAACCGATCGTAACTTCGTCGCTACCTTAGCTACCGAGACGTACCTACTTCCGTATTGTAGCCGCAAACGATATATATCTAATGATGCGTAACGTGCGTTGATTGGTGCTGTCGTGCTGCTTGGACAGGCTTCGGTACGAACTGAAGTTTTGCCGATTTCAGGCGCGCTGCTGCCAAGGTATGGATTTTGTTGGTTTTTCTATGGTACTTATAGATTAGCTGTGGCGTTGTAAATTTCACAGAATATTCTTATTATATTATATATTGATAATATATTATCATTTAATCGTTAATTCCTTTTCGATGGCAATGCGGAGGTTTAGAAACTTCGTAAAATACTGCTGCCGACAAGATCTTCGGCCGTCGATGCTTCAAGGTTATCATTGTGACGTCAAATCAGCAATAATGGCTCGAAATTTTGACTTCTGCTAGTACCGGTACTCAAGTTTGTTTTTCAGGCGCAGTAACATACCGGCGGAGCCCATTTGTGTACGATTATAAGCATCGATCTGCACAAAAACATCATTATTTGTCACCGTTGGGTCTTCGTCATCTCCCGATGCAATTTTACGTTTGAAAAACTTGAATAAATACGTATATATTGGTGTGAAGTCCAGTGGCGTAGCAGCCACTTGGCGGTTTTGGCTCTGAGCCAGGGGCGGCAGGCTCCAAGGGGGCGGCAAAATGAAGCTGCACAGTGAGAGAGAGATTGAGAGAGATTCTATTCTATTTCGCCTGCACAACCGAGATGTTTAGGCGACGGAGATGCGATACGGACTTCATAGTAAGATCAACTAGCCTGCACCCCCGTTTTTGTCATCCGTCATTGCTGACCGCCTAGCGCAGGGGCGGGCAACTTCTCCAGTCGGCGGGCCGGATATAGGAAAATTAAGTACTTGGCGGGCCGGATTGATGAATCGATACATTATTCGCCCATATATCTACATATACAAGGAATAAATCGTACCTAATGTATTTTACCGACAGCAATGTCACTGCAAAGCCGTATATCGCCGATAATGACGAAGACAATGTAGATTTGAGAACAGCATTGTTATACAGGCGCCGTCTGTTTCTCTCTAATCAATTAACACAAGGTGCAATCCTTAAATAGATTTCAAGGCGTTCTATATGCCCGGTACCCACAATTTACCGAGATATCAATTCATTAGGGTTGAGTACATGGTAAATATATATCGGTATACCGATACTGCAAGTCTTGCTTCGATGAACTTACGCGTGAGCTCTACTCTCGCACAGTGCGTACACAAGTATATAATAACATACAGTCACTATAATTTGACGCTTACGCAAGTAGCGCGGTATCTCGGCGGAGTGGCGCTGCGGGCCACATTATCATGTAAGACGGGAAACTGTCCGCGGGCCGGACAAAATCCCTTCGCGGGCCGGATCCGGCCCGCGGGCCGTATGTTGCCCACCCCTGGCCTAGCGGGATAACCGCTGATACCAGTTTTCGAGTCATTGGTTTGACCCGGCCGGGGGGTCGAACCCACGACCTACCGACCAAGAAGCCTTACGCATCACGATTACACTATCTCGCTCGGCACAGTGTACACAGCCGGCTAAAAGAAACGTAATTGGTAGTCCTATAGCTGGCGTCCAGTGAGCTAAAATTTAATCAAACAGGTCTCAATCGGAAGCTATAGTGTCGCGCTGATTCCGAAAACACGAATTAATATGTTAACATGGCAACGAAACCACTCCGAAATAGCCGTCAAGGCCGATTGTTCGGAGAGTTCGCGGAAAAAGGAGAACGCCTGGCGAACAATCAGAAGATGCTTGCGTCAGTGTTGTTGAAGAAGTTAGACGATGCATGTTTCAAGCTCTGGGCAGATTTAAACTTGAAGCCGAAACTAGGTTTACATGCACACCACTTAAATCAGGGGCGGGCAACTTCTCCAGTCAGCAGGCCGGATATAGGAAAATTAAGTACTTGGCGGGCCGGATTGCTGAGTCGATCCATTATTCACCCATTTATCCACATATGCAAGGAATAAATCGTATTTAATGAATGTATTTTTTTAACGACAGCAATGTCACTTCAAAGCCATCTCTTACCGATAATGGCGATGACAATGTGGATTTGAGAATAGCGTTGTCATACAGGCGCCGCCATGTCTGGTTCACTCTGATCAATCAACACGCAGTGCAATCCTTAATTAGGGTTTCAAGGCGTTCGATAAGTCCAGTACCCAAAATTTACAAATATATCAATTCACTAGGGTTGAGTACGTGACGAGATACCGTCGTTGTTCAACTATGTGGCCTAATTAGTGGCAATATTGAATTCATGAGGCCTGCGTCCTCTACGAAATTTGAAAAGTATCCCGAGACCCGTTTTGAGTTGGCAACCACTGGCATAAGCGGTGTCTTACAAGCTTAGAATTGTGCCGTGCTACATGTCGGCAGTTACGGAATCAAAAATAAGAAATATCAGCCTGGTGTAAATGACCATTGTAGTCGACAAACACTATGATTACCACAAACGACATTAGGGTTGAGTACATGGTAAATGCGGATAATGCAAGTCTTCTCGCTTGTACGAACTTACACGTAAGCTCAACTATCGCACGCTGCGCATGCGCATACACTACACGTATATAATAACATACAGTCACTAAAATTGGACCTAGTAAGCAAGTAGTGGGGAATCTCGGCAGACTAGGGCCGCGGGCCATATTATCATGTAAGACGGAAAACAGTCCGCGGGCCGGACAAAATCCCTTCGCGGGCGGCAAGTTGCCCGCCCACGACTTAGAGATATGTTTGGATTTTTGAATTCCCACGCGCTGCTGCAAAGCGAAAGTCACAATGTATTCACCAGCGCTTTTAGAAGCACTTGCGACGGCGAGGTGGACTTTTCGGAGCTAGCTGCGAATATTGTCACGCCTTATGGCTGGCTTATACCTTCAAATTAGGGATCTTATATATCAGAAGATTGCTAGCTTTTCGTACAAACCAATATGAGGCCTCTAGGACGTACACAAATTAAGTTATGATCATATGAAGTTGTTCAACTTGAGATTTTAAATGGGTCAAGAGGCTGATGCGGAGCAGTGAAACCACGTTTGATCGTAGTGCAACAGCGTTTAATGTTTTACCATGGTTAGTTAATGCAAAGCTACTTGATTCGACACGATATTTAATCTCGTGCTCGTGTCTGAAACTTTATCTGACCATTGGTGTTTCAATTGCGAGCTGCGTGAGGAGCTTCTCAAAGCTCAAACTGATTAAGCCTTATTTACGTTCTACCATGAATGACTACAGGGTTGGTGCGATGACATGCAAAATAAGGTCAAAAACATGCAAAATAAGGTCAGTCGCGACATGCAAAATAAGGTCAGTCACATGCAAAATAAGGTCAGTCGCGACATGCAAAATAAGGTCAGTCCGCGCATAAATCCAAATCTGTACTTCAATTACAAATCCAACTCTTTTTCTTATGAAAACGAAATTCAAAATATCTTTCCTGTATAGTAGCCTACTTTCAACATTGAAATTCCTTATCTATCCTAAATCTTAAGATGTTTCAATCAAAAGATAATCATGATTTTCTTGATTATGAAGTCAGTCGCATGTACAATATTATTATCAGTCCGCGCATAAATCCAAATCCTTATTTCAATTACAAATTCAACTCTTTCTCTTATGAAAAATAAATTTAAAATATCTTTCCTGCATAGTAATTTCATGATTGACATTCCTCATCTATATCCTAAATCGCTGAAGGTGTTTCAACAAAATATAATCAGACGATTATTACGATTACGAGGTGAGCCGCATAAACAGTACGCGTATATATCCAAATATTTACTTCAAATCCAATTTTTTTTTCTTATGCCACTGGCCTTAGTCTGCACTCTTCATGTGGCGACTGACCGTGTTTCGCATGCGACTGACCTTATTTTGCATGTGACTGACCTTATTTTGCATGTGACTGACCTTATTTTGCATGTGACTGACCTTATTTTGCATGTGACTGACCTTATTTTGCATGTCGCGATTGACCTTATTTTGCATGTGACTGACCTTATTTTGCATGTCGCGATTGACCTTATTTTGCATGTGACTGACCTTATTTTGCATGTGACTGACCTTATTTTGCATGTGACTGACCTTATTTTGCATGTCGCGATTGACCTTATTTTGCATGTGACTGACCTTATTTTGCATGTCGCGATTGACCTTATTTTGCATGTGACTGACCTTATTTTGCATGTGACTGACCTTATTTTGCATGTCGCGATTGACCTTATTTTGCATGTGACTGACCTTATTTTGCATGTGACTGACCTTATTTTGCATGTCGCGATTGACCTTATTTTGCATGTGACTGACCTTATTTTGGATGTGACTGACCTTATTTTGCATGTGACTGACCTTATTTTGCATGTGACTGACCTTATTTTGCATGTCGCGATTGACCTTATTTTGCATGTGACTGACCTTATTTTGCATGTGACTGACCTTATTTTGCATGTGACTGACCTTATTTTGCATGTCGCGATTGACCTTATTTTGCATGTGACTGACCTTATTTTGCATGTGACTGACCTTATTTTGCATGTCGCGATTGACCTTATTTTGCATGTGACTGACCTTATTTTGCATGTGACTGACCTTATTTTGCATGTCGCGATCGACCTTATTTTGCATGTGACTGACCTTATTTTGCATGTGACTGACCTTATTTTGCATGTGACTGACCTTATTTTGCATGTGACTGACCTTATTTTGCATGTGACTGACCTTATTTTGCATGTCGCGATTGACCTTATTTTGCATGTGACTGACCTTATTTTGCATGTCGCGATTGACCTTATTTTGCATGTGACTGACCTTATTTTGCATGTGACTGACCTTATTTTGCATGTCGCGACTGACCTTATTTTGCATGTTTTTGACCTTATTTTGCATGTCATCGCACCAACCCTCCTCATGAATGATGATCGGCTATCAGCTCTATCCATTTTGTCTACAGAAAGAGACTATACGTTCAAAAACTCGAATTTGAGGGTATTATCGCTGATTTTGTTTGAAGCGGCTATTGATTTTCTATTTGCACAATACAGTCGTTCGGTATTTATTGTCTTTATTATTTTTGGCCTTATCAACGTTGAGGCTGAGACGCGGCATATTATTTGTAATTATTTTTATTGACAAGTTGCTTGAACATGAATCTATGTCGAAATTTGCTGCGGTCTACTTAGGGGGGTGGCACTTTAAGCGTTAGCCAGGGGCGGCAGCACATGCTGCTACGCCAGTGGTGAAGTCTGTGTCGTCGCAGTACATGTACTGCCTTGGTGGCTTCAGTACATCCGTATATCAACTTTACGCGCGATGTGTCGCTAAGGATTGGAGATAATGATGTAAAATGTCTTTAGGTATTGGCATCTGTTGGAACTCATTACCGTCGTGGAAATATATAACCAGTGTTGCCACTCTAGGTTCCCGGAAAAACACAAGATTATGTCGTGAAAAAACACTAGATTGGCGAAAAAAACACTAGATTAGTAAATTGCAGGAAAAATTTGCCATTGCCAAGTAATCATGATGACCAAGGTACAAATCCACAGATAAGAAGTGTTCCACATATGAATTCGATACATATGCATGATATTTTGCATGATTATTTGACGAAAATTAATGAAACGAATTGATATAGGACTGCATGATTATTTAAAGAAAATTATTGAATTCGTAAGAAAAAATCAAATATTGTCGCTTTCGAATTGTACGGGATCATAAAAATTATCTTTCGATTGTACATCATCCATCAAACATAAGTATCTTTTGTGCGCCATCTTGCTCACTACCGTACATCTTCAACCAAGCAACGGGGAGGTGTCCATGTGCAGCATACTTCATTTCCACGAATGCAGTGAAAAGTGGCAATGCCAAGAGATTCGTCATGAGCTTCCCCAGTAAAGGGAATTTTGATTCACCGAATCCATTGTGCACAGATTTCAATTTTTGCAAAAAATCTGTTGGAGGGCATTGACTGATAACCTGCAGCTGATTTTGCGGATTTGCCAAAGCAACCCATTCTTTTGACAAATCATCAAATTTATCAAATAATATCACAGAGGGAAATTGCACAGCTTGAGGAATGATTGATATTACTTTTCTTTGTGTTGATAAGGCTGTTAAGATTCAATACACTCAAGACACTCAAGTGTTTTGTGCTCGGCAAATATCGCCCGAATCTGCAGACTGAGTTCAACAAGAAACGACAGAGCATCAGAGCGAAATCGCTCTTCATTTTTTCAGAGACTTTCGCTCATGAGTACGGATTCACAGCGCACCTTGTTACGTAATAATTGCTTGTTACTGCACCACCACACAGAATTGTGGAAAACAAACACAGCCAGAGTCACCAAATCGCCTTATTAGCGATAAATTTAGCGTATAATTCAGTCGTCTAATGATAGAATATTCATTTTTCGCACGATTGCAGAAAAACACTAGATTAGCAAAATTGTGCGAAAAAAAACACTAGAACACTAGGACGACCGAAAAAACACTAGATCTAGTGTTAAAACACTAGGAGTGGCACCACTGTATATAACAAATAAAGTTGCTATTCCGTATAGGTAATCGAGCGAAATTGCCTCTCAGTAGCAAGTCTTGAATTTTGAATTCATTACCGCACAATGCCCCGATTGGCGTTAACGGAAAACGGCATGTCAGATTTTCGAGACAAAAATACGCTCTCTCGATTTAGCGAACATATGGGGATACGCGGCGTTTTGAAGACAATCGGTAGCGAACATATGGGGATACGCGGCGTCGAAAGAGTTAAGACGCATTTCTGTAGTGGATCCGTTTGGATTTTTTGCGGTTTAATATATGAAAACGGGATTTGGTTAGGAAGGAACCCCAATGCTTACGACTAGATCTTTTCCAGTGGGCCGTCATTGGTGGGATTTCCCACCGATGTCATTGTCACCAATCGATTTTCATTGAGGGAGTCACCCGACCCACGACGATGACGGCTTCAAAAAACTCAAAATCAATCCCACCTGAACTAATAACTCCCTGAGGTCAAAAAAGAATCTACTCGCGTACCACTAGTACAGTGGTTCCCGAACGGTGGCGAATTCAATGGATTCAGGTGGGTAATAGGCCTATTTGGTGTACATTATATACAGGATATTCTACATATTTACAGAGACACATGCGCAATTACCGTTACCAGTTAACTGCTCTGGAATGTATATATGTAACGAAAATTATAAATTGAAAGTGTCATCAGCGGACGCCTAAATGTCCTATTTTTTGGTAGCTTGTCCTTTTTTTCGCTGAATTCCACGGAAAATACGACCCCGACGCAGCGAGCGTCAGAGTTTCGTAAAAACAATCGGGAGCCGCGAGTAAAATGGTGACCTTTTTCTGGTCGATTTTTTTTAATCACCAGTTCTTTTGGAGCTTTCAGAATTTATAAATATCAGTGTTCTCTTTCTGGGATCTCGAAATATGATAACCCTATTTAAAAGGAATATAGGAGTTTTGGGTAGTGGGGAATGAAGACTCGGAATAAATTTGAAGTGGGGAATGAAGACAAAAAGGTTGGGAGCCACTGCACTAGTGGGAACCACATAGCGTATGTGAATAATCATATTTATTCTATTTTACGTGTAACATTTGTGCAAATTTATAATGTGACAATAATAGCGAGGTGGCTTCGAGAGTCATGTTGATAACATACCATTGCTTCCTTGCAACGCAGCATGTCATTTATGATAAATTGGCAGATGTGGTCAAAGTAGTCAAGAAAGCTACTCAAAGTAGAAGTAGAAGTAGCAACGGAAAAATCTAGTCAAGTACGAGTAGAAGTACTTCATCCATAAGCCACCTAAAACTACTTGAAGTAGAAGTAGAATTGACTGACTTTAAATCAACTCAAGTAAGTAAGAAGTTTTGAAAACAGTCTTAATTCGTTCGCACGGACTGTCCAAAGCTGCAAATCGAGCTATGCGGAAGACACAGAGAGCTTGATTCATATTGATGCTTCCCAGGAGGTATCGATTTTCGACAGAATAAGCATTCTTTCGCATCATGGGATGCAAATTATAGTTTTGATATGAAAATGCGATAATAACCCTTTGTTTACTAGAAGACCGCAGCCCGTTTTAGAGAATATCATGGCATTTGGCATGGCGCCCGATCCCATATTATAAGGCCCCAAGTTTAGGCGAATAGTAATACGGAGAAGTTGTGTCGGATACGTTTTCAGCACTTTGCGCGATTAGTATACGTTAACAACAAATATTGTGGATCGAAAATGTTATATTTAGTGTAGCTTTTTTTTCGGAAAATAGAGGCATTACTACGCTTGTTTTTATGCTTTAACATGTATGTTGTGCAGACTAAAGAACTGAAAGTACTTAGAACTCAAGGTATGATACTCGGAATTGAAAGTGAAATACAATAGGCTACTACTTCTAATAAGCGGAAAATACATTTCATGTCTTTTGTCCATAAAGCTTCAAAGGTGATCTGCTAAAACAGGTGTATCTTTCGAAAAGGCCGGATTTTTCAGATTAGCAGGACACGTCATGGACGGCTAGATTACGAAATGATAGGTAATCGCTAGATTGCGAAACGTTATCGTGGGCCATATTTACCGCGATGAAATATTTGATATGGGCGACAATGCGGTGTGAGCGGAACCAAGCAATCCGGTATACCTATATAATATTCACTGATACTTCCGTGAAAACATGTTTGTCAATCCATAAGTACAGTGCGCGAAGCGCAACAATATTTTTGGGCTTTATTGACTTTTATGAATAATAAATGCTGGTACTTCGTGAAAACAGCCCCGAAATTCCTCAGGCTATCTTTCATATTGGGGGATTAAACTACTTCTACTTGACAAATTGAAAATAGCGAAAAGTAAGTAAGTAGATCACAAAATATTACGAAGTAGAAGTAGAGGAAAATTACTTGAGTACTTCAAAAAAGTAGAGAAGTACTTCGTTACTGACCACCTCTGTAAATTGGCTTAGGCTACTGAAGGAAAATCACACACAACTATCACATACAAATATAAACATTTTTGGTCTTTATGACTACACGTTATAGACCAGGGGTCACCAACACGCGGCCCGCGAGGTCATATTTTGCGGCCCGCGACTTCATTTGAGATTTCGGAAGAAAGCTAAGAAAACATTTTGAAATGCTGAAATTAGCGTGTAATGGCCTAAACACTGCTAAGACCGATGCGCTTAGAAACCGTCGGCTTAAGGCAGTGGTTCTGAAACTGGGGGCGTGAAAGCATCTGAATGGGACGCGGAGCTGCGGGAAACCGAAAAAATATTCGCGCTATGCGCGATTCACGTCTAATTCATAGTTATTAATTATTATTACTCTGTGTATAATAGTCCGGAATTCATATTATAGAATTCTCCCATCAACATTCATAACCTTCCATGCCATCAAACTATTCGTTGGGATTGCTAGCTTTATGGGTGCATTTTGTGATATGACGATAAGTGGGAGGCGCTAAATTTTTAGTATCAGGGGGCGTATTTAAAAAGGTTTGAGAACCACAGGCTCAGGATTTTCAGACAAGATCAAGCTTTACGCGGGGATGGTCTTTCAACTATAGTAACGTATCTCGCTAGACCCCAAAGGCGTTTCAGGTACCGTGCACAGTTCAGAGTTCAAAATATAATGAAATTGATGGCAATGATCTCTTGTTGTATTTTTATTCCTTTAATAAAATATTACTTCTTTTGTGGTCACTATGCCTATCGCCTATGTTAGGTATCATAGCGTTGTACTGAAGTCGAGTTTTATAACGTGGTTGCCTATACTAAATACCGATATTTAATGCATGCGGCCCGCGGCCGCTACGAATTTTGAAAAGTGGCCCGCGACCCCTTTTGAGTTGGCGACCCCTGGCTTAGAGCCTAGAGAGTTAACTGTTGTTAACCGCTATTGTGACTATTGCCTCGACGATGACGTGATCTTTCTATGTAGAAAACTTGTTATCCTATTCTGTAATTGTATGAGTTACATTTGACCGGGTCTCAGGGGAAGGCTCGGATTATAGGAAGCAAAGTAAGTGAGGTGGTAGTCTCAATTCGAGTTGGCCAGCTACTCGACAAGCCTAAAATTGTTACAGCCAAAACTCTAATCAAGTAAATATAACGAACTATCGTTTGAGCTAGGCAACGACCAAAACGTACGTTATAGAGGGAAAGAGGCAATGTAGCCGTCTTGCCGCACCGCAGGCCTTTGCTCGCCTCGCCTTAAGTGCTTTTCCAGAGTCCACGCCGTCAATACCGAGGTATACAAAACTCTTGACATTCTTGGGCCTGATTTCTCCAAGTTTAATTGGTGCGCAGCTGCGAAGGGTGTGAGAGTACTCACTGGGCAGCACGGAATGGTGCGATACTCTTGTGTCTCATCACAGATAAACATTGCGCTATTAATCTCGGATGTCCATAATTTCTCTATCGATAGCCTTCTATTCTACGACAACGTAAGCAATATAGTCTACGCCAGGGTTCTTCAACCGGGTGTATCGTACACCCTAGGGCCTAGGGTGTACCAAAACTTCCAAAGGGTGTAGCACTCGAATGGGGTGTATTGGGTTGTACCAAATCCGCATTACAATGGACCAAGGACTAGCTATCACAATAAATAGGCAAGACTATGCGTCAACACAGGTTGACCGGATTCGCAATATCGGCCACACATCTGAAGAAGATCCAGGTTATCCAGAGTAAAGCTTTACGGATCTGGAAAAATGCCATGCGTAGCACCCTGATTTGCGTTATTCAAGCCAAATGTCGGGAAACGCCTCGACATCCGCGGCACAAATTTATTTCCATGTGGTCACCTGATGAACCAGGAACCGTGAGACTCGTTCATCAGCCAAATTATTGAAGATTCCTGGCATGACATTTACAGTCTCACAAATCTAAGCTTTCAGACATTCAACACGTGGATCGCTATTCAATGACTTCATATTGGACAGGAACCGGTTTCCCTCGTCTCCTCCCTGGTTCTTACCTCTGACATGAGTACCATGAACACCGCAGTATTGACGTCGCGGACTCTGGAAAAGCACTTAAGGCGAGGCGAGCAAAGGCCTGGGCCGCGGCAAGACGGCTACATTGCCTCTTCCCCTCAAGGGCCTCACCCCGCATTTTCCGTGCCACTGTCGAGCAGGTTCTTCTCTACGGAATAGAGGCACTCACGCTGACAGAGAAGCTGGCTAAGACGCTCAACGCCAACTACGATGTACTTCTCCGCTACGCCCTCGTCATCCACCACCCGGAGCACATTGGGCTCGAAAGTCACGTGACTGGGGCCAAACCATTATCTTAGATAGGCGCTGCCCGTGTTAATGTCCGATATTGGTCTGTTTTCAATTCGTATTTTCTGTCTTAGTGAGGTTGTTTGTAGTATAGTTTGAGGTTTTATGGTATCATCGTAGTATAATTAGCGAGTTTCAGGGTTTTTAAATGGTTACTAGAATGTATTATGTTATTTTTCAGTCGCTCAAAATGCCACAGTGTTGCGTGCCACCATGTCGTAATAGAAGAGAAACCAATCCAGAGTTGTCTTTCTATCGACTTCCGAAATGCAAGAAAGCCATGGGGAAAGTGGCTGAAATTAATAAGGCAAGGGGTGGATGATAAATTGTATTTAAATTAAAGGCTCTGCTTTTTGTATGCCAAGACCGTGTAATCAATGGCAATTATTTTGAGATGAACGACTTGAATTATTTTTTTTGAAATGTATTTTAGGATAGAGAAAGGGTTTACGCCAGGGATTCTCAGCCCTTTTTTGGCCGTGGCCCATCTCTAATCTTAAAGTCATAATCCCGTACAATGTGTGGTAATCGACGGCGCCGATATGCCTATTTCTCTAAAATATGCGCATTTTTGTCCCAATTTACTGATGAAATTGAAATATAACATCTCGGGGCATCGGACAATTTTCTAGTTGAATGAATATCTTCCAACACACGACCAACGAAATAATCTTGGGCTCCTTCTAGCTCCCCCTATCAGGGGTTTGGGTGCGGCAGTTACGGCTCTGGTAGATTATATGCTAAAACTTCTGAGTATTTTAAGATCGTCCGCGGCTCCATTCGCTTCACGTAACACAATGATCGAATTCCCGCATAACACTGTGTGATTGGGATTTTAGTTCCACTATTGAGGGGAATAGTATAATCATTCTGGGCCAGCTTCAAACAATTCATTTGTGAATGGGATACTACAGAGGAGTGGAGAGATTTTCTTATGTTGCACAATGTACATTGTAGGCCTATGTCACGTAGGCCTACTGAACCAACTGAAGTTGCGATGTCGGAATATTCAATCCATGATACTATCAATTTGTGTGACTCTTACATTATGTACATTGATTTCCAGGCATGACATTTTAAACAGATTCCAAATATTATTGCGCTCCGCTGATACCTCAATCCATTACTATTCGTTGCGGTGGTGCAGTATACCTCAATCAGAAGTTGCTAATAATTTGCAATTAAGGCCATTTTCAACTTACAATAATACGCACTGCCGAAGTACAGTAAATCCCATTTTCACTTCATTCCGAGTTTATTGCACACCCCTTGCAACGGCATACGACATTATGACCCTGCCGAAATACCTGGTTACTTCAGCATAACCTTCCAGGTATTATATATGCGAAATTATTTTAGTTGCTGTTAGCCATAGGTAGTCATAGCTAGTGTAATAAGCCGCCGTTTCTGCCTCCCATTTTCGTCTTGAAATGCTGACTCCATACGTACCACTACGTCTCATCAGAGTCCGATGAAAAGCTTTACTAATATGAATTTATTTTTAGTGATTAACACAACAAATGTTTCTAAACTTACATTATTTCTAAAATTTTCCCAATAGCTCTGTGGCCCACCTCAAATGATCTTGTGGCCCACCAGTGGGCCATGGCCCACCCTTTGAGAACCCCTGGTTTACGCCAACGATAAATACAAGAATATGCAGCTGGCATTTTCCAATGGGGAAGGTGGCAGGACCTACTAGATTTGAATGGAACGAAGGCAAGAGAATAGACCGCAGTAGCCCCGAGAAAATAATGAGGATATCCACCCCAAAAAACATTCAGATTTGTTGACCACAAATAGTGAATGTCCTACACCTACAAGGATACATGCAGAAAATGATGATGTGGAAGAAATGAAAAAACAAATATCTATTTTCAGGAAACGTGTGTTAGCTCTTAATGAGAAAGAAAAAGAAGAATTACGTTCAGACAATATAAAGTTGAAACAGGCCAATCACAAGCAATTCATCCACAGTTTCAAAGATAGTGCAGAGAAGATAGCTATGTATACTTCGTAACCGGACAAAAAAAACTTTCGACATAGTTGTTGCAATGATACAGCGGTTTACGGTTAAGTATCATTCGAACTGGAATGTTAAAATCCTCTCAATCGAAGACCAAGTGTTGCTAACTCTGATGAAACTAACACTCAACTTGCCAAATCTAGATTTGGCTGTTCGCTTCAATGTTAGTACAGGCACTGTTACCAATGTTTTTCTAAGTTTGATTGAGGTCATGCATGCCATTTTCCACACAGTTATTATGGTCAAAAAGTTTCCGTCATTGCTCAAATGCCAGATGAGTGCTCCAGAGTGTTTCCGTAGTTTTCCTAACTGCAGAGTAATTTTAGATTGTACTGAAGTACGAACAGCCAAACCCGATGATCTTGGCAAAAATTGTCAAACGTTTAGCCACTACAAAAAAGGTAACACACTGAAAGCATTAGTTGGAGTCGCACCTAATATGGAACGATAAGTTTGTGTCAGAACTTTATGCAGGCTCCACGTCAGATGAGGCCATTACAAAAGATTGTGAAATCCTTGACTTATTGGAACCTGGGCACCTGATTTTAGCTGACAAGGGGTTTGCAATTCACATCATACTTCCTCCAGGAGTTACTGTGAACCATCCATCATTTTTAAGCAATCCTCAATTCACTCCTCAGGAAGTATCAGCCAACAAAGAGTTATCGCGAGTCCGTATTCATGTTGAAAGGGCGATACAGCGAATTAAAGTTTTTCGTATCTTGGAGTTCATTCCACACCATTATCGACACCTATCCAGCAAGATCTTTCAGTGTGCTTCATGCTTGGCAAATCTGCAGACCCCAATCATCCAAAATGCTTATAAATAGTTATTTTATTCATATTATGTACCTATTGTTTTTTAGGCCAAATCCCTTGTTTATAGTTGATAACAATCCTACTCTTTCTTTAGATACTAATGCTTCTGAATATATAATGAATCAAGGTAACGATGGATGCAAGACTGCGGTGTCAAACTGTCCTGTATTGAATACTTCAACTTGTCAAAAGGTTGGCTGCAATATAGCCTGGATAACACCGAGATCATAAAAGATAACTTTTCTGGATCATCGCGACGTATTGCATGATGTGCTTGGTGACTCTGCCAAGAACTGCACACTGGAAGACATTTTCTTCTTTATTGCCATAAAAAAAACACTCGGCTGCCCTGCACCAGTGTTGGGATGACTCGAGTCATGACTTGACTCGAGTCAGACTCGAGTCACATTTTCGTATGACTTGACTTGACTCGAGTCACTTAGCTAAAATGACTTGACTTGACTTGACAAGCGTATCAGAAATGTGGATTGACTCGTGACTCGGAGCAAAATTCACGAGTCAAATTCAAGTCATCAAGTAGGCTAATCGGTTTCGATCAAATTCCCTGTATCTTGCATATGTTCGGGTTGTTCGCGGAACGCTGGTGTAACCTGTGAGAGCGACCAATCATTCAATGATCGTGCGTTTTACTGAGCCTCCATTGATCGCAAACGAAGTGCTCGAAGCTTACAACCTACGTTGCCGTAAACTGTATAGTATAGTTAAGTAATTTAATAGCAAAATGTCTCTTTCTGTTCTGTGTTCTTAACTTAACCAAACCTCTTGTTTTACTGAAATTTAATTCGAAAATAGTTTATATAGTCCTCAACCATTGGCGCAGGCTCGAATTGTATCATGTCAATTTGCAAAAGGGTAATGTATTGCATCCTATCTATTCGTTTCTCTATTCTCTATTTTGTTTGGTAACTATAAACTGAGGCTGTGCAATTACTTACGTAGCTTATTAGTTCTACTTATATGTGAGCGATACAGCGCCTTACTTGCGTGTATATTTACCACTATATTCGTTCATCGGTTCAAAATCAATGACAACCCAATCTGTATTTCAGACAGCTAGCAAAATACAATGACGTAATCACGCCTCATACCTCGAAAAGGCAATTTGACTCGAATTGTGACTTGACTCGTGACTTGACTGGACTTGACTCGACTTAACTCGAGTCACCTCCAAAAATCGACTGACTTGACTTGACTCGAGTCACCTTCGAAAATCGATTGACTTGACTTGACTCGAGTCAAAATGTGCAATGACTCGAAATGACTCGTGACTCGAAGGTAGTGACTTGATCCCAACACTGCCCTGCACCCCATTGGGAACTTGCTATGGCATGGGGTTATTGTATGGAAGTGGTGCGAACAATTCAAACACCTACCAACTTTTGAAGTCGTCCCCATGTGCAGTTGCAGAACTTGGTAGACAGACCGCCGTGATGTCGACAAGAAGCAACACCACAGCTACTGCATGTCAGGACTCAGTGACAGCCACATTGCCGGAACTATGCTCGCTTCTACAAACTTGCACTGTATAAACAGTCCCCTTCGTTTTATTGCTCGCCCAATCCCATGCCAACTCCACCCCGTGTAGTCCACCTTTTCCATTCCTTAATTCAGCAAGCAGACCTAATCTGGGACCAATACTTTTTCATTCTTGGTATGAAGCAAATACATTTTCAAGTTCTGAATTTGTTGTCAAATTTATTACGCAACATTTTACCAGCACTCTCAGAGTTCAAGCGATAGCAGGAGAGGTAAAATGGTATTCCTATAAAAGTCTCTCAAGAGAATTAAATTGTTCTCCCAGTCACTATCCTTAGGTATTCTCTGGACCAACAGTTCTGTTGGTGTCCAAACCACAAAATGGCATAACTCCGCGTTTGCCAAGTATAAGCCACCCTGCACCTGGTCATAGTACTCGTGATTTTTGTCGAGTACCAAATTATCCCCAGCTATTTTCAAAAAGAAGTCCTTTTTCGTCACGGCCAAATCCATCAAGGAGGTTGATTTCGCGGAATAGGGACACTTCACCTCTATTAATTCATTTTCATCAATGATGGCGTCGAGTGATGTTCCAAGCATGCCAGTGGGATCGATACATAACCCACATTGTGATATTTCACAATTTACTTGCTGGGCATATTGATGCAGGGCGTCGGATTCGTGCACGACTCCCCACTTTATAGCCTGTAATGATATTGTCGAAGGTTTACAGCCTGCAACTAACCTACGTTATCTTAATTTGTGTTTAAACCAAGTGTCATAATACTTACTGGAGCTTTGACTGCAGACGAATATTGACCAAGTAGCGTCTTCATCAATGAGTCAGAGTAACGACCTCTTTTAATGGACCGAAGTACCTTTCCAAAGTTGCTTGATGTAACTCTACCTTGTCTTATTTGGTTCCTGCAATTGGTTGAGAAATACTGTGTGTTCACTCTCACGATGAAATGGTGTGTGCTATGTGAAACCGCTTAACTACGGCTCAATGACCCGCCATTACAATTGGGTGAATATACCAAAAAGTCATTCATTTACCAGATCTGGTTGTTGTGTTGGCCTTTCGTCAAAGTTAACACGGAAGTTTGCTCATTACCGTCCAAACGGAGAAGTGATAATATTAAGCCTATTCGCTCCTTCTCATTGTCGACACTGTAAGTTTCTTGCAGAAAATGTGCAACTGTTTTGTCATTCAATGTCTGTAAGAGGGGAGAAATTAGCATCAAAACTGCAACATAAAACATAGCACTTACAGCAGCAGGTCCTTTGGATAAGAGCCAACCAAATCCTGTAGGTCTATTCAAATTTGCTAATCCCTCTTTGAAAACTAGGATGTCATCGTCGTTGACGTCACGATCCGTAGTAGCTGAAATATATTGTTCACGTCGAAATACAATGCTGTATGCCATTAAAAAAAAAACTTATACCTTGTCCTTGATTTGGCCAGATTTGAAAAATTCTTTTACCAGCGCTTTCAATTTACTTTCTCGGCTTTAACCACTGGCATTCAACATCGGTGCGTGTTATGTTTTTGCATAGCCAAAGAAGAACCGCAGCCATATGGTGGCACTGGAATTGGCCATTTGGACAGCCGCAATGTGCGCGACAAATCTTCTGATCAGTAATGTGCAGGATCTGAGACAAAACCATGTCATCTGAAAGAGAGAGAGAGATATGGTATTCTTTTTCGCCTGCGCCACCGAGATGCTTCGACGATGGAGATGCGATACGGCCTTTATGGTAAGGTCATCTAGTCTACATCCCCGCTCCATGCTATCCGTGATTGCCGAGCGCCTAGCAGGATAGCCGCGGATACCAGTTTTCGAGTCTTTGGTCTGACCCACGACCTACCGATCGAGAAGGCGGACGCACAACCATTACACTATCTCGCTCGGTATGAGTCAATAAGATGCCAGAGGAGTTGTTACTCAAGTACAAGAAATGCTGTAAATTTCCACTGAATTTCAAGTAGAGGTAATCTTTCACAAAGCTTTCTGGTAATTTAGCTGTTACCAACCTCAATTTCGTAAACTTTCTGCTCGTAGCTGTACTGAATACGGCCCACCGCTCTACCGTCACCACCATACTTCGCTGATACTAAATGATCGCTGTCTAAAGCATTTTGACCTCTTCTAACCAGATTCGGGTCAGTTTTAAAGAAATCACATATCGTAAAAGTAGTAACCAAATCCATCTGAAAGGAAATACATTGTATCACTTATACTGATATACTATACGGTAAATGTAAGTGTTACTGTTACTAAATGTCTAATCCTAACGAACTACCGTCTCTCTATACTTTACCCTCCATTTGTAAGTAAATAAATTCTTCTTGCAGCCACTGGCGTAGCAGCATGTGGTGCCGCCCCTGGCTCTCGCTGAAAATGCCCCCCCCCCCCAGCAAATTTCGACATAGATTCATGTTCAAGCAATCTTGTCAATAAAAATATTTACAAATAATATGTCGCGTCTCAGCCTCGCCGTCTCAACGTTAATAAGGCCGAAAACAATAAAGACAAGAAATAGTGAACGAATGTGTTGTGCAAATCGAAAATCAATAGCCGCCTCAAAGCAAAATCAGCGATAATATCCTCAAATTCAAGTTTTTGAACGTAGTCTCTTTCTATAGACAGAATGGATAGAGCTGACAGCCGATCATCATTCATGGTAGAACGTAAATAAGACTTAATCAGTTTGAGCTTTGAGAAGCTCCTCACACGGCTCGCAATTGAAACACCAATGGTCAATGGTGTCGAATCAAGTAGCTTTGCATTGACTAACCACTGTAAAACATCAAACGCTGTTTCACTGCTCCGCACCAGCCTCTTAACCAGGAGCGGGCAACTTCTCTAGTCGGCGGGCCGGATATAGGAAAATAAAGTACTTGGCGGACCGGATTGCTGTAACGATACATTATTCGCCCATTTATCCACATATACAAGGAATAAATCGTATTTAATGAATGTATTGTAACGACAGCAATGTCACTTCAAAGCTATTTCTCTCTGATAATGAGGAAGACAATGTGGATTTGAGAATATAGCATTGCCACACAGCAGTGGTCTGGAACCTATGGCTCGCGAGCCAAATATGACTCTTTTAGTGATAAGATATGGCTCTTTGCCAAATATTTATTTTTGTACTGAATTGCTCAATGTTGCAGCGACTTGTTGGTAAATTTTCATCACGATCCGAATAATTATTCCCGTGGCAGTATAAACATGTCTTTGAGAGGTAAAGGCAACGCTATCTGCAGGTTTAGGAGCTCGAACTGTTTTCAAAATCCTCAAATTTAAGTTACTGTTGCGCCGACGACCAATATCACCCGCGAAAACGATATATCCTACCCGCTTCGAAATCTTGAATTGCGCGATACGTTGATTGATACAAGAGAATAACAGAAATGGCGACACCAATATGACAACGCAGTTTTCAAATACACATTGTCTTCCTGTTTTACGGCGCGAAATGAACTGCCGTGGACATGACATTCACAATTACAAACTCGATTTACAAACAACGTTCTTGATTGGCAAGTAGCTCTACCGGCGGTAAATAGGCGTCTATAGCGCAATGTTATATGTTACGGCTTTGAGAATTGAGAAGTCGATCAGTATTTAAATTTTCGGAATCAGTGCCACAGTTACATTGGATTTTAATATCAGTTATAATAAATTCCAAGCTATTTACGATGAATTGCGTTATCAATGGTGAGGCATATGGCCCGCCTGTGCATTACCACTAGTTTCGCGTTTTATTTTCGATTAATACAGGGCCGGCCAACCCGTGGCCCGCGGGCCACATTTGGCCCGCGAGAAGGTTTTGAGTGGCCCGCGAGGTAATTTCCGAAATTACTAATATTATCAAAATTGAATGGCAGAGATTGTGAGCTTACAAGTCTAATCAAAAATTTGATCAGCTTGGCCGCAACACTTGAGATGTGATGACTAAAATATCAGATCCGACGCATTGGCAGATCCATGAGCCAGTCACATTTTGGTAGATCTTCGTACACTACAATAAAGCAGAATAATTTGCGATAGATTTATCAAAAGTAAAAATTTGCTACACGATTCGCGCAACATGTTGTCACTCGATTTCTTGCTATTAATGTTGTTGCCCCTTTGTGAAGATGAAAGAACGCCTAATGTATCAGATCGAGCTTAGCTATATTCGCCATAACGAGACAAAGTGTCGTTCAACCTATGCGACCTTGCTTTTGCGATCGCAGAAAGACCATCGACGATGAAACCTAGGCACAAAATGATTGACGCATGTTGGTCGAAGCTTTCGATATCGATATGTCCATTGTCCAGGTGCCGAATAGTCCAGTCCTTGCAAACTGAGCCCAGCGATATACAGCAGGCCCGCTATATAGTCAAGTGACAATATGATTGACCTATGAACTTCGAAAAATTTTCGCGCTTCGCGCGGCTAGTGGCCCGCGCAATATTTCGTCAATCAAATGTGGCCCTTTGGCTGAAAAGGTTGGTCACCCCTGGATTAATAGAATGCAATAAAATAAAATAATAAAATGCAAAATGTGGGAATTTGAGTGATGAATGTTCAAAATCTAGTCTTTCATGAACATCAATAGAAAATACCAATAATAATTGAACGTTAACAGCTTAGATTGGGTAGGCCTATATATAGATTGCTGTAGTGACCATGGTTGGCTCCCCCTACGCATGTGATCATAGGTTCTCGCATTTATAAGGAGCGTCAAGGCGAACCTACGTTCTCGTAACTAAAGTTTTGCATGCTCAAGTAAGGCAACCATCATGATAAGTTCTAGTTTTTACAGAGCAAATGTGGTGCACACGACGAATCCCGTGTAGATAGTTCGAATGAATACTACCATGACATCAGAAATTTTCAATTGTGACGTAATATCTGACTGACATGCATGGCTCTTTGAGAGGTAAAATGGAAAAAAATAAGGCCAATATAGCCCTTCAGACAAAAAAAAAGTTCTGGACCACTGCCATACAGGCACCGCCATGTCTGCTCTCTGATCAATCAACAATCCCTAATTAAGATTTCAAGGCGTTCGATAAGCCCGGTACCCTAAATTTACCAAGATATCAATTCATTAGGGTTGAGAAGGTGACGAGATAGCATCGTTGTTCAACTGTGTGGCCTTAATCTCGATATTGAATTCATGCGACCCGCGTCCTCTGCGAATTTTGAAAAGTGGGCCGCGACCCGTTTTAAGTTGGCGACCCCTGCCAAACGCGGTGTGTTGCAAAAGCCTAGAAGTGTGCCGCGCTACAAGTCGGCGGTTACGGAATCAAAAACAAGAAATATCAGCCTGGTGTAAATGATCATTGTAGTCGACAAACAGCATGATTACCACAAATGACATTAGGATTGAATACATCGTAAATGCCGATAATGCAAGTCTTCTCGCCTCGACGAACTTACGCGTAAGCTCAACTCTCGCACGATACGCAGTGCGTACATGCGTATGTAATAACGTACAGTCACTAAAATTTGACCTGGTAAGCAAGTAGTGGGGAATGTCGGCTAACAGGCGCCACGGGCCACATTATCATGTAAGACGGAAAACTGTCCGCGGGCCGGATCCGGCCCGCCTCTGCTCTTAACCCTTTTAAAATCTCAAGTAGAACAATTTCATATGATCATATCTTAATTTGTGTACTTCCTAGAGGCCTCATATTGGTTTGTAAGAAAAGCTAGCAATCTTCTGATTTATATGATTCCTAATTCAAAGGTATAAGTCATGACAATTTTCGCAGCTATCTCCAAAAAGTCCTCCTCGTCGTCATGAGTGCTTCTAAAAGCGCTGGTGAATAAATTGTGACTTTCGCTTTGCAGCAGCGCGTGGGAATTCAAAAATCCAAACATATCATTTCAGTGATGTATGCCGGTAAACCTAGTCTTAGCTTCAAGTTTAAATCTGTCCAAAGCTTGAAACATGCATCGTCTGATTGTTCGGTAGGCATTCTCCTTTTTCTGCGCACTCTCTGAACAATCGACCTTGACGGCTATTTCGGAGTGGTTCCATTGCCATGTTAACATATTAATTTGTGTATTCCGAATCAGCGCGACACTAGCTTTCGATTGAGACATGTTTGATTAAGCTCACGGGACGCCGGCTATAGGACTACCAATTACGCTTATTTTAGCCGGCTGTGTACACTGTGCCGAGGGAGATAGTGTAATTATAGAATGAAAAATGTTTATAAAGGTTTATAAAATGTTTACATTGTATAGTGTAATGGTGATGCGTCCGGCTTCTTGATCGGTAGGTCGTGGGTTCGATCCCCAGCCGGGTCAGACCAGAGACTCGTAAACTGGTGTCCGCTAGGCGCTCAGCGATCACGCAGGAGAAAAAACGGGGGTGCAGATTGGATGACCTTACTATAAAGTCCGTATCGCATCTCCGTCGTCAAAGCATCTCGATGGTGTAGGCGAAAAAAAAAACATATATCTCTCTCACAGTGCAGCCTCATTTTGCCGCCCCATTGGAGCCTGCCGCCCCTGGCGCAGAGCCAGAACCGCCAAGTGGCTGCTACGCCACTGCTTGCAGCTAGCCCTTTCGTTACACGAACACCAGAATTGATGAGAAACTCCGAACAGTGGCACAAATTGCGAATTGAAAATGCGTTCACAGAATACCAAAACAAGCGCTTGGACCCAAACAGCGGTTGTTATGAAAACAAGTCACGTGACTTTCGAGCCCAATGTCCACCATTGCATTGCGCAAACTCACAAGAACGGTACCATGCCGCTTGTTGGCTGCTGAACGACGCTTCCGCCTAATCGGTCATCTAGTGCGGCATCAAGACGATCAACCAGCCGCCGTCACCATCAACCACATTCCGACGGAGCCATGGCGCAGAGGTGGCTGGAATAGAACCACATGGCGCTCGACAATAGAGACCGAACTAGCGCAACGCGGGCTATCGCTTGAAGACGTCCACGACCGCCCACGCCGGAGGCGCTTAAAGGCCTCTGCACACCGAGCTCGCGACCCGATAAAACGAGAGAATCGCGCCTGTCTGCGACTGGACCATGCAGACCGGAGTCGCCGGCAACTCGCAACATGCCGTCTGCGACAGGGTTGCGCAACAATTTTCAACTTTGTCCCGAGTTGCGAGCGACTGGTCAGCAGTTACTGATCGTTAACTCTATGTCACCGCAATAGTTTGTCCGGGTATTGCGTGTTTTGGCATCTATAATTGTTTCCTCATTGAATTTAGACTGATTTGAGGCCATTTTAAAACTAGAAGCTGAACTGCAAGAACGCATTCTACTGTAAGCAGTACCGGTACTTGGTAATTACCAAAGGCCAACCAGCTCCGGCAGTACCGATACCGCGAAACTCTCAGTCATTGTATATCTACAGGTGGATTTATTATATATATACCTTGTCTGATTCATTTTAACCTGTACAGTGTACATTGGTTGGAAACTGGGTTAAGCAGGTACATATAATCTTTCAATACAACATCCATTGTAGCAGTATATTTATTAAACTCGAAGACTTTTCGGGTGCCTCTTTTCAAGAGTTATCGGCACACTGAAGGGATTTAAACAGATTTAAAAGCAAAACCAAAAAGGCAAAGTATGACGCAACAATCAAAATCACAGACCATCAAATTCGCATTGTATCAATGGCAACAATAACAGACTACGAAGTATACGGACATACGGTACTATAGTAGCAGCACAATTTGTAAATAAACATTTACACGCACGGAACAACACGCACTAATGAGAAATTTGTAGGTTATAGAGGAAATCTTTCTGTCTGCATAAAATAGGTTTGCTCAACTGAATAATAGTAGACTCCAACACTTTTAAATGAAACACAGACATACCCCGCGCAATGACAGTGAACATATTGTCATCATAGTGCCGTGCACAGGCAAGGTTTTCGCTCAGATGCTGACCGATTGACGAAGCATATGCTTGGTAATCATCATAGCAGTCTGTTTTTGCAGCCAATTTGCACTGACGTGCGAGCTCCGTGCGATCATTTGCGCATGTTTTTGACCGAATCAATTTTGGGATATGCTGCTTAATACGCTCAAACAATCTTTGAGATGTACGTCCTACATACCTACTATCACAGTGGCACTTGTATTGGTAAACAACATTACTTGCATCAAAGGCAGGAAGTACATCTTTTCGAGAGTTGGGTAACAAGGGTTTCGTCGTGTACACTACATGCGTGTTAACGCTGTAATAGCAACGGTGAACAGCCGATTTAATAAGCTTTTCAAATCGGCTAGACACGTTACCTAGCCAAGGTAGGTGACTCGAAGCCTAAACTCGAATCATAAATTCGGCTGTAACTAGAAGCAATACACTTACCACTGCAGTTTTTTCCATAATATTCGTCGGTGCAATCACACGTATGGTACGGCTTAGTGTCATTATTTAGACATGTCCCGTTATGTTGACAAGCATTCGGGTGGTGTTCACAATATTTCTCTGCATGGAAACGAAGCGAAAAATGGGTCAAACCTACTCACGTTGTAAACGCAACCAAGCATTGTGGCGATCAGTGACGTGCGGTCCAATGAGGCAAGGTGAGACAGTGCCTCACCTGTCGTCTGGGTGCGAGTAAGTGAAAATCGTGAAAACCCTCGATGATTCGATCATTATTGGTGTTTTACATCGATATTCATAAATAACTAGATTTGAACATTTTTTTTCACCCAACATCATCAATTTGCATCATTATTATTCAAAAATCCAGCGCGAAATGAGAGGTGAGGCACATGTGGGGCACGGGCGGGTCGTGCCTCAGCTGCGGCAATGCAATTCATCATAAATAGCTCGGAATTTTTGTTAATAACTGGTATCAATCCAATGCTATCGTCACACTGATTCCGAAAATCCAAATATTATCAGTGTCAGAGCACCAGAACCCCCCAAAATCGGCAATGAAGATGACATTCGGCTTTATGACAGACAATGCCCTCTCAGAGAAACGATGGCCAGGTGAGGCACAGACGAATCAGACTCATGCACTATTCGCTAACAATTGGACAATCGAAGCGCAGTGAAGCGCTCTATCAATTTCGGAATCTAACAGTCTTGTAGGAATTATATAGTAGCGACGGCCAATACGTAATGCGGAGCCAATACGTTCCCCTACTTACGTAGCTGTTATGTATTTTCTATCCATAGCTACGTTATATTGTTGTATGTGATAGCTACTTGCACAGGCTGCATTGTCATTGTTTGTGTCCTTTATGCTGTATTCAACTGCAATACCCATAACCCCTACTTGTGGTATTTGATACAGGCCTACTTACATAGCCTGCGTTGTCGTTGTTTGTGGTTAGGGGTGCCACTCCTAGTGTTTTTGCACTAGATCTAGTGTATTTTAACTTGACCTAGTGTCCTAGTGCATTTTCTTTCGAGATTCGGCAAATCTAGTGTCTTTTTACTGAAACAAATTTATAACTGAGGATGCTATTTTCATGTGCTTCGAATAATTTATACCGATACTTGAAGAGAGTGATTATTATCCGTCTAAACTAGCCTATTTAGCACAATAGCGAACAGTCCTACATGTATTGTAGAATATGGAATTGCAATGGCTATCAGTGTGCAAAGAAATTGCTCTCTATACCCGCTGCCATTGCTACGTGCGTGTTTGTGTGTGTGTGTGTGTGTGTGTGTGTGTATGTGGGGGGCGTGCCTCACTAGCCATGAATCTCACTGCACGTTACTGGTGGCGATGAGCTAGTCTTCTTTTTTTCATAGATCAAGAATTATAAGCGATATACTTACGGCTGCACTTTCTTCCATAATATCCGTCGGTGCAATTACACGTATAGTACGGTTTAGTGTCATTGTTCAGACATGTTCCGTTATGATGACAAACATTCGGCTGATAATTGCAGTAGTCGCCTGCATTGACAAACAGCGACATCATGTTAAAGTTTCTGGTGTTAGGTAGATGCGGCGAATGTGCTGGATCCCGACTATATCATTTCTTATCGACAATCATAAACGTAACAAGAACTATCATCGGCAATCCTACGGATACAGTTCACTGGTTCACTTGTATGTATACTCGTATAGTAGGCCTACTATTACTTACATTTCCTCAAAAATATCCCTCCAATTAAACAGCGATTCGGTAAGGGCCTATGTTGTATACTGTATACGCTGGACCAAAACAGCAGTTAGTTAGTCAGCCCCGTCCCCCCTACCCCCTACCCACAAAAAAACGTTGGTCTTGGGCCACTACAGGATGATAGCAGACATGGGGTGATTACTTCATGAATGAAATCGATAGCGATTAGGATTACTTCTGAATCACGCGATTACGATTACGATTACAGCAAAATCGGGAAGTAGTCGATTACGATTACGATTACATTTGAAAAGTAATCACGATTACTCACGATTACATTTATTTTGCATCGTAGTGGTTATATTGGAAGACAATACATGGATTGCGCTGGAAAGGCCCAATGATATAACAACTGTCTTTAAAAACGATGGGACATTTCCTTGTTTCGTCATAATGTACCCATAGCGGACGGTTTATCGCACCCAATGATTTGCATTCTTGCCATGTCCATGACTGCCGCACCCCCAATTCCCCAATAGGGTGGGGAGCGTGGTTGGAGGGGACTCAAAAGTATTTTGTAAACCAACATAAATTATAGAGTATTTTCGAGAGATTTCATTAACTTCGAATTTCTCTTTGAGCTTTGCGATTTAAATGTCTCTAGATAGCTTGATTTCGAAATGCATATACGTCTCCCCCTCAAGAAATAAAGCATGCATATTGCATAATTCACAGTAATTGGCATTTAGGTGCCAGTCAATACCGCTCCTCGACACATCAAAAGACTTATGCAGTTTCGGCCAACATGAGACTTCACGAAGTGTGCTATTAAAAAGACATTGGCCAAAACTTAGCGTATGTGTCCATTGTTAGTAGCCGCGCTGGGTGGGCGTGACTAACAGTCCATTCCTTCCAATCTGAGCCCACGATGCAAATGCCACCCGGGCACCCACGGAGCATTAGTTAGACATGGCAATTTGTGTGTGCGTCTCACGCAAGTTTTTCTGTTAGTCTGTTGTTTGGGCCACTACTTTTGGCTATATAACAGACCGGAGGTCACGAATTAACAACATACAAAAAATTAATTATTGCAAGATACCAGATGTTATAATTATGAGTTACGCCCCCCCCCCCTCGCTCTTCAGGTAAGTCTGACCTTAGGGCGCTGAGATAGGATTAAAAATGCAATATAATGCAATTACCAATACTATTGACGAAATTAAATCGTCAACTTCAAATTGACTACCCTATGTGGGCCCAAAACCAAAGTTTGGTTGGGGAACGCTTTTGCTGTTTTGATCCTGATTCTAGCTACAACCCACGCTAACATAGTATATAAGCCGATGGCTATGGTAGCAAGTCCAAATGTTCAGTAAAGAATTGTGAAATAGCGATTGGCGCCCGTTTTGAGTAGAATAATATGAGAATAACAGAAATAGAACATAAAATTCTGCCTTCAACTTAATGCAGATAATGTAATGCAAGCTGCCATTACGAGAAACGGCAAAACAACGGCCCAGTTATGATACATATCAGCAGCTGTTGATTTTAATGCTTCGTTGTGGAAACCGTAATGTTTTATTTGACGAGTACAAAATTTTAAACCTTTGTCTGCTGTATGTTCGTACTATATAGGTCTACTGCTCGCCAAGCAGCAACGGTGAAATTGCATTTACCTCTAGAATTAGAAGTATTACATTCTACAGTTTAACTACGCATAACCAAACATCAATACAAAAGTTGCTATTTTATCTAAGGCAGAGAGGTGATTATGATTAATTATCCTGATGCGAGGTAGTGGTGTCTGAAATGTATTGATAAACCGATGTACAGCAAGGTGGGTTTCTTACAATCACACCAATGTACATCGAATATCTATTTACTATGTGTGGACACTTCCTACGCAAAGACGAACAAAGCTAATAGGCTACCTCTGACGTAATAATGAGCAGTGGCATTTAAAAATCAGACGTTTGTGCTCTCAATAACTGGTATAATATCTCTTCCTTGTTCACGAGTGTTCAGTTTATGTCACAGTCCTTGTACAAATAAAAAGTAATCGTTCTTTCACACAGAAATCGATTAAATATGGGAAGTAGTCGATTACGATTACGATTACGATTACTTCGGGATTTTTTCGAATGTATTCGATTGCAATTACGATTACTTGAAAATGCTGTAATCGTCGTAATCGATCACGATTACTAATCGCGATTACCCCATGTCTGGATGATAGACCCAACTCTGGGAGGACTTCACCCCAAGACCCCCATCACGATCTACGTTTTTTGCCGCTACTTATCATCAACATACGCTGCACTCATTAGCTTATATCGCCTACACTTCCGAATCGCGAATATTTTCTATACCTCATGATCGAATAGGTCAATATGTTCGGGAATTGCATATATTTTGCTATCAATTTTTATCCCCTCTCTGCACACGTAATCAGATTTACCTGTAAAGCTGAGTGAGGTGTCTTGGAAAATGTATAGGGCCCAAAATAATAATTAAACATATACTTCAGCGGCCCCGTTGTTATAATGACTTCGTTACATGATGTTATTTTATGACTTTCTGTCTGCTATGTCAAAAGATATTAAAATCGCCCAAACGTACTAAACTAAAAGACGCACACGACTTATAATTGGTATTTCTTCACTGGCAAATAATATTTCTCTGCGGGATGGCATTTGTCTTGTGGGGTTCAGATTTCCAGGACAGGAACATTCGGCGCCCGCCATTTAGGCGCCTATGGACAATTGAACATACATGTATTTATATCGAAGTTTTTGGTCAGTATAAGGACATTCCTTGTCGACCAAGGTTTTCCCGCTGCCGATTGTTCTGGCACACTTTATATACGTCTAGGTGCGGTGTGGCGCCGAAATGTTTCTATAAATCAAGCAGTTTTTTTCTTGGGAAAAGGGTACCCAACAATCAAGACATTTGACAACACGAAATCGTGCGCGGCGCGAAAAAAAAATTGAAGGATTTGCCTGAATTTTACAAAAAATACTCTGTAATTTATGTTAACTCACGATATAATTTTGGCCCCTTCGAGCTCGCCCTCCCCTTCCCCCAGTTGGGAATTTGGGGTGAGGTAGTTACTGTCCTGGGTATACGCCTCGTGGGATTGGTTTATTATTTAGCTTAGCCTGATACAGTTGTGTTACTGAATACTATGTTGCTGCCCCAGTGGTTAAACATGTTCCTGTTATGTCGTTCACCATTTATTGTATAATTCAATTCAAACACTTTGCTGTTGAATGCCACGGCGACATCATGAATTCTATATTTCAAACATTTCAAGAACATTTACTAACGTTGTTCCTGATCTGATTCATCCTAACAACTTGAAGAATATTAAATTTAATTTAATTTTTATGAACATAGTTTGAAAATTTATATATGGTGTCGTTACAAATATATATTCTTATCATTTCTCTATTTATGAATATTTCTGAACACGCGTTTTCCTAGTATAATAAGACAGATAAAACTGAATGTTTCACTGCTCATCATCTTCATAATCTGCCCATAGCTCTGTGGCTCTCGGTCAAGTGATGGCCCCTCGGTTAAGAATCACTATGCGTGAATTAGTTCACAACCTTGGTTGTTTGGTTGGTCGGCTGGTTGATTAGCAAGCGCTGACAGCGTCGCAAACTAGTGAATTTTATTTTCACTCCCCGAAACACATACGCAACGCAAGATATGGGCCCATATCATCTGATCTCGGTGTATCCATGTCATTAGTATATTTTTCTTACCTGAGAAGTCATAGGTCGAATAGATGATGGTTTCAATTTTACAGCCGCCATCAACACAGCTCGAAAATAATGTTTGGAGCTCCGCCAAGTTACTCGGACCTGCAGGTGTATAAGATTTAATCATGCGATATCGAAATCAGCGTATAGCGTAGCGTTCGCCTGTTCAGTATTATAGTAAAACGCTATTGCCGTGCGAATATAGAAACGATTCCAGACAGCGTTATTGTTACAGCAGAACGAGGTGGCGAAGTAAAAGCGGCCTATATAAAGGAAGCGGATTATAATAAATATCCTGAAGAGGTACGAATATCTATGATAACGACTTGTAAAACAAGTTATTGTTATATACAAGGTATTTTTCATGGTTATTATTATTATTATTAATTTTGAAAATTGGACATTGTGGCGCTTGTCACCTTATCGGTCTGGTGCGCCACGACAGAAATGTCGTATTACCTGTCGCAAATCGTGTACCTTGAAGAAAATTTGTCGAAATCAAAACATTGCTGGCCAGGACGAACTCGACGAGAGGCGAGAGAAGTTCTGGTCGTACGAGAAGGTTATATGTGGTGAACTCAACTTTCAAGTTCAAGCAGACATCAATCAAATATGCTCGGTGCCAATCGTATTTTGAGCATGCGAGGAGGAAGTGATCCACATTCTCCGGTACGAGGCATAAGTCACACAAAGGCGTGTCGATGCAGCCTATTTTAAATAAATGCCCTTTTAGGCGACAATGGCCGGACCGGAGACGGAATATTGTCGTTTCTTACAAACGTGATCTGTGCATCGAGGGAAACGTTGTTTGTACCGTTTGGTGGAAACGTTTGTAGTGGTTTCCGGTCTCTGTTGAACAGTACTCGGTCTGCCACTCAGTCCGGACGTATTTGCGTACTTCGTTCTTGACATCTCTATAGGTAATTTCAGGTATTCCCTGACTGTCAAATGCGAAAGAGGCGGTGGAACGTGCAAGTTCATCTGCAACCTCATTGTCGGGAATGCCACTATGTCCTGGAACCCAGGAGAAAGGCAACGTCGATCCCCATCCCTACCATCTGCAGGAAGAGAGGAAAAATCTTATTGAACGTTCTGCTCGGTGTGCGGTTCGGGGTGGCGATTGTGTTCAGAACACTAAGACAATCTGTCGGAATAACATATTTATCGGTTCGACTGCCATGATCGATTATCCACGATAGGGCATTAGCGATAGGTAGCATCTCCACTTGGAAAACGGAAAATAAACTCGGGCAGCTCTGGCTAAGTCGGACTGACTGTGATGGTATGTAAATCGCGAAGGCCGTTGCTGTATCCGTCTTAGAACCGTCTGTGTAGATCTCGACGGCTTGGTCGTGGCACTCGAAAAGGTACGACGGCTTGGTCGTGGCACTCGAAAAGGTAATCTCTGAAACACGAGTTCACTGAGATCGGCGAGTCCCCCTTTCGTATAAGTCGAAGTAATGATCTGTCGACCGTGGGGGTGGAACTGTCCAGGGTGCCACGCACTGAATTCGTTCTTTTTCCACCACCAACCGTTCCAGAATAGGGGATTTTGACAGGGTATTGAACGTCTTGAAGTTTGGTCTTATCAAGGAGTAAATTTCATGCCATGTATCAGTTAGTAGTTCAGTTGATGGGTGTTGGTTGTATTCCTGACCAAGCAAGTGGCACCGATAATTCATACACAAATATTTGTGTCGAATGTGGAGAGGCGGTTCGTTACATGCGGCTTGCAAAGCACATATGGGTGTACTCCGCATTGCTCCGCAACACAAACGTGAAGCTTGGTTCTGTATGAGCCCTAATTTGTGAGTGTTATACTTCGATGTGAAAAAGTATGCTGGCATACCATAGTCGATGACGGATCTGATAAGAGATCTGTATAACTGTAGGAGTGCGTGTTTATTAGCACCCCATGCGGTGTTTGTGACGACACGAAGTAATCCCATTCTGCTGGAGCATTTTTTCGCGACGTTGTCAATGTGTGTTTTATACGTCAGCAACTTATCAAAAGTAATACCAAGATACTTGAAGTTGTCAACGAGGGTGATTCGATTTCCGTCAATGTGCAAGTACACATCGGGAATCTTTCTTTTCCTAGTGAAGAGCATTGCCACAGACTTCGTTTTTGAGAGGACGAATCACCATTTACTACACCATTCCTGCACCGAGTCTAGAGACCTCTGAATTGATGAAACGATCGTGGGTATGCCAAGCCCGCTCTCCCATATGGCACAGTGATCAGCGTAAATGCCAACGCTGCTTCGAACATCTAGGGGCATATCGTTTAACATCACGGTGAAAAGCAACGGACTCAAAACGCTTCCTTGGGGGATTCCGTTATCGAGGCTGTTTACATCGGACAGCGTATTCCCGACACGGACTTGGTAGGTTCGATTTGTTAGGAAATTCTGGATCCAGCAGAGCGCTTTATCACCAATACCAAGCCGAGATAGCTTCAATAGTAAACATTTTCGCCAAACCATGTCGTAAGCGCGTTCAATATCGAGAAATACGGCTATCGTTGAGCGTTGGTTATTGATAGACTTGTAGGCTATATCGAGTCATGGAGTCGTATGGCGTGGTCTAGAGTACATCTCCCCTTTCGGAATCCTGACTGAGAGGGATGCAGCAAATTATTGGCCTCCAAGTGCCAGCGTATTCTATTTGCGACCATAACCTCCATCACTTTGCAGAGATGACTCGTAATAGAAATTGGTCGATATGACTTGGGATCGGTGTCATCTTTGCCTTGCTTGAGAATCGGGATTACAATAGAATGCTTCCAGCCGGAGGGAATTTCTCCGCTGTCCCAGGATGCATTGAAGAGGCGTAGTAGATGCTGCAGCGAGTTGCCGGATAGATGTTTCAACATTGCAGAACAGATTGAATCGCCCCCTGGAGACGTGTCTTTCCGGGAGCGTATTGGGCATTCCAACTCTGACATACTGAAGGGTATGTTCAATTCACCTCCAATACGATTTGAACTTGCGGTGGACATTTGAATTCTTTCGATTTCATTTCTAGACTGCATGAAGGTCACTGGGTAATTCGCGTTACTACTAACTTTACAGAAAGCCGCCGAGAGGGCTTCGGCTTTGGATCGATCGGCCTTCAATGTAGTGTTGTTGACATTGAGTATCGGTATTGTGCGAGGTGCGGAGGCCCCGGACATCGATGCCACAATTTTCCACACCTTGCTGAAGTCCGTTATTCGGTTAATAGAATCGCAAAACTCTTCCCAGCACGACCTCTTTGCAGTCAGAATGATTTTGCGGCATTCCGACCGCAGTCGCTTAAAGCAAATCACGTCACGGTAATTGAAAGATCTTTTCATTTTCAAGAATGCAGCTTTCTTGCGTCGAACGGCCTTTTCAAAGTCCTTATTCCACCAAGGCACAGGGATCTTGTTGGTGTCTCGCGTCCGGGGAATTCTGACTTTGGCGGAATTGACTATGGTATTTGTGAGAGCAGTATTGAGTTGCTGTACATTTTCCGGCATAGGGCTGCTGAGGGCACGGTCCACGTTCTGCGAGAAATCCAGCCAGTTGGCTTTTTTAAAACACCATCTTGGTATTTTTGACGAACGTACCACATTTCCAGTGAAATGTCGTGGACACTAAAAAGTGATCGCTGCCAATGAGGTGACCTGACACGCTGGTGTGACAACAAGCCGCAATGTCTGGTGACGCAAGGGTTAAATCAATCACAGATGATCGATGTATGGCATCTGCGGATAGGTTGATTCTCGTCGGTTGCGAAGTGTTGGGCAAAACAAAGTTATGCCTGTCAATATACTCATAAAGTCGGTTACCCCGTTGGTTTGAGCGATGGCTCCATGCCCAATGGGGAGCATTAAAGTCACCACAAATGAGTGATCGCGACTCTAAAGATGACAAGAAAGAGAGGTCGTCTTGGTTCAAAGTGCGATCGGGGGGTATATAGACGTTGCATATAGTTATGTTGGCAAGTCTCAGGTACATCAACTCGAAGCAATTCGATGCCACGGAAACGTCCTCGCGACAACTCAGAGATTCTGCAACAAAAGCTGCCAGACCACCCTTGTGAACCGTCTTGTCGCGTCGGATAAGCCGATAACCCCGTAATTTCGGAGTATATTTGTCGATTAGGTGAGTCTCTTGCAAATGAATAACATCTGGTTTGTGATCTAGGGTCGATAGAAAATGCTTGAACTCCGGCAATTTTTTATATATACTACGGCAATTCCATTGTAATATGGTTAGCGGTTTATTTGTCCATCGCGATTTTGTGGGACCGTGGCTTCATTTCGTACCTCCGAATTTTGATTGTTTGCGTTTTTCGACATTTTCTGCAACAAGGTCGAGTCGATATGCTGTTCAAAGTACTTTCCAAACGCTTCTGCGACGATGTTGAATATGTTTCCGTTGCCAGTTTGGCAAGCTGAAATCGTAACCTGGACGATTTCTGTTACCATCACCAGCAGTTGCATCGGTTCTAATTGTTTCAAGTGAACTGTCGTGTTGCCTGCGGTATCAGCAGTCTGTGTTGCGGTGGGGTTTCGTAACGCAGATTGTTCTGATTGTTTTCTCTGTAGTTGTCCCAAGTCCCCGTTATTGGGTGATGGCGCGGTTGGTATATTTCTGTTTAGGGGATTTCTGACTTTCAATGATTTGCATTTGGAGGTGACTTTATGTGCGTATGACTCTTTTGGCATTGTCGGCGAAGCAGAAATGGAATCCTGCGGCGTTGTCGAAGAGTCCGATACGAGATCCTGTGTACGTACTTGATGCCTCGCCTCAGGGAAGGAGAGGTTTACCCTCTCTTTGACAATTTGGATTTTTGCCTCTTCTTTATGGACGGGGCACCCGCCATATGCGGCTTAATGATTTTCATTGCTATTGATGCATTTTCTGTTATTTTGGCATTCATTGTATGCATGGTCCATGGCGCCACATTTTGTGCAGCTCGGTTTTCCGCGGCAAGATTTAGAGGTGTGGCCGAATTTGTTACATCTGAAGCTGCGAGTTGGCGGTGGATTGTAAGTGTTCGTGCGGAAACGTAGGTAGGTAACCGAACGTGACGTAGTTGGGTACCTCTGTTGAACTAAAGTATAGAAAGACGGACAGGCTTGGCTCAAACTCTTTCTCTGCCCTCCGTTTCAGGCGTTTGAGGTGCGACACACTACTGGCTTAAAAGGTCTTCTACAACTCACTCTCCGGTATTTCTAAGGGTACCCCTTTGATGACTGCGCGACTGGCGTATGGCTTCTGAGCGGTGTGAGGTGTAACTGAGATAGCAATTTTAGTATTTGTGGTCGTGTCACTTAATGAAACGCATTCTAACATTTTAGTCACTTGCTTGTGGTTATGACACGTGAGGAGAAGATCTCCCGAAGGGAGTGGCTTGATACCAGCATAGCTGTCGATGACAGCGTATAGAGCTCTGTTAACTTTCCCAGGGTGATATCGTGTCATCACCCTCTCTCTGCCCGAAATTATAACGGTCATACTGTTGACTGGATCCGTCACGAATGCGGATTCCCCACTTGACACCGGTGTTGCCAAAGATGCACTCGGGATAATGCTTGGTGAAGAGCTATCAATGTTTTGACTATAGACGATGGCTGAGAAGTCGTCGTAGCGTTGGGATTATCTACGATCGCGAATTTCCTGGCAGGAATCTTGGTATTCCCACAAGATCCAACAGCTCCCTCATCGCTATCTGGATCTTCCATTCTACGTTTGAGATTAGAGGTTATACCCTCCATCACCTACCCTTTTTAAGGCGGTGAGGGTATACACTCTACTTACTACCTGACAAAGATCCCAAGAGGCACGTCTCCATATGTACTACGTAAAGACCTAACCTCGCGGAGTATCGATACCTAATGAGGCAAGCGAAGACTAGCGATAATTACTCTTTCACGAGAGACCTCCGTAGGCTACTCGACGACGGTCAGACGGGAATGTATTTTTCATGGTAATGCATATATAAGCCTGTTTATGATGCGAGGCATATTAACTCATTCTCATTTCGCACCAATTCGACTTCGAGGATAGAATCAACCATTTGGAACTCACCGAGCATGTCGTCCTGAAATATGGAAGAATGAAAATAAGTAATATTTAAGCTTTCAGCATATATATACCTATATATACAACATCACATTACACAACAGACGAAATATAAACGCATATAAATGTACGGGCTTTAATATTGAATCCATCCACTATTCAGCCTGTTATGGAATGTGTATTAGTCACCCAACCAATCTAATTTAGCGGGTGGTCAAGTCCGAACTGGTCTTGCACAAGACAATAGCAGTTACGTACAATTAACCTCCCCCGGTGTCAGTGATTCTCAATTTTTCTTCGATTGCTATTTTACATCAGCTTCTTCATTCGAGCTTTACAATAAGATGTTATTTTTATTTCTCTGGTAAGAGATTCTTCCAAAACTTGAGAATAAGCCCATATATTCTTGTATCTATCTGCTGATCAGTTTATATCCTCTTCGTGGTCGAAGATTTCAGTGGCACGCTTGAAATATCATAAATAGCTCACATCAAACTTACATGATTAGAAAAGTTTCTTTAATTTTTATAAGAATGACAACGAAATAATCCTGCAAAAATGTGATAGTGGCTTCGGGGATCTCAAAAATCACCATCTCGAAGCCATTAGAATTAATTGCGAATATACTACAGGAAAGGATCTTATACTTTTGAAGTGCCAATGGGATTTGTTATGTGCATGTACAATGTGCATGGAGTATTCTGACAAGATTTGATACAGCCTGTTCGAAGTTTGCAGGCTGAAATTTAGACCATGAAAATACCGACCCGAAATCGAAGACTATTGCCGGTTCAACTGAGGTCAGTGTGAAGGGATACTGAAATTGTAGTGAGCTTGAACCAACAACATGCCCTACGAAAAATCAAAAATTTATGAATTGATTGTATCAAAACTATATATGAGTTGACGGCTGAACACATAGAATTATCCTATGATTTTCGTAAATCCTGACATACCGCCATTGTCAGCTCGACTTCCTGTTCGGGTGCGCAATAGTGTTCCCCTGAAAACGAATGAGTAATCTTTAAATGAGTCCTTAAAATGAATTACTGTTATATCTTTTATTTTTTGAAATCAGACTGAATTCTGTTGTATAACTTTGGTGTGAGTCTTGACCTCAAGCGAACTCATAGGGCTCGTATTAAACCCAGTTATTATCGATAAATAATTATTAATTATTTATAATAAATAATAATAATTATTAATTATTATAATCAACCACAAATTTAGAAGTATGATGAACATTGGTTAAATTGGATTGTTTCCTGATTGAAATTATCAGAATCGCTCAATAAGCATGGTCGGTGTATCATGAACACTGGGTGGAATCACGATATTGTGTCTATATGGATGTTAGATTGACACGCCGCACTGGTCGTTTCGACATCCTTTTATGAAGAGCTTCTTGGAGGTAGGCTACAAAACTTCAATATATCATTGGATAGTATATTCATATTGAAATGAATCCGAATATTTTCGGCTGACACGCGCCAAGGGTAATGGTCAGCAACTAGCAGAGAATTGGAAAGAACATTGTATATCAACAATCGTATCACAAAATAAGACGTCACTGGCATGAAATTTCGAATACGAGAGCGTTTAATGCCACATTTTCAGAATGTACACGAACTCCTTTTGCAGATACAGCCTTGTGTGGTGTATTTTAATAAAAATAAGTCAACTCATTGCGTCACATTAAGTCTTGTTTATCACATTGTTCTTGTGAATGAAAATAGTAGCATCCCTGGTAACATATTTTCCCGGAAATTGGCTCTTGATATGACAGTGCTGACTAAATGATTTTTTTAAAATACTGTACCGCAAATTCCAAGCGAGTTCGTCTCGAAAAGCAAGAGCATAGACGATATCCAGTGGGCGAACATCACGGATGTCATTAGTTCCCTGTCAAAAGATGAACAATGAAATGATGAATATATTATAGGTTCATTCTGAAAATATCACATGCATAGAATAAACGTAGTATAGATACCTTGTGTTAGTAATTAAGTCTAGGCAAAATCGAGTGAGTCCGTGGTTTGATTCTTAATCGAGTAGTATGCGTCGAGTCGAGTATTCTAGTATCGCTTGATACAGAGGTCTCAAACTCAAATGTGCTCGCGGGATAATTTCCTACATTTTGATGGCGCCGCGGGCCGCAGCACCAATAATAGGGGGATTCAATGTATTTCCAAGTAGACCTTATTTGACGGGACCTTGCAGACTGACATTCCACACGCATCGTAAAAATGTGATTTACCATTGTGAATTCACGCTTGGCACGAAAGAAATAATTTTTTTTTAAATATTTGAATAGAATTGTTCCTGTACTTGGCATAAAGTTTGTCAAAATAAATAGGTGTAGACACCGCGGCGGAGTAAAAATGCATCAGGATATCGTAAAAGCTGTCACGTTGTAATTTTGCAACTGACGGACATTTGACGTGCCGCAAATGTGATATCAGAGCAATATTGTAGCAGTACAGCCTAATCCTGAAGTCCTGATAGCTGGGCTATTCATCATGTCATTACCAATGTCAAATTAAATCAGCGTTAGATTTACCTTGGAATATTTAAACAGATCAATAACAACTTGAATATAATGATTACTGTGCCCTAGAAATAGTCATATCCAATCACCGAAGAATCCATTTGTGTTACAGCTGTGAAGCGTAGGCTACGGCTGCTTTATACTGGACACATTGAATTGACGATAATAACATGAATAAAGACACCCAATATGACACACGATGTAACCAACTATACATCAAGAGGGAAACATCATGCCGATGGTTGCCATACCGCCCTGCTTATATATCTAAATAAGCTACGAAACGCAACCTTTTGATATTTTACTGTTTTCCATACCAGTTTTATAGTTTGTTGCATCCTTAGTTGTACAAAGTCACGGCGCTCCGCGTCACAAAAGTCCTTCTCTGATGGTATCTCTTGACACGACTCAACTCGAGTCATTTATATTTCATCACTCATTAAGTCCGAGTTCGAGTAATTCTACAAAAGATTGCGCCCAAGTCCAAATCACAATTTTCGATACGAATCATCGACGGGTCATGTTTAACCATAATAAACAAGTAATGTCACGTAATAGGTAATCTGTCAATGCGTCGTAAGTAGTTATATAGATCGGTCGTGAGGTGCCTGGGTTTCTTATGGCGGGGTGGCGATTCGTATTGAAAACCGGGGGTGGCGACTCGTACTTTCAGACCCCCCGCGGGGCCGCGATTCGTAATGGGTTCTTATGGATGCGGTCGTGATTCGTACTTTTGGGTATAGGCTGCGGCGGTGAATCGTAATGAGAACTCGTGGTCGTGATTCGCACTTTCAGACATCTCTCGCGTGGTGTTGAATATGTACGAGTCACCGACAATAACCGCGCAGACGGAAACGTGGCTTGTTGTGAGGATTAAGCAGTGCGTGCGACAGACGGCGATTCGAATATCAACAATAGTCGCGTTCGCAAACTAACACTTCAAAAAGATGTGAAATATTTGTAAAATCCTACGATCGCTCACAAGATACCACTTCCGGCAAATCGATCTATCACTCAATACACAACCGAAGTTGAATTGTAATTGAATGCGTAAATTTATCACCTCGACATCAAAATTCGAAAACAACAACTTGATGCTTTATGTTCTCACTCTAATTTCATGATAAGTGTAATAAGTGCCGAATAACAGATACACCACCGGCGAGACTTGGATACCAACAAATTGTCACTTATTTCTATTCTAGCCGTAATCCTTTGTGAAGTTAACGCTTATTCAAAAAGGTGTGAAATATTTGCAAAACCCCGCGATCACTGACAAGATAATGTCTCGGACATAACCATCTTTCGCGACTTGGTGTCATAACCATACCGATCGCTCACGCGGTGAAATTTTAGTAATCAGTTTGTCACAGAACTTGATTTCGCTGGTAAGATTTAACAAGTAACGAATAATAGACCGCCAGGGTCGGTAACTTGAATAGCGACAAATTGTCACTTATTTCCGCTCTAACCCTAATCCTCTGTGAAGTGAACGCTTATTCAAAAGGGTGTGATATAATTTGAAAACCCGACGACCACTCACCGGATAAAGCTTCAGACATAGCAATCCCTCATACCCGCTCACAAGGTAATATTTCGGTAATTAGTTTGTCCCAGAACCATCGCAGACGGTGATTCGAAAACCAACAATTTGTCACTTGCCCGCGATCGCTATACGTTTCACGCCTCCCGAATAGTGGCTGACTTTAGTTGCGTGATAAGATCCATGAAAATATTCAATCAATGTGTTAGTTTGTCAACTTGAAATGTAACTCACTACACAAATCAAGTTGAATCGTATTTGAATGTATTGATTCGACCCAACTCAAATCCTATTAACGCGATCTGTTGAATCGAACGTAACCTGAATATTACTGACGCCAACATTCACTCTCATCGGATCATTCACACATTCCACGCCGCTGTTTTAACACTTATAGAATCAATACCAACTATCTCTGACCCGATAATATTCAATCATTTTGGTAATTTGCCAACTTTAAATCCATTCGCGGGATGTACTAAAGGTAAATCCAAATAATCCAGAATGAAATATTTGGACTTAGACATTGTGCGAATTGAAATAGGTTTGACAAACATGACTACCAACTTTCACCCAGTCACATTTCAAGATTATACTTTGAAACAATCCTTGAAACTGACAACTCTATTCACGACTGAGTTTTCCGAGCAACTCGGTAAGGTCATAGTTACTACCGCATTACCTAATTTACCCGACCAACTCGTCATGATCATTCCTGAAATCAACACAAACATGACTACTGACTTGAGTCAACCACAAAACAGCATCAAGTTTTAAATCCGCTTGTAGCTTACGGCTTATTTGAATGCAGGTTATGTTTTGTTGTAATTGAGTGTACGGAAATAGTATTACGTCTCGACATCTCACCATCTTACCATACTCAAAGAGTCAACCACGAAAACATTGTCAAGTAAATCCGTTACCCAACCAACTCAAACAGTATCAGTACGAAAAACAACCAAACATACACGAATCCATACAATCACTAAAACCTAAAATCCATAACAAGCTTGGTTGTATTCATATCCCTACACATCTTTTTTTTATTCAGCTTGAAAAGTCGTTACTATTCTGTAAGATTGAGGAATTACTACGCGGTATATTCTGCAAGACAAACTAATTACTACTCGGTATATTTTGTAAGACAAAAGTAATTACTCTTTGGTACAGGCGACTTGAGATTAACATAATATGTTTGAGTATACGAGATTTGAAAGTCCGACCAACGTAGTTGAGAATTCATTTCTTACAATCGAACGATGGTGTTATATTCAAAGTTATCATGCTGTGAACATAAGGATTGACACATTGATTTGACATATGAGATTTGTAATAGTTGATCATTACTTTATTATTAAATTATTTGCGTTAATTAGACCCGGCGTTGTGGTAAATGTTATGACAGCAACAGACTTTTCAGTACCAATGTTATTAACATATTAAGCTGTAAAACTATGTATGTCTGAAATGTTCTTGATTGGAAAATTACTCCACCTTGGTAAAAATCACTCGGCGTATCGCGGATATCAGAAAATATTTCCAGTAACCAAGACTAAAGATGAAACGACAATATCGGTATTATTACATTCAACAATCAGTACAATTATTAAAATCTATCGTTTGCGATAAACAGCACTAAAGATGTAATAATTCCAGTATTCATACATTGAACATCCGATACAAAATGCTTTATTATCCCGATTCCCAACGGGTAATTGAAACGACTAAGTGTAGAATCAGTATATCACAATATCGTTACTATTGAATCCAACGATTTATTGTCGGAATTTGTGACAGAGAATTGAAACATATGCACTTTACAGAGTATGAAAATATCACTTTGAGTATCGAGTACCGTTCGAAGCTAGCGATCAATTCTTAATCATTTCAGTAACTCCCCATTGTGCGTGCTAAATGTAAAATATCGCGAGGTTATACACTCTAAGACTTTGATTATTGTAAAAGTAAATTGTGATATGTTTGTTAGATGCATCCAATTCAACTAGAAGTGTCTAGTGCCCAACACTCGTAATATCAAAAAAGTACTTGCTACACTGTTATTTGCTAAACGTGTTTTGCATTGTTGTTCATTTCTAGTATTGATTGAAATCATTCTTGAACCCTCAAATAATAATTCCCGACATGAAACCAAGCCGCTGAAATCACGAAGATACAATGTGTACGATGTTTGTCAAATGTGTCCTACCTGGCCAACAGAAAACAATTTTCACTAGCTTGGTAATGAAACCGAAGTCTCCATTCGATATTTTGTTTGTGTCAAATACTTTACAATGAACACATTTGCGTGGTTGAGCTTTACATCATCAGACTGCCATCTGTACATCAAGAATACATCCGACTTGTAACTGGGTCGTTTACCTAACCGAGTTGTATGCACAGTTTGATATTTTTGTCATTTAGTGATTGCTGAACATACCACTTCGAAATACCGCGTTGATCTCAATTTCCATCATCGTGATAAGTGAAGTACATTTGTTTTGAATTCATAGCAATAGGCTTTTCTATGGTATGATAAATTATTGACAAGCTCTGCTTAGAAGATTGGTTGCATATCACGAAAATAATATACCACACATATTATTACTGTTACTCCATTCATCGGTATTTTTTCCGTTGTCGATTTTCAAACGAGTAAAATTTATTACTTGAGTTGCTCTGCTTACTATATTTAAATGTAAACTCACCCGTCTTTCAACAACAAACAATGTTAAAAAAGTATGCAATCAAACACAACAAGTTTTACGATACTAATTATTATCCCACATAACCCATTTCTTACCGAAGACATATGAAATATATTCATGTTACACGAAAATATTCGCTCATGCTACAAACCTGTACAATGATTGGTGGTGCTTTCAAACTGTTTCGACACCTCAAGAACTTTATTGTCTGAATGGTTGTTCATGTATCGTAATAATCAAGTAGTTCAACACAGAACTAGTATTAACAGAAACACCAGAGTTGTTTACACAAAAGTTTGTATGCGTACAGTATGCGAATACCATGTGTAAGTCGAGCGCAATTGCGGTATCCATCCAAGTTTAGTTAACACAAATTCATTACAACGGAGCCGCGTAAACCTTCGTGAAAGAAAAGCATACCCACTTCCCGAGGGTTCTGTCAATGTCATAACAATAAACCAGATACTCCAACAACAGAGTACATATGTTTTCTAGTCACGATCCTTACATCTTTCACATAGATCAATCTACTTTGCTACCGAAAAGTACTGAGTCATCATATGGTTGTCCTCACAACTAAAACATACTATCGTACAAAATGGTCGTTATAGTTTGCACACCAACGGTACATCGTACAAGTAACAAGGTTCGAGAATCCAGTTATTCAAAAAAAAAAAAACGTGAAAGTATTTCTACACCAAGTCGTTATGTTGACGAAAGCGTATATTGTAATATCATGATCGATTTGCATTCGTTGGCCACAAACTGTCACTACTCTAAATAATTCTTTTTCACTCAAACACAATCGCATACTTGTCACCATTCGTTTTCATCAAGCACGAGTTCAAGAAACTTACTTACTACGACATGAATTTTTATTTTTATGTTGTGTAAATAGGTAATAATTAATTCAAGTAACACTATATCAACATCATCGACTTGTGCTAATAGATTTACATGCGGTCTTGTGGTTTTCGTCGGGTCATACAGCACGAACTAACTGTAGACTCCTCTCTGTTGTACAACTACTCGGTAATCGAAATGCATTAACATGTAAACAACGATCTTGTTTCGTCACACCAAAAATATGTTCACTGTCGCGATACTCCGCACAAGACGCGCATAGCCTTTTCACACTCGTAATAGTATACCAACGTCAAACGATAACGTTTAACAAGACCAACGACACTGAGCCCACGACGTTTACCTATGTGAAATTACCACTTTCACTTGCCAGTCCATCGTTTACCTGACTAAACATATTATTTTCCTTTGGAGATCTGACGTTTACCCAGAGTAAGAAACCATTTTCACTTGTAAATATATTTTTTCCTTGGCTAACAAACCTTTTTTCACTTGGAAATATATTTTTTCCTTGGCTAACAAACCTTTTTTCACTTGGAAATATATTTTTTCTCTGGTTAACAAACCTTTTTCACTTGGAAATATATTTTTTCTCTGGTTAACAAACCTTTTTCACTTGGAAATATATTTTTTCTCTGGTTAACAATCCTTTTTCACTTGGAAATATATTTTTCCCTGGGTAACAAACCTTTTTTCCCTGAGCAACAAACCATTCTCACTTGGTGGTCCGTCGTTTAGCCGAGTAAAAATATCATTTTCCTTTGGAGATCCGGCGTTTACCCAGTGTAACAATACATTTTCACTTGGAAAAATACTTTTACCTAGAGTAACTAATCATTTTCTCCTGGGTAACAATCCCTTTTCGTCTGGAAACTATCATTTAACTGAGTACCAATACCGTTTTCACTTGGAAATACATTTTTTCCCTGGGTAACAATACCATTTTCGTTTTGAAAACTGACAACCACACCGGTCAATTTGATATTTTTGTATATTGTTACAACAAACAGTGACGGAAATATACACAGACAACCGGTTTCAGAGTATACCCCATCGGTCGTATCACATCAATATCATCGGTTAACCACATACAATATGCTCTTGTACACTGAAATGCATGTTTTGGAAACTTGGACAATAGGCCTCGATAGTTCTGTGATGTCCGGGTTCGTGCTTTGGATTTTCCAGAGTCAAAATGTCTGAATAAAACACCTCCTCGACGACGGTTGGTATGTGGATAACGGTTGGATTTATGTCACCCATCGCGATAACAATTCCTGGTCGAGTTTTCCACCGGCATGTTTACTATATTGTGTCTTTATTGATCAATGTATGTCTCGACATTCAGTTTGAAATCGGAAATGCTAAAGTATGTAACCGGATCCGGATATCAACTCTGAATCGATAAACCAATGAACAATATTCAAAGTAAACATGTCACACCCTGTGTTTCCACGAAAAAATACCATCCAGACATACGTCGCGCTTGTTTGCCCACACCAGTATATGCGCAAATGGAGGTGTGTGACATTGCATGCAATGTGTTGGTATACAAACATCGATCCACAGACATTATCATAGTCGGTAATTTTGATGCAGATCGAATGTCACCCGATAACAATACCAATAAGCCACATTGCAATGACTCTGAGTCTGCGCTATTACATCGATATTTCGACACCGTTCACTGATTTATTCGATGGTGTTATCGTGTTGTAACATTACAAGATAGTCATGACCCTATCTCCGGACAGATCACCCAGATCAATTGGATACATCGGTCAATATCCGTCGTGTTGTCGACACCGAAGTTTTCTGCTGCAGCGTTTGACCAATGTGAACTATCGAAGTACGGTGCTCGAAATGATTGCAATCAGTCTTTCAGTCACGATCAATGGATGTCGCTACTCCCACATAACGACTCCGGATAAATATCGTGCAAATGTCGGACTGATATTGTGATCCAATAAGGTATGTTTCTGTGGAATGAAGACTGCAATCGTACACCACAATAGAACACTACCTCGTGATTTCACACGCAATCATAAAACACACTTTCGTAAGGGTCTAGCTCGTCCGGTGACATTTCGAAACGGTCGTCACCACAAGAGATCGGGGTTGGTCTCGTCATATCGGAGCATTTTGAAACGACATCGTCACAAGTCTATTGACGTCGATTCAGTTGGTCATGTCAATCCGTTTCACAATCCACCGTTTTTCCACTCCCCGCACCATAGTGTTACGACACAGACAAGAAGCGTCGGTGGAAATGATAAAACACGGAAGGTACACTTTGGTGTTATTTGATATGGATTTTACACCAGACGAACCTCACATTCGAGTGATGCATTTGAATGGCGATTGTATTATTGATGTCCAGGGAAAAGAAATGTATCGATTTATCGGATTTGTACATATCCAACAAAAACCTGGGTATATGATTGTACACGGTTCGCATATTTGACTGTGATCACAATATTGGTATATACTGTACAGTTCACTTTCACCGCCGTGCGAATAACCCATGTTACGGTTCCGTGTTTGTGTGTCTGTATGTCATGCTTCAGATTGACTCAGAGTCATTGCAATGTGGCTTATTGGTATTGTTATCGGGTGACATTCGATCTGCATCAAAATTACCGACTATGATAATGTCTGTGGATCGATGTTTGTATACGAACACATTGCATGCAATGTCACACACCTCCATTTGCGCATATACTGGTGTGGGCAAACAAGCGCGACGTATGTCTGGATGGTATTTTTTCGTGGAAACACAGGGTGTGACATGTTTACTTTGAATATTGTTCATTGGTTTATCGATTCAGAGTTGATATCCGGATCCGGTTACATACTTTAGCATTTCCGATTTCAAACTGAATGTCGAGACATACATTGATCAATAAAGACACAATATAGTAAACATGCCGGTGGAAAACTCGACCAGGAATTGTTATCGCGATGGGTGACATAAATCCAACCGTTATCCACATACCAACCGTCGTCGAGGAGGTGTTTTATTCAGACATTTTGACTCTGGAAAATCCAAAGCACGAACCCGGACATCACAGAACTATCGAGGCCTATTGTCCAAGTTTCCAAAACATGCATTTCAGTGTACAAGAGCATATTGTATGTGGTTAACCGATGATATTGATGTGATACGACCGATGGGGTATACTCTGAAACCGGTTGTCTGTGTATATTTCCGTCACTGTTTGTTGTAACAATATACAAAAATATCAAATTGACCGGTGTGGTTGTCAGTTTTCAAAACGAAAATGGTATTGTTACCCAGGGAAAAAATGTATTTCCAAGTGAAAACGGTATTGGTACTCAGTTAAATGATAGTTTCCAGACGAAAAGGGATTGTTACCCAGGAGAAAATGATTAGTTACTCTAGGTAAAAGTATTTTTCCAAGTGAAAATGTATTGTTACACTGGGTAAACGCCGGATCTCCAAAGGAAAATGATATTTTTACTCGGCTAAACGACGGACCACCAAGTGAGAATGGTTTGTTGCTCAGGGAAAAAAGGTTTGTTACCCAGGGAAAAATATATTTCCAAGTGAAAAAGGATTGTTAACCAGAGAAAAAATATATTTCCAAGTGAAAAAGGTTTGTTAACCAGAGAAAAAATATATTTCCAAGTGAAAAAGGTTTGTTAACCAGAGAAAAAATATATTTCCAAGTGAAAAAAGGTTTGTTAGCCAAGGAAAAAATATATTTCCAAGTGAAAAAAGGTTTGTTAGCCAAGGAAAAAATATATTTACAAGTGAAAATGGTTTCTTACTCTGGGTAAACGTCAGATCTCCAAAGGAAAATAATATGTTTAGTCAGGTAAACGATGGACTGGCAAGTGAAAGTGGTAATTTCACATAGGTAAACGTCGTGGGCTCAGTGTCGTTGGTCTTGTTAAACGTTATCGTTTGACGTTGGTATACTATTACGAGTGTGAAAAGGCTATGCGCGTCTTGTGCGGAGTATCGCGACAGTGAACATATTTTTGGTGTGACGAAACAAGATCGTTGTTTACATGTTAATGCATTTCGATTACCGAGTAGTTGTACAACAGAGAGGAGTCTACAGTTAGTTCGTGCTGTATGACCCGACGAAAACCACAAGACCGCATGTAAATCTATTAGCACAAGTCGATGATGTTGATATTATAGTGTTACTTGAATTAATTATTACCTATTTACACAACATAAAAATAAAAATTCATGTCGTAGTAAGTAAGTTTCTTGAACTCGTGCTTGATGAAAACGAATGGTGACAAGTATGCGATTGTGTTTGAGTGAAAAAGAATTATTTAGAGTAGTGACAGTTTGTGGCCAACGAATGCAAATCGATCATGATATTACAATATACGCTTTCGTCAACATAACGACTTGGTGTAGAAATACTTTCACGTTTTTTTTTTTTTGAATAACTGGATTCTCGAACCTTGTTACTTGTACGATGTACCGTTGGTGTGCAAACTATAACGACCATTTTGTACGATAGTATGTTTTAGTTGTGAGGACAACCATATGATGACTCAGTACTTTTCGGTAGCAAAGTAGATTGATCTATGTGAAAGATGTAAGGATCGTGACTAGAAAACATATGTACTCTGTTGTTGGAGTATCTGGTTTATTGTTATGACATTGACAGAACCCTCGGGAAGTGGGTATGCTTTTCTTTCACGAAGGTTTACGCGGCTCCGTTGTAATGAATTTGTGTTAACTAAACTTGGATGGATACCGCAATTGCGCTCGACTTACACATGGTATTCGCATACTGTACGCATACAAACTTTTGTGTAAACAACTCTGGTGTTTCTGTTAATACTAGTTCTGTGTTGAACTACTTGATTATTACGATACATGAACAACCATTCAGACAATAAAGTTATTGAGGTGTCGAAACAGTTTGAAAGCACCACCAATCATTGTACAGGTTTGTAGCATGAGCGAATATTTTCGTGTAACATGAATATATTTCATATGTCTTCGGTAAGAAATGGGTTATGTGGGATAATAATTAGTATCGTAAAACTTGTTGTGTTTGATTGCATACTTTTTTAACATTGTTTGTTGTTGAAAGACGGGTGAGTTTACATTTAAATATAGTAAGCAGAGCAACTCAAGTAATAAATTTTACTCGTTTGAAAATCGACAACGGAAAAAATACCGATGAATGGAGTAACAGTAATAATATGTGTGGTATATTATTTTCGTGATATGCAACCAATCTTCTAAGCAGAGCTTGTCAATAATTTATCATACCATAGAAAAGCCTATTGCTATGAATTCAAAACAAATGTACTTCACTTATCACGATGATGGAAATTGAGATCAACGCGGTATTTCGAAGTGGTATGTTCAGCAATCACTAAATGACAAAAATATCAAACTGTGCATACAACTCGGTTAGGTAAACGACCCAGTTACAAGTCGGATGTATTCTTGATGTACAGATGGCAGTCTGATGATGTAAAGCTCAACCACGCAAATGTGTTCATTGTAAAGTATTTGACACAAACAAAATATCGAATGGAGACTTCGGTTTCATTACCAAGCTAGTGAAAATTGTTTTCTGTTGGCCAGGTAGGACACATTTGACAAACATCGTACACATTGTATCTTCGTGATTTCAGCGGCTTGGTTTCATGTCGGGAATTATTATTTGAGGGTTCAAGAATGATTTCAATCAATACTAGAAATGAACAACAATGCAAAACACGTTTAGCAAATAACAGTGTAGCAAGTACTTTTTTGATATTACGAGTGTTGGGCACTAGACACTTCTAGTTGAATTGGATGCATCTAACAAACATATCACAATTTACTTTTACAATAATCAAAGTCTTAGAGTGTATAACCTCGCGATATTTTACATTTAGCACGCACAATGGGGAGTTACTGAAATGATTAAGAATTGATCGCTAGCTTCGAACGGTACTCGATACTCAAAGTGATATTTTCATACTCTGTAAAGTGCATATGTTTCAATTCTCTGTCACAAATTCCGACAATAAATCGTTGGATTCAATAGTAACGATATTGTGATATACTGATTCTACACTTAGTCGTTTCAATTACCCGTTGGGAATCGGGATAATAAAGCATTTTGTATCGGATGTTCAATGTATGAATACTGGAATTATTACATCTTTAGTGCTGTTTATCGCAAACGATAGATTTTAATAATTGTACTGATTGTTGAATGTAATAATACCAATATTGTCGTTTCATCTTTAGTCTTGGTTACTGGAAATATTTTCTGATATCCGCGATACGCCGAGTGATTTTTACCAAGGTGGAGTAATTTTCCAATCAAGAACATTTCAGACATACATAGTTTTACAGCTTAATATGTTAATAACATTGGTACTGAAAAGTCTGTTGCTGTCATAACATTTACCACAACGCCGGGTCTAATTAACGCAAATAATTTAATAATAAAGTAATGATCAACTATTACAAATCTCATATGTCAAATCAATGTGTCAATCCTTATGTTCACAGCATGATAACTTTGAATATAACACCATCGTTCGATTGTAAGAAATGAATTCTCAACTACGTTGGTCGGACTTTCAAATCTCGTATACTCAAACATATTATGTTAATCTCAAGTCGCCTGTACCAAAGAGTAATTACTTTTGTCTTACAAAATATACCGAGTAGTAATTAGTTTGTCTTGCAGAATATACCGCGTAGTAATTCCTCAATCTTACAGAATAGTAACGACTTTTCAAGCTGAATAAAAAAAAGATGTGTAGGGATATGAATACAACCAAGCTTGTTATGGATTTTAGGTTTTAGTGATTGTATGGATTCGTGTATGTTTGGTTGTTTTTCGTACTGATACTGTTTGAGTTGGTTGGGTAACGGATTTACTTGACAATGTTTTCGTGGTTGACTCTTTGAGTATGGTAAGATGGTGAGATGTCGAGACGTAATACTATTTCCGTACACTCAATTACAACAAAACATAACCTGCATTCAAATAAGCCGTAAGCTACAAGCGGATTTAAAACTTGATGCTGTTTTGTGGTTGACTCAAGTCAGTAGTCATGTTTGTGTTGATTTCAGGAATGATCATGACGAGTTGGTCGGGTAAATTAGGTAATGCGGTAGTAACTATGACCTTACCGAGTTGCTCGGAAAACTCAGTCGTGAATAGAGTTGTCAGTTTCAAGGATTGTTTCAAAGTATAATCTTGAAATGTGACTGGGTGAAAGTTGGTAGTCATGTTTGTCAAACCTATTTCAATTCGCACAATGTCTAAGTCCAAATATTTCATTCTGGATTATTTGGATTTACCTTTAGTACATCCCGCGAATGGATTTAAAGTTGGCAAATTACCAAAATGATTGAATATTATCGGGTCAGAGATAGTTGGTATTGATTCTATAAGTGTTAAAACAGCGGCGTGGAATGTGTGAATGATCCGATGAGAGTGAATGTTGGCGTCAGTAATATTCAGGTTACGTTCGATTCAACAGATCGCGTTAATAGGATTTGAGTTGGGTCGAATCAATACATTCAAATACGATTCAACTTGATTTGTGTAGTGAGTTACATTTCAAGTTGACAAACTAACACATTGATTGAATATTTTCATGGATCTTATCACGCAACTAAAGTCAGCCACTATTCGGGAGGCGTGAAACGTATAGCGATCGCGGGCAAGTGACAAATTGTTGGTTTTCGAATCACCGTCTGCGATGGTTCTGGGACAAACTAATTACCGAAATATTACCTTGTGAGCGGGTATGAGGGATTGCTATGTCTGAAGCTTTATCCGGTGAGTGGTCGTCGGGTTTTCAAATTATATCACACCCTTTTGAATAAGCGTTCACTTCACAGAGGATTAGGGTTAGAGCGGAAATAAGTGACAATTTGTCGCTATTCAAGTTACCGACCCTGGCGGTCTATTATTCGTTACTTGTTAAATCTTACCAGCGAAATCAAGTTCTGTGACAAACTGATTACTAAAATTTCACCGCGTGAGCGATCGGTATGGTTATGACACCAAGTCGCGAAAGATGGTTATGTCCGAGACATTATCTTGTCAGTGATCGCGGGGTTTTGCAAATATTTCACACCTTTTTGAATAAGCGTTAACTTCACAAAGGATTACGGCTAGAATAGAAATAAGTGACAATTTGTTGGTATCCAAGTCTCGCCGGTGGTGTATCTGTTATTCGGCACTTATTACACTTATCATGAAATTAGAGTGAGAACATAAAGCATCAAGTTGTTGTTTTCGAATTTTGATGTCGAGGTGATAAATTTACGCATTCAATTACAATTCAACTTCGGTTGTGTATTGAGTGATAGATCGATTTGCCGGAAGTGGTATCTTGTGAGCGATCGTAGGATTTTACAAATATTTCACATCTTTTTGAAGTGTTAGTTTGCGAACGCGACTATTGTTGATATTCGAATCGCCGTCTGTCGCACGCACTGCTTAATCCTCACAACAAGCCACGTTTCCGTCTGCGCGGTTATTGTCGGTGACTCGTACATATTCAACACCACGCGAGAGATGTCTGAAAGTGCGAATCACGACCACGAGTTCTCATTACGATTCACCGCCGCAGCCTATACCCAAAAGTACGAATCACGACCGCATCCATAAGAACCCATTACGAATCGCGGCCCCGCGGGGGGTCTGAAAGTACGAGTCGCCACCCCCGGTTTTCAATACGAATCGCCACCCCGCCATAAGAAACCCAGGCACCTCACGACCGATCTATATAACTACTGTCGTAACTTTTGAAAGTGATGTAATACTGAAGTTTGATGAGTAGTTTCTGGCTTCTGGAGTGGTTTTAGAGCGAATTCTAAGTTCTCAAATTAAAAAAAATTGGTATTCAAATATTAAATTAATTAAAATCCAAAATGCCGTCGCGGGGCGCACAAAATGGTCTCGCGGGCCGCGTGTTTGAGACCTCTGGCTTAATATGACTTCATAGCAGTATGGAAGATGTGGAAAGCTCACACAAATACCTTTTACGCGACCACAAAGAATGCAATGCTATTTCTACATCACATTAAAGATTATTTGATATTTTTCAACCACGAATATTTCATTGCACTTTGCGAAAATGATGTAGGTTAATCACTAATTTATAGATATGTCATTAGCACCAAATTACGTAGTTGTGTAGGCTACTACATCAGTGGCTCTCAACCTTATTTTTTTCTTCGCGGAACCCTTTTGGACTGTCACGCATACCCCGCGGTCCTCCCAAAGTTTTAATTCTAATTTATCTCAATTTCCGCGCAACCGTTATCTATCTGGTGCAAATATTACATGTAGGCTTAGTAATAAACAGCAGCAAATCCTTTCTTGAAAATAACAATATACAATGCAGAAATTGAGTAAACTTATATAATTTCAAAGCGAATTCTGCAACTCCATTTCTTCAAATGCGTGATCGTGCCTTCAAGATCGGCGTCTTCAATTTGTTATCAACGAGGGCCGCAACTCCATTTCCACAACTATACCTGGTGGCGAAAGCAATGGCCGACGGCACCTTTAACTATGATCGCAACATACATTGCACCATATCTTTAATAGACATATAACGTCCAGCGCCAACCTATATAGTTATTTCTTTCTAGCAGCCCATCTTGAAGTTATTCTAGAATGGGGGTTACGTATATCACAGGCGAAAGTGGATTTTGCAAACATTTCGAAGTCACCACCCTTGACCTTACTACTTTTTTCCCGCAAACCCCAACAGAACATTTATAAACGGCAATATAATATGTTTGTATCAGTAAGCTATTGGCAATTTGGCAATTGAAATCAATTTGCACAGTATAGGATATTTCACCCCAAACGGCCATTCTATTGAGGTTTTAGCAGTTATGAAGCTAAACTGCCTCGTGACTTCTCTGATTTAAATAAATGCAAATTAGGTTATCAAACATTTTGCAGATTCTGAGGTTTCACGGACCCCCTGAAAATTCAGCGCGGACATCCGGTTGAGAATCACAGTACCACATGATTCGTATGCTGCGGTACGACCAATCGAGGTTTCAAGGCTTCCACAGTAGACCTGTGTTTCCAGCACCAAATCCGCATTATTTCTGCATAGATGTTTTTATACACATCTGCATATATCTTTACATATATTTAATAATCAGAGGTAGTCAGTCACGAAGTGTCTCTACCTTTTGGGTAAGAATACAAACTGTTTTCGCTACGAATGTAATACCGACATTGTGGGAATTCGGTCACTTGTGCACTACTGACTTGGTATAGTATGGTGATCATGTGTAGAAGGTAAACATTTAAAATGTGTTACTTGTTATTTTGAGAAAAGCTGAAACCAAACGAACCTAGATATCCTTGAAGATAGACGCTACAATCTGAATAACTTTCAGTCCCATCGAATACTCATAGTTTTATGTCTCGTTATCCGGGAGAGAAATTGCATCAATATACCCTTACGACCTGACACTGATACCAATACGCAACTATGCCGCAAGCAGAATGTAGCATTGAACTGGGATAGTGCAAAATTTCTTATCTGCGTTACGGTACAAGCATAGTGGGATCTCTTTATGATTCTAAACACGATCTATACATGTTCTTTACCTTATTCCAAGATCAACGTTAAATCTCCAACGAAACCGTGAAGCAAATGCAAGTATTTTCAGTGTTGCGTCTACGGCAAGATACGGCTTAACATAACAGTAGTTTTACCTGTGTTATATTTGTATTATGTGTAAGTGGTAGTCTTAACTTGCGCGTTGTAATGACTAACGAGTATCCACGGTTGCACAAGTGACTTTATGTAAAGATAGTCATTGATACGGATACAGTTTGAAAATGCGCATACTTTCAATGCATAGGGGAGGGGTATTGTAATCAACACTATACCACAGTGGCCTCTGGTTGGCATTGGTCGATGAACATTGAACTATCACGCGTCCGCCAGCAAGCTATGTTTTGAATGAAATGTTGGGAATGCGGCTATATATTTAAAACAAAATCGATGTAACGCTTAAAGCAAGTCATCGGTCGTCGCTAAGCAAATTGCGATCCCTTCCTCATGCAATTCAAATGTACTTTAATAGCCCAGTTTGAGTTGTCTGATATGATACATGATACATGCATTAGAATAAATTCAATGTTGGCAAGATGTGTACCAATGTGCACCAATATGATTACTGACTGGCAACTATCTAAAAATAAATTATCTCCCTTGACCACGACGAGAATGTGCAACAGTGAACAATGTGTGCCAGCAATCTCGAAAAGCGAAGAAGTGACACGTCACGTCGATATGAGTATGACATAGATCGATGTAATGTTATATACTTTTTCGTACAAGTACTTTAGCTGCATTAGAAATACGGTGGACTTTATAGTGTAGCGGCCCAGATTCGACCAACTGACAAACCGCTACTCGGAAGATTTATGTCTAGGATAGGAGAGATGGCCAAGTTAAAAATTGCCCAAGTTCATGTATCAGTTCCATTGCGGCAGTCCCACAAATATCAATCTGCACCCCCGTTTGAGAACCACTGAATTAGACTAATTAGAGCAGTGGTTCCCAACGTGGGCGATTTTTAGAAACAGGGGGGCAAGAATACCAAAGGGGCGACTGTTGGCGATAGGGGGGCGAAAATGTTGGAGCGTACAGTGCGATATATTTAATTAACACGGCCAAAACAGGCACGTAAAGACGGCTTATTTTGCATATGAAGCGAATAAAGCTCAATTCAAAGGAAAGTAATCGCCGGAAACCGGTTTTCCGACTACCTAATCAGAGATAGTTGAATATTTTCAATTTCAAAGTTCGGTAATTCATATTCTAATCTTATTGGCGAAATCTGTGCAGCTGTAATTCTAATTCTATCTAATTCGGAAAAAACCCAAAATTTGCTAGTAGTCAAACGCGGCGCAGAAGGCATTAAACATCTTCAAGTGAGAAACCAATATGAATACTATGACGTAATAATCGGAAATTAGTGACCAATGAATTCGGATCGAAACAATGGCAACAGTTGTTCATTAAGAGCCCCGACCGGGTCAGACTTAAGACTTGCTTATATCAATAATTCCACGAACTTCGTGCCAAGTGTCCGGAGCTTCGAAAAAGCGCGAATACGAAAATGGCGATGCTTAACTAGAAGGTGGGAAGAGATGAGCATCGTCCTACCGAAGCAATACAGTGACAGATTGAACTGCCACTTGAAATTGACCATGTAGTCGATATCCATAGTTGAATAGCAGTTGAATCCGCTCAGTTTAAGACCGGATAACCCGAACATCAACTTTAATCAGCCAATATGGTTAGGAACGAAACAGAAGTAAAATTATGCGTGAAAATATCCTGTTAATTCAGACAGTTTTCCGCTTAATTCTTACACAGACCGGTAATTCCTAACATTAGGTTATGACTAGGGCAAGTTTTTGCAACTTTTGTTTTACAGCTTCCCATTTGCTCAGGACCTATGAACTATGATGTTTTAAGCTGTTGGGGGGGGGGGAGTGCAACTTTTTGCAACTTTTCTCTATTTTTGACACTAATTTCTACTGCAACGTTGATCAAATATTGCGTAAAAATGTAAAGGGGTGGTTTAAAAGCATGCTCTAAACTATTATTAGTTTGTCTATACTCTTTTATTTGCCAAACAAAGAGCTACACCAGGGCCGGCCAACCCGTGGCCCGCGGGCCACATTTGGCCCGCGAGAAGGTTTTGAGTGGCCCGCGAGGTAAATTCCGAAATTTCTAATGTTATCAAAAATGGATTGCACAGAAATTGTGAACTTGTGAGGCGAACCAGGCAACATTTGAGATGTGATGACTAAAATATCAGTTCCGACGCATTGGCAGATCCATGAACCAGTCACATTTTGGTAGATCTTCGTACACTACAATGAAGCAGATAATTTGCGATAGATTTATCAAAAGTAAATACTTTCTACACGCTTCGCGCAACATGTTGTCACTCGATTTCTTGCTTTTAATATTGTTGCCCTTTGTGAAAATAGAAGAACGCATAATGTATCAGATTGAATCTAACTATATTCACGATTACGACACAGAGTGTTGTTCGACATATGCGACTTTGCGTTTGCACTCGCAGAAAGACCGTCGACTATGGAACCTATCTAGGTACAAAATGATTGACGTTTGTTGGTCGAAACTTCCGATATCGATATGTCCAGACGCCGATAGCCCAGTCCATGCAAACTGAGCCCGGCGATATACAGCAGGCCCACAATATAGTCAGGTGACAATATTATTGACCTGTGAACTTCAAAAAAATTTCGCGCTCCGCGCGGCTAGTGGCCCGCGCAACAGATCGTCAATCGAATGTGGCCCTTTGGCTGAAAAGGTTGGCCAGCCCTGAGCTACACTATTGGTTAGCTGCATCTCACTGATATCTATGACACGATGGATAGCAAGGAAGAAGTTGAACTACCCCTGACAAGCACCACCGAACAACACGTAAATAGATCGCTTTATAAATTCTCTCGTTTAAATTTGAGATAGTTTCCCGTGTCACGAACGGCCAAGCGAGAACGCCAAAATTTACATATTCACTTTGTCACCTTATTCAGGCTAATGGTTTTGTTAAAGTCGTCAACAGTGAATGTTTCTGCAACGCCTTGGGTAAAGTTTGCAGACATATGGGGTTTGAGGTGTGTTTTTTGACTTGTTTTAGCGGCTGGGTTATCGCTATGCTTTTTGACTTTTTAGGAAAAATTATTCCCGCATTTCGTAATTTCTTGCTGTGTTCCGGCAAGAAACGTAATTTTTGGCGGTCTTGCCAGAATGTCTGTGAAATGGCAAAGTAAAAAATTTGACAACTCTGCATGAACTAGGTTATACAACGGGACCTTTCGAGTATCTCATACCCTGCTAATTAAAAATATATATAAATCCAACTTTTGTCAATATTAAGTGCAACTTTTTCACGATTTTAGTGCAACAAAAGCTTACCCTATAGTTTTGACAGAATAAACAGTACTTCTGTCATTTTAACGCAATATGAGTGATTATGGTGAACCAGCGCTAACTACAGAACTAACAATCGACAATGAACTCTTGTAATACTCTGTCAGCTTTAGAAAGTAATACACTAATTTTTCAATTGTCAATTGCTGCCGTATCGCGCAAATGCCATTGATTTATTACGCAACAGTATGGCATTTTCAATGCGTTATTGTCTGCCTTTTCGCATAACGATGAAGCTAACAATTGGTTTTTCACTTAATTCGGATAAAGTCGTTTCTTCGCTTCATTAAGTCAAATGTGAGAAGAACCAAACTATTCGAATTAATCGTAGTGGACTGAATATTTGAGACGATTAAATTGAAATGAGTCTCCTGTATTCTGAGTGAAGTGTTTATGAATGCTATGCTTGGTCGGTGACTTGGAGCACAATACTGCATTCGTAACATTCCTTGATAAATCACTCATTTCCGTATACACATATGGACGGGAATTTGCGGCCAATAATTATAATAGTCAAACATTACCTGCTCAAATGTCCGATTCCAACTTCCTACAAACGCAGCGACGTCTTCTTTTCTTCTTTGTTCGCTATACGTCGACGGTATAGTCGACAACATACAGCTAATTGCGATACTATCTGTTTTGTTTTAGTACTGTAGGCCCTAACTGCATGTACGGGTCTTTGCTTTATTTCCGCGTTGCTATGACTATTTCCAGAGTGGAATTTGGATACATTGAAAGTCATGCGCACATCACAATCGTTGACGTATAGTTATTACAGAAATATAACATCGGCTAGTTTCATCTTTTCCTACCAGCGGCAATGATTTCGAACGATTGCTCGGTTTAATGTGGATGCAGCGGTATCTGTCGCAATGAAATCACATCATCATCTTAATCTTACCGTGATATGATGCAATTTGAACATATACATTTACATAGATAACCAGGCAATTAGACATCGCTCATTTCTATGCTTTATATCAGGGGTGTCAAACATGCGGCTAAAGAGTGTCTGGTATATGTGTTCATTTCAAGTACCAACAGATGGATGTGCGACTGTGCGTGAACCAGGGTAAGTAAGTAACGAACCAAGGCTTACAACGCTTGCCCGTATGACTATATGCGTAACCAAGATGAATATTTTGGGGCTTTTGCAAAAATGTATATGAGTTGGAATTTTCTTCACATTGCTGTGACGCCACATAACCACTATGTCACAATCGGTTTGGTAGAATGTCGAATGCTTTGAGGGAAAAGGTCACCTAGTTAGACTAGTTAGTGCTGGAGTGGAATCTCCTAGGCATACTTTTCGTGGAGTAGGTAGCCTACTTTCGTATGCCTTAAAACACCTCCTCCCTCAATATCTAACAACGTGGAAAACCCATGCCTTGAATTTATACAAAGTTCACCGTTTCCATACGAATACATTCCGTATTTCATCCTCAACGCCGAATTAAAGCTTCAATATACAGCGAACATGATCGTAATGCACGTTAGTAGTAGTATATATCGGTCACGAATCGCCATAGGGTTCTTATGGGCCCGCTGGTGAGGTGTCGCGACACTCGTGTTGGTGATGGCACCCTTTGTTAATGTGTATATCGTAAATTATTATATATGATGTCGTAGTTTAGTCGTGTCAAATGACCGATCGTGTTCCAACTCTTTCCTCGCTATTGATTGCTACCTGAATAATACTTTCAGATCGGATTATTCACACCGCTGTTTCGCACCTACAGAATAGTCTGCTGTTCACAGTCGCAACTTCATCGCGATAGCACAATTTTCACACCTCGGTGTCGGTAACTTGAATAGCGACAAATTGTCACTTATTTCCACTCTAACCCTAATCCTTTGTGAAGTGAACGCTTATTCAAAAGGGTGTGATATAATTTTAAAATCCGACGACCACTCACCGGATAATGCTTCAGACATAGAAATCCCTCATACCCGCTCACAAGGTAATATTTCGGTAATTAGTTTGTCACAGAACCGTCGCAGGCGGTGATTCGAAAACCAACAATTTGTCACTTGCCCGCGATCGCTATATGTTTCACGCCTCCAGAATAGTGGCTGACTTTAGTTGCGTGATAAGATCCATGAAAATATTCAATCAATGTGTTAGTTTATCAACTTGAAATGTAACTCACTACACAAATCAAGTTGAATCGTATTTGAATGTATTGATTCGACCCAACTCAAATCCTTTGACAAATCCTATTAACGCGATCTGTTGAATCGAACGTAACCTGAATATTACTGACGCCAACATTCACCCGCATCGGATCATTCACACATTCCACGCCGCTGTTTTAACACTTATAGAATCAATACCAACTATCTCTAACCCGATAATATTCAATCATTTTGGTAATTTGCCAACTTTAAATCCATTCGCGGGATGTACTAAAGGTAAATCCAAATAATCCAGAATGAAATATTTGGACTTTGACATTGCGTGAATTGAAATAGGTTTGACAAACATGACTACCAACTTTCACCCAGTCACATTTCAAGATTATACTTTGAAACAATCCTTGAAACTGACAACTCTATTCACGACTCCGTTTCCGTTTGTAAAATAGAGTTTCAGAAATACTATCACTATGACAACTCAACATTTTAACATCTCGCCATGCATAAACGAGTAAAATACAAAAACCTTGGTAAGTCAATCCGTTTGTAGTAACTCACCAAACCAAAACAAAAAGAGTCCGTATGAAAAGTAGACAAGACTACGCGAGTAATCACTACAACCCGCAAACATATCAACTCAGTTGTATCCATATCCCATATTTTTTATTCAACTGTAAGATGAAGTAATTACTACTTGGCGCGCGGTTTGTGATTAACACATTACATTTGAGTATACGAGATTTGAATGTCTGACCAACGTAGTTGAGAATTCTTACAATCGAACGCAGGTGTTATATTGAAAATTTTCACGAATTGACACATTGATTTTGACATATGAGATTTTGTAATAGTCGATCATGACTTGATTATTAAATTATGACATTATTAGACCAGGGTTGTGTTGAAGGTTATTACGATACCAACAAACTTTTCAGAAACATTGTTATTAACATATCGATTTGTAAAACTAGATTAACATGTCTGAAATGTTTTGATTGGGAAGATTAAGCCGTGTTCGTAAAAACCACGCAGCGTATTGTGGAAATCAGGAAATAATTTACAAATGTAATTGTCTCCAGTAACCAAGACTAAAGATGAAACAACAATTTTCTTTGTTGAACAATAACCGATACAATACTTTATCGTCGTAATCTGCGGTGGGAATTGAAACACTTTCGCACATTTCCCGGTGTCAAGATATCACACTAGGTGAATTGACATATCGCCGCTTGATTAATGCTTAATCCGTTCGCACCATTTCACACACTTTGATCATTACAAAAAACAAATTGGAATATGTTTGCTAGATGCATTCAATTCAGTTAGAAATGTCTGGTACACAACAATCGTAATATCAATGAAGTACTTGCTACACTGTAATTCACTTAACGTGTTTTGCATTGTTGTTCATTTGTAGTATTGATTGTTTTTGAACCCCCAAATAATAATTCCCCGACATGAAACCAAACCGCTGAAAGTCATTACCCCCACAAAAACAATCTGTATGATATTCACCAAACGCATCCCGACTCAGCATGCAGAAATTATTTGTAGAGTGCATACCGACAAAGAAATCACGAACACAACCAACACCGAAAATGATAAACACGTTTCGCGTTACTATTGATACAAGTTCATTTCTATCGTCGAAATAAATGCCACCACAAAACTCAGAGCATGCAAAGGTCTTGATTGATATGAATTTCGATTTGTGTCTTATGATACCAGCAAGCATTTTAGACATATTACGAATTGTTAAACCGAAGTCGTACGTCCGATTAATAGTTGATTGGAAACTTGTTCACGTACCTCAACCATTACAGAAAAGTATAACACCATTGTCCGACAATCTTTTACAAAAAGGATCGAAATCAAGTCACTCAAAGTCGTTGCCGTCACATAAACAATTTGTACGACGTTTGCTAAATGCGTCCTATAGTTAGGTGTACTAGAAATATTTGTAAAACACACTCCGAAAAAGAAATCGGCGAAAAGATATCCTACACCTAAATCTGGTAAAACCAGTTTGCACTTTTTGTTCATTAGTATGGTATCCATTTCCTTTCGTCAAAGTAGATGTAATCATAGTCACTAAAGAACTTACTCGGACGTATGCTTCAATTCTAGACATAGTTCTGATTTGTCCGACACAAGACCCAAGAACAACCCTAGTTTCAACCGAGCACACATATCCAAAATATCACACACTCCGCTATTCCTAAAGCGCAAACACCCGATACAAAATATTACTTTTTGTGATGTTGCGGCATCATCTTCACAATATCACACACAATACAAATGATGGTTATGTGTAACATGCTATCGACTTGAATCACACCAACATGGAAGAGGATTTACTCACTCTTTACATAACGATATTGACCAACATCACGTCGTCGGAGTGTATCGTTTTTTCTAGATACAAACTACGCTAGTGTAGCGGAAAATAATTTAGTGTAACAAAAACAATTTTCACTCTCTTGACTTATGAAAACAACAGACGAGTCTTCATTCAATATTTTGTTTGTGTCAACAAGTTACTTTCTATGATACGACTGATACCCGCGCGACTTTTTCAGATCACAATATGAAAGATATTTACATCACACAAAATACTCCACTTGATATTCCCATACTATACTAAACTGTGGAATGGTTGGTCAGACTCTACAAAATGTTTTGATATCGTTTTTCACACGAATGGTCACGCATCTAAATATTCAAATAATCCAACACACAACTATAGTACTTACAGAAATATCATAGTTCTTGTAACAAAGTTGTATGAATATACTATTCAATTGTATATTGAAGTTTTCTACCTCCAAGAAGATCTTCAAAGTTGTATGTGTAGTTGTGTACAATGTATATCGTGAGTCCTACACATTCATGATATCCACCCGAGTTTGACTTTTAGTAAACACTATACCGACATCGCGACATCTTTCAAAATTAAGATCACGGTGACTGCTTGAGAGACCTACCAATGATATTGCAGTAATACAGTTACTTCCACAAAAGAGTATGTATTCGACTTACTTTCCACAAATCTTACACACAAATCAATCTACTTTGCTAACGAAAAGTGCTGAGTCATCACATGGTTGTCCTCACAACAATACAACTAAAACATACTATCATACAAAACGGTCGTTATAGTTTGCACACCAACGGTACATCGTACAAGTAGCAAGTCTCGAGAATCCAGTTATTCAAAAACGTGAAAGTGTTTCTACACCAAGTCGGTATGTTGACGAAAGCATATGTTGTAATATCATGATCGATTTGCATTCGTTGGTCACAAAATGTCACTCCTCTAAATAATTATTTTTCACTCAAACACAAAAGCATACTTGTCACCATTCGTTTTCATCAAGCACGAGTTCACGAAACTTACTTACTACGACATGAATTGTTATTTTTATGTTGTGTAAATAGGTAATAATTAATTTTAGTAACACTATATCAACATCATCGAGTTGTGCGAATAGATTTACACGCGGTCTTGTGGTTTTAATCGAAGTACACAGCACGGTCTAATGTAGAGCCATCTCATTGTACAGCAACTCGGTAATCGAAATGCATGCATTAAAATTTAAACAGCGATCTTGTTTCATCACGCGAAAAATATGTTCACTATCGCGATACTCTGCACAGGACGTGTAAATCCTTTTCACGCTCGTAATAGTATCCCAACGGCTACCGGCGACAACGTTTAACAACACCAACGACACTAAACATACGATACCTACCCAAGTAAAATTTCCATTTTCACCTGGAGGTCAGCCGTTACCTGAGTAAAAATACCATTATTCTTTGGAGATTTATCGTTTAATCAGAGTAACAATACATTTTCACTTGGGGGTCTATCGTTTCCAAGAGTAACAAGCCCCCTTTCCTTTGGAAATCTATTTTTCCCTGGGTAACAAACCTTTTTCACTTGGAAATATATTTTTTCTCTGGGTAACATACCTTTTTCACTTGGAAATATATTTTTTCCCTGAGCAACAAACCTTTTTCACTTGGAAATATATTTTTTCCCTCAGCAACAAACCATTTTCACTTGGAAATATATTTTTTTCCCTGAGCAACAAACCATTTTCACTTGGCGGGTCGTCGTTTACCTGAGTAAAAATATTATTTTCCTTTCGAGATCTGGCGTTTACCCAGTGTAACAATACATTTTCTCTTGGTCATCTAGCTTTTCCTAGAGTAACAAAACCATTTTCATTTTGAAATCTGACAAACACACCTGACAATTTGGTATTTTTTGTATTGACGATAGTTTGAAATAGAATGCAAGGAACAGTGACGGAAATATACACGGACTACCGGTTTCAGAGTATACCCCCATCAGTCGTATCACATCAATATCATCGGTTAACCACATACAATATGCTCTTGTACACCGAAATGCATGTTTTGGAAAATTGGACAATAGGTTTCGACATGTCCGCGATGTCCGGGTTCGTGCTTTGGATTTTCCAGAGTCAAAATGTCTGAATAAAACACCTCCTCGACGATGGATGGTATGTGGATAACGGTGTTCGGAAAACGGTTGGATTTATGTCACCCATCGCGATAACAATTCCAGGTCGAGTTTTCCCCCGCATGTTTACTATGTTGTGTCTTTATTGGTCAATGTGTGTCTCGACATTCAGTTTGAAATCGGAAACCCTGATAAAGTATGTAACCGGATCCGGATATCAACTCTGAATCGATAAACCAATGAACAATATTCAAAGTAAACATGTTACACCCTGTGTTTCCACGAAAAAATACCATCCAGACATACGTCGCGCTTGTTTGCCCACACCAGTATATGCGTAATGGGGTGTGTGACATTGCATGCAATGTGTTGGTATACAAACATCGGGGAGTAAGCCTTCGATCCACAGACATTATCATAGCCGGTAATTTTGATGCAGATCGAATGTCATCAAGCACACCCGATAACAATGTCATACCAATAAGCCACATTGCAATGACTCTGAGTCCGCGCTATTAAATTGATATTTCAACACCGTTCACTGATTTATTCGATGGTGTTATCGTGTTGTAACATTACAAGATAGTCATGACCCTATCTCCAGACGGACCACTCAGACCAATTGGATATATCGGTCAATATCCATCGTGTTGTCGACACCGAAGTTTTCTGCTGAGACTGCAGCGTTTGACCAATGTGAACTATCGAAGTACAGTGCTCGAAATGATAGCGATCAGTCTTTCAGTCACGATGCATGGATGTCGCTACTCCCACATAACGACTCCAGATAAATATCGTGAACTGTGATTCTGCAAATCTCGGACTGATACTGTGATCCAATAAGGTGTGTTTCAGTGGAATGAAGACTGCAATCGTACACCACAATAGAACACTACCTCGTGATTTCACACGCAATCATAAAACACATCATCGTAAGGGTTCCGTTCGTCTGGTAACATTACAAAAAACGGTCGTCACCACGCGAGATCGGGATTGGTCTCGTCATATCGAGGAACAATTTGAAACGGTATCGTCACAAGGCTATTGACGTTGATTCAGTTGGTCATATCGAAGAACATGTCAATCCGTTTTACAAAGTACCGTTTTTCAAGTTCCTGCACCATAGTGTTACGACACAGACAAGATGCGACGGTGGAAATAATAAAACACGGAAGGCACACTTTGGTGTTATTTGACATGGATTTTACACCAGACGAACCTCACATTCGAGCGATGAATTGGAACGCCACTTGTATTATTGACATCGAAGGGAAAGAAATGTATCGATTTATTGGTTTCGTACATATCCAACAAAAATCTGGGTATATGATTGTGCATGGTTCGCATATTCGACTGTGAACGCTCTATTGGTATATGTTGTACAGTTCACTTTCACCGTCGTGCGAATAACCCATGTTACGGTTCCATGTTTGTGTGTGTCTGTATGTCATACTTCAGATTGACTCAGAGTCATTGCAATGTGGCTTATTGGTATGACATTGTTATCGGGTGTGCTTGATGACATTCGATCTGCATCAAAATTACCGACTATGATAATGTCTGTGGATCGAAGGCTTACTCCCCGATGTTTGTATACCAACACATTGCATGCAATGTCACACACCTCCATTTACGCGTATACTGGTGTGGGCAAACAAGCGGGACGTATGTCTGGATGGTATTTTTTCGTGGAAACACAGGGTGTAACATGTTTACTTTGAATATTGTTCATTGGTTTATCGATTCAGAGTTGATATCCGGATCCGGTTACATACTTTATCAGGGTTTCCGATTTCAAACTGAATGTCGAGACACACATTGACCAATAAAGACACAACATAGTAAACATGCGGGGGAAAACTCGACCTGGAATTGTTATCGCGATGGGTGACATAAATCCAACCGTTTTCCGAACACCGTTATCCACATACCAACCATCGTTGAGGAGGTGTTTTATTCAGACATTTTGACTCTGGAAAATCCAAAGCACGAACCCGGACATCGCGGACATGTCGAAACCTATTGTCCAATTTTCCAAAACATGCATTTCGGTGTACAAGAGCATATTGTATGTGGTTAACCGATGATATTGATGTGATACGACTGATGGGGGTATACTCTGAAACCGGTAGTCCGTGTATATTTCCGTCACTGTTCCTTGTATTCTATTTCAAACTATCGTCAATACAACAAATACCAAATTGTCAGGTGTGTTTGTCAGATTTCAAAATGAAAATGGTTTTGTTACTCTAAGAAAAGCTAGATGACCAAGAGAAAATGTATTGTTACACTGGGTAAACGCCAGATCTCGAAAGGAAAATAATATTTTTACTCAGGTAAACGACGACCCGCCAAGTGAAAATGGTTTGTTGCTCAGGGAAAAAAATATATTTCCAAGTGAAAATGGTTTGTTGCTGAGGGAAAAAATATATTTCCAAGTGAAAAAGGTTTGTTGCTCAGGGAAAAAATATATTTCCAAGTGAAAAAGGTATGTTACCCAGAGAAAAAATATATTTCCAAGTGAAAAAGGTTTGTTACCCAGGGAAAAATAGATTTCCAAAGGAAAGGGGGCTTGTTACTCTTGGAAACGATAGACCCCCAAGTGAAAATGTATTGTTACTCTGATTAAACGATAAATCTCCAAAGAATAATGGTATTTTTACTCAGGTAACGGCTGACCTCCAGGTGAAAATGGAAATTTTACTTGGGTAGGTATCGTATGTTTAGTGTCGTTGGTGTTGTTAAACGTTGTCGCCGGTAGCCGTTGGGATACTATTACGAGCGTGAAAAGGATTTACACGTCCTGTGCAGAGTATCGCGATAGTGAACATATTTTTCGCGTGATGAAACAAGATCGCTGTTTAAATTTTAATGCATGCATTTCGATTACCGAGTTGCTGTACAATGAGATGGCTCTACATTAGACCGTGCTGTGTACTTCGATTAAAACCACAAGACCGCGTGTAAATCTATTCGCACAACTCGATGATGTTGATATAGTGTTACTAAAATTAATTATTACCTATTTACACAACATAAAAATAACAATTCATGTCGTAGTAAGTAAGTTTCGTGAACTCGTGCTTGATGAAAACGAATGGTGACAAGTATGCTTTTGTGTTTGAGTGAAAAATAATTATTTAGAGGAGTGACATTTTGTGACCAACGAATGCAAATCGATCATGATATTACAACATATGCTTTCGTCAACATACCGACTTGGTGTAGAAACACTTTCACGTTTTTGAATAACTGGATTCTCGAGACTTGCTACTTGTACGATGTACCGTTGGTGTGCAAACTATAACGACCGTTTTGTATGATAGTATGTTTTAGTTGTATTGTTGTGAGGACAACCATGTGATGACTCAGCACTTTTCGTTAGCAAAGTAGATTGATTTGTGTGTAAGATTTGTGGAAAGTAAGTCGAATACATACTCTTTTGTGGAAGTAACTGTATTACTGCAATATCATTGGTAGGTCTCTCAAGCAGTCACCGTGATCTTAATTTTGAAAGATGTCGCGATGTCGGTATAGTGTTTACTAAAAGTCAAACTCGGGTGGATATCATGAATGTGTAGGACTCACGATATACATTGTACACAACTACACATACAACTTTGAAGATCTTCTTGGAGGTAGAAAACTTCAATATACAATTGAATAGTATATTCATACAACTTTGTTACAAGAACTATGATATTTCTGTAAGTACTATAGTTGTGTGTTGGATTATTTGAATATTTAGATGCGTGACCATTCGTGTGAAAAACGATATCAAAACATTTTGTAGAGTCTGACCAACCATTCCACAGTTTAGTATAGTATTGGAATATCAAGTGGAGTATTTTGTGTGATGTAAATATCTTTCATATTGTGATCTGAAAAAGTCGCGCGGGTATCAGTCGTATCATAGAAAGTAACTTGTTGACACAAACAAAATATTGAATGAAGACTCGTCTGTTGTTTTCATAAGTCAAGAGAGTGAAAATTGTTTTTGTTACACTAAATTATTTTCCGCTACACTAGCGTAGTTTGTATCTAGAAAAAACGATACACTCCGACGACGTGATGTTGGTCAATATCGTTATGTAAAGAGTGAGTAAATCCTCTTCCATGTTGGTGTGATTCAAGTCGATAGCATGTTACACATAACCATCATTTGTATTGTGTGTGATATTGTGAAGATGATGCCGCAACATCACAAAAAGTAATATTTTGTATCGGGTGTTTGCGCTTTAGGAATAGCGGAGTGTGTGATATTTTGGATATGTGTGCTCGGTTGAAACTAGGGTTGTTCTTGGGTCTTGTGTCGGACAAATCAGAACTATGTCTAGAATTGAAGCATACGTCCGAGTAAGTTCTTTAGTGACTATGATTACATCTACTTTGACGAAAGGAAATGGATACCATACTAATGAACAAAAAGTGCAAACTGGTTTTACCAGATTTAGGTGTAGGATATCTTTTCGCCGATTTCTTTTTCGGAGTGTGTTTTACAAATATTTCTAGTACACCTAACTATAGGACGCATTTAGCAAACGTCGTACAAATTGTTTATGTGACGGCAACGACTTTGAGTGACTTGGTTTCGATCCTTTTTGTAAAAGATTGTCGGACAATGGTTTTATACTTTTCCGTAATGGTTGAGGTACGTGAACAAGTTTCCAATCAACTATTAATCGGACGTATGACTTCGGTTTAACAATTCGTAATATGTCTAAAATGCTTGCTGGTATCATAAGACACAAATCGAAATTCATATCAATCAAGACCTTTGCATGCTCTGAGTTTTGTGGTCGCATTTATTTCGACGATAGAAATGAACTTGTATCAATAGTAACGCGAAACGTGTTTATCATTTTCGGTGCTGGTTGTGTTCGTGATTTCTTTGTCGGTATGCACTCTACAAATAATTTCTGCATGCTGAGTCGGGATGCGTTTGGTGAATATCATACAAATTGTTTTTGTGGGGGTAATGACTTTCAGCGGTTTGGTTTCATGTCGGGGAATTATTATTTGGGGGTTCAAAAACAATCAATACTACAAATGAACAACAATGCAAAACACGTTAAGTGAATTACAGTGTAGCAAGTACTTCATTGATATTACGATTGTTGTGTACCAGACATTTCTAACTGAATTGAATGCATCTAGCAAACATATTCCAATTTGTTTTTTGTAATGATCAAAGTGTGTGAAATGGTGCGAACGGATTAAGCATTAATCAAGCGGCGATATGTCAATTCACCCAGTGTGATATCTTGACACCGGGAAATGTGCGAAAGTGTTTCAATTCCCACCGCAGATTACGACGATAAAGTATTGTATCGGTTATTGTTCAACAAAGAAAATTGTTGTTTCATCTTTAGTCTTGGTTACTGGAGACAATTACATTTGTAAATTATTTCCTGATTTCCACAATACGCTGCGTGGTTTTTACGAACACGGCTTAATCTTCCCAATCAAAACATTTCAGACATGTTAATCTAGTTTTACAAATCGATATGTTAATAACAATGTTTCTGAAAAGTTTGTTGGTATCGTAATAACCTTCAACACAACCCTGGTCTAATAATGTCATAATTTAATAATCAAGTCATGATCGACTATTACAAAATCTCATATGTCAAAATCAATGCGTCAATTCGTGAAAATTTTCAATATAACACCTGCGTTCGATTGTAAGAATTCTCAACTACGTTGGTCAGACATTCAAATCTCGTATACTCAAATGTAATGTGTTAATCTCAAACCGCGCGCCAAGTAGTAATTACTTCATCTTACAGTTGAATAAAAAATATGGGATATGGATACAACTGAGTTGGTATGTTTGCGGGTTGTAGTGATTACTCGCGTAGTCTTGTCTACTTTTCATACGGACACTTTTTGTTTTGGTTTGGTGAGTTACTACAAACGGATTGACTTACCAAGGTTTTTGTATTTTACTCGTTTGTGCATGGCGAGATGTTAAAATGTTGAGTTGTCATAGTGATAGTATTTCTGAAACTCTATTTTACAAACGGAAACGGAGTCGTGAATAGAGTTGTCAGTTTCAAGGATTGTTTCAAAGTATAATCTTGAAATGTGACTGGGTGAAAGTTGGTAGTCATGTTTGTCAAACCTATTTCAATTCACGCAATGTCAAAGTCCAAATATTTCATTCTGGATTATTTGGATTTACCTTTAGTACATCCCGCGAATGGATTTAAAGTTGGCAAATTACCAAAATGATTGAATATTATCGGGTTAGAGATAGTTGGTATTGATTCTATAAGTGTTAAAACAGCGGCGTGGAATGTGTGAATGATCCGATGCGGGTGAATGTTGGCGTCAGTAATATTCAGGTTACGTTCGATTCAACAGATCGCGTTAATAGGATTTGTCAAAGGATTTGAGTTGGGTCGAATCAATACATTCAAATACGATTCAACTTGATTTGTGTAGTGAGTTACATTTCAAGTTGATAAACTAACACATTGATTGAATATTTTCATGGATCTTATCACGCAACTAAAGTCAGCCACTATTCTGGAGGCGTGAAACATATAGCGATCGCGGGCAAGTGACAAATTGTTGGTTTTCGAATCACCGCCTGCGACGGTTCTGTGACAAACTAATTACCGAAATATTACCTTGTGAGCGGGTATGAGGGATTTCTATGTCTGAAGCATTATCCGGTGAGTGGTCGTCGGATTTTAAAATTATATCACACCCTTTTGAATAAGCGTTCACTTCACAAAGGATTAGGGTTAGAGCGGAAATAAGTGACAATTTGTCGCTATTCAAGTTACCGACACCGAGGTGTGAAAATTGTGCTATCGCGATGAAGTTGCGACTGTGAACAGCAGACTATTCTGTAGGTGCGAAACAGCGGTGTGAATAATCCGATCTGAAAGTATTATTCAGGTAGCAATCAATAGCGAGGAAAGAGTTGGAACACGATCGGTCATTTGACACGACTAAACTACGACATCATATATAATAATTTACGATATACACATTAACAAAGGTTCATTCACATGACTATTTACTTGATACATATTCAACACCGTGCGAGAGATGCCTATACCCGAAAGGGCGATTCACGACCGCATCCATAAGAATAACGATATATCGAAGTCGCGCTCGCCGTAAACGTTAGGATTACCCGGAATCGGTCATATATAATAATTTGGGGTATACACAATAACTAAGGATCAATCACGTGATCAATATACTTCGTAATCAACATCACCTCATGACCGCAGCCTATACCAACTACATTAGTTCACTACGACACAAGAATCCGTGGGCACATCATCACCCCAGCATATATCTGAAAGGGTACCATCATCACCACATAGGCACATCATCACCACATGGGGGTCTGAAAGGGTACCATCACCACCACGAGTTTTCACGGCACATCATCGCCGCAGCCTATACCAGAAAGGGTACCATCATCACCGCATCCATAAGAACACATGGCACCTCACCAGAGATCCCATAAGAACCAATGGCACATCACCAGAGATCCCGTAAGAAACAATGGCACATCACGAGCGATAGGGGGTCTGAAATGGTACCATCAACAACACGAAGGTACCAACACGAGTTTTCACGGCACATCACCGACGAAGCCTATACCGGAAAGGGTACCATCACCAGAGATCCCATAAGAACACATGGCACCTCACCAGCGGAAGGGGGGGTCAAAAGGGTGCCATCACCAACACGAGTTTCGCGGCACCTCACCAGCGGGCCCATAAGAACCCTATGGCGATTCGCGACCGATCTATACTACTACTCACGTTTATGTTACTTATGATGCTTGAGGAGTAGTCGATACTTACGAAACGGTGTTAATTTATTCGCAAGTACAATTGGACCTAGCTTCTTCCAGGACAAGACAAAACTACTGACACACAAGGCTTGTGGTCGCGGACCCTTTCGACTCTAGTTAGGCTATTTATAAATGCCTAAAATAAGCTAACTACACTGGCGAGATGTGGTAGCGTAGTCCCACTCACAACGTCATTGTCCGGGGATTGTAATCTGGTTTTGTAGCTTCCTGATGACGTAAATCAACATTATGCCATTTCATGGCCCTACTAAATTTAGTTCGCGGTCTCAAGTTTGTCGATCCATGTCAAAGAAGGAGTAGAGGGCTGGCTAAAAAGTATTCCAATACGTAAGGGGTCGCAGATTTGTTTAACGATTATGTTTAAAAGCCCATTAACCTCCTGAATTACTCTGGAAATGGTTTAAAAACTGTAATACTCGGTTCAAACCCCACTACCCAACACTCTTGGTTTGAAAATGTTGGACGTCCAGAAATAACAACTGACCCACATCTTAAGATGCCTTGCGATAAACGGTCCGTGCCCTCTTCTAACGGTTTCCAACATTCATAAATAACGGGCTACCAAGCAGCATATACTGGAATCTTGTAGTCTCGTATTGTCAACATCGATAAGATGTCTTGTCCCCAAAAGAGATGTGAACCGAACTTTATTCGGTTAACTATTTACCTGTATTACAAAAATACCATCATCGAACACGCAAATCTTTAAATCCATTTACCCGGTACGGTAATCCATCAAAAATGATCAATATCTATTTCACGGGAGAATGGTCTTCCGAGTATAGATTAGGCGACATCAGAGTCACTATACCTCCTGTCGAAATGGAGATTCCTTATTTCTTGATAGACCTACGAAAGCGTATTAAGTGATAATACAAAACATCATTTCTATCTGTACGTCCATTTCGTGTCGCTTTTATCCAATCACACGTAGCAGGATATGAAAATGAGTGCGTTTCTTCAAGTTACAGTTAAATCATATAAATGTCACGACACGGCGCAGAATATGACATCACCATACAGAGACAAGCCGATTCTAGCCTTCAAATTACAGTCAGGCCAACATTCAATATTTGATTATATTTTACCGACAAAATATATTCGCAAATTTACCCAAATGATATGTGATAGAAAATTTGCATTCTATATACGTATGAACGTAACTATAAGAGACAGCTATACAGTTGTTGAACACATGGTGCGCAAAAATGAAACCATACGAACATGAATAGACATAGCAAGCAGGTGTGGTTACTAGTCAACACTGCCTTGAAGTGTCACATCAACAAATTGGCCAAAAAGAATGTAGCTTGAGAAAAGCGCCCCTTTTTCTGTTTTGAGTTCAAAGTTATCGCAATAAATTAGCATAAGGGGTCAGTAACGAAGTATACTTGTACCTCTACTTCTACCTCAAGTAGATTTTGCATATACTTACACTACTTCCTCAATTGGTTATGTCTTATAGAGTAATTCTGCTTGACAATTTTCAGATTTCTATTTAAAACTAGGCCTGGAATACTTACTATTTTATTTACTTGGAAATAGCTTCTTCTAATTATACTATTGTATAAATTTACTTCGACGCCACTAATTCTACTTAAGTACCGCCTCTGTAAATTAGTAGCCCTACTTCTTTTCGGAGTACGCTTTTAAAGACCGCTTCCTTGCACCAAATTAGGGTGTTTTCTCTAATGGTCTACTTACACCTCTATCACTGGCTGAACAAATTCTGAAACTAAACATATTACTGTGGCGAGATAGCGTAGTGGTATAATCCACAGCTGCCACACCAATGCCAATGGGTTGCGGGTTCGAGTCCGATCGAGGTCGACTCCTCCTCGCCCTATCATCCGTGTACGCGGTGTCTTATAAAAAGCCTAGAATCGGGCCGTGCTACAATTCGGCAGCTACGGAATGAAAGTAACAAACAATGACCTGTAATAAATGACCATAGTAGTCGACAAAGGAATATGAATACAACAACAAACAAATATACATATTGCTCTTATTTCCATAATCCATTCCATTTTGCTTTCGAAGCGTGAAATCTTGAACATCAACGCCCGTATGTAAATTACAGCAACATGTGTCACTTCAATAGCGTTGGTCATAATGTCGTCAAAAGGTACGCATCAAGTTACCATGTTATCACGTTATACGGGAAGTATTCGAGCAGAAACGGAAGTTATACTGTTTACAGAAGTTTGCCATGTACTGAAGGATCGTAGCTACAGCCACAGAGAGGCTGTTTCTCAACACTAAACTCTAACAGTACGGAGTTTCTCACCACCCTACTGCCCCCAATTATTACTACAGCCCCTACAATGATACAAAACTTTATTGTCACCAGAAGCAAAGTCGATAAAAAGCGGACTGACTGATCTGTCCTCTTTTCTTTAGAAAAGCGAATGGTCCTCCGAGGACGGTCAAAAATGCCAAAACGACTTTTTTCGCATTTCGAGTTGTTGCTTTTACTTTCATCAAGACTTCTAGGCGAGACGTAATGTTATTTTCAAAAAATACTGTACATATAAAACAGGATGAATTGCTATAGTTTAGAAATCTAATATGTAGTCCTCCTTCTTGATTGTTATTGCAATGATTATTCGACGTTCTTTGTAGCATCGGGGCCTTTTTACATGCGAGGATATGTCGCAATTTTTCTGATGAAAGTTCGAACTTAACAGACCGTAACGAAAGTATCTATATACTCGTCTCGATAATTCCGTGGTTCGTATTCTACATGTAAAGTTAAGTTCGTGTTCTCGTTTTACATGCCGGCAAAGAAAATGAACTCTGTTCTGGTGCTGAAAATATGGTATGCCGGTACTCCAAGCGCATAAACCTATAAACACTGGACATGGTCTGCTGTCTTCGAACACAATACTCCGTTTACTTGATATCCTGGCACATGATTCATCAGTCCATCACCGCGGTCTTTGTTGTTTCCCTTCCATTGAAGGTAGATTTTGTTTTTTGTACCTGTATAGTTCGGTGTGGGCTCATGGCTGATTCTGAACCAGTTATAATGGGCGTCTACGGGATCTGTACTGCTTGTCTGAAAGAAAAAAGATCTCGCGTATTCGATGTAGCCTATCCAATGCTTATAGTGGTAGTGGTGGTGGTGGTAGTAGTGGTGGTGGTAGTAGTGGTATAGTGGTTCCGCAAAGCCATGCAGATTAACCTAAGTGTTCCGCGGACACTAAAAGTTAAGAACCACTGCATTGAATGATCTAACAGCTAACATTCCTCTGTTACCGTGAATTTGCAATGCTCACCGACGGATTTATGGTCATTCCAGTCCATATCCCGGCCCAGTCCCATTCACGTTTCAACATGTCCATAGCTAACCGACCCTCCTCCATAATTTCTCGATCGATTTTGTGCGTCCGAATCATGGCTACGGTCGAATTGTCCCTACTGCAAATACGAGCTGCCCTTTCAAAATCAACAACGCGTTCCGCATACATTTTAATCCAATAGCAGTCTTCCAATATATCGTCGTTGCAGAATTCTAAATGAAGAAATAGCAATCTCGTATTTATTAATCACTAGGGCGATTTTTTTTTTACATGTAAAAAAAGTCAAAATAAGGTCACAATTTTAGCGTTAGGTCAAAAAATGACAAAATTGTTTACAAAGACAAAATTTTTTGCAACCTGCATTTCGCTTGTATCGTAGATTTTGCACAATCCGTGAACATATCGTTTGACAATATACAGCTTGTAGCCTACTTTATAGGCCTACCGTTGCAAACGGCGCATTGTCTGCTCATTGTGAATCATAAACAGTTAAATGAAACAAATAGGTTGACACGGTGTTATGCTCAACGTACCGCGATATCCTAAGTGAAGCAAGACTGCGTGGGCATTGCATAGCTTTTACAGAAAATGAGATGAACAGCATTGTAAGAATGAACCAACACTGTGTGTCACCAGCAGTGTACGCACGCACAACTTCAGTGTTGTCAGCCAACAGCTGCTACGGTTGAACGTTCTTTCTCCATTCTTCTTGTTGTTGTTTGTATATTCATGGTGTTTGTCGACTGCAATGGTCATTTACACCAGGCCGATATTCTTTATTTTCGATTCCGCATCCGACGACTATCTGCCGACTTGTAGCACGGCCCACTTCTATGCTTTTTGTAAGTCACCGTTTACGCGGATGAGATGGCGCGGAAAAACCTAGATAAACCTTCAACACTTGGGTAGGAATTCTGGAGTCAACCTTGGTCGGACTAGTGCCCACAACCCATTGGTGTTGTAGCTGTGGTTAATCCCACTACGCTATCTCGCCACATCTCCATCCATGGCAAGCTACTTAGTAAAGACGACACTTTTTACCCGAGAATCAGGGATATCTATAACTAGATATTTAGATATCCCTGCTGAGAATGTAGGAAAGTATCTTTCGTTGTACTACAACAAATTTTAATTATTTTCACCATAGTACGTCATGTACTGGAATTCATCATAGGGTCACATTTTGTTAAAATAATCTTTTGTTATGTAAAAATTTGTCAGTTTTTGGGTCGAAAAAGTTTTTTCAGGGAAAACTACTTCGTAAGGACAGACGGTTCGAACTAGAAATGAGGATAAGTAGTACAAGTCTAACCTTTTTTGGGAAAACACCTAATTTGCATACCTTAGGTCAAAATTTAGTTTTTTAAGTCAAAAAACGTCAAAATTTAGATTTTTTAGGTAAAAATCTTTCGTTTTTTAGGTCAAAAAAATCGCCTTAATAATCGCTGCTTGCACGATGGAATTACCGTAAACTCATCAATATATGAACATCACAAAGTATAACTTTCTAATATGAAAGGAGAAAGTCGTCTGTAGCCTATTATAGGTATTGGTGATTATTAGGGGTGGGCTCATTGATTCTAGTTCTAGAATCCGAATCGAATATTAATTGTGATGATTCGAGTCGACTAGTGAGAGACGTTTTTCGAGCACTGAAATTTTACTTCCCTATCCACTACGAGTTACATTATCAACGAGAATTATAGTTTCGGTGCTTTTTCCCCAGAGTGGAAACCTTGAAATCATGACTGGTCGCATAACAGCATCCAAAGCATATGGTACTAAGCCACGATCAGCCTGCAACATTGTAACAAAGACAAACGAAATAGGTACAGTAGGGAAATACTAAATTATCTTTATGTGGTGTATAACTGCCATCATTTTCGTTGTGGCAGCATGATAGGTACATATTTGAAGACTCCATATCATTAGGGTTGCCATTAGTGTTGCATTTAAAACAAATGGTTGTTTAAAACATGTTTTAAACAGTATTTCCAACAAAGGCCTTTTAAAAAATTATTTTTTTCAAGTTGTAAAATCATGCCATAACTGTGTAAATATTTAACAAAAAACGTGTTGCATGAGCCTACGGACAATTACCACCCGATATAACCGACGTATATACGATATAGGATGGTTGGAACTCTCAAAATAGTCGGTTCAACAGCTATATTACGTAGATATTTCATCAACGAGGCTGTATTTACCCTTAAATTTCAATTGACAATGTCAATCCAATATGACGTCACAGTTGAGTATCCATGATGTCATTGCTTTAAAAAAACATATTCTATACAAGTGCCTTGTTGTAAACATGTTTGATTTAAATGCAACCCTAGTTACCATACGTCCTCCACTTTTTTCAAAACATTACCATACCCCACCTTGCCATACGTCCATACCACACCATACCATACCATACGTCCTCCACTTTTTTCAAAAAATTGAAATTGTCGTCGAAGTACGCCTAACTGTACTCTTTTTGGGAATGTGTCCTCAATGTCGATAAAAAGGATGAAAATGCGACCAAAAATGCGACCCTGGCGCAGCGTCAGGGTTTCGTAAAACATCGGGTAGATCAGGAGACGAGTCAAAGGGATGACCTTTTTTTAGTCGGCGCTACACATTGTTGTAAAAAAGCGAGTAATTCGTGAGTCGAGCCGAAGTGATGTCCCTTTTTTTAGTCAACAGGGTACCATCGGTTCAAAAATGTTCAAAATCACCAGTTTTCTTGTCCGGTGCTGGAGCTTTCAGAATTTTTTGAAAAAGCCTAATACTTTGCCTCTCCTCTCCTTATTCGCGCAGTGTTTCTGCACAACAAATATGAAAATTAGTGTAGTTGTGTGAAAAAAGTTCATATTTAGTTAATCATGAACATCGACGGTAAATAACAATAATTATTGAGGGTTTTCGCAATTTTTCTCTTACACATCCTAATGACAGGTGAGGCACTGCCTTCCCTGACCGCACGTAACTGCATCACAACATACCAACCTCTAGGGCAGCAAGATCCGGTTCTGTAAGTTGAGATGCTGCTCACAGAACGCTCATCGTTTGAATCCGAGCTTGAACCTTTAGAAGCAAAGAGCCGCGATGCGTCTATAGCGATTTCGCCTTGGAGTGCCGGCTCGATACAACAAATCTGTCGTAGATCGTTTTGTCTTGAAAGAATGAAGACTCGTGTCAGTTATCGATATGAGAAATGATGCGAACTTTTGAGTTCGGTGTGAGAACCTTCATAACAGGTGACAAGTCAATCTGGCTTTTTTAAGTTTTGACTCGAATCAAGTCGAATCATTTCCAAGTCCGAGTCCAAGTCAGGGAGCAATGGGTCGAATCAGAGTCATAGAGTTGGGACTCGAGTCCTTGTCTCTGATAAGTCCCCGTGGTATCAGTTTGATACATACCCGGTAACCTTCGCCCCAACTAACTAAGCTACCTCGGTCACTTCGAATAACAATTTCATCATGGCTACGACTGTGAGTGTGAGCAATGTCTTACAAAATATACTCACGATTCACTTTCGGATACCTTCCAGTGTAGTAAACCATTTGAAAGAACTAATTCCGAGGTAACATTGCCCGTGGTCCAGTTAGAACTCGACTGACAAGCTTGAGAAAATAAATACGAGCGCTGTAGTATTAATAGTACGATATCACAAGTGTGCAGAATACTGAACATATTCGAACAGTCGAAATTGATTGAATAGTTATCGAATAACTCGAGCATCGTATTTATAATGATACACACAATTATATCGGATCTGTAGCATTGATTGTAGTTGTAAAAGCAAAGTACCGTGTTACTTTATGAATCGGTGGCCAGCCTCTGTCACTCCCTAGGTCCTTCAAATGGACGCACTTTGATAGTAGGTAGTTATAGTATGACGGTAAATTGCCCTAAAGTTGAAAATCGCGGGCTCCTCACCCTCAGTGATCTCTTTTACTGTTATATGACTGAACTTATGTAAACAGTGTAAAGTGTACAATAGAATATACTGCAACAGTATAATTTACACAATGTACATTGTACGTGGCAGGATTTCACTTTTGCTGTGTAACCCAACTGGCAGCCTGTGCCTTGTTTTTGTTATTGTTTTTCGTATTCATGGTGGTTCGACTAAAACTGTCATTGTACAGTGTACACCAGGTCTATATTCTTTGTTATTATCATTCTTGATCGCATATTTGTAGCACGGTTCACTTTCGTTTTAGAATTTTGTAAGCCATCGCTTCCGCTGATCAGATGGTAAGGAGGATCCTAAGAAACCTGCAACATTTTTAGTATGAATTCTGAAGTAGACTTGTCGATCCGACGAAAACGTAGCATGTTGGCAATAAATGTTGAGACTTCTTTGTGTGTGGTTAGGGTCGGTTGATATTTATAAAACTCAGATTCGAACTCAGATCAGAAAGTCTGTGAACCTGACATACAATCTCATTAACTCAAATAAATTTCCATTTATCGGCAGAATAAACATCATTTGCGACCACATCCCGAAAAAGGCAATAGAGACTTTTGAAGTTACTAAACTTCGATTTTGAAACGGTATATTGATAATCAAATAAACATGAATATTTTCGGCTGGTACTCGTCAGGGGTAATCGTTAGCAACTAGTAGAGAATTGAAATGAGCATTGTACGTCAGACTCGGTAAGCTAAGCTGACCAATATCAGCCGACGTTGGTGTACGCACAGCTCGATTCTCGTTACCTGTAGTGACTCCAGGTTCAGCGGTAGCCGGATAGATAGTGGTTTGAATTTTGCAATTCCCGTTGTTGCACTTTGAAAACAAGGCTTGAATATCCGCTACTGCACTTGGATCTGGTGACAGTATATTCGGTCGTGAGATATTAAAAATAAGCACACTTTACTGATACATATCACATACTGATTATTTTTAGGGCGCATTAGTTTCCCCTATAGTCGATTACCTCTCTTTATTCATTGAGATGGTGGTTAATTAGAAATGGTGGTGTTTTTCTCGTAGGCGTAGCCAGGATGAAATTTTGGGAAGGGTTGGGTGGATTTGTTGTCAATAATGTAACATCACAAATGCGTTGTGACGTTCTGAATAACGATAACATAAAATTACGCATTTCTTGAATTTTGTATGGTTTATAACCGTTTTTCCTCGCACAGAATATGAATGACACGACTTCCACCGAGGCGAAGAAGTTACTGGTACATGGCTATAATTTGAACAAGGTTTTTAATAATGACATTATGAATCTATATAAGATCTATAACAGCGGTTCTCAACAGGGGGTCCGCGAAACAATTTCAGGGTTCCGCGAAACCTCCAAATGCGCAAAATGTGCGATAACCTAATTTCTATATCCTTTCAATTGGAGAAATCACGAAACAGTTCCTCTTCATAACTGCTAAAACTTAAGGACTCGCGTAAACAGAACGGTTGTCTGAGACGTAATATTTTACTGTGCAAACTCATTTTAATCGCCAAATTACCAATAGCCTACGGATACAAAGATATTACTGTTTAGAGATGTTTTCTAGGCTGGGCGCTATAATAGTTTCATTTATGTTGCGATCAGACCCAAAGGTGTGGTCGGAAGCGTGACGTGTTATCATTGCATTCGCCATCGCCTATATTTGTGGAAATTAATGGATTTTTGGCATTCGTTCATGTCGAATCAAATAGGCCTACTGCATGTGCGGATTTTCGAGACACGGCCGTGTATTTCAAGAAATGCAGCCACAGAATTCGTTTTGACATAATGAACGTCTTCCAAAGTTCTACATAAATAGTATGTTCGTGTCAAGAAAGATCATTTTGTTGCTGTTTATCACTAGCCCACAGTTAATATTCACACAAGACTGAGGACGGTTGCACGGTAATAGAGCTAAATTTGATCTAAAGCTTGGGGGTCCGCGGGCGTCCGGGGCGGTCCAAAGGGGGTCCGCGAAGACAAAAAGGTTGAGAACCACTGATCTATAACATCCACATGCAATATGCATATTATACGACCCATTTCGTGTATATGTGGCGCGGACATGATTCCTAGTGTAGTCGCGTCACCCAAAACTCACGTGATATGTCTTCCTAGAAAAGAAAAAGTAATATGTTGGGCAAATTTTCAAGGTGGAAATATGTCATGATATAATCTGCACTCTTAACGAGAATGTTGTGTACGACCCCTGATATACGGGTGTAAGTATATACTGATGGAACACGAGCCCAGAACCTAACTCAGACTTATACCGCGGTATGAATCGAGTTTAACATTTTAATCCAAATTATGCGCGCACGTAGGAAGGTATGCACGTAGTCATGTAGGATATATGACTGCGATATAGTTCTGAGTTGGGCGTACCACAGCAACATTGCATTTGTGCAATGTAGCTTGTATTCAAAACGGTTTCAATCGAGATAAATTCGTACAAAGGCATGCCAGACATACAGTATAGCCAGACATTCCTGACTCACAAATCTTGAGCCATTACAACGTTAAACAAAGCTATACATAAGATTCCATGGATTCTAAATCAGAGTATCAACTTCATCTTGCTGACTATGGATATTTTGAGCTGGCGGTATTAAAGACGAAATGACTATGCCAGGCCCAAAACAGTACTCGAGTATGTCAGTGGAATATCGCAATGTGTTATTTGGGTTTATTAAATTTTGCACAATTCAGTACTTCGACTGACATCGAACGCCTCATAACAAAAACATAAGGACATGTATCACATTAATCAATTAATGGACACGGAATGAAATGAAATATATCGCTAACTTCATGTTTTCGTACCAGTACGTACTTCGAGTAATTATACAGCAGGGGTCACCAACGCCAAATGGGTCGCGGGTCACTTTTAAAATGTCGTAGAGACCGCGGTCCGCATAAATGGGACATCGAGACAAATAGGCCACACTTTTAGCAACCACGCTTTTGAATCTTTACGTCGGTACAACGCGGTGCTCTCTAACATGGGCGACGGGCATAGTCACCACAAAAGAAGTAATATTAAGAGATACAAATACAACAAAAATATCATGATCATCACTTTCGTGAATTTCTGCCCAAGATACCTGACGACGCTTTTCAGCGACCAAGCAGTCAATATTGGGTAGCGAGACACGGCACCGGCTGAAAGAGTACCTCCTCGGAAGCTTGATCTTGTGGGAAAGCCCAACGCTGTTTTGTAAGCGTCTCGGTCTTGGCAGTGTACGGGTCATTGCACATTAAAGCAGTCTACCCATTCATATCAGCCTATTCTTCCTCGATGGAATGCTGTTGCCATCGCCGAAGCCGTTTCAGACAGTGAGGAATAGTAATTTAATTAACAGAAGAATAGCTTATTTTGAAACAACAACAATATTTTGAAACTGATATCAATTTCAGCATTTAAAAATACTTTACTTATAGTATTCCTCCAAAATCTGAAATCATATCGCGGGTCAAACAGTATGACGTCGCGGACCGCGTGTTGGTGACCCCTGGTGTGCAGTATTGCTTGGTAAAAACTAAAGTAGGCCTACGCAAAAAGTTAGAGAATCACTGCTACACGTAGTAGGCCTATTCATGACGGCAACATTAAATTTCGTCACTGATTTTGAAGAAATAGAGAGATTGAGGGTGGATTGGACCGATCTCGATATAAAATAAAGTTCTTGTGCGTCGGATAGCGATATCTTCGCTGTGAATACAATGGTGTGTCAGGGCTGGCTAAAATCAGTATAGCGCAATAGTGAAATCGTGGAGGATTATTTAGTGCTAATAAAGAAAATCTCATTATAAACTACGCTGACTGACAACGGATCAACACGTTATTACCACTATGGGCGAAATAGATTTAAACATACCATCCCGAATTCTTTATAATCGCAATGGTTTTCAGCTGAAACGGAATAAATAGAATTGAATCCTCTCATTTCTGTGAAGCCACACTGATATATCCATCGCCTTATTACATGTCTAGTCGCTAACTAGCAGAGATGGGGAAAAGTAGCCAGTATCGCCACTCAAGTAGTATAGTATAGTTGTAGCGAAATAGCAAGAAGTGAGTAATGGCTGCAAGATCATTACACAACAGAACAGCAAAACAACCGGTATCGCGATTCATGCCAGACGACGACACGTGTTTTTTAGTTGTTCGATAACTAGACTTTTTTATTGTGCAGCTAGAACTAGAACTGGAACCTACTCACATTTCAAAATCCGCAAACTTGAACTAGAACTAGTCTTACTCATGAAACAGTAGATAGTTGACTGTCGACAAACTAGACCAGTAGTTAGTAAATGTATGACAGTAGGTCTAATACTTCACAACACGATTTCAAAGTGAAATCCGCTGATGATGTCACTACGTTGGATTTCCACAAAATATCGGTGATTTAAAATCTTCTTCTTCGTCGTCCCGGATAATCTACTTATTATGTCGTTATGAATAACAGGCTAGATTACCTGAAATCCCAAGAGTGAGCGTTCCAAAAAGTAAAATGAGGAAACACATCCAGGTTACAGACATCGTTGACATCAACACCTTTCTGTTTAAAATGGAAAAAATATGTATCATCCGTTGTTAGGAGTAGTAGGGTAGATGTGGTACCGATGGATCACTGGGACCGAAAATACTTTGAAAATTCTCTATGATAATTCCATGATTACACTCCGTGAACTTGTCTACAATTGCATGCTGGCAAAATCTTTCCTCACATACAAAAAAATTCGACGTGCGCGAGCAATGGGGTCTCTCACAGATGATTTTTGTTTTAGGGGGTGTAAACTAAATTTAGATCGACATATACATTTTTCTTTGTAACCTTCAACACGAACAAACCAGCAATCATTTTTATTGTGAAGTGTAAGGCTTGTATCAGACTATATAATGGCACCTATTATTTTTTCAGTACTTTCCTTGAATGGACTTTTTTCGATTCATGTATAAAATTCGTAGGGTGGGGACCGATGATACAATAGCCAAATCAAGCAAAATAATCAAGCATACTAATCATGAAACAAATGAAACATGCCTACGTACAGAAAATCTTTATGTAATAATTACATATGATGTTTTATCGCTATAACGAGGTATTTAGAAGTCACACTGTCGATTTTCGGGCAATATGTATGTACCCTCAAATTTATAAGTCCGAGCCTAAATCGAAACGTGATTTTATGACAACATTTGAGTTAATACTTATTCCATTTTTGGACAGTTGCGACCAAACATTCTTCTTTGGCTTGCTGTCGCTTAGATTATAATACTGAGCAAGAAAAGTAGTCACATTTGAGTTTTTTAGGGTATATGTGTCATAGGTCCCCGGGTCGTGTGTCATTGGACCCACCGGGTGGGGACCGATGACACGTTCGAGCAGCAAATTTTAAACGTCCATAAATATTTTTTGAAAAGACGGATATTCATGTATATGTGCGCGATAGGTAGAGCTTGTATCAAAGTGCTGAGCCAGCAAAAGATCTGCTGTTTTCGGCTGAACATTTCAGGGCCAGCGATCATTTTCCGATTTTTGATCCATCGGTACCACATCTCCCCTAGTAGTCTATATAGTAGGCTTACCATATTTTGGAAATCTAAAAAGAGGACACTTTTTCAGAAATTTGAGATTTGCAAAACCGGAGAAGAATTTTAAAAAATCGGTGAATTTTTCCCACTTTGTGATCGGTTGAGTAAAAAAAAGGTCAACTTTTCGCTGAGAGCTCATATCACCGTCGCCGGAGCGTCACTTCTGCGCTAATTTACGGCATATCACTCAAATTTTGCTCTAAATGTAACCTAAATTTTCAAAAAAGAGGTCAAAAGGGCGTCCTCCGAGGACACTTTCAAAAAAGTCAAAAAAGAGGACAAATCCTCTTAAAAGAGGACGTATGGTAACCCTACTATATAGCAATGTGGGCATCAATGACACGCTCCCCATTAAGATTAATATTATTATTATTGATGAAAACTAGAGTGACGTATTTCGCCTGTGAGGCTATAGGTGCGTCACGGACAAGAATGTGCGATCAATATACCAAAATTAGGATGTGAGCCGTTTGCACTTATACGTTTCGCTTTGACAGTTTTTCCATGACCAGAAATTTAACTCATTCAGGTAAAATCACTTGTCTGGATTTGTGGTCACAAAAATCTTATTTGCGGCTCTGTTTTATCCGGGTATCGGTGTACCGAGTGTAGCCTGGATTAAAAGCGCAAATATGCGAACAACATTGCGCATTTACTCATTATCGCTTTTAACCATGCGCGTCAATGATTAAATGCATGTTAATGTGCATATTATTGGAGACGCGATTCTCACATATCACTTATGTTTGAGTGAGATATAGCTTCCGTCCCTATACCTATAGCAAGCAAACGAGCTATTGCTAAATCTGGTGGTGTTTTGCGATGTTAGTAGTAAACTAGTACCACCTAGTAAGGTGTATGGTAGGGTGATTTCTCCGAGAACAATTTAAATCAATTCAGCTAAGCAACTTCACGGTGTTATTATTATTATTATACCAAACGGATATTCTCTGCAGATTCTGCATACATATGCTGAACCAATACTCGCCAGATTTAGACTGCTGAGGCGCTCTGCAGTTGCCACAAGTGAGCATAACGATCTTGCTTTGCCACCAGAGACCCTCGTCCTGTTCAGTCGCTCGCAATTATTGCGGACCAGGCCAAAGATCAGTTTCCTTGTGCATTTCTCGACGTATCGAGACACGTTTCCATATCTAATGCTACAAGTAGTATGATTCTGACTAGCTGCAATGACCACAAATGCCATTCGGCTTCATGCCGTATCAGCTGCACTTCGCGATATGGATTCTGATCAACTTGTAAACTTCAGTATAACCACGGCCTGTTGCCGCCTGTAGCTTTTTGTAGTTCTGCGACTAATTGCGGACTTCATATTTACGAATCTCAACGAAGAAATAAAATTTGGGGTGAACTCATCGCACCAACAATGATGTGCCGTCACATATTCACTGTGGCGCATTGAAAAAGTACGATGATATTAATACCAGGTCAAATATTGGGAGAATTGGTTCTTTTCGCCACCCTGGACAACACCACTCGTAATACTTGAATTCCGAAAACTATACCGATATCTAAGCTCGCAGTAACATACGAAGTTAGGGTATTTTGAAATCTTGTTTGTGCATCATATATATAGGCCTATACTCCCAACTACTTTTCAAGCGAAGACACTACAAAATATTTGCTGACATGTAATAGCTGCCATGCACCACAGAGTAATCATTTGCCTACATAACCTCACGACACGTCACTGTAGGTAGTTTGCGAGTATTCTCGTGTACAGCGTGCCTCCGCGACGCACATTTCAACATAATCAATATTGAATTCTAATAATGATTCTTACTTCGATCCAATCGGCACTCTCAATGTTTGACGAAAGTTGTATATTCGTATCTCTGCAACACTGCGGCTATTGTAAAAAATACCAAATTGAAAATAGAACTCTGATACTTCAGTGGTACTGATGCATGCTCGTCTCCAGTTCCGCGTGGTGCCGTGACTAATCCTGACGTGGGTGCGTTAGTGAATGTATGGCCATCGCGAACGTGATGACGTAGGCCTACGCGATTTACCAATGTGCGCTATTACAACGCTGTGAATTCTTATATTCTTAGAATATGCAAAGTATTTGGAATTGAGATTACAAAGGCAAATAAAATTACAAAGGCAAATATGCTGCCGAGTGAAACTGCCAATTCGATGTGAACGCCACAGCATGAGTTATGGCCTACGTAACGTATCTACTAGCAAACGCGACGCAAGTTTTCGCGGAAACATCCCACGACTTATCACATCTGTCATGGAGATTGAAGAGGGAGGATTGTTGGAAAATATGTAGGACTATCAAGTAAACTAACATCTTTAGATCTATATACTTCGGACGTAACCGTGCGTTACGTTATCATGGTTAAGGAATATGATTACATTTGGATCAGACTAGAACAACTTTTCTATAATTAGACTAATCGAAGCTAAATACCAGTAATCTGCTTCAAATCTACCTTGGGAGATGTTTCGTTCCTTTTCGAATTCTGACTAATTTATGGATTCCTGAAAATGCTACAGGAGAACTGTACAGTGCGTAAAAAGCCAAGCTTGCTGTACAGACATTTACCATCCTTATGTTTATGAGGATGAACTCTGATTTCATGTGAACTGAATTTTATTACATTTCCAAGTTTTCGCGAATTCAGTAACTCTAATTCTGATGTAATTCTAGTCTAGTTCGGAAAAAAGGCGTTGCTATAATTCTAATACTATTGTAGTTTGGAAAAGCTGAAAATTTTCTTGTTGTCCAACCATGATTTGTACATTTACACAACTAATGCATCATTATATCATGTAGGCTATCACGTGCCGGTAAAGGCACAAAAACTTACTTCAAGTTTCAACTATGAAACAAAAAGGTTTAATTTTAAATTGAAGCTCTCAAATACGTTTAAACATTATTTTGTCATTAAATATAGTATATTGAAGTTCTGTCTGTGCCTCCAGGAAGCTCGTCGAGTAGTTTACCACGATTGTGATGAGGTGATGAAGTGATGAGTAACAAGGCCTTTAGGTAATGTTGTCACCTCCAGTCAAATTTTATGTTTGACGAATCAATCGATGTCTGTCTGTCTGTCAGTCTGCATGATGACTAAATCTCCCGTATAAATTGCGTCGCTTTATTCATGTTCACTGCTCGCCCATCGACATGGTGTACACCGTGACAGATGTAAACCCGCGATGTCAGGAACTCTACATTACGTATCGGAGTTTCTGATTTTTACATTGCTATAGCCTAACAAGATTATATTTATACTGATAATTGATATCGGTATCTTGTCCCTCAAATCATTATAAGAATATCGAGAAAAAAGACGCCCGAAAAGGGACTTGACCCCTTGACCGTTGGATTAAAAGTCCAACGCTCTACCGACTGAGCTAACCGGGCTGCTCAATTCGTGGGGAAACGTTATAATGATGATTGGTTTATTAGCAATTTTTATCAGTTCAACACACCACAAAAATGCGATACAATGAAAAGACAGGAAGATGTCGAAGCGACTTGGAGTAGTCTATGGAATCAGACACCCACCTTGACCAATGCGATGTAAAGAGGAGGCATGCACACTGAATAAAAGTAAAGAAGATAGTATAGGAAAAAAGAAAGCGACAATTAATTAAATAAATAAATAAATTACACGAGCTACTCTGATATTTTGGTTATATATCGATCGATTTAATAATGCAGGTATACTTGAATAAGGTTCAGGTACGTCATATCTATATTTCAGTGTCGCAAGTTCGCCATAATGAGCTGCACGTGCACTATAGGCTCGTTGGTATCGCAACGCAACATACAATTCGATACGTGAGCTCATGGACAGTTTATGCACATATATCAGCGAATCTGCCAATACAACAGCATAGGTGCGTACCTATAGGGCTATTCAAACAACGTGTATTGAATGCATAGCAGTATAGCAGACTTGGACAAAGTGCGACCCGCGGGCCAAAGACGGCCCGCGAAGCTATTCTGTGCGGCCCGCGAAAGGTTGCTTGGAATCCAAAACATAAAACTTGCTTTGTGAATGACTAAAAGGCTGCATCAAGCGACAGGGAAATTCGTTTACTCTGGAGCCTGTTCCTTCATTAATATGCCACGATTACGCTGCCTACTACGTACCTCGCATGCGTAATCCAGATTCAAAATAAAGACAATTTGACAAAGTATGAGTAGCAATTAAAGTCACAAGAAATCACTATTTCCATACAGTTTAGTTTAAACCTTCTTTGTTGACATTGTAGCATCAAGGATATTTAGGCTGCACATGCACACTGCTCGGAAGGCAGCGACTAAGAAAATATGCTTTGTACCATTGCATATATATTTCAGTGCAGTGGTTCTGGAACTGCGGGCGTAAAAGCATCAGGAGGGGGCGCGAAGCCGAAGTTTATTGAATTTCTTTCGCGTCCCGCGCGACTAACCCCCAGCTTATAGGTATTGCTCCGTGCATTGTCCGACTTTGATATTTCAGAACTCTCTCATCAACAGCCGTAACCTAACTTGTATATATAGTTTGAAAGTTTATATAGTTTGAAATTTAACCCTATGTCCCAGAGCACGAAAACTAGATCCTTGATTACATATTTTGTCCGTGGTGCACAAGGCCGGAAACGGCGACACGCGCCACTTAAAACTCCTCATTAATAATAATAATAATAATAACAGCCGTAACCTTCCATACCATCAAACTATTCGTTGGGATTGCTAGCATTCAAGCTGCACTCATTAATATTTTGTGATATAATATTTAGGGGGCGCGAAATTTTTCACTATTATAAAGGGAAGCGTGCCTAAAAAAGTTTGAGGACCACTGTTTTAGAGTTTGAATAGAAGAACGTGGATAGGAGTTTAACGAGAGTTAAAAATGTATCACGTTTAACATTGCTTCTAATCATGACGGCAATTAGATTTTTTTAAATTAAATCTCACTTTATCATTACCTAACCTCAACACATTCATTGAGCAGCATTTATTATCAAAGTAATTCAGAAACATAATTAAAATACGCTCGAGAATATAGCTAAAAATTTCCACTCGGCCCGCCAACGTATTTCTTACTTCTCATTTGGCCCGCGGAGGAAAATATTTGCCCACCGCTGCAGTATAACATCGGGAAGATCACATCAAATTACAGGAAAATCAGGAAGATGCGTCGACTTATTGGTAAGTATAATGACTAGCACTGTCCGCGTGCATTAATCGGAATTCATTGAGCGCATTTTTTAGAAGGTGACTAGAATGCATCCATAGAGAAATCCTACATTGAAGTATTCAGATATTCGTGCGTTTGGATGTGTTGAACTATTACATCTAATTCGATGTTCATCATACTTCGATTCTATATACTCACTTACTCCAGTTCTGGGTATTTTTAGCTAATTTCGAACTTATATTGCGTCCGGGAAGTCATAGTCATATGCCAACACTGGAGCAGGGATTGTGCAGATCCAAAAATTACGACACACGAAATAGAAAATAGTATTGTTAAAACTGAGATGGCGACACTGTGAACACTTTCTTTGTGAATTCGGTCTTAGTCTACATCACAGATCCTCATGAGGTTGATGGATGTCCAATGTCTATCTTCCAATTCCAATGTCCTCATTAAATGAACAGGACATAGTTCGATTATAGGGATAATTCGAACCTGAATTTTCAATTATCATTTGGTTGTCTGCGACGTACAGTCAAGGCCAAGTTCCAATTCGTTTATATGTAGGGCGAAGACGTGATAGGGCAACTTGATATTCTTTTGGTTGAGCGTATAAGCATTCAACCTGCCTGTATTCATTCGTGAATCAGTAAAATATATCCAGACCAATTGTGTGACAGGATAGTTTGATTCGTGAAATATTATCCTTCGTTATAGTGCAGGTACTCATTATGCAGATCCACATAAAGGAGGAATTGCGGATGCATCAAAATAACTCCTTCAATAGACGAATTTGCATCGCAATTTGAGTGTGATGTGGCTATATACCGAGAAATTGGCCGTATTTTGTGAACGAGCTGTCGAGCGCTCTTCCGAGATTGGAATTACATTTGCGCTTTTGCTGCAGTGTATTCCGAGTCAATAATAAGCTATTCTTTTGGCAGTATGGCATTGCTTTTCGACGTCTTGATGGGTATGGAAATATTGAGCTTAAATACACAATGACAGGGTCTCTCTAAACGGGGTATGTAAATTGCTACGTAGCCTACTGCAGATCTCGGATTAGCTCTAACATAAACAATGAAGGTTACGTAGGCTAATTAGTCGAGCGTAGCGTTACGTGAAGGTTATGTGATTAGTGCTATTATTATCTGACTGCAAAATGATCTGCTGACTCTAATAATTTCTAGGACTATTCTATATAGTACGGTAAATTCGTATCCAGCAGTGTCAAAAATATGTATGGAGAGTATTTTACATTTACAGTTGTGACTTGACTTTTCAAGCATACGCAATGCGCATGATAAAGAAAATCTTCGTCCTATAGGCCAACGTTCCGTTGAATATAATTTACGCGTGTGCATTTCCAAAACACTACCCAAGAAATGATTTACTCGTGAAGTAGGTTCAGCTCATTCGTCGCGGAGAAATGAGTATATACATATTTAGTTTCGTGTTGTGTCTTTCAATTGAGTGCACGTTATGCATTGTTATTTAGAGGGGAGAGCCATATACAGATATTTCAAAATGGTACGCAGACACACAAAAAATGAGAATGTCTGCATTAGGACAGACTCGATACTTCTCAACGATATCTCAATTGCTGTCATTCAGACGCATTTGCATTTTTCTTTCAGACATAAGAGACAACCTGTCGTTGGCCACATTCACTCCCATACTTTCATATTGCATTGGTAGAAATATATAATTTGTAACCATGCCATTCTACGGTGGTGGAGATATGCGGATATGTCATAGATCTCTACACGGAATAATGTGGGGAAAGCTGCAAAGCTATGGAAATGAGATAGCGATTGTAAGTAGTATTGTAAGCCCTTCCGTGTCCTGCAATAAATACGCATAAATTAGAACGGAAACCCCAGAATAGCGTCAAATACAATGCACCGTGAAAATGTGATCTTTAATTTCTTGTAGATGTAGAAACTATACGAGTGCATGTATTCTATTACACTTGCTGACGATGCGCAAAATGTAATAGATGTGTGAAAATGACCAATCATTATTGTATCGCAGGCGGACTTGGATAGCTAGATTGTTCTAATTAGACCAGGGGCGGCCAACCCGTGGCCCGCGAGGTAATTCTCGGAATTAGTCATATTATCACAGAAATAAATTACCCAGGAAAGTTATTGTGAATTTTCAAAAATTTGATCAACCTGGCCGCGAAAGCTGGAACATTTACGACTAAAATACCAGTTCCGACACATTATTGCAATCAGGGGCCAGCCACATCTTCGTAGATTTTTGTATATGACCATCAAGTAGAATATTTTGTGGCCGATTTATTTGATTTCTTTCTTTTAGTATTGGTGTCTGAAAATCAAAGATTAAAAATACGCCTAATTTGCAGAATTGAGTCTAACTATATTCGCAATTATGAGAGAATAGAATGTGTCATGCAACATGCGACTTCGCGTGTGCACTCGCAGAAATATCGTCAGCGATGAAACCTTGGCACAAAATGATAGACGCATGTTCGCCGAAATCTTCGATATTGATATGTCCGAGCGCCGGTTAATCCTATCCTTGCCAAATTAGCGCAGCGGTATATATAATGGCGACCCGCAATACCTGCAAGTGACATTATTTTTGACCGAATTCATTCATTACCCTTGAAGAAATTTAGCGCTTCGCGTGGCTAGGACATGGTCGCACACAGAGTTTTCATGTCATAATTATTATCGATATTGATGCGTAGCAATAAAAATCTTGTTTTCCCCTTTACCTAATCCGATTCGCTCCTAATCTCTGGTTTCCTGAAAATGTTGGAGAATAACTGTATTGTGCGAAATGAGACCAGCTTGATGTACAGACATTTTTCATTCTCGTGCTCTTGAGAACTAAACTCTGATCTGATGTGAACTGAACTTGATGATTGCTATGTTTATTTCTAAGTCGAATTCAATTTCCTCGTTTTTGCGAAGTCAGTAGTTCTAATGCCAATGAAATTTGAAAATCTGTGTAGCTATATTTTTAATTCGAATCTGGGGAAAGCTGAACATTTTCTAGTTGTCCAATTCTTGTCGTAGGTGGACGCATCTGACGAGGGAAAGTCGATAACATACAGGGAATTGCTGGAGAATTCCAGAAAATGCGCGGCCTATTTACAATGTCTTGGGATCAAAAAGGGAGACTACGTTTCGATTTTCTCAGCAAACAGTCTCGAGTTCGCCTATCTGACGATCGGAGTAATTGGGTCTGGAGCTGTGCTGACTCCTTGCAAAGATTTTTACCAAGAAAGTAATACGAGCGAATAGCTGTGTTGAGATAATGATTAATGTTAACATTATTTAAAGACGAAATCCTTTATGAATTCGGCATTACCAGGCCAAGAGCGGTTTTTGTGGACGAGGACCGGCTTGCCAGATTGGATGCAGTGAAGAAGAAACTCCCATTTCTCGAGGTAATAATTTCATTTTTTCGGGCAAGTAAAATAAAACATTACAAACAGCCAGGCTATAACTAGTAAGCAACAAGGTTATAATGACTCGAGTCGTGACTCGACTTGAGTCCGATTCGAGTCGCTATTTTTGGTGACTCAACTCGACTTGAGTTTATCTGTGCACTGAATCGACTTTTACTCGAGTAACGACACTGTCGGCATTTCATCTATCAGTACTGGTACTTGAAAATGCAACCAGAAACTGTTAAAAGTGAGGAAAATCAGTATAATATGAATGTGAAATATTCGATATCACTAAACATGACTATAACTTCGTTCCATGCATATGGGTCCAATTTTATTGCTATAGTTAACTCATTAAGGCTCAGTAACGGCCCAAAAACGCCACTGAGTCGATTTGCACCATGTGATATGGTGGAAATATAGGGAAATCTCCGAGATTTCATTTCCAGTGTGAATTTCAATATATAATTGAATAGTTTATTCATATTGAAATGAACCCGAATATTATCGGCTGACACTCGTCAGGGGTAATCGTCAGCAACTAGTAGAGAATTGGAAAGAACATTGTAGGCCTATATCAACAATCGTATCACAAAATATGACGTCACCAGCATGAAAGAGAGGGTGTTCAATGTACTATTTTTCGGTGATACACGAACTCCTTTTGTTGACTTGTTGATTGTATACTGAAGTTCTGTACCTCCAAGAAGCTCTTCCAGTGTGAATTGTAAATCATGTTTGCAACGCTTTCCTGCAAAACATTCGACTTTCACACCCACGAGACTTGGTGCAAATGAGATAAATACGCAATAGTTACAATGCGATATGCCTGATATCATTGTGGGTTATGATAAGTGTGTCATCCGCATGAACAGAATCCAAATCACTGCATGGTTGTAGTCCCATTTCAATCGGTGTACTATATATATAACTCATTGAATCAACTGATATGGCTGAAAAGACAGAATAAGGCACTTGGTAGTAGGCCTACCACTGACTTGATCCATATGGACCTAAGCCTATTTAGTTGGCCACCTTTTTAGTTAGTGAATATCCTCCTCATCCGGATGATGCGTGGAATGTGTTATATTAATAAATCATTACATTGTTTCAGCATATTTTTGTAATTGGAAAAAGTAAAAGATACGTAACTGTCGATGAAATACTGGCAAAAGCGAAACCAGGTAAACATATTTCTTTGGGTTAAGTGGAGGTGTCAGATTCGGTTGTGTTATGGCAAGGTCTAAGGTTAAGGTTAGCGTGAGTCATTTTAAATGACTGACATATTTATACCATTCGAAGTAGTCCTGTAATGATTGTTTGACCCATTCGATTCGTTCAAGTACACCTCAAACGAGACTTTTAGTTCCGTGAAGTGATTGGGCGTGCTATATGACATGTTGAAAACGTCTGGGGCAAGTGTATGGTTTCAAACCTTTACATTCACATTTACATTCAGATTGTTGTTGTTTGCGGTATTCATGGTGTTTGTCGACTACTATGGTCATTTACACCAGGCCAATTTCTTCTTTTTTCATTCTCTAGCTGCCGACGTGTAGCACGGCCCACTCCTAGGCTTTTATAAGACACCGCTTACACCGTTAAGATGGCGTGTAGGAGCCTATATAGATAAACCTTCAACACTTAGGTAGGAATTCTGGAGTCGACATCGGTCGGACTCCAGAATTCCTACCTAAGTGTTGAAGGTTTATCTATATAGGCTCCTACACGCCATCTTAACGGTGTAAGCGGTGTCTTGGTGTTGCAGCGGTGGGCTGTACAACTACGCTATATGTCGCCACAACATTGTCACAAAGTACAATGAAATGGATATGGTCGGTAAAACACCAAGTTATCTCTAATTTAATGTAGAGTTGACATCATATTCTTATTGGTCCACACAAAAGGCATGCGTATTTGAGCTTCCCACATCATTAATACTGTTAATACTGTTTTAACGTCCTAATGAGTGATACTGAAATATTCTACCATACCATGCCCTGCACTCATGCGCACTCGATTTGTTCCTACCATATCTTCCAGTCTTGCAAGTAGTTACTTCTATACTTGCACTTGAGTAGAAATTTATGACTTTACCTCTATTTGCTTATCACTGATGACTACAACTGCGTCCATCCTCTGGCCGGTAGCACTCGACTCGGAAACGAATCGGTCAAGTTTTCGATTTTACCCACTCTAACCACAAATGTCTGACAGAAACATTAAAGGAAGTCGATATTGACCCACAAAACGACCTCGTCATCGCACCGTATTCCAGCGGAACAACAGGACCCCCTAAATGCGCGTTGATTGCTCACGCAGCTCTGCTTTTAACGATCCAGTCCCAATTGTAAGTCGGAATGTTACAAAACTTTTTCGACTCGTTATTTTGCGGTTTGAATGCGTTTCGCTCGTCAGTTACACAGGCGGAGGAGGCACGTTCTACGCCGACCGGGCCATGTATCACGCGGGGGGATTTCAAAGCATTTTAGGCAATATACTCATCGGAAGAAGAATAATCATGGAGAAGGAGTTTGTGTTACAGAAATTGTTCGAAGACATTGAGAAATATCGAGTGAGTTACAATTTCACGGCTGCTGTCAAGTGGAATATTCCCCATATGAAGAGTACCGCTGGTCGGCTACAATACAATAGTATGTTTTGTAATTTGCATTACTGTGGTTATATTATATTGTATATCAGCCTACTCATGGTTATAAGCACCATGAATATCAGATCGGCTAGCAATACATTTGCAGCCGACCAGTGTTCTAAGTTTTTTGACTTCGAAAGCTGTTGAGTAAAATTGGAAGCAGTCGCGGAACAACAGTCTAAGTTAGTGGTGCAAGTTTTCATATAGAATCACCCGTTATCTGTAAATCTGGTCAATTTGTACGCTTCCCTGTCAGATAACTGTGGCGACCTGCTTCCCGCCGACGGTAATTGAAATGATCAATGCGAAAGACGCGGAAGATTACGATCTGTCGTCCTTGAAAATGATCATCTGCGCTGGAGCTCCAATCGCATCCGCTGCTATAGAACAAATGAGGAAGAGATACCGTGTCACTTTTGTTGCGGGTAATAGTATTTGCGTATGATGCAATTTTCTATTTAGTAGAAGACAGGTGTCAAATAGGATACTTGACTATATAGCTGTATTAAAATGTATGAAAATTAATCACAGGAATAACTCTATCAACTAACTCGAACACAACGTAATAATACATGTATGACCTCTCTTCTAATACTTTTTTTTTATAAATGGTTCGTGGTGCAGGCTTGTACTGATACAGTTATGTTGACTTGGGCCAGGCCATCATTATCAGTGCGCGAGCCGCATGTTTTGAGAACTTTGCTGTAAAGCAGTGCTTAGCAACATTTTTCAGCTTACGACCCATCCTGTAACGCAAGTTTCATTGTGCGACCTACTATGAGATGTATGGTCGAACTAATGAGAACGTAATTCGACGCACCATGATTCGTTTGAGTAACAAGTCCAACTAGATGCCTAAAAGTGAACTTCCACGACAATTCGAGCAAACGAATGTATCGAGTTTAGACAAGACTATGCGAGATAGAAGATTGCAAACGAGAAAGCGCGCAATCAAGCAGTAATTCGTCTTTTACGTCGAACTCAAAGGGGTTCCGAGTATAGCTTGCGTCGCCGGAACTGTTAGCTGCTTATAATCGGGCATGATTGCATTTTCAAATTAACGCTCTCAAAGCCTTGTTTGTTTGTTTGTTTGTGGTATTCATGGTGTTTGTCGACGACTATGGTCAATGGTCATTTACACCAGACCGATATTCTTCATTCTTATTCCGTAACTGCCGACTTGTAGCGCGGCACACTTTTAGGCTTTTTTAAAGACACCGATTACGCGCATGAGATGGCGAGGATAGATTCCATTTATTAAAGAAAAAATTTACGCTCCGCGCAACTAGGCCCGAAATTCACACCGATTGTTCATCCCCTAATGTCAGCAATTTGGGCTCGTCCGAGAAACGATCGCCAAATACAAGCTATAGCAACTGGAAGCTTCCATAGTATGTGTGTGGGTGCGTCTAAGAATCGTATGTATAAAAGGGTAGTGATAAGATTGCCCATGGAAGGATGTACGGTTCTGCGAGGTGTTCCCACGTGGGAGCTTCCTAAATTCGTAAATAATTTCTAGCTACTTGGCGCTACGACCTTGCGTGTGAGCGATCTTTTGAATGGCGACAGCTTTTTCCGCCAGTCATGAAGTAACAGCAATAAATGTTGAAGATGTATAATTAAGCGCCCCCTGAAAGTTTGATGACACCACTACTATTATCTCTACCGGTAAAACTGATAATGAAAACGTAGTTTCAATATACAAGTGACAAAATATGATGAACCGATTTCATTAATTCACCATAAAAGATTTCGGGCTTTGCGCGAAGATGTCGACGTCCTAGTTTTCAACAAGCATAATATTATCACATCTCTTTAATATTATTATTAATTGTGAAAATGAGACAGAGCATGTTACGCAACTAAGATGGAGGGCAGTACTCGCACGCATATTGCGCCTGCAGGGTTGTTGCATCCGAACCACTCCGAAAGGTGAGGTCGTTGGGAAAGGCCCCGGAATAAGTGGAAGCCACCTCTCTAAGCGGCTCTGTGGCCTGCGTGTAGTCGATCCATAATAATAAGGAGTTCTTGGAACCGCAACGTATTGGGATGACTGGAGAGGCCACACCGCTGCATGTCTGATTTCCGGTTGATGCGGTTCGGTGCTACAGACGAACCTGAAAGCGACAAACGCGACTGCTGTCATGATTATAAAACTTGCCACAGACCTCATGCCGAACGCCAAGTATACGCTCTCAGCTTGGCGATTTCAAACCTGACTCTATGTCAAACTATTCCGCGCTGTCGAAGAGCCAGCAGCTTTCAAGTGAGTTTGAAATCATCGTGCTGCAGATACTAATCAGGAACACAACAGTCGCTTAACGACTTTTTTTCTGACGGAATGTCTGTAAATGTCTTGCGGGCATATCGTTTAAAATACCGGACAATATTTGGGGACGATTATACTCTCGAATATCAGTGACTGCTGCAGTCGTTATCTGCCAGAGAGATCACTAACGTCTCCACGCGTATCTGCAAACATGAACATATCGGGACGATAGATAACCAACAGTAAATGTGAACGCCGGCGGCGAATATTCCAAAGCTTGTTTTAACTCGACGACCGTATTGTACATATATGAATCCGTTCGCACGACGCATTATATAGTCAATTTAGGATGATAGGCCAAAACGCGTGACCGAAGACGTGGAAATAGATAAACCTCTAACACTTAGGAAGGAATTCTGGAGTCAACCTCGGTCGGACTCGAACCCGCAATCCATTGGTGTTGCAACTGTGGATTATACCACTACGCTATTAATAAGTCTCGTATTCTGATGCTGATAAGAGATGACAGACAGACTATTCCAGCAGAAGATTTATTAGTATATAATCCCAATTACATCTGTACTAAGAAACAATGCGAGAAAGCAAGATGACTGCACTACTGTGAGCGCGAGCGGCAACGTACATGAGCCACGGATATCTAGAGATAGATATCCCTGATATAAGCGGTCTTCACAACTCACGTTGTGAGGCATAACTTGTGAATTCACGTAGCTTGTAGCGAGAATCAGGATATTACAAATATCTCACTACTTCTCAAAGCCTTCGGAGAAAGGAATGTATTCCGATTTTAAGGCATGCACAAAATCACACTGTCCAACTTCACGCACCAATCAAATTGATTGTCATAAAATTAATTATTATGAACACGGGAACGTGGATTACGGCACTTATGGGCGCAAAAATAATTTAGAGGAGAGCGGGTATTTAGCCGTCTAATCGTGACAAGATAAAGTGTTTAGCATATCTGGCGAATTAACTATAGATAACTGAAATTTTAGAACACTCATCGCGACCCACATCAAATAGCTTGGCGACTCACCGGTTGGGAAGCACTGCTGTAGAGTATGGTTACCATAATTTGGAAATCTGAAAAGAGGACTCTTTTACAAAATTTTCAGACTTGCAATACCGGAGGAAAATCCTGAAACATGGGTGAATTTTTCCCACTTCGTGAGCGGTTGACTAAAAAATAGGTCAACTTACCGGTTCAAACCCCGAATTACAGTTTTTCATTCACATTATCAGTTGGTTGACTAAAAAAAAGGTCAGCTTTCCGGCTCAGCTCCCGAAATAGCCGCCAGACCGTTGCTTCAGTGCTGATTTACTGTATCTCAGTCGAATTTTGCCGTATATTTAACCAAAGTTCTCAATAAATCGGACATTTGAGCACTTACGAAAAAGTCAAAAAAGCATGGTTATAAATCATATGTGCCTACGTCGGCCTATGCTTTCCGGCGTCTTTGCGTGCGTAAGTTCTTTCGTACTTCATTTGTACTTATTGTAATTTGTCAAGCATCTTTTGGATTTAATGTTGCGTTTGATTTATACCGCAGTATAATTCAGAGGTTATTTTGTTTCCGTATACCTTCTTCAGAGTGTGAATACACGCACACTCTTTGACAATGTATATTGCTAATGTCACAATGGCATGCAGTACAGAGACACGTATATAGTGCGGGCCTGATATGATGTATTCAGGTTACGCGATGACTGAGGCCGGTTTCATATCTTACGGACCGATTACAGAAGCAGATCCAATGGGAGCCGCTGGTAAAATAGAATGTGGCGTAGAAGTGAAGGTAACTTTGTTTGAATCTGAATCGTAAGCGTTGTAGTCTAGTAATTTACGTTAATACGCAGATATCTGACGTGGAAACTGGAAAAGAATGCGAACACGGTGCTACCGGGGAGATTCGCGTTCGCAGTCCTCAGGTAAGACCAAAATTTGAACGAAATAATAGCAGGTGAATTTGTTCAGACTGTGAAGCGTATTGGATATCATATTTGCACCCAGTGTAACTCATAGGCTTGTTTGACTGTCTTTTCTGCTAGATAGAATATATGGTATTCGCTATACGGCAGTGGTCAGGAACCTTTTTCACCCGAAGAGCCAAATTGACCCTATATTTCCCATTTCAACTCCCAAAGAGCCATACATGTCAATCAACTATTACGTCACAATCGATAAATCGTGACGTCATGGTAGCGCAAATTCGAAATACCTACGTGAGATTCGTCATTTGCACCGTATTTTCTCTGTAAAAACTCGTACTTATCATGCTAGTTGACTTATATGAGTAATGAGTATACGAAACTTGATTTACATGGATATTTTGCAAGTTATATATTTTAAATTACATTGCACTTGGACGGATATGATATTTTTCGAAGCTTAAGACAATTAACATTTAGATTTCCAACAGACGTAGACACCAGTAAAAGTATTAATCTACTTTTTACACGCTTTTTACAGGCAATGCGTCTTTTGGTGGTGTTACATGGTATTCCTGATGGCTTTGTAGTCTGCTTGTTGATAATTGTTGAGGTTAAGCTTCATACAAAATTTGAGACTTCCGTCAGTGATACGAGATCGTAGGCTCGTCTTGATGCTATTCGTAAATGCGAGGCCCCATGATGACATACGCAGGTGGATCCAAACATGCTCACCATAACAGCAGTATACATAGGCTACCCACTGTAATGCGTGATGCGTCCGTGAGGTGGGGTTAGGGGAGGCACGTAGGGCAGTGCATCCCCAGTCTACTAGATTTTGAACATTTTTACTACCAAAGTCACGCAACTTGCTAATTTATTGTTCGAAAATAAAGCGTGAGAGGGGACGTGAGGCACGTCCGGACCATACCTTACCTGTGATAGCGCAATTAATCGTAAATATCATAGAATTTATATTAACTGATAATAATCGAATGTAATTGTCGCACTGATTCCGATTCGACTTTACAATTCTCAAAATATTTTGCGGTAACATAACGTTGAGCCACACGCCTACATTTTAACAACGACTACAAAGCTACGTTATCAATCAAGAACGTGGATAGCTATGCCGTTGTTTGTAATTTGAATTTTTAATTGTGAACTTCCACGGCAGTTCATATCTCGCCGAAGATCAGGAAGACAATATGTATTTGAAAACTGCGTTGTGCAATCCAAGATTTCATGGCAGGTACATCGAATTCAGGAATGGTATTGGTCGCCAGCGCGACATCAACTTGAATTTTAGAATTTTGAAAAGGGGATCTGTGCCCCTAACTCTGAATACGCCACTGAATTAACCTTTCAAATATATGTTTAAACTGTCACAGGAATAATGATACAGGTCGTGATGAAGATTTAATAGCAAGTTGCTGCAATATTGATAAATTAGGCAAAAATAAAATAAAAAATTCGCAAAGAGCCATATCTTATGCCCAAAAGAGCCATATATGGCTCGCGAGCCATAGGTTCCCGACTACTGCTATACGGGATCATGAACGGACAGAGGCGGTCAAATTATAGTGAGCGTTGCTACTCAAGTACAGAGGTTAAGTACCGTCGTAAATGTCTACTCAATTACAAAGTGAAATAGTCATTTCCAAGACATGCCATGACTATACTTAAAGTGTAAGCATAGAAAATGACTGTCGTAAAAGTACTCAAGAAAGTAGGCCTATAGATGCGGTTGACGCGTCGCAGTCGCAGTCGCATAGCCTAGGATATGTATGAATTACCCAAACAGGTCTTCATCAATTTCGCAAACGTTATATATTACCACACTTGGTTTACACTCTTCTCCTCACACAAGGTCACGAAAGGGTATTTGAAAAATGCCGAGGCAACTGCTACATTATATGATGAAGATGGATGGCTGAGGACTGGGGATATGGGATGGATCGACCAAAAAGGAAATCTCTGCATTACTGCTCGAATAAAGGAAGTTATCAAGTACAAGACACTGCAGGTTAACCTCATTATACCTTCTATATACCATTGGTTACGGACAGGACCGAAACAGCACTTCGTCAGCTCCCCTCCCAAAAAAAATTGGTCTTGGGGCCCCCATAGTGTGATAAACCAAACTTCGGGGGCTTCGCGCCCCAGACCCCCTTCAGCCTGTACGTTTTTACCGCTACTTATTAACGAGTTTTGTTGTACTGTGTAGTGGGACAGTTTATGACGCTAAACCACGGCGTGCGCGAAAAATTTCCATTATTCATGATTGAATCGGTCAATATGATCGGGAATTGCATATATATATATATATATATTGCTATCAATTACTTATCCTCTCTCTGCACTCGTAATCAGATTTACCGGTAGAACTGAGTGAGGTGTCTTGGAAACTGTAGGGCGGGTCCGAAGGTATAATGACTTCGTTACATGGTGATTTTCGTGACCCCTGTCGGTTATGTCAAAAGATATTGAAAATCGCCCAAACGTACTAAACTAAAAGACGCACGCGATTTCAAATTGGTATTGCTCTAGCGGCAAATAATTTGTCTCTGCGGGATTGCATTTGTCTTGTGAGGTTCAGATTGTCAGGACAGGAAAATTTGGCGCCAGACATTTAAGCGCCTACGGACAATTAAACACCAATGTGTGTATATATCGAAGTAAGCATACGGGCAGTCCTTTTCGCACAAGGTTTTCTCGCTGCTGATAGTTCTGGAACACTTCTCGGAATCGCATGTTACTGCTTCCCAATAAGAGTTAATCTATCAACGAGAATTACCGTCTCGATACTATTGTGTCACTTTGGAAGTCTTGAAACCTCGAGTGGTCGTATCGTAGCAATGGCAGCATACTAAGCATGTGGTGCAAAGCTACGCGCGTTAGTGGAAATGACATTTCTGCCCACAACATTGTCGCAAAGGCAATGCCATAGGTACGGTGTAAAATATACAGAATTACCTTGAACGGAACTTAGAACTGGCATTTTTTTCTTTTGTGGTCGCATAGAAGGTACATATTTAAACTTCCATCACTCCTACTCTTATGCTGTCTTGATGAACGGTGGTCTATATTGCACAGCCCCAGTTATTTATTTTCCGCACTTGATATTGCAACTTCGCATTCGCAGTTAAGGAATCAATGACGAGTTCGCAATCTAACCTCTTTTCTCGTCCCGACAGATATCTCCGGCCGAGTTGGAGTCGGTAATCATTCAACATCCGGGAGTCTCAGACGTGGGTGTTGTCGGGATACCAGACGCTATGTGCGGAGAAATACCGATAGCATTCGTGGTGCCCGCCGACGGAACTCTTTCGATTCAGGACGTGCACGATATTGTCAATAGTAAGGCTTGAGATTCTCTATGTCAGGGGTCAGGAACCTTTTCTTGTCTAAAGAGTGTGATCAGACTAGATGACCCTCACGGTCTTATCGATCATTCCTATCTAATACCGAATACTGTGCATGCATATTTTCTGTACCACCACAACTGCCGTGTGTTATGTATTTTGGTTTGATGAAAAATAAAGACTCTCTCGCTCTCTCATAATGGCCCAATATTTTCCTTGTGAACTCCCAAAGAGCCATACATGTCAATCAACTGTTACGTCACAATTGAAATTCCGTGACGTCATCGTAGCACTAATTCGACCTCACTACATTGAATTCGTCGCGTGTGCGCCACATTTTCTCTGTAAAAACTCGTAGGCCTACTAATCATGCTGGTTGCCTTATTTAGGCATGCGAAACTTGAGTTACGGGAACGCAGGTTTGTCCTTATGCTCCTTAAAATGGGAGAACTCATGATCACGTGCGCAGGTGGGGCTAAACATGGTCACTACAGCAGTATATATGTGTCTACCCACCAGTGTTGGGATCAAGTCACTACCTTCGAGTCACGAGTCATTTCGAGTCATTGCCCATTTCGACTCGAGTCAAGTCAAGTCAATCGATTTTCAAAGGTGACTCAAGTCAAGTCAAGTCACTCGATTTTCGGAGGTGACTCGAGTCAAGTCGAGTCAAGTCACAATTCAAGTCAAGTTGCCTTTTCGAAGTATGGGGCATGATAACGTCATTGCATTTTGCTAGCTGTCTGAAATACAGATTGAGTGGTCATTGATTATGAAAATATGAACGAATATAGAAGTAAGTATACACGCAAGAAGGCGCTGTATCTCTCACGTATACGTAGAACTGCTAAACCACAGTTTATAGTTACCAGCCAAAATTGAGAATAGATACGAATTGATAGGATGCAATACATTACCCATTTACAAATCGATATGATGCAATTCGAGCCTGCGCCAATGGTTGAGGACTATGTGAACTATACCCGAATTCAATTTAAATAAAACAAGAGGTTTGATTAAGGTAAAAACAGAGATTAATTACTTTACTATACTAGTTTACGACGACGTAAGCTGTAAGCTTCGATCACTTCGTTTGTGGTCAGTTTATTTGTAAGGGAACAATGGGGGCTCAGTAAAACGCACGATCATTAAATGATTGGTTGCTCTCACGGTTACACCAGCGTGTCACGAACAATCCGAGCATATGCAATATTCAGTGATTTTTATCGACACCGACAACTTGATGACTTGAAATTGACTCGTGAATTTTGCTCCGAGTCACGAGTCAATCCATATTTCTGATGGGCCGAGTCAAGTCAAGTCATTTTAGAAAAGTGACTCGAGTCAAGTCAAGTCATTCGAAAAAGGTGACTCGAGTCGGACTCGAGTCAAGTCGTGACTCGAGTCATCCCAGCACTGCTACACACTCTAAGCTGTGATACATCAGTGACGTCGGGTCAGGGTAGATATAAGTAAAGATGAGTGAACGAAAATTGTGAAACATTCAATTACTATTGGTATTTTCTGTCTGTGTTCATGAATGACAAGATTTCGAACATTTTTCTCCCAAAATTACTCAATTTGGACATTTATTGTTCGAAAATATAGCGCGAAACGTGAGTTGAGGCACTGACGGGCCAAGCCTCACCATTGGTAACGCAATTCATCGTAAATAGCTTACAATGTATTATAACTGATCTTAATCGAATGTAACTGTAACGATTCCGAAAATCTAAATACTGGTCGACTTCTCAATTCTCAGACTATTCGGTGGTAACATATAACGTTGCGCTACGCGCCTACATTTTATCGCGGGTACTAACGGAGCTACTTACCAATCGCGAACGTGGATAGCTATGACGTTGTCTGTAATTTGAGTTTATAATAGTGAATGTAACGTCCACGGCAGTGTTGGGATCAAGTCACTACCTTCGAGTCACGAGTCATCTCGAGTCATCGCACATTTTGACTCGAGTCAAGTCAAGTGAATCGATTTTCAAAGGTGACTCGAGTCAAGTCAAGTCAGTCGTTTTTTGGAGGTGACTCGAGTCAAGTCAAGTCAAGTCAAGTCACGAGTCAAGTCACAATTCAAGTCAAATTGAATTTTCGAAGTATGAGTGATCATTCAAATTCATTATATTTTACTAGCTGTGTTAAAGAGATCAATTTGTCATTGATCTTGAATCAAATAACGAATATAAAGTTAAATATTCATGCAAAAATGCGTTGTATCGCTCACGCACACGTAAAACTGCTAATAAAATAAGAAAGTAACTCTATAGCTACATCAGGGGTGTCAAACATACGATCCGCCAAATGATTTCATTCGGTCCGCGAAAACATTCTGAGTATAGGTTGAAAAATTTTATCCAACACATTTCTCGAATTTGTAGTAAGAAATACTAATAACAAATAGTCCTTCAATATAGCAAATTTCGAGTATGTTCATTGTTCATAGACCACATTATAACAACCCGACAGCGGAGTTGTGATTGTAGTTATCGTCAGGAGAAAATCGTTGACATTAACACCCAATTCCGAGAATGCGAAAAAGTGCATATATTGAGTTAAGAGTTGGTAATATTTTGGAATCATTTGACTGGTGCGGCCCGCGAGTGATCTGTATATTTGAATTCGACCCGCGGCGTCAGTTGAGTTTGACAACTCTGAGCTACATGCTACATTCTCTTATTATCAGCCAAAATATAGGATCGAATACGAAGCCTCGAGAAGCTGAACGAAATTGATATCGTACAATACACTAGCCATCTATACACATCCGTGAGGATATAAATGCATAAAATATATTTGTTAGATTTAAATCATACAAGAGGGTTGGTAAAGGTGAGCGACGTGCAATGTAAGGACAGAGCCGTCCAATAACCAGCGATACTTTGCTGTTAAATTAATCTGCTACTACGACAACGCAAGCTGTGATCATTTCGTATGGGTCAGTGTATTTGTGATGTAACAATGTAGTATTAGTGAAACGTACAATCAGTGAATGACTGGTTGCTCTCAAAAGTTACAACGGCGTGTCGTGAATAATCCGAAAATGCACAAAATACATTGATTTAGTCGATACCGTTTACTTGATGACTCGAAATTGACTCGTAAATTTTGCTCCGAGTCACGAGTCAATCCACATTTTTGAAGCGCCGAGTCAAGTCAAGTCAAGTCATTTTTGCAAAGTGACTCGAGTCAAGTCAAGTCATTCGAAAAAGTTGACTCGAGTCTGACTCGAGTCAAGTCATGACTCGAGTCATCCCAACACTGGTCCACGGCAGTTCATTTCGCGCCGTAGACCAGGAAGACAGTGCTATTTGAAATCTGCATCGTCATATCGTGATAAGTCAACGTATCGTACAATCCAAGATTTCGAGTCGGGTACATCGAATTCGCGAGTGATATTGGTCGTCGGCGCGACAGCAACTTAAATTCGAGGATTTTGAAGAGTGGTCCGAGCCCCTAAACCTGGAGGCAGCATTGTCTTTACCTCTGTAAAGAGGATGATTATTCTGGTTGTGATGAAAATTTACCAACAAGTTGCTGCAATATTGATCAATTCCGTACAAAGATAAATATTTGGCAAAAAGCCATGTCTTCTACCCAAAAGAGTCATATATGACTCGCGAGCTATAGGTTCCCGACCACTGCTCAATGTGCTTTGTAGTCAGAGGTGGTAGGAAGACATTACCAGAGGTGGTCAAAGTAGTCAAGAAAGCTACTCAAGTAGAAGTAGAAGTAGCGACGAAATAATCTACTCAAGTACGAGTAGAAGTACTTCTTCCATAAGCAACCTAAAACTACTTGAAGTAGAAGTAGAAATTACTAACTTTAAAAGTACTCAAGTAAGTAAGTAGTTGTGAAAACGATCCTAATTCGTTCGCATGGATTGTAAAAAGGTGCAAATTGAGCTATGCGAAAGGTGACCAGCTTGATTCATATTGATGCATACCAGCAGGTATCCAGTTTACGATAGCATAAGCATTCGTCCACATCATAGGATGAAAATGATAGTATTGTTATGGAAATGCGATACTTATCCTCTGTTTTCTTGAACAGTACGTTTTAGAAAATAACATGGTATGGCGCCATCCCCCATATTATAAGGCCCGTAGTTTAGTCGAAGAACAATACGGAGAAGTTGTATAGGATACGGTGTGAACACTTTGCGCGATTAGTAAACATTGATAAAAATATGGGGGACCGTAAAAAAGCTGTATTGTGTAGCTTTATTTCCGGAAATTAAAGGCATTACTACACTTGCTTTTATACTTCAACATGTATTTTATCCAGACAAAAGAACTGATAATTATAACTCAAAGTATATGATACTGGGAATTGAAAATAAAACAATACTACTTCTAAAAGCGAAACACGTTTTTCATGCCTTCAGTCCAGAAAGTTTCAAAGGCGGCATGCTAAAACAGCACTAAAACTAACAAAAATGTCAGAGTTCACTTTTCCAGGTTATGACGTGCCATGGACATGCTAGATTACGATATGGCAAGTAAATGATAGATTGCGAAAAATCAGTTTCAAACGATATGATGAGCCATATGTACTGTGATGAATTATTTCATATGGGCGAAGGGCGACAATGTGGTGTGAACGCAGGGATATCTAGTTCTAGATATCCCTGTGTGAACGGAATCACGCCAACCCGCTACCTAAATTATATTCATCGATACTTTCGTGAAATCATACTGGTAACGCCGCATCCACTGCGCGCGAAGCGCGACGAAAATTCTGGGCTTTACTTAACTTTTATGAAAATTAAATGTGGATGCTCCATGAAAACAGCCCCGAAATTCCTCAGGCTATATTCCTGATTGGAAGATTGAACTACTTCTACTTGACAAACTGAAAATAGCGAAAAGTAAGTAAGTAGATCACAAAATATTACGAAGTAGAAGTAGAAGTAGCGAAAATCAGCTCTACTTGAGTAAGTACCAGAAGTAGAGGAAAACTACTTGAGTACTTCGAAAAAGTAGAAGTACTTCGTTACTGACCACCTCTGGACATTACTCTTAAAATTTCGTAGGGTGAACTGTCTAAATCGCCAGTTCCACCTCCGTCATCAAGGGGAATCTTGCAATTTAGGAAGCCTGGACCGGCCTGACCCCAATATATATCTTCAAACTACAAAGGCCTACTTCAGTAGGCTATTTCCCGAAACTCGTGTTTCCGGCTTCAACTTAGAGTCGTTCTGACATGCCATGATAATCGCTATTCCTAGATGCAGGTCTACTTGAGTCTAAATTCAGTGCTTTGACCAATTCGGTCGGTAGTTAGTATCTTCACGCTTGTAATTTGTAATTTAAGGAAATTTGGCCGATTTCAAGCAACTGCGGGGCGGAGTGCGATTCGTGAGCTCGATCCCGAAGTCGCCGACTGGGAAAATAGAGAGAATCAAGCTGAAGAAAATGTCGGCAGTTGTACCGCCATAGGCATACCGTGCACACTTTTACAGCGGTGTTTCTAATTCACACATATACGTTTTGCGTCTCCACCGTCCATCATCGAAAACGAAGTCGGCCGTATCGGATTTGATGAATTCGCTCGTTGCCACGACAATAAACATGATCATTGATCGCGAGCAGAAAAGTAGTCAGCGGTTCAGAGATACAGTAGCCTAGCAGAGCCGCGAGTGCATAGCATATTTCGAGAATTCCACAGCGGTCTGATTCTGTTCAAGCGCGCTGAGCAAAGCAACTTGAGGCAGCGCTGGGAGCGATAGAGTTGAAGTCTAACATAACATAACATCGTTGGGTTATATTTTTGTCTGAACAAGTCACACACAATGTACGGTGCGATAAGACACAATGCGATATCGTGAACAGATAGGAGGATGTCGAACGACACGCATCAGTAGCGATCCTTTACTCTAACATCCACCTCGGCCTAGAGTGCCCGATGTCCCAGTTCTTTTCGATGTTGATCTTTTTTGAAGCCGCGGCCCCTTTCTACTAGTTCTTTCCATTCCTTGTGAGTGTTTCATTTCGCCGGGTCTTGTTCTGGGCTTTTTGTCGCCGCAAGGACGGCAACGGTGGGGGAAGAGGAGCCCAGATAAACCTCCGACGGGAATCGAACCAATCTGGCGAGCGCTTATCGTTACCACTGCGCTGTCTTCAATATGAATATATTTTTAATTATATATTGAAGTTCTGTACCGCTGAGCAGACTTGGACAAGATATTTCTAATGTAATTTCTGGTTTTCCTGAGCATGTTACAGAAGAACTGTAGCCTATAGTGCGAAAGGAACGAAGCTCGCTGTACTTGCCGTTCTCATGCTTTTGAGAATGAGCTCACCAGGGCTTTGGAGCCGGAGCCCCGGAGCCGTGCATTTTCAGCGGAGCTCTACATAAAATTCAGGTGGAACCGGAGCCGGTTGTTTGGACGGTAGGTCCGGCTCCGAATTATTTCATAAGATGCTTGTGCTTTTACTAATGGTTGAATTCACATAATCTTACGATAATCGTTCACAAGATTAAGACATCTTTCCTCGTTGGCACTACATTTTCCAACTAACCAGTAACCATGTTCAATGTTCTTACATAGGCACCAAACCTGGGTGCTTAATCCGCGCTTAATCCGTAATTACTTGATCACGGGTAATACCCGCTATTTCGTTTTCAGCACAACAACGATGGCCGATTGTGTGGTTCGAAAAAGAATAAAAACCATGCATGTCGCAAAACGGGATGCCTTATGTGAGCTGAACAATTTACCTTATTAGTAATGTAATGAGACGAATATATAAGCGACGCCAGAGAATAAAAACGTGATCTTGTCGCACAATTCGATTTGGAGGCGCTCATGCCGCACGCCAAGAAACATCGTGTCTATTCTGAATTGGATGAGCAAATGCACGACCTTGGTTGATAGTTTTTTTAATCGTAGCGTCAAAGTGGACAGTGTGTTATCGTTTATGCCTGCGAATTGAAATTCATTCCAGCGTACGATCGTTTACTCCAGTAGCGATTTTGGCACGTAAATAGGGAAATGCATCGAAGCAGCCCTGATCACTATATTGTCGCGATGCGAGCCAGTCAATGGCCACGCCCTGGTGTTGAGTATAAGAGGGCAATCAGTGATTAAATGCGCGCTTTCCAATTTGTAAACGTCAAGTTTGCGTATTTATTCTTGTCGGCTAGATATACTCGTATTCTTGAATTGTCGCGCAATGTCACTTGCGAGCATGCAGTTTAATTGGTTACTGACTTGTACGACTTACGTACATGTACACTGTACACAGTTTTACACTATACAGTGTACGGAGTTGCAGGGTTCCAGGTTCATTGAACTTTCTAATATTGATGCAACACCAGGTTCTCAGTGGCACTAATTCTGAGTTTATTCGATTCGTTTTGAAGGGGAACCTATATTCCACTAAAGTTAATCGATGACGGACGGACCGGTAACGAACGCACCAATATCGAATCTCAAACCATTGGGTATATTAGGTAAAAAGTAGATTTCTTCTGATAAGGTCGCGACATGCGCTCATCTCTCCAGTTACAATTGAACAAATCGCACCATTTCAAGGTTAAATTGGACATGTGTGGCTTGATATTAACGAGCGCAGTACCGGTATTAAAACGTCATGCCACCGTTTTAACGCTAAGCAATGTGCAGGACTGCGTGCAATGGCATGGAGTATAAAATGCGTTCTCGTGCGGATATGACGTCATCGACAGACGACCAGTGTTGGGATCAAGTCACTGACTTCGAGTCACGAGTCATTTCGAGTCCTTGCACATTTTGACTCGAGTCAATTCAAGTCAATCAATTTTCGAAGGTGACTCGAGTCAAGTCAAGTCACTTGATTTTTGGAGGTGACTTGAGTCAAGTCGAGTCAAGTCAAGTGAAGTCACGAGTCAAGTCACAATTCAAGTCAAGTTGCGTTTTCGAAGTATGAGGCATGGTTACGTCATTGCATTTTGAAAGCTGTCTGAAAAGATTGAGTGGTCATTGATTTTGAACCGATGAACGAATATAGAGTTAAGTGTAGACGCAGGATTGCGCTGTATCGGTCACATATACGTAGAACTGTTAAATTACGTAACTAATCGCATAGACTCAGTTTATAGTTACCCACCAAAATAGAGAATAGAGAAACGAATTGAGAAGAAGCAATACATTAGCCATTTACAAATTGATATGATACAATTCGAGCCTGCGCCAATCATTGATAAGTATATAAACTATAATAGAATTCAATTTCAATAAAACAGGAGGTTTGGTTAAGGAAACAACAGAGAACAGAAAGAGACATTTTGCTATTAAATTACTTTACTATACTAGTTTACGGCAGCGTAAGCTGTAAGCTTCGATCACATCGTTTGCGGTCAATTTATTTGTGAGAGAACAATGGAGGCTCAGCAAAACGCACGAGCATTGAATGATTAGTCGCTCTCACGGGTTACACCAGCGTTTGGCGAACAATCCGAAAATATGCAAGATATACAGAGGTTTTATCTGCGCCGATTACTTGATGACTTGAAATTGACTCGTGAATTTTGCTCCGAGTCACGAGTCAATCCACATTTCTGATACGCCGAGTCAAGTCAAGTCAAGTCATTTTAGCAAAGTGACTCGAGTCAAGTCAAGTCATACGAAAAAGGTGACTCGAGTCATCCCAACACTGCAGACGACACGAAGTAATTATCACGTCACAGGACTTTGCATACCCCCATAAAATGACGGTTCCTTGCGACGCCTACAACCGAACTATAGTTGCCGGAGCAATGCTTATCAATGAGCTCCGGAGCTAATTTATGATAAAAGAAAACTCCGGAGATGGAGCAGTTTAAAATTTACGACTGCTCCAAAGCAATGTTCCCTCTAATTTTTGAAGAGTCTGCGCACACTTACCAACTCACTGCGCAGACTCTCGGACAATAGTGCGTAAAGACTAAAAAAAAGGTCATCACTTCGGATTTTTTGTGCGCAACTAGGATTTTCTGTGCGCAGATACCAGAGATGAGCGGATTTGAAATTTCTATGTCCTAATCCAATCCAAATCCGAACCTTCAAATCCAAATCCAAAACCTAATCCATAACTTTTTCATATTCAAGTCCATGTCCAATCCTAATCCGATTCCAACTGGAAATTCAGAAAAAATACTAATTTATGTAATGGAGGGATTCGAAAATTTTCTTTCACAACCAACGATTCACTTGATTCAAGATAACTTAGTAACTATAAGTACATTAATAACTGATCTGAATAAAGTTTGTCGCCATTCGCCACACGACATTTCAATCTCCCAGAAAATAGGTAAATCCAATCCAAATCCTAATCCGTTCCGAAAAAAATGTCTAATCCAAATCCAATCCAAATCCGACAAAATTTCACAAATCCTGTTTTTTCAAAACCTAATCCTAATCCATGCTCATCTCTGGCAGATACCATGTCATCACTGCGCATTTGCGCACGTGCGCAGCTTAGAGGGAACATTGCTCCAAAACCCTGCTGAGACTAATCTAACCCAAAGATGAGCATGGATTAGGATTTGGGAAAACCGGAGCTGTGAAATTTGTCGGATTATAATTGAATTAGGATTTCAGGTTTTTTTAATGGATTAGGATTGGATTTACCGATTTTCGGGGAGATTGATGTCCTGAGGCGCATGGCGACAAAGTTTTTCGTCCTACCATAGATAACTAACCTACGGATAGATACGCAACAGCCGTCGTCACGCTTTAATGCCCGGAGGAAATTACTGCTCAGCAATCAGAGTTCATCATAATTGCTAATCCCATAATAGCTGACGACCCGTGTGCTTAAATTCAATAAAGTTGATCTTATTTGAAAGCTACTGTCGCACTGATTCCGAAAATATACATTAAGATCTAATCAGGGCAATGCAACTCCCTTGAAATACACCCAAAAGTCTGAAAATCGGCGTTGTTCTGAACAATCGCAACCACGCAAGGGCCATTGTTATGGTCATCGTGCTGCGTCGCTGCGATTGTTTAGAACAATGCCGATTTTCAGACTTTTAGGTGTATTTCAAGGGGGTTCCATTGCCCTGATTAGATCTTAATGTATATTTTCGGAATCAGTGCGACATTATTTTCCAAATGAGATCAACTTTATTGAATTTAAGCACGCCGGTCGTCAGCTATGGGATTAGCCATTATGTTGCGTTCAGATTGCTGAGCAGTAATTTCCGCTGGGCATTAAAGCGTGACGACAGGTGTTGCGTATCGATCCGTAGATTAGTTATCTATAGTCCTACCAAGGTGACTTTGCATGTACTTTGGCACTCATTATGCGTTTTAGTTCTTTTTACAGAATGATAGGCATAATATGTGGGCTTTCAAAGACGAATTCCGAGTTTATATCGAATTAGGATCAGAGATGGGCGGATTCCAAAATTTCGGGATCCGAATCTATCCGGATCCGGCTGGCAATTGGAAATTCAGAGTCCGAAAAAATCCGGCTGGTGAATGTCCGGTTCGGAATCCGAAAAAATCCTGCCAGAACAATGCTAATTAATCATATTGCAGCAAAAAAAATCCGGCTTAAATCCGACCGTCACCCCAAATTCAAAATCCGGATCCAGTCCGGCCCGGTAAAAAATCATTGAAATCCTGCTCCGGCTCCTGAACCGGACTGTGGCCATCTCTGATTAGGATACACAAAATTTCTGGATTAGGACATAGAAATTTCCAACTCGCTCATCTGTGACCTAGTCCCAGGACCGTAACTGCCGTACCCTAACCCCCATGCCAAAAATCTTCATTATTGGGTACCCTTCCCCAAGAAGTACCCGAGAGCGCCCAAAAGAAGTGGAACCTCGTTCACTCAGCAAACACAATCGCCAAACGCGCAAATCGTCAATTCCATTTAATCCGTCAAAATACGATACACGAAAAAAGAATGAACATTTCTATATCATGAAAGAGTAAGTCACGACCAGCTCGAGTCACAGTCGCTATGTTGCTTGCCTCCGTAATGACCGCGTAACTAGTTAGTCATGGCAATTCGTTTCCGTTCCAAATGAGTATGCAGGAATTCGACTGAGCAAACCTTGCCTTGTGGGTAGAGATATATGATATCTTGAACACAACAGGAGTACAGCACCCAGAAAACTACATTGCGCTGATGTTTGGTGTGCTACAAAGCGACACTTTAAGGTCACACGACTTCCTCGGGATACACAGTTCGTTTACAAATCGCATTTCATTACGAAGGCAAGCTTGTGTCTACTGCGAGACACCGCACAGTACACCGACACATTTAAAAGTACTTTTGCCCAATCGGCGGGCGAAAAGACACACACATCTTCACGACGTACTAAAATTGGCAGTTGAAGACAATCTAAAATAGATTGATGATAGATTATAATACAAATATCGTAAGAAAATCACAAGCTACACGGCTACTCAGCATTGTCTTTGGTGAAAATGCGCTAGGCTAATTGACGCAGTCTCGGTTTTCACAAACAATCGGGCATTTGTCAATGACTAGATCCATAAACCGAACTTTCTCAGCTTAAACTAGCAATGTTGATAACTATGACACAGTTTTTTCATTGAAAAATTGGCATTACGGTGGAAAATAGTGAAATTCCTCGTGAAACTAATGAATTTATGTACCGATTTGCCTCAAAAAGCCATTGCTTTTAGTTATTTGATCGGAACACATCTGAAATCTAACGATAGAATGAACTGTGGGATATGATTCAGCACGGGGTTGTTCAAAAATAGGTTTTTACCTCGAATTTTACAGTCTATAGATATGTGAGTTTGGTCAAAAAAAATTTGTTTAGCCCTTACAGTTTTGCTTCTAGAGTTTAGAATTCAACCCAGTTTTTGAGTCATTATAACAATTTTATCGAACACCCATTAAATTGTTAAGAAAAAGTTACTTTAAAGAACACTATTAGACAAGTCTTAATGTAACTTACGCCATGTCCCATTTATATCATCTGACTGTAATATCACACTTGGAAAAACACCAATTATAAATACTACACCAGATCTAGTATCATCATTCTTAATTACCAGGTTTGTAAGCAAGGTAAAAATGTGTGATATCACATTTAAACCATTGCGTTTTATCTAACACTAGATATTTGAATAACCAAGTCCAGCCCTGACAATTAACTAAAACCAGATTAACAACTTACGCAAGCCATGAGTAAGTAGATCAGCAGGAACTTAAAGTCAGGAACCGCACATCACAAAATCGCTACTTAAATTGCCATTGGCACACGGATTTCATAATAAAACGAATGTATAACGGAAGATGTGTTTGGTATCGGGAAGTAGACAAGGAACCTTTCACGCATCAGCACTTCTAAATATCGAACAAACGACAGTGGATACTAATCTAAACACAACGTGAAAACTGCGCGACAAATATGATAGTATTCTAGCGCAAAACAATGTCTATTATGATAATAGTATAAAACAAAGCAGCATCGAGGGTATAATAGCGAAAAAGCGATCAAATTCAAGCAATGCGTCATGCCAAGGCAAGAAATATATTAACATACGCCTTGCGTTGTTGCCGCACAATATATTAATGTAACATGAGTCCGTGGGGTCGCTTTTGTATATGATAACCTTGGTCAAAATATAACAGGCTTACTAAAAGGCCTGCTTCATATAGATATATTTAGATCTGCGAATTTAATTTACGGTCATATTTTCAAAGTAGTTTAGTACGTTGAGTTATAATCTCTAATAATTGTCGGTAGTTATTGCTTTACTTTCAGGGCTGGGCAATATCGAGTATTCGAGAATCACTCGTTATGACGTCACGACAGTCAGCACGTGTTCCTTTTATGCGACCACAAAGAATATTTCACTGGCCTCACTACGGTATCGATGATCTGTAGATAGTGTTTGGTAAACAAATCCGGAAATGTGCATTTTCCAAGTCAAACTGGACATTATTTCCTTTCTAATTGTGCCCGAGATACAAATTTGAACCTTGTAATTCATTTTTACTGCGTAATAGGACGTGATGAATGGTACTCAATTACTCGGATTTTAATACTTGAATTTCAATACTCAATTCGGAATTAAATTGGTCGTGTACTCAATTGTCACCCAGCCCTAACGGTAAGACTTAATAAATTAATAATGTATTCAAAGTCGTGATGTAAATTTTGGGGCGTGGCCAAAACAAAGATTCGCAACCAAAACTCTTTCGGGAAAACAATCTATATTGACCCAAACTTGGGTCAAATCTATTCAACTCCGTTTCAAAGTACCGCGCGCCCGCACCGCACTGCTCGTATAAAGCTACATTGCATGAAAAGACACGAAATTATTGTTTAAAAAGAAACGTAAGGCACAAAAAAACGCGCGGCGCCAATCGCGTCGCGATGTCACGCCAAATAATTGACGATGTATATAGTCTTCACCTTGCCAATAACCGCATGTAACTCGGTGTTAGTTGCCTGAATGCCTCGACAGGCGTTCGCAAGCGAACTTCATGGTGTTTTACTTCAAGAGGGCGCGTATGTTTGACCAATATCGGCCACAAGTCAGAAGCCGTGCCTCGTTTGATTTTGTCTTTAGCTGGGAGAAACTTTTGCCAAAAACGGGCCGTCTTCGCTTTTCATTTTCATATCCAGCGTGCCGCCTGTGAAAACGATGATGTTGTGAAGACTATTGTGGTGGTTTTGTTCTCAATTGCAGACCGTAAGAGGTTCAACACCAGGGTTGTAATGACTCGAGTCACTAACACAATGACTCGGACTCGACCCTCTATATATCAAACAGATTTCATAATATTACCTGAAGAATTTCGAGACAAGTTTGCAAAGTTGCTCATCACCGCGATGGGAGTGTCCCCCGTGGCCTGTGCCACGCGGTGCTCGACCAGGTAGAACATATACTCGTCGTAGAGCAGCCTGATGAGGTGAAAGCTCCCGAAGCTGGCCGCCGAACGCAGGGTCAGGTCCCTGATCACCATCGAGCTGAAAACGCAGACAAAGAGATTGTCGGTGGCTGAACCGGATGGTAAAGTAGCACATAATGAAGTTTATAGGTCCGGTTACTTATATTCGAATGAAATATAATTCAAGTTCATATAAGGTGACTTTCATTTGAGTGATAACTAATTAGATTAGGCTAGGACGGTGTTATTTGAGTGGATGTTATTGAAATTGGGCTGGGTCACTTTCGTTTGAGAGACATTACCAACGATGGTCATGAGTCAAAATTAGGTGGGTCAATATTGTAGAGTTAGGTCAAAAAATGTCAAAATTGTTTACAAAGTTAAAACTTTTTTGCGACCTGCATTTCGTTTGTATCGTTGATTTTGCGCTGTCGGTGAACTTATCATTTGACATTCCACAGCTTGTAGCTTACTTTACAGGCCTACCGTTGTAGACGGGCCTTTGTCTACTCATTGTGAATCAAAAACATTCAAATGAAACAAATAGGTTGACATGGTGTTATGCTCAACGTATTGCAATATCCTAACTGAAGCAAGACTGCGTGGGCATTGGTTCTTATATCAAGAAGCGCATCATGAAAAATTGTGACGTAGGCACCATTGCCAGAATGAAGCAACACGGTTTGTCATCAGCAGTGTACGCACAACTTCAGTGTTGTCAGCCAACAACTGCTGCCGTTGAACGTTCTTTCTCCATTCTTGGTAAGCTACTTTGTAAGGACAGACACTTTCTACCCGAGAATGTGGAAAAGTATCTTTCGTTGAACTACAACAACTTTTAATTACTTCTACCATAACGTGTATTATAACTACTGGAATTCTTCGTAGGGCCAGATTTCGTAAAGACAAAGTTTTTTCGTGTAAAAATGTGTCAGCATTTGCGCCGAAAAAGTTTTTTCTTTGGGCCAAACTACTTCGTAAGGACAGACAGTTCCAACCAGAAATGAAGATAAGTAGTACAATTCTAACGTAACGTGGGGAAACACCTAATTCGAATACCTTAGGTCAAATTTGGTCAAAATCAAGATTTTTAAGGTCAAAAATTGATTTTTGAGGTCAAAATCTTCCGTTTTTTTAGGTAAAAAAAATCGCCCTAGTCTGTGAATGTGATAGTTATCAGTATTAAACGCACGGCTCAAAGATCAGACAATAGTCCCGTTCTAGCCAAGAGTGACAAATAATTCAAACTACCAACCGTCAACGACCAACTACTTGATTTTTGAGCAGTCCTAGTTTTATTTCTAGTTGCGGATTCTGAAAATACAGTAGTTGGTACAAATCTGGCAAGAACGATTCTACACATAAATCAACAAAATCTCAAAACCCTCCCCACCTGTAGAAGCACCACTTCAACAGGAACTGCCTCGCGGCTTTAGTGATGTCTGTCGATATCTCGTGCGGCTTGAGTATCTCGATCACGACAGAGTCCAGCCACTCCGCCCACTGCTCCAGGCTCCTCTGCTCGGACAGGGCCTCCTTGAACTCGGCCTCCAGACGCTTCACCACGGCACCGTCGCACTGGCACACCCAAGAGGCTTGCTCCTGCGAAATCACAATTTCAATTTGGGAAAATTGTTTGAGAAGTGATTTGTGTTGTAGGCGGAGATCACCAACTCCGTAAATAAAGGATTGAAAAGTATACAATTAATTAGAAATTGATATTGAAAAAAACCTCGGTATTTTTAGCTTATACTCGTCAGGGTTGATCGTCAGGAGTAGAGAATTCGAAGTCACATTGTATTGTATTAATTGATTGATAGAACCAAAGAGTCTCTTCAAATATTGAAAGTATATTTTGGGTCGTTAAAACATCAATGATCGGCCAGAAGACGTTTACTTTTACCCAAAGACACCGTCTCTGGCCAGGGTTGTAATGACTCGAGCTCGAGTCATACCTCGAGTCGCGATTTTTTAGTGACTCGATTTGACTCAAGTCATTTTTACAAATTTGAAAATGACTCGACTAGAATCATTCATGTTATTACTCGAGTCAAAGCGGTCTGCTCATCCTAAGACCTAACAAGCTTACCTGGACATTGGAGAAGTCCACCCTGTTCAGATCGGCCAACATCTGTGTAATCTGATTGCCGTTCTGCAACACGGCCCTGGCAGCCTGCGCCAGATGGTTCAGAGATGTGTACCTGCGGAGGGTTTGCGAGAACGCAGACACCGCCGTGATCTGTCGACAAAACGTGACGTTACGATGTAGCAATCACACAAAAATGACACATTTTTCACATCAATCACTCATATTTTTTTAAGGTAAATAAAGTCAAAATATTCCAATCGTACTAGTCATAACGTAACGATGGGAATTGATACCCTGCGTCTGAATTAACCGCAGAATTGTCCACATTAACAGGAGCTTTTCTCATGCGATGTTCACCGCCCTAGCATTTTGGCTCCATAAAACACCACAATTCCAACTTACCTTGATTTGAACCATACACTCGGGCATGGATCCTCCGTTCAACGCAGAGTTCAAAGTGTTGTCGAGACCTTTGGCAAAGTTCCTAATGGCTTGCGTCAAGGCGCCTGCGGAATGAAATAAGTTACGACACCACATTGCGCAAACGTTCGTACAGTAGGGCTGTTCAGAAAGAACTTTTTTTGTCATATTTCACTGGCTACATGATAAAATGGTTGCCTAAAAACGGTGCACACCAACTTTGGCTCAATTCCAACCTATAGAAGCATCCCTAAAGAAAAGGTTTTGGACATATTTATTAAAAATTTGGCTCAATTCATACCCGTAGAAGAGACATTATTTATTGGACTACGAAATTTTGGAATTTTTTAGGCTGCACGCTATACTCACTAGGTATCGGCCTTAAAACGTCTGGAATCAACACGTCGACGAGGCTCTGATACATGAGATGGTCGCATTCGCCCACCCATTTCTGAACGGGCGGCCAATTGCAGAGTACGATCAGCTTGTCGTGAGGTAGCTTGCTCTCAAATTCGTCCGTTCTGAAACAAATTAAAATTATTACGATCAAGCTAAAGGTCAGAAATCTTGGGCATTGGTTTCTAACTTTTAGGATGCTAATTTGGCAAGAAAAAGGGTTAATTTCAAGAGTCCGTCAGTGCAAAAGACCACGATACTTAGCCTAAACCAGCGGTTAATTTTGAGGGTTCAGTAGCGAGAAGGATGTCAATAACTACCCCGAACCAGCGGTTACAATATTTGATGGGTTGATTTGAACGGCAAAAAGGTAAATGCTCGGGTTATATTGGAAAAGGATATCAAAAGTTAGCCGAAACCATCAGTAACAACATTTGGGTGCGTTAATTTGGAGAGCAAGAAGTTGGTAATAATAGCATCGGATTCACCCAATTCCAAACAGAATAAAAAACAATCAATAAATAGGTATAGTCATAAATAAACTAGCTACTGACTTCAATCTATATTCCAGGGTTGTATTGACTCGAGTCACGGTTTTCTGGTGACTCGACTTGACCTGAGATATTTTCTCATAATACGGAAATGACTCGACTTGAACTCAAGTCATTGCGCATGACTCGAACCGAGTCATACGACACGAGACTCAGACGGCCAAATCCGACATTTCATTGTCATTTCGAACAATAGTAAAGTCACCACACTATTGGGATTTTGTCTATTGCTACTGGTAATTGAAAATATGACCAGGAACTGTTAAAAGTGAGGAAAATTTGTTAATTATAAATGCGAACCATTCGATATCACTAAACAGAGTTATAAAAAGTGGGTTTAACAAGACTTTAACTGGAAACTGAGCAGTCAACACAATGACTTGGACTCGGACTCGAGTCAAAACTATAAAAGTGAGATTAACTTGTGACTCGGAGCCTCATGACATGGTTACAACCCTGCTACAATCCAATACAAAATTACAATACCAATCCCAACTTTTCTTCGCTTCAGTTTTATTGTAAATAAACGAAGTCAACACGGTATTGGATGCATTTTTTAACTTCTGCGTCATAAGTTTGAGTTACAAATTACATTACAAGTTCTACTTGAAATATGTCACATTTTATATCGACAGAAAACATCTGACCATCCGTTCAAACTGGTAGGCCTCTCACGAAAAGTAGGCTCCATAAACTCACAAGACTTCCGAGGGATCTAAAGGTTTACTGCTGCGCCAGAACGCGTGCCACAGCTCGTCAATCATTTGAAACTGGAGCGTAACAACGATGTCGAGCAGGCTGGAGCAATGGTCTCGGTACAGATCTTCTAGAGCGGAGATATCGTCCTGAAAATAAATGCAAAGTGTTACTAAATAGACAGGATCAAGACTAAAAACAGAGAGAACATGAAAAATTGTGTTTAGATTTAAAATCTTTGAGATATCAGATTTGATATACCGGTACAATGGAATTTCATATTGATATCGAAATAAACCCGAATATTTTCGGCTGACACTCGTCAGGGGTAATCGTCATCAACTAGCACAGAATTGGCAGAGCTTCTCGGAGGTACAGAACTTCAATATACTATTGAATAGTATATTCATATTGAAATATATCGAAGTTCCGTGCCTCCAAGAAGCTCTTCAAACACTTTCCAATTTTCTGCCAGTTGCTGACGATTACCCCCGACGAGTGTCAGCCGAAAATATTCTGGTTCATCTCATTATGAATCTACGATTCAATTGTACTTATGCTTATGTCGAGTCATTGTGCATGACTCGAACCAAGTCATATGACTCGAGACTGGGACGGCCAAGACAGACATTTCATTGTAACTTCGAAGAATAGTAAAGTAACCACAAGATAGGTATTTCGTCTATCGGTCCTGATACTTGGAAAATACGGCCAGAAACTGTTAAGACTAAGGAAAATTACAACATTACGAATGCGAGCCATTCTATATCACTCGAACCGAGTTGAGAAAAGCGGGTTTAAACGGATTGAACTCAGAACTGAACCGTGAACAACATGGCTCTGTCTCGTCACGGTTGTGACCAAGTCCGAAGGTTCCGAGTCACAAGTCAATCTCACTTTTATATTTTGACTCGAGTCAAGTCGAGTCATTTTCAATTCATCACCGAGTGCAAGTCATTGAGCAGAGGTTCAAGCTCGAGTAATACGAGTAATATATTAAATTTACCACGCTTTTAGCAGTTTCTGGTGGCATTTTCAAGTATCAGTACCAATAGACGAAATACCAATAAGGTGGTTGCTTTATTTTTCTTCATAATTATAATGAAATGTCGGTCATAGCCGTCTGAGTCTCGAGTCATATGACTTAGTTCGAGTCATGCGCAATGACTCGAGTCCAAGTCGAGTCAATACACAGATTGACTCGAGTCAAGTCGAGTCATTTCCGTATTTTGAGAAAATGACTCGAGTCAAGTCGGGTCATCAGAAAATCGTGACTCGAGTCGGATTCGAGTCATTCCAACCCTGGGACTCGGACTCGAGTCGAAACACTATGACTCGGACTCGACCCTCTACTTGCTGACTTGGACTCGGACCTCACTCGGTGGCGAATCGAAAATGACTCGACTTGACTCGAGTCAAAACTATAAAAGTGAGGTGGACTCGTGGCTTGCTTACAACCCTGGCACTGACCACGGCATAGGCCTGTCTACTTCACAGAAACGTTATCGCCTACTGGCAAGTCCCAATACCTGTGTGATGCCGCTCGGCAGAGGGTGTTTCTGGAAGTTCACTTGGATGGGGTCCAAATCGGGTATGGCTTGCGACACGTCGCCGAGGTATTTCTGATGCTGCTGGACCTGTTCTGCCGCGTTGGGCGCGGGAGAGTTGGAAGAGTCGGTGGAGTCCATTCTCTCTGCCGAGTGGCTTGTCTTTGCTCTGGACAGTGACGTTAGCTTTTAGATTACAGTAGGGGCTATTAAACTGAGGATTGGACAATCAGAAAATTTTCAGCTGTTCCATATTAGATTAGAATTAGAATTATAGCTGCAAAATATTTCACAAATTAGATTAGAATTAGAATTATAGCTACAAATTATTCCGCAAATTAGATTAGAATTAGAATGATAGGCACACAGACTTTTTTTCCAAATTAAATTAAAATTAGAATTATAGCTACAAATTATTTTACAGATTGGATTACAATTAGAATGATTGCATTTTTTTTCCAAATTCAATTAGAATTAGAATTATAGCTACGAAACATTTCACAAATTAGATTAGAATTAGAATGATAGGCACAGTTTTTTTCCAAATTCAATTAGAATTAGAATTATAGCTACACAGGTTTTTTTTCCAAATTAAATTAGAATTAGAATTATAACTACAAAATATTCCACAATTTGGATTATAATTACTGAATTCGCAAAAGAAATACAACAAAAGGGGAAAGAAAACCAGGACTGGCAATATCGAGCATCAAGAATTATAGCTACACGGGTTTTTTAAAATGAGATTTAGAATTAAAATTATACCTACATAATTTTTCTCAATTAGATTAGAATTAGCATTAGATCAACAATCATTCAACAAATTAGATTATAATTACCGACATTTCGCTATAATTAGCGTAATTGGACTAGAATTATCCGATAGTCCTATCTCAGACTGACGCTAGGTCAGCGGTTCTTGACCTTTTTTTCTCCAGCGCCCCCTTTCAAAAATTGCCCGAGTCAGGCGTCCCCCTATTTTAAGGACTGTAGGAAAAACAATGGGTGAGTGGTCTAAGTCGGGTTGGGAATTCATTATTAGACCACTTGACTAATTAACAGTATAATTGTATGTGCTATTTTCGAGATCAAATCCAGGTTGTTATAATAACGGGCTCATATCATTTGGTTCGAGATCCATGCACACATCCCGAATTCTCCTCTGCGATTGGCAATAGGGGGAAGTTAATTACATTACGATTTGTTTTATTGCTTTGTGTGACTACTAAATCAACGGAAAATGTGGTAGAGATTCGGTCCCATTAAATTTAGTACCGTACCAAGCTCTTAACTTTAACGTGAATGGGGGGTAACAACCCTAAGCAGTATCATCCTTTGTGATACAATGAAGAAAGATTCTGACATTTTAATTTTGTAGCTCTCATATACAAGTATATGTAGTTAATTATTTTGGCCAAAAAGCTTCAAAACATCTTTCATGTACAAAGGGCATCACTCTCAAAAGTCGTACCGTAGCCTACAGTGCCTTTTCGATTTCGACACACAGTGCGCCACAGGATAAAATACCTAGTTCAAATAGTTTTGTGGAAAATAACACGAGCTATCAGTATAAGTGTCAGTTTATTACTATTTACATCATTTCAAAACACCACATAACTGCGATACAACGAAAAGATAGGAATATGTCGAATAGCTAGCGTGACGGGAGTGTTACAACGGGGAATTGGCAATCCAAAAGTACGCCAAATTTATTTTGGATAGTTCGCGATGAGTGCAACAAAAAACAATGTGATTTGACAGATTTTGTGGAATGTTAGTTTGCAATGAAAGCTCAGGGATATAATAGAAGTATTGTTCTACTATATAATCATATGCGTTTAGTGGGCTACACCATCTACTGTGAGGCCATTTTTCTTCAGCGCCCCCCATTTCGTCCCCTGCAAAATCCAAATCGCCCCCTGGGAGGGCGCTGGAGACAAGGTTAAGAACCACTGCCTTAAATAATCAGGGTTGTCATCCCATAACCAATCACTATACAATACCCTTCTACTATTCTTACCTCTTTGCGTGAGTACCGGGGTGTCTCATGGCTGTGTACGACATGTCGTCTTGCATACGATTCAGCGGGGAAGTGGCTTTGATACGGATGCCGTAATAGTGGTATTTTGAATTGCCCCTAAAATGCAGAGGTGTCATATCATGATGCAGTTCCGTTAGATGCATACATCTTTGTGCAGATTTGTATAATTCTCGTCGGTGAATTACCTCTTAATGGCGAGGAGCGTATCATTTCAGCAGGGTTGTAACCATAACCAAGTCACAAGGTTCCAAGTCCCACTTTTTCAACTCTGCTCGAGTGATATAGAATGGCTCGCATTCATAACATATTAATTTTCCTCAGCCTTAACAATTTCTGACCCTATTTTCCAAGTATCAGGACTGATAGACGGAATACCGATCATGTGGTGACTTTACTATTCTTGGGAGTTAAAATGAAATGTCTGTCTTGACCGTCTAGTTTTCGAGTCATATGAATTGGTTAGAATCATGCACAATGACTCGATTACAAGTCGAGTCAATACACAAATTGACGCAAGACGAGTAAAATCATATCACACATTCGAAAAAATGACTCAGGTCAAGTCGAGTCACCAAAAAACCGCGACTCGAGTCACTACAACCCTACATTTCAGTACTCGAAAAATCATTTCTTACAATGAAATTGAGAACAAAACATTCTCCAAAACCAGACCGAGATCACCCACCTGGTGCCGAGCCTTCTGGTACGCAGTCCCGTGAAAACGGACCGCACCAGTTTGCCAAAAGACGCCGCGTTCACCGGGTCCAGGCTCTGTTCCCGGCAATGCAGCAAATAGTGGTGATACATCAGGGCGCGAGGTAGGGAGACCCCTTCCGAATTCTCAAAGTGTTCCACCAGCCATGATACCTGGAAAAATACCAGTATTTTGAAGTGATGCCATAGTCATATCCTGAAATTTTAGACGCAATAACAGTGGCCTAACAATAAGCTACGATGTGCCTCTGAGATGTCTTGCAAATGCATCTCGTACTGAGAACACGTACATTAGGGCTGTTAAAAAAAATTTCCTTCAGATTTCGCTGGCTACTTGATAAAATTGTTAGGTTGGTTTAAAAAACGCTGCACACCAATTTTGACTCAATTTCAATCAGTAGAAGTTAGATTCTTGCAGTAGGATGTTTTGAATTTATCATTAAAAATTTCAAAATTTCTTTGTCGACCCCATAAAACTGTTAGGCTGTCAGTAGAGATGATGCACACCAAATTTGGCTCAATTCCGACCGCTAGAAGCGAAGGTATCGCAGTAGAAAAATTTCGAATTCTATGGTTTTATAATAAATAAATAAAGAGTCAGTCACCGTAAATACTATTACACTCAAATCCAAATTTTTCTGCTGCAATAACTTCGCTTCTAGAGGTTGGAATTGAGCCAAATTTGGTGTGCAGCATCTCTACTGACAGCCTAACAATTTTATGTGATGGACAGAAAAATTTTGAAGCATAATTTTTTTTATTTTTTAATGATAAATTCAAAACTTTCTACTGCACGAATCTCACTTCTACTGGTTTTTCACCAACCTAACAATTTCATCAAGTAGCCAGTGAAATCTGAAGGAAAAGTTTTTTTGAACAGCCGTAATGTACAATATGTTAGGACTGTTCAAAACTAACTTTCTTATTTCAAATTTTACTAGTGTGCACCGTTTTTTTTAGGCAACCTACCAATTTTATCAAGTAGCCAGTTAAATTTCAAAAAAAGTTATTTTTAAACAGCCCAAATATACATATATTGTTTATGTATAGGCCTATCAGGATATCAAACATGTTCTCGGTATGAAACTCATTTGCTAGACATCTCAGACATTGTAGCTTAATGCGGTATGTAATTCTTGATATTAATGATGATACTGTTATTGCAACTAAAACTTGAGTACACCACATTTGTTTTACTGTTCTACATGCAAGATTATACGGTATATAAATTGCAATAAAGATATATTCATATCGTCAAATTTATTCCACTCGAAAACTGACATTTCTTGTGTGCTTGTCATTGGTACGTCACAACAACAAAATTCCTTCTATGAATTTCTGTGCTTCTGTAAGCTTATTCCGATATATATGTATAAAAAGAACAGAAAATGTAATATCAGAAAAAAGCATGCTGATCTATAAATGGATGAAAATATCATCAAAATGGTAAAGGCCAAAATAAAAGACGCAAATTTAAAGCAGACTCAATACAGAGCATAAAAAATCCCAGCAATGAGTCACAATGTCCTCTAATTAACGACATTTCAGTAGGTTATCACTTCTGAAATACCGTATGACGATTAAATTTTTACGATACCGAATTGCTCAGGGTGCAGTTACCACTTCTCAAACACAATTTTACTATAGAATTCACAAATAACATTTGTGCCCTAGTGTACATTCTTATTCTTATGCACATTGACGAGTGTTGCCCATGACTATCACTAGTCAACATTCTCTATGAACATTAGGGGCGTTCAAAAATGACTTTTTTTCTCAAACTGTGCTGGCTACTTGATAAAATTGTTAGGTTACCTGATTTAAGCCTACACACCAAATTTGGTTCAATTTCAACCAGTAGCCGCATTGCTACAGGAGAAGGAAGTTTCTACTTATTATATAAAAATAAATTGATAAAATTTTCAAAATTTTCTGTTCGCCCCATGAAAGTGTTTGGTTGTCTATGGAAACGATGTTCACCAAATTTGGCTAAATTCCAACCAGTGGAAGCGGAGTTATTGCCCGTCGAAAAATTTGGATTATCAATAAAATAGTATTTACCGTGACCAATTCTTTAATTATTTATTATAGGTGTGCCCACCGTAAATACGATTTTATTCAAATCCAAACATTTTTGACGGCAATAACTCCGCTTCTGCTGGTTGGAATTGAGCCAAATTTGGTGAACATCGTTTCCATAGACAACCAAACACTTTCATGGGGTGAACAGAAAATTTTGAGATTTTTGGTAATTCATTTTTATGTAATAAATAGAAACTTTCTTCTCCTGTAGCAGTGCGGCTACTGGCTGGAATTGACCCAAATTTGGTGTGTAGGCTTAAATTAGGTAACCTAACAATTTTATCTAGTATCCAGTACGATTTGAGAAAAAATGTCATTTTTGAACATCCCTACTGAACATACCATAAACGTAATTGCCAATAGTGCAATCATGCCTTGCATCAAAAACGTTTGTAAAAAGAACAGCAGCAAGCAGCTCTTACTGTTTTTGGCTCCCGCCTGAAGTGACTTACAGTAGCGGGTGAAGCCCTTGTGCTGTGTTGCAGCGGCATCGCCAGCAGGCCCTCCCCGGCCCCGGGCTGGGTGCGAATGATGTACGCTCCGCCGGAGGGCGTGGCCACCAGCTGGCCCAGGTTGTGGTGTCCGCCGGCCCCTTGTATGTGGCCGTGGTGCGAAGGCAGGGTGCTCACCATCGTGGCCTGCAAAAGGGAGTGGTTCTATTAATTTATTGGTTCCAAATCATTACATGTACCGCTATTACTCAAGTACATGGTTGTAATGACTCGAGTCGCGATTTCGGGTGACTCGACTTGACTCGAGTCATTTACCAAGAAGAGTTAATTCACCAATGACAATTACAGTTTCGATTATAGTAAATGAACTTTGCACTGTCACAAAATCTCCTCATCATGACATCACGGAATATATGAGTGTATGACATCACACCTCAGCAATGACTCTTTGTTCAAATATATTCTCATGGCTTGGCGCATCAATCAATTACCTCATCCTATAAGACACTAAATATGATGACGAGGTATTTTGGTATGCCCTAACAATAGGGGTTGGAATCCCATTATAGAATAACAATAGCCTATACCCTCCCAGATAGAACAATACCCCCTATTATTTTAGAGAAAGGTATACTTACACATGGTACCTCTGGGAGTAAACACACCACAGCGGGAGGTTGATATTTGATACTAAGAGCAGGAACATCACAAGCAATGTTTATCGGATGGGTGCGTACTTGAAATGGATGTCTTTGATTCAATGGTTTTGCTTGTGCTATATTTGTAAACTGCGCAGCACTGGGCAATACGAATTTGATAAATTCCAAGCTAAAACTAAATTCCATAACATTACGAGGTGGGGTGAATGCATTTCCACCAGCAAACATATTGGTACCAAGCAAACTGCGTTTAGATTAGGGTAGGTATTTCGGGATCGAGATTTTCCACGATTTTTATTCCTAAATCCCAGGATTAGCGTAGTAGAAAAATGTGCATGCATTCATATATTGCGATACTAAACGCTAAAACCTGTGAGCACCGACAATATAACAATTTAGGCGGTTTATGATTTTGATTATCTTGATTATACTATTCCAAATGTGCACCTTTTCTACAAACCACACTGATATCTTTGTATCAATAGGCTTGCAGGCAATTAAAATGAGCCGGCACAGCATAATTTTTAATAACGGCCGTTCGGCTGATGTTAGCAATGAAGTTTTAGCAGTATTGCAGCAAAACTTGAAAAAATAAATAAAAAAAGGCTGCACACCAATTTTGGCTTAATTCCAACCCGTAGAAATGTAGCTATTGATGTTCAAAATTTATAATTTCAAATAGCTATTTAACCATGGGTAGTTCTGTAATAAATAATGAAAGAATTAGCCACCGTAAATACTATATTTTTCAAATCCAAAACTTTGCACTGTAATAACTTCACTTATACTGGTTGGAATTGAGCTAAATTTGTAGTGCATCGTTTGTTTAGATAATCTAACAATTACATGGGGTAGCCAGTGAAATCTGTAAAATTTTTATTTTTATCAAGTAAATCCAAAATTTTTTTCTTATATAGCAATGCTTCTACAGTAGGCCTGTTGAAAAATTTCCTTTCAAATTTCACTGTCTATGTGATAAAATTATTATGTTGGTAGAACAACACTTCGCACCAAATTTGGCTCAATTCCAACCAGTAGAAGCGAGATTCTTGCAGTAGAAAATTTTGAATTTATCACATAAAAAATATAAATTCAAATTTTTTTCTGCCGACCCCATAAAATTGTTAGGCTGTCAGCAGAGATGATGCACACCAAATTTGGCTCAATTCCAACGAGTAAAAGCAAAGTTATTGCAGTAGAAAAATTTGGATTTGAATAAAATAGTATTTACGGTGACTCTTTACCAATTTATTATAAAATGATGGAATTGGAAATTTTGCTACTGCAATAACTTCGCTTCTAGTGGTTGGAATTGAGCCAAGTTTGGTGAGCATCATCACCACCGACAGCCTAACAATTTTATGGGGTAGACACAAAAGATTTGAAAGTTAATTTTTAGTTTTTATAAGATGAAATCAAAATTTTCTACTGCAAGAATCTCGCATCTACTGGTTGCAATTGAGCCAAATTTGGTAAGCAGCGTTGTTTTAGCCGACAAAACAATTTTATCACGTAGCCTGTGAAATTTGAAAGAAAAAATTGTTTTTGAACAGCCCTATCTACAGGTTGAAATTTAGCCATAATTGGTGTAGCATTTTTTTAGGCTACCTAACCATTTCATCAAGTAGCCAATAAAATTGTAAAATGTACAAGTTTTGAGTGACCTTTAAAAGGGCGTACCATTCTGATGTAGTTCATTGTCATGTCATAGTCGGTATTTTTATCACAGAAATGTGGAGTGCTCAACACAATCAGCTAATATTGTAACGTTACTTTAAGAACAAAATACGAGATATGGCACTAGTTCAGCCATGGTAGTTGATCTCTAGAATTCTTGGGATTTCAATCGGATTAATCCTGGGATCGGGACAAGAAAACATCTTAAAATCTCGCATTCCCAACGCTAGCATAGATCCAGCAAACACACCGTTTAGCATTTGCACAAATAACAATTACCTGATGACCAGCGGCTGGCGAAGTGTCAAAAAACAAGGCGTTCGCTGTGCTGTTCGGGTTCTGACTGTGGCTGTTGGTGTAAAGCTGAGACCCGTCGGTGTACTGGTAGGAAGACGCGCTGAAAACCAACAGTCGTGTACATGCTTTATCTCACATTAAAACTGATGTGCACACAGAGATTGTGAACATATCATGTACCGGGGGGGGTTGTATGTGTCATTTTGATATGACAAGTTTGTCAGGAGTGTAATTGTTAACAAATATATCGCTTGCTGACGGTGCAAACATTACTTAACATGGCAGAACATGGCTTTACCCAAATATACAGAAGAGCTTAGACTTGGAGATACAGAACTTCAATATACAATTGATAATGCATTCATATTGAAATGGACCCGAATATTTTCGGCTGACACTCGTCAGGGGCAATTGTCAGCAACCAGTAAAGAATCGGAAAGAAGGAGTTTGTGTATCATTTAAAAACAGTACATTAACCTTAAACAATCTCTTCTTGATTATTCGAAATATCTTGCCGTCGTATTTTGTGATACGATTGTTGATATACAATGTTCTTTCCCATTCTCCACTAGCTGCTGACCATTACCCCTGACGAGTGTCAGCCGGAAATATTCGTGTTCATTCCAACATCAATACATTATTCAACTGTATAGAATCGAGAATCACAGTGTGCTGAATGATATTACGGGTGTGCAACATGCAGATGTCAACAAAATAGTCATGATCATAGTAGCTTGTTTCTATTTCGCACATTTTGAGAAAATTAAGTAGTTTTTGCAAAATTTCCATTTTTTCGGCGCATGTTTTCGACAAACATAACCGAGATGAGGCCAAAATGAAAATTTTACAAAAACTTGATTTTCCCAGAATTTTAAAAAAGGATCTCAAAATTCCAAAAATGATTAATTGCTACTTTGATTCCACAGCGACTATTTATCCCGACCACGAAAAAAAAGTTTATGGTTTCACCACTGGTACTGCCATAGGTAACAATTAGCTGACACAGTCCAAATAACGCTAAATTGACGACACTTACCCAGAACCGTTAGCGTAGACGTGATCCCCCGACGAGTCTACATACTGAATCTGCCCGCCTTGGTACACCTGATAAATACAAAAACATACCTCACGCACACGCATAGAAGACACCCTCAAGACAAAAATACTCAAATGCTTTGATTAGTAGGCTACCACAGCACAATGCATTACAGGCTTGCCAATATTAACAGCCCATAACGTCCGTTAAAATCACAACTATCATTGAAACTTATTCAGGGTGGCTAACATTGCTACAGATTGGTGCAAGTTCAAAACTATTTGTTTTAGCGTGGATTCAGGCGATGTCATTATGAATATCCGACAACTTTGCCTCTAGTAATCATATCTACTTCGCTGTTACGTTCAAACTGTTTCTTTGCGGCCGAAGCATTTGTATTTTGTGTACTTGAAGAGCTTCTTGGTGGTACGGAAGTTCAACATACTACTGAATAGTATATTCATATTGAAATAAACCCGATTATTTTCGGCTGACACTCGTCAGGGGTAGGCCTAATCGCCAGTCGAAAATTGTCTGGTTTATTTCAATAGCAATATACTATTCAATAGTACATTGTGTACGATTTCAATGTGGTAGCAATTGGATCTGAGCGCGTCGATTTGATTGAAATGCTGAGTCTGAGTCCAGTGAAATCAATTTTGCAAAGTGACTCAAAACAAGTCAAGTCATGTGAACAAATTGACTTGAGTCATCCCAACATTAATATGACATCGTTAAGAGCATAATTGAATACTCAAATCGAAGACAAATCAGTCAGATGCTCGGTTTTGTCCCGCCTTTGCAATGATTAATGCAGAAAAATGAGGGTTTAGGACAAGAATCACGTTAGTCAGCCAAGTGCACATCTAAAGCTAATGATTGTAGGCATTGAATATCTCGATAGTAAACATTTTATTAAGCAGGCATACCAAAAACACACAGCAAACCGAAACAATTTTGAGCGGACTGCTCTCTCTCTTTCTACATTGAGGTAAACTTTTTGATAGAATCACGACAAAAATCACAAATCCGTTCATGTCCATCTACTTTCCATGAATCGTCAAGTGACCTGGTCATTCTCTACACTCAGATGAACCTGAGACCAGCGCCGAGGACAATGATTCCAGTACTCAAATCTGAATCGAGCATTAATTCTTGATTCGAGTGCTGAAATTTCATGCTCCTTATCAACGAGAATTACATTTTGATAACATTATATGGTATTATACCAGCGCTACTTGTAACAGAATTAGGAGAAAAAACACAAATCTATTAATTTCCATCTACTTTTCACACTGTTTTCCACACTATTTTAGAACACGGCACACTTCACACGGTGTTATCATTTCTACGGATCCCGTTTCACGAGATCTCAACAACCTGGGACGCGTCAATATCATCGTTGGCGGCGGTCAACTCTAAATCGGCGATGGTTAGCACGCGGTCTCCGAGACGCACCCCGGCGGAATTGAGGGCGCGCGTTAGCTGTAGGATCGAAAATAGTGGGTGTTACAATTACACAGTAGCCTACTCAGGATTACATACATGTGGCAGTAGCGATTTCATTATGATTAACAACATTCACGCAGCTATGTAGCCTATGCAATGCAGGCTGATTTTCTCATCATCATAAAGGGTGTATACACATTAAGGGTGGTAAAAAAAATATATTGTTGTTCAAATTTCACAGTCTAGTTGATAGAATTGCTAAGTTGGCTTAAAAAGGCTGCACGCCAAATTGAGCTCAATTCCAACCTGTAGACGAGGAGCTATTTGAGTTCAATGTTAAATTGTAGGCCTACTTATTTTTCTGTCCTGATTTGGTCTCATCATAGGTCACAATAGCTAATCTGACGATGGGCACACTGATAATAACATATCTCGACTGGCAACGGAGTTTGCAATTAGGACTGATCATTTTCAGTTGGTCAATTCCCAAAGTTCTGGTTAAGCTACTTCTGATTTAGGTTACTAACTAGGATTTTCGATTACCTTAGTTTTGGTTGCATATCAATGGTAATCACGGGCTCATATCAACGACTAATATTAAATTCAAACATGAAACATCACTCATCTATTATCGTGCTGGTATGGTATTGATTAATATACATTCACTAGGTATTACTTGTTAGTTAAATTAAGTATAAAATCAATAAGAAAGCCCGGTCATTGAATATAGTACAGCACAGTACACATAAGATTTTATTGTGTGCACTTATGCAGTGCTACCAGTACCAGAATACTTGTAGTTTTAGGACTAAAACAAGCTACAGTGTTTTAACACAACATGTACCATCAATGTTTAAGCACTTGTTGCAAAGATATCTTTTAGCGTTGTCGATTGCTGTTGGAATATGTGTGGTAGTGATTTTAACGGTGAATATTATGATTACTAACTGGTTATGGTACTAGTGTAGCAGCCCACAATATTCAAATTAAAATGATACCACTACCGCAGACTTCCACTATCTCTCCATTACACGTTTGTTTATGAGACCACAAAATATGTAGCTGTGACAAGACTGCATATAAAATTGAAACGAACGCAGATTTGGACTAGATAATTCTAGTTGTTTAATAAGAGTAAGTACAACAAAACCCAAGTAATCTAATTCTAATCTAACTCGTAAAAACATGATAATTCTATATCTAGTCTAGTCTAATCCAACTCGGAGTGTAGTGATAATTTTAATTCTAGTCTAATTTGGCAACTCTAATTATAATCTAATTTGGAAAAAAATCTGTAGCGACAATTATGATCTAATTTGCAAAACCTGTGTAGTGATAATTCTAATTCTAGTCTAAATTGGACATTCCAATTCTAATCTGTGTAACTATGATAATAATTCTAGCTTAATTTGGAAAAAAAACTGTATAGCTATCCAATTCTAAGCTAATTTAGAAAAGTTAACAATTTTCTAGCCGCCCAAGTCTGGACTACGCGTTCTGGCGTATCTGCACCAACTATTTCTTTTCTGCCAGAAGACTCCGCCATGATCTCACCTCTGCGTCTCTCTTTTCAGCCTCCTGCTTGAACTGCCAGATCTTACTAGCGACCTCAGAGTTATTGCCGAACTCTACGATCCTGAACTTCTGAGGCGGGGAAGTCACTCCTCTAATGGTTGCCTTCCTTTCATCCTGCTAGCAATACGCACGATATTATCATCCTGCACTAGATGAGCTAAGTTCAACCTTTCAGCAGACCGACAGCACTTTGTCTCAATGAGAATGATATATATATAAATATATAGCCTAATCCTTCCAGAGTCGTGATTATTTATCAAAACTTACTGCGTAAATCCGTCTTCGTTGGGTAGCACTTACATGAGTAGGCCTACTTTTCAAACGTTCATTTACTCCGTTCGATTAAAAGTACTTCTACTTGCTATTGAGTAGAAATTTACGGTTGTACATCAATCTCTACTCAAGTACCAGCACCGACTATTTTTACCACCTCTCTATAGTGTATATACTATATATATATAGATAGATATTATACCAGCACTATAATTTTGATCTTACCTCTGCCAATTGTCTTATGGTAGTTTTGAAAATTCGTATTTTAGGCCTATCATATTAGCCTACATAATTACATGCAATATTTACGGAGGTACGCGCGTACAACGTTGACTTGCGTTTGCGCACAGTCTCAAAGTAAATTAGCCTTCAAATATGTACCCAATAGAAGATATGTGTTATGTTTTGGTGTGCAGGCTTGTCATAGCAAGGCAAGATGAATTCATAGTATATTTTGACCGTAAAATTTGCATGGGTTGGCAACAAATAAATACATAAGAAATATGATACATCAAGTTCTTTTATCCTACATGATCCCTGTGTGGTAGGGCCTGTAATATTTTCCGAAAATCCGAATCGGTAAAGCAGCTTACAGAGACAAACTCCACGGGTTTCTGTTGCTCTCGAGACCGACGGCTCTCGACTTTCACTTTACTATTGATGGTTAGATCCATGGCCTGCTGTAGTACAGCAGTTTTCGCAGGCCTCGGTTCTTCTTCCGTTTTGCAAGGCATTTAACTTTTCAATATAGCAATATAATGTACGGGCGCCTTTCGGGAGTGCTTACGAAAAGGCGGCGGGCCTAGTGGTACGTCGACATCTGCTGAATAGATTTCATTTTGTTTGCGCTGAGTAATTCCCTGTCAACATGCAAATATTTTTTAAATCCGTCTCCACACCCCCTCAAGATTTTTCTCTAAATCTACATACAACTAAAGTATCTAGTTCTGAGTACAACGAAATTTATTTCGGACAATTTCGTTGAACGGCTCTCGAGTTATTGCAGTTTGAAAAATGATTATTTTGTGGTTACTCAACCATGAAATTTGGTAACACAAAACCTGTGTATGATTGTAACTGATATAGCTCAGAGGTTACGTAGAGTAAAGGTTTGAATGTTATTTAGCAATAATTGCTGGAACATGTTCTTCCCTTACCACGAATATCCCCGCTCTACAGTATTGGGTCAAGGTTCAAAACGCGATTTCAAAATTGGCATATGTTAAAATCGGTGATGCATAACGATATTTTTCAACTCATCTGGTGCAATTCTATTTAAACCAAAATTCACAAGCAAGGTGTCATTTGAAAGCTGTTTCCAACTAGAATGCACGAAACATAGTTTTATTATTGATATTTGACAGCAACATGGTTAAAAATATAATATGGTGCATAATGCAAAATAGGTCATTTTTTGATTAATTTTAATTATATTAATTCAGTGATTATCTGATTTTGCCATTATTCTACTCGTTATATGATAATGTGTTTCAGTAGATAATTATTGCCATGCTCAGAGAATACCTTTATTTATTGCCTGTGCATTATGCTTGCAAGGGTGCTTCTGGGTTTACCGACTATCAGTAATTCGAGTCAACATCCAAATAATATTTCAATTCGTCTTCACACCCTCTCAGATTTCTCTGCAATATCATGTACAACTAAAGTACTCAATTCTGAGTAGAATAGAATATAATTAATATAACTTTATTGATCGGTTCTTGAGCAATTGCAGCAGTATGAAGAATGAGGATTTCGTGCTTACTCAACCATGAAATTTGCGTATAATTATAACTGCTAAAATCATACTTATACAGGCTGCAGGTAGTAATGCTCCTGTTTGGAATCGGTGTCCTGTGCTCACACTATATTTATTTTTTTAATTATTTTTTATTAAATTACTTTAACTTAAAATCATCGCTGCTCCGCTGATATATCAGGCAAAAAGGCCAGCGATTCCAATCAGGGTAATGCTGGTAATCAATGATTGGTAATACATGTTCTTCACTCACTAGGAATTCCCCTCCGCATTACAGGATCAAGGTTCAAATCTTGATTTGAAAATTGACATACCAGTATGTTAAAATCAGTGATGCGTGACGATATTTCCGAACTCTCTGGCACGACTCTATCTAACTCAAAATTCATAAGTAAGGTGTCATATGAAAGCTGTTACCAATTGGAATCCATCAGACTTGGTTATAAATTGAATATAAGATTGTACCACGGTTAAAAATATACTTTGACACTTTATGCAGAGCACGTCATGCACTATTTAGAGCGCATCTTTTCAATTAAGTTTTAGACAAGTGGCAGTCAAATATCACATGCAATACCAATTCAGCAATGTTCTACTCTTTCCAAGCTTCCATTTGACACCTTCCTCGAAAAATTATGTTTAAATAGAATTACGCTAGGCGGAGTTGCATATTTGTTACGCATGGCTGATTTTGAAAACATGATGACTTTGAATTGACATTTGACCCCTAACCCCCATTAGTAAAGTTAAAAATTTAGGTCCATCACAATAAGCATATACCAAAATATCTTACTACAGAAATTTAAGTCTGCCCGGCAGTAATTTGATCACTATAATGATAATTACAATTACACACAGGTTCCAAGCGGTATAGCGTCACGGCCGAGTGAGCACAAAATGTCATTTTTCAAATTGCAACAACTCTGTAACGAATTGTCCGATTTTCTTGAAACAAAGTTTGTTATGCACCAAATTTAATGCCTGATCGATGTGAAAATTTTCAATTTGATCTGAAATGGGTGTGGAGACGGGCGTTTGCATGTTGAGAGGGAATTACTCACCGCTGTCAATCGTGATTTTGCAATGCAACCTGATTTCAGGTTGCCAAATACTGAAAGGCTATGGGTGCCATAGGCTATCTTTCGTAAAGCACTGCCAAACTGAGTGAGACAGTGCGAAATTATTGTTAATTATTGTTATCTGAATATCCCAGTGATAAAGAAGAATGAGTCCAGGCCATATTTGTACAAACTAGTTATTTGACGATCAATTAACTACTGTATTTTCGAGTAGTTCTAGTTCTAGTTGCATATTTTGAAAAGCGAGCAGTTCTAGTTTTATTTTTAGCTGCGCATTTAAAAAATTAAGTATCCTAACAACTAGCATCGTTTGGCGTGAATCGTGATACTGATGTTCAGTTGCGTGATGTTCTTGCAGCCATTGCTAGCTCAGAGTCATCACAACAAATATTGGCGTAGAGGGGGGTGGGTTTTAGGGGTCGAAACACACCCATTTCAAGCTTACACTCATCGTCGTACGGTAGCCGATCAAATTATTATAGAATAATATGAATGAGTGGCTTCAGAATTGCATCTAGCTAGTTGTGTTTTAGGTGTGTGTAACAAAAACTGAGCATTTCTAGTTCTAATTGCGCATTTTGTAAACCCAGCAGTCTGGCAATTCAATTATGTCTAGAATCTAGGCTAATAGAAAAGAGTGGCAGGCGGCTGGTAGGAATTGAAGTTTCTCTCAGCCTAGGGTGGTTTTGTTAAAGCAAACACAGCCATGGATGTTGCCAGGATGAGCTCAATGGGACATAGGCTACAGTAATTATCCGAAGAATCTCCATTACGGTAGCTTACTGTCCTAGACGCACTCGTTAATCATATAAAACGTACTGAAAAAACAACTTCTCATCGCGACGATAATACAATGCCGATAGTGCCAAAACAGTGTAAACGCGCCATACTTCAAATTACGGTGGCAAATATCTTCAAAAAGCGTCAAAACCGGAAAATTTGACACGCGAACACGCTAATTGACGACGCTTTCAAACTGCGCTTATGACATCACCGTACACGGAAATCGGCGAAAGTGATGCGACAATCGCAAAGTCGCTATTCCGTCAAACGCTACGGCGAAGCCTACTCCGTTCAGAAACGATTAATTAAACTCAAGGCGCGGGCTTCAGCGGATAGGCGCCGTTTAAAACCCTACTTATCACGGCGAAATAGTCAAGGACGCACGCTGCAGAGCTCTTGAAATTTTAGTATATAGCTCTAAGAGCGTCGTAAAGATAACCTTGCTACTAAGCCTGTGCGACTACGGTACCGCGTAGCGTACATACGACAGGCTTGTGCAAACTACTGGATTTTCCAAATGCGCTACTAGAACTAGAACTAGACTAGAATTACTCTCTTTTCGAAACTAGCAATTACAACTAGAAGTCTAGCTTCGTGGCCTAGTTGGTTAGGCGCTAAAGTTCCATTAGGGCTAGAACTAACGGCATTAAAATATACGCAACTAAACAGAATTTTGTCGGAACCGGGTCGATAATTCACACGACTATTTGCGTCTATTAGTACAACAAAATCAACGGCGATTCATACAGATAGAATTACCACAATGCGGGATAAACTATACTCCTGAGCGAGCGATGGCTGCGAGAACATTACACAACAGAACACCGGTATCGCGATTCACGTAATTCCACAACCAAGTTATTTTTAAATGCGCAACTAGAACTGGAACTACTCGAAAAACAGTAGTTCGTCGGTAATTCAACGTAAACTAACTATACTGGTAGTCCGTACTGGCCTGTTGCCGACTGCTACTATCTTTTCCGCTAACTTGTGAAACTCAAATAAACTATCCGGCGCGGTTACAACCAAGCCCTGATGACAGACAGATGCACCACCTTTCCGTGACACGCGGCGGCCGATTTTTAAAACGCCAATTCGTTGGTTTAAAGATCGACACAAAAGATTTCTTACGCCGGCGGGTCCCTGCTTGCTGCGGACGTTGTGGCACGGAGTTTAAACCGACATAAAGCAAACAAAAGACGATCGACTCGTCTCTCGTTATTATGTACCAGCCTCGGACACAATGAATAGGTGTCAGGTCTTTCCCGGTCGAAAGTAGCTGGTAAGTGATTTTCAGTCGCTCAAAGACTGCAAATTATTGACATTATGTTCGAGATTTGTACATATCTAATCGAAACGGCTGAAATGTTATAAAATGCGCGATTGTCCGAGTAGAACATCCGCGAAAATGCGGTTTATACAACACGACACATTTTGAAGAGCTTTTCGGAGGTAGAGCACTTCAATATACAATTGATTATACTATTCATATTGAAATAAACGCGAATATTTTCGGCTCACACTCGTACTCACACTCGGGTAATCGCCAGCAACTGGTAGAGAATTGGAAAGAATATTGTATATCAACAATCGTACAATAGACTACGAATCACGGCCCAACAAAAACAAAACTGCAACACGATATCGAAGTCATGATCGGGTATAGGCACAGGCATACTTTGCGCAAAATCAACGTAAAAGTGCCACTCGACCAGTACTGTAATATCACGGTTTGAGGTGTACATTGTACAATAAAGAAATACAGAATCCCGGTCGCTAAGCAACGGATCATCAGTTGACATGACATTTGTTCCGTTTCCTAGCGACGCGCGCGCTGTGAAAAGCTTTATATTGACACAAAAAGCGATTCGGCCGAGATGAAATATAACCGCCGGCGCTCAAGGGAGGCAGACACGGGGTCTCCAAATATACTTTACGTTGCTATGGCGACCGGCACCGCTTTTCAGCACACAGTTTTTATGAAGCACGGACCTATTTTATTGCCTCGTAATCTGTCGTCATGGAGATTCTGTGATTGCGTGGGAATCAGACTAGTACCAACTACTGGAATCTCAAAATGTGCAACTAAAATTAGAACTGACGACCTTTAAAAAACCGCAATTAACCATCGAAAACACAACTGATTAATAACTAATACGAAGTGTGAATGAGATGAGCAGGATCGGCGTTTTAAAGGATGGGGTTTAACTATAACTAGAACTAGAATACTCATTTTTTTTACATCCGCAACTAGAACTAAAACTAAAACTACTTACTTTTCAAAATCCCCAACTGTAACTAGAATTACTCATTTTTCAAAATCCACAGCTAGAACTATAACTAGAGCTACTCATTTTATTAAATTCGCAACTAGAACTAGAACTATAAGAACTACTCAATTTTTTAGACTCACAACTAGAACTAGAACTACTCACTTATTAAAATTCGCAACTAGAACTAGAACTACTTCGTAAATATTGCTTGGAAAATACTGCAAGATCATCACACAACATAACGCCAGTATCATGATGCACGTCAAACAACGACACATGTTGGCCAGTTGATAGCCTATGCCACTATTTCTTTTCGAAATTCGCAAACAGAACTAGAAGCGCTTCTTGGAGGTACAGAACTTCAATATTCAATTAAATAGTATATTCATATTGAAATGAACCCGAATATTTTCGGCTGACACTCGTCAGGGGTAATCGTCAGCAACTAGTAGAGAATTGGAAAGAACATTGTATACGGTATCAACAATCGTATCACAAAATATGACGTCACCAGCATGAAATTTCGAATGAGACTCTCTGTGTCAGCCGAAAATATTCGGGTTCATTTCAATATGAATATACTATTTAATTAGAACTAGAAGCACTCAAAACACCGTCAACTAACCAGCTTGGTACTTTGTACAAGTCTGGTGGCTATGGACCGTACGGGCGATTTAGTTTGCTTCTGTCAAGCCCTAAAATATCGGAATTTTAAAAGTTCTGTGCTTTACAACGACTACAATAATCGAATATTGCGATAACTCGCAGAAGAGGTGGTCAACTCAAGCTAGTCAGTCGGCACTAAGTAGAAGTAGAAGTGCCAAGTGAATGAAGTGATGTCATACATTTCTACTCAAGTGGCTACTTCCGAGACATGATAAAACTACTTCAAGTATCGGAAGAAAAAAAACAAGGTCCGAAAGTTAATTGGGTAACTAGTTTCAAAACTAGATATTTTAGCGGTTGGCCAGGGCTGGCTAATGAAAAAGACATTTAGGGGAGCCGCAAATTTACGAGCCCGGAAACAGTGAGCGTTCTGCAGGAAAAACTAGGCTCTTTCGCCCCTCGATTTCAGTGCATTATGACGCTGTTTCGGGGTCACGTCACACTGTACACTCTTGTCGAAAATGTGCACTTACACCCGTGTACCACCCCTGACAAACGGGTGTGAATATACATATACACTCATCGGCCATGGCACACGAAACCGTAGAACCTACCTCACACTTATACCACGGTATAAATCGAGTACAACATTTTAATCCAAATTATGCATGCACGTAGGAAAGTGGGTTTATGACCGCGATATAACTTTGACTAAGGTGCTATGTTCGTGTACCACCCTTTAAATGTGAATACACAGTATGAGGGAGTTCGCGGTAGAAAAATTGTAAACCGTCATATTTTACTTACGGCCAAGCCTCTGCGCGAATTTTTCGATGCGAATTTCAAAAATTACGACGCCGGTACGTCTGTGACGCAATACACGCTGTCGGGCGATGCCCGACAAGCGAAATAGCTGCGGAATGCCGGAAGGCTTTGGAAAGAGTTGGGCTCAAGCCGTGAATGCTGATAGGTCAACACTCCACACTGCGGAAGGTCGGCGCTTGGAATTCATTCCTCACAACTCATCGAATTGTATGGCTGAACTTTGAACTTTCGGAAATGCGTAGCACCGCATGGTGGCAGTAGTAACAAAATAACGCGTTGACAATGTCCTCACACAATGGAGCTCGTCTGAAGTGCTTGATTACGGGCTTATAATACAATGCGGGTTCTGCATCACATCAAACATAATTTGGTATATTTTCGATGCTCTGGGTTGATCACGACATCGCGGATATGACGTACGGTTCGAACCCACGCAATGGTCGAAAACCGCTACGAATATTCTTGGCCCAAAACTACGAAGTTGTTTAACGTGACGTGTAGCCGGCACCATTTTTCTTGTGGCCGCAAAACAAACAACGATATTTTAAATTTTCAAGTCATTACAATTGTTATTATCTCGTAATACGCGCTGTTCGAATACTCGACTCGGCTCGGAACATCAAAGCACCCATGCATTCGATTTTGCCGATCCATGGGCCTACCAGTTATCATTTTCCGGGCAGGTTTTTGTTGTTGGGTGTATGGTGATTTGTTTGGCGATATTAACTCAATGGTTTTGTTCGCCATATTCACTACAGTCATGTCTGCATTAGTTGACCTATTGAACTTCGTGCCACTCGTGATCGCGTCTCTTTAACTGTTATATTTTCCTGCATATCGAGACAATACTATATCTACAACGCCGTACGCTCCGGGATTTCGCCCTCGGATGACTCAAGTTTGTTTGCACGCAAATATACGTTGAGATAGTGAATCGCCGTTGAATCGGCTTTGGCGACAGATTTATCTGCGCTACATCGGAACACGGTCGTTAAACGCGATACAATGGCGGACAAATCAATTCGATTCTTACCGTGTTGTGCGTCACCAATTGTTGCTTGTCCGATTCCGTTGTCGATAAATCTGTCAAAATAGAGATTACCGGGTGAAACACTGAAACATATTCGAAAATACCGTTAAGAATCAACGCAGTTCTCACAAAAACGCATTTTTCAAGTAAAACAGATTGCAAAGTTAGCGCAATTTTGAACTTCCCGGGTGATATAAATGAGAATTATCTTATAGTCAAATCTAGGTTGCAAAGCTATGTACGTACATCATAACACACGAATTGGTTTAGTTGCGCGATAAGCCGTTTGTAATTTTTCGGGTTAACATAGATTTAACAGTAAGCGCTCTTTTGACCTTCCCGAGTGATATAAACGAAAATTCTGATACAGTGTAACGTGATTTCCCTAAGTTATGTAAAATGCCCGCGTTACTTTAGCTTAATATTGTGCTAACTGAATTTTATAATGCAGGGTGTTGCATGTTGCAATTATACTATAAATCCGCCTCGGTCGCCAGGCCTGAGTCGCTATATTATGCGACGAAATAGGAATACCGTCTATAACCGCCCCGGGCCCGAACAATGTCGGACAGGGTCTGTCAATCTCGCAAAATAGCGGCCAGTGTCGGAGGTTTCCAAGCTTTATCCTTAGAATCTCACCAAAACTCTATTTATTAACTTAATTAGCTTTGTTCTGTGTGGTATTCGTGGAGTTTTTGACTACAGTAAAACAGGCTCTATGATTTAGCCTCAATGGCGAATTTAAACGGGAAATGAACTATTCAGGCTGCTTACGGGCAGTAGAACGCGAAGCGTGCAGGCTGCGCTGACTTCATATTCTCAAATTACCAACATGACACAATTTAGGCTGTGACATCACAAAGGGTAATTGTAACCAAGACGTCCGCTCGCAGTAATATGACACCATCGGCGCTACATTCTCAATATTACTGTAGAAATTGATAATGTAAATAACGGTAATAACCCTACTATCATAATCTTAACGAATACAAATATCACATAGTTACCGTTAACTTGGTATTATATTATATTTTATTATGAGCATGCTGCATCCATTTTCGGACTCAATTCTAACAGGTGCGCTGCATTTATTCATCGTCATTTATTTGTACTTTATCGTGAATTACGGGGCTATAGATAACACATAACAGCGATTGATGTGATCTGCCGATGACATGGACTGCGCTCGTATTTTTATGCGTTATACTTACGTAATTACAGACATAAAATCTCTAATCCTGTCACTTCAGATATGTTCAGAAACGTAAACGACTAACGACTATTCGCAAAGAGAACTCGCGTCATTGCTACACGTCGAGTAACACAAACATCTTACAGTGCAAAGCAACGTGTTTCTAAACCTACTAACTGCGAAATCAAGTCGCTCGCGATACACCGCAATGTTATAACAAGATCACACGAATCGCCGCACAAAAACAATAGCTTAGGTACAACGAAAATTGTGGACGCGCGGAAAATTGTCGACTATAAAGTCTCAGTCGCAATTTAAAAACAAAATTTGCGGAGGCAAGATATCTTCTGACGCTGCCGGACATTTGAGCCCACGACAAAATTAAAAACGACAGTCGAGCATGCGACAATGTAGCTTGAACTGACAAGGAGCTTGAGCACGAGACTTGATAACTTCAAAACTAAACCTAAAACCAACCGTGCTCAATTGCTCAGACTCGCATGCTCTTGTGTCACATGCTCACATGTCTGCGGGAATGTATTCGGAACAAATATTTGGAGCGTGCGATCATTTTCAATGTCGAATAAAATCTCGCTTTCACTGTGACACACCAAAATAATGATGACGTCATAATACCAAAACTGAGAACTTATGGGGCAAAACCGACTTTCGCCCCCTCCGCAACTTAACACAAAAGCTATGCTGCTTTATTGGTAATACAAGTATACAAAAACTAGCTTGACTTTGACATACGCACCTTGGTAGTACCCAGTACCCCAAGACCAGTCCGTGCTGCGCGGTATATCGCAACTGCCCCCGGGATTATACTGACTCGCAACCCCGTTGCTGCAAGCGCCAGCCGCAGCCTGGTTACCGGGCGGATAAACAAAATCAACAGCCCTGTCGCCTTGACTCCAGTCAGCCCCGTGAAAATTACCATGGTCCTGGTAACTCTGGTGATAATTCGGCGCGTCTGACTTAATACCGTGGCCGTAATACGCAGAATTCGGAGCTGTGGCCGACCAAGGGTAAGCGGCGGGAGGAACATCACCTTGAGAACCAGGCTGACCAGACCACCATTCTGCTTTAATAGGCATTTTTGTATGATAGCCAAAGACTGACCAATGGACAATCTCTCTCAGAGTCTAAATCGTAAATCGCTGGCCCTAGTTTTATACGCTGATTAATATACGCGTGTATAGAGCTGATTGTATTGCGACAGACGATAATTGATCGTGATGGCCGTGCGAAGAAGGGTGAGAAATGGGTTAGTTTTAAGGGGCACGCGCCAACGAAAGCGAAGGCTAAGTCTGCCGGCGGCGCGTGTCAAAATTGCTGGTAATTTACGAGAACGGCACCTGGCTGCGATTGAACTGTAGCAAAAGTGGCGAATGTAAACATAGTAGTGATGGTGGTTGCGCGTTAGTGGCATGTTTGTAAATACGACTTCTAGAAATTTCGGTTGATCGTATGGCAGCATATGTAACATCTGGGATATCTAGAACTAGAACTAGATATCCCTCATGTAAAATGTAGTACACGGGTAGCCAACATGCGGCCGTAGAAGGGAATTTGTGCGGCCGTGACACGCAATTCAATTAGTATGTGTCGGCGGCCGTCGACAGGCAAAGTGAATTTACGAAGTGACTCCCGAATTTTTGAGAGATTTTAATTAATCTTGAAATTTTCTGCGCGCACGGCGCGATTCAATGCTACACCTCGTTTTAATATAGTAGCGTGTTTTGCAATATGATCCCCACAGTACAGATGCGAACATGAGAGGAAAATAAGCCCCCCCTCGGGGAATCGTGCGCTTGTCACGAAAGAAATTTGTTTCTGGTACGTTTGGGCGATTCCGATCTATTTCCACTACACGGACAATCCTAATTGGAGGTCAAGAAATAACAGCACGCCACAAAGTGACTACCGGTAACAACAATTGGCCCACCCGAAGATGCATTTATAACGTGCCTTAAATTTTCGGAAACACTGCTTCCGGCAACTCCACCGGTGAATCTGATCACATGGACTGAGAAGTGGGAGATATTTGGTAGTAGTATTATGTGAACCTACTAATCACGAAATTAACATGGACAGTTTACCGTGGGTATTTGGTGTCCAGTTAGTGCATTGCGACTATGTCCTGGAATGCAACCGTAGGCTACACAAGCAATCGGAATGCGGCCGTGAATATCAAAAAGTTTGGTCACCTCTCATGCATAGTACAAAGCTACGCGCGTTAGTGGAAATGCCATTCCTGCGAATTCGTGGAAAAGATATATTGGCCAAAAAAATATCAAATCATGTTTGAAGTGGTGTAAAGCAGCAGGCAATACCGGTATTTTGTTTGCGGTCGCAAAACCGGTACATATTCGAACTCTCCGCGTCATACACGAATCCTCGACTCAATTCGAAGCTTAATATTCTATTCACAATCGTATCACTCACGAACTCGATTTTGCTCAATCCTACACACTAACGCGCCCCACCTGCTACAAGCCAGACCCCAAAAGCGATTGTTATTGTACGAATCTCAAACACCGCAGCACATCAAGCAAATTATCACGCCCGCGCGTACGCAAAACACGACGAAACCGCGTAGCGAATCGCAACATTTACTCCACGATTGTCGCTAAAATGTCAACAATCTACAGATGACAATACGCAAAACAGCGCGCGCGCGCTGATAAGACACTAAGCGAGATCAAAGGAGCCGCGTTCTACATCGAGTACGCCCGCTCAGGATATGCACATCTCGTGAAAGGAATCTTTACTATTACCCGCCAGAATACCAGAACGAGTCATTTCCGACAGATGTAATGTAATGTATGCGCTCCCTGCCACTAAGAGGTAATTTATCAACGAGAATTATAGTTTCGACACCATTTTCCACATTGGTAGGATATAAATTTCGATTGGTTTTAGTCACGACCAAATGTAAAATTTCAATCCAAAGTCGTGGTTTATAATATCAGTGATATTTTCAGAAAAATTGATGACCAGATAGAGGTATCGATCTTACAAAACACCCCACCTCTGATCACAAGTATGGAAACCATCTTCAAAAAAGCGATTAGACATCACTACGCCGTCACGACGGAATAAAACAGGCCACATTCGACCCACCTTGTTTGGCGCCCGACACGCTCACGTACTGCGCCACCGGAATTTGATTCGGCGGCACAGTGACGGACACCGCGCCGGCCGACGCCACTTGGATAGCGGTCGCTTGCTGCATGCTCCAATGCCTGAATTTGAATACATCGCAATTAAAGTAATGGCTCAAGTAAAGATATACGGAATTGCAGCAGATGGTAATAGTATGCTGGTAATTGCGAAGATTCGAGTCAAGTGGTGTATGAGTTACTAATTTAACAGCGGGGTCGAAACATTCAAAAGTATTGGAATCAACAATTAGTCAGTTGACTAATCCCCGATTACGTAAACGTACGCTGGAAAGTTTTTCTGTATATCATACAAACATTCCACTAGTTCGCTCTGTTTTGTGTATGTCGTCACTGGTCTGTCTTTATAACCTTTAGGGTTGCTATTATTGTATCGTATTCTTCAAGGTTTATACTTGCCATTGATACCATTACTACAATTAGAGTTGCATTTAAAACAAATCGCTGTTTAAGCAGTGTATAAAACAAATGAGCTATATTTACCCTACATATTTTCAATTGACAAATCACTATGACGTCACGGTTGAACATCAGTGACGTGGAAGAACACATGCTTTAAACAAGGGCCTTGTCTTGAACATATTTGTTTTAAATGGATTCCTGTTTTAAATGCAACCCTGGATACAATGCGCATTTCATTGACTGTAATTCCTGATCGCTACGTCATACTTTGTCACGTTTGGTTTACTTTTGAATCTGTTTGAATCCCTTTAGTGTGCCGATAACTCTTGGTGAACGTGACAGGTACCCGATAAGTCTTTGAGTTGAAATAAAAAACGGGTCCGTCGCACTGTGTAGTTTGATCGTTTAATCTACTTTTGAGGAGGTTCCAAAGCCTCCACAGTAAAAATAGTTCGAAACTACAGCTTTCACTGATAAATTAACTATTATTGCCGGAGAGCGTATCATTTCAGCACTCGAAAAATGACCTCTAACGGCTCGATCCGAATCATTGCAATTATTCCTAGATTCAGAATTCGATACTCATATCATTGTGCAAAGCCTTATAGTTCAAACCCCTATAATTCAAACACGTCATGGGAGACTTCACTTGTAGCTGGCCATCAACATTTATCGCGAGCAATTAAGGCAACACGGTGCGTTAATCTCAAAATACCATTGTCGCACATTATACTGTATATTTCCTATACCGGGTGAGTACGGCAAACTTGACAATGTCGATTGTTGACACGCGGCCGCCTATTCCCATGACGCGCACGAGAATATTAAATCAGTAGCCAAGGTAATTAATAGAACGAGATATCACATTCGATTTGCAAACACCAGCGCGGGTGAGCGTAATTGATTTTAAAATAGGTTATCATCCATTGTCGCGGTGTTAGCGAGAAATTCTTTTAGCGAATCTACCAATTACGGACATGATTTCACACCTGTTGTACGAATCGCGGGGTAAACTCGAACAATACGCATCCGGGTACACCCCCAAGGCTTACATTTCGATTCTTGGCGATTACGATGGTCGTTTTTATGACTTGATAACTAAGGCGATGATTCGAGTGGTAATTCTAATGATTCGAGTAGTGGGGAGATGATTATTTCGAGTAAGAGCTAATTAATCAACGAAAATTGCAGTTTCGATGTTATTCTCTGCTGTGGTATCCTTGAAGTCTGGATTCGTTGTATTCCAGCATACGGACGGAACTCGTAGTACAAAGCGATTAGTGGAAATGATGTTTCCGCAAAGTGCAAAGAAATAGGTACGGTCGAAAAATACCAACTTATCTTCAAGCAAGGTGATGTAGAACTGGCATTATATTCTTTGTTGTCGCATAATAGGTACATATTTGCACTTTTCGCGTCATTCACAGTGTTCCCTGACGTTATCATGCATAATTTCACCGAACCCTACTCGTAACTGAGAATGCGGACGTTACTCTATCGCCCTCTGACGTATAAAATTAAATCGTGCACGCTCGAATGAATCGGACAAGTGCTGTATCGGCGTCGGGTTGCTGACGCTATGCAGCCCGCGAATAGCCAAGATTGTGTCTCACTGTTAAAACAACTTGGCACCGAACTGTAATACGCTGATGGTCATTGCATACGAACCTATCGAGTTCCTACATCCTAGCTACTGATTTTAACTTATGCCTTGACGCTGTGTGCAACAGCAAAATCTGTTTCTTAGTAGCCAAAAACCAAGTACATGCACAGATGCACACATCAGTGGTATATTGCAACTAATTTCGCTTCTTACATGAGGGAACAGCACCCGTTATTACCACGTATTATTCGTGTCTTGCTGAAAGTATGATAATTTAATGTTTTCGCTAGTGTATGCCTTTGACTGGGCAGTCTAGGGCTGTTCAAAAATAACTTTTTTCTTCGGATTCCAGCCATTCACTGATTAAATTGTCAGGTTACCCTAAAAAACGCTGCACACCAAATTTGGTTCGATTCTAACAAGTATAGGACTCCGCAGATCCAATTAAAATTTTTAATTTATTATGGAAAATTAAAAAAAAAAATTCCCAATTTTACTGCCAACCCCATGAAATTGTTGAGCTGTCTTCAAAGACGTTGCAAAACAAATTTGAGTCAATTCCGACCAGTAGAAGCGGAGTTATGTGAGTTTTTCGTTGATAAAGCGCGGATTATCCACCAATCAAGGATAATCCGAGAAATATCAACTATAAACTCCAATAACTCCGCTTCTACTGGTCGGAATTGACTCAAATTTGTTTTGCAACGTCTTTGAAGACAGCTCAACAATTTCATGGGGTTGGCAGAAAAATTTGGAAAATTTTTTTTTTTATTTTCCATAATAAATTAAAAATTTTAATTGGATCTGCAGAGGCCTTTACTGGTTGGAATCGAGTGAAATTTGGTGAGCAAGGTTTTCTACTGCAACCTGACGATTTAAGAGGTGACCGGCTTGAATCGGGAAAAAAAAGTTATTTTTGAACAGCCCTACTGGGCACCCTATTTAATGAAACACTAATTACAAGATTAAGCATGGGCATAGTGATCATGATTTAAGCTTGATATGATTATGTGTTTGCTTAAACTGATTCAAAGGAAGAGGTGAGGCGATTGGTGTTTACATCTCTGCGAGTGCAACATTGGAAGTAAGTATGCCTATGCCAAAGCCCTAGCGACCGAAAATTACGCCAGCAGCAATAGAGACTACTACAGGTTTCCATCAAATGCTTTCTCGAATGCAATGATTGAATAGGAGAATTGCTAAAAAACTGCTCCCATCAATGTTTTTGAGTTATCGAATCAAACAAGTTTTTTCCCTAGCATAGGCTACCGTACTTGATTACAATATATATTCATATACTTGTGTTTTAAAATTGCTTTTAGGACAACAGTCATCGCAGCATAAGTTATTAGCTTGAAGACTTTTCGTGTGCCCCTTAATCAAGAGTTTTTAACGTTGCATTTTTCGCCATACTTTGCCAAATTGGTTTTCATTCATCATATGATTGTTATTGTGCCGATAAATATCAATGCGGGGCACACGGTATGTGTTTGAGTTAAATGAATTATACTGCAATGAATGTAGTCAATCAATATCCAAGTTCAGTACTGACATGACAAGTCACCTATTCCAGTGCATTTACTTTTACATGCAATACAAAATCGTAACACTTTTATGTGTGATTGTGACTGGTACTGATATCCAAGCAATATGGATTAGTGGGCCTATATTAGTTGATTTGACATTTCCATTTTAGATACCAGGTTACCAGTGATTAAGTGTTCATCTGAAGATGAATGGTATCTTACCAAGTAGATGATGCAACTTTTGACACATGAATTTTCTAACCTGAACACAGCCAACACAGATTGATCTAATGTGGGATGACGTTTGAGGCAGACCACAATACAGGTATACGCTTTTCAAGGGAGGTGCAAATAAACAGCATTGTTTATAGGAGTTTAATCAGATAATACGATTGTATTTGATTGGACTTTGAAGATGAGTGTTCAGTTTATAGGGATGAAAGGGAACCGGCTGCTTTCAGAGACCGAAATCTCATATTCAACCCGTGAATAGAAATTTATAAAGTCTTACAGCATATTTAGGAACATGTAAATTATTGGAGAGTTACAGAGAGATGAACTTTAATACTATTAATAAGATTACAACATCAAAGAGCCTTGAACAACATCATCTCATCCCATGGGTGGTAAGACTCGGCAGAAATCGTGTTACGGAGGTTCAAATTTGTGAAAAATCAATAGTTACTACTAGAGCAGCGCTCTCAATGTACATTTTAAAAGCCACTCGATCTGATATGAACTTGAAATTTGAAGTGTTCTTGGGTGCGGGTGCCGGGTATTCATATGTCAAGTTTTTTACCACGTAAATGCATGATGAATGAAAAATCGTGATATTAGGGACATCTTTCGGTTCGAACGGTCACGGCCTACTATATTTTATATAATTTACCATAAAATACTCGAGTGCATTAAATATTTGAACATCCTACAAGATAAATGTGGCAATTAGTGCTTAAACGGTGGGGTGAGAAATTGAATGTAATGATTTCAACGCTTATTAAGGTTTTAAATTATTTACACTATAATCAGTAGGCAAATTCAATTATTTAAGGATGTTGTCAGTGGTGGGTATTGTTTCTGAATAATTTAAATTTACATCCCCAAATTCCCCATCAACGAATATCAATGATAAAAAGGTTAAATCCGGTGTTTTAAATTATTACAATAATTGAGTTGCTGAATTCTTTCAAAGCGTTCCTCATGGACATCACCACCAGATTTGGACAAATATATAATTCTAGTTGTCCAATTATACTAATCAGAACAAAATACCAGTTACAATCTAATTCTAATCTAATTTGGAAGAAATTGTGTAGCAATAATTCTAGTTATAATCTAATTTACAAAAGCTCAAAATTTTATAGTTGTCAAACTAATGCCCACAATGAGCCTGGATTCAAATCTACATTGGTCTGTTGATGTAGCCTATAACAAATCTGTTTCAAAATTATTTGACACTAACAGCTGAGCTGTGAATTGCAATGTATAGAATGCATGCAAAATCATTTAAACAACTATTAAATTCATATTATGTCACGCGACGTATCGTTACTCTTATAGATCAAACTTATCAGAGGTTTAACGTTGTGACATCGAAGGTAAAAGATGTACATCCATAAGTTTTTTGTTTACGATTGCCACTGTAATAGTAGTCAATTTTGAGGCCGGCACTATATGGTCATCAGTGCGGTATCATACAAGGCGAAAAGTTATGTTCAATTTGCGATTTCATATTGAAGAAAATCAATATCCAATATTCATCAAATCTTCCATAGTATATCAAATGAACAGAGGTAATATATTATAGTTATTGGAATTATAATGTAATGATGTATACTTCAATTCACTGCAGTTCATCATCAAGGCCAATTGCCTATATCAATATTACTTCACACTTACAGCATACTTTTGAATTATAATTATCAAAACGATGGCAGACTTAACGTATGATCTCCATGTTCTCTTTATTTTGCAATAAACAATCGGCCGCAAAGGCAGTTGCATTACTAAAAGCATCGTAAGATTCGTAACTAGAATTGTCGATGGTCGCATCACGATGACTAACGATTCGAGTGAGCAAATATTGCTATACACGTCACGATAATTTGAATGCAAACCCAGGTATAGGGGGCTAGGTGCGAGGGTAAAAATGATGATGGTTTATAAATCATGCATACAACAAACAACGCAATCACTACACTACCACTCTGCTACGAATAAAATAGAAAAAATTGGTTACCTTGTTACTGTCTCCAAGACTACGGTGGCTATGGCGTTCTGTCTCGAGGCAACTGTTGCCCAACGAGACAGCGTATTCATCCGCCAACTGTGACTTCACAAATAATTCAAAATTTGAAATTGGCACGCAGCATTTTCGGCGTAAAATCGCTTTATCATTGATTTATGGTCTATTTGAACGAATTGGTACAGTATATTTTGCATATATTGTCAATTTACACATAATATTCTTCATGCGTAACAAGGACGGGGAAGCGCACCCATGCAGAGGTCAAGTAACGAAAGCTTGATGACGTCACGTTAATTTTCCAACATAAAAACTTGATGAAGTATTCTGATTGTTCGATTTGAAATTATTTGAAAAGATGGAGAAAAATAATGAAATTTAACATATTTGATATTTGAAGATATAAAAACGATGCGAAATTCGGCTTCCAACGGGCGCGTTTATGAAATCCGCGAGATGGCGGTTTGTCACCTTGGATACTTGTGAAGCTCTCAGGTAATTTTGTCAGGTCTCCTCAACATGATAATATCTTAAAATGCCGGGCCCGTTATTTTGGGGATTCAAAGGTTTATTTAGAAAAAAATACAATCTAGGCACAATTTCAGGGCCTTTTAGAGAAAATTCAATCCCACGGGCAGTTAATCCTGGCTCCTCGACCCTCATAGACCAGTTCAGCGCATCCAGCTTCAGTTCAGTTTTATTAATGATTTTAAAATACAGCGAAATCGCGATAAAATGAAAAGATGGGAAGGAACCGAAACGACTTACAGCAGTCTTTCGACCAAACATCCAGACCAATTAAAGCGAAATCACGTTATTTTAATCCGATTTGCCAAATGTTTCTATACTCTAATTTTAATTTAATCTAATTTCTGATTTGCCTGAAATGTTACAGGAGAACTGTATATAGTGAGAAACGAGCCAAACACCGGGTACAGACATTGTCTGTCAATCGTCATGCCTATGAGAGTGAACTCTGTTTTGATATGAAGTGAACATGATGTTTTTGTATTTCTTATCGCGGATTCAGCAATTTTAATATAATTTGGAAAAACTGAAAATTTTCTAGTTTTCCAAGTCTGCAAACACCTACCTTAGCCTAGAATACATAATTCAGAAGCATTTTCACATAGGATTTTAGTTTATTAAGCTAGGCTAGGACTTGGAAGAATAGCCTACGGTACTACTGTTGGTGTAAGTTATAGTGGGCAGTGTCTTACTAGTATTGTCTACGCCGATGTGAGCTTTTGAACGGTGAATTGCAACTGCTGTTTTACTGTGTCCTTATATTTTCATTTGACCCTAATTTTGTTGTGTTTCAAAACAAGTACGGTAGACAGATTTTCGTCTGCACCTTCACCATTAGGATAAGAGTCTATGCATGTTGGCTATGTCACAGCTATGTTGATAGGAAGGAAAAAATCAACTCCGAGCATACCTAAGTGCAGTGTGTAATAATTAAATTTTGATGTTGGCTCCTTTGATTTCGCATTGCATAGGCTACCCAGCTTTGTTGGGATATAAAAGCTATAAGGTTTTGAGCGTCAAGGCTAGAGTGTATGTGTGACTTTTCCAAAACTACTTCACTTGAGTAGGCTAGTATTCGAAGCAAGGAGATTCGGCGCTTCTTCGATATACGCCCCAGATCGAAACAGTGTTTCACATGTAACCAGCAAGTGTTTCCCACGAACACGATCAAAATTTATAAACGTCAAAATAAATTGTTTTTTGCCTGTGGAGAGACGGATATTAAGGTTGGATGTGGGTTAGGCATATCAGGGTTGGGAGTAGGTGGATATTAGGGTTGTGTTAGGGTATTCCGGGGGAAGGGAGTTATTAGGGTTGGAGGTAGGTTAGGGTGAAAGTTGGTGTTAAGGTATCCCAAGATTCGGGTTGGGGATATTATGGTCGGGAGAGTGTGGAATATCGTGTCCCGCACTCCAAACCTATTCTTGGGTTACCCTTACCCTAACACAGCTCTAGCCCCAACCCAGCTCTAACCATAGCTCTAAACCAATCCCCTAACCCTAATATCCCCCCTCCCCAACATCCCTATTTCCTAACCCTAACACAGCTTTAACCCTAACCCAGCTCTAACCCTAACTCTAAACCCATCCGCTAACCCTAATATCCCGCCTCCCCAACCCTAATATCCCCCTCTCCTCCAACCCCAAAATCCCGATTTCCTAACCCTAACACAGCTCTAACCCTAACCCTTATATCCCCCTCTCCTCCAACCCTAATATCCACCTTTCCCAACCCTACTCGACCCTAAAATCCACCCTCCCAAGTCCTAAGATCCCCCCTCCTCCAACCATAATATCCCCCTTCCACAACAAAGACAAAAAACAATTTATTTTGACGTTTATAAATTTTATTGTGTTCATGTGAAACATATGTTGGTGTCATGGGGAGCACTGTTTCGATCTGGGGCGTGTATCGAAGAAGCGCCGGAGATTCTACTTGTATAAGTTTGGTGCAGCCGAACCTGAGTAAAATTCCATGTCGCTTCATCTATTCCTAATTGTGTAACTTTGCTGATAACTTTGACCGCCTCTGCTGATTGATTAGTGATGGTACGATGTCAATAAAAATAATCAATAATCGACAGATTATATTTTCATGTAATCCAGACACACACATGTAGGCTACTATGTGATAAGACACAACGCTATGTAATGAACAGATAGGAGAATGCCGAACGACCAGTTGCGGTCTCTTAAATCTGGAAACCACCTCGGCCTGGTGTCCGATGTCACAGTTCTTTCTGTCGGTGTAAATCTCTATTCCGCGGCGCTTTCTCGCTCTGTCCATTCATTGCGAGTGCTGCTTTCATCAGAACTTTTTCAGGGCCCAGATATACCGCCGAGGGGTAATCGAGCCCATGCTGTGACACACTCGGCATTCACAAAGTAGATTGACCCTTACGATGCTAGGACAATGGTTATATAAAGTAACTAACCATTAGGTCATCTGGTCAGCACCATTTTTTCCTCTTCACCCTATCCCGAAGTTGGATGAATTTTTATTGATCTCGATATTTTTGTTGTTTCTGGCTAATTCTGGGGCATTGACTCTGGGAATGTCATTAGTTTTATCGCTATTATCGGTTAATAACACATTGTGAGGGTGGGGTAGGGCTAAACTGCAATATATAATGAATACCGGTAGCACAAATCCCATTTAGTATCATGTCAGTGATGTCACCATTGTTTAGCTGTGGGCAGATTTGTAGAAATGAAGGATGCCAAAAGCTTAATAAACTTACATATGTTGTAATGTTGTTATAATCTGTATCAGAATAGTGGGTTTTGGCTAGTATTCCAAATATTTGCTTGTGAAACAAGCTATTTCTTTCTCCGTTCGAGAGTGTAATACATCAGTAGATGTTATCATTGCAGAGTCACATATTTTTTAGCGTGATAACTTGTCATTACGAAAAAGATTTTACATTTTTTCCCAATATAGACCTCGCAATTGGTAGTAGACAATGAAAATTTCACCAGAGAAAGAGAGAATTCTTTTATTCGTCAACCATGAAATATATACTATACACTAGCCCAGTGCTTTTCAACCTTTTTGTGCTCCGTTCGCACTTTTTTTGTAAAATAAGTTTCATTCGCACAAACTAATCGAAAATTGTTATACTAAAAGTAGATGAAGATAGGCCTACTTAACAACATTTTGTTCAGATATGCAACAAATTGGCTACTATGTAGCTTAAGCTATCAAGTGCCTCAATAGGAAGGCAATTTTTTTCGATCGTTTTGCTTCTAATTATTTCACTAAAACCCTTCTCGGCCAAACAATGTTGTTGGGAATTTGTACAAAAACGTCTACTAGTGCTTGGATGGCCACTGGCCAGGTCTTAAAATCTGTTCTGCAATCCTATCCAAAATACAGCGTATTTTTCGCGAGTGAAAACTGCTTGCGGGCAGAAATCGTATTTGAGAACTGACATAAAGGTCCCGCAAGGCTCCAATCTGTCGAAAGGGTGAAAACCTCACATGATTGTGTTGAGGCTTTTTCTTTATTTCTTTGGAAGATAAGGAGCAAAACGATAAATGAGAGTAGGCACATTAGAGCTCGCTATCTGATGATTCGTTGCTTCAACTTCTGTCTCGCAAGTTTATGAGAAGAGCAAATAAACTCACGATACTGTTGGTTATACTCTTTAGCTCAATCTAACTTGGGAATTCATGACAGTTTAATAACGGTAAAGCAGCTTTCAGACTACCACCAAAATCTGAATTTTTGTGACATCTCGCGATCAGAGACTCACCCATGAAAAGAAATTTATTTTTAACATTACAGTTGTATGCTACGATTTTACTGGCATGTATGACATACAGAACGCGCACACCACAATTCTACCCAACACATATCTACAAAACATGTCTGACGCACGCGATTTCCAAATAGGGCAAATTAAATTCCTCTGCCAGTCGCAGCTGTACTACTATCTACTCAGATTGCAAGAACAGGACTATTCTGTGCAGACAACAGAACATATCCAATCCGTCTCGAAAGGTTTGGCCATCCAACATCGGTAATTTTTAGACCGAGGTTTTGTCGCCGCTTATGTTTTTGGCACCGCAATTTATAAGCGGTTTGTTCGCCAAAACTTGACGTCGTCATGTGCCCGACGCAGAAGGGATTGGCCTCGAAATGAATGAGTCCAATAGGCCTGAACTCGCTCGTTGCACACCCCTACACTAGTTCATCCCAACGGTCTTCGACCATGTTTTCCAGAAAAAACAGTCGGACAAATCTTATCATGAATTCTTATGATAAAGCCACATTTAATGCGTGTCTCGCTTATTGGCTACGATATGTAGAAACGATCACAGGATTTTTTGCAATAAATTTAATAAATATTACATACATATTAACAGATAGCTCTGGCACCGTGTAGACCCAAAATTATACCCTTTGCGGTCCATACTGTAATAACCCTTGAAGGGGTAAAAATTTGCATTACAGTAATTTACAAATTTGAGTCTGTAATGATGGTATTTACTACTATCCTCGTGCCTCGCGCAAATCGAACAGTTATTACGGAAATATGATGATTGTTTAGCGAAAGAAAGCAGAAAGTCTATTTGACGTCATTTTTTCAGCCTGTCCCGGGCTCAGACGGGCTGATGTACTGTATATCTGCCACTATATAGAGATTGTAGAGATCTCTATACTACCACTACACCAGCTTCAAACCAGGCTTTTGGTTATGTAATAATTAGAGTGCGGGAATATTAATTCACTACGGCTTGTGCGGGCTACGATGAGTGGTGCGTCGTATTAAGTTTTACAATTGCATCGTAACTACAAAAGTTACACTGATCTTAAACTTCCTATTAGGTTCATTTGAATTTTTCCACGTCAGAAAAGTTAACAATCAATCACGGTTTTCATTCGCACTCGATCCGGATTTTCATTCGCACTATTCGCACCACCTTCGTCATTCGCACTGCAATTTTTTCCATTCGCACCGGTGCGAACCGTCACACAGGTTGAAAAGCACTGCACTAGCCCATACAGTATAGGCAATGTTTACAAACATTCACATCCGAGAGTGACATAATTTTTTTATTTGCATAAGCAGCCTAACTACCAGTATATATATATTACGTGGTATAGACTGGGAGACCCGATATGACCGAAGTCTTCAAGGCCGGAGTCACCCAAGCATATTTGGCAGTATTAATAATAATAATTAATCAATTTCTTCTCTCTGTTGAGTAGCGGAGCAACTATATAAAACTAAATAAACAAAACACTGGTAAGGAAGGCTTCCATTGTTGACAGTGTGATGTGCTGTGATCAGAGAAAAACAATTTGACCCACGTACACAGTGTTAATATTATTGTAACATATATTTCGTTGCTAAACACGTGACAAATAAGATAGTGAAGGAAGCCAAGGAGAGGGTAGGTTACAGACTGCATACTGGCATACCCAGAGTACCAAAATAATAATACTCGAGACGTAACATGAGACAGCTGTGGGGTTCCGACTGGGAGGGTCATGTCATTTGCCATTCCGAGAGTTTGGAGAGAGACAAAAAAACACATTTTGGCGACTGTTATTACTTTTGTTTGCTACGCAAAGCACCAAACGATCAAAGGTACTATTTTTTTGCGTCTATAATCTAAAAAGATTACGTTGAGCTTATGCCATCTGTTCGGCTCAATACTTCAAATTTTGTATGCCGGTAATGACATATTTGTTAGTACGCCTGTTTATATGCAAATGTTCTTTTGACATCTCTACTAGTTGCTGACGATTACCCTCTGACGAGTGTCAGCCTAATATATTCGGGTTTATTTCAATATGAATATATAGTTCAATTGCATATTCAATTTCTGTACCTCCAAGAGGTTTTCAATACCAATATTGAAGTTCTGTAACATAATTCAGCTATTTAAAATCATGTCAAGATTGTTCTCGTCAAGGACAGAGTTCCAGGGTTCTAGATAGGGGGGGGGTGGGGGAACTTGAGTAAGTAGGGGAATTTGAGTACATTTGACAAAAACTTTTGCTTTCTCAACATATCTGCTTTAAATTCGGCAGTTCTGCATTTATTCATTAGCTCACTATGTAAGCTCTAGATAAGACTAATAACCATTTTTATCAAAGGCCGATTATAGCCTCCACGTGGAATTGAAAGTTTGTGAATTTTTTTTCATTTTTGACGCCACTTTTCAACTTCTTTGCAGACAGCATAAAAATGGTTGTTGCATATCCAAATATTGCTTAAGTTTGTGATAGTTGATCATACTACAAGGTATGGCAATGCATTTTGTCAATGGTGGTAAGAGTAAGTTTTAATTTGAAGAATATTTTTTTGGGGTGATTCGGGTATAGTATAAATTATATATATATATATAGGTCTAGCTCTGTCTGCATTCAGACTAAGAGCACCATCACCGAGGTGATGGAAATATCCATCGAAAAAGGACACAGCAATAAAGATTTCAAATATAAATTAAATTTCGCGTGAAAGTGCTGCTTTCGAAAATGTCCTGATGTCGGTATCGTTCCGATTAAGGACATTGTTCATCAGCGTTGCAGACGGTCTTCCTTTCTTGGTTCTCCTTTCATCTTCAAAGGTTATCGACTTCACGACACTATCATTAGGTTTCCGAATTATGTGGGCAAGAAATTTAGCTTGTTGGTGATCAATAAAGGATGAGAGATCTTCAGTGCGACAGATTTTATGAAGACTTTTATTACTAATTTTGAAGGCGTGGCCGGTTCCCTTTCGAGTGTAGCCTCCATGTATCATTTTTCGCAAAAATTGTCTGTAGCAGACATCCAGGACGTTTCTTTGATTTTCTGAAAGGGACCATACGCTGCAGCCATATGTGAGTCGACTTCTCACAAAAGCATTTAAAATTTTTATTCTTGTACCAATCCAAATTCTGAAGTTTCGAAGCAGGTATTTATTGGATTGGAAAGCTGCATGAGCCGAGCTGATCCTGTTGTTGATTTCGGTTATTCCCACATTCGTTTCCTTATAGTGAACAATACATCCAAGGTATTTGAAAGTTTTTACGTTTTCAATATGATGATTATGCAGAGAGCAGATTGAAGTCGGGTAAGTCAGTTCTTCATTGTGGTTAAATATCATAGTTTTTGTTTTCGACTCATTAATTTGTAATCCGAAATCAGTAAGAACTTCTGATAGCAGTTTCAGGCCTTCCTGGAGAGAAGATTGGTCTTTGAAAAAGAATTCAAGATCGTCCGCATAGCCTGAGCCCATGTTGACAGCTGTTCCTTGGTAGTTTTTGTCCCTTTTATTTTCTCGTGCATAGTCCGGTGTGCGAAAATGATACTGGCTGAAAGCGATATCGGTTAGTTCCGCTCTGTGTAGGAAAACCCTCACGGCATAGTCCATGTAAAGATTGAAGAGGATAGGGGACTCGGGACCGCCCTGTCGAACTCCAGATTTTGTGGAAAAAGTTTGGTTAGGGTGGCTTTTCAGTTCGGTTGTTGTGGATCGATATAGAGAGGCAAGTAAGTTCACGATTTTGGTTCCCTTATCCTCACCGATTCGATTTCGTAGCGACTGAATTAGCCAGGTTCTGTTGACGTGGTCGAACGCAGAGGAGAGATCGACAAACAAGGCATATGTTTGTATATCAGTTTTTTCCGCAATGATTTGAGACTGCTTCGTGACATATATACAGTCGGTGGTTCCCTTCCCTTTTCTAAAGCCACATTGGAATTCGAGAATTTGCTGGTTATACCATTCCTCTATTCTTGATATGATTATTTGTATTAACAGTTTACAGAATACACTTCCAACTTGAATAGCGCGATATGTTGATGGATCGGTTCTGCTTCCTTTGTTTTTCCATATGGCAGTTAGCTTGCTATGGCCGAATGATTGGGGTAATTTTTCAATCTCCCATATTGTTTGGAACAATTCTGTAATTTTATCCATGATCAATTTTGATGACGCCATTGCTCTCAAAATCTCCGGTGGTACGTCTGAACTGGATTTCTTATGCTTCAGTTTTTCAATAGTTCGTTTAATTTCCTCGAGTGTTGGTGGGTCTTCATCGATAGTGGAACTATTTTCTCGCATCAACTTTAAAGCATTTGGAATGTTTTCCAGATCATTTGGCATCCCATCCGATTTCTCATTTCTTTGTTCGTCAAAATGGTTTTTGAAGAATTCAGCCAGTTTACTGGCTTGGCAGGAAATTGTGGTATTGCCTTTACCCAGAGTACAACCGTGTGCTTTAGCGTTTTTGAACAGAGTTGCGGTCTCTCTGTTTATCGCATTTAGATTTATTTTTTCTGCTTCAGTTTTCCAGTGCCTGTTCATCAAAAAGTTTTTCCTTTTTCTAATTTTCTTTCTGAGGAGTGTTATGGCACTTTGAGAGTCTGGATTGTTCCGTCCCACGTCTTTCAGTTTCTGTAGCAGATCGTTCAGTGCTTGATCACTTTCCCATATGTTTCCGAATTTTTCCTTATTATATTTCGGGAGTATATTCTCCGTGGACATTTGCATCGATACTGTTAGCTTTTCGTATAGTGCGTCCACATCATTTTGCTGGCAGTCAGTTGAAAGAGATTGTTCTACATCTTCGATTAGCCTGTTTTTGTAGTCGGTATCATTTAGGTAGCCGAGGTCCGGGGCCCCGCTCTCTTTTTCTTTATTAAGTTTCCGTGGTCTGAAACGTTCTTGTCTAGTAAATGGTGTTTTCATTTTTGCCACTAGAATTGTATGATCTGAATTTATTTGAACAGATCTTTTTGCACTGCAGTCGGTCATATATTGTCTCAGCCAGGACTCACAAAGAATGTAGTCCAATTTTTTTCGCGTTTTGCCATCTGGGCTAGTCCATGTTGTTTTCTTCCGTTCGTGATGTATATAGAACGTGCTAGAAACGCATAGGTCTTTCTCTCTGCAGAAGTTGATCAGGCGATCACCGTTATCATTGTATGTGCAGTTCATTATGCCATTCTTGCCATTGAATGAGCTGTGTGTTTCGCATAGGTTCGTCGTTGCATTCATATCTCCCATTACAATAATTTTCCGATGCTTTTCACCGTCATCTGCTTGGCAGACTTTGGAAAGACTATTGTAAAAATCGGCCTTGGTTGATGACGCTTTATCTTCCGTCGGGGCATAGGTGATAATAAATTTTATGTCAAGGTTGTGTACGGTAAGTTTTGCCGCAATCAATCTGGGTGATATGTTAATTACGTCTCGAATCTTTATGAAGCTGCATTGTCGAATTAATATGCCGACGCCATGTTTTCGAATGGATTTGTGGCCTTGCCAGTAAAATTTGTATTTACATCCATTCGCCTCAATAACTTTTTCTCCGCTGTCAAGTCGTTTGGTTTCTTGTAAACCGACGATGTCTAGGCCTGCGTCGCTTATTGCTTTGACGACTTCGTATGCTTTCTCGTCCTCTCTCATGGTTCTGACATTTATAGTTCCAAATTTCCAGTATCTTTTGTCTTGGTCTCTGATGGATTTTCGATTCGGAACATTTCCGGATGGTGCTGAATCACTGCATCCCATCCTGTGGAGTATATGGTTAAGAGATATTGTTGGTCCCCGCTTAGCTGGATTGGGGTATTTATAGATGTTCAAACTCTTTAGTGTAGTCTTTAAGGCTGATGTGATGCCTGTTCTTGTGAAATTACCGGTACTCATTCTCCTGGTGCACGACATTGTCTTTGGCAGATCAACAATCAGGTGATTGGCGGCGCGTCGGTTTCCTCACAATGCTGTTGCAACTATTAGATATATCAAGATATTCTAATATAGGCTACCGGTACTCGATATTCCTGTAAACTTAATACAACCAAATACTCCAGGGGTGGGTTAAATTGAGTATACTACTGAATGAGAACTTTTTTTGTTGCACTGTCATCAGAGAGGTTGTAGATACTCTTTTGAATCTTGTTATTCTGATTTTGTTACACAATTAGAGATTTAAAACAGTAACAGACATGCTCAGGTATTATAAGAAGAAGCGAACCGCTAAATATGCACCACATGAATTCGATCATGCCATCAAAGAAAGTAAGACAGGAAAGAGCTGTTATAATAGAGTCTGGGATTCCCTATGAAGCACTCATAACAAAGTTAATTAGAGCAACACAGAAAATTGTAGCCACGAGAGCAAGAATCAGTCGAGGAAAGTGACTAGATGAAAAGTTTGACTCGGGCAATTACTACACAGTAGTCTCACAAATAATGAAAAGAGAATCAAGAAATTATTTAGCTAGTCATAATGCCAAAAGAAGGCATGTTCACTTGATCACGCCATAACTGGTGAGGTGCTGACATCAGAAGAAAGCATGACCAGACTGTAAGATGAGGAGAATGTATGAAAGCTAAAACGCAAGAGCAATGAAGTTGTGGTCAGTGACGATTATGAGGAGGAAGTAGCCACTTTAAGTACAGTTCTGAGATGGACTTGGGGAATTTGAAACAGTTCAGAAAGAGGAAGGATATCAACGAGTTGGGTTGGCTCGTTATACAATACAGACAGACAAAGTTTCTGGGGCAGGTGGAAAATATGATGGGTGGCGGTGAAACATTCGAACATACTTTTTTGTTTGGTATGAACATAGCATCAACCAACGGGTTGCATATTTTCCTATCCCTGAAACATTGATGACATCAATTTCATGTGGAGAATATTTTCCATTTCATTCAATGAAGTAATTTTCAAAGTGAAAGCACCAATTTCAGAAAGAAGAGGGGTTGTCAAATTTGAATCCAAACATTTAGTGAAACTTTGACATCTGATTATTTCGTTCTGCTGTTCCTCCTAAAAAAGTTTCTGTTCAAGCAACAATAACAGATCTTGTTCCAGTTTCTTTTTTAAAAACATGTAAATATACTCAGTTTTCCCATACAATGGGTCATTTGGGTATAACGTGGGGATAAGGCTTGCTTCAAGTACACTTTAGACAGTATACTCAATTTTCCCACAAAATTGGGGTAAATTGAGTATACGAATTTGTAAAAAAAAAATCACAATATTTTTCCACTGCGAGCAAATTGAATCTTTAATTAATTTGCAACCGAAAATTCAACCATACAATGTAACAAATATCAACCAGCCACCTTTTTATTAGACTGTTTATGAAAATGACAGCTGCTCAAACTTGAAAATATACTCAAATTCCCCCATCCCCCCCTATCCCTGGTTTTCGTAAATAATTTTACATGAAGATTTTCAGTAATTTGTAATTCACATTCTCTTTTTACTTCCACACAGTATAGCGGATTACGATAAAGCATGCCTCCAATTCTAAACATCCCCGGTAACAAAAAGCCCGCGCTGAGCATATGGGCCGACTTGTCGGTGCACCAAGTCGACCAGCTGAACGCGGAGATAACGACCAACGGAAAACGTCAGCTGCTACGTTCTATTCTCAAATTCGACGAGTCGCCAAGGAGCGAAATACTGCTGGACTTGTATCTAAACACTCTGAGATTTGCAAAACTGCATAAATACAAAAGAGATCAGACTTCTGCATTGTTTTCAGTAGTGAAACAAACGCATGATACTGCTACATCAACGCCTTTCGGTAACATGGAGGAATGCTTTGAATATTTCCGTGAGCTCATGCTTTTACACACGGTACACCGTCCACCGTGGAGCATAGAAGTATTTAACGCTGCGCAGCTTGAAGAAATCACGGCGCACGTGATCAATACATACTTCAGGCATTATAAACTGTACAAATACGCGTTTACGCCGAAAGTAAGGCTTGATTTGTCGATAAATTACGAAGGAAGAGTGCCTACTCCTGAACCTATAGAGTTAGATGACGACGATGATCAAGATGACATGATTGTAGCTTCGGAAAAAGCATCAGAACAAGTCTCTCCACGTAGCGCAGCCACTGATTCTCCGAAACAAGACGCTGTAAAACAGGACGAAACACACGAACAACCTTCTGAACTGGAAATAGTTGTACGAAAAGCGGTGACCGAACAAATCAAGCAAATGCAACAGACCGTGGAGAAGCAGTTACACGATACTGACCAGATAATCAACGAGAAGATTCAGATGTTGGAACAGGGGCAGACGCCGGTGTCACCGAAACCGAGGAAGTCGCCGAAAGGCAGCGCGAAGAGCAGGAAAAAATAGCCGCGGTCTACGATACGTTTATTTGCGATTTACGTTACTGAATATATATATTTTTTTGAAAAATCTCGTTGGAAATTGGTGGCAACTGGTAGCTAGAGACCAAAGGTGGTCCGTAACTGAGTACTTCAACTTTTCAACATGGTTGTAATGACTGGAGTCGCGATTTTTTGGATGGTTGACTTGTCTTGAGTAATTTTTTTGTTAATTTAAAATAACTTGAGTAAATTTGGGTATTGACTCGAGTCATTGCGCATGACTCGAGACTCAGACGGCCAAAACCGACATTTCATTGTAATTTCGAAGAATAGTAAAGTTACCGCACTATTGGGATTTTGTGCATTGGCACTGGTATTTGACAATGCGACCAGAACCTGCTAAAAGTGAGGAAAATTAGTAGGTTATATTATTAATGCGAACCATTCGATATCACCAAATTGAGTTATAAAAAGTGGGTTAACAAGACTGAGCAGTAGGGCTGTTCAAAAATAACCTTTTTTCCTGAATCTTGCTGGTTACTTGATTAAATCGTTAGGTTGCCTCAATAAACGACGCACACCAAATTTGAATTCATTCCAACCAATATTCGCGGATTTCGTAGAGTTTGAAAATTTTGAATTTGCCTAAGAATGCAAAAAAATTTTTTTTTCCAATTTTCCCTCGAACCTTATGAAATTGTTGCGCTGTCTTCAAAAACGATGGAAAACAAATTTGACTCAATTCCAAGCTGCAGAAGCGGAGTTAATCAAGTTTTTTGATGATAATTCTGGGATGATCCATCAATCAAGGATAATCCCAGAATTATCAAAGAAAAACTGAAATAACTCCACTTCTACGGCTTCGAATTGAGTCAAATTTGTTTTGCATCGTTTTTGAAGACAGCGCAACAATTTCATGGGGTTGGCAGAAAAATTTGAAAAAATTTTTTTTTTGCATTTTTAGGCAAATTCAAAATTTTCAAACTCTACGAAATCCGCGAATATTGGTTGGGATGAATTCAAATTTGGTGTGCGTCAGTTTTTAAGGCAACCTAACGATTTAATCAAGTAACCAGCAAGATTCAGGAAAAAAGTTTATTTTTGAACAGCCCTACTGAGCAGTCAACGCAATGACTCGGACTCGAGTCACAATACCATGACCCGGACTCGACCCTCTGATCACTGACTTGGACTCGGACTTGACTCGGTGGTGAACAGAGGTGGTCAGTAACGAAGTAATTCTACTTTTTTGAAGTACTCAAGTAGTTTCCCGCTACTTCTGGTACTTACTCACGTAGATTTTCGCTACTTCTACTTCGAAATATTATGTGATCTACTTACTTACTTTTCGCTATTTTCAGTTTGTCAAGTAGAAGTAGTTCAATCCTCTAATCAGGAAGATATCCTGAGGAATTTCGGGACTGTTTTCACGGAGTATCAACATTTAATATTCATAAAAGTTGAGTAAAGCCCAGAATTTTCGTCGCGCTCAGTGGAGTGACCAGTATGATTTCACGAACGCATCGGTGAATATAATTTAGGTAGTGGGTTGGCGTGGTTCCGTTCACACCGCATTGTCGCCCATATGAAATATTTCATCACAGTATATATGGCTCATCATAAAATTTGAAACTGATGTTTCCAAATGTGGCATTTACTTATCATATCTTGATCTAGCAGTCCATGTCGTGTCCTAATCTGGAAGAGTGGACTCTGGCTTTTTTTTAAGTTTTAGACCTGTTTTAGCATACCACCTTTGAAACTTTCTGGACAAACGACATGAAATACATTTTCCGCTTTTAGAAGTAATATTTATATTTAACTTTCAATTCCCAGTACTTCTGGAAATAAAGCTACACAATACGGCATTTTTATGATCCACCATATTTTTTAGTCACGCTTACTAATTGCGCAAAGTGTTTACATCGTATCCTATACAACTTCTCCGTATTGTTCTTCGACTAAACTACGGGCCTTATAATATGGGGGTGTGCGCCATACCATGATATTTTCTAAAACGTGCTGTTCGAGTAAACAGGATTAGTATCGAATTTCCATATCAATACTATTATTTTCATTATGATGCGGACAATTGCTTATGCTGTCGGAAATTGGATACCGCCTGGTATGCATCAAGCTTGGCACCATTTCGCATAGCTCAATTTCCACCTTTTGACAATCCATGCGAACGAATTACGATCGTTTACACAACTACTTACTTACTTGAGTAGATTTAAAGTCAGTAAATTCTAATTCTACTTCAAGTAGTTTAAGGTTGCTTAGTAGAAAAAGTACTTCTACTCGTACTTGAGTAGATTTTTTCGTTTCTACTTCTACTTGAGTAGCTTTCTTGACTAATTTGAACACCTCTGGTGGTGAATTGAAAACGACTTGACTCGAGTCAAAACTATAAAAGGGAGATTGACTTGTGGCTAGGTTACAACCATGCATTACAAAGAGTGCGTTTTGCCTATACTTGCACTACTTAACAGACTGGTTATAATTTTAGACTAATTTTACTCAACAAACAGCTTTGACCACCTCTGGAGGCTTAGAGGTGATCAGCAGGACAAGTTTTGGTGCAGTAAAATCAGTTGAAAGTTGCACTTATTTTTCACAAAAGTTGCATTTATGGACAAGTTCCTTAAAATTGAGATACTCGTGTCGTTCCATATCGAAGACACTGTCAGTAAAAATCAATGTTGGCTACTTCAACCTAATCAATAGCCCGAAAAAATTGACCATGTGAAAATATCATTTTTGGCAGTCCAGCCTGAATATACGTCAAATCAGAAAGGACCTCAAATTTAAACGACAGTGAAGTAATCAAGCGATCTATTTTCATATAATGCCAAATATTTCTAGTAAGGAGTTAGTAGCATGAAAAAAACGAAAAACTTGCAAAAAGTTGTATGGGAAATCGAAAAAAGTTGCAATATAAGATTCCTCCAAACAGCTTAAAACACCATACTACATTTAGGAAGCTGCCGTAAGCTGTAAAACAAGTTGCAAAAACTGGCCCTGGTGATCAGTAGTGAAGTACTTCTACACGAGTAGGTTTTGCCCCGTTCACTCACTCAGATTTGTTTGTTCTTAAAGGGCATCTTTATCGGTTGAATCGACTTTCCGTAATACGCTAGATATATTTCCACTGATTTTGAAAATATATACCGTTTTCGCGGAATATGGGTATTTTTCAAGATATCGGGCGTAAAACAGCAACCTCCGCTGAAAAACACAAAATCGCTCGAGCGTATGATGAGGTCAGACATTGGACAGATTTATTTCTGTTGCTCACTCACTGGTCGGGTGCCGTACGGCGAACGTGGATATTTGGTGACCTGTTGGTTTGTTTCTTATTTCTGTTGAAGTGATTGGCGACTTTTTCGTGTATCGAAGAAGATGGACAGAGTAGATAGCAGACTATCGAAGAGGAGACGAAAAACCGGTAAACGATGCGTGGCATACGGGTGCTCAAATGGCCCCTACACAATACCTAAGGTTTCGTTCCACGCATTCCCCAGAAAAGGGTCTCAACCCATAAGGCACAAGGCATGGGTTGATGCGGTTAGGAGAACGAGGAAAGACTGGGTGGGACCACCAGAAAAACTATCCGCCTTTTTTAGTTGTGTTTTGTGTTCCAACCATTTTGAAAAGAAATGCTTTGTGCCCATAAACGAACTTCATAGGCAGGCTGGTTTTCGATGTAGTAAAGTGCAGCTAAAAAAGGATGCAATTCCAACTAAATTTTATGTGCGTGCTCGGGATAAACAATTGAAGAAATCGAGGGACACAACGTCATTGGTCAAGCTTCATGAGGCAAGAACATATGCATCCGTCATCAAGCATGGTGCCATGGAAACTGATTTTTGTGATATGGATATCATCAAATCATCTATGAACGACAGTACTTCCGCTGGTGATACCTACTCCGATCACCGAATATTATTAGATAAAGCGACTCAGACGGATAAAGGTCATGCTATAAGGAAGATGAAAGATTTTTCATGTCAGGTTGGAAGTAGCTTCATTCATTATTCATTACCCCAATGAGGAGGATTATTGCAATGGAAGTGAATGAAATTTGAGTGATGCCGACTCTGAGTACAATGCTGAGAGTGACAAGGAATCAGAAATAAGCGATGTTACTGAAGAAATTTGAAGTAGGCTACCACCAGTGGGTTTACGATGGTTAAAAACAGAAGATCGTTGATCTTTTATCCAACCTACCCGTTGTTCCAAATGAATACGACATTAAAGTTTCATGGTTAACGAGAGTTGATCAAGGGTGCCCTGACAAATGCTGCAACTATCACCGTACGTGGGAAACATTGTGATGACCAGTGCAATCATGTTCAGTGGATCATCTCCTTCGAAAGCACTGAAAATGTTTCGTTTGATGGGTTTACTGTCGATTTCCGACTCTTCGTGTGTATGCAATACCATAAGGTACCTATTTGATTCCATTTGTGAATGTAGATTATACTACGGCGAATGACTGCGATTTGGCAATGGTTGGTGGAAAGTCACTGATACTACCTGACGACGGGAGGGCTGACAGTCCAGGACATAGCGGAGAGTATATGATTTACACTCTGATGGATACCGCCTCAAGAAAGTTTTAAGCAGCAATACTTCTGACAACGAGACCTTGACCGCACTCCTCAATCACTTGATTTCGGTGCGTAAAGTACTCCATTTGAAATTTATCTCACAATCCTTTTAACGTGGCTATTTCAATGAAGTGGACTAATTTCCAGCTAATCCATGTCATATATTTTTTTTCGTTTACTCCACTATAGGCCCTTGTCAAGATCAAAACAAGTGGAAAAGACATCCCTGCCTCTTCAAGCATACCTGGAACACGATGTCACTATTATTTCAAATATGACCGAAATTTCAATTTGACTGACCTCGGCTTCTACTGGTTGGAATTGAGTGAAATTTGGTGTGCAACGTTTTTTTAGGTAACCTGACGTTTTGACAACCAAGCCGATGAAATTTGTAAAAAAAAATGTTTTTTTAACACCACTAGTGCGCAGGCTCGTGAAAAATTAGAGGGAATTTTGCCTGTTGCTGTGTGCATGTCATGCTTATTTAGGGGGCTTCAATAGTTTGGAAGCCATGTTTGTATTCGCTAGATGGGGCATGCTTGACCGCATTTCTTGGTCATGTCTAACGAAACATTCTGGATATAGGTGTGATAAGGTATTTTTTGTACGTATCAATAGTAATCAACCCACCAGCCGTTCCCCACTATATTTACCTACCGTATCTTGTTGGGTCTTTAACTATCTTGTTCGATCTATTTCCGTATCATCAGTGAATTGGTACTTTCAAGCAATATTCCGCCACTACTTCAGGATCGCGTATAATTACATAGGGTAACTAATAGGACTTAGCAGCGCTGGCAGAAGAAAGGAGGGCAGCTCTACATCTAGAATCGTTTAGGCAATTCAGCTACTATTATATTAGCAGGGGGCTAAATACAGTACTTCAAGTAGATTTTGGTTACTCGTGCCACTTCTACTCGACAATTTTCAGTTTTTGAGATGAAACTATGCTTAGAATGCTGACTTTTTTACATGGCTTCTGCTTAAGTACCAGTGGCTGCTTGAACACATCTGTATTCACTAGCTACATTGCCTTCTTTTCCGTACTATCTTCTTTTACTTTTCATTCAGTGTGCGTTGCGCCTCTTTACATCGCCTAGGCCAAGGTAGGTGTATGATTCCAAAGACTTCTCAATGGTACTCATTACTCAAGTTGTTTCGACACCTTCCTATCTTTTCATTGTATCGCAATTTTTGTGTTGTATTGAACTGATTAAAATTGTTAATAAACCGAAACGAACTGGTGCTCAATTCATTTGCTCAACAAATACATTAATGAATGATAAAAACGAATCCTTTTTATAGCTGCCAGAGGTAAATTCTATACAGAACGGAGCACAACCTCAACCGCCGTGTTATCGGAACTAACACCCATTTAGGCTGAGCAACCCAGGGTTGTAATGACTCAAGTCGCGATTTTTTGGTGACTCGAGTCATTTTCTTAAAAATGACTTGACTCTGGTTAATTTGTGTATTGACTTGACTTGTACTCGAGTCATTGCGCATGACTCGAGACTGGGTCTGCCAGGACAGGCATTTCTTAGTAATTTCGAAGAATAGTAAAGTTATCACACTATTATTATTTCGTCTATCAGTACTGATACTTTTAAATGCTAACATAAACTGATAAAAGTGAGGAAAATTAGTATATTATGAATGCGAAGCATTTGATATCACCGAGCAGAGTTGTAAAAAGTGGGTTTCACATGACATTAACTATAGGGACTGATCAGTGATCAGTCAACACAATGACTCGGACTCGACACTATACTTAGTGACTTGGACTCGGTGGTGAATCGAAAATGACTCAAGTCAAAATTATAAAAGTGAGATTGACTTGGGACTTGGTTACGACCAATGTTCCCTCTAAGCTGCGCAAATGCGCAGTGCTAACACGGTCTCTGCGCACAGAAAATGTAAGTTGCGCACAAAAAATCCGATATGATGACCTTTTTTTTTAGTCGTTAGGCCTGTTGTCCAAGGGTCTGCGCAGTGAGTTCGTGAGTGTGCGCAGACTCGTCAAAAATTAGAGGGAACATTGCTTACGACCCACATCAAATGATAACCTCACACTCGAAATCATGGTTAAAAGAGAGAGAGAGAGATATGATATTCTTTCTCGCCTGCACCATCGAGATGCTTTGGCGACGGAGTTGCGATACGGCCCCATGAGGTCATCTAGTCTGCGCCCCCGTTTTTTTTTTCTCCTCCATGCTATCCGTGATTGCTGAGCGCCTAGCAGGATAGCTGCGGATACCATTTTTCGAGTCTTTGGTATGACCCGGCCGGGGATCGAACCCACGACCTACCGCTCGAGAAGCCGGACGCATAACCATTACACTATCTCGCTCGGTCAACTATAATAAGCGGTTCTTTTATTTCCAGCCTCACAAGACACACAAATTACAATGTAATGAACAGGTCGTAGGATTTCGAAACGACCAAGTAACTGTTCAGTTGAATACAATGAGAAGATCGGAAGGTGTCGAAACGTGATGGAGAAGTCTTTGAAATCAGACACCCACGATCCACCTTGCGTTAGGCGATGTGAAGAAGAGGCATGCACATTGGATGAAATGATATAAAGCAAGACATACAAGGAGCAGCGATGGAATTGAGTATGGCATGTGACAGTAGGCGAGGTCGGTGGCCCCGTAATCTTCAAGACTGACTATAGCTTTCCTCGCCACGCCCTTCACATGGTGTTTCTCTGACCTCTGTTGTGTGAAAAAATGCCGTAATATTGGATGAGGAGGGGAGGATGAGCCCTTATATAGCCTACCTTCGACACCTCGTAACGTGTTGTAACTTACAACCAAGTCCCGGGCATGGACCAGGGTGCTACCAGTAAGAGCCTTTAATAAACAATTCTGCCATAGGTGACTGGCGGCACAAAACTTGAATATTGGTTTCAATTTCAAGACTACATTCATTGCAGTGTAATTTATTTAGACTTTTCTTGTGGTCCCCAACAGTTAACTGCACAATTATCAGAGGTGGTCAGTAACGCAGTACTTCTATTTTTTCGAAGTAATCAAGTAGTTATCCTCTACTTCTGGTACTTATTCAAGTAGATATGATTTTGCTACTTCTACTTCGTAATATTTTGTTATCTACATACTTACTTTTCGCTATTTTCAGTTAGTCAAGTAGAAGTAGTTTAATCCTAATTTCAGGAAGATAGCCTGAGGAATTTCGGGGCTGATTTCAAAGAGTATCCACATTTAATTTTCATAAAAGTTGAGTAAAGCTCAGGATTTTCGTCGCGCTTCGCGCTCAGTGTATACGGAGTAGCCAGTATGATTTCACGAAAGTATCGGTGAGTATAATTTAGGTAGCAGGTTGGCGTGGTTCCGTTCACACCGCATTGTCACCCTTCGCCCATATGAAAGATTTCATCACAGTATATATGGCTCATCATAACGTTTAAAACAGATGTTTCGTAATCTAGCATTTACTTATCATATCGTTATCTAGCAGTCCATGGCGTGTCACAATCTGGAGAAGTGGACTCCAACTTTTTATAGCTGTTTTAGCGTACCACCTTTAAAACTTTCCGGACTAAAGACAAGAAATACATTTTCCGCTTTCAGAAGTAGTATTTATAGTTCATTCAATTGCCAGTATCGTATACTTTGAGTTCTAATAAATATCGGTTCTTTTGTCTGGATAACGTACATGTTGAAGAATAAAAGAAAGTGTAGTAATGCCTTTAATTTCCAGTAATAAAGCTACACAATATGGCATTTTTACGATCCACCATATTTTTTATTAACGTTTACCAATCACACAAAGTGTTTACACCGTATCCTATACAACTTCTCCCAATTGCTCTTCGGCTAAACTACGGGCCTTATAATATGGGGGAGTTCGCTAAACCATGATATTATCTAAAACGTGTTGTTCGATTAAACAGAGGATTAGTATCGCATTCCCATATTAATAGTCAATACTATCATTTTCATCGCATGATGCGGATGAATGCTTATGCTGTCAAAAATTGAATACCTCCTGGTATGCATCAATATGAATCAAGCTCGGCACTTTTCGCATAGCTCAATTTGCACCTTTTTACAATCCTTGCGAACGAATTACGATCGTTTTCACAACTACTTACTTACTTGAGTAGATTTAGAGTCAGTCAATTCTACTTCAAGTAGTTTCAGGTTGCTTATGGAAAAAGTACTTCTACTCGTACTTGAGTAGATTTTTCATTCGCTACTTCTACTTCTGTAGCTTTTTTGACTACTTTGACCACCTCTGACAATTATACACATATAACGTAGATTCAAAGGAGTGAGTTACTTGTTCCGTTAACTCTTGATAAAGATAGGCAGATCAGATTAACTACGCCAAAAAATGGGACATTATTTGCCAGCAAGTAAATCGAAAATAGAATTGTAACGTTTGATGATATTTTACGTTTCCGCGACAGGCAATAGTTACAAAATATATTTCTCAGTTTCAGCCCATGTTTCTGCCACAACTTTTGCTAATAAGGTATGATCGTTTTCAACGAGATCATAAAATTGTTTGCACATAATATCGTTGAAGTTTGGTACCCCCGTCGAGGTGTGTTCGGAACTGATCCTACTAATAGGCTACTTCTTTCTTTCGCAATTGTGTCCGTTCAAAGAAAATTGGGTCAGATCTTCGCAAGTGAAAAGGCCCAAATGCAGCAGAGAACGTCGCACAATGTTTGCAGCAACAATCAAGAAGGTAGGTAATTTGTCGGAAAACCTTTCTGAAACCAACAATGCAGCATGTTTCAAGGTTACAGAAATTTTACGGAAATAAATATAACGTCTCGCCTAAAAGTCTTGAGAATGAGAACAAATCCTAAAAGAATGCCAGGGTATGGCCGCTGTCTACGAAACATCATATTCGAATCACAGCACCGTTTCTACAAAATCGATTTATTGCAATCACCGACACGATTTTTCGTTCAAAAAGAATTGTTCTAAATATTCTTGCTCCAGAGGATGCACCTTCCCGACCACAATGAGCGAGTGCAGCGGTTTTCCCATGTCTTCGTATTCGCTCAGTTCCCGTAAGGTGGCGGCCGCGATCCGCTGATCTTCGGACCCCACGCGCGACAGACCGACGCACAGCGTATCGCTTGAAAATTCTGAAACGCCGAAAGCGATATTCAACGTTTGTAGCTATTGTCGTGAGCAGCAAACTATATACACAATCGCCGGCAAAAAATCGTTATGTTATGGGAATTTTTGGCCATTTTAATCGATAAATTGCCTCTCTTGAGCAGACTTATACAAACTACTTGGTTTTCAAAATGCGCAACTACGACTAGAACTAGGAATACTCACCTTTTAAAACTCGTCGTTAGACCCAAAAGGAACGTAACTAACGAACTATAACACAACTAACTAATAACTGATGATCAGAAATACTGGATTTCGAATAAGCTAAGAAATATTAGAGATAAAATCGGCATTTCAAAGGGAAGGGGTTTCGAGTTTGAACTGGGCGGGTTTCCGACCCCTAAAACCCACCCCCGTCTACTCCACTGTTAGTAGGGATGACTCTGGGCTAGCAATGGCTGCGAGAACATCGCACAACTGAACACAGGTATTACGACACACGCCAAATGACGTCACGTGTTTTAATTTGGAAAAAAATTGTGTAGCCATAGTCGTAATTTCAATCTAATGTGGAAAATCGAAGAATTTTTTTCGTAGGCGAACAACACAAATCAGCACAACCCTTAGGTGGCAGTAGATAGCCACAATATCGATTGATAGTTGATACACAATAGCAACAACATCAGCAGATAACATTGATTCTATTTGATTATACTCGGGACACACGGAGTGTTTGCTGAATGGTGCACTTCACGATGCGAAAATTGGTTTACGAGTAAATAGAATGGTTTTGTTAATGGCACATTATATCGGAAGTAGAATTATCAATTTCGCAAAAACTTGGAAATAGAATTTAATTTCGTATTGGGAAGAAATACAACCAAAATCAAGATAATTTCATATCAGATGACAGTTCATTTCAGAAGCATGAGAATTGAGAATAGCAAATGCATGTACATTGTACACTGAGTTAGGCTCGTTTCACACAATACAGTTATCCTGAATCGTGATACCAGTGTTCTGTTGTGCGATGTTCTTACTTAAGTCGTCCCTACTAACTAGGGCGACTGTTTTTTGAAATGTCTAAATAAGTCAAAAATCTTTCAAATTTGTAGCGGTAGGTTAAAAAATTCTCTACCTAGTTTATTTTTTTGCAACCTGCATTTCGTTTTATTGCTGCGTGGCCATTGGTTCTTATATTAAGAAGTACATGATGACAAATTGTAACGTAGACAACATTGTCACAATGAAGCAACACGGTGTGTCACCAGCAGTACACGCACAACTTGAGTGTTGCCAGCCAACAACTGCTGTTGTTGAACGTTCTTTCTCCATTCTTGACAAGCTACTCAGTGAGGACAGACACTTTCTACCCGACTATGTAGGACAGCAAATTTTGACTATTTCTACCATAATGCGTGATGTAACTACTGGAATTCTTTATAGGTCCAGATTTCGTTAAGATGAAGTTTTTTCATGTAAAAATTTGTCAGCTTTCAAGTCAAAAAGTTTTTTTTCAGGCCAAACTACTTCGTAAGGACAAACAGTGCCAACAAGAAATGAAGATAGGTAGAACAATTGTAACATTTTGTGGGAAAACACCTAATTTGTATACATGAGGTCAAAATTTCCTCAAAATTAGGTTTTCAAGGTAAAACAACGATAAAATTTTGATTTTTTAGGTCTTCCGTTTTTAAGGTTTAGTTAGTAATTCTAGTTCTAATTGCGAGTTTTGAAAAGTGAGTAGTTCTAATTCTAGTCGCGTATCTTGTAAATCCAGTAGTTTGTGCTACAAGTCTTGTTACACTTCGAACAGCATGTACTGCCTGGGAAAGAACGCTGACCGAGTAACACCAGAGATTACTTTAGCAAGCCCTGTACAAAACACAGATCCCCGATCGAGAAGACCGCCAAATATTGACATGTTTACATGTGGTAAACATCACATGACGGCCCGTTCGCTTTCAATTGATAGGAGTCATTAAACAAAGAAATTATGTTTTCGCTTACAGAGTCCACAGATCAGCACAAGTTGATTCTTGCGTGACATATATGTCAGAAATACCGACTCCCTTGTGACTGTAGCATTACAGAAGAGGTTTTCACCGGTCAGCAACAAAGTAGTTGTACTTTTTCAGAATATTCAAGCAGTTCTTGCCTGCTTGCGCTATTTGCTAAAGTGCTTATATTTTTGACTACTTCCACTTCTACTTGGCAGCTTCTTGGCGGTCCAGAACCTCAATATACAATTGAATAGTATTCATAATAAAATGAACTCGAATATTTCATGCAGACAGTCGTCAGGGGCAATCGTCTGCAACTAGTAGAGGATTAGGAAGAACATTGTGGTGTTTTGAATTGATCAAAATTCTTAACAATCTGAACTGAAAAAATTAAGATCGACAATCATATCACAAAATATGACGTCACCAGCATGGAATTTCGAATAATCAGAGAGAAGAGAGAGCTTAAGCTTAACGTACCAACTAAAAATAGTACATGAAACAGAAGATCCCTCTTCGCCCCGATTATTCGAAATTTGATGCTGGTGACGTCCTATTTTGTGATACGATTGATGATATGCAATGTTCTTTCCAAGTCTCTATTATTAGGCCTAGTTGCTGACTATTACCATTCGGGTTCTTTTTTACATGATTACACCAACAAAATGTAATTTAGTAGAAATTTACGGACTAATTCTACTTGAGTAGCAAAGCTGACTACTTTGACCACGTCTGGTTTTACTCAAGTAACTAGTAGATAACGGTAGATATCTACTTCTACTTGAGCATGGCGTCTGCGCGTTGCACATTCTCGTTCCAGAGTAGATGTAACATGCGATATCTAATATAGGTGCATCATTTTCAGGTCGCGTTTACCCGTTTTTAAACACTTGCAATTTGACTTTGCGGAATTGTCATTAACGATTTTGTTTGAGACACGTAATGCGCAGAATTGATGAATACGGTACATACATAAAAACATTTGCTGAAAGTATATTTGCCCTTGCACTAATCGACAGTAAAAGCTGGCATAGCAAACAAAGTGTTTACTTTCATTATGCGGCAAAAGTCGTGTAGTACTGGTATCTGTTTAAGTAAATAAAGTCAATACCTGATTCAGGGTTGTTTTTGGTGACTTCTAAAAGCTGCTGGCACGCAGTGGACACTGTCATGAATCTCGGCGGCTCGTAGATTTTACGCCCTCTGAAAACCACACAAGTTCAACTTAAACGAATACTTTTTGGCAAAATCGAGTACGAGTGATTTGATTCAGAATTGGGTACTGGGCTTCGAGTCAAATCTATCACAGTATCACTCAGTATGACGTTTTACCACTATAATGATACTACACTACACTACAATGCTAGTTCTACAACACAGGGTTGTAACCAAGTCACAAGTCAATCTCACTTTTATAGTTTTGACTCGAGTCAAGTCGAGTCATTTCAATTCACCGCCGAGTCAAGTCCGAGTCAAGTCCGAGTCCAAGTCCGCGAGCAGAGGGTCGAGTCCGAGTCATGGAATAATGACTCGAGTCCGAGTCCAAGTCATTGTGTAGACTGCTCAGTTTCCAGTTAAAGTCTTGGTAAACCCACTTTTTATAACTCTGTTTGATGATATCGAATGTTTCGCATTTATAATATACCAATTTTCCTCACTTTTAGCAGTTTCTGGTCTCATTTTCAAGTACCAGTACCAACAGACGAAATCCCAATAGTGTGTTGGCTTCGGAATTACAATGAAATGTCGGTCTTGGCAGTCTGAGTCTCGAGTCAATGACTTGGTTCGAGTCATGCGCAATGACTCGTGTCCAAGTCGAGTCAATAAACAGACTGACTCGAGTCGAGTCGAGTCGAGTCATTTCCGTATTTTGAAAAATTGACTCGAGTCAAGTCGAGTCATCAGAAAATCGTGACTCGAGTCGGACTCGAGTCATTACAACCCTGCTACAACACGCCTAGCTTTGTAATGCATTCGGGGTTTCAATGCTAGTATTGAAACTAGAAGTTCCATTGACAAATTAACCCTAAGCAGCAAGAAGCGTATAATTTCAGTACTCGATATAATCACCTCTCACCTGTCGTTCAAATGTTCAGAGTTAATACTCGACACAAATCCGAGTACTCGAATCACAGGCTCAGCCCTAGCAACAGTGCTATGACTGAGTTCAATTTGGGAGTAGAAGTAACATGCTCATGACACCGTAACAAGATAATATCTACTCTAGTAAGACGCAAGCATGGCTTTTGACTACCGTAGTAAAACACCTAATTGATGATCTTGGGCTGGTTAGGAACTAGAATCTTTGCCATGCCAGAATTAGCAATAGAATTTCCAATCGTTCCCAGCTTTTACCACAGATTCTGACAAATTTGAGGCACCGACTGATATTGGTATCCTGTAGATTTGGTCGGGTACTGCAAAATAAATTGAATGTAGCATTTGGATATTATGAAATACTCTTATATTCTAGGCAGAGTTTTTTGATGACTTGACTTGACTCGATTTGCACTGGAGTCACTGTGCACGACTCGAACCAAGTCGTATGACTCGAGACTAAGACAGACATTTAGATTACTTCGAAGAATAGTAAAGTCACCACATTATTGGTATTTCGTCTATCAGTCCTGATACTTGGGAAATGGTGCCTGAAACTGTTAAGACTGAGGAAAACTACGATATTATGAATGCGAGCCATTCTATATCAGTCGAGCAGAGTGACTCGAACCTCTACTCACTGACTCGGAGCTGACTCGGTGGTGAATTGAAAATGACTCGACCTGACCCGAGTCAAAACTATAAAAGTGGGATTGACTCGTGACTCGGAACCTTGTGACTTGGTTAGAACCCTGATTCTAGGGTGACGTGGAAATATGAAAATCTAGTCTTATCCACATTGCATCATGATTGACCAATTTTTCTTATCTGAATTTAGACATACAATTTCTAATAATTTTGAAATTCCATGCAACTCGTGAAAGAATTGTTATTTCCATGACGAGCTTGAATTTGGCATGTTACAAATTGAATTCAGGATTAGCACTGATTTGAACTTAAAATTGTAACAGGACTTAATAAATCTGAAGTAAAAGTACTTATTTACTGACCAATTCTTATCACAAATTCAGTACATTTCCCACAAAAAATACTAACAGCAGTTCAACGTGCTTGCGCGGAAAGTGATTAGGATACAGTTACCACAGGCTGGTCGTTTTCAAATTTCCAAATCAACATAACGGTATGACTTTCGTTGAGTTCAATGCTAGTTCACTGCTATGAGTTAAATAACCGAGCTGTAAGCAATTTTTCAAGCTTTGTTGCGCTCTGACCATGCAGGTTCATTGGTAAATTCCCGAGGCAGCTAATTTACAAATAGTTACATCATCATTTTGTAATACCAGAGGTCTTGTGAAGATGTTGATGACAAACTGAGCTGACCTAGCTGTGTATTGCATACTATCACGGAATGATGTCCGTGCTGGCAACTAGACATGAAGCCAGATGTGCACAAAGTAATCACAGTTGCTACTTGAGGAGAAGGGTTCCATGAAAACCCTACTTGAGAGCAAGCATAAATAGTGATTACTTAGCTCACAAGCCATTTGAAAACTTGAAATAGTTCCTCAGTGTTACAAGTCCCAGATTCGAATATTTTGCCAAATGTGCTTTGTCTCTGTAATTGGTCACGAATAATGCTACTACCAGACACAGTGCTGCTATGATAACAGTTATATTTCTACAAGAAAACATAATTGTGACAACATTACTATTTTATGATCCATCTACAAGAGAGTTCATCTGTAAAATTTGTCAATTTGAATTGGAAACTTTGAAGTCAAAGCACCATTTTAAGTGGACATCAGGACATCTGTTCTTTTATTGTAGGCCGATCTTGCACTATGATTTATTGACTTCGCCACATCGTTTCGTCTCCTTCCCATCTGCCCATTATATTAGAATTCTTATGGTGTTTAGAGTTGACAAAAATGTTGATAAAATGATACTTCTACTGAACGTAAATCCAAATTCAAGTAGATTTACTCTCATAATGACCAACTCTGAGCAGAATCATACACTATCCAGTACTCAAGCAGTTACAAAGACCTTGTGGGTGTAACCTGTTTGGCTCAAATTCAAAGGTGGTGAGTAGCAAAGTACTTCTAGCATTTCAGTGTGTTCAAGTAGGTTGCGATTTTGGACTACTAATTCTACTTCTACATAACAGTTATCAATGGGGCGATTTTTTTTTGTTGACATTTTTAAAAAAAGTCAAAATTAGGTAAAAATTGTAGCGTTAGGTCAAAAAATGTTAAAATTGTTTACAAAGTTACTTCTTTGCGACCTGCATTTCGCTTGTATCGTAGATTTTGCATTGTCGGTGAACTTTATCATTTGATATTTTACAGCTTTGTAGCCTACTTTATATGCCTACCGGTCCATTTTTGGCTCATTGTGAATCATAAGTAAACATTCAAATGCAACAAATAGGTTGACATGGTGTTATGCTCAACGTACCGCAATATCCCTACTGAACCATTGCATTGTTCTTATATCAAGAAGTGCATGCTTGCTGCAGTGTACGCATAACTTGAGTGTTGTCGGCCAACAACTGCTGCTGTTGAACGTTCTTTCTCCATTCGTGGCAAGCTACTTGACACTTTCTACCTGATGCATGCACTACAAAATTTTTCTACCATAATGCATGATGCAACATACTGGAATTCTTCATAGGGCCAGATTTCGTTAAAATGAAATTTGTTCATGTAAAAATTTGTCGGTTTTTGAGGCAAAAAAGTATTTTTTCAGGCCAGACTACTTTGTAAGGACAGACAGTTCCAACCAGAAATGAAGATAAGCAGTACAATTCTAACATTATGGCGGAAAACATCTAATTTGCATACGTTACGTCAAATTTGGTCGAAGTTAAGATTTTTAAGGTAAAAAATGTCAAAATTTTGATTTCATATGGACAAAAAATAACCCTAGTTATCAGTCTTTTAGGAAAAACTAGGGCTAGCATATTTACTTTTTATCATTTGGAAATGCTAGTTGCACTTGAGCACCAAATATGACTAGTTTGACGGCCGGTGTTGAAATTCCCACTATGCAATTTCAATGCTTGCTATCTCCACCACAATGCATGTTACTGTGGTTAGCACTGGATGATATCTCGGCGGGGAATTGGTTAACCAAAACTAGCATCCTCATCCCCACAGAACATGATAATAAAGTCACACTGAGATAAAACTGCTGTGCTGGTTACTGAATCAATCTCGCAAGATATGCTTATTCTGTCTTATGGCAATAATCAGCCTTGGTCAGCATGTATAGTTAATCTTGCTAACGAGGGGGAGAAGTTAATAACAAACCATGTTAACTCCAGCCGTGTAGACGGGATGTGTAGGCCTATTATATGCAGATATGGTTGAAGTAGTCAGGATTGGTGATCAAGTAGAAGTAGGTGTAGCGTTTCCAGAACATGACAAAATTACTTTGAGTGGGAGTAGTAAATGAGATTCCAAAAGTACCCAAGTAACCAATTTCAAAAAGTAGATTTGATTGAGGGGTCGCGTACTTTCAAAATTGCAAGATGACTCGAGTCCGACTCGAGCCACGTTTTCTTTTTGACTCGACTGGACTCGAGTCATTTTTTCAAATGCGTAAAATGACTCATTGTGCATGACTCGAGACTAGGACGATCAATACTTACATTTCATTGTAACGTCGAATAATAGTATTTAAAGTAACCAACTGTTGGTATTTCGTCTATCAGTTCTGATACTTGGAAAATAGGGTCAGAAACTGTTAGGAATGAGGAAAATTATGATATTATGAATGTGAGCCTTTCTATATCATTGAATACTATATTCATATTGAAATGACCCCGAATATTTTCGGCTGACACTCGTCAGGGGTAATCGTCAGCAACTAGTAGAGAATTCAAAAGAACATCGTATATCAACAATCGTAGCACGAAATATGACGTCACCAGCACAAAATGTCGAATGCAAGAGCGTTCAATGTACTATTATTAGATGGTGCACAAACTCTTTTTGTTGACACAGCCTTGGCCGGTGTATTTTGATAAAAGTCGACTCCAAGGCACATAAATGAAAGTGTGAACGACCATTTCCGAGTACGGTATGCGAAATCTGTCATCTCGACAATCCAGCCTGTGCGCAAAAATTCGACATTTCATGCTGGTGACGTCATATTTCGTGCTACGATTGTTGATATACGATGTTCATTTGAATTCTCACCCCTGACGAGTGTCAGTCGAAAATATTCGGGTTCATTTCAATATGAATATACTATTCAATTGTATATTGAAGTTCTGTACCTCCAAGAAGCTGTTCATTCTATATCACACAAGCAGAGGTAAAAGTGGATTGAATCGGTTCGGGCTCAAAACTTGACAGTGAACACAATGACTCGGACTCGAGCCACAACACCATGACTCGGACTTGACTCGATGGTGAATTGAAAATGACACGGCTTGACTCGAGTCGATACCATAAGAGTGAGATTGACTTGTGACTCGGTCACAACACTGGGGCTATTTCACGCGTTTCGTAGGCATATTTCATTCATAAAAGCAATGGAAACTTATCCAAAAACTGCTTTCTACTTTTGAAATCCGAATCCACACAAAAGTCGGTACTCCGTTACAAACCACCTCTGACCAGAGATGCTCGGATTCCAAAATTTCGGGATCCGAATCTATCCGGCTCCGGCTGAAAATTAAAATTCAGAGTCCGAAAAAATCCGGCCAAAATCCGGCAAATTTTTCATATGTCAACAGAAAAATCCGGCTAAAATCCGAACGCAAACGCAAATTAAAAATCCGGATCCAGTCCGGCTACGTTGAAATTTGATGAAATCCTGCTCCGACTCCGGCTCATGAACCGGACTGTGGCCATCTCTGCCTCTGACTAGAATATTGCAGAAGAGTATGGAGTCATTCTGATTTCAGCAAGTTGACCCGTTATATTTTCACAAATTACGTGGCAAATCGGAGATCAAAACGCATACAAACTGCATCCTTCCCACCTCATCATGTTTTCCACGGTCTGCTCCTTCATCTTGATATCGAGCAGACACAAAGTGTGCAGGCCGCGCTTCAAATTCGAATTGATCTTCTCGCAGAAGCTATCGGGTCGCCAAGAGTCTGTCCAGAACACGATCGAGACCGTCTCACCGAAATTGTAAAGCTGCAAAGAAATGCTCGCATTTCAAACGGAACACTAGGTACCGATGACACTCCAGTGAAAGCACCGCAGTGATTTTTTTCGAGTACTGAAATTACACGATCCTTGTCGATAAGAGTTAATTTATCGACGAGATACATAGTTTTGATACTATTTTCCACTGTGGAAGTCTGAAAACCTCGATTGGTTGTATCGCAGCGTACGAAACATGTAGACGGACAAATATTTTGATTCCGTACTTGCAAACCACAGCACCCGACGGCATTCATGATTGACGCGTTGTGCACCACCTTCCAAGGTATGTTCTTCTCTTTCGCTCTTAGCACCAGGTCGCTGTGTGTTGTAGCACTGAAAATACATATTAATATATTAAGAGCTTCTTGGAGGTACAGAACTTCAATATTCAATTGAACAATGGTAGTATATTCATATTGAAATGAACCCGAATATTTCTGACTGAGACTCGTCAGAGGCAATCGTCAGCAACTAGTAGAGAATTGGAAAAAAACATCGCATATCAACAATCGTATCACAAAATATGACGTCACCAGCATGAAATGAGATCTCAAATAGGAGAGCGTTCAATGTACTATTTTAAGAATTTTTTAGAATATTTTTAGAATTGAAATAAGGGCGTAAAATCATTTCGCAAATTAGATTCGAATTAGAATGAGACCATAGAAGCAACTCGCAAATTAGATTACATTTAGTTAAGCGGCATTTGTCCAATTACAGAACTCGTTGTCCACTATCACTACTATCTCATCCATTGGTGTTGTATGGCAAAATATATTTAGTGTTCCATTCATGAGAGTAACATAATCGTCATAGTTGTTTTGACGCCAGCCAGCAGCTCTGACGCATTTTAAAATGTCTCTAATTAATAATGCATCTTGGAAGGTATTCTGTACCTAATAGGGGTGTTATTATTGCGTGTATTATGACAACATGACTGAACTACAAAGCAAACGCGGACAAATAATGCATGAACACAGCAGAAACCTGAACCTTACCTGTCAGTGTGACCATATTGACGTGAATTTAAGTGTACTATCTTAAAAGTCACTTGCGTGGGACATGATGATTTTATGATGAGATGGAACCATTCTCAATATCCGAATACTGTAAGCGGACATGCTAACCTTTTTGAATTATTCAGAGATTTTAGCAAAGGCCATCAGTTTATCCACATGCGGAGCGAAAAATTAATTTTTTTCGACGACTTCATTCGAGTTAATTACTTAAAAATATGAAATGACTCGACTCAACTTGAGTCAATTCGTGTATTGACTCGACTTGTGCTCGAGTCATTGCGCATGACTCAATCAAGTGATATGACTCAAGATATTCTATATTATTTGATTCAAGTCTCGTGTAGAAACCCAATTTTATCTTTTTGAACAAAACAAACGCGTCAAGAGTGAAAAGAACCTTACTTGAACTCGGTAATGAACAGTGGACTCTGTAACTTGGACTCAGACTCAAGTCTTAACACGATGACTCGGACTCAGCCCATTGTTCCTGGAATTTAATTCGAATTTGACTCGGTGTTGGAGTGAAAATGACTCGAATTGACTGGAGTCAAAACTTCAAAAGTAAAATTGATTCGTGACTCGGCTCTGGACCTTGTGACTTGGTTACAACTCTGCAAGAATGTCACCACAGTCATGTGACTAGCAATACATGTATGTTGAGGTTTGGGAAATTCAATTCACACCGACCCCACCCCTGAAGATTATTCAAATTCATCCCCCAAACCCACATAATTATACAGTGTCTTACATGCAATTTCTCCTGCAACTTTCCTTTATAATTAAGAGTTAAAGAATAATCGTAATGGAGTGACTGGGGCAGATTTGATTGAAATATATTCATAACAGCCTTGTCAATTTCATTTCTATCTACCTCAGCAAAATCTGGCTTGACACACCAATACCCATGAAGCAGTCATCAATTAAATTTGAAGTACAAAAATCAGATATTGACAGAAATATCAGTAAAATGATTGATTCGATCAGCGCCAAAACCAGCATTAGGTCCCTCAGGAGACACATAGCATATCAATCCTAGATATCGGCATATGTTACTTCATTAAAAGGTCCACTGGAATTGAATGGTTTCCAATTGATACCGAGATTATTGACAGTTCCATTGCTAGAAATAATTTGAACCGCTCTCTGAAATCAAACCCATGTTTTTCTGTTCATGGTATTGCGATCATGCGATATTGACAATAAATGATGATGATGATTAGTTCCAGACCAATATATCGGGTTGATATCTGCCTCTGTAGGCTTTTGAAAGTACAGAACTGCTATTGATAAGAGTAATTTATTATCTGTCTCTAAAAAAATATTGGTACTAAGGAATTACAGCCAGGGTTGTAAACAAGTCATTCCGAGTCAAAAGCCAATCGTACTTTCATAGTTTTGACTCGAGTCATTTTCAATCACCACAGAGTCAAGTTCGAATCGGGAATCATAGGGTTGAGTCCACTCTATTGTGTTCACTGTTCAATTTTGAGTCAAGCCCACTTTTTTGCAACTCACCTTGAGTGCTATCTAATGCCTTGCATTTATAATATAAAAATTTTCCCCACCTTACCATGCTTCTAGCCCTATTCTTCAAGTACCAGTAATGATAGACGAAATACGGTACCAATAATGTGTAAACTATACTACTCTTTGGATTAACAATGAAATGCATGTCTTGGCCGTCCTAGTCTCGAGTCATGCACAAATTGACTCAAGTCGAGTCATGTACTGTATTGAAGAAAATGGAGTAGAGTCACCGAAAAATCATGACTCGAGTCACTACAACCCTGATCTCAGTCGATAAATGAAAACACTTTGGTATTGTACGATTGAGGACCATACGAGTTCACCTCTTGGTGAAACTACTGTTTCCATACATATAGAAATTGAGCTACAATATAAAGGTCACGTCGAGTAAGTGCGACAGTGAAGATATCGCGCCATTAATTTCGCAATGGACTAAGAAATGGTGCGCAGTAGGGCTCTTCAACAATGACTTTTTTTTCTCAAATCGTACTGGCTACTTGATAGCATTGTCAGGTTACCTAATTCAAGCCTACACACACAATTTGGTTCAATTCAAGCCAGTAACCGCTTTGCTACAGGAGAAGAAGGTTTCTATTTATTATATAAAAATAAATAATAAAAAATTTGAAAATTCTCTGTTCACCCCATGAGAGTGTTAGGCTGTCTATAGAAACGATGCTCACCAAATTTGGTTCAATTCCAACCAGTGGAAGCGGAGTTATTGCCGTCGAAAAATTTGGATTTGAATAAAATAGTATTTACGGTGACCGATTCTTTGTAAAGGACGTTATTATAGTTGTGCTCACCGTAAATACTATTTTATTCAAATCAAAATTCTTCGACGGCAATAACTCCGCTTCCACTGGTTGGAATTGAACCAAATTTGGTGAACATCGTTTCTATAGACAGCCTAACACTCTCATGGGGTGAACAGAAAATTTTCAATTTTTTATTATTTACTTTTACATAATAAATAGAAACTTTCTTCTCCTGTACCAAGGCGGTTACTGGCTTGAATTGAACCAAATTTTGTGTGTAGGCTCAAATTAGGTAACCTAACAATTTTATCAACTAGTCAATACGATTTGAGAACAAAAGTCATACTTGAAGAGCCCTAGTGCGCAGCCGCGGCAGCTGGAGCGGAAAGGTTCTATGTAAATTTCATTTAATTGCAGCTCCATTACGGTGGCTTTCTGGAGAAAATGGCTGCGGCCAAAAAAAAATTTTCAATCTGCGCTTCAATTTGAGACCGCATCATTTTTAGAGCGCAGTGCCCCTGTAACTCTTGATGGAGAGGAGTGGATAATTTCAGCACTGGAAAAAATTATATCCCACTAATTCACTCGAACCATTAGTATCAATATTCTATTCAGATTCAAGTACACTTGTGCCTACTACGTTGTGCCTACTCACCCAAAGGGATCCCCAACTACGAGAAAAACTACATCCTCCTGGGCTGCATTTTCTAGTATTTCATCCGAGCCTTGCTCCACTGTATCTCTGTCAGCTAGGATCACCGATCTTCCGTAGAACCTTTCCTTAAAAGATTGAACACATAATAATGCAACTATACATGAAAAATGATGTACTGTACCCATAAGTCAATGTAGTTATTAGAACTTTCTGGGGTACGGCTGTGCAGGATATTGGTTTGAAAATAACCGAAGGCAATAGGCTATATATATCAAGGTTGTAACCAAGTCACAAGGTTCCCGGTCACGAGTCAATCTCAGTAATTATAGTTTTGACCCGAGTCATTTTCAATTCACCGCCGAGTCAAGTCCGAGTCCACGTCGGCTAGTAGAGGGTCGAGTCCGGGTCACTATGAGTCGAGTCACTAATACGGAAAATGACACGACTTGGGTCAATTTGTGTATTGACTAGTCATTACTAGAACAACAGGATAGCCCAATAGTTCAAAAGGGCAAGCATGTTTTGCTCCGGGGATATTTTCGACAATCATGGTAATCACAGGAAGTGGTTACATCATCACCATCGAAATATCAATCTAATAACCTAATCAATTGCTGACAATGTATAGGATATGAAATCAGACGACGCAGGATAGGCTACATGTATTCAATGAGACAGTATTTTGCAATTCATGCCTACTTCAACCCAAGATACATCGTGGCATCTATGATCAGCCCCATCATAATACAAGCATCATTTTAACCAATCTCCGAATGTCAAGCTCAGCAAAGCTATATTAGGACAGGAAAGTTCAACTATGTACCTTTTATGTGACCACAAAGATAACAATGCCAGTTCTACATCACATTAAAGACAATTGGGTATTTTTGACTATACCTATTTCATTGAGCTTTGTGACAATGCTGTGAGTTGATCACAACTTCCTTTTCACCAATGTGCGTAGCTTTGGAGCCTACTACGTGTTTCGTATGCTGTGATACGGCCAAACGAGATTTCAAGGCTTCCACAGTGGAAAATAGTAGTAAAACTACAATTCTCACTGTTCAATTAATTTTTGTGGCAAGGAGTGTATAATTTCAGTACTCGGACAATTATCTCCCATTACTCGACTTGATTCACTGGAAATAATGATTTGAGTACCGTACTCGAATCAATTGTCCTCAGCCCTAATTATGAGCTAGCAAATCTTCAGCGTACTCATCTACATTTGAAAGGTTTTCAATCAGAATGAGTCACAATAAAGCAGTCTTTAATGAGAGGCTAGGGAAATGCTGTTGGAAAAATCAACATTTTAGAGAAAATAATAACGTCTGTGTTTGATGGACAATGATTTCATCAAGAAAATACCAGATATGGTAGCTTTGCAGTGAATAGAAACCATGATTTGAATCAAACACATGACACCACACATGATTTACATTAAAATATCAGTTTGAAATATTTAAATTAGATGGATTATCATGGTTTACATGCCTCAAGGTTTCCTGTCTGAAGGACAGTTGCCTGTCATAGGCTATTTTTAGAGAGAGCTTATTGCTTTATTCATGCTTTTAAACTTCGACGATGAAGGAAATTATGGTGTGCGTGCTGTGATTAGCCAGAAGGCTATTTAAGGATTTGAAACTGGAATCTGGTTTAAACAATGAGATCGATTGACAATATGTTGCCGGATTTGAAACAGTCCAGGTCAAGATTCCAAAACTTGCAGCAGTCCACAGATATCGACTTCCAACTGGATTAGTTAGTAATGTAGGCTACCCTAAAGAACATAGTCATAACGTTTGTTGGAGAAGAGAGCAGAAATTACTTCAACATCACAAGTCAAATGCCATGAGATTCTAATAGTAACACAACATGCATGACGTCGAACATTTGACCAGAAGTATCCGTTATCAGCATTATCTGCCTCTGCACAGTTGAATCTGACAGACAAACTTACCAACGCTTCCTTACCCACAGTCAATATGGAAGTATACGCTTCTAGGTAAACTCGATCGGCAGATTTCACAATTTCCAACCCCTTCACTGTGATATCTTTAGCGTCGCCCAAACCAAGACCAACCAGGTAGAACACCATATTTTTTAAATTTTATTATAATCTGACAAAAAATAAGACCAGCCTGTTCACATTGAGTCACAAACACTGCAGCACATACTTAATCTGGTTACCACAGATTGAACACCGGAAAGATAAATATATTTCAACTTCCATCACAAACAGTATACCGAATACAAGAATGCTTGACGGAATCAAAAGTACTTATGTAGCTTGTAAGACATTTGCTTGACCAGCAATTTCTCTTCAAATACGACACAGAATATAGAAACATTACACACATTTCCAAAGGCGTAACCGCAAAGATGTGTACACTATTAATTTGAAGCATGTTCATTCGACATCAAAGTAGAATACGATTTAAGTTGATTGTATAAAGCTAGATCTTATACAGGGATTGAAACATTCACAATAATTTCTGCATACTGCCAATTTTGCTTGTCAAAGTGTAACATGAAAATATTAAAGGTACAAACAGGTAAGGCAGCCTACATAATACTCACGAGATATTCAAATTCTACAATGTATAATCATAATATATATCCATTTAGCATGTACAGTGTACAGTACACCACACAAAATATTGTTAAGACACTATTAAATCGTGTACTTTGGAATATTTTTTGAAGATAGGACAGTTAAGTCGTAGAATAGTTTTAGAATTGGAAAGAGTAGAGAAGAATTGGCACTCCGATACAGAGAATAAGGAGTTATAGAGTGTCATGAATTGCATAACGAACGAATTTGGGGTTTGAGTTCATGAACCTGCTATTTAACGCAATTCAAATGGTACTGATCCTGGATAAATTTTTCACCACATCTACTCATCAACATGTTGTGGTAACAATGAAATTAAGTGAAACAAGTGAAATAGTCATAAATAACAAAGAATACAGTTACATTATAGCAGTAACTGGGCTTAAGAGAAGTGCTGGAGCTTGAGTCATGACATCACCGTGATATGTGTCTGTAAAGCAAGTTAACTTCGTATAGTTACATTTACCAACTTTACTGCGGTCAAATATAACGCTTTCAATCAAGTTCATTATTCAAGCTATCACAGGATCTTTTACACATTAGTAGTAATTAAATAGTATATTCATATTGAAATGAACCCGAATATTTTCGGCTGACACTCGTCAGGGGTAATCGTCAGCAACTAGTAGAGAATTGGAAAGAACATTGTATATCAACAATCGTATCACAAAATATGACGTCACCAGCATGAAATTTCGAATAAGAGAGCGTTCAATGTACTATTTTTAGGTGTGCCATCGGCAAACATCTGTTGGAGAATCCGATTTGTGCGAATAATTATCGAGACGACCGATTTCGAATCGTAGGTCGAGGCCGTTCACAATTCCATTTGTGTGCCTTGGAATCAACTTTTATCAAAATACACCAACCAAAACTCTGTCAACAAAAGGAGTTCGTGTATCACCTAAAAATAGTACATTGAACGCTCTCTTATTCGAAATTTCATGCTGGTGACGTCATATTTTGTGATACGATTGTTGATATACAATGTTCTTTCCAATTCTCTACTAGTTGCTGACGATTACCCCTGACGAGTGTCAGCCGAAAATATTCGGGTTCATTTCAATATGAATATACTATTTAATTGTATATTGAAGTTCTGTACCTCCAAGAAGCTCTTCAAACATTAGTAGTAGTTTCATTCACACATCACAGTAGGCCTACCATCCACTATCTCCCCAATATCAACAATGTATTGTTTGCACAACTAAATTAAGGTCAGGACTCTGTGAGTACAAAACATAACAAAAGACAGTTGAATCTTAAGTGCTCATATAAATCAGGCACTTGCGAGTCAATAAAAGGTGAAGCCACACAAAGATAATTCGCAAAAGTACACAAACATATTTTGTTGGTGGTGTGGTGCATGCCGGCCAGGGCCAGCGGCATATGTAAATAAAATACAGTAGTAATGAGATTGTTACCATTTCATAACCTGGGCCAAATATCCAGTGAAATATGTAGTCTGACGCCAGTACAAGGAAACAGTCTATTGAGATGCCTGTTATCTATTCAAAATAGTATATTAAAGACAACATAGTATTTTATTACTCATTTCCATGCTATTCTTTCAGGGTAGCATCCATTTAACTTATATATACATCGACCTGGGCCAAATGTCCAGTGAAATATGTAGTATGACGCCAGTACAAGGAAGCAGTCTATTGAGATGCCAGAAATCTATTCAAAATAGTATATTAAAGACTACATCCTCATTTCCATGCTATTCTTTCACGGTAGCATCCATTCAACTTATATATATATCGACTTTCAATTAAATAAAAGGGCAAAAGAAAACAGGGAACAAAAGAACATCAAGATAATCAGTTTTGGGCCCTTGTTCAGTGCCTCCAGCGTGGGCGGTCATGGGCATCTTCGAGCAACAGCCCACGTTGCGCTAGCCCGAGCATTTAACTTACACCAACTGTGGTCATACATCATACTTAATTTTGAAAACGGGTATCATATCTAGGAGCTTATTAGATCATAATTGGTGAATTCCGGCTTCAGGTTGGAAAAAGGGCAATTTCTCCATGAACATTAATCGCGATTGATCATATGCCGTCAGATTCATAAATGGGAAATGATAATGATGATGGGAAATGATGTCTACTGACAAAAGGGAAATAAAGTAGGGTAGCCAAGTTCAAAATAACGTTCACAAACTCTCATTGATGATAACACAGTCAATGACTTGGGCAAGGCAGAATTGAAAATTAGGACGGTGGGCTTATTTTGCATCATTGTTACACTGCCATGGTTATATTGTGATATTGTGATGCAATACAGGACGGATAGCTCCAGATACGATTTCTCATGCAAAACTACTGACAAATTTTGAATGTTTGCAGTTAAATTGCCACGGCAGCATCAAATATTTGAATCAGAAGAAGGAAAATGTCTTATTTGCAGATTTCATCAATCCTCACTCTAGTTACGTAAACTAGGAGCCCACACACCTATCAGTGGTGATTTTCTACACTAAAACCCAAGTAACCTCACCCCTCAAGGCCCAAATATTTTAATTGAAACAGAGCGGGTCTGCTTTAGAAAACAGTCCTACATTCATACGTCATTTGGAACAGTAGCATCACATCCACTCCATAGTTTAAATTCCAAGTTCTTACACCCTATTGCAAAATACATGAAATCATAGAAATCTATAGTACAGAACGCATGGGATTGTCAGGTATTTCAATACCATGCAAGATCAAGTCATAATGATTAAAATACTGAGTCTGGGTAAGTCTTTGGTTGATTACGTTTAACTAAGGTAGAAATTAAGAAGGATACAGAAGAGAAAAGATCTGAAATCTCTTAGATTATAGCTATGAATAAAAAGATCAGTGCAACTGATTGCAGAGGTGGCTAGTCAAGTAATAAAGCAGTTCTACTTCATTACGTACTCAAGACGGTTTCGTCTGCTTCGGCCACCTTTGGCCAATTGTCAACATAATTTAGTAACTCGGGCCCAAGTTGGGAGAGAGGTCTCAAAAAATCCATGCCCCAAAACCGATGACTATTTTGCTCATTTCAATAATTACTCAAGCATAAGACTGAGGCATCCACGTCTAGTTCAAGTTTAGTCCATTCAATACGAATGCTAGAAGGCATATTATTAGTATTTATAAATCGTTTGGGTTGTTTTTTTTTCAACTAAAAAAGGGTTCAACATGAAGTAAGTCATGCTACATACTTGAGTGACTCTTCTAGGCAAGTTATTTCTTCATATCTACGTCATGGCCTTTCAAGAGTAGAGACATGATGTACTGCAGTTCAATAGAAGGGAATCGGGAAGTAGCTAAGGATACTCTACTCAAAGCTAGGGCTGAGCACAATGATTTGAGTGCTCGAATCTGAATGGAGTATTAACTTTAATGATTAGCCACTAACAGCTATACATCAACGAGAATCATAGTTTTGATTCTACTTTCCACAATGGAAGACTGTAAACCTCGATTGCTGTATCGTAATATCATAATGTGATGTAATTTTAATTGTATACTCTATCGTCTCACAAAGTTTACATAGTATTATGACATCATCACCAGTGATACTCGGAATACTCCACCCGAAGCTTCATACTCAATTCAGATTCGAGTCGCGCAGACACTCAATTTTGCTCGGCCCTACTCAAAACTGATCAGTTCAGTGCATTCTAAAAGAGCATGCTGAATATCGCAGAAGAAACATTCAGGACAATAACAGAACAATCTATAGAAATATAGACATTTGAAGACAAGAAGATAAAATCGATAAATTAGTAATAGAATTTACACATAATCGCACTTGACAATATAATACACACGCCGCATTGTTAAAAAATGTTTGGCTCCACAAAATTCACCACGGTTTTGGGTATTTTGTTACTGGCGTGTAATGCCGTAATCCACAATGTGTAAAAGCGTACATCGTTTCGTTTCTGCGATTAATCAAAAAACTGTCCCAATTCAGGTTGATGTGGCTCTTGAAAACGATCGTAATAGGAGCATAACATTTGCTGCCAATTTCAAATAGATGTGCCGCATGTAATCTAGTAATTAAAATGAGGACTAGGTCGGCGCTTAGGTGGGTCGTCACGACGCATGTAGATTGCACTCAAATTACACCCCCTACAAGCCCTTTCGTAGGCATCCAAGTCTTTAATATACCAAACCGGCGGCCAGCGTAACGACTGTACACGTCTCAAATTACAATCGGACAGACACTTCATAACTTTCTTGCATTTTTTACACACATCGTTATAGTTAGTGGCAAGGAAATAAACACACCATTTGGCAAGGTTGGGCGCGTTGTGGATGTGCGCTACTTCGAGCATGCACAGTACGTTCTCGTACAGTTCTCTGTCTATGCAGACAGCTGCTTTTTCGTTAAATTTCTTCACGATGTAAGCCTCTACGATAAGCACCAATTCAGGAAGGCAAAGTCTGTTAGCGAGCGCAATGATATCATCACAAGCGTTTCCAAATTCGATCGCAATTGAATTGGTGTCGACTGCTTTGGTGTAGATGTATTCAAACGCAATTTGTAAACACTCGACTGTAGTTTCAGGGAAGTTTAAAGCCTTGTTTCCCTTCTCAACGAAATCACTGAGCAACATAGCGCTCATCATATCAGAGCCGCACACCAGCAAAGCCTTGTGGGCCGGTAAGCTGCCGTTATCGGCAACAAACACAATGTCAGAGTACAGGTCTTTGCACAGGAACATAGCGTTCAATCTGTTCTTTCTTAGCACGTCGAATTTTTCGGTAGGCAAAATTTTGTCAGGACGTTCGACATAAATCCATTCAAGCGCCTCCACAAAATGCGTAACGCCGAATGCCGTGCCGATCGTCAATAACTCAGAACGTTGGTGATTTTCTTCTAACCGTGTTCCGTGTGAGATGTCGCTTTGAAACGATCCAGTGTAGATAAAATGCATGACGCTCAAGAAAGCGAATTCTGTAATATCCGCGGTTAATATGAGTACGTCTGATTCTGCATTGTGAAATTCGTATCCCACGACAAATTCTGGATAGTCCGAGTCTTGGAAAGTGGATTTGCCTTTGAAATTATCACCGTCTGGGTTGTGATTCGCGTCTAAAATCGTAGTTTTGGATCGAATTTCAAAAATTCGATGAAAAACGTCTGACGCTGCAGCCAGCACTACTTTGTGTGCCGAAAATTTAAAATTTTCGCCCACGATACGCAAGTCGGAAGCCACCGAGTTTTTGTACAAGCTTCCAAAATTAACGGGAGCGTCCTCTACTGCTGGGCACGGAGGTGGAGACGGCTTCGGTGGCTCCAATGGTTTTTGAAACAAAGGCCTGTTCAGTGTCGGCCGTGAAAACGAAGAGAATAGTCCCCGTGCCGGTACGCATACGCGTAACACATTTTCAAATACATCTCTAACGCCGAAACCTTCGAGTACGCTGACTTCGTAGTACGGCAACCCCATGTCTTCGGCAAAATTCCTACAAACTTCAGGGTATAGGATGTCGCAGGCTTCCAATTTTTTTGATACTGATGCTTTTTTGCGGTTAATATCATCTAAATCGGCATACCTTAAATCGATCTTACATCCGACTAGGATAATCGGTGCTTTTTTACAATGTTTACGAACTTCAGGAATCCAAAACGACTTCACGTTTTGGAATGATTTCGGATCACCTACAGAAAAACACACAACAACGCAATTAGCTTGCCCGTACGCGAACACGCGGTTCTTATTATGGTCGCCAAAAGTATCCCACAGTCTCAAAGACACTCTCCATCCGTCCAGAGTTTCTCTCGAGTATTTGAGCACTAGCGGATCAGTGCGGTAATGGTCAAGAGCCCATACTGTCGGAACGTGAATCTTCAGATAACGTAAGTGGTCAACTTTTGATGCGTAGCTTTTGTAAGCGCGAGCACACACTAATTTGGTTTTGCCGACATTGTTGTCGCCGACCACTACGCATTTTATTGTCTCCTCGTTGGCGTTATCCATGTTTCGGAATTTCCCATCTAGGTAGTGCATTAACCGTAGGGCGTAGGCTAACGGATAGAAGGCATCTGTATGACAGAGAGATAAAAAGAAATATATTGATCATTAAATTCACCATTAAACAGTTCTGAATAGTTTGAAATAGATGAAAAGCTGCACCCAGTTCTGAACTTCACGTTAACATGCATTTGCAGTGACTCACTGGGATACCGGTACAGAACTAATTTACTAGTAAATAGTTGAAAAATATATCCCTAGGAAGACTATATTGTAAGACTGCTACACCGTCTTTCTTCAGGGCTCCCATATAGCGTCCCAGTGCACTCCATACCCTCTGTCCGACAGTCCGAGTAGTTCTGCCCCTTCGAAATCAAAATCGCCCCCTGGTCTGATGAAAATTTGAATAAAATGACTTTGACTATAAAATGAGACACAGACTAAGCGTCCTTGTTTAGGTTACAGCATCACTGTCGAGTTCTCACTTCCTTCTATTTTCAGCAGACTCTCAATATAGTCAATTGTCTGACAAAAGGCCAGGACAGATACGGTAAGCCTCGTGATTCAATATACAGAAATAACGCAGCTAATGTAAAAATGCAGGCTGCAATATGTTAAGTCCTATGAAGCGTTCATGAGATAACATTATATGCTGAGAGGATAAACTTCCAGCTGGTAACGGGTCTGAGCGACTAATGGCGAGACACGACTTAGGTTGTATTTATCTACCACACGAGCACAAGCCAACATGCCGGAATCGCACACGAATTGCTGATTTCGTAAACAAAAAGCTCTGAGCATACTCGAAGACGTCATCGCATGAAGGGGGCGGTTCATGGGCGTCCATCCTCTTCCTGGACTTGAACACCAGATACAATTTGTTAGGGCCGTGTTGACTGTTGAGTGTTGTTATGCTCGCCATGGAGGCACATCGTCTGATACAAGTATTGCACTACTGAATCGACAAGTTTCCATCATTGTTTACTTGTACAAACTACCAATTTATTTATAGTTGATGGTCAGCTGTAACTCCTGTCTTACAATAGCCTTAACAGCTTGTGTGGAAAACCGATCCGATGAAATTAAAATGAATGAGTTGCTTCGAAATTCAATTTGATATTTGTTGAGTTTTAGTTAGTTAGTTGCGGATTTTAAACGTCGTTAATTCCAGTTCTCGCTTTAGTTGCGAGTTTTGAAAATCCAGTAGCATCAGATCAGTATCACTTTTACTAATAATCTCATCATTTCAAAACACCACACGACTGCGATGCGATAGGAAGATGCCGTCTGCCGTAGTACACGCATACTTTTTGTGAAGGCTATATGGTACAAGTGAGTTATATAGTGGTTGATTAATTTATGAGCAGGATACACCTTCACAAACACATATTTAAATAGTATATTCATATTGTAATGAACCCGAAGAGAAGGCATAGCAATTTACAATGTAGCTTCGTTATAAATGGCTATGGAGAAGGTTTCATACGTTAGGTTTCGTTGATGTACTTTCGCTGCTTGTTCTTAGCAGGGCATGGTATGGTATGGTATGGAACGAGAATTTTCCATACTCCATACTTGCCTTACTCTCTCCATACCATACTTGCAATTTTCCATACCATACCAACATTGTTCCATACCATACTTAATACATATATTCCATACTTTCGAATACTTCAATATCATAAGTGTAGTACCTTTTCTCACACATATATTATTGATATTTCGGATGTCGTTATCGCTTAAACTAGCCATGATGCGAATCTAACTCCTGGTAATAGTTTTACAGAGTCTGTTTTGGTGAGGTTTAGTTCACAGTGGTGAGGTGCCGTGTACCTCCTCTACTCGACAGCTTCCGCGAGCAAAATGAGATGGTCAGCAGATTGTTATCTAGGAATGTCCACAAAAGGGACTGACAACATACGGCCCGCACCGAGATTTTGTCCGGCCCGTGACCAGTTTCCCGTCTTACATGATCATGTGGCCCGCGGCCCCAATCTGCCGAGATTCCCCACTAGTTGCCTAAACATCAAATTTTAGTGACTGCATGTTATTATATAGCAGTGGTCGGGAACCTTTTTTGTCCGAAGAGCCCTATTGGCCCTATCTTACCCCATCTCGACTCCCAAAGAGCCATACATGCCAATTAATTGTGACGTCACAATTGGAAATTCGTGACGTCATGGCAGCATTAATTCGAACTCACTACATGGGATTCCTCGTATGCGCCATATTTTCTCTATAAAAACTGGTATTTATTGTTCGAAAATAAAGCTCGAAACGAGAGGTAAGGCACAGACGGGCCAAAGCCTCGCCATTGATAACGCAATTCATCGTAAGTAGCTTGGAATTTATTATAACTGATATTAATCGAGTGTCACTGTCACACTGATTCCGAAAATCTAAATACTTATCGATTTCTCAATTCTCAAAGTATTCGGCGGTTACATAACGTTGCGCTACACGCATACATTTTATCGCCGGTAGTACACCGAGTTATACTAACTAATCAAGAACGTGGATAGCTATGGCGTGGTTTGTAATTCGAGTTAGTAATTGTGAATGTCACATGGATGTGGATCCACAACAGTTCATTTCGCGCCGTGTATCAGGAAGACAATGTTGATTCGAAAACTGCGTTTTGAAATGGGCGTCGCCATGTCTACTATGCTCTTTGATTAACCAACGTATCGCACAATTCAAGATTTCGAGTCGGGTACATAGAATTCGCGAGTGATATTGGCCGCCAGCCTGGCAGTAACTTAAATTTGATGATTTTGAAAAGAGGGGTTTGAACCCCTAAATTTGCAGACGGCATTGTCTTTCCCCCTCAAAGACATGTTTATACTGCCACGAGAAAAATTATTCTGGCCGTGATGAAAATTTACAAACAAGTCGCTGCAATATTTATCAATTCAGTACAAAACTTAATATTTGGCAAAGAGCCATATCTTATACCCAAAAGAGCCATATATGGCTCGCGAGCCATAGGTTCCCGACCGCTGTTATATAGGTCTGCGCACTGCGCGAGAGTGGAGCTTACGGGTAAGTTCTTCGAAGCGAGAAGACTTGCATTATCGGCATTTACGATGTAGGCCCTACTCAACCCTAATGAATTGATATCTTGGTAAATTTTGGGTAAAGGGGCTTATCAAACGCTTTGAAATCTTAATTGAGGATTGCACTGCGAGTTAGTTGATCATAGAGAAGCAGACATGGCGGCGCCTGTATGTCAATGCTGTTCTCAAATCCACATTGTATTTTCATCATTGGCGAGAAATGGCTTTGAAGTGACGTTGCTGTCGATAAAATACATTCAATAAATACGATTTATTCCTTGTATATATGGGCGAATAATTTATCCATTCAGCAATCCGGCCCGCCAAGTACTTAATTTTCCTATATCCGGCCCGCCGACTAAAGAAGTTGCACGCCCCTGCTCCATAAGAATATCATCGTATTTCCGGTACATTGGCATGAGGCACATATATAGGCTATGCAAGTTTGAAGTAAATACTCGCAAAATAATTTATAATTAGGCGCACCCATAAAATATCCCAGCTGCAGGCGATCAATACTGCAGCGATCTGCGCGATTATTAGTACATATTTGGTTGGGGTTAGTGTGGCGAGAATTTCAAACTAGAAATACCCCGCTCCCTGATCTATAATCCTAATGCGAGAGCGTTTGAGATATGACCAATAAGATATCTCGGTATGTAAATAGTATAAATGTGCGGATAATGTTTCAGAAGAAATGTAATTATCAATCACATTGAGCATTAAGTAGGCCTAAGTTGCATCATGATTGCTTGTAAGCTCTCGTCGCTCAAGGAATGAGGTAGTTGGAGGAGCCAACATTACCAATTACTACGTCACATGACAGACTACTTGCTCGGAGACGTTGTGTCTACTAGACTAGGGCTGGGCAAAATCGAGTACCTGAGTGATTCGATTCTGAATCACGTAATATGCTTCGAGTCGAGTCGAGTAATCGAGTATCACTCATTATGACGTCACAGCAGAATGCACTATGTCGAAGTTCAAATATGTACCTTTTATGCCGTGGCTACTTTTATGTCGTAGCTTTAAACTATGTCTGGTATGGTGCGACACGGCCAATCAAGGTTTCAAGGCTTCCTCAGTGGAAAATAGTATCAACATTATTATTACCATTAGTAAATTAACTTTTAGTTGCGAGGAGCGTATATTTTCAGTACTCGAAAAATTAGTCTTTTACTACTCGACTCGAATCATTAGAATTAATACTCGATTCAGATTCGAGTACTCGAATCATTGTGCCCAGCCCTAGTCTAGACTCAATAGAATATCGGATCAACATTAGTGTTGTCATTATTACATCACAAAATCATGCCATTCCAAGTGCTCGTAAAACCGTTGCACAAGCGTGTATTTGATCCGACACAGCGTTCAGTAGTTCACGTTCACACATAACAAAAGCGATAGTATTCCGTGAACAGCGAACAACGTACGCTTCTTGAAGCTTGCACCATTATAGAATCGTCGGATATATTACTTGCCTGATATGATACAAAAGGCATGTTGGCGTACATATAGCATGATAACGATACATTAACAAATAAGCTATGACAGGTTACTCCAGTTGCAATGTAACACGATAACATGCCGATTACACTGCTCGAAAAACCTTACCGGCAGCAAAATTTGACATCTTAATTTATAAATTGATATCTCATCATCAAGAATTGCGCACAGAAAACATACCGCGCTAACCAATTAACTTCCTACATCTGATTAGAGCAGTGGTTCCCCAACGGTGGGGAATTCAATGGTTTCTGGTGGGGAACAGACGCATTTGTTAGAAATTATATACAGGACAGTCGACATATTCACGGAGACACATGTGCAATTACCGCTACCAGTTACCTGCTCTGATGTATCGAAAATTATATTGTGTGTTGTTCACAAAACCTCATTTTTGACACTGGATGGCCAATTATGGCGTCACAAACACATCCAGCACGACTAATTTGACGTGAAATAACGCTTTCGCGAAATTATGAGCGTTACTAATACTGGTATCGGTTCACAATTCGTTTTATGTTGCAGTTATAGGCGATTTTCTTGCGTACTGGTGTGGTTGTGTGTCTTGTGTAGTCAAACCAGCAAATAGCTGTTCTGTGACGACAAAAGAGCTGGGTAGTGGGGAACAGAACCGTAACTGCCGCACCCCGAACCCCCCAATTGGGGGGGGGGCAAGCTCGAAGGGGCCCAAAATTATTTCGTGAATTACCATAAATTAAAGTATTTTTTTTAAATTTATGCCACTTTTTCGAAAAATTTTCGCGCTGTGTGCGCGATTTAAGATTGCCAAATATCTGATTATTGGGTATACCCTTCCGCCACGAAACTACGTAGAATTTATAGAAATGGAAGACTTCGGCGTCGGCCGTTACTGCGCCACGACGCACCAAGGCATATGAAGTTAGGAAAAATAATTTGCCAGTGAAGCAATACCAATTTGAAATCGCGTGTGCCTTTTAGTTTTGGCAATTCCATATCTTTTGACATAACAGATATAGGAGGCCACGAAATAGCATAATGTAACGAAGTCAATATACCAACGGGTCCACCCGAAGATGTTCAATTTTTATTTAGGGGTCCTACCTTTTCCAACACAACTCCCTCAGCTCTACCGGTAAATCTGATTACGTGAGCTAGGGGGGATGAAAAATTGATAGCTAAATATATGAAATTCCCGATCATATTGTCCGATTCAAACTCGAATTATATAAATTTTTCGCCCTTCGCGCGTTTAGTCGTAGTAAGGCGACGCGCTGAACAGTAGACCCAATGCAGCTGATAAGTTGCAGAGAAAAGCGTACTGAGCGGTGCTGAGGGGATTCCGGGGGCCCAAGACCAACGTTTTTTTGGCGGGGCTGACAAAGAGCCCTACGGTCTTGGTGGGGAATGAACGCTCGGAATAATTCTGAAGTGGGGAATGATGACAAAAAGGTTGGGAACCACTGGATTAGAACGTAACTTTTCCCTATGCTCAAGCGGCGGAGAATGCATCTTGGCGACTGCCTTCCCAAACTGCCGAAGCGGAACGATCGCTAGTGTCTACACCAGTGGTTCTCAACCGCCGGTCCGCGGACCGGTGCCGGTCCGCGACGACTTTCCTACCGGTCCGCCAGGCATTTTACAGTTTTATACTTTAATTTCCAGATGCGATACGGTGAAGGCTTGTCCATCGATGAAATAAATAAAACATTAAAAGTTTAACTGATTGAGAACTTCGTGAGCAATGTTCCCTCTAATTCTTCATGAGTCTGCGCAAATACGCCAACTCACTGCGCAGGCCCTTGGACAACAGTGCGCAACCAGCCCCCCCCCCATAAGGTGATAAACCGAACTTCTGGGGGGCTTCGCCCCCCAGACCCCCCTCAGTCTACACGCTCTTCACCGCTACTAATCATCTATATCTGGTCTTCCTTTGGTGGTCGTTTCGACTAAACGCGCGGGGCGCGAAAATTTTCTATAATTCATGATCAAATCGGTCAATTTCATCAGGAATTGCATATATTGCTATCAATTTTAATCCTGTCTCTGCTCACGTAATCACATTTACAGGTAAAGCTGATCGAGTGAGATGTGTTGGAAAAGGTATGACCCCTAAATATAATTAAACATCTTCGGGCGTACCCGTTGGTATAATGACTTCCTTACATCATGCTATTTCGTGACCTCGTATCTGCTATGCCAAAAGATATTGAAATCTGGACATAAGTCACTTTGATTCCACTATGACGATATGGTGACATACTATGGATTACTAGAAGACAGACATACACGCACGAGAACGCACTTGAAATCAATACATGCGATCGATGTACGCCTATCATGTTAAAACACTGATGTGACGTCTTAATACCGGCAATGCACTCATTACTATCAAGACATTCAGTCAGATATAATGATACGAATATTCAAGTCTGATTGAAGCAAGAACAAGATCAGCGTATGACCTTATCGACGGAAGATACACGTTCAAACGAATCGAATAAAATCACAAATTTGTGCTGCTGTGTAGCTGATCTAATGCAACGCCCTACAGTGCATATAGTTGCTGCATTTCCCGATCAGCGTTTGCAAAGGGATGGATTTTTTCAACAATATTGGTACTTGTACTTGCATATTCTGCATATTATCCTATATCACCATACGTGATCAGATTCGCCTGATGGAAGTGATGACTTCGAAAATTCGCGGCATGCAATTGTACAGTAAATCTTACACAATATTCATGACACGCGGAGAAGACTATTCGTTATTTTCTCGCAGTTAACTTCTAGCTGACCCATTGTTATTTATAATTTTGTTAAACCATGTTATTTCGCCATTCCCACAAGGGATTGCGCTATTGATATGATATCAGTATCGCTCACGCGTACGATACCATAGTAAAAGAAAAATCTCTTTCGTGAGTCGCACACGATTGCAAATTCTCGTTGCTTCGCGGAGCGCAATATTTGCCTTTTCGGGCCGCACTTGTGGGCCTACCTCAGTTTCAGACTTCAACAATAGCACTATTTACCCCTGGCAATGTTCCCTCTCATTTTTCTCGAGTCAGAGCGCCTGCGCGGTGCCTTGGACAAGAGTGCGTAACGATTAAAAAAAAAGTCATCACTTCGGATTTTTTGTGCGCAGCCTAGATTTTCTGTGCGCAGAGACCGGTTCAGCACTGCGCATTTGCGCACGTGCGCAGCTTAGAGGGAACATTGTTCGTGAGGTAATATTAGGTCTAGAAACATTTGACTTGAAGTTCAAGCCGTGTCATTTGACGACATGCGAGCGACAAGTACGAGCTGACTCGCTAAAATGCACAATTTGCACGATGATTCGTTTTCCATTCATTCATTTTGTGCAGTAGCCTACGCCCTATCGTAACTGCCGCACCACTAACCCCCAATTGAAGGGTGACCGAAGGTATTTCGTGAATGAACATAAATTATAGAGTATTTTAGTTGGAACTTCATCCAACTTCCTTCAAATTTTTCTAACGCTTTGCCCGATTTTCGTCACTAAATACTTTGAATTTTGGGTGTCCTTCCGCCAAGAAATACGAATAATTTATTAGATTAGGCATTTTCGGCGTCAGCCATTGACGCGCCACGACGCACCAACACATGATAAAGTTTAGGAAAACATAGGGCTGGGAAAAGTGTGCCAAAAATTTGGAAGCAAGAAAACTTTGGTCAAAAAGGACTGCCCTTTGTAGACCGAAAGCCTTGGTATAGATATGGAAAATTGCCCATAGGCACTTAAATGGCTGGAGCCGAATTTCACTATCCTGGCAATCTGTACCACACAGGAAAAACGCCATCCCACAGAGCAAAATTATTTTTCAGTGAAGAAATAGCAATTTGGAACTGTGTGCATCTTTTAGTTTAGTACGCTTTGGTGATTTCAATATCTATTCACTAGGGATGGTCTGAACGTGTGGTTCACGTTCACGTTCTGTGTGCGAACCTCAGAAATTTAAAGATTCACGTTCACAAACGAACCTTCGTATAGGTTCTGCACTGTGAACCTTTTTCCTATATTACAATTTTCCACGTCATTATAATGTCTTTGGTTGCAATTCTTTGCATTTCAACTGCGGGTAACTTTATGCATATGCCGACAGCAGAACAATGCAACGCTATATGAGCAATTGAGCATGCACCTTGACAATCTAAAAAATTCTGCTAGCTTTGTTACCAAAGTTTGCTCGAAATATCTAGTTTCCCGCTTGTGAATGTTTAGCGACTCTAGTGTGAGCTTGACCCGCAATAACACACCGAAATACGCTATACATGTAGGACGTGCATAGGTAGTCTGCGAATGATGCTTATGGGATAATATCGGTAGCAAGTGTAGAAACCCGTTTTACACTCTGCTCAATATCAATGTAGCAATTCTCAGACACCGAATATATTGTGCGGTCTGGCCTAAGCGTTGATGCGTAAGCTTTTATTCTCTTGCAAGTCATCGTCGAAAATTATCAAAATGACGTCACGTGAAGTCATGAATTTCACGTTCGCGTTCACACAGAACCTGAACATTTCAGAGGTTCACACCATCCCTACTATTCACTATATAACAGACAGTAGGTCATTAATTAATGACATGTAACGAAGTAAGTATTGCAAGAGTCCCATCCGAATATGTTTAATTTGATTACATGCCCTAAATTTTCCAAGACGACATCTCACCCAGCTCTACCGGAAAATCTGATAATTCTGAGAGGATAAAAAATAGCAATATATAGGCAATTACCAATATTATTGACTGTGTTTCGGTCATGAATTATATAAAATTCCCACGCTTCCCGCGATTAAGCTGCGCAAAGTCTCTACCTGCACTGGTTAGAATGGATGTGCTCACAAGTATTGGTGAAAGCATCCATCCAGCTGTGTGGGGGGGGGGGGCAAGACCAACGTTTTTCGGGAGGTTGACTAACGACGAGCCTTTTCGGCACTGGTTTTGTGTATGGTCATTAGCCAGGTATAGCTGTTGCCAGGTGTTTTCGTGCTGCGCATTGTATCCGTATATACAGAGTAGCAGCCTACGTCTGGTGGTAGTGGGCAATGAACATTCAGCAAGGTAGCACGACAAGGTGCTTGATTCGACTCCGAAACACTTCTTCTCTCGATATTGTCGAAGAGAAGAATATTATTCGAGTTGGCGTGGTCGTTTAAATCCACGGCATACGGCGCGAAAGACTGTAAACGACTCTCGGCGGTAGCACGTTTATCTGGGAAAGGCAATTTTACCCCGACTCAGCAGACTCACTACTTTAAAGTCACAAGGACGCCATCATGAACATAATTAATTACGATCAAAGCCCTAAAAATGTCACTCTCTTGCCATATATACTTGCAAAAACCGGATGCATACTTTACATTTTGGGTTGATTTCAATTTCTGAAATTCACCGGTCCGCCAAACATTTTTTGAAATTTCACCGGTCCGCGAGGTGAAAAAGGTTGAGAATCACTGGTCTACACCACCTTAGAACACTATGCTTGCACAGAGAGAGAGAGATATGATATTCTTTTTCGCCTGCACCATCGAGATGCTTTGACGACGCAGTTGCGATACGGCCCCATGAGGTCATCTAGTCTGCGCCCCCGTTTTTTTTTCTCCTCCATGCTATCCGTGATTGCTGAGCGCCTAGCGGGATAGCTGCGGATACCAATTTTCGAGTCTTTGGTATGACCCGGCCGGGGATCGAACCCACGACCTACCGCTCGAGAAGCCGGACGCATAACCATTACACTATCTCGCTCGCACAGATCACGATAAAATGTATAAAACACCAAAGTATGGAAGTATGGAAATGTCGTTCCATACCATAGATTCAAATCTTCCATTCCATACCATACCTCCATTGTTCCATATTCCATACCAAAATATCGATCCATACCATACCATGCCCTGGTTCTTAGATAGGTTCGCCGCATGTGGGTGGTAGAGGTGTACAATATCTCGAATCCTTTTGTTCCTCAACAAATGTATAACGCAAAAAGTGGTTCGACTTTTATAGAATGTGAAAAAGTGTATTCTGATTCCCGATGTTGTGAGGCGGATTTTCGCGAGGCGACTTGTATTTATAGAAAGTGTCTGGAGGCTAAGGAATTATAGCGCGCTATGAAAACAGCTCCATCGCGGCATCCTGTTTTATTGTTACTGCATCAGAGCGCAGTCACTTTTCGTTAACTTATCTTGTCGTGTAATACTAGCGTTCTTGATCATATACGGGGAATTGATCATGAAATTTCAGATAAGTATCAATATTTTTCGAAACACGGAGATTCGAGGCAGGTAGCGGTACTTCACCGAGAACAAAAAATGCTTTCTGAAGAAGTTCAATGCCCAGTTCAATGCATGCATATTTTCTGTACGATTACCAGTGAACCCGTCCCTCGGTGAACCCGTCCCTCGGTGAACCCGGCCCTCGGGAAATTTTGTATTCACCGGCAACCCGGCCTAATATCCCACCTCCGGCAACCCTAATATCCTACCCCCACCCCTAATATCCCACCTCCGGCAACCCTAATATCCCACCTCCGGCAACCCTAATATCCCACCCCCGGCAACCCTAATATCCCACCCCCGGCAACCCTAATATTCCACCTCCGGCAACCCTTATATCCCACCCCCGGCAACCCTAATATCCCACCCCCGGCAACCCATTTATCCCACCCCCGGCAACCCTAATATCCCACCTCCGGCAACCCTAATATCCTAACCCTAACCCTAATATCCCCCTCCCCTAACCCTAATATCCCACCTCCGGCAACCCTAATATCCTAACCCTAACCCTAATATCCCACCTCCCCCAACCCTAGTATCCTACCCGAACCCAATGTCCCACTCCCCGAACCCTAATGTCTCCCTCCCCCCTACCCTACCCAACCCTAACACCCCACCTCAACCTACAGTTGCAATAACGAGCAGACCACGCGTGGTTGATATGTGAGCAATAAGAATCGTTAGGATATATTTTTCATCTGAACAAGTCACACACAATATACAATGCGATAAGACCCAATGCGATGTCATGAACAGATACGAGGATGTCGAACGTCGCACGTCCGCCCCTCGCCAAGTCAATTCAACAATGAGCCGACCACGCAATCGTGATCACGTGATCTACGCATGCCCTGACCACCTTACAAGATCGACAAATCAGTTGATAATAACATTATTAGTTTAATAATTCATATTAATACTTGTTAATACACTTAATTTCAAAATTTCCCGAGGGCGGAATTCACCGAGGGCCGAGTTCATCGAGGGCCGGGTTCACCGAGGGACGGGTTCACCGAGGGACGGGTTCACTGGCAACCTTCTGTACCACCACCACTGCCGTGTGTTATGTATTTTGGTTTGATGAAAATAAAGACTCTCTCTCTCTTAGTTAGTTTTTAAGACGGAGCAAGAGGAACTGGAACTGTATATCGTGCGAAACGAGCCAGGCCCGTTGTACAGATATTCACCATTATTGTGCTTATGAGAATTTGATGTGAGCTGAACCTGATTTTTGTTGCATTTCTTTCTGATTCATTTTTTTGGGAATTTCCAAGTTAATACGTAGGCTATCCAGTAATTCTAATCTAATTTGGAAAAGGTATCGGTGACTAATTAACAAACCATTATGTCTTTGCATCGTATTGCTATCGTTTGGTTCAGGTACGGTATGACAATTTTAATCTGAAATTTTGTCGACCCGCAAGTGAAATAGTTTGAGAAACACTGTTGTAGGCCTACTGCTTTTGCCATTGACATATTACATTGAAAATACACACTAAACCAGGGGTGGGCAAACTTTTAAGCTCGCGGGCCGCATTCAACATCTGAATCCATTCGCGGGCCGCACTATATAAAATTGGGATTATAAGCCAAAACGAAATATTGATATTTGAATATATAGTGAGGACATGGAGATAATATATGTGCTTATTTAAAACAAGCCAAACATTGCTTTGACGCACACGCGTCAGAAACACATAGTGGCGAGATGGGCTGGCGGATTTCAATAATCAATTTGTCAAAACTACAGAGATGAAAGTCGGTCGGCCCGATTTTTAGAACAGGATTGAAATTTAAATCTGTGAGCAGCGATCTGTTCATAGATTTACTAATTCCACTTTTGGTTTCGTTCCAGGACACACAATGCTGACAGAATCATAACCATGTTAGCTTCAAAGACGCTTCTACTATGTGTAGAATGTAGATAAATACCCCCATTCTACGCATACAGACAACGAATCTACCTAAGACACGCCCGAATCGTTTTTTATAAGCACATCACTGAAAATATTAAAAATGGAGTGGCCAATCTGAAATCCCACTGATGATCCAAATTATGTCAATATCGTTACAGCTATCCCGCTGTGATATTAAGTATTTACCTTAGATCAGTGGTTCTCAAATTTTTTAAGACACGCCCCCTCCTTATGATGGTCAATGATTTCGCGCCCCCTTATCGTCATATCACAAAACCCAACCAGGATGCTAGCAAATCTAACAGGTAGTTTGATGGCATGGAAGGTTACGACTGTGGCTGAGAGATTTTAAAATATGTAATTCAGACTAAAGACAGAGCAATAACTAAGAATTGGATGTAAATCGCGCGAAGCGCGAATAATTTTTTCAGTTGAGCTCAGATTCGCGGCCCTATCCGGTTGCTTTCACGCCCCACGGGGGGCGTGCCCACCAGTTTGAGAACCAATGTCTTCGAATTATCATGGTGAAATTTACTAAGAAAGATTTAATCAAGTCCCTGCATTAATTCGATTTTTTGTACGCATTTTATCAATATTTAAAAAAGTTTCTTTAGACTCTCGCGGGCCGCACAGAACGTTGTTGCGGGCCGCATGCGGCCCGCGGGCCGTAGTTTGCCCACCCCTGCACTAAACGATAGTGAAATTACTTTCTGATATCATGATGCAATACCAGCTTGTTATGGTAATTTGACTGTGAACTGGATATATCGTCGCTGGACAACCAAATAGTCTTATGTCCATTTCTGGAATTTTTGTCTTTATTATAATTTGGACGTAAACCACAATTTTGTTTTTAATTTACCTTGAAAATGCAAGTTCATATGTCCACTTCACTAGAAATTCATATCCTACTTAGGAACTTGGAATCCGGTTAAAACGAAAGATAGCCTATCTATATATGTCGAAGTATGACAAAAAACTTCCAAAATACGAAAAGTAGACATAAGACTGTTTGGTTTTCCATAGGTCTATCTAATCCGTCCAAATATTTGTTTTCGCTATCTGTAATGTAGAAAAGTTGGTGGTTTATGGGGAGTAATAGCAATAAAATGATAATTTATATTCATCTGATTGAATATTTCAACAATTTTCTGAACAGCAGAGAATTGAAATGTCGGGAAATTTAACTTGTCAGTTGAAAATGTACCCCGACAGTCTCACAAATATAATGAGGTATCAGTATCACTATATCCAAAATCCAGTAAATTGATATTGGCAATGCAATAAGCGAAATGTATTACTTTTAGTTTCAGCTAGTGGGAGAATTGGCATTATTCGTTAATTGATCGCAATGTAAATCTTGATTCTAAAGTGGTGAGAGTGAGTCGAAGGCTAAAGCTATTAACTAGTCATACGAATGCGAAATCCATTGTAATTCATGTTTGAAAACGATGATTCACAGCTATAAGTAGACACAGATTAACGATAATGGATTTGGTTAGTAGGCCTCAATACTGAATCAGATATGGTTCTGTTTCGGCACTGAAGTTCAGTAGCCCTTTGACCCTACTAAGTGATGTGTTCTATATTCTATATAGTGGGTTTGGTAGCTGTGTAACCTTGAAATCTGAATATGGCTGCCAGCCATAATGTCAATCGACGGGCGTATACCCACCAAAACGGAGTACCAATGAGAAATCGTAACGGGACTACCAAGTACGCAGTCACAGACGCCGGAATACGAGCTCCATCTCATGTCTCGGCCGCAATCTCATCAGAAATGGTTGAACGCAAATTACGTGATCTAACCTTAGAAGTCGAAAAAGAGTTGAGCTCACCAGGCGGGTCTGAAGCTTATTTTGGACGCTGCGCCAAATGCGCGCAACCTGTGTACGGGCACTCTTCTGCGTGCCAAGCTATGGGGAAAATATACCACAACACGTGTTTTGTGTGTGGATGCTGTAGCCGGACTCTACGCGGTAAAGCGTTCTACAACGTAAACGGAAAGATATTCTGCGAAGAGGATTACTTGTATTCTGGATTTCAGCAAAGCGCCAAAAAATGCCAAGCCTGCGGACATCCCATCATGGAAATGATACTGCACGCTTTAGGGAAACCTTACCACCCTGGCTGTTTTCGGTGCTGCGTATGCAACAAATGCCTCGACGGTATACCTTTCACCGTCGACGTTGAGAATAAGATATACTGCGTTGAAGACTATAACAAGCTACAAAACATTTACGCGCCAAAATGCGCAAAGTGTCAACGGTCTATTACGTCTGTAAATGGACGTAAAGAAACTGTAAAAGTAGTGTCAATGGGTGAAAATTTCCATTTGGATTGTTTCGTGTGCGAAAGTTGCGGGATTCAACTCAACGACGCCAGCAAGCCGAGGTATTTCATGCTAAACGGCAGGCTTCTTTGTCACATGTGCAGGGAGACGCCTTCTCACCATCAAAGGACCGCTGCTCATCGTTATTCTTTGCAGAATTTTCCTTCCCGTACGTCGTATAGTAGCACGGGATCTTCAAACAGTTCGAACGGGAATCCGAACCCTGTGCGGATTCGGTCGCTGGATATAGACAGGCATCACCAGCCGCATAATTCTCGCGCGCCTAGAGTGAAGTCTTGGCACCCAACACCGCAATAAGGGGCTGGGATTGTTATTTATAGGGCTGGGCGAAATCGAGTAATAGTGATTCGAATGTCACTAAAACGTCACGACAGTATAAATGAAGTGAAAAGTTCAAATATGTACCATTCATGTGAGACAAAGTATTCTTCAAAGATTCTACGATCTATTGTCGACCGTACCTATTTCATTGAACTTTGTGACAATGCAGGTGGGCTGATTTCACAGATACATGTCATTTCCGCTAATGTGCCTAACTTTGTGCCACATGTACAGAATGGCTGTTCGAAAACAATTTTTTCTGTCAAATTTCACTAGCTACGTGATGGAATTATTATGTTGGCTAAAACAACGCTGCACACCAAATTTGGATTAATTCCAACCAGTAGAAGCGAGATTCTTGTAGTAGAAAATTTGAATTTATCATATAAAAAATGAAACTTCAAATTTTTTCTGTCCACCCCATAAAATTGCTAGGCTGTCAGTAGAGATGATGTTCACCAAATGCGGCTCAATTCTGAGCACTAGAAGCGAAGTTATTGCAGTAGCAAAATTTCTAATTCCATGATTTTATAATGAATAATTGAAGAGTTAGCCACCGTAAATACTATTTTATTCAAATTAAAAAAAATTTACTGCAATAACTCTGCTTCTCCTGGTTGGAATTGAGCAAAATTGGGTGTGCAATGTGCATCATCTCTACCGACGGCCTAACAATTTTATGGGGTCGGCATATAAAATTTGAAATTTTATTTTTGATATGAGAATTTTAAAATTTGTACTGCAAGAATCTCGCTTCTACTGGTTGGATTTGAGCCAAATTTGGTGTGCAGTGTTGTTTTAGCCTACATAATAATTTTATCACGTAGCCAGTAGAATTTGAAAGAAAAAAGAACTGCCCTAACGTACAGTATGTTGTGATTCGACCAATCGTGGTTTACGGCCTCCCACAGTGGAAAATATGATCAATGCTATAAGACTTGTTGCTAAATTAACACTCAGATCTCTGTGGCAAGGAACGTATAATTTGTTTACTCCAAAATATTATTCCTCACTGCTCATACGAATTATCAGAATTCACCCTCAAGTACTCAAAATCATTGTGTCCAGCCCTAATTATTACGTGTCAGTCACATTCTGTTACTCTGTTACATAACAAAAGCTCTGCTAATAGTCTCAATTATGTTTTCTTGAATTTTTAACGGGTATTAGTTGCTATTCTTTTCTTGTTACATCTTAGGAATTTTATTACTGTAAACATGCCGGGGTGTAGAGCAAATGTCGCCTACCTTTTAGCCTGATTTTAGCCCAATATCTTATCCATAACGTATTGCCATCTTGTCCCTAAGTTACACAGACCGTCACCAGCGGTTTTCCCTTGCCGTTACCAAGTTGAAAACATTACGAATGTGTGTTATGGCATGATCAGAACGAATGTCTATTTCGCTGATAACATTATCTATAGCTTAGTTGACATTTTTGTTTAATCTGAACTGTTTCCGATGGTCTGTTACCAATTCCTAGAATGAAGGGCAAAATACTTTGAATCCTAAATGGAACATAATTTCAATACTTGGCAGTTGCGACTGAAAGTCACACAGAAATTTACTCGAAAACTTCATGCGACATTGCTTATATAGCCTTCCAGCATACCAGCACAATTTTTGCATTCCCTCCCTTCAGAAAAACCGGAATAAGTTGTGAAATTAGTAGTCCCTTCCATACATAGACCAGCCCTTGATTTGGCTATCGCGGTACAGCCCACCTTGTTTTAAATGTGCAAAATTATGATTGTAAGCTTTACAATTTACATTTACACGTAGGCTAGGTATATTTTGTTTTGTTGGATAGCCTACCGATCGACTGCATTAAAATGAACTTCTCAGTAGCCTAGTTAATTGTGTTTCATTGATAATTGGTAACGTTACCTTGTCCCAACCTTGATGATAGTTACTGACCTTTGTACTACTAATACTGGCTGGTTACTGATATTCACTATCGCGCTGGATATTTTAAATTTTAATACACGGGCCCGCAAACTTTCGTGGGGCTGTGAAGACCTCAAAGTGACTCCACACTCTGATTTGGCATGCATGCAATATCGTCGATAGGTAGGCTTAGGCTACATTTCATTTGACAGTTGCTGCTGATGATAGGTCTACATTATGGTTTCATTTTCTGTAAGAATAATTAATTTAATATACTCATGACACAGTCCATCTGACTTCTGCTGTACTTGACTTTGTTTCGTTTTTAATGAGTAGGCTGCTGTCTCCAAATATCATAATTGATTGTAGGTGTGTCTATGGTATTTGGATTTTCCCCCGCCCTAGGAGTTTCATTCCATTGAAATACCTTGCTATTATCCAGGATATATCTGGGAAACACGACATGTACCAGAGATACATCATCTGCTGTTACCAGATAGATCTATGGGTTCTGGAGTGGGTATATTTTTCTAATGTACTATTAGTGTTTGATCGATCATATTGCTGCATATCTTTTCCTGCTTACTTAAGAAATCATGGCATCAACTTGAATCTTAGCAGATTGTTTTGGTTAACTTGAAGCGAAAACATGTTCACATCAATCATGATAACTCGGGCATGTAGAACAGTGGCAGTAGCCTTGCGACTGTTTCCAAAACTAATCATGTGTTTAGTGTGAATAATAAAACAGCTAACTTTAAGTGCATTCACTCAAGCATATTAGATTTTACACTGAGCTGCACACTCATAAGCCCAGTACGTATATCATTTATAACCTACAAGGCGTTCTGATTTTTGTCAACACTTCTCGGGAAGCATGCATTTTATACACAACTTTGCATTGATGGTTGCGATCTTTTACACCATTCCAATCTAAGAATACTGTATTTCATTTTACACATCGTAGCCCATTGTTTGATTAGGTGCCAAAAGTGAGCCTAGCGTCTTATACGAAAAGAACCACAGTGTCACATCCATTCATATGCTATTAAGAATGTTTGAGTTGACATTCCTTTTTAATGAGTCGTTACCTGTTTTTAAGACTTGTGTTTACCTATACATTGTGCTGCCTTTAATACCTTATTCAGACATCCTGACCATAATTCCCTATCGGGTGGCTGTGTGGGGTGTTAGTCATAGACAATGCCAGATGGCTTCATCTTGTTATGGATAAAACGGGTGCCGTATCAGTGACAATATCAGCCGTGCGCTCATAATGCTGAATGGTAAAATCTCCCATTAAATATCTCTTTTCATGTATTCCTTATACCATGACTAGTGATTTCATTAGCTGATGTCATCCACGAACTTTTTGCTGTCAAGTCTTTACACTTGTTGTGAAGTGCTCTCCATTGACAAATGCCTGTGTAGCACAGTATCTCAACGGAAACTCAATTTGAAATTTGCAATGTAGCGTGCTCTACTGTAAAAAAAACGAGGTTTCATGATTATAAACAAGCTACAGATACTTGATCCACTTGATTTAATTAAGACACAGCTTAAGATGTATCATTTTTGTAAAACTTCGCCTTGAGTAGGCCTATGACTGTTTCACGTACCAGGTTGTATCAATTATATTTTGTGAGTCTACATGATGTTAGCATATTTTGGTGTTGTTTTTGCATTTTATGGGGAAGCATATGAGTTTACTACAATTATTTATATTCTGTTCGGCGGCAAAATAGCTGTAGGCCACAAAATTTTCGTTACTGTGTTCAGTTGCTCATTTAGGTGGCACTGAGGCGCATCCTCCGTAACTACACCCCTTTACCACTGAATTTTGTGACTAATGTTATATCTTTGAAAAATTAGACCATTTCTATTTGTACAGTGACTTACCACGAGGGCGTGCATCAAACAATGCTTTGTAGTATATATTATGTGAGACTTTTATACTCATCGCTGTTTATTGATTCCAATTTCTTAAACATTAGATATATCACTTGAGTGTGTACGAAATTTTCTGTAACTTACCTAGATCTGTAGCTGTAGCGGTATTCCAACTGTGATAAGTGTTACACAAGAAGAAATATGCGCTCTTTTGTTGACGTAAACATGTTACTACGTGGCCCGATTGCCTTTATCCCACTTAACACCCGCGTCGAAGAATGCTTTGAGTCAAAACTCTTGTCGCGGGGTCAATGTATCTTTGACCTTGGGGGTTACCTACAGCAGACACCCTATGAATCCTATGTCATTAGTTGGTTTGTAGTTACGACTTTTAGCGTCTGTAATTGGTGCGGTTTCCTGATACGTTGAATCGGGGTGTTGCGTACGCACCGTTACAAAAACACTGTCGTGCTAAACACATGAATCAACTACTGCCTTCTAGCGAGTTTTTTGTTTTGTTTATGAAGCCTTATTTAACGTGTGTTGCTATCTCTTTCGATGTGTTTTTTAGAATTCGTGATATGTTCCTTTTCCTGGGTATTGATATCGTTATGTATGTGTCGGTTGTAGTTCAAATAAAACAGGTTATGGTTCGTGGGATGCGTGTCGCTGTTTCGTGACTTTGCCAGTTGAGGTTAATAACGTGTGTCGGGTTTTGCGAATTCGAGACCCCTGCTAGTTGGTGTATGCCTGTTTGGCTTGAAACCCGATACTTTCGTGGTTCTGCTCGTAAGCAAACGGTATATCTGTATGTCAGGCGTCTACCGTCCAGAACAGACTTACTGAAGAACTAGATAATTGTAGTATAATTAAAGCGAAAGACCGGTATTCTTGTCCGATATGTGCAATGTGTCTACGCTCCGATATTGACGCTCATCTCATTTCTTGTTTCCTGAAATGTTACAGTAGGGTTACCATATTTTGAAAATGTGAAAAGAGGGCAATTTTCCAAAATTTACAGACTTGCAATACCGAAGGAAAATCCTGAAAAAATGATAAAATTTTTGCACTTCGTGGTCGGTTGACTAAAAATAAAAAAGGTCAACTTTCTGGCTCAGCTCCCAAAATAGAGTTTTTCTTTCACATTATCAGCTGGTTGACTAAAAAAATAGGTCAACTTTTCAGCTCAGCTCCCGAAATAGTCGCCGGAGCGTTACTTCAGTGCTCATTTACTGTATCTCACTCGAATTTTACCCTTTATTTAAACAAAATTCTCGAAAAAGAGGACTTTTGGGCGTCCTCTGAGTACACTTTCAAAAAAGAGGACAAATCCTCTTAAAAGAGGACGTATGGTAGCCCTATGTTACAGGAGAACTGTATGGTGTATAGCGAAAAACGAGCTGAGCTCGGTGTACTTTGTACAGAAATTTTGCCGTTCTCTTCCTCGTGAGAATGAACTGATTTGATACCAACTGAACTTTTGTTCCTTTGCAATTTAACTCAATTTCCAAATTTTAACGAATTCAGTAATTCCGATTCTAATCTTATTTGGAGAAGCCTAGCCATAGTTCCTACGTAATTTTGAAAATCTGAATGTTTTCTAGTCCAAGGAGAGGAGAAGGAGAAATATTATATTTAGGGCAAGTTTTTGTTGCACTAAAAACCTGAGAAAGTTGCATTTATACAATATTTTGAAATCATGAGGGTATGAGATACTCGAAAGGTTCCAGCAGTTAAAAATTTGCATGGTGTCTGCTCGTTCCGTTTCTTCCTTCGCTATTCAATCGATCATGGTTACATTTAGGGATGGTGTGAACTTATGAAAGGTTCAGGTTCGTGTGAACGCGAACCTTTTTGAAAGGTTCTGTGTGAACACGAACGTGAACCTCGTGACGTCATATTCCTAATTCCAACCCTATCTTTCAATGAAGTGATAGCCTATGCCCTATATTAATGTACACGATACCTAGCGAAGGTTCGGTCCACATAATGCCACAATGCTGAAGTACATATCGGCGTTTTAAACGTCGCTAAATGTATCAACCGCGGTAATCAAAGGATATAATAATTGCATAAAATCAGTAGGCTACATTCCGTCGCTTTGCCAACAATTTCGACGAGGACTTACCAAGGAATATAAGCTTACGCCTTAACGGTCTTAGCGAGACCGGACAATGTGTTCGGAGTCTGAGTATTGCTACATTGATATTGAGCAGAGTGTACAACGGGTTTCTATACTCGCTACCGATAACACAAACAAGAAGTTATGCAGCAGTAGCAAGCACCTTAATCGCACGGATTTGGATTTAATGATAGGCTACAGTAAAGATATGAAGTCAAGATTGACCCCGTACGACCGTTCGATTTTTACATCATAAGACGATATCAATGTCATTGATTGGTTGAATAAGCATCATTCGCTGACTACGTATATCGCTCGTGATGTTGTGTGATTGCTGGTCAAGCTCACAGCAGAGAGTCACTAAATATTCACAAGCGGAAAGCTGGATATTTCGAGAAAATTTTTGCAACAAAGCAAGTAAAACTTTTAAGGTTGTCGAGGTGCATGGTGCATGCTCGTTTAGTGTTGATTTTTTATGCTGCCAGCACCATGTATGGAGTGGCCCGCAGTTGAAATGCAATAAATTTGAGCCAAAGATCTTATAATGGAGTGAAAATTACAATTTACCAAAAGGTTCACAGTGCAGAACCTACCAAGGTTCTGTTGTGAACGCGAAGTTCTAAATTTCCGAGGTTCACACACAGAACGCGAACGTGAACCTCACGTTAACACCATCCCTAGTTACATTTTTATTTACATAGGGTTCGCACAATTTACCAGTTAGTTCAGGGAGTTTCATGACTAACGGAATAGTGGGTATGCCGCATACCCGGAAAAATTGCTAGGTAAACACGGCATACCCAGTATACCTTCGTCCGGCGCCTATGGTGGGCCGCATTGTCACTTGAAATCCATTAATTTAGTCTTTATTATAGTTTTATAGCATATTTTACGCAATACTTGATAAAAGTTGCAGAAAAAAGTTGCATGAAAAATGTTGGCAAAAGTTGCAACATAAAACTCCTCCAAACAGATTAAAACACCATGCTACATACATTATGAGTAGCCTACTTACGAAGCTTCCAGAAGCTGTAAAAAAAAGTTGCAAAAACTTGCCCTAATGAATCAAGGTTCCTATTACTAATATCCAGATTTGACGTTGACAAGAGCGAATGTCGTTTCGACACTCAGTGCCGTTTGTACGCAGGATTGTGCGGTAGTGCGGAGCGAATCGACAAATTCTACTCCGATCCTGACTTTTCGCTCTGGTCCTACTCCTAGACCGGATTCTTGCTGTACAGACATTTGCTATCCTCAGGCTCGAGAGAATGAAGTATGGTTTGATCTGACCTTGGATCAATGTCCAAGTTTTCGAGACTTCTCTAATTCTTATTCTAATCAAATATGGAGAAGACTGTGTAGCTATAATTCTATTTGCAATCTAATTTGGAGAAAAAACTTTGTAGCTAGAATTCTGAATCTAGTCTAATCTAAAAAGAAACTGTGTAGCCATATTTCTAATTTAATTCGTACAAGTTGAAGATTTTCTAGTTGTCCAAGACTGCATATGGTTTCCACAATGGAATACGCAGGTCACTGGTAAGTAAATCCAAGAAGGTAGATTCGGGCAATCATTGAAGCGTCGCAAACTCACCAGTTTGTCACATGTTATAATGACGTGCATGTAGACTTGCAGACTGGGTCGGTCTTGTATATATGCCTCCGTAAAATATCGCTATCGGCCAATTCCAGCTGATATTGATCGTTATTGTCCAACAAAGACATAAGTCATACCATTGTTTCAGGAAAGTTTGTAACTTATTCTGAGAGGGGATTTGGAGGCTATGCCGTTGGGTTGATTCATGAGTACCATAAAATTGATTCAATATCTATATAGCAGGCTTGTAATCAAGTCACAAGGCTCCGAGTCACAAGTCAGTCTCACTTTTATAGTTTTGACTCGAGTCATTTTCAATTCACCACCGAGTCAAATCAGCGAGCAGAGGGTCGAGTCCGAGTCATGGTATTATGACTAGAGTCCAACGTCTAAGTCATTGTGTTGGCTGCTCAATGTCCAGTTAAAGTCCTCTTCACCCACTTTCATAGCTCTGTTTGATGATAACGAATCGTTCGCATTTATAATATACTAATTTTCCTCTCTTTTAGCAGTTTCTGGTCGCATTTTCAAGTACCAGTACCAATATATGATGTGGTTACTTTACCATTCTTCTTTTGTTTTGTTTTTGAGGTATTCATGGTGTTTGTCGACTACTATGGTCATTTACACCAAGCCGATGTACTTCATTTTTATTCCGTAACTGTCGACTTATAGCACGGCCTATGGCATAATTTTACAACTTGAAAAAAAAAAACAATTTTGTTTTTTTTTTAAAGGTTTTTGTTTAAAACATGTATTAAAAAAAGTGTTTTAAAACACAGTTTGTTTTAGATGCAACTCTACGTGGAAGTGTTTCTTTATAGATAACTAACCTCCGTAGGTTAGTTTACCTATAGTTTCTTGGTAAAAATCTCAACTTTTAATAGAAATACGCTGGATAGAACAAGTTAACAAGTATATTTTCATGTACTCAGATTTGCTTCGTGGGCGTGATGCAGCCCGTATGTTTAACGCCCCTGGTCTGGTATATGCGGGTTTTCAGTGAAGACGCCATAGGAAAAGCGAGGCAAGCGGAGACCACATAAAAACCCTCCGACACATAGGAAACTTACTGCAACCTAGGCGTAAAGCGCAGTATCTCATGTCAATGGAAGTGGATTTACCAACTTCACTAGCTCCTTGCCATGCAGTCACAAATATCCCCTAAGTCCAATTCAATCCTTGTTGACGGTACTGTTTCTCATTTACACCATCACGATGATGTAATCTTACAAATTTAGCATTTGGCGTTATATCTTTTCTGCAGCCTCCATTCTCCTTTAGCTACAGACAAGTTTTCGCTGCAATTATGCTACTTACAGAATGATGTCACTTGTTGATTGTTATTAGCAAAATGTCCAATTAAAATGCTGATTTTATAAGTGTCTATCTTATATTTACGTAACCTCAGGATATGTAAGACGTACGTACGCCGTACTACTCGTGCAGCGAAATTTATTGGACTATTCTCGCCACTGATGAACCACTTACGGAAGCCTTGCATTCTCCCCATGCTTACTATAAACGCTTTCCAGACGATATGAATGAATAATTCGAGCTGCAAGCATACGGCCTTCTGGGCAGATTTGAACAACTATAAAATTTTCAGCTTTTCCAAATTAGATTAGAATTAGAGCTACACAGCTTTTTCCAAATTAGATTAGAATTAGAATTATTAGAGCTACACAGTTTTTTCCAACTTGGATTAGAATTAGACTTAGAATTTCTGAATTCGCAAAAATTTGGAAATTGAATGAAATTGTGAATGAGAAATAGATATAGCAAAAATGAAGTTCAGTTCATAGAAAATCACAGCGCATTCCCATAAACATGAGAATGGTTAACGTCTGTACCCTACACCCAGCTTGGCTGGTTTTGTGCTATACCAGGGGTCACCGACACGCGGGTCTCATGCGGTTGGCGATCTGATTTGTGATTTTGGAACAAGAACGCGAAGTAAAGAATTTTGAAATGCTGAAATTCATCATCATCATCATTGGTTTATTAGCAATTTTATCAGTTCAATACACCACAAAATATGCGATACAATGAAAAGACAGGAAGATGTCGAAGCGACTAGGAGTAGTCTATGGAATCTGACACCCACCTTGGCCTAGGCCAGGGGCGGGCAACTTCTCCAGTCGGCGGGCCGAATACAGGAAAATTAAGTACTTGGCGGGCCGGATTGCTGAATCGACACATTATTCGCCCATTTATCCACATACACAAGGAATAAATCGTATTTAATGAATGGATTTTAACGACAGTAATGTCACTTTAAAGCCATTTCTCGCCGATAATGACGAGGATATAATGTGGATTTGAGAACAGCATTGCCATACAGGCGCCGCCATGTCTGCTTCTCTCTGATCATAGTGTCCTATATGGTGTGGACACAAGCAAATCTCACGGCTCAGTGAAATTGGTCTACGTCACACTTTCCATTTGGTCTACGTCACACTTTCCATTTGGTCAAAGGCAATTAGACGGTAGTTTTTGACCGACTTGCCGAGCATTAAATTTGATAAAACGGGGATCAATCGAAAGCTACCGCGGTGCTGGTCGCGAAAATGTAAATTCTATTCTGCTCGAGGTTCTGGAACCCCCAAAATCAGCCTTGAATGTTGCATTGTAACGGAGTTTGGTATTGTGACACAGCCATGCGGTTTACTCTGCTCCTCACCTGCTCCCAGACGGCATCGTTGCGTCACAAGACCAAACTCCGTTACAATGCAACATTCGAAGCTAATTTTGGGGGGTTCCAGGACCACGAGCAGAATAGAATTTATATTTTGGCAATTATTACCGCGGGAAAGTGAAGGGAAAGTGTGACGTAGACCTATTTCACTGAGCTGTGAGATTTGCTTGTGTACACACCTAATTAATATTTCAAGGTGTTCGATAAGCCCGGTACCCCAAATTTACCAATATATCAATTCATTAGGGCTGAGTAGGTGATGAGATAGCGTCGTTGTTCATCTGTGTGGCTTATTTTATCTCGATATTAAATTCATGCGGACCGCAGCATCTATACGAAATTTGAAGTGGCCCGCGACCCGTTTAGAGTTGGCGTCCCCTGGCATAAGCGGTGTCCTACAAAAGCCTACAAGTGTGCTGTGGTACAAGTCGGCGTTTACGGAATAAAAAATTAGAAATATCGGTCTGGTGTAAATGATCCTACCAGCACCATGATTACCACAAACGATATTAGGGTTGAGTGCATCGTAAATGCCGATAATGCAAACCTTCTCGCTTCGACGAAATTACGCGCAAGCTCCACTCGCACGCTGCGCATACAAATAACATACAATCACTAAAATTTGACGTAGTAAGCAAGTAGCGGGGTATCTCGGCAGACTGTAGCCGCGGGCCACATTATCATATAAGACGGAAAACTGTCCGCGGGCCGGATCCGGCCCGCGGGCCGTATGTTGCCCACCCCTGGCCTAGGCGATGTCAAGAGGAGGCATGCACACTGAATGAAAGTAAAGAAGATGGTGTAGAAAAAGAAAGCGACAAGCAATAGGGCGGTAAGTCATGGGAAGCGAAATCGATAGGTCAGTCGCGGTCCGGTAATCTTGAGGATGGACTGTATTTATTTAGTAGTAATTGCTTGTATTTCGACTTGAATGTGCACATGCTCGTCGACTGTCGGGTGGCCGGCGGGATACTGTTCCACACATCAGGTCCGGCATATTTGATAGAGCGATGATCTTTTCGGTCGATCATATGATATTTGGACGACGTGGACGCGCGTGTGTTGTACTTGTGCGCTTTTGATTTCAGTTTCCAATTATTGTAGTTGTTTCAAAATTAGCTATTCGTCTGTGCCCAACAACACTATTCCTCATTAACTGAAACGGTTTCGGCGATGGCAACAGCATTCCATTGATGAATAGTCAGCTGATATGAGCAATTGAGCATATTGCCTTGCCGAGCAATGGCCCAGGCACTGCCAAGACAGAAACGCCGAGAAAATGGCCTAGGGATTTCCCACAGGATCAATCTTTAGGAGAGAGAGAGAGAGAGAGAATCTTTATTCGCATACATTACATATCAACATTACACTACATGAATGGGATGAAATGGTCTTTCATCTAGTATGTCTGGCTAGCCCTTATATCGATTCATTAGTCGCTGATAAGCGTGGTCATGGTCAGGTATCGTGCGCAGCTCATAGTTCAAAATAAAATGAACTTTATGATCATAATATTTCTTGTTGTATTTGTACTTCTTTGATAAAATTAGTGGTAACCATGCCCATCGCCCATATAAGTGAGCACGGCGTTGTATACTAACGAAAAGTTTTAAAAACATGATCGAAATAGATGTTTTTCACAGACTACAAACAACTATGCCAGCAATCAGCATGCTATATTATTCGTCACAATAACTACTATGATTGCGCGGTGTAAGTAACGAGATGGCGGCTTGGCACTGGATTTCCCTGCTCTAGAGGGATATTCTTGTTAACTCGCTGCAAAATGCCGCGGACAAAGAGGCATTTTAGGAAAACAAGAAATTAGATTATAACTAAAACTAGAGCACAAAAACATTCAACAAATTAGATTAGAATTAGATTACTGGCATTTCGCTCTAATTTAATGAAATCAGACAACTACAAAATTATCTAGTTGTCCAAGTCTGCTTCTGGGAATGATTGCAATAGCCAGAAAAGTAGACCAGCAGACAGTCTTGCTTATTTTATCCGAAGAGAGCGTTCGTTGATTAATCGGCATAACTCTAGTCAGAGCCAAAAAACATGTTCTTAGGTCAGGGTTGCCCTGGGGAGATTGATAAATTATCGAGTCAAGTGCTGAAGGTAAACCCAGCTGACGTTTAGCCTTATCACACCACAAGAAGTTCGTTGGCAGCGGTTCGTCAAGATTGCTGTCTGAGTCGCGACCGCAGATGAGCTCTACACACAATACACACGACATTGACATCGTATTGTATAATTTAATTATCTCGCGATCACGAACGATGAACTATAGATAACTAACCTAAGTTAGTTATCTGTAGTTAAACACAAAACATCTATAAACTATTATTTCATCATATTGCTATCGATCAATCGTGATTTGTCCTAATTTTTAGGTCACAATACCAAACCACAGAATACAGAACACACGCGAGTGAGCTAGCAATATACATATACATTAGGGCTCTTCAAAAATGACTTTTTTCTCAAATCCTGCTGGCTACATGATAAAATTGTTAGGTTACCTAATTTAAGCCTACACACCAAATCTGGTTCAATTCCAACCACTAGCCGCATTGCTACAGGAGAAGAAAGTTTCGATTTATTATATAAAAATAAATAATAAAAAATTGAAAATTTTCTGTTCGCCCCATAAACGTGTTAGGTTGTCTATAGGAACGATGTTCACCAAATTTGGTTCAATTTCAACCAGTGGAAGCGGAGTTATTTCCGTCGAAAAATTTTGTATTTGAATAAAATAGTATTTATGGTGACAGATTATTTGTTTATTTATTATAATTGTGCTCACCGTATACAACAATATTCTACATAAAATTGTGGCGCGTCTAAGGTCCAATAGTTGCAATATTATAACCCAACAGTTTTACGATGTCTATGGCTCATTAATTAAAAAAATTACGCCTGGCACGAAAACAATGTTATTCAAATATTTGAAAATGTGATTATTTTCTTCCGTGTCAAGCGTGACGATAGTAAATTACATTTCCACGATGTTTGTGGAATGCCTTTCTGCAAGGTCCCGTCAAATAAGGCCTCTATACTTAGAAGTTACAGATTGAATCCTATAATGGATGCTGCGGCCCGCGGCGTCAGCAAAAACTGGGAAATTGGCCCGCGAGCACATTTGAGTTTGAGACCTCTGTTGTAACGCATACACTCGCTGGTCAGATAACATTGTCTCTTCCGCGTTGCCGCATCCTATTCTAACGAAGTTCATGAAGGCTGGGAGACATGATTCTTCGGAAGATATACTCGGAAGATTTTTTAGCGTTAGCGTCCAACAAACCATTTCTCTCACAACATATAGAACTCGAATCGTTCTGATTTGCAGCCGTACAACAATACGTAAGGATTGTTACATATATAGCCTACACCAGTGGTTCTCAACCTTTTTCACCTCGCGGACCGGTGGACTTTCAAAAATTGAAATCAACTCAGAACGTGAAGTATGCCACCGTTTTTTGCAAGTAGGCTATATAGTGCTAGAGAGTGACATTTTGAGGGTTTTGATCGTAATTATTTATGCTCATGATGGCATCCATGTGATTTTACCGTCGTGAGTCTAATGAGTCGAGGTAAAATTGCCTTACCCAGATAAACGTGCTAGAGCCGAGGATCGTTTACAGTCTTGTGCGCCGAAGGCCATTGATTTAACCGACAACGCTAACTCGACTAATATTCTTCTCTTCGACAATATCGAGAGAACAAGCGTTTTGGAGTTGAACCCAGCACCTTGTGCTACCTTGATCATTGCCCACTACCCCCAGACGTAGGCTACTCTGGCCACTATGAATACAATGCACCGCACGAAAACACCCGACAACAGCTATACCTGGCCATCCACAAAATCAGGGCCGATCGTCTGCTTACCAGCCCAAAAACGTTGGTCTTGGACCACACCGGGTGATAAACCAATTAAGTTATGGGGGGCGTCACCCCCAGACCCCACTGTTAGTTGGGTGTTTTCACCAGTACTTGTGAACACAGTCATTTTAGTCAGTGTATGCAGAAAGTTCATGCTACATGATCGCGCGAAGCGCGAAAATTTTCATTAATTCATGACTGAATTGGTCAATAATATTGGTTATTGCAGGGTTGTAACCAAGTCACAAGGCTCCGAGTCACAAGTCAATCTCACTTTTACAGTTTTGACTCGAGTCAAGTCGAGTCATTTTCAACTCACGACCGAGTCAAGTCCGAGTCCAAGTCATCGAACAGAGGGTCGAGTCCGAGTCATGGTATTATGACTCGAGTCCGAGTCCAAGTCAATGTGTTGACTGCTCAGTTTCCAGTTAAAATCTTATTAAACTCACTTTTTATAACTCTGCTTGGTGGTATTGAATGGTTCGCATCCATAATATACTGATTTCCTCACTTTTAGCAGTTTCTGGTCACATTTTCAAGTACTAGTACCAATAGACGAAATCCTAATAGGGTGGTTACTTTACTATTCTTCGAAATTACAAAGAAATGTCGGTCTTGGATTTCTGAGTCTCGAATCATATGACTTGGTTCTAGTCATGTGCAATGACTCGAGTCCAAGTCGAGTCACTTCGAAGATTGACTCGAGTCGAGTCATTTCTGTATTTTGAGAAAATGACTCGAGTCAAGTTGAGTCATCAGAAAATCGTGACTCGAGTCGAGTCATGACTCGAGTCATTACAACCCTGGTAATTGCATATATTGCCGTAAATTTTTCATGTTTTCGGAATAATCAGATTTTTCGGTAGAGTTGATTGAGGGTGAGTAGATATTGAAATCACCCAAGCGTACTAAACTAACTCCAGCACACGATTCCAAATTGGTATTTTTTCACTGGAAAATAATATTGTTCCGTGGTCGGGCATTTGTCGTATGGGGTACAGATTGCCAGAACAGCGAGATTCGGCGCCAACCATTTTGGAGCCTATGGACAAAATTAGACGTATATATAATATATATCGAAGTTTTCGGTAGGGCATTCCTTTTCGGCCAAGGTGATCTCGCTGGCGAATTCTTAGCAGTGTTGGGATCAAGTCACTACCTTCGAGTCACGAGTCATTTCGAGTCATTGCACATTTTGACTCGAGTCAAGTCAAGTCAATCGATTTTCAAAGGTGACTCGAGTCAAGTCAAGTCACTTGATTTTTGGAGGTGACTCGAGTCAAGTCGAGTCAAGTCAAGTCAAGTCAAGTCAAGTCACGAGTCAAGTCACATTTCAAGTCAAGTTGCCTTTTCGAAGTATGTGTGAGGCCTGATTAGCCTAACGTCATTGCAATTTGCTAGCCGTCTGAAAGACAGTTTGAGTGATGAACGAATATAGAGTTAAATATAAACGCAAGAAGGCGCTGTATCGGTAACATAGGGTAGGACTGTTGAACTACGTAATTGCACAGCCTAAGTTTAGAGTTACCAGCCAAAATAGAGAATAGCGAAACGAATTGATAAGATGCAATACATTATACATATTCACTAATAGATATGATACCATTCGAGCCTGCGCCAATGGTTGAGAACTACATAAACTATATTCGACTTCATTTTCAATAAAACAAAAGGTTTCGTTAAGGCAAGAACAGAGAACAGAGATAGACATTTTGCTATTCTGTTACTTTACTACTAGAGTTACGACAACGTAAGCTGTAAGCCTTGATCACTTCGGTCAATTTATTTGTGAGAGAACAATCGAGGCTCAGAGAAACGCAAGATCATTGATCATTAAATGATTGGTCGCTCTCACGGGTTACACAAGCGTTTCGCGAACAATCCGAACATATGCAAGATACAGTGATTTTTATCGACACCGATTACTTGATGACTTGAAATTGACTCGTGAATTTTGCTCCGAGTCACGAGTCAATCCACATTTCTAATACGCCGAGTCAAGTCAAGTCAAGTCATTTTAGCAAAGTGACTCGAGTCAAGTCAAGTCACGTGGAAAAGGTGACTCGAGTCTGACTCGAGTCAAGTCATGACTCGAGTCATCCCAACACTGATTCTTAGCACACTTTTTGGAGTCCTTTGTTAGCCTAAACTTCATTATGTGTTGGCTTGATAATGGTTGACGCCGAAGTACCTATTTCTGTAAATCAATATTAATTCCTGGGAAGGACACCCAATAACATAACATATAGTGACACTAAACCGCGCCAAGAGCGAAAAAAAAATTGAAAAATGGATGAAGTTTCAAAAAAAAAATGCTGTTGTACAGTCACGAACTAATTTTGGGCCCCCGTTCAAGCTCGACCCTGCTCAAATTGGGAGGTTTGCGGTGCGGCAATTACGGCCCTTCGCAAACTGAATGAATCAAATAGAAATGATCGCGCAAACTGTGCGTGTGCAGTTTAGCGAGTCAGCTCGTACTTGTCGCTCGTATGACGTCAAATGACACTTCAAGTCAAATCGAACATGTTTCCAGGCCTAATGTTACTTCACGAAGTCCTGAATAAGTTTGAAATGTGTTGTTCAATTTATTTTATCAATGGACCAGCGTTCAAAATATTGCACCTCGAAATTAAGGTACAAAATTATAATATGCCTCGCGGACCGGCAGGCAAGTCGTCGCGGACCGGCGGTTGAGAACCACTGGCCTACACAACTACACCAGTGGTTCCCAACCGGTGGGGAATTTCCCACTTGCCGGGAATATAATGGTTTCTGGTGGGGAATAGACCCATTTGTTAAACACTACATACATGACAGTCTACGTATTCAAGGTGAGACATGCGCATTACCGTCACCAGTTGACTGTTCTGGAATGTATGTATCGAAAATTATATTGGGTGCTGTTTACAATAACTAACCCGGAATAACTAATGATGGCGTCATAAACGCATCCAGCACGACCAGTATGACGTGAAATACCGCTTTCGCTACATTTTGAGGGTTACCGGTATCGGTTCACAATTAGGGCTGGGCACAATGATTCGAGTACTCGAATCTGAATCGAGTATTAATTTTAATGATTCGAGTCGAGTTGTAAAATCAGATTTTTTCGAGTACTGAAATTATACTCTCCTCGCCACTGAAAGCTAATTTATCAATGAGAAATATAGTTTCGATACTAATTTTCATTGCTGAAGTTTCGGAGCCTTGATTGGCGGTATCGTAGCATACGAAACATATAGTACAATGCTACGAATGTTACTAGAAATAACTTATTTCCGAAGTGATGATCATCCCACAACTTTGTCACCAAGTGCAATAAAATCGGCATGGTCGAAAAAATACCAAAATCTCTTCAATGTGATGGATAATAGGAATTATAGTCTTTGTGGTCGCATAAAAGGTACAGATTTGAAATTCGTCATATTACATTCTGTTGTGACGTCATAATGGGTGATACTCGATTACTCGACTCGACTCGAAGCATTTCACGTGATTCAGAATCGAATCACTCAGGTACTCGATTTTGCCCAGCCCTATTCACAATACGTTTTATGTTGCATAGTTACAGGCGATATTCTTACGTGCTGTTGTGGTTGTGCGTCTTGTGTACCCGAGCAAGCAAATAGCTGCTCCGTAATGACAGAAGTTTTGGGTAGTGGGGAATGAAGGCTCGGATTAAATCTGAAGTGCGGAATGAAGACAAAAAGGTTGGGAACCACTGTCCTACACAGTACAATGCAAGCACATACCCCTATCATCCAACACCATATATTATATGCCACACACACTTCAGAAAGTAGGTTACTGTTCGGATTGGGGCCGGGGTTAGATTTGTGATTATAAAACCCAGCTGTGAGACTTGTACAAACTACCAATCTAGTTAGCTGACGGTCGACTAACTATATCGGTTATACCTTCAGTTTTGAATTTTGAAAAGTGAGCAGGTCTAGGTCTAGTTGCACAATCTGAAAAGTGAGTATAGTTCTAGTTCTAGTTGCACATTTTGAAAAAGTGAGGAGTTCTGGTTATAGTTGTGGGTTTCTAAAACCGAGCAGTCCTAGTTCTAGTTGCGTCTGTAGTTTCTGGTATTTTGAAAATCCACTATAGTTTGTAACTGTCTGTCAGCTGTCGTCTTATGTCGTGCAGCATGCTCAAATGTCAGACAACCATACGTATATCGATTTGTAGATCATGGCATGAAACAATTTTCACAAAGGCTTTGCAAAGGCATAAACGCATTCGTAACAAAATTCCGATTCCAACCTAAAGCGACAGATCGAGAATAAATATACGTTTAATATAAATTACGATTATCGTAGCAGTGGAGAAGTTGGGTAGCATAGAAGTCGCAGTCGAAGCCAGCTATTAACAGATTTCAGGCAGATTGCAGGGTATGCATATGCACTTTATGCAGTATGCACGCTTCATACATGTCAACTTCACTCTGGAGCACCCAACTCAGTCATAGGCGCGAGTCCAGCTGCAGGATCTAGGGACATGAAACTACCACGGGTCAAACATATATTACCACTATTATTGTCTTTGCACTGCCTATTTTTGCACACAAGATACGCGGATAGCCAGATTATCTAAAATATGATAAGGAATAATAATAGTTGAATGCCGTGAATCCTCGAATAGTGACGAGTATATCGGCTGATTGGTTAAGACTGAGTATTGTAACATATACAATACACATGCAACATATGATTTTAAACAGGGGAAATGAGATGATTACATTGAAATTTGAGTATTAAATATATTTTACAGTATATATTAAGAAATAAAGTAATGTAAGTGGACAGATAGCTGGTAGCGGTTGGATATTGAATACAGTACTATAATACAGAGGTGTGCAACGGCTAAAATTTGGTCAGAAGAGAATTATTGTGCGGCCCGCCAAGTATAGTGCCAATTTTAAATGCTGCCTGTCCCGTGAATTATGTTTCTAATTTAGCTTAAGGTCTGCTTGGTTTGAGTGAAACTCAAGTGAGCTAAGAAGGGGCAAAACATTCAAATCAAAATAATAAGCAAATGCCGATTGGTCACATATTTTTGACGAAACTCTTTCCATAGGCAGAAATTTTTTCATTCTTCGAGCGATATACCTCCAGAAATTAATACCGAGGGTTACCAGCAGGGCTAGTCAAAATCCAGTACTTGAGCGGTTCGTTTCTGTATCGAATCACTGATAATGACGTCACAACGGTATAAATAATGCGAAAGTTCAAACATGTACCTTTTATGCGATCACTATTAATCTTTTTGACCATGTCTATTTCATTGCACTTTGTAACAATGCTGTGAATCACGACTACACAGATATGTCATTTGCACTAACGTGTTTCGTATACTGCAATACGACAAATCGAGATTTACAGCCTCCCTTAGTGGAGAATAGCATCGAAACCTTAATTCTCCTTGATAAATTAACTCTCATATGTAATTTCAGAACTAGAAAAACTCATCTCACATTATTCGATCCGAATCGTTGGAATTAGTACTCGAATCATTGTTTCCTGCCCTATAGGGGTGCACGCAGGCTTTCAGCATACCTATACTTGTGATACATACAGAAAGCCTATAGGTATACAATACATACGTGCACCCAGCGGTTTCACCATGTTATTTAGATCTGACCTATTTACGGAAAAAATTGCACACCCCTGGTGTAGTATATTACATATAATATGAAGTACACATAGTGTTATATCCACGGATCGAGGCAACTTCTGTGATACAGTTGTTGTTTGCTTTCGTTGAGAGCGCGTTCGATGTGTTTCAGGGAGTAAGCGTGCGGACTGATCAGTTCCTCGTACGGGTAGTTATTCACGGTTCTCACCATGAAGTCCAGGGCTTCGTCGAGATGTCGCGGGGTGTAGTTGTGTACCCCGATGATCGTCAAGCCTTTGGAGATGATCTAAAGAAAAGTAAATGATATAACACTTGACAATCAGGGTGGCCTCTGCTGTTCCCTTTCAGATACCAGTTCAGAAATGCGGGCTTCGCCTTGAAAAGTGTCATCGTATATTGTTCGGTCGAAACGCAACAGCGTGATACCAAACTTGCAAGACCCGTAATACCTGAGACGAGAAATTGAGCACCGACTCGGATTTAAAGATTTTGGGAGGATTTGGTTATGAGCGACTGGTAACTATGGGTTCTGGCATGGGATCGCTGACAATTACGCATGTTTTTTCGAATGAGGACTTCGATTTTCACACTGTACGAACGGAATTCTTGAATTGGATCGAAAGAACATATGCGGGACTGGATTATGCGGACTGCCGAGTACGGAATTTCAAGACTTCTGATTCGCGGTTTACCACGGGTTGTACAAATGTATACATGAAGCCAAAATCAAGGCCTTCAACCAATTCAAAGAGTCTCAACGGGGCCTTTATTAAAACGAAAATTCCAGCAAAATGAATAATAGATTGAGTCATGCAACCGTGTGGAAGCAACGTACGCTTATCTATACTAATCTACGCCACCAAAACAGGTCTGGCACGGAAATGTTGATCAATCACCATTTTTGAACAGACTTGTACAGATTATACAATTTTCAAATTGCGAAACTGCAGCTAGAACTACTCACGTTTTTATAACTCACAACCACAACTATAAAACTAGAACTAATGAACTTTAAGAAATGCATTTGAATACAATATCGTATTGAAATGAAGCCGAATATTTTCGGCTGACACTCGTCAGGTGTAATCCTCACCGATTCTCTACTCTACTAGTTGGTGACGATTACCCCTGACGAGTGTCAGCCAAAACTATTCGGCTTCATTTCAATACGATATTGTATTCAAATGCATTGCTTAAAGTTAGAGCTAGAGCTAGAGCTAGAAGTACTCAAAACAAAGTTAGGTGGCCTTCACCTAACTATATTGGCAGTAGTCTCATTTTGAAGGGTAACAATAACAACACTCTGGTGGAGCCAGAGTAGGCCAGCCAGCGTACTTGTGAAGTCGGCTTTAATACAGCTCCGAAATTTTCCCTCGACAATAGCTATATCTCAGAGATAAGCATGCTGGGTTGAAGAGATTGACCGTCTGATTTATGACCAAATTAGATTCGGACATAGGATTTTAGCCAATCATGACCTGCTAGATATCAGTGCATTTGAGTCATTGTCTGCTATGGACTTGGAATTTAAGCCTAAATCCGCAACCGGATTTCATGGCATTGAATATGGTAAATTCGTTCATTGTTGCACTATTCGCGTTATACGCAGCATGCATTGGCTGCATATTCATTAGTTAGTTACTTACTTGCTACTCGATTGCAGGATTGGACAACTATATAGATAATTATCGGTTTTACCAAATTGGATTAGAATTAGAATTATTGCTACACATTTTTCCGAATTAGATTGGAATTAGAATATTGAATTCGTAAAAATTGAATGAAATTCCGAATTATAATGAAATAAAACAAAAACCAAGTTCACATCATTTCAAATCAGAGAAAACGGAAAACGTTTAGACACCAAGCTTGGCCCGTTTCGCACTATACCATTATCCTGTAGCATTTTCAGACAAACCAGAAATTAAATTCGAATTAAAACGAAAGCGTAGAAACATTTCACAAATTACATTATAATTAGATTACCGGCATTTCATTTCAATTTGTATAATTAGACAGCTAGTATTATTTATCTTTTGATTCAAGTATGCATTGTAGCGTACGTTACGTAAGGATAGTATACAGATTTTCTTATTAATTTCGCCGATACCCACATACTACTCAATCATATTATCCCTGCGTTAACTGATGTTGTACATCATTTACAGCAAGACCAAACTTTTATTATTGGAATCTTTACATTGCGGGTCGTGGTATGTGTTGTTTAGCACTAAATAACAGGGTTAACCGGGTCGTGACGGTAGTTTCCTGTATCGCCCAGGGTCTTAACCTCGCGTTGCCTTGAAATAATGGATATTAATAAGCGTGCGGAGCCTGTATCGGTGGTATTGGCGGATATATAAATACACTATTCCGCAAAATTTGCCTCAGCTCAGGCCTCAGTTGTTCAGGTTTTGTTAATAAATATACCGGACAACACATTGTAATATTGACATACGTGTTATGTTGAGTATACGTTGCGGAAACGGTTCATTTTCTCGCTACGATATGGCACCATGCGGCCAGGAAATGTATTTTAAGGTGGGTATTTTATCAACACGTATGTAAATTGCTATGCCCTTTGGCAATGGCGCTATTTCGAGTGATATTTATTATTGGTGATTATCGCCATTTCATCACCCCCGCCGCACTGCGGAAACATCAAAGCGATGTTTATCGCTGATTCAAGGGTTGTTAAAAAATAACTATTCCTTGGTGAAATTGCTAATTACACTGTCGCTGTGTCTTTTTCGTTCAATAAAATTCGCTCGTTTCGAGAGAATTGGTGTCAAATTCATGGAGATTATTTGGTATCTTTTCGACCATACCTATTTTATTGCACTTTGTCACAACGCAATTCAGCCCTATTAGTTATAAAGTACCGAAAGCCTGGAGCTTGATTGCCTGTTTGCAGAAATATTCTCAATTTCATGATTCAAAAATTTACACTCAGCATAATTCTTACTTGCTCTCCTGTGAGGCCCAGGTCCGAGTCGGGGTGAACCAAACCTACTAAAACCAGAGTGCCTCCGTGTCGCAGACTGTTGTAAGCGTGTTGAATCACATCGGCGTTGCCACAAACTTCAATCGCTGTGTCCACTTCTTCGACTGTAATGGCAGATAACTTTATCAGTGAGCTGACGTAACGTAAAAGCTACAGTGTAAATACCGCAAGCATTTTCGTTCATAAGCCCGCGTAGCATAGGCGCTGAACTCTAATTTTCCCTAGGTATGCGAGATCGATGACGTCACAAAGGGATGACGTCATAGTGCGCCAGAATTGGCAAATTATCCGACTCGCAAGTGTTCAATATCACCTGGCACTTGTATATGGTGACAAAATTACGATATGATTAAGCAGGCCGCGTAGCCAGCCGGCCGCTTGCTGAATTGATTGAATCCATTTCAAATTTACCAAGGTAGCATCAGTTTATTGTGGTTAATAACATGCACCAATGCCGATAATACATCGATCGGATCAGTATCCTTGTGTAATATATAAGACACATCACGCTACCATAAGATTACCAACGCGTGCGACTGTGTAGTCAATTAGCGAGCTCGCAATCTCCACAACATATTCGCCAACACACGCGCCGACAATCGGGAGATTTCAATCGCTCCGCCTCGAGAACAAACGAATACGCATCTTCGGCGACGGCTAATAAGGTTGCAGGAATTATTTTCCCAAATAGAAAGTCTGTTCTGGACTCTATTCATTAGTGACTTTGATTTCATAGGAGTTAGAAGTTTCAATATCAAGAGCCTGCAAGACATTTTCTGATCATTCTGTTTTAGTATTAACGTTAGTCAAAATCAATTACGCCGCTGTCTGTTCACGGTCAGTATGTATTTCAATCAATTCCGTCCATGTTCATTGTTCAATGTCTGAGCCAGTCTGACATCACAATCACAGAAGAAGCGATAGTTCCGGCCGGCGCATAAGATATCATGTTCCTTCACAGCAGGAGATGACAATCGCAACATTTCGCGCATATAGAAATTGACATCTTTAGTATCGAGTTCTCGGTCTTGTTGCCTCGCGTTGCGTCTTCTGACGACTCGCGTTTGATCAAATATTCAGGCGCATAGCCGAGTTGTTATGGAGTGTGTTCTATAATGGAATCCGCATCGATTTCAGGTGGTTCAAACCTTTCTCAACTTTTATAACTCAAGCCTTGATTCGCATCTTCTGATGGTTATTGGTTATGCTTAAGTATTAGCGGAAATCAAGTACGCATGTACGCACAAGTCACACATTTTTGCGGACATTCGATGTCAGTAAGTTTCGTGATATCAATCTTTAATCACAACCGATAGATAGGAGCCACAGCATGCTAGGCCGGAGACGCGATAGTTAGGCCGGCATTGATATATTTCGAACCACGCAGACGCAATTGTGTAGGCCAACGATGTTATCGTGCGGAGGCCAGTGATGGTATAGTGCGCACCGGGCCTATTGCCGATGCGATTCATCAAGCCAGCGCAACTAGACCTGACGGAGACGGGATAAATCAGGCCTGCGACCTAATTTCGCAATCATCTCAGCGTCGAGATCGCGTTGCGTTACATTGTGCACAAACCATTCTCGCAAATTGGAAACGCGCTTCCGGCTAATTGGCCGTGGCCGCGCGCAACACTGATATAATACGGACAACTGAATTGTAACTGAAGGACGGAGTTTTGTTAAGCGCCTGAACGTATTGATGCCGGTTAACTTACGTGTTCAGCAGCACTACGAAACGCTTATTTCTAAATCGATCAATTCACCACCCAGTCAGTAACAGACCAAACCGAATTCTGGGTATGCCGCATACCCAAAAAAATTCCTAGGTATGCGCGGCATACCTAGCATACCTGAGTTCAGCGCCTATGCCGCGTAGTACTAGTAACAACCAAGTGTGGGTGTAGTAACTGTATTGAATTCTCTAACTACAGTGTAACTAACTACACTGTAGTTAGAGAATTCAATATGGCGACGTGTTAAATATCAGCAATATGGCAACCGAAGATTTTGGTTGTTCGAAGGAGCGATATGATGTCACGATACCGCATAGCGACTTGAGAGACTGGTGCCTGCGATGTCACCACGGAAACGCACATATAAATAATGAGCGTGTATGATTGTGATATAAGTTGTACTACAGTATACGCCAGTGGTCGGGAACCTATGGCTCGCGAGCCATATATGGCTCTTTAGGGTATAAGATATGGCTCTTTGCCAAATATTTATTTTTGTACTGAATTGATCAATATTGCAGCGACTTGTTGGTAAATTTCATCACGGCCAGAATAATTTGTCTCGTGGCAGCATATAAGCATGCCTTTGAGAGGTAAAGACAATGCCGTCTTCAGGTTTAGGGGCTCGGACCACCTCTTTTCAAAATCCTCAAATTTAAATTACTGTCACGCCGACGACCAATATCACTCGCGAATTCTATGTATTAGACCTGGGGTCGCCAACTCAAAACGGGTCGCGGGCCACTTTTCAAATTTTGTAGCGGCCGCGGGCCGCATAAATTCAATATCGATATTAAGGGGGCAATCACGATTTAAAACGCTGTTCTACCTAACATAGGCAATGGGTATAGTGACCACAATAAAGTAATATTTTATTAAAGGAATAAAAATACAACAAAGTACCACTGTCATCAATTTCATTTTATTTTAAACTGCGAGCTTTTCACGATACCTAGAAACGCTTTTTGGGACTAGCGAAATACGTAACTAGCTGAAAGACCATCCCCACTTGAAGCTTAATCTTGTGGAAAAGCCCTAAGCCAGTGGTTCTCAAACCTTTTTTGATATGCCCCCCTATATGATACTGAAAAATTTCGCGCCCCCTTATCGTCATATCACAAAATGCATCCATAATGCTGGCTATCCGAACGGATAGTTTGATGGTATGTGAGGTTATGAATGTTGACGAGAGAATTCGATAATATAAATTCCGGATTATACACAGAGCACTAGCTATAACTATGCATTCGAGGAAAATCGCGCCGAGCGCGAAAAATTTTTTAGTTGAACGCAGCACCACGGCCCTTCAGATGCTTTCACGACCCCATATGGGGGACGTACCCTCAGTTTTAGAACCACTTCCCTAAGCAGTTTTCTGGCGTCTCGGTATTGGAAATGTTTGGGCCATTGCACGTCAATTTCAGAATTTCAAAATGTTTTCTTAGCTTTCTTCCGAAATCTAAAATCATGTCGCGGGCCGCAAAATATGACCTGGCGGGCCGCATGCGGCCCGCGGCCCGCGTGTTGGGGACCCCTGTATTAGACTCTAAATCTTTAATTGTGCGGTACGTTGATTTAATCAAAGAGCATAGCATACATGGCGACGCCCATTTCAAAATGCAGTTTTCAAATACACATTGTCATCCTGATCTACGGCGCGAAATGAACTGTTGTGGATGTGAAATTCATAATTACAAACTCGAATTACAAACAACGCCATAGTTATCCACGTTCTTGATTGGTAAGTAAAGCTCTGTGTAGTACTGGCGATATAATGTAGGCGTGTATAGCGCAACGTTATGTTACCACCGAACAGACATGGGGTAATCGCGATTAGTAATCGTAATCGATTACGACGATTACAGCATTTTGAAGTAATCGTAATCGCAATCGATTACATTCGAAAAAAATCCGAAGTAATCGTAATCGTAATCGACTACTTCCCATATCTAATCGATTTTTTTGTGAAAGAACGATTACTTTTTGTTTGTACAAGGACTATGACATAAACTGAATATTCGTGAACAAGAATGAGATAATATACAACGTTAGCGATAGCACAAACGTTTGTTTTCAAACGCCACTGACTCATTATTACGTCAGAAGTATTAGCTCCGCTCGTCATTGCGTAAGAAGTATCCCATTCCACACATGGTAAACAGACATGCGATGGACATAGTAGTGTGATTGTAAGAACACCCCCGTGGTGTATATCAGGTTATCAATACACTACAGAAGCCCCTACCTCGCAGCAGGATATTGATCACCACTCTGCCTATAGTTTCAAATAGTAACTTATGTATTGATGTTTGGTTGTGCTTAGTTAAACGCAGTTTACCGTTGTTGCTTGGCGAGCAGGTGGCCTAAGAACGCACGTGCACCTGACGAAGATTCGGAATTTTGTACTCGTCGAATAAAACATTGCAGTTTCCACAACGAAGCATTACAAATAAACAGCTGCTGATATATATCATAACCGAGCCGTGCTTAGCCGTTTCTCGAAACAGCAGCTCGCAGTATATGTATTAAGTTGAAGGCAGAATTTTTATGTTCACTATATCTTATTCTCATATAACTACTTGAAACGGGCGTCAATCGTTATTTCACAGTTCGTTACTTGGCATTTGGACCTGCCGCCATAACCATCCGCTTATATAGCCTGACATGTTAGCGTGGGCTGTAGCTAGAATCAGCAATTCAGCCAAAACAGCAATTCGTCCCCCTATCCAACCGTTGGTCAATTTTCAAATCTGAATTTCGTCAATAATATTGGTAATAGCATTATATTACAATTCATTTATAACCTCTCTCAGCCCCGAGTGTCAGATTTACCTGTAGAGCTGGTGCACGTAATTCATAATCATAGCATCTGGTATGTTGCTATAATTACTTTATTGTATGTTGTTAATTCGCGACCAACAGTCTGTTGTATAATCAAAAGATATTGTACTCGCCCAAACGTAGCAGACTAAAAGAATATCTTTTGTGAGACGCACACACAAATTGCCATGGCTTTATTCGTTTGTGGATGCGCCCGGTGGCATTTGCACGCGCACCCAGCGCGGCTATTGACAATGGACGAATACCCTAAGTTTCGGCCAAGGTATTTCTTTGGTATCACATCCTGTGGAGTTGCGTGTTGGCCGAAACTGCATATGTCTTTTGGTGTGTTGTGGGATCGTGGCGCGGTAATGACCGGCTCCGAAATGCCTGTTCCCATAAAACAGCCTATGCATGTTTTTTCTTGAGGGGAAGAGGTACGCATTTCAAACCCAGCTATCTACTGGAGCAGGGGTCACCAACCGTTTTGAAAGAAAAAGCTACTTCTTGTGTAGTGTGTACTGATTATTGCGACGACCGGCGGGTTGCCATTTACTCCTGCCGTTTATCCGTGTTCAGTTGGATTTCTTCACTTAGAGTAAGACAATCAGAGCACTGGGCCGGGTTTCCGCCCCTTACCAAGAACAAAAAACGCTCACTCGCCGGGACTCACACCAGCTCCTCCGGGCTCAGTTGCGTTGATGCAGTGCGGGCCGAAGCGCCAATCTCCGCGTCGAGACTCGGGAATATTAACTATAGATTCCCGTTGAGCCGCCGCGTGGGCGTAGACAAGCAATGCCCCGAGCGACTGCGTTCGTATCTTCCTTGGGGTCGGCCGACCCATGTTCAACTGCTGCTCATATGAAACCAGCTTCAACTTTCAAATCTCTCATTTGGATAGGCTATTTGCTACCGCGACCGCGGGCGACTCATTTGTTCCGCGTTGGCGACCCCTGTACTATAGAGACATTTGAATCGCAAAGCTCGAAGAACATTTTCAAGAATTAATTAAATTCTCGAAAATACTCTATAATTTATGTTGGTTTACGAAATACTTTTGAGTCCCCTTCGAGCACGCTCCCCACTCTATTAAGGAATTTGGGGTGCGGCAGGTAAAGACCTGCCAATCGTTGGATGCGACAAATCATCCACTATAAAGTTGGGCAATTGGTATATTATGACGTAATAAGCAAATGACGCATGATGTATGATGACAGTTGATATCTCATTAGGCCTTTTCATCGCAATCCTTGTATTGTCTTCCAATATATCATTTAAGATTATAGTCCTAAGAAGCAAAACAAATGTAATCGTGAGTAATCGTGATTACTTTTCCAATGTAATCGTAATCGTAATCGACTACTTCCTGATTTTGCTGTAATCGTAATCGTAATCGTAATCGCGTGATTCTGAAGTAATCGTAATCGCAATCGATTACATTCATAAAGTAATCACCCCATGTCTGCCACCGAATACTTTGAGAATTGAGAAGTCGATAAGTATTAAGATTTTCCGAATCATTGTGACAGTCACATTCGATTAATATCAGTTATAATATATTCTAAGCTACTTACGATGGATTGCGTTATCAATGGTGAGGCTTGGCGCCCATCAGTGCCTTACCTCTCGTTTCGAGCTTTATTTTCGATCAATATATACCAGTTTTTACAGAGAAAATATGGCGCACACGAGGAATCCCATATAGTGAGTTCGAATAAGAGCTACCATGACGTCATGAATTTTCAATAGTGACGTAACAGTTGATTGGCATGTATGGCTCTTTGGGAGTTGAGATGGAACAAATAGGGCCAATATGGCTCTTCGGACAAAAAAGGTTTCCGACCACTGGTATACGCAGTACGCATACCCTGGTCCGTGGATATTTGAGCATCAGCATGCGACACTTCGGCATGCGACACATGAGCATGTCGCATTTGTTTCAAAAGCAAACCGAACAATCAAGATAGAGTCAGTGGTTTTTAACAGGACTGTCTTACAGAAACTTCAACAGAGCCACTGTAACACGTTTAATATCAAAAAAGAAGCATTAAATGAAGTTTCCAATATTCGCTTTGGAGCTGCATACATTGGCGGTAATTACTTGTGAGTTAATTTTGATTTTTGAAGCTACAACTTCCGTGTCTTCAAATTTTATCGACCAGCAAGCTACAAAGGTTGAGAACCATCAGCCTATATATCGTTGGAAAGAAAACATTTCTTCCACAGGTGAACCGATATGATTTTGTCACCTTATTCGAACCCAGGCCCAAATTCAGTTGATGTCAAGTCATGATCCCACTCCAGCAACATCATGAGTTTCGTAAAATTTCTTATGCACCTATATTTTTTATGTAATCCGAGAGCATCCAAAGTAGCATGTCCCGGCAAATCCTAATCCGGTGATGAGAACTTGATCCGAACTCGACAATAATTATCTCAATGGAAATCTGGATTATCGGCCGCAGATCACAATCCGCGGCCGTTTGCACATATAAGCTAAGGCAGGGTCGGGCAATTAGTTTTTTCCGCGGGCCAAATGAGAAGCAGAGAATAAGTTGGCGGGCCGATTCAAAAATCTTACCTGTATTCTCTAGCGAATTAATTTTATTTCTAGGAAGAAAGATGTGAATTACACTGGTAATAGATGCTGCTCAGTGGATGAGTTGATATTAGGGAATAAGAACGTGATGGTTAATTACCAAAAAATAATATTTATTTGCCGTCCTATTTCGTAACAGTGTTAAACATGATACATTTTGAACTCTTTTTAAACCCTATCCGCGTTTTTCTATCAAGACATTGAAATGTATCTGGGATACTACAAAGCGTATCGTCTTGGTCGCTGCCTTCCGAGCAGTGTGCAAGTGCAGCTTGGCGAAATAGATTTGTTGTTGAGCGAAGCTTGCAGTTCTTCTAAAATTAGTCCTCCCATGACGGAGTGTATGTTTTAGTGATTTTGTCATGAAACCGACTTGAATTGAACTCATCCAACATGGCGACCTGCTCGGCTTTAACTAATAAAAAAACGGGTTTATCCCCGACTCCAGTAAAATTTAGTGCTCCAAACCTACTTTGAATTTCAATTTTCGGCTTTCTTTTTTGACATTCATCCTTTAAGGGCGATGATGAGCCATAGTAATCACGGGCACTGATTGGCTTGTTATACGAATTAGGGATTTGGAAACATTTCACGTAACAAATTCAAGGACAGGCCGTGTAATCCGCAATCCCGCCTTCCATGACATTCCACCCATTTTGTTGCTTGCTTTTTCTATACTATATTGCTTTACTTTTCATTTAGTGTGCATGCCTCCTCTTTACATCGCCTAGCTAGGCCAAGGTTGGCGTCTGATTCCATAGCCTCCTAGTCGCTTCGACACCTTCCTTTCTTGTCATTGTATCGCATTTTTATGGTGTATTGAACTGATGAAATTGCTAATAAACCAATGATGATGATACTGATGATGTGACAATGGCAATAAAGAAGGTTTAGTGACTTCTTTTGACTTTAATTGCTATAATTTGCTACCATGACTATATTTTGAATATGCCTGGATTGCCTGCGAGGCTGCGTAATCGCGGCATCTTAATGAACAAGCTTGAATATAAACGAATTTTGGATTCACTTTATGCCGACCATGGCTTTAGTTCATGCAGTAACATTCAAAAGTAGATTCTACGTTTTTAATTTTAAGCAACTTTTCGCGGGCCGCACTTTTCCCAGGTCGGCCCCAAGGCTTATCAGTATAAGGCCGGACAAAATCGAGTTCCTGATTGATTTGATTACGAATTGAGTACTTCGTGTCGAGTCGAGTATCCGAATATCACTTCGCATCACGTCATAACATGACGCGGGAAGTTCAAATAAATGTACCTTTTATGCGACCGTGTCAGTTCTTCAGCACATTAATTGTAATTTGGTATTTTTCGACCTATTTCATCGCACTTTGTGACAATGCCGTGGGTTGATCACGGCTTCACAGATATACCGTTTCCGCCAATGTGTGTAGCTTTGTATTACATTTTTGGTATGCTGCAATACGACCAATCGAAGTTTAAACCCTTCGACAGTGGAAAATAGTATCGACTATCGAAACTATAATTCTCGTTGATAAGTACCATTGATCATTACGCAACTCACTCGAACAGTCATTCTCCCAAAATCGCTGCGCATGAACGGGTTTCGCGCCAAATCTCTCGGCGACTTTCAGGCGACCGCTGTCCACGTCGCTGCACCAGATTCGCTCGTAGCCCTTGTCCCTCAACACGGCGCAAGTGTAAATGCCCAGCAGGCCGGCACCGAATATCAAGGCGGACTTGTCCTGTACGCCAGTCCTATAACGAGAGCGGAGATGGTCACGGATATCGATTTAGATTTGAAATACAAAGCTTATTCGAGTAGTCTTGCACACAAATTTAGCTAGTTGACGGTCAACAACCTACTAACTGCAAGTTTGACGATAGCACAGATAGGCTTAGGCAATTAATGATGGATGTAGATTTTTTTTTAATAAAGATTCGTTTGAATTTTCTACTAGTTGCTGACGATTATACCCCTGACGAGTGTCATACGAAAATGTATGTGTTATAATCGTTGGGTTATATTTTTCATCTGAACAATTCACACACAATGTACAATGCGATAAGACACAATGCGATGTAATGAACAGATAGGAGGATGTCGAACGGAACGCAAGCAGTTGCGATCCTTTTAATCTAACATCCACCTCGGCCTAGAGTGCCCGGTGTCGCAGTTCATTTCGATGTCGATCTTGTTGAAGCCGCGGCCCTTTCTACTAGTTCTTTCCATTCCTTGTGAGTGTATTATTCCGCCGGGTCTTTTTCTGGGCTTTTTGTCGCCGCAAGGACGGAAACGGTGGGGGAAGAGGAGCCCAGATAAACCTCCGACGGGAATCGAACCAATCTGGCGAGCGCTTATCGTTACCACTGCGCTGTCTTCATTATGAATATATTTTTAATTATATATTGAAGTTCTGTACCGCTGAGCAGACTTGGACAAGACATTTCTAATGTAATTTCTGGTTTTCCTGAGCATGTTACGGAAGAACTGTAGCCTATAGTGCGAAAGGAACGAAGCTCGCTGTACTTGCCGTTCTCACGCTTATCAGAATCAGCTCAGATTTTATATGAACTGAATTTGATTTTTGTTGCATGTCTTTTGCAAATTCAGTGATTCTAATTCTAATCTTATTGGGAAAAATGAGTAGGTATAATTCTAACCTAATTTGGAGGAGCTGAAAGCTTTCTAGTTGCGGAACTCTGTACTGTTCAGTGCTCACCTTGGGCCAATAATAGGTCAGGTCGGGGCTTGCTATATTCGTATATATCGTAATATCGTAGGCCCCGGTCTGGTACAACCATATTAGACCATGGTCCACCTGGATATGCCTCACCTGGCCTTCTCCGCAGCATGCATCACAGTGGCTAGAGCGCAATTGATGGGAGCTGCTACCTTGTCCGATAGCGCGTCCGATATAGGCACGATGTGATGTCCGGAACCCAGGATTATGTGAGACGCGTAACACCCGTTGAAGCCTTGGTTTACTGTTAACGGCGAGTGACCGACTTTTTCGAGATGGACGCACTTCTGAGGCATTTGCACCCTGAATTGAGAAGCTAACAAGTATCAATGGGAGTTTAAGGTGATGTAAGGCAGCTGCAAGAGCCCACCGGCATTTATTGCATTTACTACGCTAGGTAAAATCGCGGTACTCGTGTTAGAACAGACCTTGGACATTTTACGGCCCGAGGGCCAAGTCGGGCCCGCCATGCGATTCTGACCAGCCCGCGCAAAGTTACTTGGAATCAGAACATAAAACCTACTTTTTAACGTAATGCGTAGATTAAAACCATAGCATGTATAAATTGTACGGCACATATCAACGTTTACTTTGAAGCCTGTTTATTTACGTACTATGATCACGTGACCATTGACCAATGAGCATACGTACAATCCATGGTTCAACAGAAGGTCAATATAACAAATTTTGTCGCAACAAATAAAGTCAAAAGTCTCTATTTCCTTATAGCATAGTTTAAACTTTTCACCAGAGAATATAGTTTAAACTTTTACCTCTGCTTGCTAATATATTCTCCTAGTTCTTATTTGACTAGACGGGAAAAATAGTTGCCCACCCCTGTAAAGCTGTACAAGTAAATGCTTATGAAGTTTTGGAAATGCGGCTTCAGCTATAGATGTCTTATATTTTGAATATCGACTGAATATATCTGCTGGTTATCGGTAAAAGTGCTAGTTATCGGTGATATCCGTCGGATTTAGTCGAAACACAATGAATACCAACAGTAAAAACATGAACTGCAAGGTAATCAATAATAATTATGGTGATTTTTTTACAAAATTGTAGCGTTAGGTCAGATAACGTATAATATATCTTGGTAACGATATTTAGGAAGTAAGACCCCGATAGAACAGGTGGCGTGATCTGCTATGTGTGTCGTGTAAAATAACAATAGGAACTAATACATGTAACATACATCGTGTACGACCTCGCAATGCTCGCATTTATGCGATATATATGTGCATGGGATACAATGTATATTCAGTTCATTCAATTGATTGATTCGATTTCGAGTCGTTGTACGTTTACAACGATACAACAAAATGCATGTCGGGAAGACAGTAATAAAATACATTGTCCGTGTCATCAATTGGACGTGGGTGGAAGACAGGCTCTGTGGTACGTTAGCCAACAAGCCGATCACTGCCGGTCTGCCCAAAGTGAACGGGCGTCGGGATCACCATATAACGCAGGGCTAATGTCTATTGTTGATGTTAAAATTGCGTAATCTGACTGCGAAGGCTACTTGTGATAATTCGCTGTGTCTATTTCACTTTCGACGGACCGGCAGTGAACGGCTTGTTGGCTAACGTACCACAGAGCCTGTCTTTCACACACGACTGCTGCTGTTGAACGTTCTTTCAGCATTCTTGGCAGGCTAAAGAGAAAGGACAGACTCTTTCTATCCGCGAATGTAGGAAAGGGCATAGTTTATTTTTGTCCTTGATGTTTTTTGCGGCATATACACCGACTCATGATATACATACGCAGCACACACGATCTGTGCATATGCATACCATGAGTGCATGACACGCATATGCCGCTGGACAAGGAATGTGCAGATAAGCCTTTTACGGGTTTGTAAGTCTTGCATAACCCATCCGGCCTCCATGCTATCCCAGTAATGCATGAGCGCCAAGCGGGGAAGTCATGGATAGCAGTGTTACTCGTCAGCTATTTGGCCTGACCAGGCCGGGGATCGGACCCACGACCTTCCGGTCGATCAAGCAGCCGGACGCTTCACCATTACGCTATCTTGTCTTGTCGGAAAGTATCTTTCGTCGTACTACAACATATTTCAATTATTTCTATGTCATAATGCGTGCTGTATAATTACTGGAATACTTCATATATAGGTCCAAATTACGCTAAAATAAAGTTTTTTTCGTGAATAAATTCGTCAGTTTTCAAGTCAAAAAAGTTTTATCAGGCCAAACTACTTTGTAAGGACAGACAGTTCCAACCAGAGATGAAGATAAGTAGTACATTTACAACATTATGTCCGAAAACACCTAATTTACATACATAACGGCCAAATGCTGTCAAAATATGTTTTTCGAGGTCAAAAAAGTCAAAATCTTGATTTTTAGGTGAAGATCCTCCGTTTTTTGTGTTAAAAAATCGCCATAATAATAATCATTAATCATAGTCTTACCTGCATCGTTCACAATTAAAACACGACGACGTAATGGAAAATGTAACGCGAGTTCCTGCCGGCAACGAATTATTTCTCTTATCAATTACTATTTCGCCCACTGCTTCGTGTCCAAGAACAACGGGGGTGATGCCGTGGCGTTTTCCTGGCAAAAATTGGCAGGGAGTTGATCTGGATGTAGAAGTGTTTTACAGGAGCAAGGGGAACTGGGCTGTGGTTGACAACATAGCAGATTAGTACGAACTACCAATCTACGTAGTATAAACCGTCAACTATAACCAGTGATTTCTGAGTTGTTCTAATTCCAGTTCTAGTTGCGCATTTAAAAGAAATATTGAATTGCTGAACAACTGGAACTGATGTTGTTGTTCTGTAGTATTCATAGTCGACTACTATGGTAATTTACACCAGACCCATTTTCTTCATTTTATTCCGTAGCTGCCGACCTGTCGCACGGCCCACCTCTAGGCTATTTATAAGTCACCGCTTACACGGATGATATGGCGAGGAGGAGCCTTGATAAACCCCCAACACTTAGGTAGCAAATCTGGAGTTGACCTTGGTCGGACTCGAAACCGCAGCCCCTTGATGTTGCAGCATTGGATTATACCACTACGCTCTCGCCACGACTGATACCGGTTGTGTGGTGTTCTTGCAGATATTGCTAGCTCAGAGTCATCACTACTAACAGTGGCGTAGCCAGAAGTGGGTTTGGGGGGGTTGAATTCCTCCCATTTCAAACTTCTACTCATGCTCATGTGGAAATCAGTTGCTTCATAATTAGTTAGCGTATAATTGAAGGAATGTCGGACTCGGAGTTCCGTGAAGAAAATATTAGGAGACGGTGTGTTTAATGTTGTCGGAATCGGTATGTTGAAATCGACAACAGCCCTCGTTCACTGTATATTCCCGGTGCCAATAAGGTAGTTGCACCGAGTCGGAAGCCACGAAGACGGACAATGTCGTACTTGCCGGCAACAAGAAACTGTTGAACATTTCCTCGTCCATTGCCACTAATATTCAAGCGAACGGGAGCAGCTGAAATGTGCTGCTCGGCCACAAGGCGTGTCATTCTCAATAGAAACACGCTGACCCATCCCGCCATGATCTACCCAGCAATCGAATTTGATTTCCTGATCGGAAGGTACATTTAATTGAATAATGCAAAAAGGATCGACCTGGTGCGCAAGGTCATTGCGGCCGACCGCCATAATTCGATATAACAACAATAATTAGTTGCAAGACTTGATCAGATTTTGCAGATCATACGCTGGTTTCGATTGCAACCAGTGTGATATTTCTGAGTGCATAGCCAGGCCCGAGGTATTTGCAACACCGTCTGGTGAATGATATAAAACAGTGGCTCTCAACCTTTTTGACCTCGCGGACACGTAACACTTCAAAACCAATATTTCGGAGCGGTGAACCTCCAAAAATCAAAACTAACCGTCAATTTAATTAGGTACATGCAATTCAAACGTAATATTTGGAAACTTCATTTGATGCTGCATTTTTATAATTAGATATTTTACGTGGTGACGTTGAAGTTTCTGCACGGCGAAAATCGCGAAAGCATTTTAAAGACTATAACTTGACCGTGATTGTTCACTGTCGTTTGAAAGAAATGCGACTTCGATGTTTACCAAAACGTGTAGTATTGTACAGCCAAGTGTCGTTTGATTGCACTGCCGTAATTTAACGAAGTTTGTTTGAAAGTCTCCATGGCTTTCACGTATAACTTGTGACTTGTCCGAAACGAGTAGTATATATGCTACTTTTAAACAGTTTCGTACACCATTCGTACCATTACACCAAAGTAAACCTTGAGCTCTCTGTTACAACACCATGCAGAAAATACTTTCCAAACTTCTAAATCCATTGAAAATTTGATGGTTTATTTCTCGAATTATTTCTCGACTTTTAGCATTTCGGAATTGAGGTATAAAATTCTGATATGCTTGGCGGACCGGAAGAAAACCTGCCACTGACCGGTGGCTGAGAACCGCTGCTATTAAGGAATGCAGTGTGGCCTTGCGCAGTGGTTGTAGGGCAGAATTGTAATCGGGTCGTGTGCTAAGAGCCAGGTATTGCAGCCTGATGTAAAAGAGAAATAGGGGATAATATTTCCAATTCGAATCCGAAAAGACTGACCAGACTTACATTTATACAGTACTTGAAAAATCGTCAATGACTCAAACTGCGAACGGGACATTATTGTATAAGTCCAGTTATTTTCTCGCTATTTCCGTTGTGTAACTTTTCAGAGTTCAAACACCCGAATATGCCAGGGATATTTTTGTGTAAGACAATAAAGCACGCTTGATTCACTGCTTCATTTTATGTTTTTTTTGTACCGTTACAGACATTCATGTTTAGTTGGCCGGAATAACAGGCAAATGTTCGCAAGTCCTATATCATCCAATTGTTATAGCTATAACGACAGGTTAGTACACTTTAGACAAGAGCAAGTGTTAAGTATTGCCAGTGCAAGTTGGAACGCTTTTACTGTGGCTACATACACTGACAAAGCAGAAGGATCATACAGCGTACAATTGCACGTTAATATCTCATTGCTAAGCTGCTACTTATGAGGTATTTTCAATGCTATTACGTCCTGTTAAGGAGAGCTTAAGGTTGATTCATTAACGGTCGTGTGTTCTGATGGCGAGAACAGTGTTTTCTTGGGTATATCATCGCAACATATGTTAGTGTAGGTATAGCAATAAATGGTTGATGTCGCTGGTTAGATTTCTTAGAACATTCGATAACGCCCAACATAACATGTTATAAAATGCGAATAGTGAAGCTTCTCGTTGCGTTTACCTTTACGAATGATTGAATTCGCACCCGATTGAATAATGCATATCTTACCTAGTATCGTGTGCATGTCAGATCCGCAAATGGTTGCTAAACGTACGCGCAGCAGAACTTGATTATCCCGAACTTTTGGACTGTCCAACACTTTATCAAACACCCAAGTCGGATCGTGGTCTAAGCCAGTGAATATAACCCTAGTTATAACCCCATCCATTTTGGCTAACAAACGACCGTAAATAATATGCAATATGATTCACCGACTGGGTTCAATTATTCTGCAAAACTAATAATCTATATTTAAAATTTCGAGTATCATCATTTCCGCGATCGTAATCCACAGCAAATCCCACTTGAGCTCTGGCTACCGGGATATGATGGCACAGGCTTACTTGAAATACACCCTTGTTGAAAGTGCTCACGGCTCATGCTCATTGCTCATATCCATTCATACCGCAACGATTGATGAGTCGCGCATCAGCAATTATTTCTGATACCGACGTATACGCGACACGCGTGTACAGAATTCGAGGAGGGTTGGTGCGATGACATGCAAAATAAGGTCAAAAACATGCAAAATAAGGTCAGTCGCGACATGCAAAATAAGGTCAGTCACATGCAAAATAAGGTCAGTCGCGACATGCAAAATAAGGTCAGTCCGCGCATAAATCCAAATCTATATTTCAATTACAAATCCAACTCTTTCTCTTATCAACAATAAATTTAAAATATCTTTCCTGTATAGTAATTTCATGTTCGAGATTCCTTATCTATATCCTAAAGCTGAAGATGTTTCAACAAAATACAATGAGACGATTATTACCATTACGAGGTGATTGCGTGGTCGCATCTAGAATATTAACAGTCCGTGTATAAATCCAAATATTTACTTCAAATCCAACTTTTTTCTTTGCGCCACTGACCTTATAGATTATTTTGCTAGCGACTGACCTTATTTTGTATGCGACTGACCTTATTTTGCATGCGACTGACCTTATTTTGCATGTGACTGACCTTATTTTGCATGTCGCCACTGACCTTATTTTGCATGTGACTGACCTTATTTTGCATGTGACTGACCTTATTTTGCATGTGACTGACCTTATTTTGCATGTCGCCACTGACCTTATTTTGCATGTGACTGACCTTATTTTGCATGTGACTGACCTTATTTTGCATGTGACTGACCTTATTTTGCATGTCGCCACTGACCTTATTTTGCATGTGACTGACCTTATTTTGCATGTTACTGACCTTATTTTGCATGTGACTGACCTTATTTTGCATGTCTCCACTGACCTTATTTTGCATGTGACTGACCTTATTTTGCATGTCGCCACTGACCTTATTTTGCATGTGACTGACCTTATTTTGCATGTGACTGACCTTATTTTGCATGTGACTGACCTTATTTTGCATGCGACTGACCTTATTTTGCATGTGACTGACCTTATTTTGCATGTCGCCACTGACCTTATTTTGCATGTGACTGACCTTATTTTGCATGTGACTGACCTTATTTTGCATGTCGCCACTGACCATATTTTGCATGTGACTGACCTTATTTTGCATGTGACTGACCTTATTTTGCATGTTACTGACCTTATTCTGCATGTCGCCACTGACCTTATTTTGCATGTGACTGACCTTATTTTGCATGTGACTGACCTTATTTTGCATGTCGCCACTGACCTTATTTTGCATGTCGCCACTGACCTTATTTTGCATGTGACTGACCTTATTTTGAATGTGACTGACCTTATTTTGCATGTCGCCACCGACCTTATTTTGCATGTGACTGACCTTATTTTGCATGTGACTGACCTTATTTTGCATGTGACTGACCTTATTTTGCATGCGACTGACCTTATTTTGCATGTGACTGACCTTATTTTGCATGTCGCCACTGACCTTATTTTGCATGTGACTGACCTTATTTTGCATGTGACTGACCTTATTTTGCATGCGACTGACCTTATTTTGCATGCGACTGACCTTATTCTGCATGTCGCCACTGACCTTATTTTGCATGTGACTGACCTTATTCTGCGTGTAGCGACTTATTGCGACCTAATTTTGCATATCACGAAGACCTATAAATTCAGGGACTGGTATATTATTATTATTATTACAACACACAACAGTGGTGCTTATAGCCCGAATAGGGCTTTGTGCTCCATGACATCACATTTTATCACACAGATCAATGCATTTCTTCATGAGCAGTCTCTGTATCTTCAAGGCTTTCATCGGTTCTTTATCGTCAAATTATAGCTCGACCCACTGTCATATCTGGGCTTTATAAGTCACCGCAATTGCAGTGAGGTCGGCGATGAGGAGCCCGTATAACCTCTGACACATAGAAGTGGTCCGAACCGGGATTCGATCCACTGCCATTGGTGTCGTGGCGCTGGTGCTTAACCAACTACGCCACTCGCTTCCCAAGGGACTATGGTATATAATTTTTGTCATGTTTCACGCGGAATTTATGTACGGCGTGACCATTGACCAATCTGCTTCCACTCAAGTCTAGTTCAATATATTTCAAGAAGTGGTTGTGTGATTCATGCGTGAAATTTGAGGGCACATAGTCGCTCATATAACGGTTTCGTCACAGCAAATATAGCGCAGCAATGCGTTTTGAATTATACGATCTACCACATTTTCAGTTGCCTTCATAATGGCGTGAAGCGTCACCCACACAATTTTAGTTTCAATTTGGATCATCCGTATTGTTTAAATAGGACAATAAACGGAGTAATTACCATGAACTGGAGGCGAATTTTTTTAGTTAACTGCAACCCTTCAGAAGCTTTCATGCCCCCAGTTAAATAACTGGTATAGAACCTTGTAACAAAGTTATTTATAACATGATGCGGACGATCGAGTTGTCAAGCTGTTTGAAATACATTTCTGCGTGGGATGAAGTAACTAACATAAACCGAGCTCTCTGCACATTCTGCATATTTTCATCATTTTAAAACTGCGATACAATGAGAAGATAGGAATAGGTGTCGAAACGACTTGGAGTAGGCTAAGTCTTTGAAATCAGGCACCCGCCTTAACCTAGGCGAAGTAGAGAAGAGGCATATGCACACTAAATGAAAAGTAAAAGAAGATGATATAGAAAAATGCGGTGGCATGTGGCGGCTGGCAAGATCGATATGTTAGTTCGTGGTCCGGTAATCCTGAAGTCTGACTAATAGTAGGCCTATTCATCTAGAAGAAATTGCTTGTATTTCGACTTGAATGCGGACATGCTCGGCGAATGTCGGATAGCCGGGAGATGCTGTTCCACCACTACAGGTCTGGCAACTTGATAGCGCTATGCGTTTTCTTGTATTCCGCCCTGATCATGTGGTAGTTGTTCTTCGTTTACGCATGTTAGTTTCCAGGTTTTGGCGGGCAACGAAAGCACAATTATAACTGCTTTTTAAAACTGCTTACTTGAGTAGATTTCAGAGTCACCTAATTCGACTTAAGGATGTTTTTGGCTGCTTCGAAAAGAACTTCTACTCGTACTTAAGAAGAATTATACGTCGCTACTTCTACTTGAGTAACCTTCTTGACTACATTGACCACCTCTTACGGTTCGCAGTTATCAGAGGTCACTACCTTCGAAACTGCTGCAACATGCATCTTCGTAGCTAATTCAAAATTACTATGACATTACAAGTAGCTGACATGTTCGAAAATATGTTCTTAACGTATAATTCGGAGCCTATTTCACGCAGTGTGCTGGTGACAATTTCACTGATGAAAGTGATGCAAATTCATCACAAAACAACTTTTCAAAATTGAAAAGTTAATTTGTTTTTCCGAAAAACTGTCCATGTAGAAGTGGTCTAAAACAGTGGTTCTCAACCGCCAGTCCGTGGACCGGTGCCGGTCCGCGACGTCTTTGCTGCCGGTTCGCAGAGTATATTCAAATTTTATACCTTAATTTCAAGATGCAAGATGCGCGTGATGTTGAAGGCTTGTCAATTGAATAAATTAATAAAACATCAAATTTTGAAGTGATTCAGAACTTTGTGAGGTAACATTAAGCCAGGAAACATGTTCGATTTGACTTTCAGCTCAAGCCGTCTATGGAGACGACATTGCAGCGACAAACGCGAGCAGACTTGCTAATCCACTCAGTTTTTACGATCACTCGTTTTCGATTCATTTATTTTGGGAATAACCCTGTGTCGCTGTTGTCAGTTGTTTTCGTGCGGCGCATTTTATTCGTAGTACGTCTGTCGATAGTGGAAAATGAGAAAGGTAACACGACAAGGTGCTTGGTCCAACTCCAAAACACCTCTTCTCTCGATGATGTTGTCGAAGAGAATAATATTATTCAAATTGTCGTGGTCAGTTTATCCACGGCTTTCGGCAGGAAACGCTGTAATCGAATCCCGACGGCCGCACGTTTATCTGGGCCAGGCAATTTTATCTAGTCTAAGCAGAGTTGATAGCCTAAAATTATATGGAGCCCATAATGAACATATTTGATTACGAACTAAAACCTCAAAATGTCACTCTAGGACGGGGGTGGGCAATTATTTTTCTCTGCGGGTCAAATGAGAAGCAGAAAATACGTTGGCGTACGAGTCAAAATTTTAGCTATATTTTCAATCGTTTGAATTTTATTTCTAAATGGAAGCAGTGAATGCCATTGTTCAGTGGATGTGTCGATATTAGGGAATGAGAATGTGACAGGTAATGTATTTGCCAGCATATGTCGAGTGTCGACACAATGTTAAACATGATACATTTTGAACTGTCTTTAAACCCCTATCCGCGATTTTCGACAAAGACATTAAAATGTATTCGGGATACTACAAAGGTTGTTTGCCGCCTTGCGAGCAGTGAGCGAAGCTTGCAATTCTTCTAAATTCACCCTTCCTTGATCGAGTGAATGTCTTCGTCCATAAGACCATGCAGCTGGGTTGTAACCAAGTCACAAGGTTCCGAGTCACATGTCAATCTCACTTTTATAGTTTTGACTCGAGACAAGTCGAGTCATTTTCAATTCATCACTGAGTCAAGTCCGAGTCCAAGTCAAGGAGTCGAGTGTTGAGTCCGAGTCATGGTGTTTGACTTAAGTCCGATTCCAAGTCAGTGTGTTTACTGTTCAGTTCCGATTTAATGTCATATGAAACCCACTTTTTACAACTCTGCTCGGTGATATCGAATGCTTTTCATTCATAATATACTAATTTTCCTCACTTTTAACAGTTTCTGGCAGCATTCTCAACCTACTGATAGACGAAATAATAATAGCGTGATGACTTTGCTTATTCTTCGAAATTACAATGAAACGCCTGTCTTGGTGGACCCAGTCTCGAGTCATTTGACTTGGTCCGAGTCATGCTAAATGACTCGAGTACAATGCACAAATTGACTCGATGAGTCACCAAAATATCGCGACTCGAGTCGCGTTACAACCTTGCATAAGACCGACTTCAATTATACATATTAAACGCGGCAACCCGCTTGGCACTAACTACAAACCTTCTTTGAATTTAAACTTTGGGCTTCCTATTTATGACATGCCCGTTCGTCCTTTATGGGTGATGATGACACATAGTATTCACGCCATTGATTGACTTCATTTATGAGTATTAAGCACAGACCGTGTAATTCGGGATATGAGAATGTTGATAAGGAAGGTTTGGTGACTTCTGGTGACAATAATTGTTACGGCTTAATTTGTTACATTGACATTATTTTGAATCTGGATTACGCATGCGAGGTATGTAGGCTGCGTAATCGCTGCATATTAATCAACAGGCTTCGTTTGTTTGTTTGTTTTCGAGGTATTCATGGTGTGTGTCGACTACTATGGTCATTTACACCATGCCAATTTTCATCGGTTTTATTCCGTAGCTGCCGACTTGAAGCACCGCCCACTTCTAGGTTTTGATAAGACGTAGGCTACACCGCTTACACAGATGATAGGGCGAGGAGGAGCCTAGATAAACCTCCAACACTTGAGTACGAATTCTGGAGTCGACCTCGGTCGGACTCGAACCCACAATCCATTGGTGTTGCAGCCATGGATTATACCACTACGCTATCTCGCCACGATGAGCAGGCGCGAAAGTAAACGAATTGTCGGTTCAGTGTGCACAGCCTTTGGTGTTAGTGCACGCAGTAACAGTAAAAAGTAGGTTTTATGTTTTGAATTCCAATCAACTTTTCGCGGGCCGCACTTCGCTCAGGCCTCTCTAAGACCATACTTGCAAATAAACGGTTGCATAGTTTATAAAATTTTGGTTGATTTCAATTTTTGAAAGTCCACTGGTCCGCCAGCTATTTTTTGAAATTTCACCGGTCCGCGAGGTGAAAAAGGTTGAGAACCAGTGGTCTAAAACACCTCCGAGCAATGTTCCCTGTGAGCCACTGGTCCTCAAACTTTTTTCGATGCGCCCTCTTTTATGACAGTCAAAACTTTCGCGCCCTCCCTATCGTGATATCAAAAATGATAAGGAGAGCAAGATAGAACGTATGGTCCCTGACTTACCGTGTCTCAATCAATCAATCATGTCTGACCCGCGAGTGCTCTGCAGGTTGGAAACCAGCCCGTGACATGAGTCGAGTTTGACACCCCTGATGTAGGCAAAATCTACCTAGGCACTCCAAAACAGCAGTATCTCGTTACTGACCATTGACCAACTCTACAGGTCAAGCTATATGAGCCAGATAGACCCCTTCGACAAGATATGTAAAAACTGAGAAACTTCTTCAAGAAGAGAAAGACTTGAACAACTGATTTGTTCTCCTATATTGTCCGATAGCAATGTACTTTCTAAAGCTTCGACCTACTAGGTTATTGTAGACTATCGACTCAAGAAGCAAGGCTTTCTTTGAAATTTCAATGAAACAAAAAGACAAAAACAACGAATGAAGAAAAGTAATTTCCAGTAGGTACAGTAACAAAAAATGAATTCAATAATTCAATGTCACAGCACCTGATAACACTCTGAAGGTTATGAATCACAGAAATTGCAGATTGGCAAGATTTTCCTAAATATTTCACGAAACAAATTCAGAAACAATGGAATAAAGAATAGTTATTTACAGTAGATACAGGTACAGAAATACATGGATTTCAGGTTGCAGCAAATGACAAGACTCCTAAGATTGGGACACACTTGAAACATTCCAGATTAGCAAATTTTTCCCAAAAATTTCAACGAAACCAAGTTAGCAACAAAGGATGAAGTATAGTTATTTACAGTGGGAAGGAACAAAAATGCATGAATTTTATGACTTAAAACATTGCAGGTTACAACAAACAAATGAGACAAAGAGCAATATGATTTTTACGAAATATAAGAGACGTAATATGCCGAGTACAGTGTGATGCTCCGATTGCAATGACACCAGTATATTAACTTCGAAAACACATATCGCCCTGAATCACGCAAGAGTGGAGAAAATTGTCACAAAACTTTTGGAGTTGATTGGTAATTGCATGCTGACCGTCAAAAACGGACGCTAATTGAATTACGTGTCGAAATTCGCAACATTACATAATGCTTCAGCCGCAGGTCTGTCACCTCTTAAATAGCCGCAACTATTGTGCCTGAACAAACTCGCAAGGCGCGTACCCGGCCAGATCGTATTATGCAGCCCGAGGTATTTTTTTAATCTCTCGTACTTTTTTGAATGAGCTGGACTCATATTCGTGGAACCCGAATGGTGATTTAACACGCAAAGACGTGCTTCCTGCACTTCAACAAAGTAATGTAGTGTACGAATATAGGTGCCACTGTGATTGTGGCTACGTGGGAAGAACGTCAAGACGTCTGCAGGACCGCATAAACCAACATGTCCCCAGATTTATCAGAACACGTGCGTCACGCGATGTGAAAAGCTCACCCTTAACTCATCCACTTAAGATTGATGCTGATCGATCAAAGGCAATTAATTCTGCCATCGGCAAACATTTGTTGGATAATCCGATTTGTGCGAATAATTATCGAGACGACCGATTTCGAATCGTAGGTCGAGGCCGTTCACAATTCCATTTGTGTGCCTTGGAATCAACTTTTATCAAAATACACCAACCAAAACTCTGTCAACAAAAGGAGTTCGTGTATCACCTAAAAATAGTACATTGAACGCTCTCTCATTCGAAATTTCATGCTGGTGACGTCATATTTTGTGATACGATTGTTGATATACAATGTTCTTTCCAATTCTCTACTAGTTGCTGACGATTACCCCTGACGAGTGTCAGCCGAAAATATTCGGGTTCATTTCAATATGAATATACTATTTAATTGATTTAATATTAATGAACCAAATTGAAAGATGAGTCCACAAAGGGAGCATATACAAAGTCGCTCGAGGCTATCCTCGAGATCTTCCGGTTATTTCCCACCAACTGTTTTAGTGGCTCATCACTGAGTTCGAAGCGGCCAATTGTGAGTTAGAAACTTTGCAGTTGAGACGCTTTTAAAGCTCGTAAGTACACGGAGGTATCAGAAAAATGGGCTGATAATAGGAACGAGAGTGTTGAAGGTTTGTCGAAACACAATTTTGTCTTTTCCTTATAACAGCCGACGATCTATATAATACAGACTTTTTCAGAATTCAATTGTACATTTTGTATGATCAATATCAAAAAATGTCCTCTGGAATGTGTCCTATAAGCTGCTTAGGGATATCTAGATATCCCTGGATTTGCTAAATTTAATTTAAAGAAGATATCAGTGTTGGGATGACTCGAGTCATGACTTGACTCGAGTCAACTTTTTCGTATGACTTGACTTGACTCGGCGCTTCAGAAATGTGTATTGACTCGTGACTCGGAGCAAAATTTACGAGTCAATTTCAAGTCATCAAGTAAACGGTGTCGGTTAAATCTCTGTATCTTTTTTATGTTCGGATTATTCGCGATACGCATGTGTCACTTGTGAGAGCAACCAGTCATTCACTGATTGTACCTTTCAGTGGCCCCCTTACATCACAAATAAATTGACCGAAAACGAAATGATCACAGCTTACGTTTATGTGAAATCAGAAGTATAATCTAATAACAAACGTATCTCTGTTTCTTAGACGGCTTACATCGCGCAGTGCCCACCTTAGCCGACCTCCTTGTATGAATTGAATGGAACGAATGTATAGTTTATGCGTTTATATTCTCACGGATGTGTAGATGGGTAGTGTATTATGCCATATCAATAATGTTTCAACTTCTCGACGCTTCGTATTCGATCCTATATTTTGCCTCAAGTATTTTATTAGCTGCTCTACGTCTGCGTGAGCGATACAACGCCCTTTGGCATGTATATTTGACTTTATACTCGTTATTAATGGAAGATATATGACCAATTCATCTGTCTGTCACAAATCTAGCAAAATGTAATGACTTTGAATCATCACTCATACTTCGAAAAACCAATTTGACTTGAATTGTGACTTGACTCGTGACTTGACTTGAATTCACTCGACTTGACTCGAGTCACCTCCAAATCACGAGTGACTTGACATGACTCGAGTCACCTTCGAAAATCGATTGACTTGACTCGACTCGAGTCAAAATGTGGAATGACTCGAAATGACTCCTGACTCGAAGGTAGTGACTTGATCCCAACACTGGAAGATATACGCATACGCTACTCGTTTAACGCAATTCACGCAAAAAGATAAGCTAATTGCAAAGTTCAATTCGTACAACGTGTCGTTCCGAGAAATATCCGACTTTAATTAAATATATAATGTTATAGTAGGCCTATGGCTAAATTATTATAGAAGTACTTGAAGTCAATGCCATTTCGGGGAATCTAGTCTGGCCATTATTGTTTATTATTGCCAATAAGGTAGACTACAGCGATAACGTAATAATTAAGGCTATTTAAAGTCATTAAAATCATATTTTTTCTATGCATCAGTAAGTCGTGAAATCAATTTTAACGCAAAAACTGCATCCCTGTGAGGTATATTGAAAGTTATAAAGTAATATTTTCCTGGTTGGGTCATAAATCCGTTTCTTCAGTTATATAGTCATATTTTTGAGTTATAAATTCATATCGTTATATACTTTAAATAAAAAATTCCAATTTGAGCGATGAAGCAATTGAGCACTAAGAAAGTAAGGCAGTTACTCGTTGGGATAGCTGGTTGAATGCTGCTCAATATGATGACAGAAGACTTCCACAAGTTCAAGACATATACTCAATGGGAAGTTAACAGAAATATGCCTCCACTACAACAATATTTCAAAATTTATACTCTAAATGGAAAGTTGTACGTACATCATCAAAGAGGCTCATGCCGATCTAAATACCCTTGATTTCGGAAAAGATCTGCTTGAGCTCAGAAATTACATGAAGAAGCGATTGGACAAAAACGATGTGAAACAAATTATGGAGCTACAACGACAAGACATTTCGCCAGCGCTGTATGCAAAACTGCAGAAGTGTCAACCTCATCAGCGTCAGTGAAGTCATTTTACGTCCAAATCGTAACTTCAAAGACTCTAACATTCCACACTACATGAAACTGTACTACAACAGTGGCTTAAAATAAAAATGGATGTGTATTACTGTTATGTTGCGTATGTTTTACTCCGTAATTCCGTGAGTAAAAATACGCGATTTTCACATAAAGTCATATTTTCCAAAAATTAAAGTCATATTATTGATTTTTTAAAGTCATATAAAAATGGCCCTAGTAATAATGAATGACTTTTTGATTTTTCAAGTGGGATATGATCTCTTTTGACATTAATCGTATCTCCGTGTCATTGCCAAGGCCCAAGGTCCTGTGCAACTTACGAATCGCTACCCCGACCTTTAAACTCGTTTGCAATGAGAGAAACGAGTTTTAACTAGTTATTTATTTATAATATGTATTAGTTTATACTGAGATCGTCATCGTGTATTTTTCATTTTTATATCCTTTGATATAAATTTCGAGCCTAATAAATTTATTTTCATCCGCTCAAGACACACAATGCAGTATGCAATACATATGGCACATCCGATATAATGAACGGATAGAAGATTGCTGAAACCCGAAACGATATGCCCTGGCCTAATGCCTGATTTAATAATGTTCGCTATATATCTTTTGACGCTTCTCCTTGCTCTCTTTATTCACTTTATATTTTGTATTACTTTGTATTCGTCATTCACCAGGTCTTTTTTGAAAAGACGCTGTATATGAACACTGACGTATCATCATGTATGCGACGAGGAGCCCGGACATCAATATACATCACGTGATTATACAATGCCCGTCCGGCCGAAGATGATAGCGGTCTCAAACCACCTCTTTCAACTTCCAATCCAAACATAAGAAGCAAACAATTCAGATTTTCTGGCGCCGGCAGTAAAGACATAATGACGTGACGATTTACATCCTGGATCAAGCATTTTTTTCGTAACGGCTGGAAGAGCCCACCGCTGAAACTTTGCTCCCGGTCTTCCCCTATATTTGGATATGAAATTTAAATCATAATGTAGGCATGCAATTTGCAGACAAGCAAAATAGGATTTGGATTTTAAAATGGCCAAAGGAAACAAATTGAACGTTTCAATTTTCCCGAGGACATATACCTGAATTTTCATTCGAATTTTGCAATTTCAATGTTGAAAGTATAGGGTAGGTAGCAAAATATATATTTTGATTTCAAGAAGAAAAAAGTTGGATTTGAAATTATGATTTATGCGCGGACTACATGCAGAATAAGGTCAGTCACATGCAAAATAAGGTCAGTCGCATGCAAAATAAGGTCAGTCACATGCAAAATAAGGTCAGTGGCGACATGCAAAATAAGGTCAGTCACATGCAAAATAAGGTCAGTCACATGCAAAATAAGGTCAGTGGCGACATGCAAAATAAGGTCAGTCACATGCAAAATAAGGTCAGTCACATGCAAAATAAGGTCAGTGGCGACATGCAAAATAAGGTCAGTCACATGCAAAATAAGGTCAGTCGCATGCAAAATAAGGTCAGTCGCTAGCAAAATAAGGTCAGTCACATGCAAAATAAGGTCAGTCACATGCAAAATAAGGTCAGTGGCGACATGCAAAATAAGGTCAGTCACATGCAAAATAAGGTCAGTCACATGCAAAATAAGGTCAGTGGCGACATGCAAAATAAGGTCAGTGGCGACATGCAAAATAAGGTCAGTAACATGCAAAATAAGGTCAGTCACATGCAAAATAAGGTCAGTGGCGACATGCAAAATAAGGTCAGTCGCATGCAAAATAAGGTCAGTCACATGCAAAATAAGGTCAGTCACATGCAAAATAAGGTCAGTCACATGCAAAATAAAGTCAGTCACATGCAAAATAAGGTCAGTCACATGCAAAATAAGGTCAGTGGCGACATGCAAAATAAGGTCAGTCACATGCAAAATAAGGTCAGTCACATGCAAAATAAGGTCAGTCGCTAGCAAAATAAGGTCAGTCACATGCAGAATAAGGTCAGTCACATGCAAAATAAGGTCAGTGGCGACATGCAAAATAAGGTCAGTCACATGCAAAATAAGGTCAGTCGCTAGCAAAATAAGGTCAGTCACATGCAACATAAGGTCAGTCACATGCAAAATAAGGTCAGTGGCGACATGCAAAATAAGGTCAGTCACATGCAAAATAAGGTCAGTCACATGCAAAATAAGGTCAGTGGCGACATGCAAAATAAGGTCAGTCACATGCAAAATAAGGTCAGTCACATGCAAAATAAGGTCAGTGGCGACATGCAAAATAAGGTCAGTCGCATGCAAAATAAGGTCAGTCACATGCAAAATAAGGTCAGTCACATGCAAAATAAGGTCAGTCACATGCAAAATAAGGTCAGTCACATGCAAAATAAGGTCAGTCACATGCAAAATAAGGTCAGTGGCGACATGCAAAATAAGGTCAGTCACATGCAAAATAAGGTCAGTCACATGCAAAATAAGGTCAGTCGCTAGCAAAATAAGGTCAGTCGCTAGCAAAATAATCTATAAGGTCAGTGGCGCAAAGAAAAAAGTTGGATTTGAAGTAAATATTTGGATTTATACACGGACTGTTAATATTCTAGATGCGACCAATCACCTCGTAATGGTAATAATCGTCTCATTGTATTTTGTTGAAACATCTTCAGCTTTAGGATATAGATAAGGAATCTCGAACATGAAATTACTATATAGGAAAGATATTTTAAATTTATTGTTGATAAGAGAAAGAGTTGGATTTGTAATTGAAATATGGATTTGGATTTATGCGCGGACTGATAATAATATTCTTCATGCGACTGACTTTCATAATCAAGATAATCATGATTATCTTTTGATTGAAACATCTTAAGACTTAGGATATAGATAAGGAATTTTACTGTTGAAAGTAGGCTACTATATACAGGAAAGATATTTCGAATTTCGTTTTCATAAGAAAAAGAGTTGGATTTGGAATTGAAGTATAGATTTGGATTTATGCGCGGACTGACCTTATTTTGCATGTCGCGACTGACCTTATTTTGCATGTGACTGACCTTATTTTGCATGTCGCGACTGACCTTATTTTGCATGTTTTTGACCTTATTTTGCATGTCATCGCACCAACCCTGTAGCAGAATTCGGCTACCAGGTATTCTATAGGAAACAGCGTTTGCGAAATATGCCAAACATTTTCAGACTTAACGGAGTGCCGCTGTCATTGTGTATATGCACGGATTTTACCAATCCTTCGCAATAACAATAACGCAACACACGGAAATTGGTAGGGTATATGCTGTTATCACAGGTCTGTCCTTAGGCAACTGTCTAACAACGTTCGATGCTGCTGCAACTTGACGCTATACTCACTGCATTGATTCACGTACCGTGTAATCGTGTGCTATTGTTGAATTACGCATCGGCGGCTGCACCGTAGCCCTAGTCTGTACCAACCTGCTAATTGCTGACGCTTGATGACGCATATTTGTCATACACACTGGAATTGTGGTCTCGCGGGCTGCAGCCAAAGGTTTTCACGATTTAGTAGGGATTTCGATTTCAATGTGGAATAATGAACAAGCCGGGAATGGAACTATTGTCATTCGAGACGTATTAGGTATAGTAAAGGGCAATTTAGCCTGTGAAACGACGCGTATCCGTACGGATGACGGTAATTCGTAAATCATCAATTCACAAATAACTAACTATTCTGCAAATAGTCCCTCGGGTTGAATTGACGGTAGGACCGAGGGTAAGTTAGGCTAACCTAAAGCACTCCACAATCGATTATAATTGGTAGTCAAGAAACAGCTCCGAAACTTGCATCGATCCCAAATATATTACCTAATTGAGGCTTTCTGGTCCGTCAATCAATAGTCGCCGTCAGACATCGTAAAGAAATGGCTATAGGCACCCAGTCACGCGATATTGATTTAGGCTCGGGAATCGGTGCAGGATTGGTACCGCACTATAGCTTATTCTCTTTCAAGCTACGAAGACGGTATACTAGGGTTAGGTAATGTTGTGGTTAATCGCATGCCATTGGCGCGGGGATAGGCAACCTTTCGTATGCAGCGTGCCAAAATGTAAAAAATGTCAAAATATTACCAACTGGATGGCTTGCCAAACATTGTTAATTTTGTCATTTTTAGTGTTTCAAGCTAGGAATCCCACCAACCGCTAATCTGCAGCTATAGCAACGAAATCGAATACGCCAGTTATAAGTAATATGCCCCAAAATACCCTATTTTATGTTGATTTACGAAATAATTGTGGTTTGTCTTCTAGCTTTATAATCTTGAAAACTTACGTTACACGTTTTGCAACAAACATGGTTATGATGTGTCGTACACGTCAAATCATTTGGCGAGCCATGAAAAATCATCTCGCGTGCCCTGCGTTAACAAATTTCACTGTAGCCTAGGAATGGGCACAATGATTCGAGTAGGAGCAATGATCTTTTCGAGTACTAAAATTTTACGCTCCTTGCCACTGTAAATTGAAAAGTAAATTCATCAACGACAATTACAGTTTCGGTACTATTTTCCACTGCGGGAGCCTTGAATACCAGACTTTCTTTATTGTGATGTAGAACCGGCTGTATATTCTTTGTAATCGCATACAAAGGGACATATATATGCGAACTTTTCACAATGCCGCACTGTTGTGACGTCATAATGAGTCATACTCGAATATTCGACTCGAATCACTCAGGAACTCGATTTTTCCCAGCCTAGTTAATAAGTTATTTCTCTAAAACAAGCTACGGCCCTAGAAACCGTATTCTATTATGACGTCACAAGAGCCGCCAGTGTTGGAAGAATAGATTTCAGCAAAATGCAGTGAAACATCCATTCTTCGAGACGCCGAGGCCTAAAACATCGCTCACTATTATGTCTGGTTTCTTCTCGGGTAGCGCGCCAGTAAATTCATACACCGCGGAGGAGAACGTGTGTGTTGGCGTTGTGGAATGTCTCGCGGAATCGCTCAGAAAATTTCTGGGAACTCTGGAAGAGGTCGACCAAAAAGAGATTTTCGAAGAGCTGTTTTACGATCCTATCATCTCCAATGCCTTGCTGCTCATAGAAGTGACAGCGGTCTGTGTGTTCGCTCGCCATGGAATCTCAAAAGTCGTTCAGAAGTAAGTTTACTTGACTTTACAACAGATGGACTTGAACTTATACCAATAATCTAGTTATGTGACGATCAGTTTACTGCTGCATTTATTGAGTAGTTCTAGTTGCTTATTTTGTAAAGTGATTAGTTAAACTTTAGTACAAGCTGCTAGCTTTGAGAAGTGAGTAGTTCTAATTCTAGTTGAGCATTTTGAAAGTACAGATGTCGTACAAGTCTCCCTGAAAACTGACACAGTACGGTACCGACCGATATAGTACAAACTCAACTGACGTGTATGCTGTTCGACGTAATCACGCTAATACGAACCATTGTAGTAGAATATTGATTGAATTTATCTCCCGTATATCTTTGTATTGTATGATTCCGATCATTAGCGACAGATGGCTTCCAGCAGAAACACCGATTATGAATTACGGTACCCCAGTACGGCCCGTAGGTCAGTAATCACACAGGCACTTGGGTCTTGCGTCTTGGTAATTTGAACTATGCGGAAGCAGACGTAAATATTGCACCAACGACATCTGGCGGATTACCTGTACACTATCTATTTTTAATAAAAGCATCGGATTTCACTCGCTCGATGTTGCTTCTCTGGACCTCTGGTAGTCCTTAGTTGAATATTTTTGAATGCAGTATGGTGTATTATTATTTTTACTCTGACTATCATTCTCCAATTAATGTATTACTAATTTCTATGATGTACCGGTATTAGCACAAATTAGCACACTTCTAAAAGCCCTCAAGATTACCGGTTCACGATCTAAGATATCGGCCTCGCCTGCCTAGTGCCGTTAAATTCCAATTTCATTATCATCGCTTGTCCCTTTATGTTTTCTTATACATAAAACACCTTGTTTTTGTATAGGTTTTGGGATGTCATTGGCAGATATGCGCCTTTCAGAGCGATGGAGTCACAGATCAGCAACACAAAGGTAAGATTATACGTGATTATACTATATTAAACTGCTTAACATGCTGAATGCACGCTTCCACTTGCAGAAAGGCGATTTCAACGTACTATGTACCTCAATGAGTAGAATGACAGACGACATGACGGTATATACTTTGACATTGTACACCGTCCGATTCAGCTATAGTTCAGCCACCTTATTTTTACAGGTTATGCAGAAGGACATCAAAGCTATCGAAGCCGCGTTGAACGGCAGGCTGGAACAGCAACAGCAAATTGTCGACGTCACCAGGCGGTGGATAAGGGCTATGGAATTTACGGGAAATAAAGCTATGGTGGATCCGAAAAAGGTGGGTTCTGATACTGGGCTCCTGGTACTGACGGTATGCGTATGCACAAATCGTGTGTATGTATATCATGGTCATTGTATATGCCGCAAAATATGTAAGGTTATATACTAGGCCTATACGTTCTATATCAACCAGAAGTTGTTATCGACAGTAGAGGCGGAAGTGATGTGTCAATTTTAACTCAAGTACACGTAGAAGTAGCGAATCATAAGTAAGTAAAAAGTAATCATTCTAGGCCTAGTTTTGCCTAAAAATCTAAAAACTGCCAAGTAGAAGTAGAAGTCTAAAATGATGACGACCTGAGGAAGTAATGCGAGTACGCAAAATATACTTGAGTACTTCGAAAAGTAGAAGTACTTCGTTCCCGGCCACCTCTAAAATTGCTACGCTATAGCCTTGACGAAATTTCTCTCTATGTAAATACCTTGCTTACTTCAGTATGTGATAGAACAAGTTGAATTGCTTTTATTGTGGGCGATTTTTTTTACTTAAAAAACGGAAGATTTTGACCTAAAAATCAAAGTTTTGACATTTTGTGACATTAAAAAATCATAATTTTGACCAAATTTGACCTGAAAAACTTTATTTTTACGAAATCTGGCCCTGAAGAATTCCAGTAGTTACATTACGCATTACGGTAAAAATAAATGCAATTTTTTGCAATACAACGAAAGATACTTTCCTACATTTTCGGGTAGAAAGTGTCTGTCCTCACTAAGTAGGTGCCAAGAATGGAGTAAGAACGTTCAACAGCAGCAGTTGTTGGCTGACAACACTGAAGTTGTGCGTACACTGCTGGTGACGAACCGTGTTGCTTCATTCTGGCAATGGTATCTACATCACATTTTTTCATCATGCGCTTCTTGATATAAGATTAAGGACCATGCAATGCCCACGCAGTCTTGCTTCAGTTGGGATATTACGATATGTTGAGCATAACACCATGTCAACCTATTTGTTTCATTCGAATGTTTATGAATCGCAATGAGCGGACAATGGGCCGTCTACAACGGGAGGCCTATAATGTAGGCTACAAGCTGTAAAATGTCAAATGATAAGTTTACAGACAGTGCAAAATCTACGATACAAACGAAATGAAGGTTGGAAAAAAGCTGTAACTTTGTAAAACATTTTGACATTTTGACCTAATTTTGACTTTTTTGACATGTAAAAAAAATCGCCCTACATATAATCCTGAAACTTGCGTTCTTATCATTGAAAGGTCACGGAAGGTTCGACAGTTGTCAGCACGAAAACCAGCCAGACACACGGAGTCGGGAAGCGCCAGTCGGAAAGTCGTATCCCACGCATGAAAGACTCGCCTAGGCCTATTAGTGCTAATCGCGGTGAAAAATGAGATCTGTTCGGTACTATGTCTCGTGTCATTCGTTTTGTAGGACGGGTTTACGGTGAGGGTTGGGCAGAATTGCCGAATGGGATCAAATTACAAATTGGAATGAAATGTAACATACAGCAAATCTTACTTCAATTTCGTACGCACCATATAGAACAGGGGCGGGCAACATACGGCCCGCGGACAGTTTTCCGTCTTACATGATAATGTGACCCGCGGCCCGGGTCTGCCGAGATTCGCAACTACTTGCTTACTACGTCAAATTTTAGTGACTGTATGTTATTACATACGCGTGCGAGAGTGGAGCTTGCGCGTAAGTTCGTTGAAGCGAGAAGACTTGCATTATCGGCATTTACGATGTAGGCCCACTCAATCCTCATTTCGTTTGTGGTAATCATCAGAGATGAGCATGGATTAGGATTAGGTTTTGAAAAAACAGGATTTGTGAAATTTTTTCGGATTTGGATTGGATTAGAATAAGAGATTTTTTTTCTGAACGGATTAGGATTGGATTGGATTTACCGATTTTTTGGGAGATTAATATGTCGTGTGGCGAATGGCGACAAACTTTATTAAGATCAGTTATTGATGTATTTATAGTACACTACACTATGGTTCACTCGGTGCGAATGAACATGAGAGGTGCAGCCCTATGCTAAGTTATCTTAATTCAAGAGAATCGTTGGTTGTGAAAGTAAATTTTCCAATCCCTCCCTTGCATAAATATGCATTTTTTCTGAATTTTAAGTTGGAATCGGATTAGGATTGGACATGGACTTTTATATGAAAAAGTTATGGATTAGGTTTTGGATTTGGATTCGTAGTTTCGGATTTGGATTGGATTAGGACATAGAAATTCCAAATCCGCTCATCTCTGGTAATCATGGTGTTTGTCGACTACAATGGTCATTTACACCAGGCTGATATTTCTTATTTTTGATTCCGTGACCGCCGACTTGTAGCACGGCCCACGTCTAGGCTTTTGTAAGACACCACTTATGCCAGAGGTCGTCAACTCAAAACGGTCGCGGGCCACTTTTCAAATTTCATAGAGGAAAACGCGGGCCGCATGAATTCAATATCGAGATTAATTAGGCCACACAGTTGAACAATGAACAACGACGCTATCTCGTCACCTACTCAACCCTAATGAATTGATATCTTTGTAAATTTGGGGTACCGGGCTTATCGAACGTCTTGAAATCTTAATTAAGGATTGCACCGTGTGTTGATTGATCAGATAGAATCAGACATGGCGGCGCCTGTGTATGACAATGCTATTCTCAAATCCACATTGTCTTCGTCATTATCGGCGAGAAATGGCTTTGAAATGACATTGCTGTCGTTAAAAGACATTCATTAAGTACGATTTATTCCTTGTACATGTGGATAAATGGGCGAATTATCTATCGATTCAGCAATCCGGCCCGCCAAGTACTTGATTTTCCTATATCCAGCCCGCCGACTGGAGAAGTTGCCCGCCCCTGATATAGAATGATGAATGTATACGCCGAGCGTGGCTCGTTTCGCACTGTAGCCTACAGATCTCTTGAAGCATTTGCAGGTAAACCATGAATTTGATTAGAGTTCAAATAAGAGCGTAGAGACATTTCACAGATTAGATTACCTGCGCTTGGCTCCAATTGGTCTAATTTCAAAATCCCAAGTGTAAATTGTCAGTATGGTTTTGCCTATAATCCACAGGGTTGTAATGTGACCAAGGCACAAGTCAATCTCACTTTTATAGTTTTGACTCGAGCCAAGTCGAGTCATTTTCAAATCACCACTGGGTCAAGTCCAAGTCGGTGAGTAGGATCGGGTCCGAGCCGTATAGTGCTGTGACTCGCCACCCAAGAAGCTAGAAGTGGTTCGTTTCACAGCTGCATCATTAGTTCCGGGATAAGTATTGCAGGTTATTCTTTACGGCCAAGCTTTATACTTATGATATCGCGCGAGTTCCCAAGTTATATGATATGCACGCGACATCAAGTATCCCTGCCTTGAGGACAACGCCTCTTGAGTGTGGTCGTATATCGCTGTAATTGATATTAGAGTGCCAACTTGCTTTGAACCAGGGATAGCATATGCCAGTGGGTCCCAACATGGACGGTATCACCCCCAGTGGGCGGTTTTGAGAAGCAAGTGGTCGAAAATGTCAAATGGGGCGACTGGAGGTCGTTTGGTAGTGAAAATGTTAGAAGGTCCAGTCAGATATATTAAATAAAAACGGTCAAAAAAGCACGTGAAGACGGCTCATTCTGCATATGAGTCGATGACGCGAAAAAAGGGCCAACTCAACGGAAAGTAGACGCGGAAGCCGGTTCTCCGAGCACCTATCACCTATCACCAGCGATCAGATTTAGGTGAATAACTTCCCGATTACATCTATTTATTTTTTTGGATCCATAAATATGGGGGACGAAAATTTACGTCGAGTTTGATAAGGGGGCGATGAGTCGAAAAAGGTTGGGAACCGCTTTCAGGAGGATTTGTCCTCTTTTTTCAATAAAACCAAAGTGCCCTGCGAGTACGCCCAAATGTTATCTTTTTTCGTATGTTGACCTGTTTTTTGCTTTGAATTTGATATTTAGTAGATTTTATACAGCGAAGATTAGAAGAACGCCAACCATAGGTACAATCTACTGTGGATACCGTGCTTTCCGGCCTCTCCACGATGTGATGACTAAAAAAATAGGTCAGCTCTCCCGCAATTCGAACTATGTGTATGTACGAACTCCCCGTTTTTATGTGTGTTATTGTAACTTTTTGGCTTGTAACTATACCAGACTTGTCGCCAAAACAAAACCAGAGAAAAACATTACCGAGAATGGAAATCACCGGGAATAACATTGCCGAGAATGAAAATTACCGAGAATGGACACGACCGAGAATAGACATTACCGAGAATGGCTAATGCCAAGAATGTAACTTACTGAGAAGGCGTTGTCGAGAAATTTATATCTGAGATTCGACACCGAATGTGGCAAAGCCGTCATGCACAATTGCACATACACACGACCTGTGCATACGCATAACATGCCTGCATTGCATACACTGCATTCTCGGAAATGTCCATTCTCGGCGGTGTCGATTCTCGGTAATGTCCATTCTCGGTGGCGTCAATTCTCGGTAATAGCATTCTCGGTAATGTTTTTTTTTTCGGTATTGTCCGGATACCGATCAGACGAGTTGACCTCTAATAGGACGTATCGATCATTCCTATCTGATGCCGAATACTATACATGCGTATTTTCTGTACCACCAGTATTGCTGCCTGTTTGTTTCGTATTTCGGCTGAATGAAAATAAAGACTCTTTCTCTCCCGAGCATCTCGATACGTAGCCGCAGTGAAAATTTCATGGTAATGGGGATAGCCGCCCGCAAGGTAGCGCTGTTCACCTGTCAACCTGCTTAATCTGTTTTAAAGCGTCCTCGCGAGGAAGCGCGTAAACAAACACAGTCGAAAGATCAAATCGTATGCTACTAAAGGCTACATGTCGGGCATCACTTAGCCGTGCTATGGGTAGAGGTTTCGAATCAAGATAACGCGCACGATATGCATGTTCGTTTCGATATCCTGTCTGTTTTATTGCATCACATTGTACATTGCTAAAGAACTGAACGCACGAAACAGAGTCGTATAACTACACAAATTTTAGCTTTTCCAAATTAGATAAGAATTAGAATTATAGCTACTCAAGTCTTTCCAAATTAGACTAGAATTCGAATTTCAGCGACACAGTTTTTCCTAGTTAGATAAAAATTAGAATTACCGAGTTAGAAAAAATCTTGTAAATGTAACCAAGTTCCGTTCATATCAAATCATTCTCGTAAGCACGAAATTGGCAAATGCATGTACTGTACACATTTCACAGCAAGATTGGCTGGTTTCTCATTATACAGTTTTCCTGTAGCCCTCTCAAGAAACCAGAAATAAGATTACAATTATAATTAAAGCATAGAAACAATTCCTAAATTGAATTTGAAATCAAATTGCAGCAAATAAACACCTCGCAAATTAGATTAGAATTAGATCACCGCCATTTCGCACTAATAAGACAGCTACTATTATCTAGTTGTCCAAGTCTGCCGTGAAAAGAGCATAATGCAACACCTTTAGTCGACCTAGTCAATCGTGAATGGCTGGTTTACAGTCATTCCAAAGCGGAGTAATATATACGATTGAATATTACGGTGCTTTTCACCCTGCGGGACGATACGCACTTGTGCGGATGGAAAAAATCGCATTGCGGATGAGTGGGGATGAAAATCGTACATAATTGTTGCTTTTACTGATGTGGAACAGTTCAAATAAACTTATTAGGAAATTCAAGTGCAGTGGCTCCCTAACTTTCGTCGTTCTGACGCAATCGTAAAAACTTGTTTGACTTACGACACACCACTAATCGCAGCTTTTATAATAACTTTGCTCACCAGCCGTGGTGAAATAATATTTGTGCGTAATCATAAAAAGTCAGGTTCTCTGAACAGTCATCACATTTTCGTAATAACGGTTCGATTAGCACGGGACACGAAGATAGTAGTAAATTATATCATTACAGACTCACATTTGCAAGATACTGTAACGCAAATGATTCCCTGTTTCTTAAAGTGAGTCACGAAGGATATAATTTTGGGTCGCCATTGCACCGGAACGATCTGTTAATATGTATGGGATATTTATGTAATATCTTGCAAAAAATTCTTCGCGCCTGGCGCGATATTGCGTGGATAATGTGGGCGTATACGAAGTCACTGTGCTGCGTGCTATAGCCAATAAGTGAGACACACAGAAAATATGGCTTGGTAATGAAAATGTGCCAACCTTTGTAATACACAACTTGTTTTGAATTTATTAATATTTGTCCGATTGGCTTACACTGGAGAACGCCGTCGAAGACTGTCGTGATCAGGGATTTCTGGTCGTGATGCTTTAGTGTAGGGGTGTGCAGCGGACGGGTACGGTCCTGTACGAGACACATTCCTTTCGGGCCAAACCCTGCAGCATTGGGAAGAAGCTTGGACCAATATACCGCTGCGAAGGTGCGGTGCCAAAACATTGGCGGCGACAAAACCTTGGCTAAAAATGACCGTCGTCGCTTGTTGGCCAAAACTTTCGATATTGATATGTTCGGTCTTCGAAATCGTCCGCAGTCGGCACCGAATAGTCCCGTGTTTGCAATCTGAGTAGACAGTGGTAGAAATGCAGGGAAAATTAATTCACCCCGGCTAAAAATCGCGTGCTGGGCGTTCTTTTTGTTTAACGAACTTCGGTTGGTATGTGCGGATGTAATTGTTTTTGCAAAAAACGTGCGGATGAGGCTCAAAAAGGTCGAAAAACACTGGAATAGTATATTCATATTGAAGCGAGCCAGAATATTTTCGGCTGACACTCGTTAGGTGTATCAACAATCGCATCATTAAATATGGCGTCATCAGCATAAAATTTGTGATACGGTAGTTCATATACAATGTTCTTTCCAGTTGATTCTCTGGTAGTTCCTGAGATTACCTCTGACGAGTGCCAGCCAAAAATATCCTGGTTCATTTCAATAAGAATATACTATTTAATTGTGCATTGTATGGATACTGAACCCCCGAGAAGCGCTTCAGGAGCCGAAGAATTCATCGCGGTTTTACATAAGAATTTGTTATTCCTCCGAGACAGCGTCGCGCCGAGCTGTGGTATTGTAATTGAAGAGCTCCTCGGATGAACAAAACTTCAGCATACAATTGGATATCACATTGAAATAAACCAGCACTGGTAATGCTACGCCAGATTATCTGCTGATTGCGAACGCCGTTTGCGTTATCTCGCAAGCGCGCCTTCTTTATCGTCATGACAAGTATTAACCTGATTATCGATCAAAGAACAGTCGTTAAACCAAGATGACACGAAGCAGACAGGAGATGAAACCAAACATTGCAATCCGCAAGGGATTTCCGTCGCAATGAAGAATGTAAACTACCATCCGCTTTCGATAACTATAGTCAAACGTAGTGTTGGTGATGGGAGATTTTCTTTCGCTGTGAAGCAGACTTGCACAAGCTATCAATCTAGTTCATTGACGGCCAACTAACCATCGGCTTTTGAGTATTTCTAGTTCTAGTTCTTCTTGCGCATTTTCAGAATCCAGTAGTTTGCACAAGATGATGTTTAACTACGAGGCCGACAGGCCGACATACTCTGTTCGCTAATTTGAACGGATAGGTAATAAGGAAATTAGGGCGTAATTGAACCCGAAATCGATCGTACATTATATGGTTATCAGAAGATTGCAGAATAATTATGGAAAATGCATGCTGATCGATCTAAAGATGCGTTATTATCGAGCTGTGAGAACGTCGTTAATTAATGTAGCATCCAGGACACAAGTATACGATTCCAATCGCAGAGACGCGAGGCTTGTGTCGCAAGCAGACGCAGATGCAGCCGAGAGACAGGGCAGGGCACATAATTATGTATTGAGTTTACGTCATTCTGGGATGGATGAGAAGCGTGAAAGTGTAGTAAATTCAAAATTACGCCTCTGGTGCGCCGCGCTACGCTCATTATGTTTATTACGACTTACTATGGGCAGTTGAGCAATCTGAGCATATTCTAGCTCCTCTGCGACGTTTTCGTTCATATGTAGCAACATAATGCTGGGTGATGTTTAGAACTATCACAATTTAACAACCGCGGGTGCAAGGTACAGGTACAGGTAAATGTTATTTCGCGAATACACAGTATCATTAATCTTCTGCAACGTCCTCTCGATATTTGTCGTCTTGCGTGACTTGTATCTGGACTCTGAAGTCGTGCGTTGCCATTGGTCATCACTTACATCGGTTTACTGAAATTCCTAGCGTTACAGCAGCAGCACAGGAATGACTGAAGATTAAAATATATCAGCATAGTGTCCTACTGTAGTACGCTATATAATATCAGTCTCTACTCACGGGTTAGGGCTTCCGACACGACAAAAAGGGTTCAAGATGAATAATTGAATATATACGCATCTCTGTTAAAGAACTAGTTCGTAATTGATCGCCATATTAATCGTATAGTCCTTGTGAATGTGCAATTGTGCATTGTGCATTGTAGTACAATACACGATTGTTCGTATGCAACAATCTTTCCAATTCTGTACTAGTTGCTTAACGATTAACCCTGGCGATTGTCAGCCGAAAGTACTCGTATTTTTATCAAAATGAATATAATGTTCAATTGTATATTGTGCATAGCGCAAGTTCAACTTGCAAGAAAATAACTATGCGTCTTTTCAGAATTTTAGACCGTATGTAGCGTACGTCTGCGTTCACAACGCTGAACTGCAGTAAATCTACTGTCAGCTCTCGTATGCTATAACGGTGAAGACTGTAATAGCTTTCAGCGACTAAAGCATTTAACGGGTGAGCGACATGGTGTGGAAACTATTTATTACTAGCACTCCTATAAATTATAAATGAGTGCGTTTGAAGGGGTTGCGGAGATGTGACGAAATGATTATATTATTACTGCCGGTATATGCCTAAAGTCTACGCTTGATCAATGCTCTCTGGCGATACTTGACAATTACTACGCTTTGGTCATACTCATACTGATTTGCGTGGGTTGTATACTGAGTGTAATCAAGTTCAATCAGCGGCATGTGAAGCAAATCACCAGGATTTCACCCTTTCCATGTCTGGAGGAGTGGGTGTCGAGCATCGAGTCGCTTTTCTACCAACATCCATCGATTATAAATTGAACTTTGCGAGAAGCCAAACAGTTAATGAGAGAAATATCATTGAATTAGCCGTCTAGCAGAGTGTTTCTCAACCGGGGGTCCGCGAAACCTCCAAATTTGCAAAATGGTTAACAACCGTATCCATATTTTTTAATTAGAGAGATCACATGGCAGTTTCGCTTCATGCCTGCTTAAACTTCGGGACTCACATTAACAGAATGCTGGCCGTCTGAGAAGAAATGTTCTACTGAGCAAACTTTTTCAGCAAACTTTTTCAGGATGAGCTGCTAGATAGAAATGACGAGACGTTTAATGTTCTGTTTTTCTCATTTTTTGCCATATATATCTTACCCAAAGGTGTTGTCTGAAGACATACGCGTAATTATTACATTCTCCAACACCTTTCTTTATGAAAATAGATTTTCCGCACTTGATCACTAGCCTATACATCTAATATTTGCATGATGGTTGCACGATAATTGAGCTAAATTTGAGCCAAAACTTCGGGTTCCGTGACGGTCCAAAGGGGTTCGTGGGGACAAAAAGGTTGAGAACCATTGATCTAGTCATTTCACCCCCTGTCTCTCAAAATCGCTTGAGTAAGGGTCAGTATCGTTCATTTAGGAAACACTGATCAAACTATTGATGCAGTTGTGCGTAAAGCGCATATTACCCTGATCAGCGTATAAGCAGACTTGGACAACTAGATAATTATAGCTGTCCAATAATACTAATTAGAGCGAACTACCGGTCATCAAATTCTAATCTAATTTCAGAAATGTTTGTTGGCTCTAATTTCAATTCTGATCAAATTTGTGAAATGTTTCTATGGTCTAATCATAATTATAATTCAATTCCTGGTTTTCCTGAAACGCTAGATGAGAACTGCCTAGTGTGGGCCGAGCCAAGCTTGCTGTACACTGTACGTACAGCGTATAGACATTTGTCACTCTCATGCTTCGCGAATTCAGTTATTCTAATTCTAATCCAATTAAAAAAAATGTGCAGCTTTAATTCTATTTCTAATCTGATTTGGTAAAGCTGAAAACTTTTTAATTGCGACCAAGTGGTGTCGTAGAAAAGCCTATAAAAGCGGGCCGTGCTACAAGTCGGCAGTTACGGAATGATAATTAAGAATGTCGCTCTGGTGATAATCACCGTTTTAGTCGAAAAACATCATGGATATTACAAACAACAGCAACCCGTCCCTTATGTATTCAGCTTTGGCGACATGTTTCAATGTTAAACTGCTTGGTATAACTGTGGCGAATTCTACAGGTACAGTAGCGAAACACGCACTATAGCACAACACTAGATGGACGATTTCGGCGTCAAAGAGATTGCAATCAACGTGGTCGTAATCATGGGACTGCTGGTGCTGATATACGTCGCTTTCAATGTGCTGGAATGAACCAATCGAACTACACACCTTAAAGCTTGATATCCAAACGCATCATCTTTACCACTCGCAGTATTTTTGTGTCGACGCGTGTAATAACAATTTCCATGTACCGCTTTCAAGAAAAAGCTACAATGACAAGTTTCGTGGTGTGCCACCTGATAGTCTGCGCACTTGCGGGGTGAATTATACGCAAATATATATATATTTTCTGAACCGCCGGTGGCGCTATGGTTTAACGTTGTAGAATATGTGAGTCGAATAGGTAAATGTGAGGTTGCGCTGTATTCTAACGCTACGTTCATGCTTTGAGTCTCTGTCACGGGTCTAGAGTGCTGAGGGTGCATAAAACAAGGCATCTGAACGGTTCCAGATTAACAACAGCGTGATATCTACTCACAGGTACAATGGGGCCTGTCTGACACATAGGCTTACACGGCTATATCCAACTACAGGAGTGAAATATCACTCTTGCTGAAGAACAGTTGTATCATCTCATCTGGCGACAATTTTGGTTGCTTGAGTATTGTGAGACGCGACAATGAGCGTTGCATATACTATAATAGATATAAATATATTATTATATAGTAATACACTGTCAGTTGACTTGGCAGTTGGCATACAACTGATACAATCTTGTTTCCTTCGATTACCCGATTTGTGACGCTGACGAGAATCTATATCATCACCTAGCGGTAGTCGAAAAACGTACGTAGTGTATGTTAAGTAATATTATTATGTTTCCTTATTCGCAGTAACACTGGTAAATGACAGGGTATGACAGGGTATGGCAGGGAGCAATAGTGTATAAACTCCATAGTCTTGGTATTCGCGGTAGTTCGTTACGTTGGTTGAACTCCTTCCTTAAACATCGGTCATTTCAAGTTAGAATTTTAGATCAGCTGTCTGATACTTTCCATACGACAAATGGCACACCACAAGGAAGTATTTTAAGCCCAGTTTTGTTTGCAATCATGATGAATGACTTACCCGTAGAAGCCACTTGTCATATCAACCTATACGCAGACGATATATGTATTTACGATTCAAACTTGAATGCGTTGGACCTCCAGCAAAATATACAGCACTCCTTGAAGAAGGTTGCTAATTGGTGTAAAAAGTGGGGATTGAAAATAAACTTGAGCAAATCGGCTGCCATGCTATTCACGAGAAGGCGCAAGCCCGCAAATTTTGAGCTATCTCTCGATGGGTCGCGGATCCCGTTCGAAAGAGAATTCCGGTATCTGGGCATCACGTTTGATTCTAGACTTACCTACCGGCAACACTCCCGTCAAGTAGCTGAAAAATGTAGTAAGCGCCTGAATATCCTACGGTGTCTGCGAGGCACATCCTGGGGTGCGTCTACGTCATGCATGATATTACTTTATAGGGCCATTATTCGCTCCATAATGGAATATGGACTCGAGGCATATTTTATAGCACCGAAGTATGTCAGTCAAACCATACAGAAGATACAAAACTCTGCTCTAAGGCTCTGTAGTGGGGCAATGATTAGCACCCCAACGATCGCGCTACAGACTTTTTGTAACGAATTACCGATACATCTTCGGCACCTGCAAGCATGCGCCGCATACCGGTGCACAATATTGTGCCAACCTAGACACCATTGCTTATCGGTAACACAACACTCCTGGCACGAAATTTTTCCAGACTCGGAAAATTTCAAGACATTCAATATGATATCTAATATAGACCCGCTCAGAAACATAAAACTCACCCGAATTGAACCCGCTTCTGTACCCCCATGGATTCCTTTGGAAATTTCAGTAGACCTAAGTCTTGGCTCGAAGACCTTGAACATCGAACACCCCGATGCAATCAGAATTGAGTGCGAGGAGTATATGTCTACCCACTACAATCATCATTTGGCTATATATACTGACGGTTCAAAAACTGACCAGGGATGCGGTGCCAGCTACTACATCCCAACACTTGGTGTCTCTTTCAATCTTTCCTTGAGTAGTTTAAAAAGTGTGTACTCTGCGGAGCTTATCGCCATCAAGGAAAGCCTGTTGTGGGCATGCAGTAACTGTCCATCAAACTCAGATATTGCTATTTTTACAGACAGTCAAAGTGCGACCAAAGCCATCGAACAAAGACTCAACGAAGGCAACATGGTTATCGATGACATCATTCAGTGTATTTCTCGTCTCTCGTCAAGCGGCAGCCGCACAACAATTATATGGATCCCGGCTCACAAAGGAATAGTAAACAACGAAGTGGCGGATAGGCTTGCTAAAGCTGCAGCGAACATTGTTAACAATGGAATGGAAGTGATTTCGCTGACGCTTAGCGAATGCAAATCCATGATATCAGACTTCTGTCGCACAAAATGGAAAAAGGAGATACGGGATCGGGAAACGAGCTCCAGATATGTTCGCCTGGTGAATTCGGTCGGTGCAACCTCCCAGCTACACGAACTGACTCAGCGTGAAAACTCTATCCTTATTCGGCTTCAAACAGGTCACTGTCGACTAAATGCACACCTGCACCGAATTGGCCAGCATGACAGTGGTCTCTGTGAACGATGCCACGTGCCCGAAACGTTAGAACACTTCATATTTACATGCACGCGTTACCGAGCACAAAGAGGTTACCTACTCGGTAGGTGTAATCTACAACAACTTCCAACGGACCTTCACGTACTACTGAACAATCCTATAATGGTACATCCATTAATAGATTATGTGATTTTGACCGGAAGGGGATATAACCCCCAAGCAACCCTCCCATTCAGGCCTGGCGCACAAAGCCCTAGTTGCTGAGCGCCATGATACCCCATACCTACCCACCCACCCACTGGTAAATACACACATAATCCGGGGAGCAGCCTGCCTGCAGAGGAAAATGGCGAGATTGGAGTGAATTTTTAATATTCCCGTAGTACAGTCAAGTTTTTATTCCTATGCAATATATGAAGAGGTCAGATTAAGGAATTGCGGTAGATCATCGCTCTTCAACCGGGTGTATCGTACACCCTGGCGTGTGCCAAAATACTAAAAAGGGTTTAACACTCAGATGGGGTGTACCAGATCCGAATTAAAATAGACCGATGACTATAGCCATCAAATACACAGGCAAGTTTATGCTTCAAAACATGTTCACCGGGTGTGTAATATCGTGCAATATGTTCATGTTCATATAGGCCAGGGCCGGCCAACCCGTGGCCCGCGGGCCACATGTGGCCCGCGAGAAGGTTTTGAGTGGCCCGCGAGGTCATTTCCGAAATTTCTAATATCATCAAAAATGGATTGCACAGATTGTGAACTTGCAAGGCCAACCGGAAATTTGATTAGTCTGGCCGCAACACTTGAGATGTGATGACTAAAATATCGGTTCCGACGCATTGACAGTTCCATTAGCCATTCACATATTGGTATATCTTCAGAATAACGCGAAACAATAACTTCATATTGTTAATTTATTCGCTAAAAGCTTTTCGACTAACTCTCATCAGTAGCGAACGTTAGTGATGGGGTGAATCAAATTCGAAATGTAAGAACTATTTTGTCTGTATGACGTAATAATAACAAAAACAAACAACTAGTAGACGGGCTAGATACGGTAGTAACGGTACAAAACAAACGTTACGAGTACATATTCGGTTATAAATAACCGAAAACACAACACATAACATTAATGAAATATTCCAAGAGTGTAGAGGCGTTCCTTCTGGCGACAGAGAATCGGCTTTCGTAGCTTTATGATCGTAGATTCCAGGACCTTTAAATGAAAAAGAGAACGGCCACGAGCAAGTATAGAAAATTGACTGTCGTTGTAATGATCAGCACAATCTGGATGGGATAAGAGATGCTGTCCAATAGCCGAATTACAAGCAGTAACTTGATCATAATCACGCAGTGTGTCAACAGACTGCGATGAAGGAGTTGGAGAAACATTATTTATTCTAATTTGCCGTGGGACATGCTGGCGAATTCTTTGCTGCAAGCGCTGAGACGTGCGACCTACATACCGACTGTCACATCGGCACGTGTATTCATATATTATATTGCTTTGATTTGTCGCAGGTAGCACATCCTTTTGTGTTGCAGGCATCAGAGATTTCGTCGTGAAGATTATCTGAGGTTCTACTTGTGAAAAACAATGGCTCACTGACGATTTAATTTGTTTTTCAAACCTGTTGGACACTTTCCCAATCCAAGGAAGATGCAAATAAACAGGACATTTTCTAGGTCCGAACGGTTTAACGGTCCTGTTTATTTGCATCTTCCTTGGATTGGGAAAGTGTCCAACAGGTTTGAAAAACAAATTAAATCGTCAGTGAGCCATTGTTTTTCACAAGTAGAACCTCAGATAATCTTCACGACGAAATCTCTGATGCCTGCAACACAAAAGGATGTGCTACCTGCGACAAATCAAAGCAATATAATATATGAATACACGTGCCGATGTGACAGTCGGTATGTAGGTCGCACGTCTCAGCGCTTGCAGCAAAGAATTCGCCAGCATGTCCCACGGCAAATTAGAATAAATAATGTTTCTCCAACTCCTTCATCGCAGTCTGTTGACACACTGCGTGATTATGATCAAGTTACTGCTTGTAATTCGGCTATTGGACAGCATCTCTTATCCCATCCAGATTGTGCTGATCATTACAACGACAGTCAATTTTCTATACTTGCTCGTGGCCGTTCTCTTTTTCATTTAAAGGTCCTGGAATCTACGATCATAAAGCTACGAAAGCCGATTCTCTGTCGCCAGAAGGAACGCCTCTACACTCTTGGAATATTTCATTAATGTTATGTGTTGTGTTTTCGGTTATTTATAACCGAATATGTACTCGTAACGTTTGTTTTGTACCGTTACTACCGTATCTAGCCCGTCTACTAGTTGTTTGTTTTTGTTATTATTACGTCATACAGACAAAATAGTTCTTACATTTCGAATTTGATTCACCCCATCACTAACGTTCGCTACTGATGAGAGTTAGTCGAAAAGCTTTTAGCGAATAAATTAACAATATGAAGTTATTGTTTCGCGTTATTCTGAAGTTCTGTACCACAAATCACTTGTTCAAATACTTTCGCAAAAGGTACAGTGACCAACAATTGGAGATCCTTAATAAGTTGGTCAGAACTCGGGGGAAAATTCGAAATCTGCGGTATCATGTAGCCTTTCTTAAGGCTTGTATAAAGAAAAGAGTTGTACCAAAGTTTCTGAAGACGAGGATAGAGAAATCGCGTGCTCGCATCAACTCCAGGATTGAGAGTGCATTTTTACATGATGAGATCGAGAACAGCATAAAAGAGATGAGTACCGTAACGCAACGTTGTGCCAAGCTTAAGCAGCAGGCAGTGCAGTTTTTATCTTATTTTGACCTGATACGGTTTTGTCGTTATATGGCCAAAATTGATGCACGTAAAGAGGATGAGAAGGTACGGCAGAATGAGCGTAACATCAGCTTGCTTCTCAAGACACGATACGGTACCAAGGCAGTTGCTGGTAGTAAGGTTATTACCAACTTATCGGACTATGAGCTGAGTGGCACAGAAGAGTTGGTACTATCTCTTGGTCTTGATTTTTCTGTGCCACCGACAGAAATCAAGCGTGAGGAAGTCTTTGCTGAATTTGAGGTATTACTTGGACAATTGTCACATCATCACCAGAAATTTGATGATGAAAGCAGAGCAAAGGAACACAGTGAGAAAATTGTGGCCCTTAAAGCCAAACTAAGTAGCTTAGCGCATGGTTTTTGTGGAACTCCAATCGACAGAAGTGATTTCACGATGACGTCCGATTGCTACAGGAGCATCAGATCCCTGAAATCCAATAAGTCAATTCACATAACCAAACCTGATAAAGGATCTGGTGTAGTCATTTTGAATAAGTGTGACTACATTTCTAAAATGGATTTAATTCTCGGCGACAAGTCTAAATTTGAAATCCTTGGCCCTGCGTGTGACAATGACAACACCTCCAAGATAGAAGCTCGTATTCAGCGTCTACTATTGACCCTCAAGAAGGCGGGAAAAATCTCTTCTGCTGAATACGACGATATCAGACCCACTGGCTCCATTCGACCACGTATGTATGGTCTTCCGAAGACCCATAAATCGAATGTACCCTTACGTCCGATACTATCGATGGTTGGATCAGCGTATCACAAAGTCGCGAAGTGGATTGCGAGATATCTTGAGCCGGTGAGTTTGCTCTATGGTGGTAACTGCATTCGTGACTCGTTCACATTTGCTGATACCATTCGTAATGTTGATCTCGATGAGTCCGAAATCTCTATGTGTTCGTTTGATATATCTAGTTTATTCACGAACGTGCCAGTTCAAGAGACTATAGAGATTTGTGCCAATGAACTCTATGGTGGTGTCCTTCCATCTCCTCCATTCTCAAGGTCTTCTTTTGTTAAATTAATGCGATTGATCACTTGTGATGTCGAATTTAGTTTCAATAACACCATATATACACAAATCGACGGTGTTGCAATGGGATCGCCGCTTGGTCCCATTCTGGCTAACATTTTTGTGGGGTATTACGAAAAACGGTTATTCGAAGATATTGATCGACCATTAATGTATCAAAGATATGTTGATGACACCTTCGCCATATTTGAAAATGAATCCCAGTGTGATTTGTTTCTGAGCAAATTGAATGGTCTTCACCCATCACTGAAATTCACCATGGAAAAAGAGGTTAATAATTCATTAGCATTCCTTGATGTTTTAGTGGAAAAGACGGGTGCTAATTTTGTTACATCAGTTTACCGTAAGCCTACATTCAGTGGGCAATACATTTCGTGGGATTCTTTCTGTCCAGTAAAACGTAAAGTAAATTTGATAAGAACTCTGGTACACAGGGCTCTGATGATATGTAGTAAAGTCAAACTTGATTCTGAATTGGAGAACATTCGGTCAATCTTTCAGTCAAATGGTTATCCTGATCATATCATTAAAATGACCATAGATCGTAAACTCAAAGATTTCAGAAAAGTTAAACCGTTCGGACCTAGAAAATGTCCTGTTTATTTGCATCTTCCTTGGATTGGGAAAGTGTCCAACAGGTTTGAAAAACAAATTAAATCGTCAGTGAGCCATTGTTTTTCACAAGTAGAACCTCAGATAATCTTCACGACGAAATCTCTGATGCCTGCAACACAAAAGGATGTGCTACCTGCGACAAATCAAAGCAATATAATATATGAATACACGTGCCGATGTGACAGTCGGTATGTAGGTCGCACGTCTCAGCGCTTGCAGCAAAGAATTCGCCAGCATGTCCCACGGCAAATTAGAATAAATAATGTTTCTCCAACTCCTTCATCGCAGTCTGTTGACACACTGCGTGATTATGATCAAGTTACTGCTTGTAATTCGGCTATTGGACAGCATCTCTTATCCCATCCAGATTGTGCTGATCATTACAACGACAGTCAATTTTCTATACTTGCTCGTGGCCGTTCTCTTTTTCATTTAAAGGTCCTGGAATCTACGATCATAAAGCTACGAAAGCCGATTCTCTGTCGCCAGAAGGAACGCCTCTACACTCTTGGAATATTTCATTAATGTTATGTGTTGTGTTTTCGGTTATTTATAACCGAATATGTACTCGTAACGTTTGTTTTGTACCGTTACTACCGTATCTAGCCCGTCTACTAGTTGTTTGTTTTTGTTATTATTACGTCATACAGACAAAATAGTTCTTACATTTCGAATTTGATTCACCCCATCACTAACGTTCGCTACTGTTGAGAGTTAGTCGAAAAGCTTTTAGCGAATAAATTAACAATATGAAGTTATTGTTTCGCGTTATTCTGAAGTTCTGTACCACAAATCACTTGTTCAAATACTTTCGCAAAAGGTACAGTGACCAACAATTGGAGATCCTTAATAAGTTGGTCAGAACTCGGGGGAAAATTCGAAATCTGCGGTATCATGTAGCCTTTCTTAAGGCTTGTATAAAGAAAAGAGTTGTACCAAAGTTTCTGAAGACGAGGATAGAGAAATCGCGTGCTCGCATCAACTCCAGGATTGAGAGTGCATTTTTACATGATGAGATCGAGAACAGCATAAAAGAGATGAGTACCGTAACGCAACGTTGTGCCAAGCTTAAGCAGCAGGCAGTGCAGTTTTTATCTTATTTTGACCTGATACGGTTTTGTCGTTATATGGCCAAAATTGATGCACGTAAAGAGGATGAGAAGGTACGGCAGAATGAGCGTAACATCAGCTTGCTTCTCAAGACACGATACGGTACCAAGGCAGTTGCTGGTAGTAAGGTTATTACCAACTTATCGGACTATGAGCTGAGTGGCACAGAAGAGTTGGTACTATCTCTTGGTCTTGATTTTTCTGTGCCACCGACAGAAATCAAGCGTGAGGAAGTCTTTGCTGAATTTGAGGTATTACTTGGACAATTGTCACATCATCACCAGAAATTTGATGATGAAAGCAGAGCAAAGGAACACAGTGAGAAAATTGTGGCCCTTAAAGCCAAACTAAGTAGCTTAGCGCATGGTTTTTGTGGAACTCCAATCGACAGAAGTGATTTCACGATGACGTCCGATTGCTACAGGAGCATCAGATCCCTGAAATCCAATAAGTCAATTCACATAACCAAACCTGATAAAGGATCTGGTGTAGTCATTTTGAATAAGTGTGACTACATTTCTAAAATGGATTTAATTCTCGGCGACAAGTCTAAATTTGAAATCCTTGGCCCTGCGTGTGACAATGACAACACCTCCAAGATAGAAGCTCGTATTCAGCGTCTACTATTGACCCTCAAGAAGGCGGGAAAAATCTCTTCTGCTGAATACGACGATATCAGACCCACTGGCTCCATTCGACCACGTATGTATGGTCTTCCGAAGACCCATAAATCGAATGTACCCTTACGTCCGATACTATCGATGGTTGGATCAGCGTATCACAAAGTCGCGAAGTGGATTGCGAGATATCTTGAGCCGGTGAGTTTGCTCTATGGTGGTAACTGCATTCGTGACTCGTTCACATTTGCTGATACCATTCGTAATGTTGATCTCGATGAGTCCGAAATCTCTATGTGTTCGTTTGATATATCTAGTTTATTCACGAACGTGCCAGTTCAAGAGACTATAGAGATTTGTGCCAATGAACTCTATGGTGGTGTCCTTCCATCTCCTCCATTCTCAAGGTCTTCTTTTGTTAAATTAATGCGATTGATCACTTGTGATGTCGAATTTAGTTTCAATAACACCATATATACACAAATCGACGGTGTTGCAATGGGATCGCCGCTTGGTCCCATTCTGGCTAACATTTTTGTGGGGTATTACGAAAAACGGTTATTCGAAGATATTGATCGACCATTAATGTATCAAAGATATGTTGATGACACCTTCGCCATATTTGAAAATGAATCCCAGTGTGATTTGTTTCTGAGCAAATTGAATGGTCTTCACCCATCACTGAAATTCACCATGGAAAAAGAGGTTAATAATTCATTAGCATTCCTTGATGTTTTAGTGGAAAAGACGGGTGCTAATTTTGTTACATCAGTTTACCGTAAGCCTACATTCAGTGGGCAATACATTTCGTGGGATTCTTTCTGTCCAGTAAAACGTAAAGTAAATTTGATAAGAACTCTGGTACACAGGGCTCTGATGATATGTAGTAAAGTCAAACTTGATTCTGAATTGGAGAACATTCGGTCAATCTTTCAGTCAAATGGTTATCCTGATCATATCATTAAAATGACCATAGATCGTAAACTCAAAGATTTCAGAAAAGTTAAACCGTTCGGACCTAGAAAATGTCCTGTTTATTTGCATCTTCCTTGGATTGGGAAAGTGTCCAACAGGTTTGAAAAACAAATTAAATCGTCAGTGAGCCATTGTTTTTCACAAGTAGAACCTCAGATAATCTTCACGACGAAATCTCTGATGCCTGCAACACAAAAGGATGTGCTACCTGCGACAAATCAAAGCAATATAATATATGAATACACGTGCCGATGTGACAGTCGGTATGTAGGTCGCACGTCTCAGCGCTTGCAGCAAAGAATTCGCCAGCATGTCCCACGGCAAATTAGAATAAATAATGTTTCTCCAACTCCTTCATCGCAGTCTGTTGACACACTGCGTGATTATGATCAAGTTACTGCTTGTAATTCGGCTATTGGACAGCATCTCTTATCCCATCCAGATTGTGCTGATCATTACAACGACAGTCAATTTTCTATACTTGCTCGTGGCCGTTCTCTTTTTCATTTAAAGGTCCTGGAATCTACGATCATAAAGCTACGAAAGCCGATTCTCTGTCGCCAGAAGGAACGCCTCTACACTCTTGGAATATTTCATTAATGTTATGTGTTGTGTTTTCGGTTATTTATAACCGAATATGTACTCGTAACGTTTGTTTTGTACCGTTACTACCGTATCTAGCCCGTCTACTAGTTGTTTGTTTTTGTTATTATTACGTCATACAGACAAAATAGTTCTTACATTTCGAATTTGATTCACCCCATCACTAACGTTCGCTACTGATGAGAGTTAGTCGAAAAGCTTTTAGCGAATAAATTAACAATATGAAGTTATTGTTTCGCGTTATTCTGAAGTTCTGTACCACAAATCACTTGGTATATCTTCGTACACTACAATGAAGCAGAATAATTTGCGGTAGATTTATCAAAGGTAAAAATTTTGGCGCAACATGTTGTCACTCGATTTCTTGTTTTTATTATTGTTGCCCTTTTGTGAAAATGGAAGAACACCTAATGTATCAGATTGAGTCCAACTATATTCGCGATTACGAGACAAAGTGTCGTTCAACATATGCGACATTGCGTTTGCGCTCGCAGTAAGACCGTCGAAAATGAAACCTAGGCACGAAATGATTGACGCATGTTGGTCGCAACTTTCGATATCGATATGTCTAAACGCCGAATAGACCAGTCCTCGCTAAATTAGCCCAGCGATATACAACAGGCCCCGCAATATAGTCAAATGACAATATTATTGACTTATGAACTTCAAAAAATTTTCGCGCTTAGCGCGGCTAGTGGCCCGCGCAATACTTCGTCAATCGAATGTGGACCGTTGGCTTAAAAGGTTGGCCAGCCCTGATATAGGCTGTACTACGGGTTAGAGATATGTACGGGTTATGGAATTAAAATATATTAAAGGATCGTTTAAGGCAGTGGTTCTTAACCTTTTTCACCTCGCGGACCGGTAAAATTTCAAAAAAATGTCTGGCGGACCGGTGAATTTTGAAAATTGAAATGAAGCCAGAATGCCACCGTTTTTTGCAATTATGTGGTGCTAGAGAGTGACATTTAGAGGGTTTTGATCGTGATTGATTATCTTCATGATGGCATCCATGTGATTTTATGATGGTAAGTCTGTAGAGTCGAGGTAAAATTGCCTTATCCAGATGAACGTGCTACTGCCGAGAGTCGTTTACAGTATTTCGCACCGAAGGCCGTGGGTTTAACCGACCTCGCCAACTCGAACCAAGCACCTTGTAGTGCTACCTTGCTCATTGCCCACTGCCACCAGACGCATAGGCTATTCAGGCAACTACGAATACAATGCTTCCGCAAGAAAACACCTTGCAGCAAACTATACCGGCCATCCGCAAATCCGGGCCGCAAAAGCACTTCGCTAGCCCGCCCCCAATGACGTTGATCTTCATCATCATCATTGGTTTATTAGCAATTTTATCAGTTCAATACACCACAAAAAATGCGATACAATGAATAGACAGGAAGATGTCGAAGCGACTTGGATTTGTCAATGGAATCGGACACCCACCTTGGCCTAGGCGTAGTAAAGAGGAGGCATGCACACTGAATGAAAGTAAAGAATACAGTATAGAAAAAGAAAGCGACAAGAAATAGGGCGGCATGTCATGGGAAGCGAGATCGATAGGTCAGTCGTGGTCCGGTAATCTTGAGGATGGACTGTATTTATTTAGTAGTAATTGCTTGTATTTCGACTTGAATGTGGACATGCTCGTCGACTGTCGGATGGCCGGCGGGATACTGTTCCACACATCAGGTCCGGCATATTTGATGGAGCGATGATCTTTTCGGTCGATCATATGATATTTGGACGACGTGGACGCGCGTGTGTTGTACTTGTGCGCTTTTGATTCAGAGGTAAAGAAGTCATTGAAATATTCGGGGCAACGACCGCAGTGAAACTGATACATAAACTTGGCGATTTCTAGTTTCCGCATATCTTCTATGTTTAGGACGCCGAATCTCTTCAGCGGCGACTTATTGGATGGGCAGCCAGGCCCCTTTGGGGCCCTAGCTATGATTCGGAGCACTTTATGCTGTAGTTTCTGCAGTGGCTTGAGTGCAGTTTTACTGGCAGCCCCCCAACAGAGGATGCCATAATGTAACTTCGATTGGATTAAGGATTTAAAGAGTATCAGGAGAACTCATGCTGGCATGAAGCGCCCAAGGCTGTAGAACAGGCCGCACTTCGGTGATAATTTAGTTTCTAGGGACTGAATATGACTCTTCCAGGACATGTTCGAGTCCAGTAAAACTCCGAGATATTTGGCATTATCTGTGTTGGAAACGGGCTGACCAGCGATATTAACGGTTAGGTTATTTTTTGAATTGACTGTCAGCAATTGCGATTTCGAGGCGTTTATGCAAAGGTTGTTCTGGGCCGTCCACTCATGGACTTTGGGCATTTGGTCACCAGTCAGGGCATCCAGCTCTGCCGTCTTGTGCCCCACAGGGCGATAATCCCGACTTCCGGGGCTTCGCCCCCAGACCCTACACCTACAGTTAGGTGGATGTTTTCACCTGTACCTACTTGTGAGCACATTCATTCTACTCAGTGTAAGCAGAGAGTTTATCCAGCTTAATCGCGCCAATAGCGAAAATCATTGATACTTCATGACTGAATCGGTTTTCTCGCTGCCGAATTTTTGGCACACCTTTCGGACTATTCGGAGTCCCATGTTAGCCTAAACTTCATTATGGGTTTCGTGGCATGGTAATGGCTGACGCCGAAATGCCTATTTCTATACACCGTGCGTATTTCTCGGAGAAGGGCACCTAATATAAGCAAGACATTCAGTGATACTAAATCGCGCAAAGGGCGAAAAGAAATTGAAAAATGTTGGAAAAAGTTTCAGAAAAATGCACTATGATTTATATTCATCTGGAAAATAATTTTGCGCTCTTTTCAATCGGCCCCTCTCCAATTGGGTTTGGGTGTATAGCGTGCTCTGTCGTGGGCGCGCGTTCTTCTTGGTCCGCGGCTCGGTATGTCAAAGTAGACAAGTCAACATTGCTCTTTTAATAAAACAACTAAAACATGACGATGCTCGTCCGACGGAGACTAAAAGACGACTGCCTCGCACGGTGACTAAAAGCGACTGCCGAAGACGGTGACTAAAAGCGACTGGGTAGAAAGAGTGCAACACAACAAGACGTAGCAGTAACATAATCAGTCATCAGCGAGGGTAATTATAGGTTAATCATGGAGCGGTACGCTACAGGTGCCCCAGTTACGGTCCTGCATAAAATGAATGAATCGAAAACGGGTGATCGCGCAGACTGCGCTGTTTAGCGGCGAGTCAGCTCGTATCTGCTCTGTACTTCTCGCTCACATGTCGTCAAATGACATATCTTGAACTTTAAGTCAAATTGAACATGTTTCCAGTCCTAGTGTTACCTCATGAAGTTCTGAATTATTTTAAAATTTGATGTTTTATTTATTTTATCAATGGACGAGCCTTCAATATTGCATCTTGAAATTAAGGTATAAAATTGTAATATACCTGGCGGACCGGCCGGAATGTCGTCGCGGACCGGCACCGGTCCGCGGACCGGCGGTTGAGAACCACTGGTTTAAGGAACAGGCGTTTTCGAACAGAGCCCCATCATGTGTGATCGTGAATAGGCTAATACACATGTTCCAAAAACGTAATGTGCGCCTTTAGCCTACTTTGCGATCGGGGCCCACTAACATGTTGACTGAGTAATAATCAGCTGAGGTCTGCTGAGTCGCTAGCAAGCATCCAATAGTATTTCATTAGGGTATCGTTAAACTGTATTTTTCCGCTCCACAGATGAGTATTAAATCGAGGTGGCTATTAGATTTCAATAAAGAATATTAAAATTGTTAAAAAGCAACAATTCAAGTAATAGTTATCGTCAAAACGATATAAGGAGTGTGAAGTCTAAAATTAGGACATCCAAAGTGGGATCATCAAGAGATAACAGTCAGCACTGGAGAAAATGTCCCGAGCCAACAACAAATATCACTATATAGTGAAGCAAACAAAATAGTTCCATTCCATTGGTAGTAAATACGATACCATGTGTATCAGTAAAGAGAACAACACGATTATTTACCAAGTGCTTCACAATAAACTTAATTGGCTCGGTGTTATTGACTTGCTAATATTTGCGAAAGGAAAGATACCGGGTGAGTGATATCGTCTCATGATACCTAGCCTACGCCCGATAGCCTGCGTAGGCCTCCTGTTATATATTACAGAACATATTTGCTGCGACAATATTGGTGCAGTACGAGTACACTGCTTCTCACAACTTCGGATATATCAGAACGCAATGAAGTAGGAACATGTCATTGATTTTCAGGACTGATTTGTTACATCCGTCGATGAACCTGTTGGCCATATTACGCCGTAATTACAGTTATACTGTCAAGGAGCAGTGTTTACCTTTACAAAAGGCAGTTAAACTGCTGCATGTCCTTGCTATAACAGTAAATTTACAGTCATTTTAAACTGTGCACTTTCCCGACAAACGCGTCAAGTCTTTTCAACTTTTAACTGCAAGATCATGCAGGATATCTGGTAGTATACAATAAAGGTTTGTCTATAGATAACTAACTTAGGTAGGATATTTATAGGTTGTCATTTCATTCGTGGCAATGACAATCCTCAATGCACGATTTTCTTTTTTTCCAAGTAGAAACATCAAGTTCAAGGCACAGGCTCCCGGCACCAGTACCAGTTCGTCGTCAGTGACTTTAGTCAGCTTTGTCGTTGTTAATATGACATTACATCGATCATTTTATGCGACGTCAATATTCGTTTTTATGATTCTCCAGCTGCGGACTTTTAGCAGGAGCCACTTTTCGTTTTAGGCATTTGTAAGCCTTTACTTAGTGCCACATGATATTTACGAACCACTGCGCGGGCCACCTAAATACAGGGTTACCATATTTTGGAAATGTGAAGAGAGGACACTTTTTCAAACTTTTCCGACTTACAATTCTGGAGCAAAATCCGGTAAAAATGATAAATTTTCCCCGATTTTGTGGTTGGTTGACTAAAAAATAAGGTCACCACTTAGTCTCGACTCTCCCCAAAACAAGCTTTTTTACCATGCTCTTCCGTTGGTTGACCAAAAAAAAAGGTAAACTTTCCGGCTCAGCTCCCGAAATAGCCACCGGAGCGTTACTTCAGTGCTGATTTACAGTATCTCACTCGAATTTTACCCTATATTTAAACAAAATTCTCAAAAAAGACCACATTTGCGCGTCCTCCGAGGACACTTCCAAAAAAGTCAAAAATACCGCTGTATACCGCTGGGCTCATTTGTCAAGGACGGGATTATTCGGGGCCTGGACATATCAATATCGAAGATTTCGGCGAACATGCGTCTCATTTTGTGCCAACGTTTCATCGCTGACGATCCTTCTGCGAGTGTAGACGCGAAGTCGCATGTTGTACGACACGTTCTCTCCTAATTGCTAATTATAGCTAGACTCAATACTGTAAATAGAGCGTATTTCAAATTTTCAGGAGGGGTTACCAATGTATTAAAAGCAAGTATAATCGAGTGATAATAAATCGCGCGAAGGGCTAAGAAAAATATCAAGTCAAATAAATCTGCCGCGAAATATTCTACTTCATGGTCATATACGAAGATCTACGAAAAATGCGGCTGGCCCCTGGCTACGCCAATGCGTCGGAACTGATATTTTAGTCATCGGCATCACGCATTTCGCGGTCAGGCTGATGAAATATTTGGTTGGCCTTGCAAGTTTACAATAAATGATCTGGGAGAAGTATTTTTTGATATTAGAAGTAATTTCGATAATTACCTCGCGGGCCACTCAAAGCTTTCTCGCGGGCCACGGGTCGGCCGCTCCTGATTTACTGGGTCTTAACCTGCGATCCATGGAGCACTAAGGTTTCGCGGGCCAGTCTCAGTGGTTCCCTGGAGGCAGACACTCAGCTAATACACATGATTGGTGACGATACGTTGGTCTTGACCATGATTAGTTGCAGATCCTATCAGGAGTCGACTGTTGTGGTGATACGTCGTGTCCAGTAGCATACTCAGAGGGGCAGGGTTGTAACCAAGTCACAAAGGCTGCGAGTCACAAGTCAATCTCACTTTTATAGTTTTGACTCGAGTCAAGTCGAGTCATTTTGAATTCATCTCCGAGTCAAGTCCGAGTCCAAGTCATCGAGACGAGGGTCGAGTCCGAGTCATAGTATTATGACTCGAGTCCGAGTCCAAGTCTTTATGTTGACTGCACAGTGCACAGTTTCCAGTCAAAATTTTGTTAAATCCAATTTTTATAACTCTGTTTGGTAATATCGAATGGCTTGCATCGAAAATATACTAATTTTCCTCACTTTTGACAGTTTCTGGTTGCATTTTCAAGTACCAGTACCAATAGACAATGAAATGTCGGTCTTGGCCGCCTCAGTCTCAAGTCATATGACTTGGTTCGAGTCATGCGCAATGACTCGAGTCAATCAATCAATCAATCAATCAGGTTTTTTAATATTTTCATCGTTTCAAAACATCACAAGACTGCGATACAATGAAAAGATAGGAAGGTGTCGAAACAACTTGGAGTAGCCATTAAGATCAGACACCCGCCTTAGCCTAGGCGAAGTAAATAAGAGGCATGCACACTGAATGAAAGCATTGCAGAGAATATAAGACGCAAGCGACAAAATGGGGTGGCATGTGGCGGAGGGCGAGGTCGATGTTAGGTCGTGGTCCGGTAATTCTGAAGACTGGCTAGTATTGATTTAGAAGAAATTGCTTGTATTTCGACTTGAATGCGGACATGCTCGACGACTGTCGGATAGCCGGCGAGATGCTGTTCCACAATTGGGGTCCGGCATACTTGATAGAGCAATGCGTTTTCCAAGTCGAGACAATGCACAGATTGACTCGAGTCAAGTCGAGTCACCAGAAAATCGTGACTCGAGTCTGACTCGAGTCGAGTCATGACTCGATGAGTCATTACAACCCTGCAGAGGAGGTTGGGGTTCAAAATCGGTACCCAGTCCTTCCGAAATGCCAATTCAATCTCTGCTATTCATAAGGTGATTTGCATCACGCTGTTACGTGTTCGACCGAACAATACGATGACACTTTACAAGGTGAAGTTTCGCATTTCTGAACTTGGGAACAGGAAAAGTCAGAATGATTTGCATCAAGTATTCGGTATTAATAATGTTTTGGTTTTGTATGAAAATTATATATATTGGTATTTTATTTCTTTTGACACTCTGTTAATGTACACTGTACAGTTCATTTCGTGCACCGGTAATCTATAGATTTGTAGTTAGATGTGCAGTTGGATGCGTATTTTGGTACATTTTTGTGACCCAGCGAAGGCCTGCATATTAGCGTAAGTGTTCCCCACGTTACCGAGGCTTGTAAAAACCACCCTTATAGATAAACGTACCACACATAGGTAGGAATTCTGTAGTCGACCTCGAGCTCGCAGCCCATTGCTCGCGGTCACCACGTATTTCTTCAGCTTGATCTGAGAAACGGACCAAATTGACGAAAGTTGAAGCGAAGCGGCCGTGTGCGAATTCGGCTTGAGTCATTCATTGACTGTCAATGGTGCGTTGTTGACACGCAGATTATCCCATGAGACGCAACTTTAATGTTTACTGAGCAGTATAGTATACATTTCGTATATATATAGTAGTAGCAGTTTTTTGGTGATCGCGCACTGATGTGACTCTAAAATTTATGTGGTTATTACCAGCTGGTATAGATCGGTTTCAAGGTTGCTCTGGTTATTTATGTAAGTTTCTGGGAACGCTGGTCACATTCTAAATATTGTGGAAGCATAATTCGATGTAAGCAACTTCTAGTGAAATGTTGCACGGAGGCTATAGGCTGTGCCGAGCTCATATGTGCAGATGAGAAATATCGTTTTATCAGCGTGTAGGATACATTTTTTAACTGCAAAAGGTCACTTCAGTTCTTGAGAAAGAATACTGTTAACCAACAACGATTCGACTGATTGTTGACTATTTGTGCTTTTGGTGTTATAGGCAGGGAAGTCTAGAAAATTTTCGGCATTTGTAAATGAGATCAGAATTAGAATTAAAGCTACACAGGGTTTTCCAAATAAGATTAGAATTGTCATCACTGAATTCGCAATACCTTGAAATTTTAATCGAATTCAGTCTGTATCAAACCAGCGTTCATTCTCAAAAGCACTAGAATGGCAAATGTCTGTAAGCAAGCTTGGCTCGTTTCGCGCTATACAGCTCTACTGTAGCATTTTCATGTAAAGTAGAAATTGGATCATGATTAAAATTACAGTGAAGCAACATTTCACAAATTATATGAAAATTAGATTTCCGGCATTTAGCTCTCATTGTACAACTGGAATTATTTAGTTGTCCAAGTCTGCCTCTGACTGGCTCGATATTTGTGCTAGTATCCTAAATTCTAGTTATTTGAAATTTCGAATATAGCCTAGGCTTACCATATTTTTGAAATCTAAAAAGAGGACACTTTTTCAGAAATTTGAGACTTGCAAAACCGGAGAAGAATTCTCAGAAACCGGTGAATTTTTCCCACTTTGTGATCGGTTGACTAAAAAAAGGTCATCTTTCCGCTCAGAGCTCAAAATACCGTTTTTCTCTCCACATTGCTAGGTGGATGACTAAAAAAAAGGTCAACTTTTCGCTCAGAGCTAAAATCACCGTTTTTCACTCCGAAATATCCGCTGGAGCGTCACTTCTGTGCTAATTTACGGCATATCACTCGCAATTTGCTGTAAATCTGACCTAAATTTTCAAAAAAGAGGACAAAGTCTCAAAAAAAGGCGTCCTCCGAGGACAATTTCAAAAAAGTAAAAAAAGAGGACAAATCCCCTTAAAAGAGGACGCATGGTAACCCTAATATAGCCCCTGATGAACTCAACCATTTGTGCCTTCGGCTATTGCACACAAATAATATTTATTGAATTAAGAAATGCATACTGGAGGTAATGAGAATATAATACCAGTCAGAGTCATTATGATAGCAGTTATTGGGCCGTCTAATCTGTTTTTATCTGTGATATCGCTGCTGATGGCATTATAACCATATTGTAAACGTAAGTAGACATCACAATCCAGTACATCAGTGGTTCCCAACCTGTGGTACGCGTACCACTAATGGTACGCGAAGGTCTTCCAGATGGTACGCGAGTAGATTCTGTTTTTTTTTCTGCCGAAGGGAGTTATTAGTTCACGTGGGGTTGATTTTGAATTTTTTGAAGTTTATTGACTAGTGGTGAAAAAACGATCCCTTGCATCCCATCGGCCGTGGCTGATAATGCCTAGTTTAATGGAATTTGTTATTACTAGGGCGATTGTTTTGACATGCCGAAATGAGTCAAAATTTTATCGAAATTGAATACACTCATTAGGTGTAACAAAAATTATAAAGCATGAAAGCACGTACCAATGAATAGCAACACTAACAAGAAAAAAAAATTTATGTCCAACTTGGCATTGGCTTTGAGCTACATACATAAGTTGATCACAATGGAGAATCGTTTTTTGGGCAAATAGTTATCTAGTTGGGATACTTTGCCTCCGGAACTTGATCCAAAATTCAAGTAAGTCTTCACTTTTAAATAACTGCTTATGCTTGAGCTCGATATCTGACTGCATGTCCAGCAACTCAAGTTGAAAATTACTACGGGCGGTGGTCCCATTATATGCAACATGATTTGAAAACATTTACATCATGGGCAAGAAAGCATTCATTCCGTCAATGCGGCGGTTGAACTCATCAATAAAGATTCTGATAAGCCTGTTGTATGCATCAAATGATCCTTTAAGTTTGATGGTCACATACCGTTGGAAAATGTGTTGTAACACCACCTGCACTTAAGTCTGGTGGTGAGCTGACTTAAAATTGAGAGCCAATACGAACGCATTTGAGGGTGAGTATTTTGGCATGAGAACGAAATCGTTGCTGAGTAGAGAATCGCTTCTCGACAGCAGAGGAATTGGTTCTCCCTTAATTATAAACTCCAGACTCCAAGCCAAGCAAGGGTAATTTTTTAACATGAATTTAACTTTTTTGTTATAAATTTATTTTTTAATATGTTTGTGGGATTTTCAAACGTCAATGGGATCCGCGGTTGGGAATCACTGCTTTAGAGTATAGTCTGTTCCACTGGGTTCTACTAGTCTCTTGTATAATTACTCAATCATAGCGATAACTTTGCCTTGATCCTTACAATTACGCTTCCAGAATGCAAGCAATATCGTACGTATTTGCACCGTGTTCTGGCGGCGAATCGGCATTACATGGTTGTTGCGTCCTGCAATTTTACAGATTCGTAATTTCAGGGCATATTCAAGGTACAGAACTTCAATATACAATTGCATAGTACATTCATGTTGAATTAAACCCGATTAGTTTAGGCTCTAGGTTCAAATCATACTGCGGTATATTAATAAATTTCAGGGCAAGAGATATCAGATGTTTAATGACTGTGATTCGATGACAGCATACTCGTCAATCGATGATGCTATTTTACACTTTAAAACCATCTTACGCTGTGTAATTGTGAGTTCGACGGTATCGATGGTATTGATTGCTAATTCAACCCGTTATACGGTGTTGCTTAATCCGTAACCACTGTCTTTGGACGACAGTTGCGCGGGACTTTATCTTTGCTGGTGGCCAACTGCATACAGGGTGTGAGCGACTAATCAGAGTTGGACTAGAACATTTTCAGCTTTTCCAAATTACATTATAATTATATAATTCTTTGAACCGATAGCAGGCGATATAGAAAATATTGAGATCTTGGTTGCTTTCACACCTTATTTAGCGTCCACTTGCAACGTAATAATTTTATTTATCACACGAGCTTTCGGAGCTCCGCTCCTTCGTCAGGTGTTAAAGTGAAACTTTGAGCTCCGAAACCTCGTGTGATAAATAAAATTATTACGTTGCAAGTGGACGCTAAATAAGGTGCGAAAGCAACCCCGATATTAATATAATAATTATAGCTACACAGTTTTCTCAAATTTGACTAGAATTAGAATTATAGCTAAACAGTTTTTTTCGAATTAGCTTAGAGTCAGTGAATTCGCGACAATTTGTAAATTAAATCACGTTCAGTTTGTATCAAATACGAGCCATTGTCATAAGCGTGAGAATGACAAATGTCTGCACAGCAAGATGCTCGTTTCGCACTATACTGTTCTCTAGCATTTCGTGGAAAACCGTAAATTAAATTAAAATGAGATTTGAATTAAGAGTAAAGAAACATTTCACAAATTATAGTAGATTACCGATTGGTCGCTCTAGTTGGTCTAATTTAGACAACTGCGACTGATACTTGTTTGTAAGCATGAGTTCGAGTGACAAAGCGTACTTAGCGCGTGAATATAGGCCCTAATCACCGACGTTTCGCATCGGTGAGACGATGACGTAATGGCAGGCAGTTCATTTGTGTACGATGTGTAACGATCATGTCGTTGCATTTTCGCCTTAAACCTCCAAACGGCTACAAATCAAAATAAGTCTTATCCAAATTAAACGTGTTGATGAGTTGCTTACTATACGCCAGGTAGGACGATTCAGAATATTCGTACTTCGACATAGCTGCTATGGAGCGAACTTGACTCGCAACAAATTGTATTGCTATCATTTTCGAAACATCAGTCAAAATCAAAACAAAATGTGTAATCCTACTTAATCTACCAGCTCATTATCTATAATAATAATAATAATTAATGAGTGTAAAATTGACGATATGAGCGGAAAAAGGTACATCGTCTACTCATGCGCCAAAGGTTAGCAAAGAAGAATGTTTCAGATAGCTTTGTTTGAATGGTGTCCGAAACAGCTATACCTTTACGGATCTAATAAACGTTTCGTCAACGATTTACTGCAGCGTATATAGAATAGCGCTATATATAACCCAATCTAATTCTGCGGCCTACATTCCGCGCATGGCAGAAGCATTGCAAGATCAAAAGAACTGAAGAAGCATCTAGAGCTGTTCGAGATACCGGCTGATGTAAGGGCATATGCGTGTAGTCTTAAGTATCTCTCGTCCGTTCGCTATCTATCTAACTAACTTCGAAAATGATATTATGCTCACTACGTCATTGACGTTTACGGATAGCGGAGATGGGCGTGCCAGCGCAAGTCGATTCGTGCATTTTATTAGCTGCGGATGTCAGTTAAAGGATGCCGATTTAGTTAATAGTTGTAAGTCAGCCCGAGTCACGAGTGGATGTTAAATAATAAGTATGCGAGTCAAGTATGCATTGAGTTTTAGAACCTTATGTCGAAACACTGAAGCAAAATCTACTAAGATCTGTATTCAGCCGGATATTGGTAGTCTGCATCTACTACGTTTATTTTGACATTGTAGCATTCTGAATATGTTTCGACAGATAGAGCAACGTTTGTGAATTTTCCTTAACGTTACATATACCAGAAGCATGATTTTTCCAATGCCCTATGATAAGCAGTCTGGTTATAGTACCCATGCTGATTAGATTTTCATCGATCTTGAACAGAAACTATTAAATCTATCGCAGAGAAACCATGACATTTTTTGATCGCAGCAATCGTCACCGAAACAATATTGTTTTTGCGTATCTACGTCCTTACGCAGTCCTTTGAAGTGGGTTACTCATCGCGTGCAATGTGAGTCAATAGGGCGAGAATATATGAAGTCATCTCATCGCGCCTGTGCGCTAAGCGCAGACTCTATTCGAGCGAGTCGTATTTACTCGTAAATCGCAGTGCAGTGACAGCGGCATTACAGTGTCAAACAGTCTTCTAAATCAAACATGAATGTGCTGATTTCGCTCTGGTGGCGGGGTCAGGTATGCAGTAATGAGACTGGAGAGTTCAATTGAGGTAATATTGTACTGGTTAATTTTGTCGAGTATTTTAATCAGTGTCAGTGTGTATTCATGCCCCAGTGCCACATAATATCGGTTGGTTTACAATGAACCAGTCTCGATTCTTTTTGAATAGGAATCCAAAGATCAGCCGCCATACATACATAAGCTCCTTTGCGTATTAAACGCGTTAGCAAACTTGAAAACGAACTGAACCGAAGTTTTAATGTGGATCTGGATATTCAAGTATGCTAGAAACCACAAGACGTTAGGAGTAGTATCTATAAACAAAATTTACCGGATATGAACGAATAGAGTGAATATTATACCAGTAAGGTAGCTTTAGTATCCTGGAACAGGAAAGGATGATACATTGATATAGAATACTAGTCATGTAGCCTATGATAACCGACGCAGACTATCCTTATTGGCGCATATATTATATTCTCGCTGTCCGCAGTTAAAGAGAGAGAGCGTAAAACCGTGGAATGAGGAATTTCGTGCTAAAATGACGAAGAACAGATCGTACCGCATAAAGCACGATGGCGTAACATGTAACCATTCTAACGCAGCGTAGTCAGTGTAGGAGCTTGACATCTGAGCAGATAGAGCGGTCGGTAGTAATACTATGCTCAATTTCAGCCATATTATTAGTCACTGTCCCTAACGGCGGTTATAAATCTATCTCAAAAGCACGATTTTAGCATATTGACGAGTGTTATTCGGTGTTACATTAGAAACCAGCAACGCGATATCATCTCAAAGCGCCGCAAGACTTCGATAAAATAAAAAGATAGGAAGTTGTCGAAACGACATGGAGTAGTCTTTGAAATCATACACCCACCTGGGCGGCTGGGCCAAGGCGACGTAAAGAAGAGGCATGTATTGTAGACACTGAACAGTAGGTGGGAATAAATAAGGGATAACATAAATCGACTAGTGATGAAAACGAATGACGCATGTGTCGATATTTACAACTATTCATCTTGATTTTGCGTGGAATGCTTGTAGAGATTTGATTTCCTATTTCTGTAACGTTGATCCAACTCCATTTTTTTGCAACAGTTCTTCCTCGTTCATTAGTATCCTAGTTCAACCCGAAATAGCAATATGACCTGGAAGCAAGGACTGTGCGGCTGTTTCGGAAACTGCAGCTTGAGCATGATTGCATGCTGCGTGGCGCCTCTGTCGATCGGCAAAAACGCAGAAGCGGTCGGTGAGGCACACCCTGTGTTGTGGGCGATTTCAGTTGCGGGCGCGCCTTGCATTGCCGGAGCATTATTGCGTGGACTAATCCGGAAAAAGAAGGTAATTACCTTTCGAAGGGCTGCATGTTTCACGATTTTCAATGGAATCTCAGGAATGTGCACCAACGAAAAGCATACGTCGTGGTATGCAATGGCGGAAGTCCTTAAGGCGTATACACAGTTCTCGATGTCAAATGATGCGCATAAGATCAAAAACGAGTGCAGTAGACGACGCCATAAGGATGATGAAATCGATCACTGACGATTTGTCACTTATGATTACGCTAATTATGTCAATCGGCAGTGTTGGCCGTGCTACCGGTACTATGTTTGTGGCCAATCTATAGGAGATGCAATATATATCCTTGGGGATTCGAATGGACTAAGACAAAGCATGTTACCTTCATGATGTCGAATGTGGGTCAGATGCACGGTTGTAAAAACCCATTGTGCGTGTCGCCCGAGTCGCACCCATTCCTGTGTGATTAGCAAAGCGCGGGAGAGTTGAGTTGTCGTTTCATACAGCCGCAGCAGACCGTGGCGGTAAACAATGAAGCCGCGAATCTGTCGGAATGCAGAGCGAGTCGCGCTCACAGCGATTTCGCAAAAATCTAATTTGCTGCTACGCTCTTATTGAGAAATACTCATAAATTGTAGACCGGTTCGTCTGGCGGAGGCTTTGGCTTCGCCCTGAATACAGCTATATATAGACCTACCATATTTTCAGAACCCCGAAATAGGACATTTTTGTAAGCAAGTAAAATGAAAGTAGAACTGTTAGTTTGAGTCAGGGTTGTAACCAAGTCACAAGGCTCCGAGTCACAAGTCAATCTCACTTTTATATTTTTGACTCGAGTCAAGTCGAGTCATTTTCAATTTCCACCGAGTCAAGTCCGAGTCCAAGTCAGCGAACAGAGGATCGAGTCCGAGTTATGGTATTATGACTCTAGTCCGAGTCCAAGTTATTGTGTTGACTGCTCAGTTTCTAGTTAAAGTCTTCCTAAACCCACTTTTTTTAACTCTGTTTGGTGATATTGAATGGTTCGCATTTATAATATATCAATTTTCCTCACTTTTAGCAGTTTCTGGTCGCATTTTCAAGCACCAGTACCAACAAACGAAATCCCAGTAGTGTGTTGGCTTCGAAATTACAATGAAATGTCGGACTTGGCCGTCTGAATCTCGAGTCAATGACTTGCTTCGAGTCATGCGCAATGACTCGAGTCCAAGTCGAGTCAATACACAGATTGACTCGAGTCGAGTCGAGTCATTTCCGTATTTTGAGAAAATGACTCGAGTCGAGTCGAGTCATCCGAAAATCGTGACTCGAGTCTGATTCGAGTCGAGTCATGACTCGAGTCATTACAACCCTGGTTTGAGTTTGATGAAGTTTTACATTTCCTTGGTAGTTACAGGCAGCAGTTTCCAAAACAACAAACCGAATTCATTTTTCATATTCAGCCCATGTATTTGTATAACGTAATCTGCGGTTCCCTTAACTTTTGCCATTAAGGAATGATCAATCTAATCTGGAAAAGCGGAGCTATTTTTATAATTGATCGCAATTCTACTTGAAAAAAGTGTCTGCATTGTCTGAAATGCCCAATCCAACTTGTGGCGTAAACTTTTCAACTCGCACGCAGTGTAAATATGGAATGTTGTCGAATATCGTAGCACACAATGCCAACATCTCACGCGATAAACCAACCGGTACGGAATTACGCAATGAATCATTTCTCACAAAGTATCGCCTGGGTTTGCCGGTTCTGCGCATAATCATGCATATAGTCGACACCGTAACTGCGCTGGTGGAAAATTCTTCTCAAAAGGTTAAACCGATGATGGCATTGTAATTGCGCACGCTTCACGTGCTGACAATGAAGCATTCCACACTGACGACCGCTCGGTTTTAATGCCAGTGGCGATCGTGGAATTTGTTGGGTTGTGAACGGAGTGGAATTGTTTGAATTGTAAATGCTGTTAACCTACCAAATTTGACAATAAAAGTGTTATGGCGCGATAAATCCGATATTTTCTGCTGAAGAAGTGATTTCGGAAAACATATTCGAGTTGGATGCCACTCAGGACACTCTAACACGTATAATGGGTGGTCGCCAATATCCGCTGAGCTATCACATCGCCACCAAGTGACGAGATAGCGTAGTGGTATAATCCACATATACAACACCCATGGGTCGTGGGTTTGAGTCCGAGTCCGACCGAGGTCGACTCCAGAATACCTACCTAAGTGCTGGAGGTCTATCTGGGCTCCTCTCGCCACCTCATCCGCGTAAGCGGTGTCTTACAAAAGCCAAGAAGTGGGCCGTGCTACAAGTCGGCAGTTACAGAATAAAAAAAAACGAATATCGGCCTGCATTAATATCAGTAGTAAATAAGTAGGCCCTAGGTCAGTGGTTCTCAACCAGGGGTCCGCGAAACTTATAAATTCGCAAAATTATTGATAACCTAATTTATTTGTATTTTTTAATTAGGGAAAGCACGGGACAGTTTCGCTTCATAATTGCTAAAACTTCATGACTTACATCATTAGAATGGTCGTCTGACGTAAAATAATCTTAGTGTGCAAACTAAAAACTCATTTTAATTGCCAAATTGTCAACGACCTACTGATACAAACATATTGCTGTTTGGAGACGTTTTGTTGGGGTCGTTTAAAATATAAATTTCTGAATTTTATTCCTAATCTGTCCCAATGAAGGGATTGAAACCGCGCCTCGAAATCCAATTTCTCCTGTGATGTGCACATCTACTATTCCGGAATAACTTCAAGATGAGATACTAGATAAAAATGATTAGGCTTGACGTTATATTTTATTTCAAAGCTATGTTCTCAGTTTTGATGCCATATATGTTGCGATAACACCAAAGGGTGTCGTCGGAAGCGTTACGCGTTAATATTACATTCGCCAGCACCTATCCTTGTGGAGATATTTTCGTTTATCCAAATCCGTTCTGAAGCCAGCCTTACATCTTGAAATCCGAATCATAATTTTAATATCAAAGCATTTAATATGCTCATGTTTGTTCGTGGTGTTTTTTTCAACTACAATGGTCATTTAAACCAGGACGATATTATTTATTACGACTCCTTATCTGCCGACTTGTAGCACGTCCAACTTGTAGTCTTTATAATACATCTCCGAGAGAACTGTGTCATATATGGACGTATTAAAACGACCCTTTGATTTCAGGGAATCGACGGAAGCTTCTTTGTGGACGTTCTCCTTTGGATGTGCTGTTCTCCGTGCGCCCTGTGCCAGGAAACCATCGAAACCGGCACCATGGATTACTTACAACAGCCCGAACTCCAGACGATTGAGAGAGATGTCCACCAGACAACAGGATAAGCAAACATTTCCGACTGTAACACCCCGAACACTCTCGCTCAGTAACATCAACCAATTCCGGTCAACGAGTATTTGCTTGATTACTTTTTCAATTACCTTTTCGCGGACTACTATAATAGTGGACTAGTGGCGTTGAACTTAAAAAATTGCCTGCGCTGTAGTGCTCTTTACCTTGTGACGAGAACGACAAAGCCATTTGAGATATCTTAAATTACTGGTCGTTATCGGGCGTCGCAATGCTGGGAGGCGTGGATGTTCACTGCACTGATTTCATGTCTGTACTATATTGATCAAGAATAAACGTATTTTTAACACCGCCTCATCAGTGTGCCGGTGTGCTGTGCCCGCTGTTGCTGTTAGTTAGCTGGTTACTGCATCTGCATATGTATTTCCCTGGAGACACGACGAAAAATCTCGAGGTATTAGTAGGGCAAGTTTTTGTTGCAGTTAAATCCGTGGAAAGTTGCATTTATTTTTGACAAAAGTTGCAGCAAAAAGTTGCATTTTTTTCACAAAAGTTGCCCTAAAAGACCACATTTTGCTCGATTGACTGCAAAAAGGTCAACTTTCCGGCTCAGCTCCCGAAATACCCGTAAGAGCGTTACTTCAGTGCTGCTAGACGGTATTTCAGTCGAATTTGGTCGTGTATTTCTCCAAAATCGAAAAAGTTGCAAAAACGTGCCCTAGTTATTAGTCATTCTTGCGGGTTCACATGCAGGACATGAGCTGTCCGGTAAAATGATGACAGACTTGGAAGGTGGATTGGAATTGGAAAGTGATGCTGGAAGTGACGCTGGAAACGGCGGAAGGCTTTTCAACTCGAAATAGCAAACTAGAGCCCTCCAACCAGACTTGTGCAAACTACCAATCTGGTTAGTTGACAGTCAACTAACTATTGATTTTTTGAGTAGTTCTAGTTCTGGGCTGCGTATTTCGGAAAGTGAACATGTGGCAGCCCACCCATAAGGGGTGTATTTCTTATAATTGTTTATTGTTATTGTGGTAGTGACTAGTGTTGTTGTTGCTGGGGCCACCAAGTGTCAGGTTCCGACTAGGTAGAATAGACACTTGGTGGACACATGAAAGCATGCTTCCATAGTGTGGACAGTGGACCAGTGATGACCGGACTGTGATATTTGTCGGTCCGAGTCCGATCCTGAAAATTTTCAAGTCAGTCCTACTCCATCCTGATCCAAAAATAGTTTCAAAATTTACAGTCCAACTCCATCCTGATCCAAAAATATTTTCAAAATATAAAGTCCCAATCTATAACTGAAAAAACAGAAGAACATGTTACAGAGAATAATTAGGCTCTCTGAAATATAACTTCGGTCTGTGACAAGATGTATAATTCCAATGTTTGCCTACACGAAACTACAGTGGGCCTACATGACACAGCAACTTTCATTTCACATTTCAGCAACACGAATGTAAATAACTAGACTAGCAAAATGGCTATCAATACCTTAATCACCACATCACGAGCAATGAGCATGTACTGTACATGTTTTTTTTATAAATTTGACTGGCTAGTTGATAAAATTGTTAGGTCGGTTTTAACAAACGCTGCACATCAAATTCGATTCGATTCCAGCCTGTAGGAGCGAAGTTATTGTATACACATGTTTTTCAAATTATACTGGCTGCCCGTTCCTATCAAGTTTTGTGAGAAAATGGTGCATTACAACTTTGACTCAATTCCAACCAACATCTACTGTGGGAAATTCTTTCATCAATAATTATGGAGCTGCAACACTACTCTGAAGAGCTTCTTGAAGGTACAGAACTGGAATATACAATAGACTAGTATATTAATATTGAAATGAACCCGAATATTTTCGGCTGACACTCGTCAGGGGTAATCGTCAGCAACTAGTAGAGAATTGGAAAGATCATTGTATATCAATCAATCGTATCACAAAATATGACAGCCGAAAATATGTCATCCGAAAATATCCGGGTTCATTCCAATACGAACATACTATTCAACACTATTTTTCTAACTAAAAATTTTCCACTTCAATGAATTCACCTACACCGGTTGGAATTCAACCAGTAGCATCTTTAGCCAGTAACTTTGAAAAAATAAGTAATTTCTATATCCAACCCTAATGTACCTACTACCTATACAAGACAAATAACTAATATATTCACTTTCAGGGGTCAATACACAACAAACTTGCCATAGTAGTTTGTTCCACATCCATGATCACATAAAATATTCTAGACGAAAGAACCAGCCAAATCACAATATCTTGGTGAGAACATACTACTGCGCCGAACATTACCGATCAACTTGAATCAACGCCAATTGGCAACACTGGGAACAATTCTTCTCTCCATCCGCCCGCACTGAGCTATATATCCTACAAATAAACCCACACTTCTGGTTGCGAAATCAGCGTGCCCGAGTCCGGATTTTGGCATGCTCAAAGTCCAAGTCCAACCTTATTTTTCAAAATCACAATCCGGTCCGATCCTGATCCAACGAAAATAACCCATAATCCTGATCCTGTCCAATCCAAGTCCAATCCAATGCTCATCTCTGCAGTGGACACAGGCAAATGTCACGGCTCAGTGAAATTGGTCAACGTCACACTTGTCATTTGGTCAAAGGCAAGTTGACGGTAATTTTTGACCGACTTGCCGAGCATTTAATTTGATAAAACGGGTATTAATCGTAAAGCTACCGCGGTTCTGATTGCGAAAATACAAATTTTTTTCTGCTCGTGGTCCTGAAACCCCCTAAAATCAGTCTCGAATGCTGCATTGTAACGGAGTTTGGTATTGTGACAGATTGATACCCTTTGACCAAATGGAAAGTGTGACGTAGTCCAATTTCACTGAGCCGTGAGATTTGCTTGGGTCCACACCATATAGCACACTATGATACTTCCTTTTTGTCCAAGCTGGGTGCTGTGAGGAGTGTGAGGACGTATAGAAAAGCTCTCTGAAAACGGTCGTTGAATCTCTTTACATTTACAATATCAGATGGTCTTCCACAAGTATACTCATTATTGTTCTATTTCTAGTTGCGCTTGTCGTCGGTTGGAGTGAAACATGTTACCGATGTTATATTTTGTGATGTTCTTGCAGACGCTGCTAGCTCAGAGTCATCAAGGCGCGTAGCCGGCGGGTGGGTTATGAAGTCGAAACCCTTCCCTTTTCCAACCAGAATCTCCGTATTTTTAAAATGCCGAATATAGCTCCAATATTTCTTGCTTCGGAATTGAATCCAGTTCTAGTTGGGTTTTAGTCAGTTAATTGCGGTAGTTAGTTCTAGTTGCGAGTTTTGACAAAAGAGTAGTTCTAGCTCTAGTTGCGCATTTTCAACATCCAGCAGTGTTTACAAGTCTGCTTCCTACAAAACATTCACACCGGAGATGTATTCAACATATTGGGCTTCACCTAAAGGCCTCATTAACAGCGTGTTTGCAATGGCTAACTTGTATCTCAAACTAGCTCAATTAATGGACCACGTTCGAAATGTCAATGAATCATGCTTATCAGTCCAGGCAAATGCGTACAATTACTTATGTGTACATATATATAAGGTCGCATTACGGACGTAACCGCAACATATCTATAGATAAGAGAATCTTGGGGGTTGTAGATCGCCCTGCGCCCTCTTGCGGTTTATACACTTATAACATATACTATCTCTTTATGGTACAAAGCCCATATCTGTATATCACGTGACTTATCACTTATGTCTTTCTTCTCGTCACTACGTGACTTTTCACTTATAAGCCCGTGTGTTGCAATTATATATAGACCATTCCGCCATATCCTGCTGTATATTCCATCCATTGGATCAATATATGTAACTGAGGCAATACTGTCGTCGGCTCGACGCCTTCTCCTTGAGGCGTCAGGCGTCAAGCGTTCGTCTGCTACTGCACGTTGAGTATACCTACCTAGCCACAACGTGGAACTCATGATTCAACTCTAGCAGGTGACCAACTGACCATGCAACAGCACGCCTGCTGCAAGGTACAGAATTCCAGTATACAATATATTAATATAGTCATATTGAATTCTCTGCTAGTTGCTGACAATTATCGCTGACAAGTGTCAGCCGAAAAGATTCGGTTTCATTTCAATATGAACACATTATTCAAGCAAACAAATAGATATTTGATGCATTCGAGTGAATATGCTCGTACCACTTGGATCCGATTCAAAATGCAATTGTTGCACTCTAAAACATGATTAACAATACGAATATCAGGATTACCAAAATTATAATATATCAGCGAAATATACAGACACAACTCACAAAACGACGGACGAGCGCATGAAATTGAAAGAATAACGAGACAGGCCGTTCCACAAAATCAACTATTATAAGTCTATGAATTATGCTTACCATTGCAGGCGATGCGCATTATGACTTGTGTATAATGTATATGCATATAGATAAGTTCGCATTACGGACACCTCATTAACTAAGATAAAGATATAATTATAATCGATGGAAGTGAGAGAATAAAAAGACAATCCTCTCAAAAATCTAGGTATACAAAGGTATATAATTATAGAACTTATTGGTTGATATTTGATTGAGTAAAGCACCTCTTTGCATATCGACATATGGGTGTGACTGTGAACCAACTGAGTCAGTAAGAATAGGTAAAGAAATAAATACGGAACATAGCAGATACATGTGCAGTTTGTGCACTGTGCAGTGTGCAGGGTTGTGTTGGAGTATAACACTCAAAACACAGCTGTTTTGAACAGGGCTTAAGTTAAGAACACGTTTTCTATTGCTTATTCTTAGTTATGATGGCATGACCAGTTGACCACGTATATATGAAAAACAACGTGTACCGCTCAATTATCATATTTGGTTCATTTGTATGCATGCGCACTAGGGTTGCTCAAAAAATAAAATGTTTTTCCAAATGTTATTGGCTATAGGTTAACACTGTTAGGTTGGGTAAAAAACGCTGCACGCATAATATGGACCGACCCCAATTAGGGTTGCATTTAAAAAAAATTGATATAAAACAAACACGATTAAAACAAGGCCCTTGCTCAAAGCATGTTTTCATTGTTTTTGTGTTTTTAAGCCATAACGTCACGATCATTCACTTGTAACGTCATAGTCGATTGACATTGGCAATTAAAAATATAGGGTAACTATAACTCCTTTGACGAAATAGCTGTACTATTGCTGTTGAACCGACTATTTTGAGGGTTCAACCATCCCATATCGATATACGAGCGCTATGTCGGGTGGTAATTGTCCGTAGACTCATACAACGTGTATGTTGGAAAGTATTTACACAATAAAGGCGTAATTTTACAGCTTGAATTTTTTTTAAAAGGCCTTTGTTTAAAACACCGTTTGTTTTAAACAAAGTGTTTTAAAACACCGTTTGTTTTGAATGAAACCCTAGCTATACATGGTCTTTCGAAAAAAGCGGTTATGTTATATTTACACGGGTTTGTAAAAAAGCAATTGATGTTTTTGCCTCATTAATGCCGTTGAATAAAACATGGTTCAAAACAAATTTTAAGTATGTGTGTTTTGAAGGACCATTTGTTTAAAACACAGCCCTAAATGTGGCTGATGCGTACATAAATTTCTGTATTGCCACTATCAAAACCACCGTACATCAATCTGTGCGAAACAGCAGCTACTCCAACGGAATATTGACTGGGCATGTTTTCGTTTCACAGTTGCGCATAAAGTTTAGTAACTCATTCGATGGTTTTCCGATGTCTACAGTCACACTGGTGTAAAGCAACAAGAGTTCTTTGGAAATGACCTGGTACCTGAAATGAAATGGCATATGGTTGGTTTATAAATGGAGAAGAGTCCAATCATTATAGGCGTTACTTGACGCTGTTGTAACCGTCCTTAGTCCGTCTCTTGTGGGCATTTCGTAACGCGTAAAATCTTGCTGGGTTTGGAGGGTTGCCAACGTCTCGTTTGTGCTTTATCATGCTGTAAGAGCACTTGCGTCCGTATGGATTCACAACGGAGTAATCTGTTAAAAAATTGCACCGCTGAAAATTGGGCATGAAGACCAGTGCTTTAAAACGACTGCAATAACATCAATATTGTGTCTTGGTTCATTTTATTACGCAGCCTGGATGATCGATCTCGAGCAAACAAACAGTCGAGGCAAAATCATTTATCTCAGTAGTTCTGTGCATCAGGGCTCTTCAAAAATGACTTTTTTCTCAAATCGTACTGACTACTTGATAAAATTGTTAGGTTACCCAATTTAAGCCTACACACCGAATTTGGTTCAATTCCAACCAGTAGCCGCATTGCTACGGGAGAAGAAAGTTTCTATTTATTATATAAAAATAAATACCAAAAAAATTAGAAAATCTTCTGTTCACCCCATGAAAGTGTTAGGTTGTCTATAGAAACGATGTTCACCAAATTTGGTTCAATTCCAAACAGTGAAAGCGGAGTTATTGCCGTCGAAAAATTTGGATTTGAATAGAATAGTATAGTATTTAAGGTGGGTACCACTATAATAAATAATTAAAGAATTGGTCACCGTAAATACTATTTTATTCAAATCCAAATTTTTCGACGGCAATAACTCCGCTGCCACTGGTTGAAATTGAACCAAATTTGGTGAACATCGTTTCTATAGACAACCTAACACTTTCATGGGGTGAACAGAAAATTTTTGAAATTTTTTGTTATTTATTTTTATATAATAAATAGAAACTTTCTTCTCCTGTAGCAATGCGGCTACTGGTTGGAATTGAACCAAATTTGGTGTGTAGGCTTAAATTAAGTACCTAACAATTTTATCAAGTAGCCAGTACGATTTGAGAAAAAAGTCATTTTTGAAGGGCCCTATTCTACACCTTGACACCAGCGCCACCAGGCTGCGATTTGGATTTCGAAAGAGAGAGTCCGACCGAAATACATAAAGAGAGAGAGAGAGAGAGAGTCTTTATTTTCATCGAACCAAAATACATAGCAAACGGCAGTGATGGTGGTACAGAAAATATGCGTGCACAGTATTCGGTATTAGATAGGAATGATCGATAAGACCGTGAAGGTCATCTAGTCTGATCACACCAGCATCAAACAGGTACACTTGACTCTGAACAGTCTGGCTGTGAAGAAATGTTTAGTTAAAGGAAAATAGAAAAAAAAATTAACTAATGGTGGCAAATGATCAATGAAGCAATGTCTGGGCGAGGTAGGGCAACAGTGTTAGTGTAACGACAAGAGGTGATCAAGTAGGGCTTTTTTGAATCTATTATAAGGCAATTCACGGATATGTGGTGGTAATGCATTCTAGATGATAGGTCCCGAGTAGTCGATAGATCTCTTAGTTAGGTTGCTATTGGGTGGGGGTAAGTAGATGTTTCCTTTAGACGAGGATCTCGTGTAATGGGAATGGACATGTTTAGCAGGTATGAAAAAGTCATCAAACACAGGAGGCAGACTATTGGAAAAATATTTGTGAACAACTTTTGATACTTCGAAGCGATATAGTTCATCAACTCGCAAAATTCGATGCTTACGGTAGTAAGGCGATAAATTGGTACGTAAAGGTACAGATGAGATCAGCCGTATGGCACGGTTTTGCAGGGTTCGAATTCTGCACAAAAATGTTGTGCATGCATTTCCCCATACTACTATTCCATATTGCAGATGAGAGTGAAAAAGAGAGAAGTAGATGGTTCGTAGCACTGATCTGGAAACCAAAGATTGGAGACGGGTCATTATTCCCACACACCGAGCTAGTTTTGATATTGTGCATTCAATATGCTGCTTCCAAGACAATTTGGAATCAATGGTGACGCCGAGATATTTTGCTGAGTCACATATTGAGATTTGTTTATGATTGATGTTCACAGTGAAATTATGACTGGCATTATTTAAAACGAGCATCTCGGTCTTATCTGCATTCAAACTTAGTTTGTTTGCTTGGAGCCATCTCGACACTTTTGGGAGCTCCATATTCACAGATGCATGCAAACCATCGACAGTGTTGGAGGTTATGAAGAGGTGAGTATCATCAGCAAATAGCGTTGTGCGGAATAAAGATGCATTAACAATGTCGTTAATATAAATGAGGAAAAAAGTCGGTCCAAGGACTGAGCCTTGTGGCACTCCACAAGTTATATCTCTGGTAGTCGTTCTTAATGACCCCAGTTTAACAAATTGTTTGCGGTTTGCCAGGTAGCTTTCAAGTAGAGTTGCTGCAATACCCCTGATTCCATAGTGTTCCAGCTTGTATCTTAAGATTCTGTGGTTAACTGTGTCGAAAGCTTTGCGGAGATCGATAAAAATGCTGCAGCCACTTTCTTTTTGCTTGATGGTTTTGTAATAGTCCGTGACAATTGATAGTATTGCATGGTTGGTGTTGTGGTTGGATCTGAATCCATGCTGAGTCGGAGACAGTACTGCATTCAATTCAAAAAAGTTCTTTAGTCGGCGGTCAATCAGTTTCTCAAAAACCGTGGCAAGATTTGGCAAAACAGATATTGGTCGGTAGTTAGAAATTAGCTTTTTACAGCCTTTCTTAAACACTGGCATTACTCTGGCAGTTTTCAGTGCATCTGGGAAAATGCCTAGACGTATCGACTCATTAAAGAAAATGCATATAACATCACCAATAATATTAAAGACTAGCTTCAGAAAGTGAGTTGGGATGAGATCGGGTCCTACTGCTTTGTTACTTTTCATTTCAGATAATATGATCGCAACTACTCCTTTACTTGTCGGCTCAAGAAAAATGGATTTCTGAGGGCCAGGACTCAAGTACGAGAGAAAGTCATCGGAGGAGTCTGGTATTGAAGATGCAAGATCCGGACCAATGTTGCAAAAATACTGATTGAACTTTTCTGCTACTGCAAGCTGGTCTTTGATGATGCTGCCATTCTCGAGTAGCTCGATGTCATCAGCACTCTTGGGAGCATTACCTTTAGTTAGGTTGATAATTTCTCCAATGGTTTTCCATGTGTTCTTGGGATCTTTGGAGCACTCTTCAAATTTTTTTTGGAAGTATGCTTTTTGGCATTTTCTTTCATATGCGTCACTTGGTTTGCATATTTTTTGTACACTTTTTTGCCTTCGATGGTGCCTTGCAGATAGTAGTGCTTATGCATCCAATCCCTTGTTTTGATCGCAAATAGTATGTCATGACCAATCCAGGGTTTCGATTTCAAGCGCCTTGCATTGGGGTTGACTTTCCTAATTGGGAAAGATGTGTTAAGGGCTGCCCGCAGTTCCTCAATAAATTCTTCAAAATGGCGGTTGTAGTTGTCAATTGTGAGTGGAGGAATTTTGTAGTTGTTGAAGGTATTGCTGACAATTTCAATATACTCCTCAATACCGCGTGGGTTTAAGGGCGTTCGAGATTCAAATTCTTTAGCACAATGTGGCAGGGCCAATTTCATGTGGCAGATGATGGGATAGTGATCAGTCATACTGTGTTGGAGCACAAAAGGGGACATGTGATATTGATGAGTGTTGCAGTAAAAGTGATCTAGTAGAGTTTTGGATTGATCAGCTATTCTTGTGGGTTCAGTAATTATCTGAGCTATTCCATAAGAATCAAGCATTTCACGGTACCATGTGTTAAAGTTGGTGGTCTTCAGCATATCAATATTTATGTCTCCCATAATAAATATTTGTTCGTTAGCTGCCGTTAGCGTTTCCAGAATATTTGAGAATTCGTCAAGAAAAGTCTCTTGCTTTGTTCCTGGGTGTTTGTAGATGACTGCCACTGTGAGAGCTTTTTGTGCGTGTACTCTGACAAATATATATTCTACGCCTTCGGTTTCAAATTTTACGTCGGGCATCATGTCATATCTCAGACCTTCGTTGATGTATAGTCCAACACCTCCAGCGTTCGTTTTAGATGGCGAGTGTAAAAAGTTGAAACCTGTCAGGTTAACATTAGTCGTTGGATGTTCTTTCAACTTGGTCTCAGAGATTCCGATGATGGTTGGTGAGCAATTGAACATTTTAAACAGGGGGGGAATTTCATCTAGATGAGCTTGGAGGGATCTTGTGTTCAAGTGTGCAAGTAAAATTCCTTGAGATGATGGGATATCACTACTATTCGTTGAATTGATAGATCTGCAGTTGCTCACGTTGAAAAAGTTTTGAGCCATTTTTTAGTGTGGGTTGCGTTTGCAGTGTGAGAGCAGTATAGCAGTTTCTATTTGAGTTTATCAAGGTCATCCTTTGACTCAATGTGGATTCTGGGTGCGCCATCATTCTTTTTCATGTAGATATTTCCATTTGCAGTCCAGAGGTATTTGAAGCTTTTTTTTGTTTCGCAGCTCGCGCTTCAAAGAAAACATCTCTTCTGTAATTTGTTAAATTTTCGTTTAGGAAGAGTTGTTTCATTCCATCTACACCAAACTCCTTGATATCCCTTTTGGCCTTTTTCACTTTGAGGAATTCTTTTTTTGGTTGCTCTGAAGAGAATTTGGCTATAACGGGTCCTGTTTTGTCCTTATTTTTGAAGCGCACTCTATAACACTGCACAATCTGTGGCGCAGTAATCTCAGCTTTCAAGGCGTTAGCTATTTTCATGATAGTTTCAGGCAGATTTTCTTTTTCGGAGTGGGGAACACCATGAAATTCCAGGTTGTTGTTTCGAGATTGCTGCTCCAGGTTGTCGTTGGTGCGTTCTAGGTCAGATATTTTTTTGTTCAGGAATCTCATAGTTGACTCAATTTTTTCGTCTTCCTTGAGCATGGATTCTTGTGAGGCGAGTTCTAGATTTTTTTTGGTGTCCTCAAATTCTGCATTCATGAATTCCATGCCAGTCTTGCAAGATTCTATCTCTTTTCGCAGTTCTTCTACGGCAGAACCAGATTTTTTGATATCTTCAGCTGTAGTCTGCAGTTCTGAGATGATGTTGCGCAGTTCCTTGTTTTCTTCCTTCAACACTTTGACTTCAGCGAGCGTATCTTCCAGTTTTCTGTCCATCTTTTTCAGTCTCAGCAAGATGACATCTTCGTTTGTTCCGGGCTTTGTCATTTTGTTTCTTGGATGGGTATATAGCCTAGATTATGGCCTAGACTACTTTAAATCTTAATACAACCAAATACTCCAATCAGACAAACAGACGGAAATGATGGTCGTAGAGAAAATATGCATGCACAGTAGGCCTAGGGTTGTCCAAAATTTGGAAAATCTTAAAAATACCCCGTGATTGTGTCTCATTCCATAGATTATTGATAAAAAATAACAATGAGCCCAAAAGAAGCTCACGGGAACGCCGTTAAGATTTCGGCCAAAGCGTTTTAAAGTAGCTGCCCAAGAATGGGCGTGCCACCGACCATAGAACGGCGAGAAGACTAGTAATCAAATAACCACGGCTCCTGATTGGCTAATTGGCTATGCTTCAATGATCACCACAGCAACAACTTGCTGATTATGTGCTCAAGGAGTCTGCTACCGGTGGAGATTCTGAAATCGCGTTGTTGGTAGGTTGGCAGATGATGATTTAAGATTAATTCAGGACATGTTAAGGTACGAAATACATGATGAACAATCAGCAGCTGCTTCACAAAAACTTCTACAGCATGACTGCTTTATTGGAAGGAAACGGCTGTAGCCTACATGCCGTGTTTTCACCGAGGGAAAGCAAAGGCGCTTATGCAAGCGGTAAACGAATTCCCCGTTCGGAAAGGATCCATCATCAGTGAACACAAATATAAAGCTTATCAATGACACGATACCGTAATTTGTGTGATCTTATTAGGCTCAAGCTGTAATATATAGATGACGTTTTAAATGATATTGGAATCGGCTGAATCAGCGGGTTATGCTTGGCACTCCTCAGATGCTTACAGTAAATTGAATTCACTTGTAAGTGTTGCTAAAGTCCCCAATGATAACGCACACTCGCACAGGCTATGCCCAATGTGGTATGTCAAAGTCCCTATTGATCTCGCTGAAAATAGGTGTAAAGATAATCACAGACTATACTGCATAGTATCCAGCATAGTTTGGACATGATATCCAGCATTGTGCTTACTTTACACCTCTTTTCTGCAGCATCATTAAGGACTTTGACAACACTTACATGTGAATTCAATTTGCTGTAAGTATAACTGCCAAGCACAACCGGCTGATTCAGTCAATCCCTAGAGCATTCAAAATATCAACTATATACTACAACTTGAGTCCAATAAGCTCACACAAAGTATAGTGTCATGGTCAAGATTTATATTTGTATTCACTGATGATGGATCCCTTCTGAAACGGGGAATTCGTTCACTACTTGCATAAGCGTCTTTGCTTTCCCTCGATGAAAACACGGCATGTAGGCTACAGCCGTTTCCTTCACAGCAAAGCAGTCATGCTGTAGAAGTTTATGTGAAGCAGCTGTTGATTGTTCATCATGTATTTCGTACCTTAACATGTCCTGGATTAATCTTAAATCATCATCTGCCAACCTACCAACAACGCGATTTCAGAATCCCCACCGGTAGCAGACTCCTTGAGCACATAATCAGCAAGTTGTTGCTGTGGTGATCATTGAAGCATAGCCAATTAGCCAATCAGGAGCCGTGGTTATTTGATTACTAGTCTTCTCGCCGTTCTATGGTCGGTGGCACGCCCATTCTTGGGCAGCTACTTTAAAACGCTTTGGCCGAAATCTTAACGGCTTTCCCGTGAGCTTCTTTTGGGCTCATTGTTATTTTTTTATCAATAATCTATGGAATGAGACACAATCACGGGGTATTTTTAAGATTTTCCAAATTTTGGACAACCCTAATGCACAGTATTCGGCATCAGATAGAAATGGTAGATACGATCGTGAAGGTCAACTATTCTGATGACACCAGCATCAACGAGGTAAACTTGTCTCTAGTCTGGCTGTAAAAACGTTAATGGAAAAAGGGAAAATAAAGAAGAAAATTTAAACGACGGTACCACAAGATCAAATGATCAATGAAGCCATATTTGGGCGAGGCAGGACAACAGTGTTAATATGACGACACGAAGTAATTAAGTAGGTATTTTTTGAATCTAATATAAAGCAATTCACGGATATTTCGTGATAATGCATTCCAGATGATAGGTCCTAAGTAGGCCTAGATTTCTTAGTTAGGTTGCTATTGGGTGGACATAAGTAGATATTTCCTTTTGAAGAGGCTCTCGTGTAATAGGAGTAAACATTTTAGCAGGTATGAAAAGTCATCCGCCACAGGATTCAAACTATTGGAAAATATTTGTGTATAACTTTTGATACTTCGTAGCGATATAGTACGTCAAATCGCAAAATTCAATGCTTATGCTTGCGGTAGTAAGGCGATAATTTGGTGCGTAGGGGTACAGATGAGATCAACCGTATCGCACGATTCTGCAGGGTTCGGATTCTGTACAGAAAAGTTTTGCATGCATGGCCATACTACGATTCCATATTGCAGGCGAGAGTGAAAATGTGAGAAGTAGATAGTTCGCAGTATTGATCTAGAAACCAAAGATTGCAGACGGGTCATTATTCCCACACACCGAGCTAGTTTTGACATTGTGCATTCAATATGCTGCTTCCAAGACATTTTGGCATCAATAGTGACGCCGAGATATTTTGCCGAGTAACTTATGGAGATTTTCTCATGAAGGAGGCTGAAACCATAGTGTCCTATGTGGTGTCGACACAGGCAAATCTCACGCCTCAGTGAAATTGTATCACGTCACAATTTCCATTTGGTTACAGGCAATTTGACGGTCATTTTTGACCGGCTTGCCGCGCAATAAATTTGGTAAAACGGGTATCAATCGAAAGCTGACTCTGCACTGATTACGAAAATATAAATTTTTTTCCGCTCGTGTCCCTGGAACTCCCACAATCAGCCTCGAATTTTTCATTGTTATGGAGATTTACATTGGGACGCAACAATGGTATCTGGCTCTTTTTCCCTTGAGTTACTCTCTCGTTTCGCCAGACAGCATTGTTACGTCCTGAGCTACTCTCTCGTTTCGCCAGACGGCATTGTTGCGTCCCAATGCCAATCTCCATAACAATGAAGAATTCGAGACTGATTGTGGGAGTTCCTGGGCCACGAGCGGAACAAAAGTTATATTTCCGTAATCAGTGCAGAGTCAACTTTCGATTGATACCCGTTTTACCAAATTTAATGCTCGGCAAGCCAGTCAAAAATGACCGTCAGATTGCCTGTAGCCAAATGGAAATTGTGACGTGATACAATTTCATTGAGGCGTGAGATTTGCCTGTGTCGAAACCATATAGGACACTATGCTAAAACACTCAGGTGGCGATATGTGGGGCACCGGAGAATAAAGGCATAGTTGTACATCTGACCCCTTAAATGCATCCGGTTATCCGGAATGATTCCACACTTGAAGAAATGTGGTTTAAAAATAATAAGGAATTAGAACTGAATGGAATTGAATCTCACAAAATCTTCCGCCATTCCGCACATCTGTTTTGGAATTTTCAAGGAAATTGATACATTTAAAATATGGATTTTGCGCACCAAAATGACCCTAAAGAAGAAATGCCACCCCTTCAAGCAGGGCTGTGGAGTCGGTAAATTTTACCACCGACTCCGGCTCCGACTCCGACTCCACACATTTTCAATATACCGACTCCGACTCCGACTCCGACTCCTGAGTCTTTAAACGTACCGACTCCGACTCCGACTCCGACTCCTGGGTCTTTAAACGTACCGACTCCGACTCCCGACTCCGACTCCGACTCCAGCATTATTACCAATTTACCTCGAAAATTATATGCTACGTTGTCGGTTGAATGACTATCATACAACCATTAAACATATGCAAACATACGATTAACTGTGGCATGCTGACTTGTTTCATTGTGGCACAGCTCGAATTATCCACTATGCAATTAACAAGAAATAAAGATTTGCTAAATATCCTTCCTTATTCAAGTTTTTATAACATGGACTCTCTAATATCCTGGAATGTATGAATCATTCAAATATGGCATATATCCAATCCTGTATAATAAAAATGTAGATAAAAAATCCAAATGTAGCTCTTGTGTATGACTCAGTAACTAATAAAGAAATTGAACTTACTAATTTTGTCATTACACACTATCCTGATTACAAGCACAAACACTCTTACTACTAGTAATAGACATTGGTCATAAATAGAATTTAGTCAAGTAGTCAAAGACCATAGCCTATGTCTAGTCTACATGTACTTAATCAAGCATTCAAGGATTGGGACTTGCAGTCTTTCTTAATCATTTGTTCGACCCAAACAGCTAAGCTACACTACAAATATTTTTAATTTTGTCAAATGGGAAGCATCGTTTGGTCATATTTACATATTTTTACAATTTTACGAAACCAGCCGATGCATTTTCTCTGTCACAGTATCATGGTATAATTCCAAAAATTGCATCAATTTTGACTGCATCGCGAAAGCGCATCTTGCGATTTTCTTCCCCTCTGCAACTGAGTTGTAATTTGCAAGTAATGTCTTTTATCTATATCAGGGGTGGGCAACTTTTTCGGCGAGAGGGATACCTGAGATTTACGAATCATTGCGCGGGCAACGGGGATGTTGATAACCTTCTTTTAGTCGTCGCTAGGAGCGAACCGAATTATGAAACATTGCAAACAAGACTTATATTACTACGCTCTAAAATTGATAACATTATGTCATCCAACTGTGCAGTGCGCAATCAGGCCCTGGTCGCGCGAAGCGCGAAATTTTTTTGCAAGATAACGACTGAATTAGGCTATAGCTATATCAATAAATATGTCGCAAACATACATTGGGGGTCGCATCTGTATACCACTGGGCTCATTTGGCAAGGACAGGATCATTCGACGTTTGGACATAGCAAAATCGACGGTATCAGTGAACATGCCTCTATCATTTTGTGCAAATGTTTTGTCGACGATCTCGCTGCGAGTGCACAAGCGAAGCCGTATCTCCTAATTGCGAATATAGTTAGACTCAATTCTGTGAAGAATATGTATTTATAATTTTCAAAAGGGGGCTCAAATACTGAATGCAAGAAATCTAGTGACAATGAATCATGCGAAGTACCGAGAAAAATTTCAAGTCAAATAAATCTGCTATGAAATATTCTACTTCATGGTCATATACGAAGATCTGGGATAAATGTGGCTGACCCCTGGATACGTCAATGCCTCAGAACTGTTGTTTTAGTCATCATCAAATTTCGCGGTCATGCTAACCAAATTTTGGTTGGCCTTGCAATTGTACCTGATGTCATTAATAATTTCGAGAATTACCTCGCAGGCCACACCTAACCTTCTCGTGTGCCAAATTTGGCCTGCGTGCTACGGGCTGGCCGCACCTGATCGGTATGGTTGACAATAACAGTGATTGGTGGTACATAAAAATTATATTGAAAATTCTTTGAAAGCAAATGTTTTCATAATAGAGAAGTTGGAGTCGGAGTCGGAGTCGAAATCATAGTCATTCTCACAAACTCCGACTCCGACTCCAGTCAGTATTTTCCCACCGACTCCGACTCCGACTCCGACTCCAGCTATTATAGTTTTCACGACTCCGACTCCGACTCCGACTCCATCAAGCGAAAATTACCCCGACTCCGACTCCGACTCCACCGACTCCGACTCCGACTCCACAGCCCTGCCTTCAAGACACGTGGACATCCGAAATGAATACAGATTTACGAAATGTGCATTGGTATAACATAGAATTATTACTACGGCAAGTTTTTGCAACTTTTGCAACTTTTTTACAGCTTCCGGTAGATTCCTAAATACTCGGAAGTTATGTAGAATACTGTTTTAAGCTGTTTGAAGGAATCTTATGGTGCAACTTTCTGCAATTTTTCTCCATTTATTTTCATTCAACATTTTCCATTTTTCATGAAACTTTTTGCAAGTTTTTTCATGCAATCAACTTTTTACTGGAAATATTTGGCACTATGTGTAAATGGATCGCTTGATTATGTCACTGTCGTTAAAATTTGAGGTCATTTCTGATTTGACGTACATTCAGGCTGGACCGACGAAAATTATATTTTCACTGGGTCACTATTTCAGGTTATTGATTTTGTTGAAGACGCTAACACTGAGTTTTAATACAGTGCCTTGGATACGGATCGATTCGAGCATCTCATAACCTAATATTTTCAAGAAAATTGTCCATAAAAGCAACTTTTTAGAGCAACTTTTGTGAAAAATAAATGCAACTTTCCACGGATTTAACTGCAACAAAAACTTGCACTAATTAGTACTAAATCGAATAGAATTTGACAAAATATTAGTCCGTGTCTTACACAGGATATATTGGAAATTTCAACGAAAACGACACATCTAAAATATGAAATTTACTTACGAAATCACAAACAAAGAAGGAATTCGACATCTTCATTACACGCGGACATACGAGATGATTACAGATTTACGAAATGTGCTTTGCAATGACATAGAATTGTAATTGAATCGAATTAAATTTGGCAAAAAATTATACGCTCGTGCCGCACATAGGATATATTAGAATCTTCAACTAAAACGATACATGTAAAATATGACATTTACTAGAGATGGTGTGAGCCACAGAACGGTTCAGGTTCGCGGGAACGCGAACGTGAACCTATGACGTCACGTCACACTGTCGATCACAGCCCGACATTTCAGTGAAGTGATATAATAACGAACAGTGTGCACGATACCTAGCGACATTATGCAACAATTCTGAAGTATACGTGTTGACTTTTTGAAAGCAATTGGAGTAATCAAGATGTTTTGACATTAGACAACGATGTATTCATATCAATTTCATTAATTGGTTGAATAAGCATCATTACCTACATGTAGGGTATTTCGTTCTTGATGTTGTGTGATTGCTGGTCAAGCTCACAGCAGAAAGTGACGGAATATTAATTCATAGAAAGCTGAATATTTCGAGCATACTTTTGTAACAAAGCAACTAAAATTATTGAGATTGGCAAGGTATAGGTGCATGTTTTGTTTATGCTGCCAGCGCCATGCATAGAGCGTTCTGAAGTTGAAATGCAACGAATTTCAACCAAATGCTATACTGTCGTGATAAATTGTAATATATCAAAAGGGTTCACAATGCAGAACCTATACCAAGGTTCGTTTCTGATCGTGAACCTCTAATTTCCTTAGTTATATAATATGGGCTGCTTCGTTTGGAGTGCATGCATGTTAAAGAATTATGTAGTTATTTAAGTCTGGTTGGATTCAAACGAAATACACTTACTTGCATTCTTTATTCGTATATAAAAATCGTCGTCCTCAGCACCCCAACCCCAGTAGATATTTGAATAACCGTTCGATAGGACATACTGCGTGTGGGTCGCCATAGACACCCCGCCGAAGCTCATGATGCGGTTGTTGCGCATATCCTTACCTTAATTACAGGAAAAAGCGCATAAAATATCGATTTCAGAATTGCCAAGATTCGTATTAACCGTTGAAAGAGCATTGCACTGAATAGTCGAGCTTTTTGTACCCGAATATATCGATGTACATCGACAAATGTAGGGGATGTTCGGTATCGCAGAGGTACATGCACTGGTCGTTTTCCAACAGTAGATCCACATCGTGAAACACGAAACAGTCGTACTGTTCGTCTGAAATGCAAGTTGGTGATGTCGTCTCGGTGAAGGTTTGAATTTAACTCGAAATGAATCGTTGAAACAAATATTTTAAATGTATGGTTGTTTGGACGGCAGTTCGATTTCTTGTCAGTACGACGAAGCACACTTGTACAACTAGATAACGCTAGTAGTCAGTTACGCTAATTAGACCGTAAGTTTCTCCCGGGTTAATAAAACTACATTAACGTATTCTTATTATGTTTACCTTTGCTTGCTTCAGACACTCCCGCGTTCAGTAACTTGCCTCTGTTGAACAACTCCCCGTCTATTTGGTTGATCACGTAGACCCGGTACTCAATTAGCTGCCGCTTCCATATCGGGTGCATATGGGAGAGTAATGTGCGCAATTGCGATTCCCTGTTTCGAAGCGGAATGATGATCGCAACCTTATATTCTGATTTACAGTTTGGCGGAGAGAAGCCACCTCCATGCAATAGTCCGAAACTAGCTTCTGTTATACTTATCGACGAATGCGCAGCTGACAAAGTGGGAATTTTCACTCTTCCCAACAGGTCGTGTCTGCTGCAACTTGTCTGATTATGATTCCGAGCCACCTGCCACCATCCGGAGCCTTGCGGATACAGAAACAGCGATGATAATACTATGCTCAACGCAGTTAACACGCACAACATAGCGAATAAAAACACTGCTGTTTTCCACATGGTTGTGAGGCACCGTTAGGCGGATTTGAGTATAAACTCTCATATACTATACAGGTTATTGTCACGTGAACGAGTGCATGTGCGCTGAGAAAATATATGAAGATTAGACTATATGGGTAATCCAAGCTAGGTCTGTCACTGATAACAGTCGACAATGCGTATCAAGGTTACCATATATTGACATTCGGAAAATAGGTTAATTTTCCCCGTACAATCGTCTGGCTGCTGTCAGAACTATAAAGGATGACGAGTTGCCAAAAAGAGGACATCCGGAAGCCTTCCGAGGACCTTTTCGATTTCTGGAAAAAGAAGGACAACTCCTTCCGGAGGACGTATTTTTGTGAATCGAATTATGGGCACTCTTTTGCGCCCACTAGCGGATTTTACAATCGGGTATGGACACGTTGTCTGTCAATATGACGTCACACTAGCAAAGCTTCGCCTGTCGAGTATATACAGGAGTGGAATGAAACATAGGTTTTGAATTGAGCCATCTCTAATGTGAGCTCTGGTGATTGCATGGGTCTGCAACAGATTTCTTCACGGGCCGGACGAAATCGTCTGGTGGACCTTATCCGGTCCGCCAGTTGTGTGTTTGACAGCCCTGCTATACTGTGAGGTCGGTGAGGTTATCTGGTTGTGTGTTGTAACCAGCTCCGAAACAACATTTTTCAGCCACCTTTCGCCCAAAAAAGCACTTATCTTGGGCCCATCATGGGGTAATCCATGCAACCTCAAGCGGGCTTACTATAAGCATCTGCTTGGTAAAATTTGTGAATGAATTCTGTCAATAATGTTGGTTCTTCCATATAGACCAGGGGTGGGCAAACTACGGCCCGCGGGCCGCATGCGGCCCGCAACACCGTTCTGTGTGGCCCGCGAGAGTCTTGATAAAATGAGTACTAAAAATCGGATTAATGCAGGGACTTGATTAAACTTTTTCTTAATATACTTCACAATGATAATTTTAAGGCAGTGGTTCTCAAACTGGGAGGCGAGAAAGCATCTGAAGGGGCCGCGAAGCTGAGCTCAACTAAAAAAAATTTCGCGCTATACGCGATTTACATGCAATTCATATTTAAAATCTCATCCACAGTCGTAACCTCCTATGCCATCAAACTAGCCATTAGGTTTGCTAGCATCCTGTTTGCATTTTGTGATATGAGGATAAGGTGGGCGCGAAATATTTCACCATCATAAGGGGGGGGGGGGCGTGTTTTAAAAACTTTGAGAACCACTGTTCTAAGATAAATACTTCGTACATTCATTCCTGGCGCGACAGCCCGATCTCAAGGCCCACATAGTTTGAAAGGTTTCAACTGCAAAACTTCACAAAAATCCTAAACGAGATTGACATAATTCGGATCACGAGTGTCAATTCAGATTGGCAACTCCAGTTTTAACTATTTCAGTGATGTGCTTAAAAAACGATTCGCGCGCGTCTTAGGTAGATTCGTCCTCTGTATGCGTATAATTAGGATATTTATATTTTATCTACACGCCGTAGAATCGTGTTTGAAGCTAACATGGTTATGATGCTGTCAGCATTGTGTGTCCTGGAACTAAACCAAATGTGCAATTAGTAAATCTATGAGCAGATCACTGCTCACAGATTTAAATTTCAATCCTGTTCTAAGAATCGACCACCGACTTTCATATCTACTGTTTTGACAAATTGGTTATTAACGTCCAACCGCCAAAGAAACCTCGCATTTGTTCCTGACGCGTGTATGATATCATCAAAGCAATGTTTGGTTTGTTTTAAATAAGCATTCATGTTATCTCCATGTCCTCACTATATAATCAAATACGAATATTGCGTTTTGGTTTATAATCCCAATTTTATATAGTGCGGCCCGCGAATGGATTCAGATGTTGAATGCGGCCCGCGAGCTCAAAAGTTTGCCCACCCCTGATATAGACGTATAAAATACACCAGTATATTGCACAATACACATCCGGTGGTTTCCAACCTGTCATGGCCGCGAGCTCATTTCCAATTTGAAAATGTTCCGCGGTTCAGCTCAAAAAATGATAAGCTGATTAACAGAAAAGGTCAGCATGCCAGAATTACTGAAGCTGATGACGTCCAAGATCTTCGCGATCTCCAGAACAAAGGCAAACGACTAAACTAAAGCATCCAAACGGCGTTTACCGACTCTAGAAATATACCGTTATCTTATAATTGCGATTCCAATTAAACTCCATTTCAGTCAATGATGGTTATTTTTATTTGTTTTCGATTGCAATTTTTGCGAGGGCGGTGCTGGGTTCCAATATCCATATCTATATGCGTCGGATTAAATAGCGCGTAGCACGAAAATAAACTTACAAATAGCATAAATTGCTTAGAAATAATTATATTTATGTCTTGTGTATGAGTTAGCAACTATAATGTAGAGATGTAACGTACTAATTTTCTCATTACACACTATAACAGGGGTGTCAAACTCAACTTGGGTCGCGGGCGGGATTCAAGAGTTTTAATCGCTCGCGGGCCGGACCAGTCAAATAATTTCAATGTGTTAGATCAAAATCCATATCGTTGTTTTCACTGGAATGCGTAATTACCAACGCTATGCAGAATAGTATTATGCATTGTACCACAGATCATATGGGCTGAGGACTCTTATACGAGCAACACCGTTATTCGCAATCAATAGAATTGGAAAAATAGATATTGACCGATTTAATTAGGGCGAAGTCGATGTCAGATCTTGATCCGGTGATATACAGCTATAACTGTAGTATTTATTCAATATAAACTGCTTCTAGTTCGACTTGAAGTGCACATGTTCTGCCATGCTCGGTAATTTTCGCAGTCCAATAGCTTCAATATGTTATCGGTGGTTTTTGAATTTAATAATGACTATTTAATCGACTGCATAAGCTCGATATTTTTGTTATTCTGGTAAGATTTTCAGCTTTTAATTATCTTAGAATTAGAAACACAATTTTATCCAGATTAGATTACAATTAGAATTATGAATATACAATTCTTTATAAATTAGATAAGAATCAGAATTACTCAATTGACAAAAACTTGGATATTGAATCATGTTCAGTTCTTGTCAAATCATAGTCCATTATCATAAGCATGATATGAGAATGGCAAACGTCGGAACAGCAAGGTTAGTTCGATTCGCACTATACATTTCTCCTGTAGTATTTTCAGGAAAACCAGATATTAGATTAGAATTAAGATTAGAGCATATAGAAACATTTCACAAATAACATTATAATGGCAAGTATAGCAAAGAAACATTTGACAATTCAGATTAGGATAATTACCGGCTTTCAGCTCTTATTATTCTAACCCAATGCTTTTCAGCGATTTTGAGCCCCATTCGCGCTCTTTCTTTGTAAAAATAGTTTCATCCGCACAGACCAACCAAACACAGGCATTCGTGCGAAACGCGAAGAATTGTTTTGCAAGAAATTCAATAAATACTACATGCATATATAACAGACGCTGTGGTGCCATGGGACCCAAAGCTATACCCATTGCGACCAACGTTCCCTCTAATTCTTCACGAGTCCGCGCGCACCAACCCACTGCGCGTTCCCTTGGACAACACTGTGTAACGACTAAGAGAAGGTCACCCCTTCTGCTTTTCCGTGCGCAGAGTCCGTGTCAGCACTGCGCGATTGCACACGCTTGCATCATATAGGAAACAATGTTTGCGACGCATACTTCAATAACCCATCAAAGGGGGATTTGAGTTATATTAATGTACAAATGTGGGTGTGTATTTATGATGATATTAGTGATGGTATTTACTATTATCTTCGCGTCTCGTCCATATCGAACCGTTATTACGAAAATATCATGATTGTTCAGAGAAAGAAAGCAGAATGTCCATTTGGCGTCTTATTTTCCCGCGTGTCGCTGATTCAAACGTCCTAATGCAGGGGCGGGCAACTTCTCCAGTCGACGGGCCGTATATACGAAAATTAAGTACTTGGCGGGTCGGATTGCTGAATCGATACATTATTCGCATATTAATCTACATGGACAATGAATAAATCGTATTTAATGAATACATTTATACGACAACAATGTCACTTCAAATCCATTTCTCGCCAATGTCGATTTGGGAACAGCATTGTCGTACAGGCGCGCCACGTTTGCTTCTCTCTGATGAATCAACACACAGTGCAATCATAGTAGGCCCATCCTATATGGTGTGGACACAAGCAAATCTCACGGCTCTGTAAAATTGGTCTACGGCAATTTTTGACCGGCTTGCCGAGCATTAAATTTGATAAAATTGGTATCAATCGAAAGCTACGATCCGGCCCGCGGGTCGTATGTTGCCCGCCCATGTCCTAATGCATTGTATACCTGCCACTACATCCGCTTTTGAACCGGACTTTTGATTACGCAATTATTATAGTGCACAATTATTAATTCACTATACGACTGGTGCGAGACTAAGTTATTGTAAAAGCTACGATCAGGGCCGTAACAGCACTTCGTCAGCCCCCCAAAACGTTGGTCTTGGGCCCTCCATAGGGTGATAAACGGACTTATGGGGGGCTTCGCCCCCCAGACCCCCCTCATCTTATACGTTGTTTACCGCTACTTATCATCTATATCAGGGGTGGGCAACTTCTCCAGTCGGCGGGCCGGATATAGGAAAATTAAATACTTGGCGGGCCGGATTGCTGAATCGAAACATTATTCGTCCATTTATCCACATACACAAGGAATAAATCGTATTTAATGAATGTATTTTAATAGTGACGAACACAATGTGGAATTGAGAACAGCATTGTCATACAGGCACCACCATGTTTTCTTCTCTCTGATCGATCGACACGATTCAATCCCTAATTAAGATTTGAAGGCGTTCGATAAGTCCGGTACCACAAATTCACCAAGATATCTCTTCATTAGAGTTTAGTACAGGGTTTGCCAACTTTTTGCCATTCAGGGCCGCATTTCGACTACTCAAGTAGCCTACGGCCGCATTCCAGGCATAGTCATAATGAACTATCTGGACGCCAAATACACATGCTAAAGTGTCCATGTCCTTTTCAGGTGAACTCCGGATCTATTTAATCACATAGGCTTACTATACGCACCGACTTCGCGAGTGGTCACTGGTGACTGGTCAATGTGGTCATGTTATGGGCCGTACATAATCGCGCGAAGCGCGAAAATATTTTCTGATTCACCTATGAATTTCGTCATAAATAATAGTATTTTTCCTATTATTTCTCATCCCATGTCATCAGATTCAACTCTAGATTTGATTTTTCGAAAATTAAGCCAAGATATAAATGATGATGCATCTTCGGGTGGGCCAATTATAATTAGTCACTTGGTTGCATCCTGTTATTTCTTGACCTACCATCAAGATTGTCCGTAAAGTGAGGAGTACAAGACTCCGAGTTGGTACTTCTATATGAGGCGCATCATTTTCCTATGCTGTTCACGTCTGTACTGTGGGGCTATGATTGCAAAGGGCGCCACTATATTAAAATCGATAAACGAAGCCACATTGAATCGCGCGCAGCGCGAAGAAATTTTGAAGATTAATTAGGATCTCTCCAAAAATCGGGACTCTATTTGTAAATTCAAATTGCATGTCGACGGTGCCAACACATACGGTACTAATTGAATTACTTATTCACGGCCGCACAAATTTCCCTTCTACGGCCGCAGGTTGGCCACCCTGGTCTAGTAGGTGATGAGATATAGCGTGGTTGTTCAACTGTGTGGCCTATTTTATCTCGATATTGAATTCATGCGGCCCGTGGCCTCTACGAAGTTTCAAAGTGGCCCGCGACCCGTTTCGAGTTGGCGACCCCTGGCATAAGTGATGTCTTACAAAAGCCTAGAAGTGTGCCGTGCTACAAGTCGACGATTATGGAATCAAAAATATGAAATATCGGCCTAGTGTAAATGACCATTGTAGTCGACAAACACCATGATTACCACAAATGACATTCGGGTTGAGTACATCGTAAATGCCGATAATGCAAGTCTTCTCGCTTCGACTAACTTACGAGTAAGCACCACCCTCGCTCACTGCGCAGTGCGCATACATGTGTATAATAACATACAGTCACTAAAATTTTACGTTTCCGCAAGTAGTAGCGAATCTCTGAATACTAGTGCCGCGGGCCACATTATCATGTAAGACAGAAAACTGTCCGCGGGCCGGATCCGGCCCGCGCGCCGTATGTTGCCTATCCCTGATCTATATTGTATGTCTCCGTTTGACGTGTAAGTTTTTCTCGTCTAACCGCGCGAAGCGCGAATTTTTTTTATAATTCATGATTGAATCGGTCAATATGATCGAGAATTGCATATATATTGCTATCAATTTTCATCCTTTCTCTGCTCACGTAATCAGATTTACCGGTAGAGCGGAGTGAGGTGTGTTTGAAAAGTTAGGACCACTCAATAATAATTAAATATCTTCGGACGTATACCTGTTGGCAGGAACAAAACAGCACTTCGTCAGGCCCCGCAAAAAACTAGGGGCTTGGGCTCCCATAGGGTGATAAACCGACCCTCCCCCCATGACGTTGTTCGCTTTTACCGCGAAATTAGTTGTACTATTCAGTGAGCACGCGCCAAGCGCGAAAATTGTCAATAACTCATAATAAAATCGGTCAATAAGATCGGGAATTGCATATATATTGCCATCAATTTCTTGTCCTCTCTGCTCGTGTTATCAGATTTACCGGTAGAGCTGAGTGAGGTGTCTTGGACACTGCAGGGCCCGTAAATAATAGGTTAATTTAACATCTTCAGGCGGACGGACCCGTTGGTATGACTCCAATATGATGTTATTTCGTGAACTCCTGTCTGCTATATAAAAAATATAGAATCGCCATAACGTAGGTTAAGAAACTAAAAGACGCACACGATTTCAAATTGGTATTTCTTCACTGGCATATAATATTTCCCTGCGGGATGGTATTTTTCTTGTGAGGTTCAGACTGCTAAGACAGGAACATTCGGCGTCGGTCATTTCGGCGCCTATGAACAATTAAACCTATACGTATCAGTATAAGCGCAGTTCTTTTCGGTCAAGGTTTTCTCGCTGCGGACCATTCTGGAACATTCCTTGGAGTCGCATGTTACATGGCCCAAAATATATATCTTGGTGCGTCGTGGCGCGGTAATGGCCAACGCCGATATGCCCATTTCTATCTTGCGTATTTTTTTCTTGGGTAAAGAGTACTCAATAATCAAAATACTCGATAACTTGATATCGCGCAGAGCGCGAAAAATTTTTGAAAAAGCTGTATAAATTTTAAAAAAATACTTTATAATTTATGCTAATTCACGAAATAATTCTGGGCCGCCTTCGAGCTCGCCCCCGCCAATTGGGGGGTTTGGGGTGCGGCAGTTACGGTCCTGGCTACGATTAGTGGTGCGTCGTAAGTCAAACAAGTTGTTACAATTGCAAAGGCTATAGAGAGCCACTGCACTTGAATTTTCCATTAGATTTATATGAGTTATTCCACGTCCGACAAAGTGACAAACAAGGGTATAGAAATCGGTTTCAAATACGAAAAGTGTTATAAACATCACACCCCACATCATACCAATTCGCAGATTCAGCAATTGTGCCGGTATTCTTCTGCATACTCGACCTCAAATATAATTTTTTGTGTACCCACAACAACATATAGACCAGTGGCTCCCAACCGGTGGGAAATTGAATAGTTTCTGGTGGGGAATAGACCCATTTGCTACCCATGCTATATACAGGAGAGTCTACATATTTACAGAGACACATGCGCGATTACTGTCACCAGTTAACTGCTCTGGAATGTACGTATCGAAAATTATATTGCGCACTGTTCACAAAAACTCATTTTAAATTCCGGATGATCTATGATGGCGTCACAAACGCATCCAGCACGACCAGAATGGCGTTAAACAAAGTTTTCGCTAAATTTTGAGGTTCATTAGTTGACGTCGCAGTTATATAGGCGATTGTCTTGCGTACACTGGTGTGGTTGTGCGTCTTGTGTATGCTCAAACAAGCAAATAGCGGCTCCGTAATGACAAAAGCTTTGGGTAGTGGGGAATGAAGGCTCGGAATATATCTGAAGTGGGAATGAAGATAAAAAGGTCGGGAGCCACTGATGTAGACTATCTGTTGTGATATGATCCAAAAATAGCCGAATTGTACTGCCAATCGCCACACCAAAATAATTTTATGGATTGATCCGAAAAAGGATGTCATGTCGCAAGCATTCCTGCATCAGCTGGGTTAAGTAAAGTATCACCTAGGTACCTAGTATACCTAGGTAAAATATCACCGGATACCACGATTTGTTTAGGCCTTGATCCTACACTACATATATCGGAAATATAAAATTAAAATATAATTTGGTTAAGTAATTGTATTTACCACTGGAAATATCAGTGTTCAGTATGTAGTGGTATTCATACTGAAAGTGATAGTAGTATCGTGGAATATTGCGACTGCTATCTGTACAGCAAAATATTTCCTCACTTCACATAGTATGATTATGAATTTTTACATACCCAATGCTCATGTATAAAATCCAGTATTTAAGACTGATACCGGCATGGACCAGAATTCAACCATGCACCATAGGCCTACAACCTTGTTTTCAACGTTAGATAATATTTTGCTCGCTTGAAACACGACTGGCTCTGAATATCCTGAGCTAAATGACTCCAAATCCTGCACGGTTGGCCCGGGTGGGACTAGAAATCGAATCTCGCATTTAGTGTATACGCAGTGTATGTTGTCTTGTTTTAACATGCCATTCCTTGTCCGGATGTGATGCTGTATCGCACGACAAAGGCCTACCATATCGCGTTATTCATACTTCGGAGGTCGTTTATTGTGAACTATTGTTTCATTTTGGTGGCTGAACACTTAACAGTGAACAAGAAGTCACAATCCATTTTCGATCTACAAGAAAAACTCGTTCACAACAATATTGATTATTATAATCAACTTCGGTAGGGCTACCCAACACAAGTCAGACCAAGATGAAGCCGGAGCTTAATGGCAATGCAGCGTGCTATTACTTCTACTCATGCCTTGGATGCTGGAATGGTTTCAAAGTAAAGAAACTATAGCCTAATCCTAGTTTTAAAAAATAACGACTCAGTAGCCGAACAAAATCGACTCAAATGGTTAAAATCGATTCTAGACTTCTACTTTGGTTGTCTCGGTGGTTGATTCCATTTGGAACATGAGTTTAATCGACAGAATAATTCAACACCTCGCAAGTAGGCTACACCAATGGCATGTAGCGGACTAGATCAATAGTTTGTACGAGTCTGCTGCCAAACCTGCACCAGGATAACGAATGTATACCAATTCACGTTTCACCCAGTTTTAGGACGAGAAATCCAATCTCGCAATAGCATATTGTATATGGAGCTTGTGCTATCGCGTTTTGTATGGCCACTTCTCGCGTCCGGACGTGGTGCTATATGTCGCATGACAAAGGCTGTTCTCATCGCGCTATTCATACGTCATAATCGCATATTGTAAACAATTGTTTTTATATTAGTAGCGGAACAACGAATCACATTCCATTGTCTATTAGTCCATGCGATATGTTACAATAAGGCCTGCTTGTCAACAAATATAACTATTTGATAATAATCGCCTAAGGCGGTCGAAAATGTTCCCACCATTTAGTACGTCATAATCACATATTTGACCTAAGGGATAACAAATTCTATTAAACTAGGCATTATTAGGCATGGTTGATGGGATGCATGGAATTGTTTTTTCACCACCAGTCACAGGAAGAACAACATAATGAAATAACAAGAAACAACAAAAGTCAATTTATGTAATGCGATGTCTGCATTTGTTTATTTTCCACTAGCTGGTCGATGCGTAGCATACGTTTGCTCACAACGCACCAAAAGTCATGCATGGGCGCAACAAGTCGGTTTCGTTTCTTCGACTTGATAGTCATCAGAAGGGCGATTTCTTTTTCCTAAAAAAGAGGGATATTTTGATCCAAAAAATCAAGATTTTGACATTTTTTTACCTTAAAAAGCTAAATTTTGACCAAATTTTGACCTAACATATGCAAATTAGGTGTTTTCCCACATAATGTTAGAATCGTACTACTTATATTCACTCTGGTTGGAACTGTCCGTCCTTACGAAGTAGTTTGACCTGAAAAACCTTTTTCGCCTCAAAAACTGCAAAAGTTTTACATGAAAAAAACTTTATTTTTACGAAATCGGGCCCTATAAAGAATTCCAGTAGTTACATCACGTATTATGGTATGTGCCATTATATATACCCTGTGTAAACGCTCGGTTACGGAGCCATAATGACTCCGGACTATCTGGTTGCAAGACCAGTCATGCGTAAGATAGCATGCGGGATTGGGAAAAGAGGAAGTAATTGGGTTGGGTTGGGTTGTCTTTGTGTGGAGTTGTTACTGTGTTTGGATTGGATCGGAAGTATTATTGTATTTATTGTGCCTGCCTCCGTTGCAAGATATCCGCCAAATCTGCAATGTTTCTCGGGGTCCAGTCGAACCTGAAGCAGTGTTGGGATGACTCGAGTCAGACTCGAGTCACCTTTTTCGCATGACTTGACTTGACTCGAGTCACTTTGCTAAAATGACTTGACTTGACTTGACTCGGCGTATCAGAAATGTAGATTGACTCGTGACTCGGAGCAAAATTCACGAGTCAATTTCAAGTCACCAAGTAATCGGTGTCGATAAAAACCACTGTATCTTGCATATGTTCGGATTGTTCGCGAAACGCTGGTGCACCACCCGTGAGAGCGACCAATCATTCAATGATAGTGCATTTCACCGAGCCTCGATTGCTCCCGCACAAATCATCAAACGTCATCAAACGAAGTGATCGAAACTTACAGCTTACGTTGTCGTAACTCTAGTCATAAAGTAATAACATAGCAAAACGTCTATTTCTGTTCTCTGTTCTTACCTCAGCCAAACCTCTTGTTCTATTGAAATTGAATTCGAATATAGTTTATAGTTCTCAACCATTGACGCAGGCTCGAATTGTATCATATCCATTTGTAAATGGGTAATGTATTGCATCTTATCAATTTTTTCTCTATTCTCTATTTCGGCTGGTAACTATAAACTGAGACTATGCAATTGCGCAGTTTAACAGTTTCACGTATATGTGAGCGATGCAGCGCCTTCTTGCGTGTATGTATATTTAACTCTATATTCGTTCATCGGTTCGGAATCAATAACCAATCAATCAATATCAGACAGCTAGCAAATTGAAATGACGTAATCACGCCTCATACTTTGAAAAGCCAACTTGACTTGAAATGTGACTTGACTCGTGACTTGACTTGACTTGACTCGACTTGACTCGAGTCACCTCCAAAAATCGAGTGACTTGACTTGACTCGAGTCACCTTTAAAAATCGATTGACTTGACTTGACTCGAGTCAAAATGTGCAATGACTCGAAGTGACTCGTGACTCGAAGGTAGTGACTTGATCCCAACACTGACCTGAAGTAACTTAGTTCAGTCAGATAGCGAGGACAACGACCGAACGGTTACACCTGATACCAACCCCTATACTTCACATCAAAAATTATGGCTCGTTTGTTAGTGTGGAAAGTGATATCGAAAAATGTATATGTCGATCCAAATTTATTTTACAACCCCTAACACGTAAATCATTTGTCACAGACCCCATAACACACGCAGGTCGGAGTTTTTTTGCATGTGAGGAAAGATTCTGCCAGTATGCCTGTGTAAGTAAATTCGCGTACTGTAATCATGGGATTATCGCGGAGGTTTTTCAAGTATTTTCGGTCCCAATGTCTCATCGGTACCACATCTCCTTACATAACCGCTAATCCAGAATAACATCAAAATGATCCAATTGATAGAAATGACTAGGCAAGTAGCGTAGATCATTTCAGTATACTCGATAGTATGTCTCTGACTACCCAACTAGAATCATTGGAATTATAATGCTCGATTCAGATTTGAGTATTACAATTTTTGTGTAGCCCTACCAATGAAGAGCACTATAACGATATAATGTCAACGGTGAGATCATAATGAAAGATTCCAGATGTGACACAAAATCGAAGTTCACCATGCACATGGGATTATAGTTGTGTGCGGCATATTTCTTGTGGTTAAAGCTGATTTGATGGTATAACACACACATTAATCAAGCTATGTATATAGTCGGACCTCGTGGCATGTAACTGATCCAATTACACAACACTTAAAACATTTGCAGGTAACAATACGCCAATTAATTCGCCACTGGTATTCCATGACATTCGTACGTTTTGTTACTTCCCTTTGTTCTGAAAATAACCTTCAGTCCATAGAATTCTTCCACATCCACTTTGTTATAAGCTTTGTAGTTGTGTCCCACGATGATGAGAGACGCGAACGCAATTGCTGGTTGGCAGTGGGTCAGATAGTGTCAAGCAATATGAATAATTTTGAACCAGAAAGACCCTTTACCTCAACCGGATGCTTGGTATACAAAGCGTTTCAGGAATGCATGAACGGAAACAACTGCAAGCTATCGCATAACATTTCGACTGGTCAAGTACGTGTAGCAGTGGGCACCGTCATTAGTAAGATAGAGGATGTATCTGGAATTGTCACGTTCCAGATTGCTATTTTCTGAAAGTGAAGTCAAGCAATCCAACCTCCTGTGCATACGAAGAGAAATATTGTCGAGCAATGAGTCGGAGATGTCTTTTGTTTGGACTTGTCACGCTGTTGCTTCGAAGGTATCACATGGTGAAGTCACATTCCTGGTTTGCAGTCTCTATCAGGAACACACTCCAGACATTATTTTCAAGGACGATACTGAGTTTATTGTCGAGGTCATCGATTTCCACCACATAAACTCATAATAATACAGTAGGCCTGACAGTCCACTGGTCCGCCACATATTTTTCTGAATTTTACCTGTGTGCGAGGTGAAAAAGGTTGAGAAGCACTGTCTTAGACGGCTCAGTGCTCAGCTCGAACGATCATGGTTTATGCGTTTATATTTTCACGGATGTGTAGATGGGTGGGTACTGGGTAGTGTATGGCACGATATCAATTTGTTGTAACTTTGCTTCGTATACGATCTTCAATAAGGGATGACAATAACAGACTGTAGCATGTAGCTACAGCTTCTCAAGTATCCTTTTGGCAGTTCTACGTGTGCGTGAGTGATACCGCGCCTTTTTGTATGTATTTAACAATATATTACACTGGCCAACAAAATGATTTTTTTTTAGGCAGAACATCTGAGAGCCGTTTCTGGGGTTTTTGAGGTTGCTGATTACGAATATCACATTGGTTTTGTCTGATTGGCTCTCTGTCAGAAGATATTTATACCCCTATAAAAGCCCAAAATTACTGTATTCACCCTTAAATATTTCGCTTGGTAGGAAGAAAATCGTAGTTTTTTCTAATTTCATACTGCGCATAAATGGCTAATTGACTATGAAGAACCCTCATGTCATTCTCAGTCAATCTATCAATATTAACTATAAAATTTGTCCTTGAAAGGATTAACTACTATATTCATATGTGTCTCATTTCTTTTGACTGGTAAATGGATAATTTTCCACTGAATCAACAAAGCGGGTATACCTAGTAACCCCATCAAACGAGAAGCATAAATCTGGTATCTGGTATATTCGAATACCGATGAAAGATTCCAATTTCACATTAAGAGGAGTTCACAGCATGTAATGTCTCCTAAGATGTAGTAAATGAAACTTTTTAGCTGATCACAAAGCACCGAACTACAAACAGTTGGTCCGAAAATTCGTAACTGCATATCGAAAACTTGGAACAAACATGAGCATTAAAGTTCACTTCCTGTTCAGTCATCTTGGTATATTTTCCGATCATCTTGTTGATTAGCAAGGGTAGAGGTTCTAACAAGACCTCAGAACAACAAAAGAAAGATAGCAGGGCAGATGATATGAACCATTGAACATATTATGTCAGACCATTGCCGGAACCTTTCGAGAAACTGCACTAAATAGCTTACTGGCGAAAATCGTACAAAACACAATTTCAATTTAACATATATCAATAATATTGTATTCCAACTGATTATTTCAAATTTACAATAAGTGGTTGACGTAAAACTGATTGAACTATAATGCCACGTTATTCGAGTATCTACGTAAATACTCATATACATGACTAGAGTTTATTTATGTTCATGATATCCCGTGAATGTATTTAATTATGATAAATCTAATACCCCTAAATATAGTGCTGTTGCTGTATTTTGATTTAAAATAGTCTTTTGTGTGTAAAAATAACAAGTAGATTTAATTTCTAAACTATATAGTACGACTAAGCCGATTTTATATCCAGTCATTACCCTGAAAATGGGAGATTTTGGTCAAAATACCCCCATGGATTATCTTCACAACAAGAGTCAATTTGAAAAAACTAAGGTCATATTCAGAATCAGTGCCCTTCAGAACCCCCAAAATCACTCTTACTTTGTCTGCCTAAAAATATGTGTTGACCAGTGTTATAGTTATTTAATTTAAGATCAATGGCCAATTAATATGTCCTTAACGCAGCGAGCAAAATGTTATGACTTCGAATCGTCATACACTCATACTTCGAAAAATCAGTTTGACTTGAGTCACGTCCAAAAACGAGTGACTTGACTTGACTCGAGTCAAAATGTGCAATGACTCGAAGGTAGTGACTTAATCCCAACACTGCCTTATATTACGTAGATATAGATCATTGGTACTGAATGAATGTTCTGATGATGATGACTGCCGACCGTCAAAATGCTGCATAACGATTTAGTCCTGGTTAAATATATTTTTGGTCGGTATATGACAGGGGTTGGAAGCCCATTTCGTCCAACAAGGGCATTGTTTTAAATTCTGATGCGTTACAACAGATCAAAACAAACAGTATGCGGGTCTCAGCACTTTGCAGCTGGTGGTTCGTAAGTTGTCAGTGACTGGATTTGGTGACTGTTTCTTGCCGACCAAAGAAGATATTGATCACTGTTAGAGGCTGGATTGGAGTGACACATCTATCAAACTGTCATGGCATTTGACAAGACATGAAATTAAGCACGGCATCGGATTTTGTTCGAGCCATTCACCGTATTATTGTCGACTATTGCAAATCGTGGGAAATCATGAAGGGAAAAGTGATTTCAAAGAATGGAAATCAACTTATTCAGAACAGCGTGCGAATGGACAGGGCAGTCCAAAACAGAAAAATCTGCAATACAGGATGAAAATATAGCATCCTGGCGCTTTTCGGACTAATAACTGTATGAAATTTTCGATTTTTAAAGTGATAGTGTGACTTTTACATGTTACGAAATTAAAGTGACTTTTTCTCGCAATTTTCTCTTTTCCATACCTTGAAAGTTATGAATCATTTTTGAGGCAGAAAAAAGTTTCATCAGGAAATTTGGGGTAATTAGAATCTATAATAAAAACCCAGAAGAAATTTCACTCAAAAATTTTGCCAGAAAAAATTAATCAAAAAAAGTAGTTTGAAAAATCATAAAATCTAATGGAAGTCAAAAAAACGTAGACCATTTTTCAATAAATTTTCACCAAAGTTAGGATGTCCAACAAAGCACCTTGTGTTCAAATTTCAAAAATATTGCTTCATTAGTATCAAAGTCATGGGTGTATGACTCATTTCCCACTTCGTGGGGTAGCCTAGCCCCTTAAACGATTATCTTACTTGAGTGATTCGATTCGGAACCCAGCCGAGTCGAGCCTCACTCATGATGATCCCACAGCAGTACGCATAATGTTGAGAGTTTGAATATATACCTTTTATGAGACCACGAATAATACAAGGCCAGTTCTGCAGTAGAGTAAATATTATTTTGTATTTTTTAGACCATATCTATATCACTGCACTTAGCGACAATGCTACAAGTTTTCACGACTTCACAGAGATGCCATATTCACTAACTTTCATAGCTTTGTACTACACGTTTAGTATGCTGTCTGCTCACACAGTGGAAAATAGTACTGAAACTAGAATTATCATTGATAAATTAACTCTTCCTGGCAAGGAGCATATAATTTGAGTAGGCTTCTCGGAAAGGTCACCTCTCACTACACGGATTGAATCATTAGAATTATTCAGCCCTACTCAGCACAGAAATCGCAACACAACAGCGATAATTATTGCCCGTTGTCCCGGGGAAAAAAAGTCAAGTCACCCCACTATTCCCCTGATACCCAACCACCTAGCACAGAAATCGAAAACACTTTATTGCCAACACAAAACTAGACACTTATCGTCGCAAATGCTTCCATAATTACTCATATTTCACTGTCCCAAAAATCACCGAAAAAATAGACACAATGAACTCCACATCCAAATTTCGAGACACACAACAGACGATGCCAAGACTGCGCTACGTCATGTTCGACATATCGTTGGATGCTGGTAGCTGTGTCATTGCTGGTATTACGTTCATTCTGACTTCATACCGCTGGTCCAGGCCCATGTATGAATCCGATATGAGCCACACTGAGAGTATCCTCCTGGAATGCACAGAAGATACAAATGTTCAACTGAAGCAAAAAGTTCTGGAATTGTCTCTTGGAGACACAGGACTTCAATATATCATTATATGTGGTTACAAGAGAATTTGGCGTTAGAGATGTAATGCCAGGGTCGTAACAGACATTTCATTGTAACTTCGAAGAATAGTAAAGTCACCACATGATTGGTATTTCTTCTATCAAACCTGATACTTCGAAAATAGGGCCAGAAGCTATTAAGACTGAGGAAAATTACGATATTACGAATGCGAACCATTCTATATCACTTGAACAGAGTTTAAAAAGTGGGTTGAACCGGGTTAAACTGAAAACGGAACAGTGAACGTAATGACTTGGACTCGACCCTCAACTCACTGACTTGGACTCGGACTTGACTCGGTGGTGAATTGAAAATGACTCGATTTGACTCGGGTCAAATCTATAAAAGTGAGATTGACTTGTGACTTGGTTACAACCATGCTAACCGCATCTGGCTAGGGGTTACGGTGAGAGTAGGGCTAGGTTAGGATTGGGGGGGCCAAGTGCCGAATTCAACAATCCCCGAAGTTGCAGGTAGCCTGGAATAATATATTCGTTAGGGGTCTTCAAAAATGAATTCTTTTTTCAAATTATACTGGCTACTTGATAAAATTGTTAGTTTATCTAATTTAATCCTACATACCAAATTTAGTTCAATTCCAGCCAGTAGCTGCATTACTACAGGAAAACGAAGTTTCTATTTATTATAAGTAAATTTAAAAAAATTTCTGTTAGGTTGTGTGTAGAAACGATGGTCACCAAATCTTGCTCAATTCAAACCAGTGGAAGCGGGGTTATTGCTGTCGAAAAATTTCGATTTGAATAAAATAGTATTTACGGTGGGCACACCTATAATAAATAATTAAAGAATTGATCACCGTAAATACTATTTTATTCAAATCGAAATTTTTCGACGGCAATAACTCCGCTTCCACTGGCTGGAATTGAACCAAATTTGGTGTGTAGGCTTAAATTAGGTAACCCAACAATTTTATCGAGTAGCCAGTACAATTTGAGAAAAAAAAGTCATTTTTGAAGACCCCTAATATTCATACATCTAAATTATCCCGAATATTTTCCATGTGATAGTAATCTTGAACAATCGTCTGCAATTGCAGAGCTCAACACAAATGTTGACACGCAATGGAATTCATTTTGCTTATTCAAAATAGCAATGTATTATTTAATTCTAGTCTGCAAAAATTTTGGGGTTGTCGCAGAGATAAGACAAAAGCTAAAATTCACCATTCACACAAATTTGGCGAAAGAGCCAGCCAGTTATGAAGCACTTCTATTTTTTCCAATTACTTGGAATAATATTTATCTACTTGCATTACATACTCGAGTAGTTATATATCAGACTACTTCATCTTTTACCTAACAATTTTTTAGGCGAAACAACTTAGGAGGTTTTACACTTTTGATTTTGTGACATAGAAAGTTGTTTTTAAAACACTTTTGTCAATTCACAAGTTTACAATACATTTGAATAGTATATTGATATTGAAATGAGCCCGAATATTTTCGGTTGACACTCGTCAGGGGTAATCGTCGGCAACCGGTAGAGATTTCAAAACAACTTCGTATATCAAAAGTCGTTGGATTTACTATTATGAGTGAAATTTCCATGAAAACTGGGAGAAATAACCTCTGTATCACGGCAACTGAATGTATTCCCGAAACTTGTACAAATTTCTAGTGTAATTGGCGATTTTTACGTCAGTCGCTAGGAAGTGCCCTGTAATTTCAAATTTTCAGCCCACTTCGTTGAACGACAAATGTTACCGACCTTTCCATGTTGTCTGCGAAGAATGACAGCGCTTCTGTGGCTATACCGCGCAGGGTTTGGATTCTCTTCAAAGCCAACACCTCCTTATGCTCGACGTCGGCCAGCAGCAGAAACCAACCTTCCAGTTTCGGTTTCGGAAAACGCGGGGTCATGGCTTTTCCATCGTGCTATGCAGAAACCAGGATTTGAAATTGAGATTCACGAATTCGCAATTATCTAGGACAACGGTTCCCAAACTTTCTTTTGTCGTGTGGCACGCTACAACAATTATAAATGCTCGCGGCACACTTACAAAATAGTTGCTTTTTGATATCAAAATTATTGCAATGGGATGCTTATTTACACAAACATACGAGGTTATATTGCATTGTTGACAAAAGTTCCTGCGTTGTCGTCAATACCAAGCAGTCTCTCTCAAGCATAGGTTTTAATTACAGTCAAAACGAAGAAGCTATGTTCACATAGATACCAACATACAAGCGGCAATCAAACTAGAATTACTTTGTACGATTGTACCTATCATGATATAGGATTGGCAATGAGACAGCAGTTTTTCATCCATTTTCGTTGAAACAGCGCTTTAAAGAACGGGATTTGTACATCAATGAGTTGTTCTTCTGCAGAAAAATTGCCGGATTCATTGTTTCTAAATGGACTAACTATCCATTCAAGTTGTGAGCGACAGATCCTGAGATGTAATATCGCAATGCAAGTTGAATTCCAGGCAGTGTGCTCAGGTTTTGCGCGATAACTATGGCAAGTTTTTGTCGCAGTCAAATCCGTGGAAATTTGCAACTATTTTTCACAAAATTTGTACTATAAAGTTGCATTTATGGACAAGTTCCATGAAAAATAATTGGCTATGAGATACTCGAATCAATCCGTATGCAAGGCACCGTCGCACAACTCAGTGTTGGCCACTTCAACAAAATCAATGGCCTGAAAAAAATGACCCAGTGAAAATATAATTTTCGTCGGCCCGGCCTGAATATCTACGTCAAATCACAAAGGACCTCAAATTTAAACGACAGTGACATAATCGAGCGATCTATTCACATATAGTGCCAAATATTTGCAGTAAAAGTTATTAGAATGAAAAATCGAAAAAACTTGCTAAAAGTTGCGTGAAGAATCGAAAAAACTTGCATGAAAAACCGAAAAAGCAAAAAGTTGCAACATAAGAATCCTCCAAACAGCTCAACACCATACTGCATAACTTCTGAGCATTTAGAAATTTGCCGGAAGCTGTAAAAAAAAGTCGAAAAAGTTGCAAAAACTTGCCCTAGTGATAAATTTTGCTCATTTATCAGCTATGAAGCAGTTAAACCGCGATGCTCGACTTGGAAATCGCTGATCTATTTTGTGGAATTTGATACTCCAAAATAGGCTTGTAACCCCTAGTTTATCTGTTTGAACAAACAAGGGTGAGTTGAACTCATCTTGCACTCCATAATGAAGTGCGAGCCCTGCCCACAGCTGGTCACAAAGTGCAATGAAATAAGTACGGTCTAAAAATACCAAATTATATTCAGTTTGATCTAGAGCTGGCATTATATTCATTGCAGTCACACGAAAGCTAGTCCTAATTATAACACATAAATAGACTAAGTTCATGAGAGAATAGCCTGACAAACTATGAAGTGAACAGACAACAATAGACCACACTTACTCCTTTGTTCATCCTTCGTAGCGTCACCTCGACATGATACTCCTGATCTACGTGAATATTAACCCACGAGCTTTTCACACGAACCCCAACTCCTGCACAAGAACAACATAATCGTAAACCGATCGAAATACGATGCCGAAAAGTAATTTACGACAAAACAGAATGGCCATCGGTAACATTTTATCAGGGTTGTAACCAAGTCACAAAGCTCCGAGACACAAGCCATTCTCACTTTTATGGTTTTGACTCGAGTCAAGTCGAGTCATTTCAATTCAGCACCGAGTCAAGTCCGAGTCCAAGTCATCGAGCAGAGGTTCGAGTCCAAGTCATGGTATTATGACTCGAGTCCGAGTCCAAGTCATTGTGTTGACTGCTCAGTTTCCAGTTAAAGTCTTGTAAACCCACTTTTTATAACTCTGTTTGTTGATATTGAATGGTTCGCATTTATATATACTAATTTTCCTCACTTTTAACTGTTTCTGGTCGCATTTTCAAGTACCAGTACCAATAGACGTAACCCCAATAGTGTGGTTACTTTTCTGTTCTTCGAAATTATAATGAAATGTCGGTCTTGGCCGTCTGAGTCTCGAGTCAAATGACTTGGTTCGAGTCATGCGCAATGACTCGTGTCCAAGTCGAGTCATTACCGTATTTTGAGAAAATTAATCGAGTCATCAAAGTATCGTGACTCGAGTCGATTCATTACTCGAGTCATTACAACCCTGCATTCTATGGTGCAGAGGGGATCATTTTTGCAGAAATCAAGCGCGCATAAATACGAATTCGGTTTCATTACTTTAACAGAATAATATATATCCATGACCCCGCAAAACAGAAAAGATAAAAATAAAGACACCCATCACGGACAGTGCCGAGGTCTTATTCTCACCGTGAGTGGCCGGGACGGTGACATGTTTCAATTTGGGATCGTCCCAAACGCCCTTGACCCTCAAGGAAACGTGGACTTCCGGAAGATTTTTGATGTAGTCACAAATCTGAAAAGCACAAGATTTATTTTAACCCGAAAAACGGATGCTTCTGACCTAAAATTTTTTACAATTTTTGGCATTAAAAGACTTAATTTAGACCAAATGTAAGAAAATTAGGTGTTTTCGCACATGATGTTGGAATTGTACCACTTATCTTCATTTCTGGTTGAGACTGTCTATCCTTACAAAGTAGCTAGGCCTGAGCTAACTCTTTTGACTTGAAAACTTTCAAATTTTTACATGAAAAACTTCGTTTTAACGAAATCTGGACCTATGAAGAATTCCAGTAGTTACATCACGCATTATGGGAGAAGTAATTAAAATTTGTTGCGGTACAACGAAAGATACTTTCCTACATTTATCGGGTAGAAAGTGTCTGTCCTTACTAAGTAGCTTGCCAAGAATGGAGAAAGAACGTTCAACAGCAGCAATTGTTGGCTGACAAACCGTGTTGCTTCATTCTGACAATGGTGGCTAGTGGCTACATCGTCACTTTTTCATCATGCGCTTCTTGATAAAAGAACCAATGCCCTAGCAGTCTTGCTTCAGTTAGGATATTGTGGTACGTTGAGCATAACACCATGTCAACCTATTTGTTTCATCTGGCCGTTTATGATTCACAATGAGCAGACAATGGGCCGTCTACAACGATAGGCTTATAAAGTAGGCTACAAGCTGTAAAATGTCACATGATAAGCTCACCGACAGCGCAAACATCTACGATCCAAACGAAATGCAGGCTGCAAATTTTTTTTACTTTATAAACAATTTTGACCAATTTTTTGACCTAACGCTACAATTTTGACAAAATATACACTTATTTTGATGTCACAAAAAAACTTCCCTAATCATCACTTAATTACACATCACATCTGTACTAAACTATTAAACGATATAAGTCATTGCGGTAATTGATAAAAAATGCTGCACACAGAGCATGCTCCATTCAATATAGCATAGGAGCACCTATTATTCAACTTGAGTGACATTTATTGACTGCAATGCTGCATGAAGTCTATAAAAACCTCATGTTGATGTAGAGAAAAAATGTTCCAGAGCGTAAAAGAAATTTGTAACCAAGTTTCGTCCACCTTTAGTTGTTATACACTAGACTGATTTCTAATGATACTACAATGCCAGTCAATGGCATTGTGACCACAGTTTAAGGGCATACCGAAGTTGTTTCGTCCGTGATGTCACAGATGATGGAATTAACCATATCAGAAACATAAATTCCATAACTTGAAAATTTCTTTCCGACTCATTCCATATTTTTCAATCAAGACCGAGTCAAGTCAAATAAGTTAGGGCTTGACTTCGATCCGATTATTCGAAATCTCATGCCAGTGACGTCATATTTTGTGATACGATTGTTGATATACAATGTTCTTTCCACTTCTCTACTAGTTGCTGACGATTGCACCTGACGAGCATCAGCCGAAAATATTGGAGCTTAACAGTCTAAATATGATCCGCAGAATTGTTGATCGAAACCAGCCTTTACATTGAAACTTGACTCTGCATAGTCAATCCCTTACCTTTTTCACTTGACTCGAAGCAAATTCAGACGCAAGTACATCCCTGACGTCATCTGGCTTCTGTTTGTAGACCGCCATCAGTTGTGGCAGATGTCTCACCGGCGATCGCCGGTACAGGATTCGACTGAGAAATAATCGCATGGATTAAGGATTGAGAGAACGATTTCGTTTGGAAACGCCGAAAACACAGAAAAAGGACAATAATTGCTGGGCTGTAATGACGCGAGTCATGACTCGACTTGACTCGCGATCTTTTGCTGACTCGGACTTGTAATCGAGTCATTGTGCATGGCTCGAACCAAGTCAAACATCTCGAGACTAGGACGGCCAAGACTGACATCTCATTGTAACTTCGAAGAATAGTTAAGTCACCGCATGATTGGCATTTCGTCTATCAGTCCTGATACTTGGAAATTAGGGCCAGAAACTGTTAAGAGTGAGGAAAATTACGATATTATAAACGAAAGTGGTTTAAACATGACTATAAGTAAAATTGACTTGTGACTCGGGACCTTGTGACATGGTCACAACCCTGCATAATTACATCTTGATTGGAGACTGTAGATGCCTAGTTAAGTCTGGTGTCCAGCACTAATCACAAAGTAAAGGCAACCTGTGCATACACAAGTAACAGAAACTTGTAAAACCTCAAAACAAGAATATACAGCTACACAAAGACGCCATGCTCACTTGAAAATATCCAGGTTCCCTTTTTCGATGTAAGGTATCGTCAGCAAGTTACTCGGGTTATCAAACCAGATAGCTTGCGCCACCATCTGTACGATTTGCGTAAGTCTGAGTGTCGTGATCAACATGCCTTGGTCTGCGCTGATGTCAATCATGGCCTGAAAGAAACAAAAGTCATATATGCAACCTAATTTGCTGCATCGTCATGATGATTCTAATCAGCCGTCAACATTACCGGACCTCGATCTGACAAATATACCTTGCATATCGACACATGCGTTTTATGTTATCACTGACATGTCAAAAAAAGTCAAAACTTTTTCAAAATTGTAGCGTTAGGTCAACAAAAGGTCAAAATTGTTTACAAAGTCAAAATTTTTTTGCAACCAGCATTTCGTTTGTATAGCTGTTTGCACTGTGGGTGAACTTATCATTGATATTTTACAGCTTGTAGCCTACTTAATAGGCCTACCGTTGTAGACGACCCATCGTCTGTTCATTGTGAATCATAAACAACCAAATAAAACAGGTTGTCATGGTGTGATGCTCAACGTACCGCAATACTCAACTGAAGCAAATCTGCGGGAACAATCGGCATTGGTTTGTATATCAAGAACCGCATGATGAAAAATTGTGATGTAGACAACATGGTTTCTCGCCAGCAGTGTACACACAACTTGAGTGTTGTCAGCCAACAACTGCTGCTGTTGAACGTCCTTTCTCCATTCTTGGCAAGCTACTTCGTAAGGACAGACACTTTCGACACGAGAATGTAGGAAAGTATCTTTCGTTGTACTACGACAAATTTTAATTACTTTTCCCATAATGCGTGATATAACTACTGGAATTCTTCATATGTCCAGATTTATTCAAATAAAGTTTTTCATGTAAAAATTTGTCAGTTTTCAAGTCGAAAAAGTTAGCTCAGGCCTAACTACTTCGTAATGACACACAGTTCCAACCAGAAATGAAGATAAGTAGTACAATTCTAAGATTTTATGGGAAAACGCCTAATTTACATAGGTGAGGTCAAAATCTTACGTTTTCTAGGTAAAAAAAATCGCCGTTGATATCATTTGGTTGAGAACCCCTGCACGAGAGGAAGCGTGGCACTGTAAAAAGTGCATGCGCTAAATACGAAAGCTTACTTGCAAAATCCTGAACGACTGATCCAGCACCGATTTCAGGTCGGTAATGTAGTCGGAGGAGGGCATTTTGATGCGCGAAAAATGGGACTGGTACAAGAGATGGGCTTTGGTGCTTGACGAGCCAAACGTGTCCGGGTTGACTTCGAGAGGCAGATGCTCGGAGATGTTCCTGAAACGTGTTGCACAGTAACAGTGGTGGCATGCTGCAGATGATTTTGTGGATTACTGAAATTATAGGCTCCTTGCCGATAAGAGTTGATGTATAAACTGGCATTACAGTTTCGAAAATCTATTTCACTTGTGGAATGCTGTAAACCACGATTGGTCATATCACAGAATATGAAACATTGAGCAGTATATTCATATTGAAATAAACTTAAATAAATTTTCGGCTGACACTCGTCAGGGGTAATCGTCGGCAACTAGTAGAGAATTGGAACTCTGTCAACAAAAGGAGTTCGCGTACCACCTCAAAATAGTACATTGAACGCTGTCTCATTCGAAATTTCATGCTGGTGACGTCATATTTTGTGATACGATTGTTGATATACAATGTTCTTTCCAATCCTCTACTAGTTGCTGACGATTACCCCTGACGAGTGTCAGCAAAAAATATTCGGGTAATGTAAGTCCTTCTATATCACTCGAGCAGTTGAAAATGTGGGTTGAACGGGATTGTACTCGAAAGTGAACGGTGAACACAATGACTTTGACTCGAGTCACAGCACTATGACTCGGACTCGACCCTCTAATCACTGACTCGAAATTGACTCAACGGTGAATTGAAACTCGAGTCAAAACTATAAAAGTGAGATCGACTTGTGACTTGTGATTACAGCCCTGCTGTAAACAAGAAAGGTATAATTGATAGATAAAGGTTACATATCAAATCCACTGTTTCAACGTCTTCTGATATATCCACATTCACAAAGGGCAGGATTCTTATACTTGATTAGCTATACTTTGTGAGGTCTTACTTGTTGATGATATCTTCGTTATGCCTGACTGGCAATTCGCTGTATTCTTTTGCGTCTGTGAGCATCTGAAGTATTTCTGAAATGGTAGCGCCAGGGCCCATTTCCTCGCATAACATCCTGCGAAATTCACAATAGTAGATGTATTGCGGTTTATACTGGACTGTTGGCTGTTATTTCGATGTTAATACGATGGCGCGGGCATGTGCTCTTCACAAAATCAATCCGTAACGCTCTATCACCAGTAGAATTTAAGATATATCCCGTTATATCAAAGGTGTTTTTGCAAGCGTTTGAGGCTAGTATGCAAGTCCGCAGGAATTCCCTTTCCGATTATCAGAAGAGGTCTTTATCAGCGTAGCCATACCTAATATTTCGTTATTTTATTGTTGATATACAGAAACTGACGAGAAACAATTTGGCTCAATTCGAAAATTTTTAATTCCTAAAAATTTTGTTCTTTCATTTTTCACTGGCAAACCCATGAAATTGTTAAGTTTTCTATGGAACGATGCTTAGCAAAGTAACGCATTCATAATAATAGTATTTAGGGTGTGTGGTTGCATAGTTATTATTTAAATAATCACCCACCCTAATCCGTAAATACTTTTTTGGTTATTCAAATCCAAAATTTTGTACCAAATAATTTCGCTTCTACTGGCTGGAATTGAACCAAGTTTTCTACGCATCGTCTTTATAGACAAATTAACAATTTCACGGGGTTGCCAACGAAATATGAAAAACATTTTTGTCAATATATTTAAAATTTCCCAACTCTAAATGTTTCACTATGTTGGATTCGAATTGAGACAAATTTGGTGTGAAACCTAACAATTCTTTCGAATAGCCCGTAAAAATTTGAAGAAAATATTTATTTTCTTCTGGTATACTTTACACTCGGACTATTACAATGCAATACTTACCTCACGGTGAGATGGCTTAGGTAGTAGTACGATGCGATCCTTCCTATGCTCGTAGGCTCGATCGTGATGTCATCGTCTTCATCTACGATGACGCAGCACGAGCGCTCGAGCTCTTTCACTTCCTTTTCGACCAAATCAGTGAGAAAATCATTGATCCGCTCGGTGTCTGAAAAGCAGTGTAGGAATAGGAGGACGTGGTATATATTTTTGTCCTTAATGTTTTTGCGGCATAGACAACGACACACGATCTGTGCATATGCATACCATGAGTACATGATGCGCATATACCGCTGGACAAGGAAGGTGCAGATATAGCCTTGTAAGGCGTTTTAAGTCTTGCACCACCCTTCCATGCTATCCCGGTAATGCTGAGCGCCAAACGGGAAGGCTACAGAGACCAGTGTTACTAATCAGGTCTTTGGTCTGACCCGTTCAAGAAGCCCGACGCTCCAACAATACGCTATCTTACATGCATTCTGTGAGGACATATTCGGTAAACGTCATACTGGGGCTGTTTAACCTAGCTGATGACAGTTTCACCTATAAACTTTGTCTAAAAATTGTGTAGTGTGATGATGTATCTTCGCGACTAACACAAAATCTGCAATGACACTAGATTTCGGTGCTATTTTCCAAACCATATTCAGACACCGCAATACATGGCTTTTTATTCAGGTGGTGATGACAATTTCACTCATAAAAGGTTAAAAAGCAAGCAGTTTTGCCCAATGAAATTATTAAGTCAAAGAGGAAATAGCCGAAAAACATAACCACTCGAGCATATAGTTCAAGCAGGCAAACCCTACGATGAATACGATGATGAGTAGTACTTCATTAGTGACCAACATAAGTGAAAAAAATGAGTGGAAGTTATATGTCGGAGATTTTGCTTCTAGACTTCAAGTACTGCATGCATTGCAGAAAAAGGTTAAGTATTTGGCACATAACCAGGTGGGATACAACAATATACAGATATATTTCGGTATGTGCTACCTGCAGTGTCTACAATAACCCTTGAGAAGTTTGAAATTGAAAAGATATGCTCATTTTCACACATCGCATTATGTTGATAGCACTAAAATGCATGTTTATGTTTTGATGCCTGAAAAGAGTCTAACCTCATACTACCATTACTACTGAAAACAAGGAATTTTCGACGCTACAAAATCTAAGAACGAACAACATTCAGCAAAGATGTTGCTAAAACATCCTACTGCGTTACCTGCTTCGCTCTGCGCCGATGGGTCATCGAAATCTAACAATACATTTAATAATGTCTGTTGACTTAAGTAAATATCCCGTCGAAATAGACAAGAGAATTCAGAATACTTCAAGGCATAACAGTGCATCTTGCTACACAGTATACAGCATGACATAAAGAAACGAAAACTATGAAAGAAAACTAAAATATTTAAAATGTGTGGCAGAGCTACTGAGCATATTGGACGAAAATATTTTGCACCGGTACACTGCTATTCTCACATTAAATGTCGCGAACTGATGCTATTACTATTAACCTTGAGTTTCCGTGAGAAACAAATTACGTTATGAAAGTTAAAGATATTGTTCTTTTATTTTTCAGAGATGTAAAGCACTATTCAGATATTACATTGGTCACAGACATAGGTCTTGTCATTCTGGATGTTTCGGCATATCAAATGTTGCATACAATGAAGTTTTAAACCTGATTACTTTATTACATCAATTATTTCATTACTTGAAGTGGTTTGTCCACTTTGGCTTCTACTCAGGTTTGAGTACAATTTTCAGGGCATTCCTACTACTTGGATGGCATGAATGGCTATTCCGACCACCTCCCTGGGAGATTTATGGGCCATATTACAAATATTGGCGACCAGTGTACCCAAAAACACACAAAAATATGATAAATCCATGTTACCAGACCTTTCCTAACACCGAATGCGCTGCATGGTGCCCCCCCTATTCAGTTCCTATTGTGACCGGTCAGTAATATGAACACATATAAGCTAATGGCTAATATGGTCCCTAAAGTATAACCCTTACCGATCCGTTCCAAATCGTAGTAGGTCGGATTCATGAGTAGTCTGCGGAAGAAGTAAGTCCACGTCAGATAGTCCAAGGCGTCCTGCTTGCTCATGATGGTGCCGGCGACTATCTCCGCGTTCAAATGGTCCGGAAGCACCTAATATAAAATACAGAAATTCACAAAAATGTATGTTATGTTTAACCAGTACATAGAATTGCCAGACTTGTATAAAATATTGGGTCTTCATAATGAGCAACTAGAACTAGGACTAAAACAACTAAAAACCAGTAGCTAGCTGACCACCAACTAACTCGATTGGTAGTTTGCACAAGTTTGACTGTCGTAAACTTCTAGAGCTCCACAAGTCGAAAGATTTGATGCGACCTAAACTGTATCTACCGCCACCATAACCATCATATGGAAATAGACTGAATCGAGATTAGGTCACAAAGTGATGACCTTTAATCCTTTTCTTTAGCCCTTGATTTCCGAACTTTTGGGGATACGAGGTCAAAATTGTTTAGGAACCCCTAGTTTAGACTGGGGTTTTAGTTCAACTTGTGTTGCGCAATGTGGATGAGCAAATTGCATGTCTTGAACATTCTTTAAACGGTAGTTCCAGTTCGAGTTGCGTTGTGCATGTGCAGTAAAAAGTGCACTAAAAAGTAGAGGTCGACCGATATTGATTTTTACAGGCCGATACCGATACCGATATTTCGACGCTCACAGGGCCGATAACCGATATCATAGGCCGATATTAATATGGAAGGAGCAGAGAACTATTTCGCCAAAATATTATATATTAGGCAAGGTGGCACTTGTTCATGCCACAGAAAGGTGAACAACAAACGAGAAAACTGAAATCGAAAAGACTTATTGCTTAATTGTGAACATTCGTTGAAATTTGGGATAACCCGAAAATCAAAACATGATACAGAATTGCAGATCAGTTCAGAAAAGGTTGATTGTAGTTAGATATAAAATATCGGTCGCGATATCGGCCTAGATTGGCCGATACCGATATTCGAGAAATTTCCAAATATCGGCGCCGATAATCGGTCGACCTCTACTAAAAAGGTGCCTGCAAATCCATTTAAAATCCAAATCAGATTGTTCGTTCGTATATAATAAACCCGATTATCTTCATTTCACACACGTCAGGGGTAATCGTCAGCAACTAGTGGAGAATTCAAAAGAACTTGGCATATCAAGAATCGTATTAGCTTAAGCGGTATCTTCGCCTCGATTATTCGAAATTCTACGCTTGTGACTTCATATCAGGTGATATAACAGTTGATATACAATGTTCTTCCCAATTCTCTACTAGTTGCTGACGATTACCCCTGACGAGTGTCAGCCGAAAATATTCGGGTTCATTCAAATATGAATACATCCTCTCAAAGTTGTGCAGTGCACTGAAAAGAAGATGGTGCGCACGGCACAATACCAAATAGCTTGAAAACACGCACCTCGAGCAGACTGGACTCCACCGGGAATGGATCGTACAGGAACTTCTTGTAAAAATGCTTCTTCACGTCGTGCACAAGAACCACCGCGACAGCGCTCTCGTCAAACTGAGGCCGACCGGCCCGGCCCATCATTTGCAGCACGTCTGAAATATGCCCCAGAATTGCAAAGTCTGTCCTCGATACGCTATTGGGTCGTTTATAGGGTTATACATTATCAAGTGTTATCAGAAGTCTGTGAATACACGATCAAAACCAACAGCATATTCACAAAGTGCAATGGAATGGGTATGATAAAATCTACCACGTGGTTCATATTGCTATGTTGCAGGGTTGTAACCAAGTCGAAAGGTTCCGAGTCACAAGTCAATCTCACTTTTATAGTTTTGACTCGAGTCAAGTCCAGTCATTTTCAATTGACCACCGAGTCAAATCAGAGTCATATTGTTGTGACTCGAGTCCGAGTCCAAGTTATTGTGTTCATTGTCCAGTTTTGAGTTCAATTCGGTTCAACCCACTTTTTTCAACTCTGCTCGAGTGATATAGAATTGGCTCGCATTCATAATATCGTAATTTTCGTCAGTCCTAACAGTTCCTGGCCCTATTTTCCGAGTATCAGGACTGATAGACGAAATATCAATCATGTGGTGACTTTACTATTCTTAGAAGTTACAATGAAATGTCGGTCCTAGCAGTCCTAGTGTCGAGTCACATGACTTGGTTCGAGTCATGCGCAATGACTCGAGAACAAGTTGAGTCAGTACACAAATACGCATTTGAAAAAATGACTCGAGTCAAGTCGAGTCATCAAAAAATCGAGTCTGAGACGGACTAGACTCATTACCAACCTGCAATGACGATATAATCTGGAATAACCGACCCAAATTATGATATTACAGATAACGTGATAAAACTTTATTGACCTTGAACTAAAAACTCTAAGGGCGGAGATCACAAACGTTGCTTATCTGGTAGAATGCTACTCATCTGAATAAAATAAAATTGGATGAGATTTCGCGCGAGGATTTTCGGGATTCTTCAGGTGAAACTTTTTATCCAGTGAAAAACTTACCATCACTGAATGTTTTTAATCAGAGGATTAGCATTCTCCCGCGTACCCTGACTTTATGATCCCCGCCTGAAGATTGGTATTGGCATTTCATGAACCCTAATTTGAAAACCCCTAGTCTACGGCCGGAGTAAATCGAAGAAAACCCTACGACCAGAAAATTCTGTCTCGATTTCGCGTACCTGTGATTGGGAAGTCGACGTATCTCTTGGTCTTCCCATCGAAATACTCGGTGCCCTTGACGATGACCAGATGGGCCGGAAAATTGACGCCCCAAGCGACCGTCGCGGTCGCGACAAGGATCTGAAAAGAAGAAATGGTTTTTATTACTAGGGCGATTTTTTTACCTAAAAAACGCAATTTTGACCAAATTTTGACCTCAAGTATGCAAATTAGTTGTTTTCGCACATAATGTTAATATTGTACTATTTATCTTCATTTCTTGTTGCAACAGTCTGTACTTACTAAGTTGTTTGGCCTGAAAAAACGTTTATGGCTCAAAAACTGATAAGATTTTACTTGAAAAAAAACTATTATTTTAACGAAATCCGGCCCTATGAAAAATTCCAGTAGTTACATAACGTATTATGGTAGAAATAATTAAAATTGTTGTAGTACAGAAAATGTCTGTCCTTACTAAGTAGCTTGCCAAGAAGGAAGAAAGAACGTTCAACAGCAGCAGTTGTTGGCTGACAGCACTGAAGTTGTGCGTACACTGCTGGTGACAAACCGCGCTGCTTCATTCTGACAATGGTTTCTGCATCACAATGTTTCATCATATGCTTCTTGATATAAGAGCTATGCAATGTCCACGCAGTCTTGCTTCGGTTGGGATATTGCAGTACGTTGAGCATAACACCATGTCAACCAACTTGTTTCATTTGACTGTTTATGATTCACAATGTGCAGACAATGGGACATCTACAACGGTAGGCCTGTAAAGTATGCTACAAGCTGTAAAATGTCAAATGATAAGTTCACCGACAGTACAAAATCTACGATACAAACAAAATGCAGGCTGTAAAAAAGTTTCAACTTTGTAAACAATTTTGACATTTTTTGACCTAACGCTACAATTTTGACCTAATTTTGACTTTTTTTGACATGTCAAAAAAAAATTGCCGTAGTCATGACAAACACGAGGCGAGGTTGAATCTTGAAAAAGAGATCTGTCCGACCTCGGGGTTAAAATATCTCCAGTTACTAAGAGTCACGGACTCGCCTGTATTTTCTGGTTCACAAACAGCTCTTCGACCAGTGTCCTGTCCTTGTCCACGAGCCCGGCGTGGTGCAGTCCGATTCCAAACGCTAGCGTCAGACGCAGGTTACTGTCTTGCACGTTCTTCGTCAGTTCCTCCATCTAAAAAATCACGAGCGCAGAGACATGAGTGAAAAGTTATTCCATATTGGGTTTGAAGCGACAGGAAAAAGCAGTATCTAAATCAGCTACTTTACGAGAGAAGGTTTTGACTGGCCCGTGAGGTAATTCTCGAAATTAGTTATATTATCAAAAAAATAAATTACCCAGGAAAGTTATTGTGAGCTTGCAATACCAACCAAAAATTTGATGAATAAAATATCAGTTCCAACTCTAACGCATTGTCGTAGCCAGGGGCCAACCACATTTACGTAAATCTTCGTATGTGACCATAAAGTAGAATATTTCGTGGCAGATTTATTTGACTTGATGTTTTTTTAGCGCTTCACGCGATTTATTGTCACTCGATTTCTTGCAATTAGTATTGGTGCCCACCTGAACTTTACAGAATTAATAAACTATATTCACAATTATGAGAGAAAGTGTCGACCAACATGCAACTTCGTGCCTGCAATCGCAGTAACATCGTCGGCGACATCATTTTTGACCAAATTCATTCATTACGTTCAAACAAACTTAGAGCCCCGCGCGGCTAGGATATAAATACACCCAGAATTTTTGTGTCATAATTGTTCTAGATTTTCATGCGTAGTGATATCAATCTCGTTTTCACCGTTCACTCCTATAGGACGACCAAAAAATGATCATCAATATGAAAGTGGTCCTTCGGTCGGAAAGATTATCCTCCCCTGCTTTACATCCTTAAAATATTTCATTAATGTACACTGCCATACGTTTGTCCAACGTTTTCCCGCGCATTGCATGATTCTGATTTTAATTGGTTTTCTTTGCTATGACTACCGCAAAAATACCAGTGTAAGCTGAATTGTTTTCCAAAAGTACATCGTTACGTCATACTTTGCTGAATTGGTTTCCATTTGAATCTCTTTTTGTATGATTGTTTTTGCGCTGCTAATATTTGACAAGGCGGACACGAAAAGTCTTCAAGTAAAATAAATTTTACTACAATGAATGCAGTCCTGAAAGCAATATTAAAGCCACAACGGTTACCTGCCATTCCACCATATGCAGCCATTGCTTCGGGTCGTCTTCAGCGGCCAAATATGCGATCAAGTCGAGCGCGGTCAGGCGAGTCTGCCGCCTTGACGCCACGAATATCAGCACCGGCTTGGCAGGGGAATGTGTGCGAATCGCTGTATGAAATCAAGGCATAATATGGTTCGGATACAGACAACGTTAAATGGATAAAGAAATAAATTAACAGTGGTTAGTATAGCGACTACAGAAAAAGTATTGTTGCAAATTCATGCTTAACTAGACCAGCGCTTCCCAACTTGCACTGCTATCTGCCAGTGGGCCGTGAAGCTATTTAAGGTTGGTAATCAAACAATTTCTAAATGACACACTTTCCTATTCAATTTGCCAAATATGCCATACACCTTATCTTCTCATGATTAGAGAAACAAATACACGTTCTCTACCTTTAAATTAAATTGCGTTTGTTGCCATAATCGTCGTTCCCAAGCTCTCAATAATTCATGAGCCATATTTTCGTGACAGTATTTTTGATTAGAGCGCGAAATTGGACAGGGTGTTATTGCGTAGGTCTGAGAATCGGAATTAATTCCTTCCTCGTAAGGCTTTGAGAACATTTGATTGAAACGCAGCCATCCAACTATAATTAGCAAACTATTAAAGCAACTCAAGCTACTCAGAACCCGTCCGTGTTCGACATAAAAGACGAATTACTGATGGGATATGCACTTTCTCGTTTGCAATCATATGTAGTAAGTCTTGTCTGCATGAGACACTCGTCTCCCAAATTATCGCGCATTGTCACTTGCCGGCATACAGTTTAACTCGCTACTTGCACGACACGCCTTGAAATACGTTCTTATACTTTTGGTCATATCTAGTTGTGGGTCGTACGATGATATTTGGGATGAAAAAGGTTGGGAAGCACTTGTTCAGTGCTAGACTGTCAAGTGAAAGTAGCTATTGCCAAAATACCACAAAACTACTTTTCAGTAAATATAGTCCGTGAAAGGTCTGATGTTGTGCTTAAATATTCAGTATCAATAAGCAGTCTGAAGTATTCCAGCAATTTGAAATTTCCTGCGAATTACCCATCGTCAGAGAAATTCCAAATCCCCCCTGAAAGAAACTAACCGCCTTGAAAAAAATTTCAAACTTCCCACCTTGAAAGCAGGGCTTGTTCATGGAAGCCATCCTCGGGCAGTAATGCTTCCCCGCGAAGCCGTGAATGTGCACGTCCATCGGTACTGGGCGTACGGAAGGCCGGAAATTGAATAATCCAAGCTGGAAATGAGGCGAAAGTTAATCTCTTGTAATTATTGCTAATTGGTCGATCGTGTTTGGGCATTCTATTCCGCTGGCCCAACTATAAAACCACTTTTCTCATATGTTTGAATAATGAAAACGCGGATACCTGTTTGATTCCCAGCCAATCTGCGAGGTCTCTCGCGTTCGCCAAAGCCGTGGAAAGCCCGACCACCCTCACAAATCTTTCGGTGTGGGACGAAATAAAATTTGTCCTCGACACGATGACCTCCAACACCGGGCCGCGGTCCTCACCTGAAAACGCAGAGTACTCAAAATGCGTGCAGCAACTTGTTTTGCGCATGCTGCATATACAATGGTTATGTAGAAACTACTGGATTTTTAAAATAAGCACTAGTCAATTTTCAAAACCCGCAGAAAGAATTGCAATCAGTACTACCCACTTTTCAAAACCCGCAAACGGAAATAAAACTAGAACCACTCCCTTTTCCACACTCACACCTAGAATTAGAACTAGAACCACCCACTTTTCAAAACTCACAACTAGAATTTGCACTCAAGCTGCCCACTTTTCAATTCTCGCAAGTAGTATTACAACTAGAACTACCCACTTTTCAAAAATTTACAACTCGAATAAGAATTAAAATAACTCACTCTTCTAAACTCACAGCTAGAACTATAATTACTCACTTTTCAAAACTCACAACTAGAATTTGAACTTAAACTACCCACTTTTTAATACTCGCAAGTAGAATTACAACTAGAACTATCCACTTTTCAAAAATTTACAACTTGAATAAGAATTAAAATAACTCACTCTTCTAAACTCACAGCTAGAACTATAATTACTAACTTTTCAAAAATCATAAATAGAACTAGAACTACTCACTTTTTAAAACTCGCAACTAGAATTAAAACTATAACCTCCCCCTTTTCAAAACTCACAACTAGAATTTGAAGTGAAACTATCCACTTTTCGATACTCGCAAGTAGAATTACAGCTAGAACTACTCAATTTTCAAAACTTCTGACTAGAATAAGAATAAATGTATTATGGCACTGGATGAAACCAATATTCGATTTCTGTACCATGAACCATCTATTTAGAAATTTCCAATGATTCCTTACCTAGTAAATGAATTTCGTCGATCACGATCAGCGCCACGCTTTTGACGTAGTTCCTGGTCTGCCAGCTTCTCGAAATTCCGTCCCATTTCTCCGGGGTGGTCACGATGATGTCGGACCTGGCCACGGCGCGCATGTCCGGGGCCACGTCACCGGTCAACTCCACGATGCTGTAACGGCCAGAGACTTCTAGCAACGACGTGCTTTTCAATTGCGTTCTACCGGTCATTATAATCATAGTGTTACAGTCAGACAAACTGCTGAGTTTTCCAAACGCGTAACTGGAACAACCCAATTTTCAAGAACTAGAGCTACAGACCATTAAAAATCCGTAACTAACCAACTAAAATATAACTACCTTGATACAATTTAGATTAAATCAGTACAATTTCGTAATGGGAGGGTTCCGACCCCCAAAACCCACTCCCTGTCTACGTCACTGTTAGCAGTGCTGACTCTGAGCTAGGAATGACTTTGGAGAGTATATATTTTAAATGCACAACTGGTACTAGAACTGGAACCACTGCAAATTAAAAAAAAATTATTGCCCATCTCATGAAATTGCTAAGTTTTCTAGAAAAAGCGATGCCTAATAAATTTGGCTCAAATCCAACTAATATAAGCAGAGTTATTGCAGTATAAAAATTTTGGAATTGATATAATTTTACAGTATTTACAGTGGGCACTTCTATGATTAATAATTGAAGAATTTCACGCAGCAACTGCTATTTTTTCAAATCAAAAATTTTCTACTATAATAACTTCGCTTCTACCAGTTGAAATCGAGCCAAATTTGATACGCATTGCATTTTTTCAGACAACTTAATAAATTCATGGGGTAGCCAGTGAAATCTGAAAAATTCATTTTTTATTAGTCAAATCCAAATTTTCTTCTTCCGTGTTTCCAATGGTCGGCGTTGAGCCAAATTTGGCATGCAGCGTTTTTTTTAGGCAGCCTCACAATTTTATCAGGTCGCCAGTAAAATTTGAAATTTTTTTCAACAATCCTGTTGCACAGACAATTGCGGAATACGAAATAAATACTCTTCCTCCACAGTACGACAGAGACGTACGTTTTACCGAGTCTCCGGCCGAATCTCTCCTGCCAGTCCGATATCCTCTCCCTCACCAGAGCCTTCATGGGTGCGATATAGACGGCTTTGCCCTTTGGCTGCGTGTCGAACATATGTAAAATCGCCAGTTCCGCAGCCACCGTCTTTCCAGACCCGGTAGGAGCACCTAGAATATTTACAATGTCAGAATGTAGTTTACAGACATGCAAAATAGCCAGCTTTACCACCACTGTCTTGCTGGATACGGTCGTTATAGTTGGTTCTAATGGAGATATGCCTTATTTCGATATCTGCAGAAGATTGCGGTGTACCACATACTCGCACAAACCACCAATCTAGCTAGTTTACGGCCAATCAACTACTGTTTTTCGAGTAATTTTAGTTCTAGTTCTACTTGAAAAGTGAGTAGTTCCAGTCCGAGTTCTAGCTGCACATTTAAAAAGATAATGAGTTGCGCACAGCTAAAAAACAAGTGTCACCGTTTGGTGTGAATAGTGATGCTGGCGTCCTACTGTGTGATGTCCTTGCAGCCATCGCAAGCTCAAAGTCATTACTACTAACACTGGTTTAGCCGGGGGGTGCGTTTTAGGGGTCGAACCCCTTCCATTTCAAACTCAAAACCACGCCCTTTAGATATTCCACATTCGCAATTCAGGAATTGGTGTTATCCGTTTATTAGTTACTTAATTACAGATTTTTAAAGGCTGTTAGTTCTAGTTCTAGTCAAGCGTTTTGAAAATCCAGTAGTGTATCTACAAGATATGCTATATCAGCGATATTGCTATAGCCTCAAAATTATGATATCCTGAGAAATCGAGTTCTTATCAGCCTATATACAGCCGAACGTATGATGCAATGCATTCTTAAAAGTTATTGAATGATTTTCGTCAGAAATACCGATGCAGCAAGTACGAAGCCGTATTTTTGGGTTGTTTTTATACCTCCTCTTACCCCGCGTGACCTGATGAACAAGGAGGATCGGAGAGCAGTTTATGACTGGAAAATTTTGAAGGCAAAAAAGCGCACTGCAACTTGAAAATGTATCTTAAAACTCTGCTCAAGATGTGGCTCAAATTTGAGGAATATGTCTTCGATCGAGCACCAAAATTTTCTGATAAACATTTCGAAAATTACGTTGGTGATACGATTGCTGATACAGCCTACAATGTTCTTTCCAATTCTGTAATAGTTGCTGACGATTACCGCTGACGAGTGTCACCCGAAAATATTTCTGTTCATTTCAATAGCAATATACTATTCAGTTGTATACTGAACCTGACTACTTACCAACCAGAGCATTGCAATCGTTATGATACAAGCAATGGAAAATCTGCGTCTGCACAGGGTTGAAATGGGAAAACTTGTACAGGCAGCGATATTCTTCCTTCAACGCCGTCACAGGCAAAGGCTCCAAGTCCAAAAGTTCTACACAAAGGGTAAATTTGTAGGCGTTCAAAGCAGATACATACTATATTCAAGTAGCAGTAGCTTGAATCCATACTTGCGGGTGCAAGCTCGGTAAAATTCATCAGCATTGCCACTCACATAGAAGCCAAGTCATAAGTTTCTACTCAATTACAAGTAAGATTGGGCGATTTAGTTATGAGTGCGTAAAATGACGCGACTCGAGTCAAATTCTGTATTGACTCGAACCAAGTCATACGACCCGAGACTAGGACGGCCAAGGCAGACATTTCCTTGTAACTTCAAAGAATAGTAAAGTCACCACACGATTAATATTACGTCTGTCAGTCCTGATACTTGGAAAATCATATTTAGTGATACGATTGTTGATATACAATATTCTTTCCAATTCTCTACTAGTTGCTGACGATTACCCCTGACGAGTGTCAGCCGAAAATATTCGGGTTCATTTCGATACCAATATATTATTCAATTGTTTAAGTAGTTTTACTAGAAAACCAATAAGTAGGAGTGTAAGTAATCTGAAAATATATCCATTTGAGTATGTAATGGATGCAGCACAAGATATACTTCACAACTGACCAACTCTCCCAGTGAAAAATGAAAATTAGAGGTAATACAATCTCAGATACTATTGTACATAGATTTTAACACCTACCGTCTATGAATAACTAAATAGCCCACACTAAAATTTAGGCTGTACCGCTGTACCTGTGTGCGGAGGATGGCGGTCCGGCAGTATCAGGTGCTGGAACGATATGGGACAGACGGCAGAAGCTCCCAGCCACCGGTCAGATTCCGCGTGCACCATGTATTGCGACGGTATCGGTTCGACGATGGGAATCGTGAAGACAAGTTGCTGGTTCTCCCTGTTTTCCACCTGGGAATATTCAATTACATGCACCATTGTATATTATTCGAATTTATCAGTACGAATGAAGAGGAAACTTGGACAACACACCTGTTAGTCGACCGTAAAGAATACCATGCCCGTTCTAAATCACATTAAATATCATTTGGTATTTTTTTCAATCATACCTATTCCAATCTGCTTCCATGAATACATTCAGTACAGTTGAACTTATCAACTCGAAGACTGGCACGGTACTAGGTGGAATAGATCAAATAAATTAATCGAATACAACTTATTTGTTGAATGATATCGTGTCTGAAATAGCTGGTTCATGGTGCAAAACTTGAAGATTGTTTTATTCACAACATCTGTTATATAAACACATATATCGAGCACTTGTCTATGAATGACACAACAATCGAAATTACAGACAAATTTTACCTCATAGTTTTCCATATTGGTTTCACTTTTGGATTTAGTTGAATCCTTCACTGGGCCGAAAACTACTGATAAGAGGGCACCACAATAGTCCTTGTGTTATATTAGGTGCGTCTTAACCATTTGACACCGGCGTGTCTATTTTTCTACATGCCGGTACGAGAGAAGGGTACCGTAATTGAAACCACGATATATTACATATTAATCGTGCTAGGTCGTTGCTGTTCATTTCTGTGAATAGATAATGTTCGTACAAGTTCATTTATACCTTGTTATTTGATATTTATTATATCGAAGACGTCGAAATCGTACATCAAACACCGTAGATAAATATGTTGCAAAATACACTGTGTCGGCAATTCGCGCGTCATTGACCACTCTCAGATAACGTTCTGTATGTTTCGTTCTAGCCGTCTTAGGGCATAGTTGTTACATTATGTGTATAGCTAGTGTCCATACAAGTCCACACGTATCTTCATATCTGATATTAGTTACATCTAAGCTGATCAAAAGCTATGTGATAGGCCGCGTGACGAAAATATCCGCCGAAGCATCATTTCGCAGACACGGGCGTTCCTCATACCCGCCATATACACTGTCGTTTAGTTGGTTTTATTCGTCATAACCAGCTGTAGTTTGTTGCTATGAATAGCGATTGTCAGCTTCTGTTTTTATTTTCCTAAAGCAACTATACTAGTTAGTTCTATACCGCTCGAGGTTTCATTTGAAAATCGGGATGCGAATTCCGTCAGACTACCGTACCAGCTTCAAGCAGATGGCTGAATACCCGTTACATAACGTGAAATATATCGTGTTCTAATAGCCATAGACCTTCATAGATTGTGTCTGTGAATTGTTGTTGCCTATATGATTCTAAATTATGGCTAATGGTCAAGTATAATTCGGAATACATACGATATTACTCAGGGATTATACCTACGCAAAAGCATGCGTCTGGGTATACAAAGAGCTGTAGTACATCGATAAATATCTTACGTTGTAGTAATGATAAGCATTTGCAGTAAATCATTATGGTAAGGACTGTATAATATCCGTCTACGGATACTAAAATGACCGATTATGGTTCACAACAATTTGAGTTATACGCCTTAGAAGTTACCACACCCGCGCATCACTCGCCATGACTCACTTTCTCGGAGGCCCGCCGCGAGCTGACTAAAACGGTCGGTATTGTTTTGATTAGAAATTAGCGCCTGCTAGACGTAGACCGTCGACTCAGGGCTCACTAGAACGATGAATTCTGTACCTATACAATACACCAGACTGTATCGTTGTCGAATACCTATACTAAGGTTCATAAAGTACGCAATTTAGCATGTCTGTTCCCAACTAACGTATTTTCGGTTTGTTCTTCATATAAGTAATCAGACACGGCGTCGGTATTGATTTGAATGGCGCAATCGGCTACGCGTTGATATTTTGAATCGAACGATAACTTGGTTACAGTGTTCGGATCCCAGGAAGGTACCATTTTTCAATTTTGAAAAATGAAGTAAAATTTTTCGAAAATGGCAGCCGGTGCCAATCGGTTAAAATTGGATATTTTGACGAAAGCAATACAGGGTTTATACAGCAATATTTTGAACTTGAGTTCAACTATTATGGTATGAAGTTGATATCGGTAAGATCCATCATCACAGTTCGCTGATCTTCCGTTTAAACAAGCTTGCAGGACCAAAAACAGAAGAGTCTGCCTTCCATAATGTATAGGGCTTCAGAGGTAACTCACGTGCTTCATATGAAGGATATAATACTCGCTGTGGTACATTGTGTTGGTGTCAGGGTCTTCCACCCATATCCACCACGGTTCACCGCTGAGCCCGTGCACCTGAAGGACGAAAAATAAGCGAATTACAATTTGAAATGAATTCAAAGAAGCACTTTATGAATACACAGGCCCGCAAATATACTGCTTCTAAACAAATATTGATGTGAATTGTGCGACAGCTGAATTAAATCAACTAACTGATGTGTGAGATAAGCATAAATTAACACTAATCCTGGGGTTAGCATAATTTGTTGGTTCACCATAGGGTTGTTATGACTCAAGTCGCAATTTTTGGTGACTTGACTTGACTCGAGCCAATTCTTGTATTGACTCGACTTGTACTCGAGTCATTGCGCACGACTCGAACCAAGTCATGTGACTCGAGACTAGGACGGCCTATACAGACATTTCATTGCAACTTCGAAGAATAGTAAAGTAACCACATGATTGGTATTTCGTCTGTCTGTCCTGATACTTGGAAAATAGGGCCAGAAACTGTTGAAAATGAGGAAAATTACGATATTATGAATGCGAGCCATTCTATATCACCCGAAGGAGTTGAAAAAAGTAGGTTAAATCGGATTGAACGTGGATCATAATGACTTGGACTCGGACTCGACCCTCTACTGGCTGACTTGGACTAGGACTTGACTCGGTGGAGCATTGAAAATGATTGACTTGACTCGAGTCAAAACTATAAAAGTGAGATAGACTTGTGACTCGGAGCCTTATGACTAATACTAGATACTGCTTCATTTACCTTTCGATGCCATTTGAACTTCGGAATGATCGTGACCCTGATGCGCAACACAGTCCTTGTGATCGGCTGAATTTGGGTTTCCAATTCGATGGCGGGAAATTCCTTGACGCAGGCCTTCACCATCGTGCCCATCTTGGGGTGTCGGATCATGTGCCCTAGATGTAAGACGCTTAGCACAGACGTACAGAATCCAAAAACGTGAATCGAAGTAAGAAACAAAGTGTGCTGGAGTCCAAAATTTTGTCAAAATTGTAGCGGCAGGTCAAAACATTGCCAGAAATGAAGAGCAGAAGAGCAATTCTAACACCTAATTTACATACACGGGGGCAAATTTTGTCAAAATCTAGTTTTTTAAGCTAAAAAAATGTAAAAATTCTCTTTTTTAGGTCAAAATCATTCGTTTTTTAGGTAAAAAAAAATCGCATAAGTGATGAAATTGGTTCAAAAATTCAAATCCAATAAAATCAACATCTTGAAAAAATAGGTAGCGGTGATCGGGTGACTTGTCAATAAAAATTAGTTATCAAATAGCATGTATAAATGGCCAAAGATAAAAGTGAAGATTAAGGCAACAAAGCTTGTTTTTGATAGCACAACAAATTTCGTCAAAATTACCCATTTTCTAAATTAGCATATGCATGTATGGCAGTGTTTTTGCACTGTTACTTGAGCTGAGCTCGAAAGTAACGGACCTAGCCAAACTTCTTCACCAAAAATATTTCTTTGCCCCCTTGTCTGACAATGTCGCCCATTAACATAGAACGAGCCCTGCTTTGAGTGGGTAGCAGTACATACTTCAGAATATAATTTATATCGTGGCATAATAGGTCATACCCATCATGTTCATTAGTTACCGCTAGTGGTATCCATTCTTCAATCAGAGAGAATCTAATTTAATGAGCTGACAATGCGTCCACTACTTTTTTGCCATAAAAAATATTACAGTGTCTGAGTTTGAGACTAAGGCTTGTCAGGGAACGATTTCATGCGGTATGCAAGCGATTTGACGAATAGAAAGTAGGATATGTTAAAGTATGGAAGTATGGAGAATCTTTCCATACTATACTTGCACATTTCCATATTCCACACCAAAATTCTGTTCCACACCATACTATGCCTCGCTTATAGGTGACAAATTCGTGATTTCACTCAAGTTGCCTGCTTTAGATATCAGCCATACCGATTTCTGACGCTGGCATGTCCTGCATTTTATCGATGGTGAGCCTTTGCTCCTTGAGCTTCCGCAGAGTGTCGTGCTTCAGGATTGGAAACTGGCATAGCGGGCTCTCGTCAAGCCACATCCTGCGTTCCACGCACTTGGACAGGTCCAGGAGACGCTTGGTGAGGAGAGGGTGGCCCTTTTTCACGGCGATGTCGAAGAGCCCGCGTACGATCCTACCGGCGTTCTGTGTGAAAACAGAACGGTTAAAGCGGCACTGCACTCTAAAAACGGTGTGGTCTCCAATTGAAGGGCAAAACGAAGAAAAAAAATTGGCCGCAGCCATTTTCCTCAGAACGCCACCAAAATGGAGCTGCAATGTATTGAAATTTCCACAAGTGTTTCACGCTCCAGCAATCACGCAGAGATCGAACTTTATATAGTTGTCAGCCGATGTTATGAAGGAAACATGTAGTACATGCCAAGGTGGTTTAGATACCGCGTTCAACGGAAGATGTCCAGTCGGGAGATTTATATCGAAATCGGGCCCAGTGTATTCTATTTCTTTAGAACAGAAACAGATCATTTCTAACAATGTTACATACATGAGCAATGTTTTATACATAAGAATAGGACATGATATATTTCTGTCCTAAAGAAATAGACGACTATATAAAGTTTGATCTCTGCGTGACTGCTGGAGCGTGAAACCCCTATGGAAATTTCAATACATTGCTGCTCCATCACGGTGGCGCTCTGAAGAAAATGGCTGCAGCCAAATTTTGTTTGTATTGCGCTTCAATTTGAGACCACATCGTTTTTAGAATGCAGTGCCCCTTTAACACACAATCGAATGCGAGTCTAGAGGTGGTGAAACTGGCCATCGTTTGGTGCCTGAGAAGAAGTAAACACAGAACTTCTAACTTTTTAAAACTTACAACTAGAACTAGAACTACTCATACAACTATTCGGCGTTCAGAACAGACTAAAAACTAGGTAGAACCAACTGATTTATCCTAACCTGAGCAATGTACATCAGGTCCGACGTCAGCGAGAAGCTTCTGACGGATCCCCGCGAGATATACGTCTGTAGCAGTATGTTGACTTTGCCGTACGTGTTCTCCGATCCACCGCCAGGTGGCACAACACACATCGTGTCGATTAGATCGTCCAGTTCATCTAATTCGTCATCACGCACCTAGGCAAGAAGAAAAATGCGTAAAATGACTCGACTTGAGTCGCGATTTCTCGGTGACTCGACTTGACTCGAGTCATTTTCTGAAATGCGTAAAATGACTCGACTTGAGTCGCTATTTCTTGGAGACTAACTTGACTCGAGCCATATTTTAAAATGCGTAAAATGACTTGACTCTCGATTTTTTGGTGACTCAAGTCGAGTCATTTCTTCAAATGCGTAAAATGACTCGACTCGAGTCGCGATTTCTTGGTGACTCGACTTGACTCGAGTCATTTTTTCAAATGCGTGAAATGACTCGAGTCGCGATTTCTTGGTGACTCGACTTGACTCGAGTCATGCTTTCAGATGCATAAAATGACTCGACTCGAGTCGCAATTTTTGGTGACTTGACTTGACTCGAGTCATTTTTTGAAATGCGTAAAATGACTTGACTCCAGATTTCTTGGTGATGCGACTTGACTCGAGTCATTTTTTCAAATGCGTAAAATTACACGACTTGAGTCGCAATTTTTTGGTGACTTGACTTGACTCGATTCATTTCTTGAAATGCGTAAAATGACTCGACTCCAGATTTTTTGGTGATGCGACTTGACTCGAGTCATTTTTTCAAATGCGTAAAATTGCTCGACTCGAACCAAGTCATATGACACCCAAGACCGACATTTCATTGTAACTTCGAAGAATAGTAAAGCTACATTATTGCTATCAGTCCTGATACTTTGGAACACAGTGCCAGAAACTGTTAAGACTGAGAAAAATTAGTATATTATGAGTGTGAGCCATTCTATATCACTCGAGCAAAGTTCAAAAAGCCTGTAACCCGTACTCGACCCTCTACTAGCTGACTTGGACTCGGTGGTGAATTGAAAATGACTCGACTTGACTCCAGTCAAAACTCTAAAAGTGAGATTGACTTGTGACTCGGAACCGTGTGACTTGGTTACAACCTCGCTACTTCCGGTTTCAAGCACGACCAAAGTAGTAACTGATGCTTCTGAAGAAGAAGTAAAAGCAATGCTAAAAATTGTGGAAGTAGAATCAGGAGAAAAGGGTAAAAAAGCAACTAAGTAAGTACCATTGGGAGATAGTTTTATCAGTGTACCAACCTTGACTTGTTCGAACTCGCTGCACTTTGAAATCATCGCAAACACTCTCGACACGGGCATGGTGGCGCTGATCATTTCGTTAAAAGTTTCGATGGTGCTACAGTTGATGTAGTAATGGGACGCGGTCCTTCCGAGGTCGGTGGCGTTGAAGTAGCCTGCAAATACAATCGCAAAGAGTTTTGAATACATACTTTAAAAAAAATATATTGTTCTTATAAAATATGTCATCCTTTCCGAGTAGAGTCCGTATTTAATGTTTTATTAAACAAATACAAAGCTTCTGACTGTCCCTGTAATAAGATTTTTGTGGCTCATACACAACATCATAACCGCCGACTCTTTCCTCGTCAGGATATCAAAGCATACAACGACTTCCAGGATGCAATTGCTCATAATGAGTATGACCCATATCCATCTTCATAAAAATACTAGCATCAGCCAACTCTTGGGGATATTACCACCAACACAATTGTTCCAAGTGAGAGGGTATACTGTCAGAATGAAGCAGCTGCTGTTGAACGTTATTTCTCCATTCTGGGAAAGCTACCTTTAATTATTTCTACCACATTACGTGATGTAACTACTGGAAATCTTCACAGGGCCAGATTTCGTTAAAATAAAGTTTTTTCATGCCAAAATTTGTCAGTTTTTGAGTCTAAAAAGAATTTTCAGGCCAGACTACTTCGTAAGGACAGACCAGTTCCAACCACAAATGAAGATAAGTAGTACAATTATAACATTATTTGGGAAAAACACCTGATTTGCATACGTTAGGTCAAAATTAAGTTTTTCAAGGTAAAAATTTGTCGAAACTTTGATTTTTTTTGTCAAAATCTTCCGTTTTTTAGGTAAAAAAAAATCGCCCTAGTCATAACTCATATGACTTCACTACTTGGTGAAAATGCAGACACGCTGTGTCTTCAAACCACAAGTACGCCGGTTGGAGGTCGACGTACTAGTTTCTTGGTAAGCTGGAATGTTATTGTATATAAATTAAGTTTATATGGGCTGTATCTTTCTAATTAGCACCACCAATTCGAAGTTCTAGTGGAAACATGGGGCATTTGCCACCATCACGCTTATGAAAATCATGAAAATTCAGCGATTCTAATTTGAGTCTAATTTTAAAAAGACTTTATACTAATTGTAATTGTAACCTGTACGCTCGTTGAACCGAGCCATTTCGGCTTTCTCCAAATGTCTCCCGGCGATTTTGATCAATTCCGCCCGCCAACGTTCCAAAAGCGGATCGTCCTGAAAGGAATCATAATTATGACGTGAAAACCGCTGGGAAATTATCGCTAGTGTTGAACTGAAACAGTACGCTCCATGTCACTAACAGATAATTTATCAACGGAAACTATAGTTTCAATCAGGTTTGTAACGACTTTGAGTCGCCATTTTTTATCGACTCGACTTGACTCAAGTCTTTTTCTTAAATATGGAAAATGACTCGACCCGTGTCAATTTGTGTATTGACTCGAGGCTCGACAAATTCTACATGACTTCTTCAAAACTTGTATACCGGGGGCGATAATTGAAAAACGGGCTTGAAAACTGTCTTTTATCTGTTCGAAAACATGTTTAGAGTGAGAAAAATGACTATATTATGAATCCGTGGCCTTCGTTTACACCCAAGAGTTTTACAGGAGTGATTTGAGGCTGACTTGATCTCGATACCGAACAGTAGTGAACTCTACGACTTGAACTCTGACTCGAGTCTGGGAACCTCTTCTTTGGTAATATTTCTCAAGGCGCACACAGCAAACAGCTTGGTGAAAATACGCAGAGACAATAACTCACGCTGAGTTTGTCCCATGCAATCCCGTAATGCAATGGGTTCTTCTTCATTCTGGTAAAGAGATAAGTGTAGGACAGCCATTTCACGCCGTCCTCCACAGAGTTAACGGTGCCCAAACAAATCTAGGAAGAAAAACAAACAGTAATATTAACCAACTAGTAGAGAATTACAAAGAACATGGTATATTCAAGCTATGACACCGTACCTCTGCGTTCAAATTGTCAGTGATCTTCGACACAAACTGCGATTCGATCGGGTTTTGCCTGGTGAGCAAGGCCAGATAGTGAGACAGCTTGGCGTGGGTCGTGATGATGGTCCCTTCTCCGGTGGTGTCGAACTGTGGACGCCCGGCTCTGCCGAATATCTGAAGAAAAATTTAGAATTATTATGACCGTAAGTTGGCGGCAAAGAGCAACCTCACTTCAGATTGTAATTTTTATTATAGCTACAGTTTTTTTCTAAATTAGATTACAATTAAAATTGTAGCTACATTGTTTTTCAAAATTAGATTTGAATTTGAACTGTAGCTACATTTTTTACATCTCAGATTAGAATTTAAATTATAACTACAGTTTCAAATTGCGGAAGCCCAGCTGTGCCGAATATCTGGGGAAAATTTAGAATTCTTATAACCATAAGTTGGCAGCCAAGAGCAACGTCACTTCAGATTATATTTAGAATTATAGCTACACAGTTTTTTCCAAATTAGAATACAATTAGAATTGTAGCTACACGTATTTTTCAAATGAGGTAGGAATTTGAATTATAGCTACAGTTTTTTTTCCAAATTAGATTATAATTTGAACTATCGCTACAGCGCTGAATTGCGGACGCCCAAGCTCTACCGAATATCTGGGGGAAAATGTAGAATTATTATAGCCGTAAGTTGGCGGCAAAGAGCAATGTCACATCAGGTTATATTTACAATTATAGCTACACAGTTTTTTTAGATTACAATTAGAATTGTAGCTACATGGTCTTCCCAAATTAGATTGGAATTTGTATTATAGCTACACAGTTTTTTTTCCAAACTAGATTACAATTAGAATTGTAGCTACATGGTTTTTTCGAAATTGAATTGGAATTTGGATTATGGCTACACACTTTTTTTTCCAAACTAGATTACAATTAGAATTGTAGCTGAATGGTTTTTTCGAAATTGGATTGGAATGGGAATTATAGCGACACAGTTTTTTTCTCAATTAGACTGGAATTTAAACTAGAGCCACAGTTTTTTCAGAAGTAGATTTGAATTTGAATCAAAGTTACAATTTTTTCTAAATTAGATTAGAATTTGAATTATAGCCACAGCGTCGAATTGCGGAAGCCCAGCTGTGCTGAATATCTGGGAAAAAATTAGTATAACCGTGAGTTGGCGGCAAAGAGCAACGTCTCTTCAGATAATAAGTAGAATTGTAGCTACACGTATTTTCTAAATTAGATTAGAATTTCAACTATAGCTACAGTGTCGAATTGCGGAAGCCCAGCTCTGCCGAATATCTGGGGAAAAATGTAGAATTATTATAACCGTGAGTTGGCAGCAAAGAGCAACATCACTTCAGATTATAATGGGAATAATAGCTACACAGTTTTTTCTCCAAATTAGATTACAATTAGTACCGTAGATACAGTTTTGCCAAATCAGACTAGAATTAGAATGATAACTGCACAGTTTTTCCAAATCAGATTAGAATTTGAACTATAGTTACAGTGTCGAATTAAGGACGCCGAGCTCTGCCAAATATCTGGGGAAAAATTTACAATTGTTATATCCATAAGTTGGCAGCCAAGAGCAACGTCACTTCAGATTATATTTAGAATTATAGCTACACAGTTTTTTCCAAATTAGATTACAATTAGAATTGTAGCTAAACGTATTTTTCAAATGAGGTTGGAATTTGAATTATAGCTACAGTTTTTTTCCAAATTAGATTATAATTTGAACTATCGCTACAGCGCCGAATTGCGGACGCCCAAGCTCTACCGAATATCTGGGGAAAAATGTAGAATTATCATAGCCGTAATTTGGCAACAAAGAGCAACGTCACTTCAGATTATAATTGGAATTATAGCAACAGTTTTTTCCAAATTAGAATACAATTAGAATTGTAGTTACATAGTTTTGTCTAATTAGATTTGAATTATAACTACTTGGGTTTTTCCAAATTCCATTAGAATAGGAATTATATCGACAGTTTTTGATGAATTAATCTAGAATTGGAATTATGGCTATACATTTTTTCAAAATTAGATAGGAATTATAATGAAAACTGGTTTTTCCAAATTAGATTAGAATTAGGATTATTCCGATTGTGCCTATCCCTACTCACATACTCAGATTATGAACATCAATCTACTCAATGCAGTACTGTGGGGACAGTAGAAAGTCTGCATCTTGACAAAAATTATTTAGGTTAGCAGTTGGAAACTATGCATAGGCACTTACGCAGTCACAAAGCAAACTTGCTCTATATCATACCTGCATTACGTCCAGTATGCCGAGATCGACAAACGTGCCCTGCTTTGCGTTGTAGATGTCCGTTCCCTTGATGATAACGGCGTGCGCGGGCAGATTAACGCCCCAAGCGAGAGTGGCAGTGCAGCAGAGGACTTTGATGAATCCCTGCACAATATCAAACCACTTGAAGCAGTGGTGCTAAAACTAGGAGGGGATGCGCAAAGCCGCCTGAGAGAAATGATGTTACTTTAACTCGGAATGAGTTTAATTTGTGCTGAAACTTCCAAGTTTCAACAAATGCAATAATCCTAATTATATTTCGATTATAAATGTCATAATTGCGTCGTATCATCCACAGTCCACACGCTGATGTTTGATTTTAACTGATACAGAACCTTGCACTAATCAGAAAATGTTACCGAATGAAGTGTATCTGGTGAATGCGTGTAGCTATGCCATTGGTTTTTGATTTGGCTTATGGTTTGAGCCAAGCTCAATTAGGGCAATAGAAGGAATATGGCTTACGATTTGGCTCATGTTTGAGTTAAGTTCAATTAGGGTAATACAAGGGATTAGACACCAAAATAGCCGTGCACTATGTGCTAACATTGCATATGATTATGTCTAACAAAATATTTACCTCCAGCTCGTAATTATTGCTTCAGTTACGGTCTGAGTCCAATATTTGAGAAGTGTCTCAACAGCCATAACACCTTCCATGCCACCCACAATGCATTGGGATTGCATACATTGTGGTTGCTCTTTTTCATATTTTTTGATATGACGATAACGGGGGCGTGAAATCTTTCACTATCATAAATGTGGGCGTATTCATAAAAATTTGAGAACTCAACTTTAAGTCTTGAAACTTTGTGATGAAGGTCAAATTTTGACTACTCCTATCGACTCTGCAGTGAACTCAATGATCATCAGGCTGCTTTGCTGCAATTTTATCTCACAAATTCGAAACATTTCATCAAAATTTTGTCATTCATCAAATTTTCATTTTTCCAACAAGAAATTCAAGCCAATTCTCGTTACCTGCGCGAAATATTTCTCCACCATGTTCCTGTCAGACCGTAGCATTCCGGCGTGATGGATGCCGAATCCAGACGCAAACAATTCCCGCATCTCACGATTTCTCGAGCTTGACAACTAAACGGAAGGTTAACACTGTTACCATCATGAAAAATGCGTATATTTTGTGGTTTCTATATTCAGGTGGTCAGTGATAAGGTACTACAAGGTTCTGAGAACCATTGAACATAGGAATAGGACGTTCTATTTATTTTTGTCCTTGATGTTTTTGCGGCATATACACCGACTCATGATATACATACACACGATCAATGCAATATGCATACCATGAGTGCATGATGTGCATATGCCGCTGGACAAGGAAGGTGCAGATATAGCCTTGTAAGCGGCTTTCTGAGTCTCGCACCACCCTTCATGCTCTCCCGGATATGCTGAGCTACAAGCGGGGAAGCCATGGATACCAGTGTTACTAATTAGGTCTTTGGCCTGACCCTGCCTGTGATTGAACCAACAACCTGCCAAACAAGAGCCGGAAGCTCCACCATTACGCTATCTTGTCGCCAAGAGTAAGTATATCTACTTAACACCTGCGGATTTACAACATCCTAACATTTTCCTGCTACAATTCAGCAGAAGAGGCGAGGAAACTTTGTAAAAATCGGTGTGAATAACGTTAGGAGATAAAATACATGTTTTTCAGCTTGACCAAAACCCGTCATCTGTCTGGTGTCGAACAGATGCGTCTCCCCGTTGTTCCTCGCCACTTCCAACAGAGCTTGTGCAGTCTTGACAGTTGCATTTCGGGCGTGGACAAACACCAAAACCTGAAACAGACGCAAAGGCTCAGTGAACAACAAAATTTCGTGAAATCTCATGGGGTACGACCAAAAAAAGATAATGAAACTCTGATTTAGCTTAATACTGAATTAGTCCCTTGAGGCCAAAATCACATAGGTACCTGATAACCACGTTCCACATTCCTAGCTGTCTTTTCGTAGCAGATGTTGTTCATTTCCTGAGCCTGTTGCATGCGGCTCATGGACTTCACTCCTACGAACGTCTGCTCGAGGGGCACGGGCCGGAATCTCCCATCGAAGAAGAACAGCCCTTTGTATCTGGAAATGGAGTTGGAATTATTTGGATGGGACACTCTGTAGCAGGGACGTAACATGTGATTTTTTGGAGACTGGACTTGAGTCGAGAGTCAATCTTTGTATTGACTCGACCTGTATATGACTCGAGACTAGGACGGCCAAGACAGACCTTTCATTGTACCTTCGAAGAATAGTGTAGTTACCACGTTATTGGTATTTCGTCTATCAGTCCTGATACTTGGAAAATAGGGCCAGAAACTGTTAAGACTGAGGAAGATTACGATAATATGACTGTGAGCCATTCTATATCACTCGAGCTCGACCCTCTACTAGCTGACTTGGATTCGGACCTGACTCGGTGGCGAATTGTAAATGACTGGACTTGACTCGAGTCAAAACTATAAAAGTGAGATCGACTTGTGGCTTGTCACAACCCTGAGTTCTAGTCATAGTTTTAATTGAACATTTTGAAAAGTATGTAGTAGTTCTAATTATAGTTATGTATTTCAAAATTAATTTAGTTGCCGAACAGCTACAAAACACTTGACGTGAACTGTGATACCAGTGTGCTGTTATTTCTAATGTTGTTGTTCTAATTCACAAGTAATGAGGTGGATATATTTAAATCTGCCTAAATAAGTATTTTTTGATAATCACGTTGATATACAATTCTCTTTCCAATTCTGTGCTAGTTGCTGACGACTATTTCTATATGAATATACCATTATTCAATCAAATACGTAGTGTGCGACCAAGCGTTAACATATTCGCAGCATTATCACTTTCCCTCTCAATACAAAAGACAATCTCTCAGATTATGTGATCTTTATGTGAGAGATGAGTTTCGGCATCAAAAAAATCATAATTGACCGGAATTACTTGTCACTTCAATCCAATCAGACCAACTGAATTTCAATTATTTTTCACTCAAATGACAATTTTCAATCTGTTACTCAGTTTTCAGGGAAAAATAAGCCTACATTGACTCTGGTGTTTAATGCAGTGCATATCATCTTCAAGTGGATATGAGCCTCTTCATGATCAATCTGATATGGATTATGGATTGAGATCTTTGATCGTGCTGTATGTGAAGTGAAGTTTTGTAAAGAAGGAAATAGTGATCGCAGCAAGTAGAGTTCGGTGCAATCCACATCAATATAATCTACTATTGGCGGAGATTTGGATATGGCTTGCGGCGTCACCATTAGAATGTTTGTAGCTTGCTTCAGGTAAGATATTCAAATAAATGCTAGACTATGCGGGTCGGAACACGTCTAGTAAATGCTTCCCTTGGAATTTGGTTGATGAATTGTGAAAATTAACGCATTGGCAGAAACGGAACAAGGGACGGTAATATTATGCATATCCTATGATCATTTAGATATCAGATTGCAGGCTGTCATATCAATTAACGCAAAGAGGACTAACCAATGAACCAATCAGTATTATCTCCAGTTATCAATGAATTTACTGATTCAGAATAGACACAGAACATAAACAGAGGAATGGTAATCCCATGCGGAAAATTTCATGGATGCCGTTCAATTTCAGAGTCGACATCGGGAAGTCCAGGAAACAATATACACTCAAGAATCCACAAAACCTGAGCGAAAATGCTACCGTTTACGAAAACATTCACTTTTGGAAACACAATTACTCGGAAGATTACGTACAAAATTTATCCGATTAAATGAACAAATGTTTGTAATGTTTATATGCTGATAATATGTATTTGCAATGTTTGATTACAACTAGAAAGGTCTGAAATTTGTAAGGAGTAAGTTTCAAGACGGTTTGGTCTTCAATGAGCTTATATACTGCGTAATGGTATAATGTAATGCCTGTGGTTTTATTAGTGTTTCGTGTAGCTTTTGTAAATAAATAATATTCTGGAAGCATTGATTATACTGTGTTACTTACGTAGAGCGAATCACAGCTACTTCAAGCGTATTCTAGATCAGTGCTTGCCAAATGTATTTTATGTGGGTTGCTAAGCATTTCCAAATGCTACAGATCAATATGTCATAGAGGGCTGTTTTTGAATGTTCTGGAATTACATCAGTCTTATTATTGATATGGTAGCACTTTTGTAGGAAATTATATAAAAATTATTTCGAATGACGATCTTACATGGGTCCAAAACAGGTGTACACAAATTTTAGGTATTTCTAGTAGAGATATCCAGCCAACCAAGCCTAGACTTGACCTGATAAGGTTAATATCCAACATATGCCAGCTCAACTTTCCCATTATTAGTAAACTGTATGTGGATAGATTGTTTCTTTTCTCATCAATTTGTTTTCATTTGTTTGGTCGTATCTCACCGTGTTCTGCATGCTAAATGTTGCATTAAAAGTCAGCAGTGACCTGAATAAGGTTGGTAAAGCACCAGGCTATATTGAGTTCAGGCATTCAAAAGCAACAGCCGGGAACAGGTGTCAAAAAGAGTAAATAATTAGGTAATAAGTTGGAGTAAGATAGCAAAACCAAAGGCAACAATTGGTCGGAGGCGTTAATAATTATGTCTATGAGTAGGCAACTTAACAAATTGTGCTATATAGGTAAACATCGGTGATGTTTTAAAATTGTACGATATACATGAGGTAATTCCCAATTGAGATCATCCGGTATGCTTGCGAACCGTGTGAAAGTGTGACTGACGATATCCATGTGACAGTTCGCCTATGTGTGACATCACATGATTGACATAGTTTCACAACAATAACATCAAACAGCACACAGAGGTTAACAAGGCAAGGTATCTTGCAGGAATAGGGAACATAGTGTGTAGAAATACAAAAGATAAGGTTACAATAATAACTATTCATTAAGATTCAAGTCGGTATATATGAGATTACAATCTTTATTGTGGTAGGTAAAATCCATGTAGAAGACGCAAGCAGATTGTAGCGAAGAAAATATGTGAGATACTTTCAATATTAAAAGATATAATGAAGAATTATGATTATGTAATATTTATTGCTCACTTCCGGTCTAGTGACATTCAGGTTTAGTCAATAATGATCTGTGGAGTATGAATGAACATAAGTAGTCACTGAAATTCTATCGTAATTATTCTGTATCAAATTATTGTATTATAAATCCATGTTGTTACCAAGTTTAATGTGTAATGTATTCCTTTTTAAAGAGTGACATCAAACAACATGCTACTCAGGAAATACGTAGCGTACCATTGACTATTCCTTACATTTCCCTTAATGCAATGCAAGCATTCATTTGAGCGTAATGTGGAAATAGTAAGGATATGAGACGTTTAATATGAGCTAAGATGTTACTGAATTGCAGTAAGACTTGAATTGCAGTAAGACGTAATATGTGAAGTAGACAATAAGTCTGTCGATCTAGCATGCCACTTTGAAAAAAAAGAACAATTAATCGCCAGAGGTGTCAATTACTAACATTAAAACAATATCAGCTGATGGCTAGTTTTTTTGTGCGAGACGCTGACATACTCCCTCATAAAGATAAAATATCAACGTTTGAAGACACTCTTGGAGGTACGGAACTTTAATATACAATTGAACTAGTTGCTGACGAGTGTCAGCCGAAAATATTCCGATTTATTTCGATATGAGGCCGCTATTCAATTGTAAATTCAATATTGAACATTGTTAAAAGTTATTAAAGAATCAAAATAGGTGCGAATGCTGTCAAGTCAAAGTGAAGTTTAATATTAACTAACATCGGACTAACCAGGTTACTGAGATTGTCTAATAGTATAAATTTAAAGTAAAATCGAGATAGCCCTTAGGTAACGCCATATTGTTTACACTGAGCTAACCTTTTTTATGAATAACTTCCTTGATTTGTGTGGTATACTGGTATTGATTAGAAATTTCCCTTATCCCCTGTCGCGACATTACATCGGGCTGCATGGCTTCAGGAAGTATCTTAATCAGCGTAGATCATTGAAATTAACAGCCAGAGTGCGCTATCCATATGGGACGACTGCATTTCCATGAAAAACGATAGAATCAGGGTATCTGAACTATGTTTACAGGATCAAGCTTTTCGGCGTAAGGGTAAATATGTAATCACACCTGGCGGTGATCATCGATTTGTGACGTTATTCAAAACCCTTCAAAGTCATACGTCATGTCCGTGGATAGCCTATATAGTAAGCTTTCAGATCCCTAACAGTGTCTCATGTTGGTATTTTGAAATTTGACTCCACATAGACAGATCATATTGCTGCTGCACTATGGGAAGGTAATTTAGATTAATTTTAAAGTGTGAAAGCTCAAAAACGCATCATTTCATGACAGGTGAATGAGAAGTATTAGAGAGATCATTAATTTCTGCAATATTAAAACGATCAGATGTTGATGTTCATTACTTGTTCGTATCAATAACATTTATGCAAGTCGTTAACATCAATCAATACTAACAAAATGTAAATGATGGTAATTAATGTCTGGATGTTTAGTGCAGTGCAGCGGTCATCTTCTAGCTGACAATGATAATTCAATTAATACTACAGTACGGTATGGACAAGTAAGGTTACGTTTGCAATTTACTAAATGATGTTGGTGCAGAGGACCGCAGTTATTACGAAAATTCTTAGTTTCTTTCTTAACAACTAAGAATCTACGTATCAAACACAGTTTTTGACTCTCTAAGTCCAATTGGAAGCTCCCGTTAATAGACAACTTCAATGCGTGTTTACTAGTTAGTAGAGCATAATTATATCATATTATATCGTATTATTTTATAAGCCATGAAATCATCTACAGCTTTACTGAAATAACCAAGATGCCGAGATAATGTAATAAATAATGATATCCAATCTCTCTTTTCTGTGCCTCTGCCTTGCAAGTTACATCCAAGGTAAGTAACTTACAGACCCTAAATTCAGAGTGATATTCATGGATATTCATTCAGATTCACACTCACAGAAGAGTGGCTCAGATGTTGGTATAAAGCGACTAGGATCTGACCGGTCAGAAATTCAATGCACACGAGGACAAAATTGCACATGGGAAGTACCGCAAGATGTGTTTATGCAAAACTACACAGTCATTATGCTGGTTTATCACAAAGAAGCCACACGACTTGAATCGGACTGCAATGACCAGTTGGTGTTATCAGGTATGCTAAAATTCGTAGATTTAAAGAATAATGATATCATTAAAACGTGACATAATCAACATTACAATGTCCAGTAAGTGGTGCAAACTAGGTGCAGCGTGCACTTAGACTGTCTAACTGACAAATTAATAATCAATACCCTGAGACTTATACATTTTGGCGGCATGCCGACACCGGCTCTAAATCATTATAAATAATGTCTTCAATGACAAACACGTGCGCACTGCGCAGTGACACCGGTACAAATATATCAATTTCAAGAAGACAAAAAATAACCTTTATTATTTTGTATCAGGGCGCTTGAGTGATGGATGTCCAAAAGTGAACCACACTTGCTTGGTTTATCAGACAGAGGACTATTGCACTTCAAAAGACACGTCCTTACGCATTGGGAAAGAAAACTTCAAATGTAACAAGACAATGTACAATAACTCATTTAAGGACACCGTCAGGATACAATATCAAACATCTAATTCCTCAGGAAATTTTAGAATGATATACATTGCGATTAAATGCAGTGAGTATACAAACTAACATGATCAATGTCCGCAATTAAGCTAACTAATGATCTGTCTTGAACAGATAAGCCTCTGATCAATTTTGGAGTAAAGGCAAGTGTTGAAAAAGGTAAGAGCATGATCGTGTGTATCAACTATGTATCTGAAGCATCCGCCAGCTGCTTCTAGAAAAAGCTGGGCAAAATTGGAAACTTGATCATTCGAATGTCAAACTAAATTACCTTTATTATTGCAAAATTTAGCGCAAATTTATCGAAACACTTCTTTCAACCTGACAAAAGCTACAACGCAACAAAATTGTTTGGATTTTTGAGCTTTCCTATAGGAGAGGTCGAAGTTCTCTCAAGTAAAACCTCTCAAGAATCAAAAGTGGGTCAAACTCACCCAAGTACTAGAAAAGAGGATAAGTAGCCTACTTCATTGCTGATGGCTTCTGATCAGAAAGAAATTTAGAAATTTTTCAGCGTATCCAAATCAGATCATAATTTTAATTATTGGTGTGCACTTTTATTCAAATTATATGAAAACTAGCATTACTGACTTCACAAAAAACTTGGAAATTGAATTAAACTCTGAATTGGTAATATACCGCACATTTGAATAGTGTATACTCATATTGAAATGAACCCCAATATTTTCGACTGGGGTAATCCTCAGCAAATAGTAGAGAATTGGAAAGATACGATTGCTGATATACAATGTTCTTTCCAATTGTCTACCAGTTGTTGACGATTACCCCTGACGAGTGTCACCCGAAAATATCCGGGTTCATTTCAATATCAATATACCATTCAATTGTGTATTGAAGTTCTGCACCTCCAAGAAGCTCTCAAATTAGCGTTGACTCTAATAGGCAGAAAGGGGATATGTATGTACACCAAGCCAGGTTCGTTTCGTATGATACAATTCTCTTGCAGCCTTTCCAGGAAAACCAGAAATTAGATTATAATTAAGATGAGTGTATTGAAATATTCTTGGAATCTGATTAGAATTAAAGTACTGACATTATATCAATTGTTCGAATTCGACAATTGCAATCATCTAGTTGTCCAAGTTTGCGTCTGATGCGTACTAAAAAGACTACTTCAAGTTCATATGGATAGGTAGAACAGTGTGCGAAAGAGAGACACATTGCATATGTACTGGACTCGAAAGAATAAAAATTGACATGCCCAAGCCCTGCCAAAATTAAATCCAGTTCAAATATGTACATTCCGTGAGACCAAAAAGAATGAAATCCCAGATCTACATCACATTAGAGATGACTTGGTATTTTCTCAACCATACCTATCTCCGTGGGTCAATCAGGACGTAACAAATATGGAATTTCCACTAACGTACCTAACATTGTACTGTATGTTATACTGTGAGATGGCCTATTAAGGTTTCAAGCTGGCTTTCCACAGTGTAAAACAGTATCAATTTTATAGTTATCTTTGATTACTCAACTTTTGATGGTAATGAGTGTGCTCGTACAGTGTACATATCGAACATTCAAAACTCACACTATTTAATGGGTAACAAGGTACACAGAATACACCTACATCGTGGATATGACAAGATTTCCTGTCATTCATGATTTCAAACTACGGTTCCGACCACACTAATGGCATCCTCCGATATATCCAGGAAATTCACAGGGAGAAAAGAACGTGATAGTTACTGACAATAACGATGATAAAGAGGAGCTATCTGTGGAAAAAACTGTAATCACAATCGCCGCTGTCATGATCGGGACCATTACGTTGGTTTTAATTGCAATAACAATGTAAGTTTTATTTCTTTGTTAACTTTTTACTTCAAATTCTACTGGCTAGTTTGAATAATTGTTAGATTGCTCAAAAAACACTGCATACCAAATCTGGCTCAATTCCAACCTGTAGAAGCGGAGCTATTAAAGTGAGAAAATTCTGAATTTGAAATAATAGTAGTACTATTACTAAAACCATACTATAGTATGAAAGGTATATAAAATCCCAGCACTCATATATTCAATGTCACTCTGATATTCTGTGAGAGCTGTCAAAATTATGCAATAATTTTCCATACCTAGGTGATCGTGATACTGGCATAAAATCACAAATAATATCAACTTGAGGAAACTAACTACGAGCATAATGTAAATTGGAATCGGAAATTAATTAAAAAATGTCTTGTTGTAGTTACACCACCTGTCTGCCCCTTGCTATTGACCATCTAAGGGTATATTCATATTGAAATAAACCCAAAAATTTTCAGCTGACACCTGTCAGGAGAATTTGTTAGCAACTAGTATTACTTCTGAGTGTTAATAATTGATATGTATTACGATTAGTCGTGGCGAGTGTCATCCGAAAATATTTGGGTTTATTTCAATATGATTATGTTATTAAATTGCATAGTTAACTTCTGTACCTCCAGAGTCTATTGAAATTAGAAATATTGTTGACTTATTCATTCATAGTTGGGAAATACACGAATTAGATATCCGTCCCTTAAAACCAATTGTAGTACACTTTAAAAGTGAGATTATAAAACGATTACAACACCTACCTCTTTTCAGAATAAAAAGGGAACGATCGAACAGAAAGGCAAAAGGTATCGAACTCGCCGAGATTTCAAGAGAGGAAATGGAAAGCAAACAGGATCTTCCGTATGACGATTCAGACCAAGCAGACGAAAGCTACGAAACTCGGAGGGTGGAGGAGCTGCATGAAGCTGATTATTATCAAGTATAGAAGGGGCTCTGATCAAGATCCCAAACGAAATAGAAGAGATACCAATCTACTGCTAACTGCATTTACTCAAAGTAGACTCGAGTGTTACGTCAAAACTCTTGTAAACATATTTTACCCCAATTTTTCATGTCGGATTGAAAGTGCTAAGCATGTTTCCTTTTCTATTAAACATATTTTCTCTGTACTAGAAATTATTCGTACTTCGTTTGTAAGTGAATGTTGTTGTGTTAAAGCTACGAGTTGTTCTTCGCATTGCCAACTGTATATTTCTTAAACCGCTCTGATTTAGCGTTTCCGGTTTTAAAGACCGAATAAAGAATATAGACACTTGTGAATTTATTTGAAATCTGTTTATTTGAAATCTGGTTCTCTGTAGGCGTCACCTTGTGTCAAGGCCAAAGTCTTAAAGCTGTTCAATTTTGGGTCACATCTGCTGCATCTTTGTATATCTACCTCAACGATACTTTAGTGAATTTTCCGTTCAGCTCAATTCGGCAGATGATATTTAAGTGATCAGCATTACAAACAGTATTGATTACTTTAACGACGAGGATAGGAATCACAATGACAGGAAATTAATGATACAATCAGTTGCAATTACGTAAGAAAGGATTGAATTACGTAAGAACAAATAAGCTCTCGCAGCAATATAAGCACAGGGGACAAAAGAAACCCGGTTTTTACATACATATTCCAATGAAGTAAAAACATGGTTAAATTTGTTCTGACATGAATGATACATGACAACAAACAGATTGTTTCAAAGGGAAATTAATTACTAACACACTACCGGGTGCCTAATCTATAAGCAGCTGTGGTAAAAGAGTTTCCAATGGATTGCGAAACTACAGTCGGAAGGAAAAACTTGGAAGATACAAATGTATCATTAGGCATGAACTGGAAATATTGGAATTATGCTCTAATAATATATCTTGTGAGCAGCATAAAATAGTTATCAGTGTGGTAAAGAGTCGCAAAGTATCAATGTCATGATTCAGGACCTGTGCAGTGGATACACTATATTCACCCAAGCTGTGTAAATCTAAGAATAAGCACGAGAACCCCAAAACATATTGAAAATGATGTTGAAAGATGATCAACATGTAGCCTACTGCAGATTTGATGTCGGAAATTTCATTGCCAATTTAGAGACATCTAATGTTGTGCTCAATATCATAGAATTTGGAGTTCACTATGGTATATCACGATTTCTTGTCAAATGCCACATGAAAATCAAAACCAAGTCGATATGCAAACAAGCTTTCTGCACAGTATGTTGTATACAAGGTTTTAAATGGCTTGTGGTGTGTTGTAGATGAGGTAAAGTGAAAGTATACTGAAGCATATCAAGGATCAAATCCAAAATAGCTATACAAAGCAGTGATCAATGTCAAACCGGGGTTACCGTTTCCAATACAGGAAGTTACTAATCAGGTCGAGCTTTCTTACAACTGTGCAAAGGATTAGTTGCATTCCGTCACCTCATGACCGAAAAATACATATCACTAAATTGCCAAGCATTGTCCAAGTTTCATAGATATTTTCCAGAATAATCCAACAGCAACATCCATTAGTTTCTGTAAGTAGTTCATGATAGTTTTGTGAGTGCGTTATATGGGTTACGTGTGGCAGCTGGCATAAGGTATGATATTGCTGATATTGCTGCACGTCCCCATTACATCACTGCGTCACATTATCGCAATAATTAGCGTCACTAAGCTAGGAAGCGCGGATCATTGACGTACATTAGCTGAGGTAACTTAACGTACCGCGAAAGATGCGTCTGACTGGCGTAATGTGGGCTTTGCCGACATGCTAGTCACAGTGGCTGCAAAATAAGTGTCTGACAATTGTGCTTAGGTTCAAAAGTCACGGAGTTGCAAAATTATTTACCACAAGCTAATCAAATGTGACGGTGAAGCAATTGATGTAAAAACGAGCTACGATTATGTAACACGTCAATCACATTACAACGAGTAATCACAAAAAGGCCCGCATTTCACATGACAATATGGAATTGCGACAAACATTTTAAGATATATTCACACAAACTACAGTGCCATTACTATAAATGTTGTATATACCAGATAGGACGCATTTCAATATGTATTAGCTTTTGTATACAGGCCTACCGGTAAGAATGCATATCGGTATATAACAGCTTTGCTTGAACAATGTGAAAGTTGATATTTAGCAGAAACGTCCCAGGAAGTATTTCACTCATCATAATAGTCAGTTAAGTGACGGCCGTGCATTAGCCTCAAGCTTCCTGTACGAAATATTCGCCAGACTGGCATCAGAAGAATGAACGACTCATCATAGGTTGACGCACGTGCATAATTGATTTCCGTAGTGCTGAGACTCTAAAGGAGAGGGTATGGCGTCCAAAGTGAGTCTTTATTCATGCGACTTCAGGATATATGCAGACTATATTGTGTGTGAGAAATTTGGTTAAGAGACCGCAAGTATTGAGTCGATGTTAAAGAAAAGAATCATCATTCGATAATGCAAACGTACATGCTTTAATTTTATGATTGGAATTGCATTCTGAGTGATTTAGGTTGAAATGGATATACTTGAAAGGGTGTAGTTTACAAAAAAAAACTTGATATCCTATCTTCCTTCTTACAGATCAATAATTATCCATAAAACTACACGGAATACCGCCAAAACAAAATCAATGGGAATTACAAAGAAGCTTTTACTGTGGCTGTTAACATTGTGCGTGACAGGTAACTACATTTTAAAAATGATCAAAAACATAGACTGGTAGCAAAGTTAGGTGATATTAACCTTCATTTATCATTTAGATTACTACGAACATGGACAAGCATCTGTGATATCACCAAAACTGACTTTAACATCAAACGGAGATGACAACTCGTGTCAAGATCGGACTTTCCTGGTTCTTCACGATGGCAAAGTCAAAATATCATACGAGGGTGCAGCCACCGTTTCTACATGTTCGTGGAAGATACCACACATATCACAATCTAAATTCTCTGTGATTGCATACAAAGTCAACAAAGCGGAGTTGAAAAAGGAAACAGAATGTCTCGGACACCTAAAATTTCCAGGTAGGCTCTATTCATGGATTAGGATTAGAATGGATTAGCTTGTAGAAATAGACTTTGTCATTGCAAAATACTCGTTAGCTTACAGATAAAAATAGAAATGTGTATTGGTGATTATGTATTGATTACTAGATAACTTAATATTCTTTGTAAAGGAAGTAATTGAAGTCCATGAGTATAAAATAAAGCAAGTGGATATCAATTTGTAGCCATATTTTACTGATATTACGTATCGCAATAGCTAATACGAACATTTAAAGTACCAACTATAAGAAAGATTAATTCCGACCGTTAATGGTAATCCTTTTCAAAATAATTTACAAGTGTTGCACAGTTGCAAAACCCCCTGGGATTAGTTGTCTAATCTTCTTGATAAAGGAAGTAATTGAAATCCAAAAATCATGTGGATATTAATTTGCAGCCATTGATATTACGTACGACAATAGCTAATACCAACATTTATAATAACAAATATAACAAGGGATAATCCCTACCGGTAACGATAATCCTTTTCATAACTATTTACAAGTGTTGAACAGAACAGTTGCATAAAGCCCTTGAATTAGTTGTGATCTACATATCGTACTATCATACAGGGACATAGGAAAGATAAAACTTGTGTATCTGCTGGTATGGGTTAAAAGCTTCTGCCAATATACTGCACTAATATTATGGTAAAATCACATCGATAATTGGATTAAAGAAAACACCCATGTATTCTCTGCCATAATCTGACAAACTTTCCAGGAAAAGGATACAGATGTGCATTGTCCAAAGGAGATTGCTTTATATACACTACGAAAGAAAACTCTTGCAACACCATTGACATATTAAGAGCGATTAAGTCCGAACTTCAATGCACGGAAGCGGTAATGATCCGGGTGCCTTTGGAGGAAATGTCAACGTTATCCTTTCAGTCAACGAAGGAAGACTCCTTCAAAATAAGTTTCGATATCACGGCGAGTTTTCACAAGTCTGCTTGCGACGAGACAGACCCATTATCAACGCCTGGTGAGTTTTAAGAATACGATACAAATCCCAAATTTCAGAGCATGGCACAAGAAATTCCATTTGAATAGCACTGTCCAATCAATGGATTATGGACCTACTCTATTTATTATACTAGTACAATTGAATAATATATTCATCTTGAAAAAAACCTAAATATTTTCGAAATGAACATAAGCGATCTCTTCGTCTCAAAATTTCATGCCAGCGACATCATATTTGGTGATACAATTAATGATATCACACCGTTCTTCAAACTTCTCTAGTACCGTGGTTGGTGACGATTACCCCTGACGAGTGCCAGCCAAATATCTTTGGGCTTATTTCGATATGAATATTTAATCCAATTGAATTTTGAAGTTTTCTACCTCCAAGAAGCCTTAATAATAGTACAGCAAAGATAATGTCTATTTTTTTATTAGATCTATCTTTTAAAGTACCATTTCGGAACATTTTCTAGCACACATGACAGATAATGACGAAACCAAACCAGACCACCAGTCAAGCAATTCCACCATTGCGGATTTCGACTATATGAAAAGTGACGGCGAAAATACATTAGGATCGTCTGAGCTATTGAAATACGCGTTGATGATCGGTCTTCCTGTGGTGCTTATCGTCATAGGAGTTATCGCTATTATTTTGAGGTGAGTGTTCCGGAAACATTTTTCTAAATTTATGGAAATTATAGGGGACTGCATCCATTCTAGTCCGTATTGTTGGAAATAATCTAATTGATAATCAATAATAATCTGCACAGCCAGGCACAAAGATCCGTTGTCTCAGTTACCCCAGAATGGCACACAGATTGAATATATTTGAGTTACAATCCCGAGTATCGAGTCATAATAGGTTTATTTACTGAAATAGTACTTGCAAATATGTAATTAGCACTATCGCAACAACACACTTGGTAAAAATACTATACTGTTCAGACATATTCATTACAAAAACTTGTCTATTATGATAATAGCCATTTTCTAGTAGTTATTTGTATGTTTTAGTAGATAATTGAGCAAAGCAGCTTTATTTTCATTGCTTCGGCGATGGAGATTTGAAGGGAAACTAAGTTTATTACCGAGCCAGATCTACCACCGAATCTAATTTGAATGTATACACTCACTTCTACAGCAGATGTGATTAAAAATGCTGATCCTTCGAAAGGTCAAATAGATCTTTACTGCACATTTTGTTTCGATGAAATATTTAAAAATACTTCTATTTTAGATCAAAAAAGAAGAAACAACCACCATCACATCACCAATCGCAAGATGCGATGCTAGACACCGTTTCAAGAGACATCGAGCTAAACGAATACGAGCACACCGAAATAATTGTGGAATACCAACCCAACCCCAGACATTCGTTCATATCCTTTCCCGACAGCGAGAACCAGAGTGCCGTCGTAGTAAACTCATACAAACTAACACCCGGCACAGCGGAAAGCAACGGATACCTGGTGCCAATGAAAGACGAGCCGCGATACACTGCACCGACTGAGGAAAAACAAATACAACCAGTTTCAGATTACAACAGCGAGCCATTTCAGGAAGAAGACAACCAAGGGTACTTCGTGCCACCGGAAAATGGTGAAAGAGACACAGCTTCTATATACAACGACGATGCATTTGTCGATGATGAGAATCCATATGAAGTCGTAAGAGAGGTTTACTACAGAAGTGAATCTTATTCCGAAGATTAAATCGGCAGAACGTTTAATCCGAGGGATTAAAATGAAGGCTGTGATCAAACAAGGATCTTGAAAGCAAGACAAATGTGACAAGCGTCCACAGTGACATCATGAAATGGGTCACAGATTCCACACGTTTGCAACTAGAGTCGGGTGCAATGATTCTAGTACTGGAATAGGAATCGAGCATTAATTGCAATCTTATTTATGTACTGGGACAAGTACACAAATTATAGACACACCTTGAAACATCGATTGGCCGTAGTACCAAAATATGAAACACCAGGCTATGGATGGTCTTGACAAGATTTTCTTTATGCCGTTAATATCTGTCTATCAATATTTCGATGTGCTAGCATAAGAGGTACACATTTCTTACTGTGTGATGTCCCAATGATTAGTACTTGAACAAGCGATTTGGTATCAAATCAGTCTGATACCCGACTTCACCCCAGCCCTACTTGCACTTGTAAAACCGTAAAAGCATAAATATGAATCAAGCCAGGGTGTTTGACACTAATTGCGCATCTGTGTAGTGATTCTTGTAACTAAAACTATGGCAAACTGTTCCTATAACTTCTGTGTTATTAAAGTTCAATTTGAGGTGTCATGATTAGTTTATAATTATCGTCTGTGAAACTTTTGATATACCGGTACAAATAAATTTGATCTTTTTATACACGTGTGCATGTATCAATAGAAATTTATGCAATAAATAATTAAATGGACAGGGTCAGGTGTACAATTTTCAATCCACTAGAAGGGCCAATAATTTCTCAACGCAAGTTAATATATTTTGAAAACCGCAAGTATTGAAAAGTCCAGCAATAGAAGAACACATGAAGGATTTATCAGTTTAGAAAGATATTATATTTACAGTCCCTTTACACTGATTTATTTTCCCAACAACACTTCCATGTATGGATTAAGCATACTGTTAAAACACAATTCCTTATATTGCTAATATTGACAGCATGGTAGGCCTACTTACCAAGCGAATTAAAACATGTAATATGGAGCTTTTGCTTAGGTTGAACAAGTCAAATGAAAGTGACGAATCGGAGTATATGACAAAGACTTGACAGCCTTACTTCAACATGATTTATGAACATTCGAGCACTGAAACTAATCAATAAAACCTCTTCCTGCTTAATGCACCACGACTATTGAGCATGCAATATAAGTCAATGTTTTGAAAACTTTTTTCTGAAAACTGACACTAGTGTGTTCACAGTCGGGTGAGGAATAGCATTACACAAAATGCAGCTTTGAATTGATCATAGGACAGCCTTCCCACAAGTAAATCTAATGTATGGAATAAGTCCTTTCAGGAAGGAAGCTGCGTGTCTACCAGATGTTTAAGGAGCAAAAAAATGTAATGTCAGGTTATCAAGTTAAATACCGAAAGCGTATCAGGCCAGCACTTGCCAAAGTATCAAGGCTATTTACTTATAAGTGTGCCATCCAAATTTATAATGCTAAGACAATGATAAACACATACACAATTTTGAATCCATTCTAGGATCCAGAGTAATCAAAACATTAACTCCAGCTGATAGAATTAGCAGGCCTAAATTGAGTAGTGGAGCATCGTGCATTGAAGATTTAATTTGAGTATAACAGAATATCGTCAAATAATTAAGCTGAAAGTGACTGAGATATACTCTTGTTATACAGACAGAGAATGCAACTTTATCTATAGTATATCTGCATGCAGAAGATTGTCTAAGTGTCCCAAGTGATTACTTAGTTTCTGTAATTATAAATATGCTGTAATGAAAGCCTTTCTTGTAACATTTCTTGGTAATTCTCACTGGTCATGTATTTATATATCAATTAAAATACCAGAACTTATGTCGTAGGTTTGTTAGCTGCAAGAGAAACCATTTGAAAGGAACTTCTATATTGAATCTAATGCCAATTACCATAATTTATAATTGACCATGTACTTTATTTGTTAATAGGTCCTTGAAATAGATGGGTTGGAACCTCCCAAGTTGAGTTGTGGAATTTATTTCAAGTAGGTGCAACAACTTTTCCTCAGATAAGGTATTCGAGTATTTGATACTTTGGTGGTGCTATTACAGACTCTTAACGCACACCGGAAATTTAGACGATAATTTTCGTGCCGAAGCATTCTCATAGAATTTCTGAAAATATGGATACATCTGGAAGAGTCTTAATCATCAAGATATTATTTATTCTCGTGATAACATCTCTCTTCCTTGGAGCAAGAGCAGCAAAGAATTGTAGGTATTCAAAGAAGCTACCGGTGATATTATAGGAATAGGTTACAATGAAAGCTGTATACAGATATCAATGATATTGAACGAATTGAAATGCCGCAACGGAGTGAATTTTGTTTGTTCTTGCTAACCGGTATATTGATCAGGAGACACATTTTGAATTATGGGGATACGTAGAATGTTACGTACTACAATATCGTAGAAAAACGTGGCCATGATCATGAATGCTTCTGAAATGATGTTGCTTTGCAATTTGCATTGTCAAAAGATTTATTGAAGATTTATTGAAGAATTACAAAGAGATCTTAACATGGCTTAAGAGACATTTGGAACGTTTACAGTTAAACGTAGCATAATACTTCCAACGCAAAAAGGAACACAACAGTTCTAGCCAAGTTTTTATTAACTTACCGGCACACTTTGCCATGCAGAGGGTCAAATTTCCAAAAAATACCAATTGAATAAAACATGTTGATTCCCATCACAATAATGCCTGTGCTCTAGTAGAACTGTAAAATTGCTAAGACACAAAATTGCTTAAGTAAAACCTTACAATGCCATGGCCGAGTGATATGTAGTTGATGTTATACTGTCTAACTGATTAGGTAGAATGTCATTTTACTACCCAAGAGTGTCACCAGAACCTGCACACTGATATTTCTGTGTGAAATTAATAAGTTAATGAAATATGGGTATGGCAAGTGTGTAGAAGTGATAATTTCAGTCAATGGTTCGAAATAATTACTAACCTGGGAAACACTTGTACTAATCTACAAGCCTTCAGGAACTCCAAATTGCAAATAAGCTTAGGAATATTGGAGATTGAATGGATAATTTAAAAGGAGCAGGTTCGGTTTCAATACCAACCTCCCTGCCATTGCACATGACAAACAGACACAACAGCCACAATTCGAATGCTGCCAAGACCTAATTGCCTGCATCCTATGATTGCCAGGACAGGCGCGTCATCAGGAATCTTATGTATCAGTTGAGTGCATGTCTTGATCTCCAGGAAACACCTGAGAGAGACTGGCTCAGGGCCGGGGGGTTCCCAGAAGCAATGGATAAGACGCACTGATTAAGTTCTCTGGGGAGCAAATGTACCTGATTCATGCCGAAATTATTATTAGTACACATATTGCTTTCGTAGTGTCGATACTCTTCAAGACAAGTTGCGACGAATTTCAAGAGCATTTAAACAATCCCCTCTCGGCAAGTTTGACAGTGGCTAACAAGAGTGACGAACGATGTACGTGGAACATGCGAAAACTGCTGCATCTACAAAAGCACGCCATAGTGTACAAGACGAACAGTATGGATTGCGTTGGGGGACAAGTCACATTTGAAACCGATTATCGTAAGTGCTCGTTATCTGAAATATTGATGTCAGCCATTAGTAGCTAAAAAAATATTGGCAATTTTCGTGACGTCACAACATGGTAGTAGAGAGTCAGAGAATTGTAACCTGCGACTGTTAGACTGTAAATATTGATAAAATTCTTTTAGCTTAAAAGTAGAAGTAATGTGGAAGTAGAAGTAATGTCGTAAATTTATATTCAAGTACATATAAAGATTTCAATGGATAGTTTTGCATAAAAATTGAAAAGTTTTACAAAGAAGTAGTACAAAATCAAAACAATTCGAGCAATAAGTTCAAGTAGGGTAAACCTATTTGAGTACTCTGAAAAGGGAGTACTTCGTTGCTGACCGTCACTGATTACAGCTGTTTAGATGCAGTCTTTCTAGTTTATTTCATTTGCAAGCACAGCAATGGCTGTAAAGCAGAGATGAGCATGGATTAGGATTAGGTTTTGAAAAAACAGGATTTGTGAAATTTTGTCGGATTTGGATTGGATGAGGATTACAGATTTTTTTGTGAACAGATTTGGATTTGGATTGGATTTACCGATTTTCTGGGAGACTGATATGTCGTGTGGAAAATGGCGACAAACTTTATTCAAATCACTTATTAATGTACTTATGGTACACTGCACTATGGTACACTCGGTGCCAATGAGCATGAGAGGTACAGCCATATGCCAAGTCATCGTAAATCAATTGCTGGCTGTGAGAGAAAATCTCCCAATTCCTCCCTTGCATAAATTAGCATTTTTTTCTGAATTTCAAGTTGGAATCGGATTAGGATTGAACATGGACTTGAATATACAAAAGTTCTGGATTAGGATTTGGATCAGGAGTTAAGGCTTGGGATATGGATTGGATTAGGACATAGAAATTCCAAATCCGCTCATCGCTACTGTAAAGCATATCAAATAAATGCTCTGAAGTTCTGTGAATGGGAGTTGAGCGAGATGCCATATCTTTTGAACATCATGTTAATAAATCGAGGTTACCGTGTTTGTTTTAGGACATTGCCTCACAACGCAGGCGATATCGCCCCAACGTGGGCGATGGGGAGCAAAAATGTTAGAATGTCTAGTGAAATATCTTTAATCAACCCAACCAAAAACCGCAGAAGAAGACTGCTTATTCTGTATATGACGCGAGAATTGGCTCAAAAATAGGTCAACCCAACGGAAAGTAGGTGCGGAAACCGGTTTACCGAGCACCGACTCGGAAAATGAGCCTTTTTTTAGTCGATTCACCAGCGATCGGAGTGAGGTGAATAAAGTTTCTGTTTATTTGTCCACTTTTTCGGATCTGTAAATATGAGGGCTTGCGTCGAGTTTGATAAGGGGGCGATGAAGAGTCGAAAAAGGTTGGGAATACTGATCTAGGAATTAAATGTTGAAGGTATAAGTACCAAAAGGATAAAATGTATAAATGAAGTTAGGAATCACCGATGTGAGCAGAAAATATTTTCTGAACAATACCCCTCTTTTACAGGGAACAAGTCGGTGACAGAAAATTTCTGTAATCAATCCAAGTGCCTCGTATTTATGAGAAAGGAAAGCGAGAAAATTTGCAACTCTTCCGTGCTGAATGAAACGGTGCCGCAGATATTCGGCGACTGTCACCAATACGTGAGCCACGTCAAACCGTCGACCATGAAAATTGTGGCAGGAAAAAGTACGAGAAGCTTCCGACTTGAATATCAACTTTTCAACTGTAGGGATGAAGATATTGAGTCACATCATACAGGTAGGGTTGTAATGAATTGAGTTGTAATTTTTTGTTGACTCGGGTTATATTCTTAAAAATGGAGTATGACTTGACTTGATTAATTTCGTGTATTGACTCGACTTGTACTCCAGTCATTAGGCATGTCTCTGCTAAATCATATGAAACGAGATATTCTATATGATTTGATTCAAGTCTCGGGTAGCAGGATCGACATTTGAAAAAAAGGCCCAGAAACTGTCCTTTAACGGTGTGAAAAAAAGTTAAGAGTGGAAAAAATGAATATATAAATTGAGGCCTTCAATATCACCCAAAAGTTTCAAAAAAGCAAGTTAAGCCATCTTCTTGAACTTGAACCGAACGTTGAACAGTATGGCCTGGACTCAGACTCGAATCTCAACACTATGACTTGCACTCGAACCTTTGCACTGGCTCTTGACTTGAGTCAAAACTATAAAAGTGAGACCGACTTGAGACTCAGAACCTTGCGACTTCTTTACAATCCTGTCTATGAGATAATCGCTAATTCATCAAGACTTAGAAGAGATACCGACACTAAATAGAGACAGTCTAACATACATTATGGCAGCGGTTCTCAACCGGGGGTCCGCAATTTCAGGGGGTCCGCGAGATCTCTAAATTTTTAAAATGGCTGATCACGCATAATGTTCGTTTTATTTTTTTAATTTGAGAAAGCAGTAGGCAGTTTCGCACCACAACTGCTAAAACCTCATGACTCATATCATCATCATAATCGTCTGACATGAACTATCGTAGTGCGGAAATTCATTTTTATTGCCAATTTTCCAATAACCTGCTGATACATACGTATTGCTGTTTAGAGACGTTCTGTTGGGGTTTGTGAAAAAAAATAAAAATATGGAGATAGTAACGTCCATCAGGGTGACTTCTTAGTGTCTGCGAAACCTTCTCGATTTGAAGTTGTCAGTCTCATCAAATTAGTGAACAGTGGTTTGAAATAAAAATTTCCGAAGTATTTCCCTAACTGGTCCCAATGTAGGGATTGAAACCTCGCCACGAAATCCATTTTATCCTGTGATATACCTAACCACTATTTGAACAGCTTCTTGGAGGTACAGGACTACAATATAGAATTGTACAGTATAGTCATATTGAAATGAATCCGATTATTTTCAGCTGACACTCGTCATTAATCGGACAATGATATACTTGTTCTTAAAGCTCGGCTATCAGATTTGGCGCATTCTTCTTGCGGATGCCCTATCTTCAAGGCAAATTTTTCGATGCGCAAGGAGTGTTTCGTTGCTATCAAAGCATTACGCCCCAACCCTGAAATTCATATCACCAGTTATATTGGTACGAAGCCTTGTCTTGGTAATGTTCAATTGTTCATGGTCGAAAATGTTTGCTCGTAAATATATAAGTACACCCGAACAGAACAAGTCGTTTCATGACAGTCCTTCTCAGGTTGGAAAACTTGGATCCATTCTTTGGCGCATAAAATTTGTAGATTAGATTAGATTAGGATTTCACTTTGACGGTAGAAACTCTCTGCAAATCGATCAAAATGCCATCGCGGACCGAATCCGGCCTGTGGTCCGAATGTTGCCCGTCCCTGCGCTAGATGCTGGACGTGATATGTTCATAAAATATATGTTTCTTCATTTTGTTGCCATAAATGTTGCGATCCCACCAAAAGTATCGTCGGAAGCGTCATGCGTTAATATTGCATCAGCCTCCATCTACCTTTGCGGAAATGGTTTTTGGCACTCCTCGTTTCATATCAAAACAAAGACGCGGATTTTCAAGACACGACCACGTACTTCAAGAAACACAGCAGCAAAATTAGATTTGAAATAACAAAAGTCTACCAATTTCTACATAAATAGTATGATGTTATTTTCAAGAAAAATCAATATTTTGCTGTTTATCACAAGCCTATAAAGTTCATAATTGCACAAAACAAATGAAGGTCGCACCATAATAGAGCTAAAATTGAACTAAATCTTGAGGGGGTCCGCGAGGGTCCGTGACGGTCAAAAGGGGTCCGCGAAGCCAAAAAGGTTGAGAACCACTGCATTATGGCAATCGTGTTTGCATTTTATTTGATCAGCACTCAAAATGACTTGGAAGTCAGGTATTTCCACCATGAGTGCAAAGATGATAAAACAGCCACTGTAATAAGTGTAGATTTTATGCTTTTCAAGGAGAATCTACTGTCAACATATCGACAACATCGGCACCTTTACCCATGACGAAACCTACTGCCAACAGCATCAGCGATAACATCAGTGAGAATGACCTTTAAAGTGAAGGATAATTGTTTTCATAAGCATGAAATAGTCTTTTCTTTCAGTTCAACTTGAATATGTTTCATTCATTTCCTTCAAAAAATATACGTGCCTATATTTTTACTTCTAGACTCCATCACCTACCATTGAACCTTCTAATGTCATGAACGAAATATTGGTTTTAATTTTTATGAATTCTCATTCCAGCGAGGGAGTCTACCACTGCAGGCGGACATGCAATGAATACGACACGAAATCAAGCAGACGAGAGTTCTACTGAAGGTTAATTACAAGCTTACTTCCAGTACTCAGAAAACTATTAGTAATCTTAACGAGCGGGTGGTGTTGAACTGGTCCTTGAGAAACAAATTCCACGGAAATAGTCATAGCTAATATCTTTATTCAATATTTGAATAGTATACTTATATTGAAATGAACCCGGATATTTTCGGCTGACAGTCGACAGGGATAATCGTGAGCAACTAGTAGAGAATTTGAAAGAACATTGTACATGAACAATCGTATCACAAAATATGACGTCACCAGCATGAAATTTGGAATGAGAGAGCGTTCAATGCACTATTTCCAAGTGGTACACGAACTCCTTCTGTGGACAGAGTTTTGGCCAGTGTATTCAATATTTGCGAGTTTTGATAAACAAATTTCTGAATAACTACAAAATTTATTTGAATACTAAGTTTTCCTTGGAATAATTGGCATAGTGAAATCTAATTTCCGCTGCTTCTACTACAAGCATACACACTATTATCTGTTTGCTCATGTTATCAGGTGCATTCACAACCATCGCGATCCATACTACTTTGCCAAATGCGAAGGAAAAAGATGTGAAAAAGATACCGCTAGGTAAGGTCTGGAGCAACGAAGCCTATTGCCATGCAGGCCATGGTTATTGAATTTTTACAAGTCATTGTAATGCTACATCGCTACTTTTCTCCATGTTGCATGCATTATTTCTCACACAAAAAAACAAGGCTCCCGCTAAATAGGACTAAATATGCTAAATTTAACCAATCGGCTACATGAAATAATGAAAGAAGTGATGTGACCAAGCTTTAACATTATGTGCTAAATCCACCATGGAAAATAGCTTCGAATTCAGCACGCTTAGAGGTAGATAAAACATTGTCACTCGACTCCATTCCCAAATATATACCACAGAGAACGTTGGCAATCCATACTAAATTGAATAGTCATTGCGCTTATTGGTAACCACATTATTGCTACATCAGGTCTGCATTGTATGGACAATTATTGTGATCATTATTCCAGTCATAAGTTATAAAAAAAATGGATATTCAGGCAGCAACTGACTGCCCGGTCATTTGTGGTGGAAATATTCCGTCATTAGTTTATATATTACACTGCGTTCATGAATCTCAAGTGAGCAAATGCCAATTGTGAAAAAAGATTTAAATTGTTTGCATATCCATTTATTTTTGATTAAAATGCATTCTAAATGAGCCTATGCATGATTGATAACTAGTTGCATTAACTCTCAACAAGAAACTTCTACTTACAGTACATTGAGATTTACTTTGCATTTCAGCTAGTAGCAGCTGGCCGCCGGAAGCTTGGAAGTACTTGCTACCAATAATATTGTTGACATTGCTGGCAATCATTGTGTGTATCGCATATTGGCTGTACAGGTATGAAGAAGATGTCTTTTGAAACTTTTAAGCTCAAGTATTGATGTTGAGATCCCTGGTAAATTTAAATGTAGGGCAAAAGAAGTCAACTATTAGTTTGCCTCTGATAAAAGCCCAGGGAATGATCGTTTATCAATTTGAAAACATTACTATACCAAAATGTAGTAAAATATATGAGCTTGGATTAGGATTTTGATCAAACTTAGATTCACGATTTTCACAAAACTGTATGCAGGTTTGGACTCGGACATAGTATTTTTAATAAATTTCAATTGTCATATACCTGTAGACTGCATCCTGGTCCTCACTGGACCTGAAGCTCACATCTTGAACTAAATTTGGATTCAAAAATCTAAAATCTCTTCATCGCTGGCATGATATAAGTCAAATACATTTTCTTTTGCAGCAAATCAAAATCTCCGTCCAGAAGAAAAGAAGGCAGAGACGAACATATTTCCACCATAGCGTTATGATATTTTCCGCAGCCGAAGCCACAGTGCCAAATATCATTCATTGGAAAATATATGACTATTTGTAACGCTACTGCCAGCCATGAATATGGCAAACCGCACGGAAACACCAATTTGACAGAATTGTATATAAATTCCAAATTTACAGATTTGTTGTTGACTTTTAGTGGACATATTTTATAAAGTTGGGTTATACTGACAATTTGAAAATCAATAGAAAATTTTAACTATACGATACAAAGAGAATTGCACTGCCATCATATATATATATATATATATCGCGATCACTGATAATTTTTATGGGCGACATGAACCAAAGTCATCCAATAGGCTAGTTTACGCAAGACATTGTCAAAGAAGCAACGGAAAAACTATCAACCTTAATTCAGTTGGCCTAATTTCACACATATTGTCAAGTCATGGTAAATATTGTAACAGTAAGATTGTATGTCTTGTATATAAGGTTGTATGAGTCTTGATTAAATGAAAATGAGACATGTCATTATTAATACTGAATATCATCGCACTATCGTCTGGACTGCAATGAAAACGCAGCTTGGAGTATGTTTATCATCGCAAATTCCGGATATCTATGCTCAAAATAAATAGGATTTGATAATGGAATGCGTCTATGTGTGTTGTAGTTTTGTCTGGCCTGCAATTACAGCGCAGACATAGAAGAGTCTGAAATTGATAGAACGAGTTAGACATGTTTTGCCATCTGATCAACAAATTCGGCAAGTGAGGTTTTCTTTAGTAGGAAGGGACATAACTTTCTTTGTCTGCATCAGTATAGTAGGCCTACTTAGAATATGAAGATGCCAAGGAACCGCAAACTTCTGGTGCTAGCATCACCATTTTTACAATGAACTGTCTCGTCACCCAGGGATTGAATTAATCTCCTACCGATCAAGAAGCTGAACACTTTACAACAGTGTTATCTCTTCACTCTCAATTGATTTGTCTGCCTTGGAGTCGACTTCAAATACGCAAACCTAGTTTGTGCCAACAAAAGGAATTCGTGTACCAACTAAAAATATTGCATAGAGTTTGAGCGATCTCATAGCCAGGATTATTCGAAATTTCACGCAGAAGAAGAAATGTATATGCAAGACAGGTAAATGTTGGAAATTTGACTATAAGATGAATCGATCCAGCAAAGGTTATGTCTATTAACGTTTTTCTAGGTATGACAACTGCAAGATAGCAACACAGCTATTGTCAAACACCAGTTTACCGCCGTCGATCAATCAGGAAGTTATTGACACGGGCAAGGGAAATATCAGGTGGGAAAGAATATAAAAGATAAACCAGAGCAAAAATGTATGTTATTAACGTCACGAATGCATTGCTATAGACGTCATTATACCAACGTTCATTTTTTCTCATATATCTGTGGTAAGATATATAACTAGATGAATCCAAACTAGATGAAGCATTTTGCAGGAAAGCATGTCATGAATCGTTATATTAATTAAACTCTAGTTGCTAGTAGCGATATGATCATGATCATATAACCAATTATTGGTAGAAAGCTCAATATGAATTGTAATGTGATAACAAGTGTGATCAATGATGCCTAATTGTAATAGTGTTACCAATGGATATTCTGATTATAATTGATTAAACAACAAAATAATATGCGACAGGAAACAATGATCATGTAACGAGCAGTTAGTACCCGATACAGGTTAAAAAGATAACGCTAGCAATGCCGTAGCGTCATGTTAATAGAGGATGTCCGATTATATCTATTATTATCCATCATAAGGTAAAAGTAGATAGCCAAAATGGGACATGATGTACCGTTGCATCTATTGGATAACAACTGATTCACAATTAGGAATGATTTCAGTTGGTTAAGCTTATTCAATTATGCAAAGCGTATGACATTCTAATCAATCAAGGGTTCATTGATAGCTGTTACGTTACTGCAGAATACCACACAGGGTGTTACGTTACTGCAGAATACCACACAGCGTGACTCCCAAGTGCCAATAGACAAAATTCCTTGAATTGCTAGAATTATTGTAAGTATACAGAATCCAAAGATATCGTGTATCACGAGGCGAGGATTTTATTAGAATGCGAGAATCCCGGGATGTAGTCTAATGCCCCAGCGCCAGCTGCAGAGTTTCTTATTTATGTTAACTTTTTTCATGTAATTATTCTTATTATTTCAGTACGATACTATGATCAAAGAATGCAATGACTTAAATATAAGGCAGTGGATAAATAATATTCATACTTAATAGTATTGCATTATGTCTGCACCCTGAACACCATGGTTTTCAAAATGAGGATATCCGAGTGCAAAAATTATGTAGAGTCGCTTATTTAATATTAGCTGGCATTGTCAAAACGTGAATTTACCCCAGCACCATCACCATCATCGCATGAAGTTAGCTGGAATATCTGCTAGTAACATGCTCCACAAGAAAAACAGGAAATCACTGGGGCACGAACAGTAATCGTTGGCTGGAACTATGTGTATGTGTCTAAATGACCAAAACTCCGAAACCGTTTAATATTTCAACAGAGACCCTATGTAAAAAAGTATGCCGGAATTGGTTTATTAGTGTCCGTCACGTTCATTGAATTCTGAAACGTGATAGTTTTAAAGACTCTGCTGTCACGATCATAGCATTCAGTAAATAAGATTGGTTTGAGGAGTGACAGAGCTCAATAGTACTATCCACATGGTAAACGAGGTTAGTTCTTCGGCATTAACTGACATTCTTTCTGTGGCAGATTTTACTAAAACATATTGAAAGCTGAATAATCCAGTACAAAGGATGGTGAGCATTAAAGGAGTTCAAAGATGCACGCTGATAATATTTCTTACATCTGCTTTCCTAAACACAGGTAAGTCCATATTTTCAACAATTTTGTTCTAGGGGAAAAGAATCCTGCTAATCAGCACAACTATGGCTCACCACCGTGTACCTAAAGCCATAAAATAACATAGACCATTTTGTAGACAAACTGTATCCGTAAGACATTATTTATTATACCAGAGATTACTGCAGGTCCTAGATGATGTCTGTTTTGTTAACCATTTATTAGTCATCTGGCAATATTTTGGGGATAATCCTAACCTTCAGAGAAACCTTTCGTATGGCCTAAATAAAATCTTGCCACACAGCATCAACCAAAGACATCCTGACTTCAAAATGTGATGGCGTGACGGAGTCAAGGAATGGAGACTTCGGATTGATGGACGTCGCAAACAACATGGACCCGAATTGCGAGTTTCACATGTCAACCCTCGCCAGCTTGAGAAGAGACCTACTTTTATTTGACACTGCCAGAATGAATTGCACAGGAAATGGAGTAGTTACCTTCCCAACAGGACGTAAGTCGATATATATCATACTTCTAATGGAGTCAAGGTAACTGGTGGCCTATAATTTTCACGAGACCGCAAGAAATGAAAATCCACAATAACCTTCGAATCATTCAATTCTCATGAAATACAAAAACATACCTTATGATTCAACACTAATAACTACACGAAATGGAATCGATCACTGATAACGATCGGGAACAATATGGTCCAACAAAACACGCTCCAAGAACTTATCTCTAGAAGCAATAATGTAATATCTGTTGAATGTTTGCGGAAAATATGTCTACGACTGATGTCAATTGGAATAATGATATATCAGCGTGTGTATAAAGGTATCTTTGATGTAGCCGAAGAGACAGAAATTATGTTGGTACGACAGATGTGAAGTAAAAGTGATAGGCAATCAAACAACATAGAGCACCGATGATGATATATTGATATATTATGTAATATATACTTTGAAGGTGTCTGATGATTTCATGGCAATTATTAAGCCCCATTTCAGAATGACAATCAACCATATTATTATCAATTCTAGAAGTAGGGGAATTTGGAGTGTATTAGAGATTATCTCTGATCAAGATGCATTTTTGTTGGATATTCTCAAGTACTTGCATAACTTTTGTGTAATGCAAGCAAATCCGTTCACAAATTCCATCTATACACGATGCCTTGTGAATATTATAACATGAAATAGGTAATCCAGAACGGTCAAACTTATTGCGTGACAAATTTAGGTGGGCAAAAGAACTACTGCAATCAGGACAAATGCCTGGTGTTCAAGAGAAGAAGGAATAAATACACGAATGAAGATATATTGGCGACAGTCCGAGATGTGTTTCCAACATGCATCGAGTACGATATCCGAAGAAAGCCAATCCCTAAGAGAATAATTGCAACACCGGAGACAAAGTCATTCACGCTGAGATACAAGGTTTTGGAAATGGTGATATCCACAACACATGCTTCACAAGATACCACAGCTTCTAGCGTCACGGACCATTTGTCTGCAACAGGTAACGAAACTTGATCATTTTAATGCTACCGACTACATGTCCGTCATAGAACAATCCAGATTCAATCTTCTAGAAAAGAGATGCTAATTAGACCTATTCATTGATCCGTGACCAAAGGTTGGGATGAATTATTGTTCAACTGACTTGCGTCAGAATAATTGATCACTGACTAATGACGCATTTGACGCATGCCGCTACGACGCACATGATATCAAATCATGACATACCAACGGTTAAATTACAGTTCATTTATAATAAACTGGATGTAATGACTGCATTTAATACGTGAACTGCAGACATCCAGCGATTGTAAATGCTTGTTATAGAAAATAATTCAAATTAAGGTGGTCAGAAATGATTTGCCATTATATGCTATAGCATTCCATAATATAACAATGTTTTGGCAATGTGGTTTTATACTGTTAGGAGCTTGACGACCCACCACAATATATATATATCAATGTTAGCATTAGAAAATTGTGGATTTCCCTCAACGTTATTACTATTCAATGAATGCTGTGTTCTTGACTGATTCATGTATTGCATATTTTAGTCTTTATCCAGATACTTTACCGAACTAACCACGGTCTTGTCTCTATTTATTTCAGATCAGCAGTCAGAATTACATACAACGGCTAATGCTATTGAAAGTGCAACATTACTAGACACCACTGTCTCAGATAAAGATTCATGTAAGTTAGTATATATAAGGTAGATATTATTTAGTTATCATGTATGAACTCTGCAGTAATCTCAATAACATCAACTAAATATCAGATTCAAAACAATTCGGATTAAAACCAATATGGTGAAGTTTGCTGTGGTACAACATGTCATAACTGCCTTTAAACCAACAGCGTTTAGGTAATACGGATTTATACTTGAGGATCCATCAGTATAAACTATGTTGGTTGCATTTGAAACAGTTTGAATTACTATTTGCAGTATTGCTGTCAATGTGTTGCCCTTGGCAGTGCTTATTGTATCGGTAAACATTTAGTTTTCACCCTGATACTGCAGTATGCTAGGTATTGACGTCTCTAAATTGACTTCAGATCAGAAGTTACGACTACATACAACATCGGCCGCTACTACAAGTTCACTAGTGCCAGACACCACTGCTTCATCAAAAGATTTAAGTGAGTACACATACAAATTTATAATTTACAATAAACTGGGTCATAACCTCAAAAACATCAACTACAATGCAAGTTAGTTAGCATTCGGGATGTTCAAAATGAATCACTGTCTTTTCACGCCACATGATTCGAATCCTGTCAAGTTTAATCAATCATAACAGTCATATTATGCATAAGGTAAACAGTGCTTTAAATCAGAAAAGCAGTTTTGTTAGTCCGCTCACTATAGAAGTGATATAAAACTGTTAGCTGACAAGACAGAGTAATGGTGGAGTGTCCGGCCTTTTGGTCGGTAGGTTGTGGGTTTAATCTCTGGTCGGGTCAGACGAAAGACCTGGTTAGTAACATTGGCATCCATGACTTCCCCACTTGGCGCTGACCAGTACCGGGATAGCATGGCGGGTTGGTGCAAGACTTAGAAAGCCGTACAAGGCTATACCTGCACCTTCCTTGTCCAGCGGCATATCATGCACTCACAGAATGCATATGCACAAATTGGGTGTATGCATATCATGAGTCAGTGTGCCGCAAAAACATCAAGGACAAAAATATACTGCGTCCTATTCCTACACATACAATATATCAATATTTCAGTCGGAACACCTACATCTGTCCAGACAAAACCTACTCCAACCAAAGAAACGAAAATTGAGACATCCAAGATCGTGCTACCTGAGGCAACAACAAGTATGCATGATATTCATTTATGATCAATATAATAATGATCAATCACCATGGATTGCGAAAATCCCTGGAGAATATCATAATATAGACTACCATTTTTTCGTTGCATAACTCAATGCTTATATCACAGTGGATCAGCAATATCCAACAACCAGACAAAGACAACAAACAGTAATTGCAGGAACTTTCGGGGATACAGCTCTAACTGAAGAGTGGACAAGTAGGTCTTGCTATATCACTATATACTATCTTGGTTAATCGGCATTATACATGCACATAATATATATATATACCGTGTATACTTTTAAGTGGAGTTTGGACTTCCATCCACACTCACTAGGAATCAAAAGAAAATTGCCCAGAAGCACACATCTGCACATACGTGCACTTTTCAGTTTTATGTGATCCATAAAGTCGTGTTACTGACATTATACTATACTGTACGTACGAGGGTCATAACTAAAATGCAATTCCACGTGCAATAGGTTCAAAAGCAACGCACAACTATGAACCAACGACTGAAGGAATCACATCAAATCGAAACGAGGACGCTGGGATTAATCACACATCTGGCATTTTCAATAACGGCGTAGCAGGTATGGCTTTATATTCAGTTACGACAAGGGTATACAAGCTTAGCATTGATTTAGTGGATTTAGGGATAGATCTTGGTTGCGACTATCAACCTTGAGTTTTAATTTAATACAATTTATCACTTTATAAGTAGATGAATGCACAATTATTGTACCATTTCCGTTTTCATTACCGCCAAATACTTCATTAACAGGCCTGCGGACTGTATAACTAGCCTGTCTCTTGGCTTGCTACTAGCTCCGTCATAAATATTAAATTACACAATGTCCAAAATGCTTTACAGGTCTTGGAGCGGCCAGAAATAAGAGCGACCAAGTTCAAGCATGGCATATAGCTGTCCCGATTGCTATACTCCTGTTGATAGCAGCCGTTATCGTGATGATTTTGATATTCAAAAGGTAAGATTACAGTATATTTGCTGTCATTGCTTCAATCAATCTATGACTGAAAGCTATTTTTATGTGATTGAATACTTCGTGGATGAAGGCACAATTTTAATTGCTATAGAACTGAAAAATTATGTAAAAAATTCATTCATATTTTTTAAATCTTCAGCAAGGACAAGAAAAAAGATCCAGAGCACACAGCCGCAAAGTCTGTTCCCGCACAAGCGTAGAGAGACAGATTACAAAAGGCAGAGATGCTGATACTGGTCACTGATCCGATTTCAAGATGGAAGTGGGTTAAAAGACATCAGTAATTTACAGAAGCTGAAGACGCAAGTTTTACACGCAAGCCATCGGTCTGACCCGGTCGGCCCACAGCCAATCAAGAAGCCGGATGATCTACCACTATGCAATCTTTTTTATCAAAACGTACTGGTTCACAAACAATTGGGAACTATTATATTTTTGCCATGCTTCTTCATGGCTACTGTACATCTAAAATTAATAGTTTGTAGAGTATGCTGGACAGTGGAAATTTTGATGCTTGCATTTTTAATGAAATTTCATTAACTTTCTCGGTCAAACTTCTACTGTGTCTCATTTTCGGAAAATCTATATTAGTATCAATATATTTCGAGTCGTCGGGAGAGGTGATTTACATTTTCATTTGTGTGCCTTGGCGTCAACATTTACCGAAATTAGTCAGCCTAGTTTGTGCAAACAGGGAGTTCCTGTATTATCAAAAAATCTACATTTAGCTTAAAGCGGTCTCTTTGCCTCGAATATTCGAAATTTCATGCCGGTGTCGGCGTATTTAGTGATATGATTGTTGATCTACAATGTTTTTTTCAATTCTCTAGCTGTACCTGCAAGTCTCTTCCAATATATATTAATATATATATATATGATGAATGGAATTATTACATGGGTGTACCTTATAATGGACTATATATATTGATACACAATCTGACAGGAAGCAATCCTATGCTACAGAATGCGTAGATTTAAAACTTAATTCGAGGGGCTGGAAAGAGAAAATAAAAGCTTTGACGCTGAACTGGAAGGATGTTTCCATCATAAAAAAGCAATTTCCTTAATATGGAATTGTAACGTGATAACAAGTAAACTGTGTGATCAATGATCCTTAATTATAATACTGTTAGCCATGCATTTCCTGATCATAACAAAAAAGCATTTTGTCATTTTGCAAATTTGTCATTTTCTCTAGCTATAATCTAACCAGAAAATATATGCTGAGCTTTGATGGGCGCAGTAGATATTTAACCTATTGTACCCGTATGCATCAATTATGAATCAGAATGGATGAGAGATGCAGCAAAGTTGATAATATTTGGAAGAAGATTTCGGCATACTTTTAGATAATCGAATTATGAGTAATATGTGACAGGAAACAATGATCATGTACCGAGCAGTTAGTACCCAATAAAGGTTCAAAATATAACACTGGCAATGACGCACAGTCGCGATAATAGAGGTCTTCTGATTATATCTATTATTTTCCATCACAATGTAAAAGTATATAGCCAAAATGGGTCATGATGCACCATTGCATCTGTTGTGTCAACAATGATTGACCAATGAGAGTGATTCCAGTTGGATGACCTTATTCAATTGTGCAAAGTGCAGTTCTTTCAAATCAATGCAGGGTTGGGTGATAGCTTGCTACGTTACTACAGAATAGACATAATATCTGAAGTGGTTACAATTTAAGCATGACAAATATGCTTTATTAAGATGGCATAATGATATCATTAAAGTCAACCAACAAATATTTTATCACAGAGTAGTAAGATATGGAATCCTACTTCCTGTTTTCCTATTTCGTTTTGTGAACGTCAATTTATAATTCCATACTAGAGTTGACTACAGTGGCAGAATTACAAGCTAATAACTTTCATACCTTGTATGGCTGTCCAGTGAAAGGCCCAATATGTCGGACAAATTGATTTAAAAAATAATTCGTCATTATTACCGCCGTATAATTTCTACGAGCATTCACTGTAATTTGATAACATCGGAACGAATTAGAGAGATAACATGAATTATTACGAAAAACTTATACAAGAAAAGCCCGAGCAGACTTATTGTCTGCACCAAAGATATCATGGCGTGAATTTTGTTAAAATGGTAGAATTATGGGTTGTCATGATGTATAGCTACGCAAGCGCCAGCTGAAGTGTTTCATAATTTCGTTAACATGTTTCTCCGTGCAATAAATCTTATTATTTCAGCACTATAGTATGATCAAGAAATGCAATGACTTCAATATTCAGCAATGGAAAAACCATTCATACATAATAGTGTTGCTATCTGTCTGCACCTTGAACACAGTGGTTTGAATAATGAGGATATCCGAGTGCAAATATCACGTAGGTTCTCTTGTTCAATATTAGCTGGCATTGTCACAATGCGAATTTAACCAAGCACCATCACCATCATCGCATGAAATTAGCTGGAATACCTGCTAGCAACATGTTCCACCAGACAGACAGGAAATCACTTGGGCACGAACAGGAGTCGTCCAATGGAAACAGCAGAATTGGCTGAAAATGTGTGTATGTGTCACAATGCCAAAAAATCCGAAACCATATACTATTTTAATCAAGTAACATGTACTAAAGTATGACTGAGTCGGCTCATATGTGTCTGTCACGATCATAGCATCCTGAAACGTGATAGTTTTGAGTAAACACTCTGATGTCACGATCATAGCATTCAGTAAACATGATAGTTTTGAGGAGAGACAAAGTTCAACAGTACTACCTACAAGTTAATCGAGGCAAGGTCTTCGGCATTAACAGATATTCATTCTGTAGCAGATTTTAGTAAAATACATTGAAACTTGAAAAATTCATTACAAAGGATGGTGGGCATTAAAGAATTTCGAAGATGCTATCTGACAATATTTCTTACATCTGCTTTCCTAGGAACAGGTAAGTCGATATTTTCACTCAATTTGTTATAGGGAGGAAGATCTTGCTAATCAGCACAACTATGGCTCTCCACTGTGAACCTATAGCCATATCATTCGGACATTATAGGTGATACCACAGACCTTTTTCAAGTCAAAGGTAATATTTCAGAATTCCTAAACATTTATTAGTCACCTGGCAATATTCTGGGGATAATACTAATCTTCAGAGATGCCTTATAACATGACATAAATAAAATCTTGCCACACAGTATCAACCAAGGACATCCTGACTTCAAAATGCGACGGTGTTGCGGAATCAAGGAATGGAGACTTTGGATTGATGAATGTCACAAACAACACAAATTCGACTTGCGTATTTAAAATGTCGAGACTCGCCAGCTTGAAAAGAGACTTATTTTTATTTGACACCGCCAGAATGAATTGTACAGGAAATGGAGCAGTTGAGTTCCCAACAGGACGTAAGTCGATATATGCTTGTAATGGAGTCTAGAAGGTACCTATAATAACTAAAACCATTATATCTTCTTGTAAGGTACTGCTACTTTATACGAAAACATTCTTTATCATTTAACACTAATAATTACATTGGTTCCTTGTGATACAGAATTTGAATATTGCAACGAGCAACACATTCATATTCGCAATTTAATCGCTCTAAGCGCAAAACTAATCTGATACGAAAGCTTGTTCAGTTGTTCACAGGGATCATATGATTTGTAGTAAGTCCGAACTTGAATCTGAATTCTTCCAGTCTAATCGATATACAGATCACATTGTGAAGTCCACCATTGACAAAAAACTAATTGACTTCAGAGCCACTAAATTCATTGGACCCGGTAAATGACCAGTATATTTACATTTACCACGGATTGGTAAAGTTTCTGGTAGATTTGAGAAGCAAATCATGCCGTCTGTTTGTCAATGTTTCATGGGGGAACAGCCTGGGATTGTTTTCAGCACAAAATCTCTCTTTCCTGCAACACAGAAGGATGTACTACCTGCCTCAAAACAGAGTAGTATTATTTACAATTATACGTGCCGCTGCAACAGTCGGTATGTGGGCCGTACTTCACTTCGTTTGTAATAAAAAAAAAATCGACCAACATGTGCCCAAGCAGATTAAAAAACCAATGCTAATCAATGCAAAAGAAAATCAATGCTATTTCAGACAGTCAATCGCAGACAAGCACCCCTTCCTTGCGAGACTATGACCAGACCATTACATGTAACTCTGCAATAGGTCAGCACCTCCTTACGCACACAGAGTGTGCAAAATCATATAACGATAACAGATTTTCAATTCTTGCTCGCGGACGTAGTCTGTTCCACATCATAGCCAATTTGTATTCCACCAATTGCATTTTTGCTTAACACTCTCGTTTTGTGAATTCTCTGGTTGTTGTTGTTATTTAATTCTTATGTCACACTACCTATTTCATCTTTATATTGCGAATTGCAATCTCCGTATTTACTGACGGCCACTCCCGACGAGGGTCAGTTGAAAAGCTTAAGAGTGAATAAATTGCGAATATGAATGTGTTGTTTCGTTGCAATACTAATAACTACATAAAATGGAATCGATCATTGATAAAGACCGGGCAAAATATGGTCCAACGAAACAAGACCTTATCTCCGGAAGCAATATCATATTATCTTATGAATCCCTGTATTATCCGGCTCATGTGCAACAACATTGAGATTTTAAATATGAAATACTTCCAGTAAATAATTCGCCAAGACAGCAAATGTCGAACATATCCATAGGCCACATTATAACTATCCGAAAGCGGTTTTGCTGCTTCACTCTGGGCACCTTTAGGAACATTTCAATGACACTAATCACAAAGGCAAAAAACCAATACGAAACCTTTGTGAATAACGTTGCTGCTACATGAACCGTATTTATGACCTGTAATATAATGTGTATTTTAGTACTATTATGTATTGCTTTAACAATAAAGCATTGCTGTGAAAAATCAATGTATGGATTTGAAGGTTACGTTTTGAAATCATTTGATTGGTGCGGGCCGCGAGAGACTAAAATGTCTGAATCGAGCCCGCGGCCCAAGTTCAGTTTGACACCCCTAGACCATAGACATGTTAAAGGTGACCGATAATTTCATGGCAGGTATCAAGTTGCTTTCTAGATGACAATCAACAATATTATCATCAATTCTAGAGGTAGGGGAATCTGGAGTGCATTAGAGTTTATCTCAGGCCCACATGCCTCTTTGTTGGATATTCTCAAGTACTTTATAAGGCTTTTGTGTAATGCAAGCAAATGCGTTAACACATTATATCTATACACGATGCGTTGAATATATTTAAATTTGAAATCGGTAAACCAGAATAGTCTTATTATTGCTTGACAAATTTAGGTGGAAAAAAAAGAACTACTGCAATCAGGACAAATGCCTTGTGTTCAAGAGAGGAAGTAATAAATACCCGAATGAAGATATATTGGCGACAGTCCGAGATGTGTTTCCAACATGCACCGAGTACGATATAAAACAAAAAACAGGCGATAGGATAATTGCAACACCGGAAACGAAGTCATTTACGCTGAGATACATGGTTTTGGAAATGGTAATATTACCACCAACTACACATGCTTCGCGAGATACCATAGCTTCAAGCATCACGGACCTTCTGTATGTATCAGGTAACGAAACTTGATCATTTTATTGTTACCCATTACATAGCAGCCACAGATCAGAATCAAGCTTCTAGAAAAGAGATGCCAATTAGCCCTATTCATTGATCCCTGACCAAAGGTTAGGACAAATTATTGTTCTCCTGACTTGCGTAAGAATAATTGATAACTGACTAATGACGCATGCCGCTACGACGCACATGTTATCAAATCATGACATAACAACGGTCAAATCACAGTTCATAACTTGTAAACTGGACGTAATGATCGGATATATATATGTGCATTACGGTACGGCATGAACTGCATAGATCCATTGATCGTAAATGCTTGAATCACAAAATAATTCAAATTAAGGTGGTGGGGTATAATTTGCCATTATATGGCATAGAGTTACATTAAATAACAATGTTTTGATAATGTGGTTTTATGCCGGTACGCACTTCACAACTGACTACAATATATTAGGCTTACCATATTTTGAAAATGTAAAAAGAGGACACTTTTTCAGAAATTTGAAAGATGCAAAACCGGAGTAGAATTCGGAAAAACCTGTGAATTTTTCCCACCAAAAAGGTCATCACTTCTGAGCAGCCGTTTTGCACTCCACATTACCAGGTGGATGACTAAAAAAAAAAAAAAAAAAAAAGGGTCAACTTTTCGCTCAGAGCTAAATTCACCGGTTTTCACTCCGAAATATCCGCCGCAGCGTCACTTCTATGCTAATTTGCGGCATATCAGTCGCAATTTGCTCTAAATCTGACCTAAATTTTCAAAAAAGAGGACAAAATCTCAAAAAAGAGGACAAAAGGGCGTCCTCCAAGGACACTCTCAAAAAAGTCAAAAAAGAGGACAAATCCTCTTAAAAGAGGACGTATGGTAAGCCTACAATATATTAATGCTGGTATTAGAAATATTGTGGATTTCACTTAGCAGTATTATTATGAATGCCGTGTTCTTGATAGTTTCAGGTATTGTATATTTTAGTCTCAATCTTCATACTTACTCACACTGAGCATGGTCTTGTCTCTATTAATTTCAGACCAGCTACGGCTACATACGACGGCTACTGCTTTTGAAAGTGCTCCAATAACAGTCACCACTGTCTCCGCAAAAGATTCATGTAAGTTTGTAAATTTAAGGTACTGATTATTTATAGTTAAGATGAATTCTGGAGTATTCTTGATCACATCAAATAAATAGCAGCTTCATAGCAACTTGACTAAATATCAATTTGGTGAAGTATGCTGTGCTTTTCCCTGCCATACCTATCTATAAACCAGCAGTGTTCAAGTAATACGGTTTCATATTGGTAAGCCATAGAGGATCTATCAGTATAAACAATGTTGCTGGCATTTGCATCAATTTAACTTGCTTTTGCTTTTCGCTATTAATATGGTGACTTTGGCATTGCTTATTGTACTGTTCAACCTTTAGTTTTCACCTTGATCCTTCAGTATGCCGGGTATTGACTTGTCTATATTAATTTCATATCAGAAGTTACGACTACATGCAATCTTACGCTTAGATATCGTGTCCCTAACGCTAGCAATAGTGCATGTAATCACTTCAATTGCGTTAGAACTCAACTTTCTCATTAAGAATTAGTATCTTATAGGAAGCAGCTATGAATTGACTTTAGCTATCCCTAGTTACCATACATACAGACATGGTATTATATTTGACGAAATGTTAATTGCACATGGTAAGGTCATACTTGGTCACAAAAGGGGTTATTACAGATAGATAAGTAGATAAGTACTTTTAGCAGTACATAACAGAACACTTTCATTGCTGATGATAATCCAGGATATTACGCTAACAGCAAATGTGTTGAATAGCTGATAACGGGTAATATTTTCACACGATGTATCAATATTTCAGTTGGAACACCTACATCTGCCGAGACAAAACCAACTCTACCCGGAGAAATAGAAATTGAAACATCCAAGATAGTGCTACCAGAGGCAACAACAAGTATGCATGATTTTCATTTATGATCAATATAATAATGATAACCAAACATAGATTGGGCTACCATTTTTTGTTTCTTTACTCAATGCTTCTATCACAGAAGTCCCGCAAAAACCAACAACTAGACAACAGACAGTAATTGAAGGAACTGCCAGCGAAACAGCTTTAACTGAAGAGTTGTCAAGTAGGTCTTGCTATGTTAATAAATGCTACCTTGGTTAATCAGCCTTACACATGCGCACCGACAAGATAGTGAAGTGTCCGGCTTCTTGATCAGTAGGTCATGGGTTCGATTCCCGGCCGTGTCAGACCAAAGACCAGTTTAGTAACACTATCCATGCCTTCCCCGCTTGGTGCTCAGCAGTACCGGGATAGCGTGGAAGGGTGGTGCAAGACTTAGAAACCCGTACAAAGCTATATCCGCACCTTCCTTATCCAACGGCATATGCACATCATGCACTCATGGTATGCATATGCACAGATCATGTGTATCAATGTATGTACCGTAATTTTCCGAATGTAGTGCGCCCCCATGTATGATACGCACCCTTAAAATGACGTGTATATTCTGGGAAAAAGCTTGTACCCATGTATAGTACGCACCCTGCATTCGCAGTACATGAGTACATGAATAGTTACGGTTTAGTATTCGATGTTGTTCTGATTTGCGATGTCACTGTCGAACAATCATGACATAATGATCGCTAATCATAATACAATTAACGGTATTGTCTCTAAACAAGAGTAGATAGTAGCCAAAGCCTGTGAGGTCGGCGACGTGATAGTTCAGGCTAGCGACACACGACATCTTGCGCACGAGGCCTATTACAATTACAGATGCGATTGCTCAGGCCAACGGTTATGTCGGGCGCACCAATCCTGTTTACGAAATCGATTATATGTTGCGTACATGGCCTCTAGTGTATGCGATTGTTAAGGCCTGTCATTGACGCGATGAATCCGCAAGGATTGCCGCCCACGCTTGTAGCATTCAGCGACCTGATTTCGCTCGCGTACAAACTGCAAACCAACTCAGCAAGAGATCGCGTGCTTTGCCAGACGACTCTCGATAATTAGAAACACGCTTTTCGTTAATTGGCAACCCGCTTCTCTATTTGGCAGCGCGTCACACTCTATAATACGAATTACGGGACCCAATGGCTAGAGGTGATGCGCGATTTAAACAAACATGGAGAATGGTGTGATTTCAAGTTTTTGATCGAGGGATTTTTTTTCAATGCTTGCTGTACCCATGTATAATACGCACCCCCCTATTTTAGGGCAAAAAATCGGTAAAATTTTGTGCATTATACATGGAAAATTACGGTATATCATGAGTAGGCGTATATGCCGCAAAAACGCCGAGGACAAAAATAAACTATGTCCTTTCCTTCCCATAATATATGTATATATACCTTCTGTACTTTTAAGTAGTGTTTCGAATTTTATTCACACTCCCTAAAAATCAGAAGAAAATTGCTCATAAGCACACGTCGGAACGGAGGTGCACCTTTTAGTTTTATGTGATCAATTACGTCGTGTTACTGATAGTAGGTCAGAGCTATAGATGCATGATAAAATGCAATGCCACGTGTAATAGATTCAGAAGCAACACACAACTATGAGTCAACAACTGAATGGATCATATCAGAGCGAAACAACGATGCTGGACTTGATCATACATCTGCTCCTTCCAATAGTGACGTAGCAAGTATGGTTTTATATTTATTTACAACAGAAGTATGCAACCTCTCTCATTAGATTAGTGGTTACACGACTAGATCTTGGTTGTGACTATCAACCTCAAGTTCTATAGTAACCGCATTACCCCTAATTTGAACGGTTCACTGAAATTGCGATAAAGTCAAATCTATATGCATTGTTCATTGTGCAGCAACATACCAGCATCAACGACCACATGTCACGAAATCTATAGTATTCATAAAGTTTGTGACAGATATTTGTAATTTAGGTTCTAAATAAAACGGTGAATCGATGTCTTTCCATATATTGTCATGGCAAGAGTCTTCTACGTTCACAAACTGTGAAATAGCCATATGTAGATGGAGATATTTACACATAAAGTTGAATGACACCAGGCGCAGCTATTTTCGGCCGACCATCTCGTTGCAGTTGCTCGTCAACTTAAGGGTTTAAGTTAACAAACAAACAACCAATAATTAGCATGGAGAACTTAGGGTGGGTTTCAAATAGTCAACTTAATCCCTTTGTCGGGCTTAAGCTACACCCCTCAGGCTGAAGTCGGTTTCAAAAGTGTGACTTGAGGGGATTTCCCCTCCAGCGTGCGCTTAGTTAAGACAGATATCCAAGCCAGCTAGGGGGTAGGCTGAAGTCACCAGTGCTGGTAACTGTTGTGCTGGTTGTTGAAGGATACTGGCCGTTTTTCTGATGTATAGCTTGGCAAATCAGATTAGATCATTGTATATTGCTTTCAGGCAGTTTGGAACAATGTTTTTATCACAAACGTGACAAGTTGATGTCATACCGTTATATAGTGGGATTTACAGGGGAATGCTGCAGGGGTGTTCGTATACTGAACGGATTTCAGGTCAAATGGATAGCCAGAGCCCTGATGCACACAGGACACATCAGCACTTCTTCCATACCCGCACCATATAGTATCAAGCAATGTTCCCCATGACCACTATAACCCGCGATCGCTGGCCCCAATCGATTCAGTTACGAATATGATATGACTGTGGTTACGAGAGAGGGGATGTGATATTTCAGGCAAGGCGTAAAGATGTGCCCTACCGTTGGACTATTTCTATTGTGAATAATAATATATATTAATATCGTTGGGTTATATTTTTCATCTGAACAAGTCACAAACAATGTACAATGCAATAAGACACAATGCTATGAACAGATAGGAGGATGTCGAACGACACGCATCAGTAGCGATCCTCTACTCTAACATCCACCTCGGCCTAGAGTACCCGATGTCACAGTTCTTTTCGATGTTGATCTTTTTGAAGCGGAGACCTTTTTGTTGCCGTAAGAACGGATAAACCTCCGACAGGAATCGAACCGGGTCCGTCAGATTGGTGGACGCTTATCGTTACCACTACGCTATCTCCCCTGCCTATGTGGGTAAACAATAGTCAGCGATGCGAATCCGTTAAGGTAATGATGCTGATTAGTGGTCATGGGGAACATCGGTTAATATGGCACATGTATCGAAGAAGCACCGAGATTAGGTTGTGACGTCTTGTCTGCATCTTGCTGTCACCTTGTCATTGCAGTTTTCTGACTCTTCAGAATTTCTTGGTTACCTCTTAAGCATGTCGGTGTTTTGACAGTTTGCCTTTGCTGGGGTCATAGCCAAAAAGTGAACGCATGACGCGTCATTAGAAAAATGAAAATATGTATCGTACATATTTGGTACAGTATGGCCTAATCAACGTTGCACGCAATTTTGCCAGATTGCATGGTTTTTATCTTGATTTCCATTTTCGTCCCACCCATATGAGCGTTGTCGTAAATATGTTCAACCGCTGTTACTTTCAGCAATAGTGCTGACTATATGGAACTTTCATCAATATGTATATTTTTGACTTTATTAAATATTGCTGATGACGTAGGTATTGTTTTTACCAGCATTGTGCTCATACTCAATTTGGTCTAGTTGACTCTTTGGCTATCACCACTCAAAATTTATTATCCTGAACAAGCAATGGCTGGCACTGCACGCGCTCCGAATTTCAGCATAGCTGAAAAAAATGGATTTATCGACTTGATTGGAAAATACCCCGTTTTGATTACCAGCAAAACTAGTGGACAGAACGATAAGGATTTTAGAAGGAATAAAGAAGCGGCCTGGCGCAAACTTGTCAGTGAATTCAATTCATCAGGAATTGCACAAGTGGAGAGAAATGAGGACAAGTTGAAAAAACTCTGGAAAAATTATTTGAAGAGCGATTGTAAAAAGCATGAGGCGCAACGAGTACGGGAGCAAAGAAAAACTGGTGGTGGAATACCTGACCTTCAACCAACTGCATCAGACATGATCTATGCCAAGATCAAAAGTAGGTGCTGCAGTAATCCATCATTCCTTGTGTAGACTACATAATAATTCAGGATTGTTTTTCACAGGTTTGATACCAAGTCAAATAAGTAGCATCCCCAGTCAATTTGATGATGATTCAATATCAGTACAAGTGCAACAAGAGTCATATGCAGGCTGCGAAACACAAATAGAGACGCCATCTTTCAGCACCACAGAAAATGTAGCAGGCATAGAACTGCCATGCTCTGAAATAGGTCTATATATATCTGTATATACACTTGAATGGTGATAACATGATCTAATACGATTTATCTTTAGGTTCTTCTGAAACTTCTATGGTCGAACTTTTTTCCGTTCCGACACTGAACCGTAAGTATACAATACAATTTCTATTCACTGCTTGAGAATTTACTGGATATTTTCTGATAGATCCTAGTTCACCTGATCTGTCAACGTCTGGGGTTGCAGTTGGAACTTCAACTTCTACTTCTACTTGCTCCGTCATGAACAATCCACTACCAAATCAAGGTAAATTCGCATTCATTTCTGATTTAACCATTGTCTATTTCTGGGATGGCCGGACATTTGTGCGGCCGTCGACACGTAATTCAATTAGTATGTGCTTGCGGCCGTCAACATGCAAATTGAATTTCGGAATTGAGAGATTTTAATTATTCTTGAAATTTTCAATTCGGCTTCATTTTTCAACTACAATATAGTAATTGAATTATGCAATCTGATCCCCAGAATATAGTAGCCTACAGATGCGAGCAGCAGAGGAAAATAATTCAGAATAGATTCACTTGAATTTTTCCAAATAAGCATCAGGGATCTTGACCACTATAATTATGAAAACCCGCTTTACTTGCCAAAGCATGATAAAATCACTTTTCGCAGACCAGGAACGGACTTGAAAAGTGCTGGTCTACGGACCAGAGGTTGCCGACCCCTGCTATCAACTGCGGAATTTTGGACATATTGCAGCAATATAAATATCAACATTTTTTTTAAACTCATGGTATTTATCATTTTCATCTTTCCAAACAGCTCGCTCTAAGCCTAAGGCCACCTATGAAGAAATGAGGTTGGATGTACTAAACGCTAAATTGGAGGAGAGCAAGGCTAAAAAAAGACTCCTGGAAAAGGATTTGGAAATGAGAGTTACGGAGACGAGAATGAGACAAATTGAGCATGATCTCAAAGTGAATCATTATAAAAAAAAGTCCGAGATGCTGGACAAAAAGTATCAGTGAATTTTTGCTCACTGAATCCAGTGTCTGAACCAATTTTCTGTATACTTCGTTCAATTTCGTTGACACGCCATTCTTTTCTTGCCGAGGTTTTCCACACTGCTCATGCTATCCTGTATTGCAATTTATAAAATTGCTTCTACCGTTTTTCTACACCGCTTAAGCGCTTATGCTATCCTGCTATACTGTTTTATGCTATCCTGCTATACTGTGTTAAACTTACTATCAGCCGCTATGCGAATTTTCATTTTTACATGACACACGCAATAAAGCTCATGTTTGTTTCTTTGTAATTGAAATGGAATGTGTAGAAAAAGAATATTCATGGATTAGTTTGAAAAGTGTCTCAAAATTATGCTTTGTCGCTCGGATTGTCCAGAAGGAGTCGATGCGACATGAGGGTGGTCTGAAGCATCTGGTTCGAATACGTCATCAACTTCCGTTTCATCAGTCATCTGTCGTGTCCGAATTGCCAGATTATGAAGGCAGGTTATGGCCACGACGATATTCGTGGAATTGCTGAGCTTGGTCCTCATCGGTATAGCTAAGGCAAAAAATCTTTTTTTCAGCATGCCAAAGCACTGCTCTATGCGAGAGCGGGTTACAATATGAGCGTGATTATACTTTTTTTCGGCCGATGTTCTTGGTGATAATAGTGGTGTAAGTAAGTAGCTCCTCAGTGGATATCCATTATCCCCAAGCAAATATCCATCGATTTGATTATCTTCGAATCGATCACGGATCACCGAATTGTCAAAGATTCTTGAGTCGTGACAAGATCCATACCAACGTGTGACAATGTTTGTTACGACTCGCTGTGCATCACATATCATTTGAACGTTCAATGAAAAATAACCTTTTCTGTTCCGGAACACCTCTGCATTATCACCGCCAGGGGATATTATGGGTAGATGAGTACAATCGATTGCTCCAACAACGTTTGGGAAGCCTGCAATGTCATAAAATTCTTGCTTTACTTTGGCGAGGTCAGTAGGAAAATTCAAAAACAGGAGCTTCTTGCGGCATATGGCACGGGTAATTTTGTGAATGCTTCTGTGAGCAGTTACTTTGCTTATACCAGCTAGGTCACCATCAGTCTGTTGAAAATGGCCATCCGCGAAAAACCGTAAGGCGCAAGTTAGTTGTAGTATTGGCGGAAGAGCATGATCTCTGCAGGTCAATTCTTCATCATCTTTCAACAGCCCAAAAAGATAGTGAGTTGCGTCTTTTGAAAACCGGAATCGCAGTCTGAACTCGTTGTTCGAATACCTTTCGAAGGGGTTCTGAACATCTGCGAGATACTTTCTTGGCAGTCTGTACTGTTCATCATCATCGTCAGTAAATTCCAACAACTCCAGCAATTCCATAATCCTCCACTGATCTCCTTTCATTCATCCACGAGCAACTCAAAACAATAACAATCTGGCCTCGGTTCCGTGTTGAACTCGCTACAGCGACGAAGTAGACAGTAATTACTCGCAACTAACGGACTTGGCCGAGCGCGGCGCCAAATTGACATTTGAAACCGAATTAAGACCGCCGTCGCCTGGCGTCTCGGCCAAGTCATTCACTGGCCTTAAGCCAGGTCTAAATTAAGACAACTTTTTGAAACCCACCCTTAATATAATTAAATCAGGTACTACACATCAAACATGCTTTAGTAAATACTAATGACGCAATATTGCACGTAGTCACTCTCTCGTTCGAGAGACTGCAAAACTATAGAATCTCTCTCGTTTGAATCAGACTCATTTTACGCTACCTACAACAAACATCGACGACGAATAAATCTTGTATTGAGCAATCTCTTGGTTCAAGAACTTACTACAGAGTTGACGTTAAGTTAAGTATAGCGCAATTACCTACAATACACAGGTTACGTTACTTTGCTACTTCAGGACGATACAACTGCATCGCGTAAAATCGTTGTTATTCAAAAAACATAAGAATCAGAGGATTGCTAGCTTTCCCTACAAACCAAAACGAGGCCACTAGGACATACAAAAATGAAGGTATGTCCAGCTGAAGTTGACCGATGCCACCAGTGGCGTGTTATTTCAGAAGGATAATATCCAAAGTACTCACAAAGTCTGCGATGTACACTTGTAATTTTGGCTTCAAATAAATCAGTGGATTGATGTCTTTCCATATATTGTCATGGAGCATATGTTCTACGAACAGAAACTGTTTACTAGCCGTATATAGAAGGATAAATCTACACATATAAAGTCAAATGACGTCTTCGATGGCGCCAGGCGCAACTATTTTCGACCGACCATCTCGTGTAAAATCATTGGCATTCAAGAAATATTCGACTTATACCTATAAACCCGACATCATAAGAATCAAAAGATTGCTAGCTTTCCCTACAAACCAAATTGAAACCTCTTGGACGTAGACAAATGATGATATGGTCGGATGAATTTGACCGATGCCTATAAAATGGATGATAAAATGCAATTCCATTTGTAATAGATTCAGAACCAACGCACAACTATGAATCAACAACTGAAGGGATGATATCAAAATCAGATCAAAATATCAACGCTGGAATTGATCATACATCTGGTGCTTCCAATAGTGACGTAGCAAGATGGTTTTATATTCATTTACAACAGGAGTATGCAACCTCATTCATTAAATTGGTGGATACACGACTCTTGCTTGCGACTATCAACCTCAAGTTTTTATTAAATACAATTTATCGCTTGTATGGGCAGATGAATACACGATTACTGTATGATTACGTCTTCATGACCGCCAAATACTTCATTAACAGGATACCTTGGCCGCCTACCGACTCGGAACGAGCTTGGCAATAAATATGAAATTACACAATGTCCAAAATGCTTTACAGGTTTTGGAGTCGCAAGAAACAAGAGTAACGGAGTCCAAGCATGGCATATAGCTGTCCCGATTGCCATACTCCTACTGATAACAGCAGTTATCGTGATATTTTTGATATACAAACGGTAATATTTAGAGTATGTTTGCTGTCATTGCTTCTTTGGTAGTGCCCAAAGAAACCTGCATAACCTAATTGACTTTGACACAATTTTTAAGATCTTCCAGGTTGTTACTGACACCACTACATTCAATCAAATTCATTGAAGTTGACTACTACCTACTAACTGGCATATGAAAATCAATTGTTTGAGCATATTCTGGATACAATTCAGAAACAGAGGAAATATGGATATATTCTGTTGTTATATGTATGATGACTTACTCTGGTTGCAATGTTCAAAATGGAATATAAGAAACAATCGAATAATATATTCAATTGTTTATTTAAGCTCCGCCCTTCCAATCTTCAAATGTATGTATAATGTAATCTATGACTGAAAGTTAATCTTATGTAATTGAATACTTCATTGATGAAGGCAAAATTTTACTTGCTATATAGGCCTAACTGAAAAATGATGTAAAACTATCTATACAATTCCCATTCATATATACATACACACAATTTATATTAATATGAGCTAAACATGAAAGAATTCATACATAGTTTTCAAATCTTCAGCAAGGACAAGAAAAAAGATCATGAGCACACAGCCACGATATCTGCTCCTGCGCAAGCGTAGAGAGAAGAAGATTATCAAGGGAAGAGATGCGGACACTGACCACTGATCTACTTTTAAGATGAAAATGGATCAAAAGACAGCAGTAAATTTATGGAAGCGGAAGACACAAGTTATAGACGCAAGCCATTGGTCTGACTCGGTCAACCCACAGCTAATCAAGAACCTGGATGATCTAACACTATGCAATCTTATTATTGAAAGTACTAGTTCAAAAAGAATGGGGGGATATCCTAGTTTTTCTTGCCGTGCTTCTTCAAGGCTATAGTATGTCCAAAATTAATAGTTTGTAGATTACGGTGTGCTGGAAATTCTCAATGCTTACATTTTATTGAAACATAAACTTTCTCGGTCAAACTTTTACTATTTGTCTTTTTCCGAAAAGATCTATTGGTATCAATAGATTACGCGTCGTCAGGAGAGGTCATTCACATTCTCATTTGTGCGCCTTGGCGTTGACTTGTACCAAAATACGTCAAGGCAGTTTGTGTGAACAGGAGTTCATGTATCATCTAAAAAATATATTCATCTTAGGCGAAATTTCATGCCTGTGTCGGCGTATACGGTGGTACGATTGTTGATGTACAATGTTTTTCTTTTCAATTCTCTACTAGTTGCTGACGATTACCCTTTACGACTGTCAGTCGAAAATAGCTCAATAACAATACACGTTACTATTCAATTGTATCTTGAAGGCCTGTTCCTGCAACTCTCTTCCAATATATATTATTATCAATAAATGATGAATGGAATTATTATTATAGTGTACCTTGTAATGCACTTGATAAATTGGTAATCTGACACAAAGCAGTAGATTAAAAACATAATTCAAGGGGCTGGAAAGAGAAATAAAACACTTTGAGGCTGTACAGGAAGGATGTTTCCATCATGAAAAAGTAAATTTCCTCGAATACCAGGAAATGGAACAAGTGAGCTCTGTCTTAGGAAACGAATTATTGCACATTGAAGCTAGGAATCCCCGTCCATTACGGTACACAAAACATATCCAGGCAAACATTCATAGCCGAGCCACAATGCGGGAACTTACGGCACATGTGTGAATTAGGGTTGATGATATATTTCATTGAGGGGGTAGAATAGGTGATGTGTAAAAAGATACTACCACAAATGATGATGTACTTTCTGATATCAAACTAGCAGACTTTGTATCCGGGTAAAATTCCATTACAATAATAAGATGAAAGAAGGTAGAGTTTATCCATGATTGTCATCGATACAAATAGTCTCATATTATACCTCTATTATTATGCAGGAGTTATATACTATTGTCATGATTTAAAAGTGATGTTTCCCAGAAAAGTAGATGAAATACGTTTCTGATGTCAAAGATAAACATATGATTTCAGAAATCAGTCAGTTCCCAGAGAGTATCATTATGATTGACAGGTTCTCAAACATTTTCAGTAGATTAACAATCTGTCCGCATTTCGATATGATGCAGAAACATAAAGACTCTCGGAAATGGAATTTGACAGCCTACATTTTCCTGACATTTATCGGAACAGTAAAGTGTGGTAAGTTGGAGCAATCTGAGCAGAGTCACACAATCTCACTGAGGCATCTCTACAATTACAAACACAAGCTCCGTATAGAATTACACACGGAGTTAGGATAGGAGAAGGTCATCAAAAGCCATTAATGTTTTCATGTGAATCAATTAATCAATCATATTTATATCACAATAACTTGATTATATACAAGAGAAAAAATAACAGTAATAACAGAGCTGGAGTAAAGGGGTAGAAAATCATCAAGTCGACGGCAGTCTGCGTGCAACGGAAGAATAAGTCCTGACTAAATCAGCAATTAAATATGATCGATAAATATATGATAGGTTAAGTTTCTATTATTTTCTAATTTTGAAAATGTTACTGTGTACAAAGTATAGAGTACATCCATTTCGTTAAACAATCATTATCTGCAAATACTTCCATGAACAATAGCTCAACATTCTTCATGGTGCCTCCACAGACCGACCGAACTTCATGTCACACCCCATCGATTTTATTAATGACAAAAGCGAAAGTATTGCACTAGGAATTATTGAGTGTAGAATATTTTGCGGGGATAGTTGGTACAGCTTTCCTTTATGTAGGGTGCCAATCCTGCGAATCAATATTTCCATAGGCTATTTGGAATATGATTGAAACCAAAATAGCGTCAGAATTGGCTGGGTGAGATTCGAGAGAAAATGAGAAAGAAATAAGACAAAAATATCAATCGCAAAGTAGTTTCAGCTCACACGGGTGTTTTGCGATAAAAATAATATAAATGGCGTTGTCAATGTGTGTATCTAATGAACTTGTGAATAAGAGTAACGCGGATACATGAGAAGATATCAATCAACTCATGAATATATGGTTAATACCCTGGTTGCAATACCATCCTTATATGTGAAATTTGTCCATATGTTGAAGAGTATTCTGATAAAACTAGGCTTTCATTGTCCTGGCTTCATGCTTGAGACATCAAATATGAAGGGGCATACCTCTCAAATATCTCCTGGTATCAACACTTCTCAAATCACTTCCTATATGATGTAAAGGAGGCCTAACATTAAATATAATATTATTGTTATCGATTATTATATGACATATAGTCGATGGATCTAATACATTTTCTGTATCGCACAGCATATGACAAAGACATCCTCCGATCAAGTTGTGCAGGCATAGAGGAAATCCGGTATGATGAAAATTCTGGAGCTCTGAATGTCACCAATAAGGAAAATGTGACATGCGAATTCACAATGACCCCACTCAATCAACTGCATATCGACTTTATCCTGTTCAATACTGCAATGAATTGCACGGGTGGAAATGTGACATTTCCGGTTTCTTCAAGTGAGTACATTAAAATATTTTTCACTCATCACCAGTAGCTCAAGTACGACGTTTTGATTCATGGTCAACCATGGTCATTTTGGCAAAATTATACTGCAAAGACTGAAGCAGGGTTGTGAACCAAGTCACAAGGTTCCAAGTAACAAGTCAAATATCACTTTTACAGTTTTGACTCGAGTCAAGTCAAGTCATTTTCAATTCACCACCGAGTCCACCGTTGTAACTCGAGTCCGAGTCTAAGTCGTTGAGCACACTGTGCAGTTTTGGGTTCAATCCGGTTCAACGTACTTTCTTCAGCTCTGCTCGAGTGATATAGAATGGCTCGCATTCATGATATCGTAATTTTCCTACGTATTAACAGTTTCCGGCCCTAATCTCGAAGTATCCGGACCGATAGATGAAACACCAATAATATGGTGACTTTACTATTCCACGAAGTTACAATGAAATGGCCGTCTTGGCCGTCCTAGCCTCAAGTCATAGGACTTGGTTCGAGTCGTGCACAACGACTCGAGAACAAGTCAAGTCTATACACAAATTGACTCGAGTCGAGTCATCTTACACATTTGAAAAAATGACTCAAGTGAAGTCGAGTCACCAAAAAATAGTGACTCGAGTCAATGCAACGCTGGACTGAGGCAATTATTGAATTTCCTAATCAGAATACTGTGCTTCTACACGACACCCTCCCCACCAGTGTGAAACCATCAACTACACAGATATATTATAGTTAGGCACATTCCTATGCAATTCCCTGTTTATAAGTGTTTGAGTCTGTGAAGTTAGTTTACTAGCTTAAACCCACAGACCATATTTACTTTAGAAAAATTTTCACTATTACTCAAGATTTCATATCATTAAATCGATTTAACTGGACGGATTATAACACCAAGACAGTCCTGAATGAGATATTTATTTCAATATGAATATATCATTCTATTGTAGATTGAAGTTCTGTGTCTCGAAGAGTCTGTTCAAATGCTGTATTGTTGTACATATTTCACATCGTAATAGCAATAAAAAATTAACAATTTAAATTAACAATTTGGAATATCAAATATTTTACAGCTGACGATGCCGACTACTGCACCAAGGATAAATGCATAGTCTACATCAGGCTAAGTAAGAAATTCTCAGACAACGATGTGCAACATATCGTCGAAAACGAATATCCCTCTTGCACCAAATTTGATATATCCCCGAAACCATTCCGCGTCCCATTTAATATAGTAGCTTCAAAAAGCATGCGATCATTCCTACTGCGATACAAGACCTACCAGACCGGACAAATTCCTGTACCTACAACTACAGTACCAACTACAGTATCAACTATAGCACAAACTATAACGCCAAAGGCAGCAAAGGCTACAACTACAGGTAATTATAACCGTCAAAAGACTGGAAATTACAGTGCCAGTACACATATTACAATGCATTGTATGTATGGAGCAATGGGCTGAGTGTGAGTCATAGAGATGTTACTCCTAGCCAAGTCCAAGTCATTTTGTTGACTATTCAGTGTTCAGTTTCGAATTGAAGTCTTGACTTCCGTTATGTTTGCGACATCAAATTAGAAGGGGCATGTATCTCAAACACCCCCTGGAATCACCACTGCTCAAATCACTTCCTATATGATGGAAAGCAGCTTAAGGAGGCTTGTCATTAAGTAAAATATTAGTTTTTCAATGAACATATCAGATATAGTTGATCGATCTAATTCCTTTCCTGTATCGTACAGCTTATGACAAAGATATCCTGCGAGCAAGTTGTCCAGGCATTGCGGAAATCCGATATGACGAAAATTCCGGAGCGTTGAACGTAACCAATAAGGGAAATAAGATGTGCGAATTCACAATGACCCCACTCAATCAACTGCATATCGACATCATCTTATTCAATACCGCAATGGATTGCAAGGGTGGAAATGTGACATTTCCGGTTTCTCCAAGTCAGTATATTAAAATATTTTTCATTCATTACCAGTAACCCAAGTTGGTCATTTTTATTCGGCTTACAGTATGACATCCAACATATCTTTAAGCTATCAAAACTGGAACAAAAATCTTTCTCGGATTCTATACAACGTCACGGTCGTTTAGGCAAAACTGTAGTACAAAGAATGAAGCATTACTTTAATATCTTAATCAGAATATTACATTTCTACAAGACACCCTCCCCACCAATGTGAAACCATCAACTACATAGATATGTTATAGTTAAACACATTCCTATGCAATATCCTGCTTGCATAGTTTGCTTGCTTCAACCCACACACTTTGTTCTTTAGAACATTTCATATCACTAAATCGATTCAATTGGATGGATTGTTACACTAATATAGAACAAAATGAATTGTTTATTTCAATATGAATATATTAATCATTGGTATATTCAAGTTCGGTATCTCCAAGAGTCTGTTGAAACGCTGTATTATTGCACATATTTCGCATTATAATTGCAATAAAAAATCAACAATTTGTACCATCAAATATTTTACAGCTGACGATGCCGATTACTGCACCAAGGATGAATGCATAGTCTACACCAAGTTGAGTCGCCATTACTCAGACAACGATGTTCAGCATATCGTCGAAAACGAATATCCCTCCTGCACTACATTTGACATTTCCCCGAAACCATACCGCGCTCCATTTAATATAGTAGCTTCAAAAAGCACGCGATCATTCCTACTGCGATACAAGACCTACCAAATCGGACCAATTCCCGTATCATCAACTACAGTATCAACTGGAGCACAAACTATAGCACCAAAGGCAGCAAAGGCTACTACTACAGGTAATTATAACCATAAGAAGACTGGAAATTGCAGTGTCAATATACATATTATACGAATTATGATGGATTGAATATCATGCCAATTTCTGTCACTGATATGATGCAAGGCATGGCAAATAAGTACTCAAAATTACATTTACAGACTTGGCAATACCATGAATTCTAATTTGGACTTCAAATGCATGTGGGTCGAATGTGTGTCATTGATATTGCGAATTGCTGCTTTCTTAAATCATGTGAGTTTTTTAATGTAACCTGCATCGTAATACACAGCATAGCATGACACTGTGTGTCACTTTTCATTCATGTTTGATTGAAGCAGTATTGTAACCAAATCACAAGCTTCGGAGACACAAGCCAATTTCACTTTTAAAGTTTTGACTCAAGTCCAGTCTAGTCATTTTCAATTCACAATCGAGTCAAGTCCGAGTCCAAGTTAGGTAGCAACACGTTGAGTCTGAGTCATGGTGATGTGGCTCGAGCCCAACTTCAAGTCATTCTGTTGACTGTTCAGTTTCGTATTGAAGTCTTGTGTAATCCAGTTTTTACAACTCTGAAGTACAATGGTTACCATCTATAATATACAAATTTCCTCACTTTTAACAGTTTCTGGTAGCGTTTTCGAGTACCAGTACGGATGGACAAAATACCAATTGAATGGTAATTTTATCATTCTTCGAAATTGCAATGAAATGCCTGTCTTGACCTTCCAAGTCTCGAGTCTTATGACTTGGTTCGAGTAATGCGCAATGACTCGAGTGCAAGTTTAGTCAAAGCATTGATTGATTCAAGTCGAGCCGAGTCATTTTCTTGAAAGTCAAGTCAAGTCGAGTCAACAAAAAATCGTGACTTGAGTCGTGCCATGACTCGAGTCATTACAGCCCTGCCTTGAAGCATGCGGCTACAATGTGGTCAACATTGTAATTTATATCTCTCAGACTGAAATATCGAGCTTAAACAGTTGTGGTTTATTCAACTGTTTTAAATAAAATTTTACGAGAAAAGCAACAGTTAGGTGAAACGTACGTATCCATTTACGGTGGTAGTTCTCTACCCGTGGTGTGCGAGAACCTTCAAAGTGGTACGCGAGGAGTCCGGCGGTTTTTAGTTGTATATTTGCTGCCCTTGGCAGTGACTAAAAACAGCTGTATACATGATAAAGATTTACTTCATCGGCGCAAGATTTCCATGTTAGTATTTTCACAGTTGATGCACAGCAAGGAAGACCAAGTAATTGGTGAGATTGGCTAACTAGGCTACTAGGGCTAACAGACTTATCTATCAGTGTAGTAAGTAGGAGGTATGCATTCAAGGAAATCAAATACGGATGACAACAATTACCACAAAATGTGATTTGTAGGAAAACCCTTTGTAAAGCGGCCATGCAGTCCAGCTTATTAAAACAGCACCTTGACTATGACCATCCATGTCTTGACATGGAAGTATTAGCAAGGCTTGTCCGCATTTACGGGCATATTTTCGAAGAGCCAAAATCCTCTTACGAACCTGGACATGATCTCCGATGTACTGTGAGTAATGCTATACGCAGGATAGGCAAGCTCGTTTGAAATAAACAGCTGGTTATATCACATTAAATCCTGTTTTCGTGCTAGTCATTGGTGTTATGGTATGGTAATAACGTCAAAACTGATATATACCGGTATGTTTGAGTCAAAGAGTCATTCTGGTTCCAGGTGGTGCGAAGTGCAGTAAAAAACAATCAAGTGGTATGCCATCGGAAAAAGGTTGAGAAACACTGGCTTACGACAACAGATTTTTAGAATATTTAAAATCATGATTCAGAATAACTCCTAGTGGCTGATTATATACCAAGTATTCGAATAGTCCAATTTCTATAATCCTAAAAACGGATGACTGGTCAAACAAGAGATAAGACAGACGTCGATAACATGTGAATGGGTCACAATCAAAGCAGATATACTTATATACAACGTCACATGCATTCGTTATGCGCCAGTGGGTGCATTATAGCAAAATATACCCGTCTTCAATGTGATACAACAGATAACTGATCTAATCAACACCAAATTTGATTTCAAAAAATTCTCAACGACCAATTACATTCATCGTTTCAATTACAAGCTGGTTACTGACAACAAAGCTGCAAACTATTTGGTTCCATGCCGCTGTGAGATAACCAAATTTCTGAATGGTATATTATTTCAGATCAGACGACGTCTTCTAATGCACAGAAGCTGACAACAGCACCAACCCCAAATTCAACAATGGGAAGTGGCGCTATCGCAGCGATCGTATCGTCTGTAGTAATCGCAACAGTTATTTTGATGTAACATTAATTCTATAGCATTTCAGAATATCAAAGTAATCAGTGATTATCTCTATACAGTGTAGGTGTGAGACAATGGATGCTGAAGCATTTAGAGACGATCGAAGATATCTCACTTTCCACCGGGACGCAACAGAAAACCGTAATTCAGATCCGACTGGAAAGCTGACTGAGCAGAGCTCATTTTTAATTTGCAAAATCAAAGTTTTACCATTATTTACAACTCATTATTGTACTGATTAAGTAATAGTCAAATTAAAGCATTGGCATAGAGTCGTTCACTGCTCACTGCTCTCATCAGTCTGACGTTATACACCATAAGTGTATCTTGCTATGTACAGAACAATATAGAAAGATATGACACTGTTAAATAAAGTCGATATTAGTGTATGTCCGAATGTGTCTTGTAATGTCTAAACATTTTCGTTCCTGTATCTTTGTGCATATAATCAATGTGGTTGTATTGGATGAAATTAGAAATTTTTTGTTTTGTGTTTTCGAAATTTACTGCATATGTCTCTTGCTTCACATTGTTGCTGCAATGGAAGCTGTCGAAAAAGCTTCAACATTAAAATACATTCACCAGCAAACGGTCAACTTGTTACATTTATAACACGGTAGCAGAGTTTGTAAGATATCGATTTTTAGGGTTTCTGCCTCTTTTTCCTGTTGATACCGAGTTTCCATCTAATTTTCATATAATACAGCGATCTCTGATGATATATCCTACGCTGAAACTTCGTGCTGCTATTACCAAATGGTCAGGGTCAGCATCATAGTGAGATGACATACTTTCTCACATAGATTCAAATTTTCTGTGTTATAAGTAGAGTTTTGGCATCAGATTATGCCGCAAGTTTGTGGAATTCGAAACAAACCATCTGTAGCTTAATCTGACCAGTGGTTGTCATAAGTCGAAAACATTTGGTCGAATCAAATGGCAATTAGGATGGTGCAGTTGATACTCGTCTAGGGTAATAATCGGCAACTAGAAGAGAATTGGAAACACATTGTATATCAACAATCATATCACCAAATATGACATTCATTTCAATATGAATATAGCCTACTATTCATTGTATATCGAAGTTCTGTACCTCCAAGAAGCTATTTAATCTATGTTAGGATATCAATTGTAGAATTTATTGAATATGTTTTAGCCCAACGTGAAGAAGGGATAATTCATGAATCTAAACTACGTCAACGATTCTGAATGGAATTTTGTTCAATTCTGAATTTATTTGATAGTTGGGCTGTAATTGACCACAATGAAATACTTTAAAAGTGGAGTGAACATTGCAAGCTCCAGTTTCAGTGTTAACTATACCAAAAAAGTACTTTCCTAGAGGTGAAATTACTGAACTGACCATTATCATTTTTGACATCGGCATGAACGTATGGTTGGCTTGTCTACTTCACAGCAAACCTAATTTTGTCATACTATGTGACATCATACCATCCTATTTATTATTTACTATGTGATTCACAGCACACTATTCTACTTAATACGGGAAGATTCAATGAATTTGTTGCAATAACGTGAAGGCATGAATGGGTATCATGTTCCTCTGTTTCCTGATATCAGAGTTTGTGGAAAGATGGTTCATACCAGAGTAATTATTCTTTGAGATCTAAAAGATTAGCCAATTCAATAGAATTACAAGCTTAGAATCGGTGTCAAATAGGGTTTGGAAATTGCTGTTGTAATCATTTGACTGACATAATGGTATTTTATTAAGGGTGGCTGGTCCTTTTATATAATTTACAAGCATACGAGCATCAAGTAGTATTGGGTGGATGACGTTTCCATGTAGCTATTGTCAAAGTAACTAGATGTGTGTGATGGCTGATGCAAAAAAATGTTTATCAGTACCTTGGTTGAGCGGGTGAGTGTGCTTATGAACAACTAATAAGAAATACAACTATCATCCACAGTCCATTTGTAATTTTATGTAACAAATGGTATCATCTCCTCACTATGGAAATACAGCTTAACACTTTTTTATAATGACACACTTGTCATTTCAATTCCTGTCGAGACATTCCATTCCGGAAATTGCACATGAGTATGGTAATTACATGAGGAATGGAATATTATTATTCAAGCAATGAGCAGGCTAATGGTAGGAGTTACAAGTTGCAGATGAAAGGGGTGTCTGATAAAGAAGTTCGAATTACTATTTTGTGAGTAGCAAATTTGCGCTTGCACTTTTTATATAAATTTATACACTTTTATTGCAGTCACCAACATGTTTTTGTCACTCATTACATAAATTTATTGTTATCGATGTTGTGTGATAGTGCATCTATATTCATTGATATCAGAAAAAGATTGCAATTGTATCAACGAAATCGAGATGAGAATATCACAGTGGCTGATCCTTGTATGGTACCTAGTTACCATAATTTCAACGGGTAAGCTATACAAATCCCTGAGTTAGCATCTTTCATAGTGTTAAGGAGAATGTACGATGTACAAAAAAGAAAAAAGGGGGACTTGAGTATGATGATTGTATCATAAAATCATATTATTGACAAAATGTAAATAATGATGTCAGTGTCGACATATGAAATGTCTGACGATCCCTAACAAAATCACCAAATATATCAATTTGATGTGATGGTATTTCTGAACTAGTTTTATCTGGCTACTAATGGTCAGTTGCGAGTCTACCTAAGCCAACTGCAAGACTGAACATCATAAGAGAGGGAAAATGTCTTTGAGAGGTCATTGTTAATGACTTCAATGAAAAAGGGCCAGCAATTACAGAACAGATTTGTGGGGAGATTACCGTAATTTTCTATGTATAATTGAAGAGCTTCTTGGAGGTACAGAACTTCAATATACAATTGTCAGCCGAAAATATTCGGGTTCATTTCAATATGAATATACCATTCAATTCCATGTATAATGCGCAAAATTTTCACGATCTTTTGCCCTAAAATAGGGGGGTGCGTATTATACATGGGTACAACAAGCCCTGAAAAAAATCTCCCCCGATAAAAAACTTCAAATCAGACCAATCTTCATGTTTGTTTCCAATCGCGCATCACTTTCATCCATCGCGTAGTAATTCGTATTATAGAGTGTAGCGCGTTGCCAATTAGTGGGAAGTGGGAAGCGTGTTGCCAATTAACGAGAGTCGTGTGCACAAGAACGCGGTCTCCTGCTGAGTTGTCAAGAACGCGATATCCTGCTGAGTTGGTTTGCCGTTTGTACTCGAGTGAAATTAGGTCACTAATAGACACTCGCGCGCAGCAATTCTCGCCAATTCATCGCGTCAACGGCAGGCCCGAACAATCGCATTTGCAATTTATACATATACAAGAGGCCATGTGCGCAATATATAATCGCTTGCATAATCAGTCGCATCTCCAACAGACCAGTTGCGCATGATATAACCGTTAGCCTAGGCGCAATCGCATCTGTAATAGGCATCGTGCGCAAGATGTCGGTTCGTTGGCCTAAACTAACTCGCCGCCGGCCTCGCAGGCTTTGGCTTCTATCTACTATCGTTTAGAGACAATACCGTTAATTGTATAATGATTAGCAATCGCATCTGTAAAATGTCTCCTCGTGCTCAAGATGTCGTGTCGCTAGCCTGAACCATCGCGCCGCCCGCCTCGCAGGCTTTGGCTGCTATCTACTATCGTTTAAAGACAATCCCGCTAATTGTATAATGATTAGCGATCGTTGTGTAATGATTGTTCAAGAGTGACATCGCAAAACAGAATGACATCGTATACGAAATCGGAACTATTCATGTACTGAAATGCAGGGTGCATACTATACATGGGTACCGGCTTTTTCCCAGAATTTACATGCTATTTTAGGGGTGCGTATTATACATGGGGGCGCACTATACTTGGAAAATTACGGGATGATTGAAATGCAAAGCCTGTGCTATGTGTTGTGTAGTGTCAATAAGCAATAAGAATGTTTTATTTGTCAACCATTAAATACAAATATCATTGATACAATGTTGATACAGAAGGGAACACCCTATTGATTCGCTTGAAATCATCTCATTCGGTGTTACAGAGCTGATTCAAACCATCCGGCGTAAAAACAAATTGAAAATATTTTGTATCAATAATTTGTATTACACATTCCTAAGTTACAATGAATAATTGAATAAACATCAAAATCAATTTTGAAAGCATTTTTTTCTTACAGCCCAGACCACATTTCTTTACGAGATGGATAAATGCAAAGGAGTGACATTGGATGATTACGGAGATGAAGGGACTATGACAGTGTCCGGAGAATACAACCAAGTCTGTACATGGAGCGTGCCACCACAGGAATTCAGAACCTATACGGCGATAGTGATGAGATTCACGGAACTTGATATTGACTGTGACAAGGGCTATCTGCAGATGAATGATATGAGCGGTAGGTAGTCAAGTATGGTGGCATCTTTCCTACACTCCTGCATAAAGGACATTTTCCACCATGGATATGATGCAGAGAACGTATGGTATCGGAAACGTGCCTTCAAATCAGATAAACCTAATTTACATTCAACTACAATTTGTCTTATTTCATGTTTGGCTGTTCACTTGTCCCTTCATTTCAAGTTTATCCTTCAATTAACTGATGAGACTTGAAGGTTAATATATATAGAGAGAATTAGAAATATAGCTACACAGTTTTCCGTGTTACATTCCAATTTGTATTATAGCTACACAGTTGTCCATATTACATTACTATTGCAAATATAGCTGCAGTTTATTCCAATCCAGATTGCAATTAAAATTATGACTACAGTTTTTTCCGAATTTGATTAGAATGAGAAATATAACTACACAAGTTTTTTCACATTACATTAGAACAGGGGCCGCATTCAACATCTGAAAAATCCGCGGGCCGCACTAAATAAAAGTTGGATTATAAACCAAAACGCAATATTGGTATTTGATTATATAATGATAACAGGGAGATAATATATATGCTCATTTAAAACAAACCAAACATTCCTTCGGTGATATTGTACACGCGTCAGAAACAGTGGCGAGATTTCATAGGCTGGTCGACCTCAGTAACCAATTTGTCAAAACTATAGATATGAAAGTCGGTTATCCCGATTCTTAGAACAGGATTGAAATTTCAATCTGTGAGCATCGATCTGCGCATAGATTTACTAGTTCCACTTATGGTTCAGTTCCAGGACACACAATGCTGACAGCATCATAACCATGTTAGCTTCAAGCACGCTTCTACTATGTGTAGATCAGGGGTCACCAACACGCGGCCCGCGAAGTCATATTTTGCGGCCCGCGACCTGATTTGAAATTTCGGAAGAATGCTTAGTAAAGCATTTTGAAATTTTGAAATTGGAGATAGTTTTCAAGCAAAAAACTAACGTCAATATCGATTTTTACTCCAGGGGTGGCCAACCCTCCGCAGTAGAAGACAAATTATGCCCCCGACGATAGGCTACTTCATTCAATTAGGATGTGTTGGCTGCCGTCAATATGCAAATTAAATTTACGAATTGACTTCCTAATTAATGAGAGGTTTGAATTATTCCTGAAATCTTCTTCGCTCTATGCGCGGTCCAATGCGAGGTGATTCTCGATTTTAATATAGTAGTCGCCTTTGTAATCTAAGTCACAAGTACAGATGCGAACAACAGAGGAAAATGATGTGCCCCATCAAGAATTTCCTATTTGTAATCGTGTTCTCGTCATCACGAAGGAAATCTGTTTCTGGTAGGCGTAAATTTAGGCGAATCCAAAATATTTCCACTATTCCGGCAATCCTGATGGGACACAAGAGCATGCGACAAAGAGAACTAGTAACAATTGGACCAATCAAAGATGCAGCACAGCAGCATTAATAACTTCCCTAAATTTTCGAAGACATCCCCTGCATCAACTCTACCGGTGAATCTGATCACATGGACTGAGAAAGAACAAATATTTGATAGTAATATGTGAAACTATACTAATATTATTGACGAAATTCAATCATGGATATGAAAAAATTTTCGCGCTTGGCGCAACTACAAAATGCATCCGTGTACCTGTTCATAACATGACTACTCACGATTTCGGTGCGCATATTAAGCCGATATTATTATATAGATTAGTCCGGAGTTCACCGGCAATGGACATGGACAGTTTAACGTGGTTATTTGGCCTCCAGTTACTTCATTACGACTATGAACTGAAATGCGGCCGTGCGCTACATAAGTAATTGATTGTGGCCGTGAATAGCAAAAAGGTTGGCCACCCCTGTTTTAGTTGCTGAAGAGTGTTGTCATGTATCGTGCGCAGCTCACAGTTCAAAATAGAATGAAATTGATGATATTGATATTTTTTGTTGTATTTGTATTTCTTCAATAAAATATTATTTATTTTATGATAACTATATGCCCGTCGCCCATGTAAGAGAGCACAGCGTTACACTGACGAAGAGTTATCGAAACGTGGTTGTTAAACTGCGTTGCATAATTTTATCTCGATATTGAAGTCATGCGGCCCGCGGCCCATACGAATTTTGAAATGTGGCCCGCGACCCATTTTGAGTTGGCGACCCCTGGTGTAGATAAAATAGAAATACCCAATTCTACGCATATAGAGAGAACGAATCTACCTGAGACACGCATGAATCGTTTTTTATAAGCACATCACTGAAATAACTAAGACTGGAGTGGCCAATCTGAAATCACACTCGTGATCCGAATTATGTCAATCTCGTTTAGGATTTCTGTGATGTTTAGCAGTTGAAACGTTTCAAACTGCGTGGGCCTTAAGGTCAAGATGTCGCGCCAGAAAATAAACATAAAAAATAAAATAGGAAGTATTTACCTCAGAACAGTAGTTCTCAAACTTTTTAGGACACGACCCCCCTTATGATGATGAAAGATTTCACATCCCCCTTATCGTCATATCACAAAACGCAACCAGGATGCTAGCAAACCTAATCGGTAGTTTGATGGCATGGAAGGTTACGACTGTGGATGAGAGATTTTGAGATATGAAATTCAGACTAAATACAAAGCAATAATTATGAATCTCGTATAATCGCACGTAGCGGGGAATTTTTTTTCAGTTTCGCGCCTCCTCCAGATGCTTTCACGTCTCCAGTTCGAGAACCACTGCCTTAAAATTATCATGGTGAAATATGCGAAGAAAAAGTTTAATCAAGTCCCTGCATTAATTCGATTTTTAGTACGTGTACGTAAGACGCTCGCGGGCAGCACAGAACGGTGTTGCGGGCCGCATGCAGCCCGCGGGCCGTAGTTTGCCCACCACTGCATTAGAATCACAGATACAGCCACGAATTTTTAACTAGATTACATTAGAATTACAGTTTATAGCTACACAGTTTTCCCATGTCACATCAAAATTACATTTAGAGCTACACAGTTTATTTTAAAACTAGATTAGAATTAAAATTGTATACCGGACATATAGTTTTTTTAAATAGTCAATAGTGATTCGGGATATGGTGAGGTTGTTTGTTGTTGTTTTGTGGTATTCATGGTGGTTGACGACTACTATGATCATTTACACCAGACCAATTTTCTTCATTTTATTCCATAGCTGCAGACTCGCAGCACGGCCCACTTCTAGGCTTTTTTGTAAGACACCGCCTACACGGATGAGATGGTGAGGAGGAGCCTGGATAAACCTCCAACACTTGGGTAGGAATTCTGGAGTCGACCTCGGTCGGACTCGAACCCGCAACCCATTGGTGTTGCAGCTGTGGATTACACCATTACGCTATCTCGCCATTATATGGTGTTATTGTAAAATGATCCGATTCAACCGATGCCTATATATGACCAACGCATACTCAATAACTAACCAGCATAAAAATATGTTACAGGGGCAGCATGTACACTTTGTGGCGCATATCCGGCAACCACCTGCCACATATATGCGGACCAAGATAAATGCACTGCGTCAGAACTTTGGAACGCTTTATTTCAAAATTATGCCGACTGCATCGGAACCAGTTCGGTCATTCATAGAGGCATCAGTGGCACGCCGATGGAACTTATGACAAACACAACATTGGACGTTGAATTCGTAACCGATTACATATTGTACCCATGCCAAGGACCCGCAAGAGAAGGCATACCAACACTGGGAACTGGGAAACCAATTCAAAAAATCGAAACCGTAAATGGACTGAATGATATTTGCCAGAGCGTCATCCACAGTACGCCACCATCCGTCACAGAATCGCCAAAAACGCCAACCGAGACACACACGAACATAAGTCAGCCTGCACAGCCGATAACTCCCATACCAATGAGTGGTCAGCAAACCACAGCAACACAGCCACCTACGATGAAACCTACGGAAACAGCAGCAGTGACAGACCCCTTAATGACTATTCTATCAACAACAAAGTTACTAGTTCAAACTACGCAGCACACATCACAAACAAATAGTAGAAGTCACTCATTTGAAACTTCCACGGCAGCATCGGTCACACAAATTTGGGTAACAACATCGATACAGCAACCCACAACACAGATTCCACAACAATCAACAGCCTTGTATCAAAATTTGACAACAGTTGACCCCAAAACCCAGTTGGCAGATCAACCGGTGATCACAATTGGGCTCGAAACTTCGACAACAGATGCACCTCATGGCATATATTCAACGACAGCGATAAATGAAGCACTGGAATATGGAGCTACCCGTCATGAGAGAAGTGAGTACGTAAATGACAATTACCATTACCGAGGCGCAAGGTTGTAACGATACTAGGTCAACCTGGGTCTCACAACTTACAACATATTTGTATTTCATCTATCAATTCTAGTACTTGAAAAAGCAGTGCTAAACTGAGGAAAATTACTATATTTTCAATGTGGGCCAGTAGATATCACCCAATCAAGGTTGTAAAAACATCGGACTGAACATGACTTGAACTCCAAACTGAGCAGGGAACACAATGACTTGGACTCGAGTCTCAATACTATGTCTCGGACTCAACCCTATGCTCTCCAACTCCGACTTGACTTGATGGTGAATTGAAAGTGACACGACTTAAGTTGAGTCAAAACTATACAAGTAATTTTGACTTGTGACTAAGAACCTAGTGACTTGGTTACAATTACAACACTGCTGAGGCAAGAGAGTGATACATTAAGCCTGAAACAGTGAACGATATCTCTCCATCTCCAATTAAAAGGTACGGTCAGATTTTTGACAAAAGAATCAGATATCAGATTAGTACATTTTCATTCATAAGCCTACTGGTACTAATGACTGGAGAGGTGAACTGTCAGCGAAATGGCCTAATATCCTTTAAAATGCCAATAATGTTGCTACCAAAGCAAGATTGATCACATTCGGAACACTTCAGGATCGTGACCACATAATTTCTGTGCCTCGGATAATGAGTGTGATTTAATGTTAGCGAAACAGGAAATATTGTTCCATTTAATAGTTTACACAGGAACTACTTCTTTTGAATGCGTACATTCGCGATCGTAAAGAAATTATCACTTATCTTATTCAATGACATTTTTCATGTCTGCATACAAGCATTAAAGTTAAGAAGTTCAATGCATCCAAGCTGTAATGTTGAGGAATAGCATTCCTTAATCCGATACTTTTTACAGATGAAGAGACCACCGCAGATCCACAGAAGCAACCAGAGAGCCCTCACTCAACGTCCACAGGCTTTCATATTATGGCAATCATATTGTCTCTACTGGTTGCAATATTTATAATGTAAGACAAATTTGAATTATGGCATCATTACATATGTAACTGTTGTGGTTTATTTCAGTGTGTTAATATGGAGACTGCGCAAGAGGAGTACCAACAAGAAGAAGCTTCAATCGCAAAGAACGCACAGCAGTGAAAAAGAGCAACAGGAAACTTTTGTATAGAGGGCAATTGTGTGTAATTTATTCCGCTGGGAGTTCACCGTTTCTCTTAGTTGAACAATGAATGTAACTCTGTCTTCTAAAACAGGAAAATGTACATGAGAATTTAGTGGTCAAAGTTTAACCACAATTATGCTAAGAATTGCACTTTTTAAACATTATGGTTGGATTATGTTCACTACTGGAGCAACTTTCACTTACAAAAATTGATTACATCGAAAGTTATCATTCATCATTACCATTCAAATTTCTGAGAACATTGAGGCAACCTGCAGAGTCAAGTTGCTTGTTTCGTTTTAGAGGAAATTACAAAAGGTGATTCGGATACGTGACTAGTGGTTCAATGATGATGATGGGACCTAACTCGTAATCATTCTTACCTATGTTGCACCTATTTCCATCATCGTGCTACAGTTCAGTGTCATATTGAATATACCAGATTGACGATATTGAACTGTTCCATCACAAGACGATTTCTATTGGCCAGTGGAAGGTAACTTTGGCAGTCAGAAGAAGAATGAATGACAAGTTTCAGTAGTGCATCTATTCAGGATTTAAAAATTGGAAAGACCTATATGGTGTGTGCATTTCAAGTTTATCGTGTTCATATTCTAGCTTTTAGTGATAAACATGGAGTACATCCAGGAGACCAAGAAGATCCCGTAAATTCCAGGCTGTGTATAATAAACATTCGATATATTAGAAGTCTTTTCAAATTCGAATCTCGCAGCTGCATTAGGTTGTGTTTAAAGAAGGAGACCTCAACAAGACATATGGAGTTAGTCTCACGCAGGATAACCATGATGTGCTTCTGGATCAGTCTACCTGCAGGTAATTTCGATTTGACAGAAATGTAAAATGATGTAATTCCATGGCACTATTATTATGTCTATACATTGTGTGCATACATACGAAAATAAAGTGAATATTCGGTTTGATATAACAGGTGGGCATATAATTTTAATAGCACATGTACAAGCCTAGCTTTATTCAATACTTCAGTTGATCGATTTTAATTTAGGATTCAAGCTCAAATGATTACAGACAGTAAAGTGCAAATCGTTATATCGACAAGAACAGAGGTTACTAGCTCGAAAGTGCTGAAGGCCACTGTTTAATCTTGATCACAAGTTAATATTACCGATATCAGTTTGGCCCAAATGGTATGCTGCGAAGGCAAGATTTGGTAGGCTGATCTGGTATGGGATCTTTTGAAATTGTGTAAGGTTTGCGAGCTTTTGGTAGCATATGGATCCTACTGGCTTGCCACGCAGTTGCACAATGGTGACTATCGCTGCGTCTGGTTGATTTCGACCACACGCCACAATTGAGCCGCGACTGATCAAACATATACCGTTGCTTGTGCAAATATGTCAATATTACATTCCAGATTCTAGGTAACTGAACATATTGAAACCTACTTGCCTCACTTGTACGATATAGTTTTGGCAAACCCAGCGTTATTAGGATATCAGGGTTGTGACCAAGTCACAAGGTTCCGAGTCACAAGTCAATCTCCCGTTTATAGTTTTGACTCGAGTAAAGTCGAGTCATTCTCAATTCACCACCGAGTCAAGTCCGAGTCCAAGTCACGGAGTAGAGTGTCGAGTCTGAGTCACAGTGCTTTGACTCGAGTCCGAGTCCAAGTCACTATGTTGACAGTGCAGTTCCGAGTTAATGCCATGCAAAACCCACTTTTTACAACTTTGCTCGGTGATATCGAGTGCATTGCATTCACAATATACTTACTGTCCTCACTTTTAACAGTCTCTGGTAGCATTTGCAAGTACCAGTCCAGTACGGATAGAAAAAATAATAATAGTGTGATAACTTTACTGTTCTTCGAAAATACAACGACATCCCTGTCTTGGTAGACCCAGTCTCGAACCATATGACTTGGTTCAAGTCATGCGCAATGACTCGAGTACATGTCGAATCATTACACAAATTGACTCCAGTTGAGTCATTTTTCATTTTTGTGAAAATGACTTGAGTCAAGTCACCAAAGAATCGCGACTCGAGTCATTACAACCCTGTTGGATTAAAGCAAATTAGAAATCTTAATCCACATTTTTTTTCAATTCAGAATTATACAGGTTTGCTCAAGAAGTTACTGGCGTATCATTCGAGATTACCCGGCCCACTGGCAAATTATAGATTACCATTTACAGCTCACTAACCACCTTCACAATTTTTTCCAGTCTACGGAATAATCACCCAAAACGGTGATGGCTGTACAGGCAGTACCATCGACGAGATGACTGAAAGAACTGGTGAATTATTTGTCAGCAACGACGATAACCGAGACTGTGATTGGACCTTCCACTTGCCAGGGCACCTCCAAGCCAATGCAATAATAATGCATATCATGGATGTAGATATCGATTGCAACAAAGGATATTTAGGGTTTACTGATCAATACGGTAATTACTAGGGCAAGTTTTTGCAACTTTTGCAACTTTTTTTTACAGCTTCCGGAAGCTTCGTAAATAGGGTGGAGTGAAAAATGGAAAATTTTGAATTTCAAAACGGACACTTGATATGTGGTGCCAAATTAAAAAAAAATAATTTCTATATTAATTTTGGGCTCGTGCACCCTCTAGTGGTCGTGCAATTGCAACGAACGAGCCACAAATATCAAATTTTGATATATATTGATTACCGCTTATGCTAGAAAGCTGGTTCTGGGCTTAAAAGATGCGGAAGCAACAAGTTTCTATCTCACTTCCACAGAACTTCGTCTTCAAAATGAACAGAAAAAAAGTTACGAGCAAATTTTTGATCTTTAGACCATTTTTCGGTAAAAATTACGCACTGAAGCAGGCTACGAGGCCAAAAGCGTGTAGTGATTGATCTTATGACTGACAGCTCTATATTAAAAGCACATAAATTGCAAATACATATTGAAAACACAAAAACACCAATTCTATATTGAAACAAGATATACTTCGAATATGGTTTCACTACCAGAGTATTATTATGCACAAACTTTAAAATCTTGTTTTGTAATAAAGGATTTCATCTGCTTTCGAGGTTTCAGTTTTTGTGTGATGAGGCCATCTCTACGTTCAAATCCCGACACATGGGCAATCGGCATATGCTTCGGTCACCACTTTAACGTCTCTTTCCACTGCCTGGTTGTGCCAAGGATGATTGATCCTTAATGGTGATGACCTTGGATTTTCCAGCTCGAGATATGAAAAGTTTTTGATTGCTGGTGGCTGTTCCACATCTTTTAGATGAAAGTTGGCAATTAAGTGGTATGATTTGGCCTTGATGTTTATAATTGGGATTTTTAACAATCTGATTCTAGTATCAACGTTGTTTTTAGGTTTCGGTTCATTATCATATCCTCCTTCTAAGTCGTCAATTGCAATATGATATTCTGTTTGATCTGCTCATAGTTGTAGTCTTGCAAGTCTTCTGAGGCCTTCATCATCATCACCGAGCATTCCCAGATGTGCAAAACATGCCTTTTGTTGTAGCAAAGATAGTGCAAGGTTACGAATTGTGTATTAGAAAGCTTTTGTAACATGGGAAACTATGTTGCAGAAGTTTTTAGCACCATCAACAATGGAATCGTGCCTTTTTATTTCAAACCATGACGGACAATAAACCTCAATGCAGAATTGAGCAAGATAGTTCAGATTGCTTGATGGATGACTCTGTCGCACATAGCAACTCAATATTCGGCATGTTATATGTGGGACTGAATCACCCATAATTGTGCCTTTTTATTTCAAACCATGACAGAAAATAAACCTCCATGCAGAATTGAGTAAGATAGTTCAGATTACCTGATTGATGACTCTGTCCCACATAGAACATGCCAAATTTTGACGTTCTATACATAGCATACATGTGCGACAGAGTCATCCATCAAGCAATCTGAACTATCTTGCTTAATTCTGCATGGAGTTTTATTATCCATCATGGTCTGAAATAAAAAGTCACAATTGTTGATGGTACTGAAGCTTGTGCAAAATAGTTTCCCATATTACAAAGCTTTCTGATACACGAATTCGCAACCTTGCACTACCTTTGCTACAACGAAAAGCATATTTTGCACATCCGGATAATGTTTTTTGGGAATGCTCGGTGATGATGATGAAGGCCTCGGAAGACTTGCAAGATTACAACTATGAGCAGATCAAACAGAACACCAGATTCCAATTAGCGACTTTGAAGGAGGATATGTTAATGAAACAAAACCTAAAAACAACGTTGACACTAGAATCAGATTGTTTAAAATCCCAATTATAAACATCAAGGTCAAATCATACCACTAAATTGTCAACTTGAATCAAAAAGATATGGAACAGCCATGAGCAATCAAAAACTCACCATATCTCGAGATGGAAAATCTAAGGTCATCTCCTCAAACATCCCTGGCACAACCAGGCAGTGGAAAGAGACGTTAAAGTGGTGATCAAATCATCTGCCCATGTGTCGGGATTTAACCGTAGAGATGGCTTAATCAGAGAAAAACTGAAGTCTCAAAAACAGATGAAATCCTTTATTACGAAACAAGATTTTAAAGTTTGTGCATAATAATACTCTGGTAGTGAAACCATATTCGAAATATATCTTTTTTCAATATAGAATTGATGTTTTTCTGTTTTCAATATGGATTTGCAATTTATGTGCTTTTAATATAGAGTTGTCAGTCAAAAGATCAATCACTACACGCTTTTGGCCTCGTACCCTGCTTCAGTGCGTAATTTTACCGAAAAATGGTCTAAAAAACAAAAATTTGCTCGTAACTTTTTTTCTGTTCATTTTGAAGACGAAGTTCTGTGGAAGTGAGATAAAAACTTGTTGCTTCCGCATCTTTTGAGCCCAAAACCAGCTTTCTAGCGGAAGCGGTCATCAATATATAGCAAAATTAGCTATTTTTGGCTCGTTCGGTGCAATTGCACGACCACTGGAGGGTGCACGAGCCCAAAATTATTACAGAAATTATTTTTTTTTAATTTGGCACCACATATCAAGTGTCCGTTTTGAAATTCAAAATTTTCCATTTTTCACTCCACCCTATTCGTAAATACTCATAATGTATGTAGTATGGTGTTTTAATCTGTTTGGAGGAGTTTTATGTTGCAACTTTTGTCTATATTTTTCATGCAACTTTTTTCTGCAATTTTTATCAAGTATTGCGCAAAATATGCTATAAAACTATAATAAAGACTAAATTAATGGATTTCAAGTGACAATGCGGCCCACCATAGGCGCCGGACGCAGGTATACTGGGCATGCCGTGTTTACCTAGCAATTTTTTTCGGGTGTGCGGCATACTCACTATTCCGTTAGTCATGAAACTCCTTGAACTAACTGGTAAATTGTGCGAACCCAATGTAAATAAAAATGTAACCATGATCGATTGAATAGCGAAGGAAGAAACGGAACAAGCAGACACCATACAAATTTTAAACTGCCGGAACCTTTCGAGTATCTCATACCCTCATGATTTCAAAAAAAATGTTTAAATGCAACTTGTGCAATTTTTGGTAAAATTAAAAAAATAAATGCAACTTTCTCAGGTTTTTAGTGCAACAAAAACTTGCCCTAGTAATTACTAATCTAAAATATTTCGGCTTACAGATATGAAGCAGATTGCTCACATCATTTTGCTTGAGCAGTACTTCAACTGTGCATGAAATTGGAACAAATTTGGTAAGATTAACCCTTTGGCGGCCTCTAATTAATTGAATCTCAAGTGAACAAACATAACATGAACATTATCATGGAGCTGCTGCTTTATGTTAGTTACCTAATGCTTATGTCGCAGCTAATAACTAATGATTTTGTAGAATACTTTTGATAAACTGATCATCAACTGAAAACGTATTGTGACGATAACATGAAAATTAATTGAAACCAAGAAACAGATGGGTATATGAATGAAGAAAGCGATGATAGATTGTAAAGCATCTATTCATTGACGAACGCTCAAAATGACATAAATGGTGTAGGAAAGTGGCTATTAATCAAATCCATGGGAACAGATGATTGGCCATGAACAACATTGACGTAAATGCAACGCTCATTCAAGCCATAACAATTATTGTGTAGCAGTTACCAGCTTACAGCTTTTACTGGCAATGCCATGATTTCCACTGCAGAATGAACACATCACAATATTACTATCAACAGGACCTGGATGTGGATTATGCGAAAAGGTAGACATTCCAACAGATTTCTGCCAAGTGTACATTGAAGAAAATGTCTGTACAGAAGTTGAAATATGGCAGGCCGTAGCACTCCACTACCCGCAGTGTACGCACAACATAATCCACCGAGGCACACGAGATCTATCGTTGCATTTAGTAACAACGGGAGCAAGCTGGAGAGAATTCACGCTGGAATACACGTTGCATTCATGTACAGGTTCCACGAATCCGGCGGTACCGGTACTCGGCTTAGGGCCGCCAATTAAAAAGGGCATATTGTCGTCAAAATTTTTTCCGCATGGTTGTCCGGTTACGTTACCGCAAGAAGAAAAGACTACAGCACTGTTTGTAGAAGATGATACGACTTCTGATATGAGTAGAGAAGAACATTTGCTCTCTACCATTGAAAATACAGATACAACGAGCGTGGAAGATACCGCTCAATATCAAACTACAACGGACGGCAACACGATCAAATCAACAACTGAGACAGCAACCACAAGCAACAAACTTACAGCTAAACAACCATTCACGACAGAGGAAGACAGACTAACAGAAAAGACTTCAACTTCAGATGAAGATTTGAGTGGCGAAAGATATACCATACAAAGTACTGAAAGACTGCAATTGGTGATAAATGTAGACAAAAATTCTCATAACCCTGCAAACCCGACTGAAGCGAATAGCGAGGTGGTCAAGCCATCGACTGGAGCAAGTACTACAAGCAACATGTTCACCACAAAACAACCATTTACAGAAGAGTATGATGAAACAAAAAGTCAGAACTTGAATTCCAAGGAAGATTCAAGTTATACAGCATATGATGTCCAAAGTACTGAAATAATGCGCTTAGTAACAACAGAAGATGGCAGTAATCGGGGAAGCCAACCAATCCTGTCAACGAGAGCTCTAAATAACAGAACAGCCATGCTGAGAGATACAATAGCCACAGCAACAGAGGGATACCACACACAATCAGGTAAGCAAAGCAGTTCCAAATGGAGATGATCGCAGGTGTCCAACAGTCAACATTTAGTAGGCCATAATTCAAATAATTTCAAGTCGAGACATAATGAATGTGTCACTGCGAATACAGCTCACGTCAAGCTGTAATCAAGGATTACGTTTGTGGGCGTAGCACTTCGATATGGTTTAAAAATAATTCAAGCTATCCAATGTCATGTCTATTGACGGGCAAAAGAAACCCCGGATTCGGAACCCAGTCAATTCAGTTTTCATGACATATAAATCCTTTCCAGCATGTACAATTGAATCAACATGAATAATAGAACCTAATATTGGGCATAACTGGCCACTGACTTGAACGAGGCAATTTTCGTGCTAAGAGATCCGGTTCAAATGGAAGTGATAATGCAAAAAGTACTACAATTGTTCTAGCACTCAGCTCGCTTATTCAAGAACCACACTCATTCTTTTGAATGCAATTGCCAAGATGCAAGATACCCTGAACATAGGTGGTGCACATGCCATCCATTCTCATTCAGTTGATCTTGAAGATCAGACAGAAATGATACTTGGAAATTTATAACGAGACACTGTAGCAGTTAACTGTGTATTTTAATAACAAAGCATTGAAGTTTCCTTGGACTGGGAAGGTTTTCGTGCTTTTCTAATCCGGCGAACAACTATTTTCGATCTCAAGATGCATTTAGGCTGTTAACTAACCAGCCATTTGAATACTGTCAATTTATATCTTATGTTTTATTACCCGGCGATACAGATCAACCCAGTGGCAAACCAAGTGAAGACGCAAGTAATATCTGGATTACGGTGATAATTCTTGGAGTGTTGCTATTATTAGGCATCGTAACGCTCATCGCATTGATAATCAGAAAGTAAGATTTGGCAAAATTGCGATCGCGACAAGTTAATATGTGGTCTTCAACGTATCCTTATCTCTTTTGCAGGAAATGGCATAATGACAAATATCATTCTGGAACAATTCACAATACATAGTCAACAGATCATTGCAGACTGACAGCTGAAAACGCGACCAGAGAGATGATTTACTGTGGCTTGCAACTGGTCTCCCTTTGACTGGATGCTTTCAATAAACTAAACCATATTTCTACTTGCTCATTTGGCCTTTTCCAAAATAGGGGCTGCCAATGCGGATTGGTGATTCGCATTATAGTGTGGCTGAAGAATAACGCCAAATGTGATGTATGCTGCTATCCTACTCATTTTCCATTTTCCAGTGATGCAATCGGGTTTGCTCATCGATGGCTGGATTTTTGGATCGCCGGTCGCATGTCATTTAAAGACTGCAGAGGGCGAAACCGGAGCTCCAACCATTCAGCTACGAGTACTGTCAAACCCTATAAGTGATATAAGTAGGCCTAATGATTGGTTTCATGTGTTTAGGCACCCTTTGTAGTTCAGTTCACTTCATTGTTGTAATAAATTACTTGCTTTCACAATTTGGTGTCCGTATGGTACATTATTTGGCTTAAGGTACACCCTTCATGACACGGAGTTGAAACATCATGGGCCATACTTGTTCAATTGGATGGGGAGGAACACACGAACTGACAGTGTATTGAAATAAATTCATTACCCATACTGCACATGGAAATTGGAAACACAGAGCTTCAATATGGAACACTATTGACACATTGCATGGAAATGTGCGCCACATTAACACTGATGTAGTAATGTTGAGTTGAACAGTTTATATGATTTTAGGAGTCTTGACAGTGGCACTAGAACTGGTAGTAAAACGTTTTTGCAAACAGAACCGAGCCACTTGCAAGCACGTCAGATTACATACAATATTGATGCCATTATAGGGAGATTGCTTTTGAAACAAGGCATCTGTTGTATCGTGGTTGTAGATTTTGTCTCTGTTGCCAGTGTCTATTGAAGATTAAGACCAACACCAAGACTTTAAAGTGTCATAAATAGCTGGTTCGTGGTACAGAAACAGAACTTAAAGATGGCTTTCATTACAACATCCATTGCAGCAATACATTTAGGACTTTTCGGGTACCTCTTTTAAAGAGTTATCGGCGCACTAAAGGGATTTAAACAGATTCACAATGTAAACCAATATGGTAAAGTACGACGTAGCAATAGAGACCTTGATGTTCAATGCATTCCGTTTCAATTAAGCGATTACCAATATTTCCTTTCGATTAATACTAATCCGCACGTTGGAAGATGGTTTGAAAGATCAACACTCCCAAACAGAATGCAGCCTTTTCCAAAGGCCCAGGATGACTACGTCAACACAGGAAGCTGCAGCAGATCATCATTATCATAAAACCATTTCTACAGATGATCAGGAAGGGAAAATACGGAACATTAAATAGTTGATCGTTCCACAGTAAACATTACCAAACTGAAGTTCAGAAGATATCAGTCGCTTGTTAAGTCAAGTCAAAAGAAGAGATTGTGGGACCATCGCCATGAATCAGATTACAAAATACAAATTCATCTTGATGCTGTGGATCCCTATTCAAACAGGCAAGTTTTTCACTACTGGTAATACAATAGGAATAGGAATATTGGCTGGAATGATAAAGCAACGTAATTCATTGGAAAGATTGGCGTTATTAAATCGTTTAGAACTATGAACGTCTGGTGGGATTTAAACAACATCGTTCAATATCACAGTATGAGATGAGATGTTTCTCCAAGCAAGAGGTTCTATTTATTCAGAAGATGAGTTTGCCGATTCTCTACCTTTTTGCAGACTAGCATCACATTAGGGCTGTTCAAAAAAAACTTTTTTTCCTGAATCTTGCTGCCTTGTTCGGTATATAATCCAAGAATTATCATCGAAAAACTCGAATAACTCCGCTTCTACAGGTTGGAATTGAGTCAAATTTATTTTTCATTGTGTTTGAAGGCAGCTCAACAATTTCATGGGGTTGACAGAAAAATTCGAAAAAATACATAAATTTTGGCATTTTTAGTAAATTCAAAATTTGCAAACCGTTAGATATCCGCGATTACCGGTTGGAATGAATTCAAATTTGGTGTGCGTCGTTTTTTAAGGAAAGATAACGATTAAACTACCCAGCCAGCAAGATTCAGGAAAAAAGTTTTTTTTTAACAGCCCTACATCACATTTTACACGTGCAAAGTATACATAAATATCAAATATCAAAATATCAACATCAATTGAAAGGGTATAGAAATATAATTTTTGCAAGTGCGCAATTTTCACTTCAGTCTGATGTTATAAAGTCAATCATAAATCATTTATATGACTCTAAAAGTTCTAAACCATTGGTTTCCGAAAGGGGGCTATATCACCCCATGGGGAAGATTTTGAGAAAGAAGGGGGCACAAATAACAAATGAGTCGATTGTGGCGCGTAAAGGTTCAAAGGTTCAGTCAATGTTATTGATAGACAAGCGACTCAATGCTTGACTCATTTTAGCATAGGAAAGGTGAAAAGGAAGGTTGGGCCTCACTGTTCAAAACCGAAATTTGTATACTACACGGTGATTTCCTAGCATATTACGTGTGGACCCCTTATTTCTCAATCTACATGTCAAGGCCTTCTTATAAATATTCTCACACATTCGAATTTTGATGCACCCAGTATTTACTACCAAGATACTGACAATGACATGTCAGAATGCTGTACGATCGGAAACAAGACAAGACTACACATGTCACAAGACGGGTTCCAGTTGTGGCTTTGATCTCAGCTCCATGAACTTGGCTAGACCTCCAACAGATTAAACAGTATTCTAGGCAGACTAACGGTTATTATGGTTACCTTTTTTTCTGCAATAAAGTTTGCAGACCCCTGACCTACACAATGTGATGGTTAATATGGTGAATCCCAAATTAATGTGGTCATGTTAATATTTGGAAGAGACAAGATACATATCCGATCTGAAGCCCGATAAGGGTACCTTTGGCAATAAACTAGAAATGCAGAATATTGATGAATGATGAAATTGTTTACAGTACCAATCAAAGAAACAATACTAACCTACCCATCATAACACTCTAGAAATGTTTCTGATACAATTGGACTTGAATCGACCAATAGAGATTATGCTGTTCATAGTAACCAGGACTATATTGATGCTCACAGTTTGTCTATGCATCATCATGGGAAACATGATACAGAAATAAATTCCTTTAATATGATATCTCTCAGGATTCACTGCGTCAACTGTCAAGTTTCTACCTACAACATGTACCGTGCAACAACAGGGAGATATGGATTTCAGGACTATAAACGTCACGAAATAGACTGGAAAAAATTGCAAATTCGACCTCGAAATTTTAAACCTGGTCAAACTATCCAGAGATGTTATTCTATTCGATACAGCAAGTCTGAATTGTAAAGGTGGAGGAGCTGTCAAGTTTCCTTACAGCTCTCCGACACAAAGTTAGTACTCTTCCCTATTGTTTGGAATGAAATGAGCAAGTAGTCTAGTCATCTAAACCAGGCGTTTCCAAGCTTTTTTGATCACCTAGGCTACCCCTTCAAGTTTTGTGGATGGTTACACGTACCCGGAAAATTCCAGATGCCAATGACTGCAAGATCATTACATCAAGCTCAACTCTCTTTAAGCTACTCCATGCCTGGAATAACATGGCCAATGACTGAACCGGACAATAGGGTTGTTCAAAAATAACTTTTCTCCAGATTCCTGGGATTCATTGATGATATTGTTAATTGCCTAAAAACACGCTGCACATCAAATTTGGCTCGATTTTACCCAGTAAAAGCCGACGCAGAGACAATTGTAATTTCTGAATTTATCACCGAAATACAAATTTTAAAATTTTACTGTAAACCCTATAAAAGTGTTAAGTTGCCTAAAAGTACGATGCAATACAATTTTTGATCACTTCCAACTGGTGGAAGTGAAGTTATTGCAGTTGAAAGTTTTTAATTCGTGAAAATAGCATTGACGGTGGAAAAACCCAGAATTATTAATGAAAAACTCAAATACCTCCGCTTCTACGGGTTGGAACAGCGTCAAATTTGTTTTGCATCGTTTTCGTAAAAAACTGAACAATTCCATGAGGTTAACAGTAAAATTAGAAAAAAATTCTAATTTTTCTTCATAATAAATAATATGTTTGGATTTGCTCTGTCGGCCACTGCTGGTAGTAAGAATTGAGCTAAATTTGGTGTGCAGTGTTCTTTTTTTTTTTTGCAACCCAACAATTTAATCAGGGAATCCCAAGAAACCGGAAAAAAGTTTCTTTTACGCGACCCTACTGGACGAGGTAGTCACAGCCCCACTCATGACGTCATTCGCAATAAATAATCTGATTTTATAGTTTGTTAACAACGTATTGCCCATGCACGGACCCCTTTAAACTAGATCGCGGATCCCTAAGGGGTCGTGGACCCCAGTTTACAAACCCCTGATTGGGACCATTGCTCTTCAACATTTTCGGTTCAAATGGCGAACTCTCAAAGTTATTGTGATGAAGTCAAACACCGTGTTCACATGACAGGTAGACTGAGGTAAAAAGTGGCAAGAAAAATCTTTATGCATATCATGATGTCAATTAAACTGGGAGCTGTCGGTGACAGTTCAATTATGGCTCTTGGTAATATTTATTGTCATAAAACAGCATTCAGACAGAGTTGAGAAAATGAAAACGATGCTATTTAATGACCGTTTTGTTGTTTCACAATATTACCAAATATCCATCGGTTGAAACCTACATATTTATATATTACTGCAGTATTTACAGCCACATAGCACCAACAGGCAGATTCCTCCTTCAAAGTTCACAGACGTTTCGAAATTATGAAAATATTTCCATAAAAATCAGTTTTGTACCAGAACTGTGTCTAGACTGTCCGTATTTAATGGTATACAAAGTTTAACGCCGGCTCATACATATATGGATGGATCGGGGCAGGGTCATTCCATCCCAAATCAACCAAATTTTTTTCAAAAGATAACCCTATGGTCATGGATTTTATTCAAATCTCACACAAAAGGAGACAGTGATCTCCTGATCAGAAAAAACTTGATTTTATCGAAATCGGATAAGTCGTTGAGATTTTATCGCAGTGAGAAAAATACCACTTTTTGCGTTCATTGAACCATGTCAAAATGGCATTTCTGAACAACTTATTTTGCATGGATCTTTATACATGATGGGCTTGAGTTTTCGTGGGTGAATCAACGTTTTTGAGACCGCTGTTAAGTGAACTTTGAATGTGAACAATAATATGCTGGATATTTCAAAAGTTTATGGGTCAAATGAGCAGAGACGGTTGGACCCCCAAGGAAATCAGTCCTGCATGACAGAATTTTCTGGGCCGAATTGTGAAAAAAGGTATACCTCAAATTTATTGAGTAAGGTATCAAATGAAAGCTAAGAACAAATACAATGCAGTAATAGGAATCCCAATAGTGATTTCAAGGATCTAAGCAGTGTTATAGCAAGAAAACTAAGGCCATGATATTTCCCCCGTGTCAGAAGGTATTTTGGGGGGCATAATTTATACAGCTGCTTGGTTACGTGATTAAGTATATTAATTAGCTAGCACTGTCCATTTCCTTCCATGGTGCAAGTGATATCAAACATTTAATCAAGTTATTATTCAGTCAAAGATATAAGGAAGTGCCTAGTTCTATATTATACATAACATTTCACTCTAACATGTCCGAGTAACCAATACATAGACAGTCATAGACAGAACCCCTGAGTGTGCCTTTTGGGGTGTTGTTGTTTCGTGACACAAGATTTTAATTCATGAAGTTGCATGTGGTGCATTTTCGGAATGCAAAATTTTGAATCATTGAAAATATCATAGGATTGCTTTACAAAGCACAATCAGTTGCAAATATTGCTTTGTAATTTGTGTCATAATTCGTATCTAACCGTTCTTTCTTTGAGCACCTCGTCTATCCTTAGATTAAATTACCAGCTACTGGTTAATATCAGAAAAAGAATTATATTAGGCCTACTTTGTTGCGCTTTTATGTTACTTTTCTTCGCACGTCACTTGTTGCTGTAATGCCACAAAATGAACGTAGGGTGAGATTGATTAGGCATGTGCTCCCAAATTCCATCTTCATCTTGTCACAATTTGGTGAAATATATTTATATTCTAGCTCTCGAGATAGCGCCTCATTTGGCAAACTAATACCATTACAATCAAGCTTCTAGGTCATTGTATTTGGATTTGACACCAAATTTTGTAATGATACATCATTTTGGATAAAATATGGTTTGGGCAGGGTGGTGATACGATATTGGCCATTGTCTTTGAACAGTTCGTCATTCTTATACATTATCTTTAAAACCGCAATTCTCGATCATTTGTCTCCATTAGTTTAAAAATCATCTGTAAGTAGTTAATTTGGTCATTTTAATCCTTAGGCCTACTAATAGAAAACAATCAAACTTGAATGGTCCAACAAATATGGTAATCACACTGAGTGTACAAGTCAGGATATATTATAAACTTGTCAGCATACATGATATATTAAAGCATTTCTGATTGATGTATCTATCCGGTTCATGATGAGGTTGGAGAATGTGAATTCATGCAAGACGGTATACTTGTGATCAACCCACAAATTTTACTACTGTGTTTGAATACGAAAAATGGAAATTAGACATTCTCGACTTGGAAAATGTCTCTACAATTGATAATTATCAATTATAATTCATAATCTATAAACATGAACATGTACTTCGTGTTTCAAGTTTTGTTTTGCTTGAATGACTGATGAGGCACTGCCCCTACCAATGCCGGTCACAAATCTCAATTTTGCGAACAATTTCAGTTATGCACTTGGACGGGTGACGCATACATGTGACATTGAGCTTTCAAGATGAATCTTTGCCACTTAAAAAGAATAATTCCTATGGAACCAGATCATATGTGCACAGTGCAGTTATCAAAATTATCTTTTTCAACCATGCACAGCTGCTATACCGCCCGACTATTTGAACATTAATAATCTATACACAATACACCACTCACCAAAATATGAAATATAAAAAGCTGGAATATCAAGTAAGCCCTGCCCCAAGCTATTACATATGCTTAATGAAGTATTAATCTATAATTTATCAAGGTGTATAAAAAATATATAACCCAAAATACCTTTAGACACATGGGAAATATATGAATATAGTTTTCTTGTTATAACGCAGCTTAGATCCTTGAAATCACTATTGGCATTGCTTTTATTGGACAGTGCTCGTTCTTAGCTTTCATATGATACCTTACTCAATAAATTTGAAGCATACCTTTTTTCACAATTCAGCCTGAAAAAAGTCATCACGCATGACTGATTTTACTCCAGCATTACCTTTAGCCCCCCTTTCAACCCCAAACGGCTAGGTTATTATCATAATAAAAATATTCAAAATGAGTGTTAGGCTATGTACTTTCTGAAAATGTACTCCATTTAAAGCCACAGAGAAAGACTAATTTACAGTAAAATTCTAAAGTTTATGATCTAAAAAATGATGCCTCTTAACGGTTGACTGAGCACAAAAAGTGCACTTTTTCAAATCCCCATAAATCCTAAACCGCTGAATGGATTTCCGCGAAATAACTTTTGTTCAGTTTGAAATTGATCTATGTTGCTTAGGAATTGCATTTGATGTTTATTTTGAAACATGTGGTTATCTGCCTCAGTTGATTTGGGCTGGAATTACCCGGCATATATTGTAATTACATCATCAAAGTGTCTTTTTAATGTTTAAGATTATGAAACGAAAGATTATTGCAACAACACTGCCGGCGAATGTATGGTGTACAGAAGATTACGCGAGACCTATCCCAGTGAAGATGTATTAGGAGTGGTTCGCGACGAGTTTCCAAATTGTAAGAGCTACGTCATCAGACCGAAATTTAAACGAGACATAATCGTAGCACAAGCCACTACAGCCTTAACCCTACGCTACAAGCTTCTCCGTATTCCTACAGCAACAACAGCATCTACTCAAATTTTCGCATTGGCGGATAACACAGACAATTCCTTGACAACAGGTAAGGATGTTATAGAATTGGAAATTTAGAATTAAGCCAGGCGTGTCAATATTTTAGTATTTTTTCATGAAATCGGCAAGCAACGAAATTATCAACTCAATTTTGATACTTGTTGATACTAATTGGCCTGAAAAATATGAAAGTAGAAAAGTGGTACTCTTCACAGACGATTAGCAATTCACAAAATATCTTTGTTTTAGTTCCATACAGCTTAGCACAAACGTGAATCGAAACAGTGACAAGCAGAGGACAAAGAGAAAAGGGAGTAGACACAACAGCAGTACCAGACGTGAAAAAAGACACCACATCTTTTACTTTGACAAGTAATAAACTACAACATCCGTAGAACACTGCAAAAATAACACAGGCCAAATAATCAGTATCCCTGACAGTAGCAGTAGACTTTAGATTATCAAAATTGCATGGACATAAGTGGTATTTCGAACATTTCTGATTGTGAAACTTTCATTGGAGCTTAGCTAAAATTCGTAACGTATCAGGTAAACACAACAAGTAGATATATGAGCTGTGCAACCGGACACATACTGTTCCAGTAAATGGTTTATCTTTGTCACAGCTCCAGTTGACGTATCACAAACGATAAATGGACTGGTCACAGACGGAAAAGCCACAGAACAGGGAGAAGCCACAAGAGCAGTGCCGGATGAGAAGACAGACATCACTAAAGCAACACAGACAGCAGTGCCAAAGGATAATACAGCACCAAGTTTGTATTTAACTTCTTCTTGTGATAAGAGTGAATTTGACTGTTTACCATAGTAACTGATTTAATACAGTGGCTATATTACTCTGTGAAATGTAAGTTTTGACTTCTACAGTACAATAAGTCACATATAATATGTGTGCTTTTCAATCAAACATATTAACTTTCTTTAATGGAGAAGTAATGACAGAGAAGTGTCATATCGTTATTACCGTGACATAATACGTTGGAAAATCAACATTGGTCGCAATTGCCATAAATCTGAAATATTGTGTTGCTGGTGACGGCCATAGTGAATTTATAGCTACAGTACTTAATCCAGGATATCATTTAAGATCAAGAGTCAACCACAAACCAACAACCTGCTGCAACTGAAAGTTTAATGTCGAAATTAACTGGCGGTCAGATCGCTGCTATTGCCGTACCTCCAGCATTAGGAAGTCTTGTGATTATGTGAGTAGCCTGTAATTCAAATGATATCACCTTAAAGAAAACTATGAGCAAATTCTATTTTCATAGAGCAAGTTTGATACTGAGCAGAAGAAGAAATGGGATAGTCCATCGTCACGAAAGGATAATGTCTCTTGATAAAAAGGAAGAAAGCAAAGTTCAGCCTGAGCCATAGGCGCCGAGTTACGGCCACCCCATACAAAATGCTTGAACGCCCGCCGTCTATGATTTCAAAGTTTTGTATATTTCTATTGTCTGGCCAGTTCGATACGACATCAGCCCTAAGAGATCATCAGCGCTGTCAATTAGCGAGTCCCTGATATCGCGTAAATGCCTACTATTAACCATTAACCGATACGCGAGCGATTATTTGAATACATGCATAATACGCCCCAATAAATTGTTATCCGTGATTAGTAATCAGACAATCGAAGCGACGTCTTTTTCGACACGCGTTTACGACGTTGATTTCGACATTCGTGGGCTGAGGCTGAGAAACACCATCTCCTCTCGACCACACAAGCGAATTCACGTTCTCCTTCTCTTAAGGACGCGGCATGCGCCCATATTGCTCTTGCAGCAATACCACCTGGATAATTAAAATCGCACCTTCGCGCCATTTCATGATCAAATTCGACTGGCTGATCGGGGCCTCCGTAGGCCCCGGGCTGATAGTAACCAACCCCTCCCTTTTTCATCTGGCCACCCAATGTTAAAATAAAAGTCGGCGCATAAGGCCTGAGCAACGAGTTACCTATATGTAGCTGAAAGTTGTGAACTTGGTTGTATAGTGTTAACACAGAACAGCTTTACTCATCTTGATGATATTGTAATTATGATACTGGATAATATCAAAATGAACTCACAAAATCATTTGGCATTGAATACTCCCATAAATGATAGACATATAGTGTCTGTTGCTAGCATTGTTGTATTTGAACGAGTGACTGGTATCACTAAATGAATGTTGCTTTCAAGACAGAATATTTTATTGAACTTAAACACATTTCGCAACCCTCTTCCCCAGAATAGACAGCACAACCATACTGTATTTCTACAAAGATAAGCCAACCGGTTAATTCAAATACTTTTCCGAACACCAAGATTTGATTTGACAATCTATGCATGGCCCAAAAAGTGATAAAGCGCCTTGTCAAACTATGCCGACTGCCAGGCACTACGAGCCTAGTCAGACAGTGCACAGATAGTATCGTTTTTTTCAAAAATTTGGAGAAAATTGTATTGTTGCTTTTGTTGCTTGTCATCAAGCCCGGGTGTTACAAATCTGTTGTCAGACATGCTAAGTCAATCATCTCTTGTTTTTAAGCAACCCTGACATCTTTATCATTGTCAACATATATTTAGTACTTACACACTCAAGTGAATCAATGCTTATAAAAACAGAAGCTTGAACCCCTTCAGTTTTAGGTGAGACATGTACAAGACTATTTGATCGTTTATGTTGGTATACATTGGTACATCTTATCAGCCTTATCTATTCATAGATACTTATGGCCATTTCAAATAACAGTTGTTCGTAAGCGTATAGTTAAAAGTTATGGCAGTTGCCCTTATTATATTTTTCCGCTTTTGTTTTTGAAGCTTGTCAGCTTGTCAACAGCTTGGGAATTCTCACCTGTTTTCGAGCTATCAATGTTCGTGTATCAACAAAAGCTATCGACAGAAGCAAACCGCGTTTTTTAATGACATGAACGAAAAATATATTGCTTCATGTGACTGTCGTGTGCCTAACATTGCGGATGATTTTACTCACTGCCAGGTTGAGTACTGCAAGTGACCTATTGAAAAATCCAAAAAACCAGTATTTGTTTGTAGATCAGGCATTTACTGTACACAGCAGAAATAGAATTGCAACCAGACAGGCCGAGGAGAAAATCGTGACGTTACAAGGAATCAAGATGCAGTTGTTATCCCTTCTAGTGTTACGTTCTCTGATAATTCTAGTTGACTAATTAGACTAATTGGTGTGAAATGTTTCTTTGTTCTAATTCTAACTGTAAAGTAGATTGTGAAATACTTCTATGCACTAATTTTAATATAAATCTAAATTTCTGGTTTTCCTGAAAATGCTACATGCGAACCGCATAATGCGAAACGAGCATGTTGTACAGACAGTTGCTATGCTATTCTCTTGCTTGTCAAAATGAGTTCTGGTTTGATACGAATTGAACTTTATTCAAGGTCAAGGTTTTCGCAAATCCAGTATTTCTAATTCTAATCTGATTTAGAAAAATTCAGTAGCTATAATTCCGATTCTAATATAAATTTTAAAAAATCTGTGTAGTTATAATTCTTATTCGGATCTAATATGCACAAACTGAAAATTTTATATTTGTTCAAGCCTGCCGCCAGTCAACTATTTAGGAATCCTATGTTTTTTTCATATTGTTTTGGAAGCTGTGATGAACTATTAATGGCTCTGGGATGGAAAAATGAATCGAAAGTATAATTCTCGTTTATCATAGAAAGGGGCGTACAATGTTATTAGTCCGAAAAACTAATCTATCATTACTCGACTCAAATCATCATAATTATTACTCTATTAGGATTTGAGAACTAGAAGTATCATGCAGAGCGTTGGTAATATGTCAAAATAAGTCGAAATTTTGTCAAAATTGCAGCATTAGGTCAGATAATTGTCAAAATAGTTTACAGAGTCGAAATTTTTTTGCAACCTGCATCCTGTTTGTATCGTAGATTTTGCACTGTCGGTGAACTTATCATTTGACATTTCACAGCTTGTAGCCTACTTTATAGGCCTACCGTTGTAGACGGCCCTTTGTCTGCTCATTGTGAATCATAACGGTCAAATAAAACAAATAGGTTGACATGGTGTTATGCTCAACGTACCACAATATCCTAACTGAAGCAAGACTGTCTGGGCATTGCAATAATTGCATGATTCTTACATCAAGAAGGACTTGATAAAATTTGTGATGTAGACAACAAAATGAAGCAACACGGTGTGTCACCAGCAGTGTATTCACAACTTCAGTGTTGTCAGCCAACAATGGATGCTGTTGAACGTTCTTTCTCCACTCTTGGCAAGCAACTCGTTAAGGACAGATATTTTCTACCCGAGAATGTAGGAAAGCATCTTTCGTTGTTATACAACAAATTTTTATTATTACTACTGGATTCTTCATAGGCACAGATTTTGTTAAAAGGAAGTTTTACATGTAAAGATTTTTCAGTTTTCAAGTCAAAAAAGTTTTTTTTTACTTCATAAGGACAGACAGTTCCAACCAGAAATGAAGATATGTACTACAATTTTAACATTAGGTGCAAAAACACCGAATTTGTATACACCAGCCAAAATTTTGTCGAAATTAAGTTTTTACAAGTGAAAAATTGTCAAAATTTAAATTATTTTAATTACAAAAAAATCTCCTTAGTAATTATATGAATGGGCAAGGTTTAGTGCATACGCGTGGATTGCAAAATCGCCCATGCCTCTGTCATGCCCCATTGTGATGCTGTGATTCTGAGAGCATCATCGTCACATATTGATAACATATCGCCAAGTGGATGCCAAGAAACACAGAAATTGAGACAGACAGACCCATTATGAAATTATTGAACATTAAGTAATAAGGACGAGGACTGAAATGTATGCCACATTTAAGATAACACACCCTTCAAAGTAAATTGAGAAACTCACAACTAATTTCAAGAGGTGCTCTATAGCGAAAGCCAAGATGACTACACCAAGGCAAGAAGCTGCAACAAATCATCATTATCATTCAAATCCCTCTGAAAGTTTATCAGGAAGTAAAAAGTTGGAACATTAAATTGTTGATCCTGTCCCCGCAGAAATTACGAAACCATCAGTTGCTCATTGAGCGCAGTCAAAAGAAGAGATCGCTAGGCAACAACCATGCATCAGATTGGAAAATATAACGTCGTCATTCTGCTGTGCATCCTTATTCAAACAGGTAAGTTTTATTCTGCAAGCATATTATGAATTGGAATATTGGCTGGTAGTGATGAATGAGTGATGAAACAACATAATTCATGGGATACGCATCAATCAAGCGTTCAGAACAATGAACACCTGTCGACATCTAGAATTAACTTGCAGTATCATTATGAGATATGATGTTTCAACAAGCAGGATGTTCAATGTATCCAGAACATTATCTTTGTTATGAATTAGGTCTTGCTATCCTCAAATTCCCAAGCTTTATGCCGACCAGTGTCACATATTTGCACATTCAAACTATACAATAATATTAGAAAATACCCAATCAAATGTATATAATCGGGTGGCTATTTTGCCATAAAACACTGTGTTTGATAATGACGATTTTGAAATGGTCGAAATCAGGTCGAAATCATTTATAACAGTGAATGAGTCTACACTATTTTTACTGCACGATATTGTAATCCTCGCTGCAATAAAAATATATTCTTGGACACATGTTTCAGAAATCTGCTCAATGCGAAGGCACCCATACATAAATCCTATTGAGTTGTACTCAACAGAAGAATGTTACAAATTTTGCAGCACCTAGCCTCCAGCGCCAAGCCTCTAAAGCAGGGGTCACCAACACGCGGCCCGCGAGGTCCTATTGTGCGGCCCGCGACTTGGTTTAAGATTTCGGAAGAAAGCTAAGAAAACCATTTTGAAATGATGAAATTGACTACCGTTCAACATATTGTTGTTTTTGTTGTTTCCAAATAAGCTATTCTCCGTTGCCCAACATCACTATCCGTCACAATAGCTAAAATGGCTGTGACGATGGCAACAGCATTCCATCGAGGGAGAATCAGCTAATATGAATGAGCAATTGAGCATATTGCCTTGACATGCAACGGCCCAAACACTGACAAGACCGCGACGCTTAGAAAACGGCTCAGGGCTGTGGTTCTTGAGCTAGGGACGCGTCCTCCTTGTGGGAGCGTGAAAGCCTCTGACGGAGCCAAGGAGCTGCGTCCAGCTGAAATTTTTTTCGCGCTTGGCGCGATTTACCACATATTTGTAGTTGTTGCTCTGTGTATAGTATGGAATTCATATTATAGAACTCTCGTCAACAGTCATACCCTTCCGTGCCGTCAAGCTATTCGTTGGGATTGCTAGCATTCTGGTTGCATTTTGTGATATGACAATAAGGGGGGCGCGAATTTTTTCAGTATCACAAATGGGGCTGTCTAAAAAAGTTTGAGAACCACTGGCGTAGCGCTTCCCCACAATTTCAAGCTTTACGTGGAAATGGTCTTTCAGCAAGTAACGTATCTTGCTGACCCCAATATCGATTCCTTAGTTGCTGAAAAGCGTTTCCAGGTATCCTGCACAGCTCAGAGTTCAAAATAAAATAAAATCGATGATAATGATTTTTTGTTATATTTGTATTCCTTCAATAAAATATTACTTCTTTAGGGTCACTATACAGTTGTTAGGTAGCACAAAGTTGTACTGACGTAGAGTTTTAGAACGTGGTTGCCTATTTATATCGATATAGAGTTCATGCGGCCCGCGGCCGCCACGAGATTTGGAAAGTGGCCCGCGACCCGTTTTGAGTTGGCGACCCCTGCTCTAAAGACAACATGTACGAATGTCGTAGAATCGGGAACTCGAGACTCCAAGACACTAAATGTCACAAAAAAGACAGATACAAGTCGCACATTTTCACTCAGCTTCTTCAATTTAACTCAACTGTCAAGAGATTTACTTGTCTTCGATACGGCACAGACGAATTGTCAAGGCGGCGAAGTCAGATTTCCATTAGGAAGTAAGTATATTAGGCCCTCATTGAAAGATAATTGTGGATAGAAAACTTTGTGGAGTACTGATAAAAAGCATTGTCTTCTCTTGAAGACATTTGATCTCTGATATTCATATACGACGTAGATGTCGGATATAAATATGAAAGCGTAAATTACGAATGACTGTCATTCGTTCCGCGCAATATGAAGATGCAATCCCACCCATTTTACAGTAATGCAATGGGGCTAAACCGGTGCTCCAACCATTCAGCCACGAAAACTGTCAAACCTTATAGTGATATAAGTAGGCCAAATGATTGGTTTTTTGTGTTTAGGGTGACCTTTGTAGATAAGTTCACTTCATTGTTGTAATAAATAACTTACTCTTACAATTTGGTGTCCATGGTACTTTATTTGGCTCAAGGTACACCTTTACGACACAGAGACTGAGTCAAAACATCATGGGCCATATGTGTTCAATTGAATGGGGAGGAACACAGGAACTGGCGATGCATTGAAATAAATTCACCACCTATACTGCAAATGGAAATTAGAAACGCAGTGCTTCATTATAGAACACAATTATATAACCTCCATGGAAATGTATCCCACATTAACACTAATACACCAATGCACTAAGGTAGAGTTGATCAGTTCATATGATGTTAGGATGAGTCTTAACAGTGACACTATCAATGGCAGCAAAACGTTATCGCAAACAGGGCCGCGCCACTTGCGACCACGTCAAATTACAAAAAACATCGATGCCATATTAGAGAGATTGATTTTGAAACGAGGCTGCAGATTCTCTGTCTCTATTGCCAGTGTCTATTGGAGATTCAGACCAACAGCAAACATTTTAAGTGCCTTAAATAGCTGGTTTGCGATACAGCACTTGAAGATTGCTTTCATTGCAACATCCATTGCATGCAGCAAGACATTTATTTAAACTTACACTCTTTTCGGATACCCTTTTTCAAGAGTTATCGGCACACCAAAGGGATTTGAATAGATTCAAAATGTAAACAAACAGGGAAAAGTGTAACGTAACAACAGAGACCAAGATGTTCAATGCACTCAGTTTCAACTGAGCGATTACCTACATTTACTTTCGATTATTACTCATCAGCACATTAGAAGATGGCTTGAAAGAGCAGCCCGCCTACGAGCAACGCCCCCTGCCGAGTGGTTCTCTTGCAGGAGCCAGGACGATTAGGTCAACACAGGAAGCTGCAGCACATCATCATTATCATAAAGTTGATCAGGAAGTGAAAATATGGAACATTAAATAGTTCTACAGTAAATGATTCTACAGCAAACATTACGAAACCAAAGCTCAGAAGATATCAGTCGCTTTGTTAGGTGAAGTCAAAAGAAGAGATCGTGGAACCATCACCATGCATCAGATTACAAAATACAAATTCGTCTTGATGTTGTGGATCCCTATTCAAACAGGCGAGTGTTTTACTAATACAATATGAATATTAATATTGGCTGGAATGAAAAGACAACGAAATTAATGGGAACGGTTGGTGTTACTAAATCATTAGGAACTTTGAACATCTCGCGGGATCTTAACAATATCGCCCAACATCACAGTATGAGATGAGATGTTTCGCCAAGAAGGAGGTTCTATATATTCAGAAGATGATTTTGCCTCACATATCCGAATTTTGGTGCATCCTGTATTCACTACCAAGATTCCGACAATAACATGTCAGAATGTTATAGAATCGGAAACAAAGGCCTTCAAGACTAGACAAGTCACAAGATGGGTAGCAGTGGTGGCTTTGATCTCAGCTCTGTGAACTTGGCTAGACCTCCAACAGATTAAATAGTATTCTAGGCAGAATCGCGGTGAACAAGTTTGCTTTTGTTTCTGCAATAAAGTTTGCGAACCCCTGATCTACACCAGAGTTGGACCAATTGTAATTTGTAATTGAGCTGAATGTAATTAATTACATTTTTCAATGTAATTGTAATGTAATTGTAATTGAACCATTTTTATTTTGTGTAATTGTAATTGTAATTGTAATTTGACAAAAATTTTGCTCAATTACAATTTCAATTACATTAAATTGCTATTGAGACCTGACAAGCACAACATAAAATAATTGACTTATAATGCATTCTCTTTAAATGTCGACAAGGAAATTGGTGGATCCATTCGCGGAAGCCCTTGACTGCGCCCTTGCGGGCGAAGTTTTTTTATTTTTACCGCTATGCTGACTCACGATTGAATACGCCGAGAAGCGAACTGCTGAGCCGGCTAAAAGCAGCAGAATTGATAGTCCCATAGCTGGCGATCCAAGCGTAGAAATTTGATATGTATGGTCCTAATCGAAAGCTAGTGTCGCACTGATTCCGCAATAAAAGTATATTTCCAGGCAATGGTACCATCCCAAAATAGTCGTGAAAGTCTGGGAATCGGCATTGTTCTGAACAATCGCTGGGCGTAATTGATCATTGTTGTGGTCATGCTGCTGCGGCGCTCTCACTTTTCAGAACAGTCGGCCTTAAACGGCTATTTTGGAGCAGTTACATTGCCCTGACGAGATTTTAATTTGTAATTTCGGAATTAGTACATCAATAGCTTACGATAAAGAACAGATGCATCAAATTTGGACGGTTGGATCGCCAGCTCTAGGACTACAAAGTTTGCTGCTTTTAGCCGGCTCTGCAGTACGTTTGTCGGTGCATTCATCCGTGACTCACATCTTGCGAATCTATCCGTGGGTTGGCAATCTACAATACGATTTCAGATCACGATGCTGCATCGTTACTTCGTCTGGCTAACTAACCATACCACTGGATATTATATAACGTCTTGTCTGACAAAGCACGGTTTTGTTTTTACTCCTCATCCTAATTCCTACGTCCCTTGATAAAAATAATATTATTTCTTTAATTATATACTATATACGCAATTCCAACACGTGCATATATTATAATACTTTTTTCAACGACATACTGCATACTGGTATAGTTCGAAAACGTTTTTTCTTTTTATCAATAAACGGGTATTTGCGTATCATGAATGAAACATGAATACTTGAATTGTTGTTTATTACGACGCTACGGTTGTCAAGGAGCACGGTTGAATTTATGATTATTCAATTACATGTTCAACAGCAGCAATTGTAATTGTAATGTAATTGAAGCATGCAAGGAGTAATTGTAATTGTAATTGTAATTTGATATTTTTAGCATGGAGTAATTGTAATTGTAATGTAATTAAAACATGCATGAAAGTAATTGTAATTGTAATTGTAATTGAACTGAAATAATGTAATTGATCCAACTCTGATCTACACCATGTATTGGTTAATATGGTGAATCCCAAATTAATGTAGTCATGTTGATATTTCGAAGATACAAGATACATGTCTGATCTGAAGTCGGATAAGGGTGCCTTAGGAAATAAACTAGAAATGCTGACTGTTGATGAATGATAAAATTGTTTACAGTATCAATCACAGACACAACACTAATCATAAGACTCTAGAAATGTTACTGATACAGTTGGATATGAATCGATAAGTAGATATTAATGCTGCTCATAGTAACCAGAACTCGAAGTTTGTCTATTCATCATTATGTGAAATATGATACGGAAATGAACTTTTTCAAATGATATCGCTCAGGACTCACTGCGTCAACTTCGAAGTTCCTAACTACAACATGTAAAGTGCAACAAGAGGGAGGGATGGACTTCCGGACCATAAACGTCACGAAAAAGACTGGAGGAAATTGCAAATTCGACCTAGAAAGTCTTAACCTGGTCGACCTATCCAGAGATGTTATTCTATTCGATACAGCACGGCTGAATTGTAAAGGCGGAGGAACTGTCAAGTTTCCTTACACCTCTCCGAAAAAAAGTTAGTACTCTTCCCTATTGTTCGGAATTACGCGTACGCCGGAAATTCCAGATGTCAATAACTGCAACGTCATCACATCAAGGTCAACTCTCTTTAACCTATCCCATGCTTAAATAAAAGATAAGAACTGAACAATAAAGATTCGTTCAAAAATTTTTTTTTAGATTCCAAAGATTCAATAATTATATTGTTAGGTTGCCTAAAAACATGCTGCACACCATATTTGGCTCGATTTCAACCAGTAAAAGCAGACGCAGAGCCAATTGAAAGTTTTGAATCTATTGTTAAAAAATACAAATTTTAAAATGTTACTGTCAACCTCAAAAGTGTTAAGTTGCCTAAAAGAACGACGCATAACAATTTTTGCTCACTTCCACCCGGTAGAAGTGAAGTTACTGCAGTTGAAAGTTTTAAATTTGCAAAAATTCCATTGACAGTGGGAAAACCCAGAATAATTATTGGAAAACTCAAGTAACTCCGCTTCTACGGGTCGGATTTGCGTCAAATTTGCTCTTCATCGTTTTCGTAGAAAAACTCAACAATTCCACGAGGTTAACAGTAAATTTTTTTAAATATAGAGTATTTTTATTGTTATAATTAATAATAAATATCAATTGGCTCTGCGTGGGCTTCTACTGGTATGAATTGAACTAAATTTGGTGTGCAGAGTTATTTTAGGCAATGTAACAATTTATTCTGCCAATCCCCGGTAACCGAAAAAAAAAAGTTATTTCTAATGACCATACTAGACAAGGTAGTCAAGCCTCAATCACGACGTCATTCTCAATGGGTAATCTGCTTTATAGTTACTTTATGACATAATGGACCCAGTTTACAAACCCCTGATTTAGACCATTGCTTTTCAACATTTTCGGTTCAAATAACCAACTCTCAAAGTTATTGTGATAAAGTCAAACACCGTGTTCACATGACGGGTAAACTGAGGGAAAAAGTGGCAGGAAAAATCTTTATGCATATCATGATGTCAATTAATCCGAGAGCTGCCAGTAACAATTCAACTATAGCGCTTGGTAATATATCTTGTCATAAAACAGCATTCAAACAAGACCAAATAGAGGCTATTTGATGACCGTCCTGATGTTGTACATTATCAACAAATATATATCAGTTGAAACCTACATATTGCTGCAGTATTTACGGCCACATAGCACCAACAGGCAGAGTCCTTCTTCAAAGTGAACAGACGATTCGAAAATATGAAAAGATTTCCATAAAAATCAGTTAGTACCACAACCGTGTCATGACGGTCCGCATTCAATTGCATACAAAGGATAACACTGGCTCATACATATGTAGGATGGATCGGGGCATATATTGTAATTACATTACCAAAGTGTCTTTAATGTTTAAGATTATGAAACGAGGAATTATTGCAACAACATTGTGGGAGAATGTATGGTGTACAGAAGATTCCTCAAGACCTATCCCAGGGAAGATGTATTGGGAGTGGTTCGCGGCCAGTTTCCAAATTGTACCAGCTACGTCATCAGGCCGAAATATAAACGGGACATAATCGTAACAAGATCAACTACAGCCTTAACCCTAAGATACAAGCTTTTCAGTATTCCAACAGCAACAACTGCATCTTCTCGAGTTTTCGCATTGGCTGATAACATAGACCGTTCCTTGACAACAGGTAAGGATGCTATAGAATTGGTCATTTAGAATTAAGACAGGTACGTTAACATTTCAGCATCTCTTATTCCGAATCAGGAATTACTAACGTAATTTAGTGAATTGTCGATACAAATTTGCCATAAAAATATGGGAGTAGTACTGTTCAGTCTTCATAGAGGATAAGCGATTCACAAAATATCTTCGTTTTAGTTTCACAAAGCTTACCACAAACGGATCTCGAAACAGTGACAAACATAGGACAAAGAGCAAAGGGAGTAGACACAACAGCAATACCAGATGTGGAAAAAGACACCATCTCTTCTACTTTGACAAGTAATAATCTACAACCTACGTATAACACATCAAAAATAAAACAGGCCAAATAATCAGCATCCGCGACAGTAGCAGTAGACTTTAGATTATCAAGTTTTTCATGTACATAACTGTATTTTGAATATTTCTGATTGTGAAACTTTCATTGGAGCTTGGCTAAAATTCGTAACGTATCAGGTGAACACAAAAAGTAGATGTATGTGCTGTGCAACCGGACACATACTGTTCCAATGAATGGTTTATCTTTGTCACAGCTCCCGCCGACGTATCACAAACGAAAAATGGACCGGTCACAGACGGAAAGCCCACAGAACAGGGAGAAGGCACAAGAGCAGTGCCGGATGAGAAGACAGACGTCACTAAAGCCACACAGTCGGACGTATCAAGTTTGTATTGAACTTCTTCTTGTGATAAGAGTGAATTTGACTGTTTACCATAGTAACTGATTTAATACAGTGGCTCTATTACTCTGTGAAATTTCAGTTTTGACTTTTGTAAGGCTATAAGTGACATATAATAATATGTGCGCTTTCCATTCTAATATATTAACTTTTGTAAATGGGAAAATAAGGGGAGAAAAGTGTCATATCGTTAATACGGTGGCATAATATTTCGGAAAACCAATATTGGTCGCGACATAAATCTGTGATGTTGGGGACAGCCAGAGTAAATTTATAGCTAAATCTATTCCAAAACTCTGTATAATCCAGGATATTACTTTAGATCTCGAGTCGACCTCGAGCCAACAACCTGCTGCAACTGAAAGTTTGATGTCGAAATTAACTGGCGGCCAGATCGCAGCTATTGCCGTACCTCCGGCATTGGGAAGTCTTGCGATTCTGTAAGTAGTCCAAAATTCAAACGATATCACCTTGAAGAGATATGAGTAAATTCTATTTTCATAGAGCAAGTTTGATACTGAGCAGACGAAGAAACGGGATAATTCATCGTCACGCAAGGATAATGTCTCTCGATAGGAAGGAAGAAACCAAAGTACAGCCCGGCCAACAAATTACCTACATGTAGCTGAAAGTTGTGAACTGGGTTGGATAGTGTGAGCAGCTTTACTCATCCTGATGATACTGTAATTATGATGCTGAATGATGACATGGTACTTGGCGATATCAGAATCAACAGAAAAAACCATTTGGCGTTGAAAACTCTATAAAATTTTAGACGGGTAAAATAAGTTGTTAGCATTATTGTATTTGAACAAATGACTGGTGGTAGTTAATGGATATTTCTACTACAGTCATTACAGCATAATTTATTTAACTCAAACAATTGCAGCATGTCACTTGCCAAGAATTGACAGCACAATAATACTGTATTTCTACAAAGACAAGCCAGCAGCTTGGTTCAAATAGCTTTCCGATTTGATCTGACAATCTATGCATGGCCTAAAAAATGTGATAGCACCTGATCAAACTATGCCGACCGTCAGGTACTGCGAGCCTAGTTAGATTATGTACAAATTTTCTCCGTTTTTGTCAAGAATTTTTGGGAGAAAATTGTATTGTTGCTTTTGTTGCTTGTCATCAAGCCCGGGTGTTACAAATCTGTTGTCAGACATGCTAAGTCAATCATCTCTTGTTTTTAAGCAACCCTGATATCTCTATCATTGTCAACATATATTTAGTACTTACACACTCAAGTGAATCATTGCTTATAAAAACAGGAGCTTGAACCCCTTCAGTATTTGGTGAGACATGTACAAGACTATTTGATCGTTTACGTTGATATACATTGGCACATCTTATTGGCCTTATCTATTCATAGACAATTATGACCAATAGAACAGGTCAGGAACAGGTCATTTCAAGTAACAGTTGTTCATAAGTGTATGGCAGTTGCCCTTATTATATTTTGCTTTTGGAGCTTGCCAATTGCGTGGGAATTCTCTCCTGTTTGCGATCTATGAATGTTTGTGTATCAATAAAAGCTATCGACAGAAGCAAACCGCGTTGCTTAACGACATGAATGAAAAATATATCGCTGGCTGCAACTGATATGTGCCTAACATTGTGGATAGTTTTACTCACTGCCAGGTCGACTACTGACAGTGTCCTATTGAAAAATCCACAAAATCAGTATTTGATTGTAGATCAGGCATTTACTGTAGACAGCAGAAATATAATTGCATCCAGACAGGCCGAGCAGGAAATAGTAATGTTAAAAGGAATAAAGAAGCAGATATTACACCTCTATGTGTTAAGTTCTCTGATGATTCCCCCGTTGACTGATTAGACCAATTAAAGTGAAATGTCTCTGCTCTTATTATAATTCTAATCTATGAAATACTTCTATGCTACCGTATAATTTCAATTCAAATCTAATTTCTGCTTTTCCTGACAATGTTACATGGGAACTGTATAGTGCGAAACGAGCATGATGCACAGACATTTTCTATTTTCATGCATACGAGGATGAGTTCTGGTTTGATACGAACTGAACTTCATTCAATATCGAGGTTTTCGCGAATTCAGAAATTCTAATTTCAATCTAATTCGGAAAAAAATGAGTAGCTAAAATTCCAATTATAATCTAATTTGGAAACGATGTGCAGTTATAATTTTAATTCCTGTATGTATAAAAATGTATAGCTATAATGCTAAACTAATTTGGAAAACCAGAAAAACTGCTAGTTGTCCTAATCTGCCGCCAGCCATCTATTTAAGAATCAGCGTAATTAGTACTTGATTTCAAAGAAGAATCATGTATGTGCCATACAAAGCAGGAAAAGTAAGAGTTGCCGACCAGCACCGATTGGCCGGGTTTCTTCAATTTATAAGTTGGGACAATGGTGACAAGATAAGATGATTACCAGTGAACCCAGCCGTCGGTAAACCCAGCCCTCGATAAACCCAGCCCTCGGTGAACTCGGCCCTCGGGAACTTTTGTAATTAAGTGTATTAACAAGTATTATTATGAATTATTAAACTAATAATGTTATTATCAACTGATTTGTCGATCTTGTAAGGAGGTCAGGGCATGTGTAGATCACGCAGTCATTGAAATGCGATGCGTGCAGCATGTGGTGCCACATTGATTGTGGGCTTACCAGTGAACTCAGACCTCGGTGAACTCAACCCTAATATCCCCCCTCCCCCAACCCTAATATCCCACCTCCGGCAACCCTAATATCCCACCTCCACCAACCCTAATATCCCCCCTCCCCCAACCCTAATATCCCACCTCCGGCAACCCTAATATCCCACCTCCACCAACCCTAATATCCCCCCTCCCCCAACCCTAATATCCCACCTCCGGCAACCCTAATATCCCACCTCCACCAACCCTAATATCCCACCTCCGGCAACCCTAATATCCCACCTCCACCAACCCTAATATCCCACCTCCACCAACCCTAACATCCTACCTCCGCCAACCCTAATATCCCACCTGCGGCAACCCTAATATCCCCCCTCCCCCAACCCTAATATCCCACTTCCGGCAACCCGAATATCCCACCTCCGGCAACCCTAATATATCCCAGTAAGTATGTAAGTAAGTGAGCGTCGCGTTATCTCCCCCGCACGCTTGTATAGTATGTGAGCGTCGCGTTATCTCCCCCGCACGCTTTGTGAAGTATGTGAGCGTCGCGTTATCTCCCCCGCACGCTTGTGAATACAAAATTTCCCGAGGGCCGAGTTCACCGAGGGCCGGGTTCACCGAGGGCTGGGTTTACCGAGGGCTGGGTTTGTAAGGCTGGGTTTACCGAGGGATGGGTTCACCGGCAACCGATAAGATGTTAATCTTTCACAATCACAATGCAGCTTTCCGGTACCAGAAAACTAGACGCACGGACCCATTACACAATTATTGAACACTAGCTACTAATGACCAGGATAGGAATGTATGCCGCATTCAAGATAAAACACCCTTCAACGTAAGTTGAGAAACTCACAACGAATATCAAGAGGTGCTCTATAGCGGGGAGCAAGGATGACTACACCAAGGCAGGAAGGTAGAACAAATCATCATTATCATTAAAATCCATCTGAAAGTTTATCAGGAAGTGAAGAGTTGAAACATTAAATTGTTGATCGTGCCGCTGTAGAAATTTTGAAACCATTAGTTGCTCATTGAGTGCAGTGAAGAGAAGAGATCGGGGAACAGCGACCATGCATCAGGTTGCAAAATATGAAGTCATCTTTCTACTGTGCATCCTTATTCGAACGGGTAAGTTTTAATTCAATAGCATAATATGAATTGAGAATATTGGAATAGTGGCCAGTTGACGTCTAGAATTATTCTGAAATATCATGATGAAATATGATGGTCCAACAAGTGGAAGGTTCAATGTATGCAGAACGTTATGTTTGTCATGACTTGGAGGCTTGCAGTACAAAAATTCTAAATCGCTATGCCAAAAACGATCACATATTCGCATGCTAAAAGTAGATATAAACATCAAACAATACGCAATCAAATATACATATAATCGATTGGCTATTATGCCAGAAAACACTGTGCTTAATACCTGGCAATTTTGAAATAAGTTTGACATAGTCAGGTTGAAATCATTTATAACGGTGAAAGAGTATATACCATTTTTACTGCACTGTACGGGATATTGTAGTGCTCGATGCATGAAAAGAATAGTCTGGACCCAATGTTCCAAAAATCTACTCTATGAAAAGGTACCCGTGTATTAAACCTATTCTGTCGTATTCAACTGAAGAACACTTCTAATTTGGTTGCACCTAGCCTCCACCGCCACGACTCTAAGGACAACATGTGCGCATGTCACAGAATCGGGATCTCCAGACAACGTGACACTAAATGTCACAAATAAGACCAATACCAGTTGCAACTTTGGCCTCAGGTCCTTGAACTTGGGTCAACTATCGAGAGATTTAGTTTTATTCGAAACGTCACGGATGAATTGCCAAGGCGGCGAAGTCAGATTTCCAACAGAAGGTAAGTATTAAGTATGTTTGTTTCTGATCGAAAGATAATTGTGGACAGAAACCTTTGTGAAGTACCGATTAGAAACACTGTCTATTCTTGAGAACGTTTTTTCTCTAATGCCAATATATGACAAAGATATCTGGTGTAGATATTAAAGCGTAATTTACTAATGACTAGAGCAATTTTTTTTTACTTAAAAAAATCAAAATTTTGACAATTGCTGACCTTAAAAAACTTAATTTTGGACCATATATTGACCTAGCGTATGCAAATTATGTGTTTTTCCACATGTTAGACTTGTACTACTTATCTTCCTTTCTGGTTCGAACTGTCAGTCCTTACGAAGTAGTTGGGCCTGAAAAAACTTTTTTGACTCAAAAACTGACCAATTTTTTCATAGAAAAACTTTTATTTTTACGAAATCTGGACCTATGAAGAATTCCAGTAGTTACATCCCGAATTATGGTAAAAATAATTAAAATCTGTTGTAGTACAACGAAAGATACTTTGCTACCTTCTCGGGTAAAAAGTGTCTGTCCTTACTAAGTAGCTTGCCAAGAATGGAGAAAGAATGTTTACCAGTAGCAGTTGTTGGCTGACAACACTGGAGTTGTCCGTCCGTGCACTGCTGGTGACAAACCGTGTTGCTTCATTCTGGCAATGGTGTCTACACCACAATTGTTCATCATGCGCTTCTTGATATAAGAACCATGCAATGCCAACACAGTATTGCTTCAGTTGGTGTTAGGATACTGCGGTACGTAGAGCATAACACCATGTCAACCTATTTGTCTTATTTGAATGTTTATGATTCAAGATGAGCAGACAATGGGCCGTCTACAACAGTAGGCCTATAAAGTTGGCTACAAGCTGTAAAACGTCAATTGATAAGCTCACCGACAGTGCAAAATTTACGATACGGACGAAATGCAGGTTGTGAAAAATTTTTGACTTTGTTTGCAATTTTGACATTTATTTAACAGGTCAAAAAAATTGCCCTAAAAGTTGCAACATGAAGATATTGATTTCTTGCATAATTTTAAACTGTGGGTATATGTATTTGCATGTATCCTATGTGTCACAAAGAGCCCATTCACATATTAACGGTCATTAACTGACTGGATGAACGTATAGATTGTGATGAAATTACAAGCCTATACATGGAGATTAATTCGGTGAAGTTGATTCACGGCTGTAACATGGCAATAGTTGTGTCATACAATATAGCAATGCCTTCAACTTGTGCGGATGAAAAACAATCACAGTGCAGATGAAAAACGTGGTGCGGATAAAAATCGTCAATAATTGTTGCTTTTTTTTACGTGGAATAATTCAAATAAACCTAATCGGAACTTGAAGTACAGTGTCTCCTTAACTTTTGGCATAGTATTGCAAAAACTTGTTTGACTTACGACGCACCTCTAATCGTAGCTTTTACAATAACCTTGTCTCGGCAGTGAACGAACAAATTGAACATCTGCCGACTATAATTATTACGTAATCAAAAGTCTGCTTCCAAAGAGTATGTAGTGGCAGGTATACAGTGCATCAGTTCGTCTGGGCGTGCGAGCATCCTAACAGACATCAATGTCATCATGACGGCCAGAATAGCATGAGGCATGAAGATAGTAGTAAATATCATCATAACAGAATCACTTTTGCAGTTTCCCACCTTTACCGGTTTTTAAAGTATAGATCACAAAGCATTTCTTGGCCCAAAATCAATATAGGAATTGTAATAAATAAAAATAATTTATAGTCAAAGGCTCAGAAGAGAAAAATTACTGCAACTCGGACAGATGCAAGGTATACACAAGGAAGCGTAACGAATACACCGAGAAGGATGTCTTGGCAACGGTCAGGAATCATTTCCCAACATGCGCTGGATATGACATCGAGAAGAAAGTGGAAAAAAAAATTACCGTGCAAGAACAAACCACATCTTTTACACTAAGATACAAGCTCCTGATTATCACGCCAGCTCCAACAGCGAATCCTACGAGTTTAGCTGCCACACAGGATGGAGACGCTTCCTCTGTAACAGGTACCAGTGATCGAATATTCATCGATTTCCATTGCATGAAAATTTGAGTCGTTCAGAACAGAGTCGAGATTGTTAAGATTTTTGCGAATAGTATCGAAGCATACGATGTTATCTAGGCCGGTGGTTCTCAACCATCAGCCTGTGGCAAAGTTATTCCCGGTCCGTCAAATAAATTAGAATTTCATATCTAAATTCCAAAATTATAGAAATAAACATCAAATTATATATTGATTTATAACACTGGTCAACACACATTTTGGTGCCAAGAAAATTTCAACGGTTTCAGGGTATATTTAGGTCGCTGAATCCCAAAATGACTTTAGTTTTTCTGAATTGGCTCGATTTTTTTAAATATTCCATATTTTTGGTTCGAAAAGTGCTAAAAATACGCAAATTGTGACATAGATAAAATGCTCTTCGTATACTACGGATCTTTGTATACTCTGGTTTTAGGGCATTCTTATGTCGCTGAATCCAAATATGACATTAGATTTTCTATTCTTTGAGATATTCCACATTTTTGTTTGGAAAAGTGCTCAAAATAGAGAGTGAGGCACAGATCGCCGAGAAGATTCTAAATCTGCGTAATTCCAAGTATAACTAATAAATAAAAAAATTAAAAATATTGATATCTCAAAAAGTAGAGCCAATTCAGAGAAACAGATGTCATTTTCGGGCTCAGCAGCCCAAACATAGCTAGAAACCAATAAAATATCTTTCTCACTTGAAAAAAAGATTTTTTTTCGTTGGCCAGTGTAATTTTCGGACGTATTTTTCTGCAAGGTGTCTGTAACAGTGCAAGCGTTTTACAAAACTGCTCAACAGTAGCCTACAACTCGTTTCGGACAAGCTATATGTTGTTAAAGCTTTTCAACAAGTAGTTCAGATTGATATCGAAAACTTTTCTAAAGATTTTAGCAACATGCGATGTAATCTCCATAGATGGTTCAGGTTTTATGTCTTCAAAATTGCTATTTTTTTTGTAATTGAGCAGAAATTTAAAGCATTAATTCTACTCGGTACCAAAGCTGACTGGTTTGACCCAGGGTTGTAATGACTCGAGTCACAATTTTTTGATGACTTGACTAGAGTGATTTTTCAAATGCGTAAAATGACTCGACTTGAGTCACTTGCGTATTGACTCGACTTGTACTCGAGTCATTGTGCATCACTCGAATCGAGTGATATGACTCAAGACTAGGACGGCTGAGACACTTCATTTCATTGTGACTTCGAAGAATAGTGAAGTCACCACATTGGTATTTCGTCTAACCGTCCTGATGCTTGGAAAGAAGGACCAGAAACTGTTTGGATTGAGGAAAATTATGATATTATGTTATTACGTGGTGATATTATGAGCGCGAGTCATTCTATATCACTCAAGGAGGGTTGATAAATGTGGGTTGAACTGGATTGAACTCAAAACTGAGCAGTAAACACAATGACTTGGACTCGAGTCACAATACTATGACTCGGACTAGACTTGGTGGTGAATTGAAAATGACTCGACTAGACACTCCAGGAATCTTGACACTTGGCTACAACCCTGGCTTGACCACTTCTATGTGAAAATGGCATTATTATACGGTAATCTATGGCTCATCTTTTCCACAGCTTCGTATACCTTATCTCAAGCGAAAAGTGAAACAGCCAGAGACGAGGGAGGAGTTACAACAGCTGCGCCGGACGGGACAAACAAGGTCAAATCTCCTGACGGAACATCTTCCACAATAGAGAATGCCGTTTCACAGTCGAGTTCGTATAACGTTAGCAATTCCTGTAGGATCATGACCATATTTTGTAGCAGTCTTTAGTTTGGTATTTCTGTGGTAGAAGCTACGAGTTATTTTCATGATTCATGACTCAACCTCGATCAATTTCAATTGAGTGAGATATCATTCAAGTTTGTCACGGCTCATTTGAGTGAGAAACACTGGATGATGGACTTTTGTGCGTCAAATAACATTGCTCAACAAATTTTCAAAATTTGTTTGCTTCGGATATGAAAAGGATCGATTCTCATTAATTTTTGGACACTCAATCCAAAAATGGTATTTACAATTGCTGATTTACTATATATATCCTTTATCGTGATGACTTTTTGTACAGAAACCCAATGTAAAATATGACATTTGTGATTGAAACGGCTGAACACGATTCAATCTGACAAATGCTAGGGTACTATACTATAATGTGTATGTGCATGGTCAGCACGTTTTGGCATGGTGCCATATATATCTATAAGTACAGCTAATCAATGAATTTCAAGTTGATATTCGTGATCAGCTACCCCAAATTAGCCGGGTTTGACCACATTCATCTCAGACGCAAATTGGCTGTTGGCTAGTGTAATCAGAATTTCTGATAAGGGTTTGGGGGTTGACTTGATTGTCTCAAACAGACCGCGTGAATGTGTGGCCTGATACCACTTCGGTTTTTCACTCTAACAATTAAACAGCCCTAATCAATGCGTGACTCGGAATGAATGTTCTATTTTTCACCCAACTGATTCATCTTTTTATTCTCGCAGGGCGGCCTAACCTAATAAAATTTGATATTGGTATACTGCAAACATGTAGGCATAATTGAAGAGATGAACACCAATTGCATATAATTATCTCCATATGAAATATGTCCTCAAGAGAATTGTACAAAGTACCCATCTAGTTACTTGACGTTCAACTAGCTACTGGTTTTTTGAGTAGTCGACATTCTAGTTGCGGATTTTGAAAAGTGAATAGCTGTAGTTCTGGTTGCACGTAGTAAACAGGTATCGTCGTTTGGTGGGAATCGTTCTGTTGTGTGATGTTCTTGTAGCCATTGCTAGCTCCGGAGTCCTCATTCTAACAGTGGCGGAACTAATTCAAGTTCGCAACCCCAGGCTTTTGAAATGCAGATTCAACCTCAAATATTTCTTATCTTTGTAATTCAGTACTTTGTATTATCAGTGAATAAGCTGCGGATTTTTAAAAGTCTCGAGTTCTAGTTCTAGTGAAACTTTTCACAAGTGAGTTGTTCTAGTTCTAGCTACGCATTTGAAAAATCCAGTGGTTTAAACAAGTCTGGTCGTCGGCAAGATTCAAAGCAAATTTATCGTTATTATGATTTCTAAACATCTAACGTTTTCAGATCGAGAGTCCATCTCAGACAAAGAGCCTGTGACAGACAAAGAGCCCGTGACAACAACTAAAAAGCCAAACTCAAGCCTCACCGCTGGTCAAATCGCCGGCATCACTATACCCACGTCATTGGTTGCGACTGTTGTGGCGTAAGAAGATGATAATATTGCCTCGGAACGGGATGAGAATTGACGATTACTGTCTTTGCAGAGTAACGATGATACTGCGCAGAAGCAGAAACAAAGAAGTTTATCACAATGAAAAGATACTGCATGCCGACGAAGAACAACAAATTGGCGAACAGGAGCAACAACTTACTAAAATGTAGTTGAAAGTTGTGCACTCGACAGCACGGTGCGGACAATTTAGATTATGTTTTGACTTCACCTGAACTATGATGCTGAAAATATGGAAAGTCGACGTTGATACTTTGATCCAACTGACTAAATCATTCTTCAATCGCTTCGGCACAACATTCGATGAGGATCATCAAAGAATATGCTATTTAGACGCTATAACACATTACTGTATTTTTATTGTACTAAGACACCGTAATTTTCCAAGTTTAGAACGCCCCCATGTATAATACGCACCCTTAAAATGGCATGCAAATTCTGGTAAAAAGCCTGTACCCATGCACAGTACGCACCTTGCATTCGCAGTACATGAATAGTTATGTTTTAGTATTCGATGTAAGGAAAGGAAAGGATTTCGTTTATTTTTGTCCTTGATGTTTTTTGAGGCATATACACCGACTCATGATACACATACACACGATCTGCGCATATGCATATCATGAGTGCATGATGTGCATATGCCGCTGGACAAGGAAGATGCAGATGTAGCCTTTTACATCTTTCTAAGTCTTGCACCACCCCTCCATGCTATGCATTGCTATGTTACTAATCAGGTCTTTGGTCTGACCCGGCCGGGGATCGAACCCACGACCTACCGATCAAGAAGCTGGACGCTTCACCATTACGCTATCTTGTCGGTGTGTATGTCATTCTGTTTTGCGATGTCACTGTCGAACAATCATGACATAATTATCGCTAATCATTATACAATTACCGGCATTGTCTCTAAACCAGTGGTTCTAAAACTTTTTTTAGACACACCCCTCTTTTTAATGTTGAAAAATTTCGCGCCCCCCTCATCGTCATATCACAAAATCCCACTGGGATGCTACCAACCTCAACAGATTGTTTGGTGGTATGGATTAAGGTTATGAATGTTTATGAGAGAATAAAAAATATGAAATTGGGTCTATATAGAGAGAAACATGCGTGCATTGGAGGTAAATCGCGCGAAGCGCGCAACATTTTTTCCGGTGACCGCTTCTTCGCGCCCCCCTTCAGATGTTTCACGCCCCCCAGGTTTAGAACCCCTGCTCTAAACGATAGTAGATAGCAGTTGAAGCCTGCGAGGCCGGCGACGGGATAGTCCAGGCCAGCTACACGACATCTTGCGCACGAAGCCTATTACAGATGCGAATGCTCAGGCCATTGCGTACCAGGCCTGTTGGAACTGTGACTATAGTTTTTAGTCCAGCGATTACATCTTGCGTGCATGGCGTGTTGTATATGCGATTGTTCAGGCCTGTCGTTAACGCGATAAATCAGCGAGGACTGCCAAGCGCATGTACAAACGTGTACAAACGGCAAACGTGTACAAACGGCAAACCAACTCGGCAGGAGATCGCGTGCTGTAGTGCAGCGCAGACAACTCTCGCTAATTGGCAACACGTTTCGTGCTAATTGGCAGCGCGTAACCCTGATAATATAAATTGCTGGATACGATGACTGAATGTGATGCGCGATTAAAACAAACACGAAGAAAGGTGTGATTTCGAGTTTCATTTCGAGAGAGATATTTTTCAAGGCTTGTTGTACCCATGCATAACAGGCAGAAGTTGTGTTGATTGGGACCAAGCCCATTGTTTTTAGAGGTCGACAAAATGTTGAAACGTCCCTGCTAGAAACAAACACTATGTAGCGCCCGTCTTAGTCTTCTGTCAACAGGTGTTTGCGAGGGAAAAAATGAACGTTTTAAATCATAGGGCCGATTTCTCCAAGGGGAGCATTTTGGCTCAAACTTCGGATAAAGGGTACCATGAGATGTAAAAGGTTGGGAACCACTGCCCTACTATGCCACTGAGAGCATGAGCGTCACAGAATGACAATATGTGGCAAAGAAACCCAGAAACTGACAGCGTATAGAGATTAACTTATTACCGGTACGACACCGGGGAACTAGGAACACAGACTTATCAAACAATTATTAAACGCTAGCTAATAATAACCAGGATTGAAATGCATATCACATTGATAACACACCCTACAACGTAAGTTGAGAAACTAACAACTAATTTCAAGAGGTGCTCTATAGCGGGGAGCCAGGATGACTACATCAAGGCAGGAAGCTGCAACAAATCATCATCATCATTAAAATCCACCCGAATATTTACCAGGAAGTGAAAATTTGGATCATTAAATTGTTGATCCTGCCACCGCACAAATTACGAAACCTTCAGTTGCTAATTGAGCGCAGTCAAAAGAAGAGATCGTCGGACAACAACCATGCATCAGATTGCAAAATATGAAGTTATCTTTCTACTGTGTATCCTTATTAAGTCAGGTAGGTGTTTGATGACAGCATATCATGAATTGTAATATTGGCTGGGAGTGATGAGTGATCAAACAACATAACTGATTGGAAACAGCAGCATCACTCAAATGTTCAAAACTATGAACACCCGCTCACATTTAGAATTATCCTGCAATATCATGATGAGATGACATGTTTAAACAAGTGGGAGGTTCGATGTATCCAGAACGATATCTTTGTTATGACTTAGGTCTTGCAGTCCCAAAATTCAAAACCTTTATGCCAACAAGGACTACATATTTGCATGCTCCGAATATAAATATCTATTAAATAATACCCAATCAAATGTATGTAATCGAGTGGCTATTATGCCATAAAACACTGTGCTTCATACAAGGGCGTAGACAGGTGGAGGTAATTGGTGTCCAATATCCCCCGTTCCCAGGCTCAAATATCCCTCCTCTTGAATGCGAAATCTATCGTATATCTTAGTATATTTGCTCATTCATGATTATGAGCGTTCCAACAGAACAATAAATGCGAAGACACCTTTGTTTCTCTAATTCATCTCTTGTCTGTGATGACGGGAGTACTTAGCATATCATGTTACATTGCAGCAGCATGCACTCAAGCGTAAAGGCTGATTGCAGCCGAAGATCTCGCCATTACGCGTTCAAATAAGCAGGCACACGACCTCGGCTTGTATCATTAGTGACAGCAGATACCTATAGTACAATAACAGATTGTGCTAATCAAGTGTCCGATGTGGAAACTATCATGTATTGTTCCAATTTGCGATGATTTAGTTCGGTTGTTGTGTAGTTTTCCAGACTTCCAGTCTTTGTGGTGTGGTATTTAAATTGTACAACTGGGTTTGATATATCTTTTGAAAAATACCCAATGTCCCTTTCTTCAAATATCATCCGCTTCTTCTCGGCTGGCTACGCCCCTGGCTTCATACGTGGCAATTTCGACATAAGCTTGACGTCAACAGTTTGAAATCAATTATAACAGTACAAAAGTTAGAAAGTCCACACCATTTTACTGCACTGTATACTTGAACGATAATGTAATGATTACTGCATTGGAACCCATATATAAATCCTATTGCGATATGTTCAACGGAAGTACAATTCTGATTTTGCTGCACCTAGCATCCACCGCCAAGATGAAGACAACATGTAAGGGTGCCGTAGAAACGGGAACTCAAGACTTCAAGACTATAAATGTCACAAAAACGACCAGTAAAAATTGTGGCTTCTCACTCAGCTCCTTGAACTTGGCTAGACTATCAAAAGATTTAGTTCTTTTCGATACGGCACGGATGAATTGCCAAGGCGGCGAAGTCAGATTTCCAACATCAGGTAAATATATTTGTTCCTAATCGGAAGATAATTGTAGACAGAAACACTTGTTGAGTACTGATTAAAAGAACTGTCCATTTTTAGAAACTTTTTTCTTTAATATTCATATACGACCTAGATGTCGGGCCTAAATATTGAAGCGTAATTCACAAACGACAGACATTTGTTCTTTGTTTCATTCGTGTACCTTTATTTTACGTTTTTGCGGCTAACAACTTAAATTGTTAGGTTAGCTAAAAATCTGTTGTGGAACAAATTTGACTCAATTTCAACGAGTTGACGTGAAACTATCAAAGGTTGAGAATTTTCAATTCATCATGAAAAATTGAAAGATTTTTTCAAATTTCACCGGCTAAGTTGTCTAGAAAAACTATGCAAAATAATTGTGACTCAATTCCAGCTCGTGGAAGTGAAGTTATACAAGTTCTTTCTTAAAAATTCTTTCATCACCCACAGTAAATAGCGCTCTATTTATTTAAATCGACGATTTCAACTCCAATAATTTTGCTTCTGCCAGTTGGAATTGAGCCAAATTTGTTGTGTATCGTTTTATCAGACAGCTTGACAACTCCATGGGGTAGACAATAAAATTTGACGAGTGTCAGCCGAAATTTTCAGGTTCAATCCAATATGAATATATTATTCAATTTCTTTTATAATAAATTCAAAATTTTACATCTCTGATAGCTACACTTCTACTGATCGGAATTGAGACAAATTTGATGCGCAACGTTTTAGTAGCGGACCTATCCATTCTAGCTAATAGCCGCGAAAATCTGTAAAATCGTCATTTTCAAACAACCCTTATGAACATACTGGTTTCTTGCGTAATTTTCAATTGTTACGTAATTTCATTTATCTCGTGTGTCTCGAAGAGCCCATTTACATACTATTTTGTCTATAACTGACTCGATAAACGTATACATTGAGTTGGAATTTACAGCTTTTATATGGTGATGAAAAAGGTGACGTTAAATCATAGATGTAACATTATAGTAGTTATGTTATACAATATAGGTATTGTAAAAAATCAAAAATAAATTGTAATCGAAGGCCCTGGAAAGAAAAATTACTGCGACTCCGACAGATGCAAGGTATACACAAGGAAGCTCAACTCATACAACAGAAATGATGTCCTTGAAACGGTCAGGAATCATTTCCCAACATGCGCTGGCTATGACATCCAGAGGAAAGTGGAAAAGGATATAACGGTGCAAAAACAAACTACATCATTTACACTAAGATACAAGGTTCTGAAAATCTCGCTAGCGACAACAGCGATTCCTAAGAGTTCAGCGGCCACAGAGGCTGGACACTATTCCTCAGCAACAGGTAACAATGATTGAATATGAATATTCATAGAATTCCATTGCTTGAAAACTTGAGTCGTTAGGAACAAAGTCTAAATCAGTGGTTCCCAAACTTTTTCCGACTCATCGCTCCCTTATCTCGACATATATCTATCGTCACCATATTTTCGGATCGGAGAAAGAGGACATATAAACATGAAATTTATACAGCTAACACTCTGATCGCTGGTAAAATGATTAAAAAAAGTCAGCTTTTGCAGCGAACCTTCTATCTGAGGATAGTTTGTGGCGCGTCGACCTTATTTCAGTCAAACTTTCGCACAGCTAGGTAGGTATTATAGGGGTATTGGAGCTTAGCTTCTCGGCCATTTTACAAGGACAATATTTGGCGATAATGAAGCCTGTATTATTCCAATGGTTTATTACATACTTTATCGCGGCAGTTCCAGAACAGCCCTTTTCATGTAAATTTTCTGCCGGTATCCAGTTGCCGGGTAATTAACAATGTCTGATTTGGATAGGCACTGCGCTCCAAAAATGATGCTGTCTCAAACTAAAGCGCAGATCGAAAAAAAAATTTTGGCAGCAGCCATTTTTGTCAGAAAGCCACCTTAACGGAGCTGCAAATGAATGAATTTCGCGTAGGACCTGTTCCGCTCCAGCTACCGCGTTTCTTAACCCGTTGCAAGTGTATCTTCGCCATTGCACCAACTCGACGCGACCTCCATATTGTAGCCTAATTTCTTCATGTAGTATATGGTAAACATATGCTGCGACGCTCAGTTTGCTTCCACATGATACAACAGCATGGACTCACAATGCCACTTGCAGCATATGCATAATCACTAAGGCAAGTTTTCGTTGCAGTTAAATCCGTGGAAATTTACATTTATTTTGAAAATAAGTTGCAGTAAAAAGTTGCAGTAAAAAGTTGCATTTATTTTTTCACGAAAGTTGCACTAAAAGACCACATTTTGCTCGGTTGACTAAAAAAAAAAAAGTCAACTTCCCAGTTTGACTGAAAAAAAAGGTCAATTTTACGGCTCAGCTTCCGAAATACCCGTAAGACCGTTGCTTCAGTGCTGATTTACGGTATTTCAGTCGAATTTGGCCGTGTATTTCACCAAAATCAAAAATAATTTCATGAAAAATCGAAAAAGTTGCAAAATGTTGCAAATATTGCATGAAAAAAATGGACAAAATTGCTGAAAGTTGCACTATAAGATTCCTTCAAACAGCGTAAAACAGCGTTCCACATAACTTACGGGTATTTAAAAAGCTTCAGGAAGCTGTAAAAAAAAGTTGCAAAAGTTGCAAAAACTTGCCTCGATAATCACCATACTGTCGAGGCTTTGTTGTACACCACTGGTACCCTGCTGTGCCAATATCATCAGATTGATTTGGAAATTATTATAGATCAGTGGTTCCCAACCTGCGGTACGTGTACCACTAGTGGTACGCGAAGGTCTTCCAGGTGGTACGCGAGTAGATTCTGTTTTTTTTTCGATCAAAGGAAGTTATTAGTTCAAGGTGGGTTGATTTTAAATTTTTTCCAAGTTTTTTGACCATAGTGGTGAAAAAACAATACCATGCATCTCATCAACCCGGGCTGATAATGCCTATAATAGAATTTGTTATTACTAGGGCGATTTTTTCTTTACAAAATTGAGCGTTAAGTCAAAAAATTGTCAAAATTGTTTACAAAGTCAAAATTTTTTGGACCCCTCCATTTCGTTTGTATCATAGATTTTGATATTTTACAGCTCATCGTGGGTCATAAACTGTCAAAAGAAACAAATAGGCTGGCGATTGATATGGTGTTATGCTCAGCGTACCGCAATATCCTAACTGAAGCAAGACTGCTTGACATTGCATGGTTATTTTATCAAAAAGCTCATGATGATTGTGATGCATGACAACATTGTCAGTATGAAGCAACATGTTGTGTGACCAGCAGTGTACGCACAGCTTCAGTGTTGTCAGCCAACAACTACTGCTGTTAAACGGTATTTCTCCATTCTTGGCAAGTAAGGACAGACACTTTCTACTCGAGAATGTAAGAAAGTATATTTCGTTGTACTACAACAAATTTTAATTAACTCTACCATAATACGTGGTGGTACTACTGGGCCAGATATCGTTAAAATTTGTCAGTTTCTAGGTCAAAAACACTTTTTCGTAACAACAGACAGTCCCAACCAAAAATGAATATAAGTAGGCCTACAATTTTAACATTATGTGCGAAAACACCTAATTTGCATACGTGAAGTCAAAATTTGGTCAACATCAAGTTTTTTTAGGTCAAAATCCTCCGATTTTCAGGTAAAAAATTGTCCTAGTTATTACACCTCACATAGCTCAAATACGTGAGTATATCGTCATAAATGGTGAAAACATTTTTGACCGCCTACGGCGTGCGTAAATTATGTAGGTGGTACGCGAGCACTGCATAAAACCTCGAAGTGGTACGTGGGTGGGAAAAGGTTGGGAACCACTGTCCACTGTTATAGATGTATAATTTGTAAATTAAAGAATGCACAATTCACAAAAAAGGTGGTGCCAATCGTGCCTCATTATTATTGATGTAAAATGATAGCATTTTAGTAGTGCATACGGTAAAGTACTGCGACAATATCCATTGGCTAAGAAGGTATTCGGTGGCTGTGACTTCATTTGGATAATTCCCTGTAGAGGCCAGCCGTTTCTAATATTAATAGTGAATTTGAATGTGTCCTATCTTGGCTACTGTCAGATCATAGGACATTAACATAGCACAGTGCCTGTACCGTACAACCGAGCCTCGACCAGTATGGTAATTATACAAATGCTGGCATTGAGAGTCCGTGCTGTTGTATCATATGGATTGTGGAAGCAAAGTGAGTAACACATCATATGTTTCCACGTACCACATAAACAAATGAAGCTACAATATGGAGGTCGCGTCGAGTGAAGATATTTCGAAAGAACTTTCGCAACAGGTCAAGAAACACGATGGCTGGAGCGGAACGGGCTTATGCAAACTTCATTTATTTGCAGCTCCATTACGGTGGCTTTCTGAAGAAAATGGCTATGGCCAAAAAAAATTTCGGATCTGCGTTTCAATTTGAGACAACATCATTTTTAGAGCGCACTGCCCCCTTTAACACACCAACATTTTTGCCCCCGTTTCTTAAAATGGACTACTGGTGGGCGATATCGCCCACGTTGAGAACCACTGATCTACATTGTTAAGTTTTTATAAATATCATCGAAACATGCGATGTTTTTTGGCCAGAGGTTCTCAACCGCTGGTCATGTACAAGTTTTCTGCCGGTCCACCAAATGTATAGGCATTCAATATCTAAATCCTAAAATGCAAGTCGGACGCTTGTCCATTACCTATAGAAATAACTATCAAACTATATATTGATTTATAGTTTTTGACCATATTTTTCTGCAAAGTGTCGTAATAGAGAGTTATGGTCTGCTTCGAGCGTCCTTTACGAACGTGCCAGCGTTGTACGAAACTATTTCAAAGTTGCCTACAGCTCCTTTCGAACAAGTTATATGTTCAAGCTGTGGAGATTTTTCAGCAAGTAGTTCATATCGATATGGAGAATTTTACGATTTTGGCAACATGCGATGTTATCTCCAGAGTTTTATGTCTTCAAAATTGCTACTTCTATTCGTAACTGGCTTAAATTTACAGCATTAATTCTACTCGATACCAAATCTGGCTGGTTTGACCACTTCTGTGCGAAAACGGCATTATTATATGGTAATTTATGACGTGTCTTTCCCACAGCTCCATATAGCTTATCCCAAACGGAAAGCGAAACAGCCAGAGACGAGGGAGGAGTCACAACGGCAGTGCCGGATGGGACGAGCTATGCCACATCTTTGGACGTAACGTCATCAACAACAGAGGATGGCGTTTCACATTCCAGTTCGTATATTTATTTCTTGTAGAAACATGACGATTTTTTGTAGCAGTCTTTAGTTTAGTATTTGTTTGGTTTAGTCGGTGCTGAACTGAGTTGCTAGTTATTTTCATGATTCATGACCCAAGCTTGAGTAGGGTCAATTTCGTTCGAGCGAGATACCATTTAAGTTTGTCACAACTGATTTGCGTGAGATATGCTGATGATGGATGTTTGTGTGACAAATAACATTATTCAACAAATTTTCAAAAGTTGATTGCTTCCGATAACAAAATGGTCGATTCTTATCAATTTTTAGACACTGAATTAAAAAATGGCAATTACAATTGCTGATTAGCGCTAGTTTTAAAAAAATTTGTCTCATAATGAGTTTTTTACAAGAGCACGCTGAAAAATAGGAGATTTGTAATAGAACTGGCTGAACAAAGAATGAAACCGACTGCTGCGAGGGCACTATACTATAGTGCAGGGGTTGGAAACCTATTGCTCGCGAGCCAAATATGGCTCTTTGGGGTTTTAAGATATGTCTCTTTGCCAAATTTTCATTTTTGTTACTACTTTATCAACATCGCAGCAGTTTTTTAGTAAGTTTTCATCATGGTCAGAAGAATTATTCTCGTGGAGGCTTAGACATGTGTTTGAAAGGTCAAGAGAGCGGCGTATTCAGTGTTATGGGCTCGGGGCTCCCTTTTCAAAATCCCCAAATTTAAATTGCTCTCTCGTCGGATACCAATATAACTCGCGAATTCGATGTACCCGACATCGTGCACCTTGAAATTGTGGATAGTACAATATGTTGATTGATCAAAGAGAATAGCAGACATGGCGACGCCTGTATGAGGATGCAGTTTTCAAATACACATTGTCTGCCTGATCTAAGGCAAGAAACATTACAAACAACGCCATGACTATCCACGTTCATGATTGGTAAGTAGCTTTGTAGTACTGCTGTTAAAATGTAGGCGTGTAGCGCAACGTTATGTTACTGCAGAATAATTCTTGGATTGAGAAGTTGACCAATATTTAGATTATTACTTATTTAATTCATTCTCAGTTATTCACGATAAATTGCACTATCACAGGTGCGACTTGGCCCGTCTGTGCCTTACCTCTCCTTCCGCAGTCTATTTTCGAACAATATAGCTGCAAATTGGGTGATATTGGGAGTAAAAATGTTAAAAATATCCTCATTCATGAACATCGATAGAAAATGCCAGTATCAGTGGAAGGTTTCACAGTTTTCCTTCCCTCTCCCTGACGACAGGTGAGGCATCGTCACTGACGTATCTCACCTTACAGTGGGTATGCACTGCTGTGGTTACCATGTTTGGCTCCACCTACACATGTGATCAGTGGTCCTCGCATTCAAAAAAAGCTCCGAGACGAACCTACGATGACCGACAAAAGTCTCAAATTTTGTATGAAGCTTGTCCTCACCAATTATCAACCGGACTATCAAAGCCTTCAGAAATACCATGCAACACCGACAGACGCCATATGCGCAGCCAGAAAGGAGCCAAAGGGGCCAAAATGCACACCAAGCAGATGGAGTTTTAGCCATCACAAAGTGACATGCTAGAAAAATCGCCGGTGATAGAACATTGAACGGAGATCGCGCCGAATGGTCTTGTCCTTGCAATCAGAGTCTCGTGGTATCAATGCGACCGGCAATGGGAAATATTAGGCCCCGTAATTGAATGCAAATTGGGAGTTGTTCGATTCTCAAATAAAAGTATCTATTGCAATTTGTTTTGGTACGTGTGAGCAATCTTTTTTGGGCGACAATTTTCTACGGCGGTCACCAAATACCAGCATGCTTAAACTAAGTACTAGTTGTTGACGATTACCCCTGACCGGTGTCAGCCGAAAATATTCGGGTTCGTTTCAATATGAATATACTATTCAATTAAACTGAGTATTTATTACTATTGGCCGCCTGACGCTCCTCCTCCAGAAACTCGTGAATAACGACTGACCTCGTGGCATGAACAGGTCAAGATGCTTAATTACGTGCCTTCTAAAAATCTGATATTGATAGGGTATATGCAATATCCAAGTGACAAATTCATCCACCAACTTTAAAATTCTTTCGCGCCTGGCGCGGAAGTATTGGCACTCTGATTTTCCATAACATTGGTAATATGCCTGTGGGTGGAAGTTACGTAAAAAGATCCCCCAGAAGTTGTGTTATTGACCCAATACGGGCCCAAGACCGGCGTTTTTACGGCATTTTTCTATATCTTCATGAGGGGTTTGTATCTCAGCAAATTTTTCGTCCTCCAAGATTAAATATCTTTTGGGCTACGCCCTCGACTCGAAACCCCAGGCTTTAGAAACGCCGATTCAATCAATAATATTTTAGCACATTTGCAATTCAGCAATTTGTTCAGTAATTGGTAATTCAGTATTTATCAGTTTTAGAGGTCGTGAGTTATGGTTCTAGTACAGGTTTTCAGAAATGAGTAGTTCTAGTTCTAGTTGCTAGTTTTGAAAAGTGAGTGCTTCTAGTTTTAACTCTAGTCGCACATTTTAAAAATCCGGTAGTTTGTACAAGTCTGGTTCTCCATGGGAGACCCTTAGCAAATTTATCGTTGAATATGATTTACGAACATCAAACTCTTTCAGATCAAGACTCATCGACAGACAAAGAGCCCGTGACAGTCAAAGAGCTCGTGACAGACAAAGAGCTACTGACAACAACTAAAAAGCCATACTCAAACTTGACCGCTGGTCAAATCGCCGGTATCACTATACCCATATTACTCATCATAACTCTTGTGGTGTAAGAAGATGATAATATTGCCTTGGAAAAAGATATGAGTACATAATTTCTGTCTTTGCAGCGTAGCGGTGATACTGTACAGAAGCAGAAACAAAGAAGTTTATCACCATGAAAAAATGGTACATGCCGACGAAGAACAACAAATTGGCGAACAGGACAAACTAGCTACTTCCGTATAGTTGAAAGCTGCAGACTCAACAGCACAGTGTGGATAATTTAACTTTTGTCTTGACGTTACCATAACTCTGATGCTGAAAACATGGAAAGTCGACAACAATACCTGGAACATTCCGATCGAACTTTTTTCGACTCGTTGTCCCCTTATCAAGCTCGACAAATATTTATCCCCGCCAACAATTTCGGATCCGAGGAAGAGGTCATGTAAACAGGAAAATTGTACAGCTGACTCTAACCGCTGGTAAATTGACTAAAAAAAGGTCAACTTATCCCGATATCAGAGGATAGTTTGTGGCGAGTTGACCATTCTTTTACTCAACTTTCGTGGCAGTTCGAGAATAACCCGTTTTTTCACATGTATTTTGTGCCAGAATTCGGTTGCCGGGTAAATCAATATATCAGACTGAACGTTCTAACATTTTTGCCCCCCTATCGCCCCCTCCGTAAGACAATATCCCTCTGCCTCTAAGTATAATATACATTGTATATGTACTTATTCCAGCTTTACTTCTAGAAATTAGCTTCATTTTGTTTGTTTGTTTGTTTGGGGATTGAATCCTTATATTTCGGGGTGAGAAAAATCGAGTAACTGAGTGATTGGATTTTGAATCAAGCATTCGAGTTCCACATATTCTGACGTCGTAGCAATATGGATAATTTGGAAAGTTCAAATATACACCTTTTACAAGACCAGAAATTAAATGATGCCAAGTATACCACTTATCAAAGATAATTTGGAGCTCATTCGACCGTACGTTTTTTTATTGCCCTTTGTGACAATGCTACGGGTCGAGAACTATATTATAAAAATTTTGTTCCCTTCAAGGTGTAGTTTCTGCAAAATGATAATCATTATTTCGAGGCTCCAAAGGTAGGAGGAAATATCGAAACCGCAATTCTCGTTATTATTAATATCCTTATGGCATGGAAGGTACAATAAATAATACTCGAATAGTAGTGCGCAGGCCTAGTAATATTCACAATTGTTTTGATCGGCATCCAGATTCAGTGGCGAGTGTATATATTTCCTATGTGAATGCTACAACCAATACCTAAATTCCAAGCTGCCAGTTGGTAAATATTTGTGAGTGTGGAGTCACTTTTTCACGATGGATTAAGTGTCTCAAGTACAATACATATACTATTATCTTTTGAATATGAAGAATGTCCAAGAAAAAGTATTGAACCGCATAGTAGTTAATGGTGGCAGCATTGCATATAACACTGGAACAAATTTGATTGGTTTCAATAAATTCTATTTATTGAATTATACTTATTTAGGAAGGTTTGTATTGAAAGTTGCAGTTGGAAATGACTAATTTGGAAGAAAATTGTAGGACAGGACAGATCGATGTTAAAGACACAAAGTATTGATACAAAAAGTGATGCTTTCAATAGAAATTTTGATCAACCTAAGATTAGACAGCAAAAACTAACGAGGTAGTATAACTGAATATGCTATCACAGACTCTGATAGTGTATCTTAAATGAAATACTGACAATCTTTGAACACCACAGAGCACACCTTACCCAAAAGTTCTGAGTCACAAACAGCGTGTGTGGAGTTGCCACAGTGATTAAGTGTTCAGAGTCATCATCTCCCAGCAACTTTACACCGGATGATCACAACAGTACACAATGACCCGGACTTGGGACAGGCATTGGTTTGCTAGCCCGCAAGCTTGCATATCACTATGAAGAGTATTCGGGTATATAATTGTAAAGATGTTTGTCGTATTAGACCTATGAGATCTGTGTTGGCAGTGTGTGACAACCATGTATGTATCAATATCAATATCAATGTCAACACATTTATCCATGAATCTCTTTACTTTCTGAGATATCTGGGCCATGGCACAGTGGGTTATCTCTGATACACACAAATATGATGTTATTATAATCAACATCAAATTGCGCGGTAACCGGGAGCGATAACGTAATCAAACTTTGTATTAGGGGTTGAGTAAATCAGGAAATCGCTTCCGGACATAAATCCGCGGTTGGAATCAACATGATGACATATACACAGGAAGAGGCTGGTAATCATCATTATCCTAATCACACAACGGGAGATAAATGACCGTATTTTTCGAGAGAGAGTGTGTGCTCTTCGTCTGCCGAAAATCAGGGATTCATTTTTGCGTAATCATCAACGCCTGTCAGATTCAGTTTCAAAGAAGAGACAGGCAGCCTCTGAGAATGCATCATATTTCAAAATATGGATATGTCATACTTCTTCTGATCTGCCTTCAAACCGGTAATAATTGCATGGTTTGCGCATCTATGATAGGACGCTGTGATATCACATCAAGTGCAATAAACGATGCAAGCAATAGCTAACTTTCGGTAATCGTTATGATAGCTAGAACATTCGTACCAGTACAGAGTGAGCGAAAAATACAGTTTCTGTGAAGATGTCAGATCACAGCAATCGCTCACATGATGCTGGCAGATTTAAGTGTAGATCTGAAAATTATAGCCTCCCAAAGGCTAGTTAGTAGATTTGAGATTTTCAGAGAGGAATTTGGCCTTTGGATTGTAAAGGAAGGTAGGGCTGCATCTGCAATGAATTCTAGTTATTAGTATGACATATTACATGCTGATTATTTGATCACATGAGATAAAAAACGGAAACCAGTGGGGTAAGGGGAAATGACAGAATGCACTACTGTTCGTGTGATACACATATGACATGTACCAGTACATAAATGTCATTGTCTTGTTCCAACGGAATAAATAAAAACCAAGGGTTGAACGGAGTGAGATGCAAGGCTTCAAAATACATTTTTCACAGGTCTCTAGAATGTCTGTGACCTGCCCACACCTGTGACCGAGTCACAAGGTTCTGAGTCACTAGTCCGTCCAACGTTTATTAGTTTCGACTCGAGTCAAGGCGAGTCATTTTCCATCGACTATAGTTTCAAGCCCAAGTCATGGAGCGGAGGGTCGAGTCCGAGTTATTGTATTGACACTCCGAGTTGACTAGACTTGACTCTAGTCAATTTTTAAAATGTGTTAAATGACTCGACTCGTGTCAATTTTTGTATTGATTCGACTTGAAATCGAGTCATTGTGCATGAATCAAACCAAGTCATCAACAACACTATGACTCGGACTCGACCCTCCACTCACTGACTTGGACTCGGACTTGACTCGGTGGTGAATAGAAAATGACTCGACTTGACTCGAGTCAAAACTATAAAAGTGGGATTGACTTGCGACTCGGAACCAGGTGACTGGGTTACAACCCTGCGAGTCAGTCACGACTCGAGTCACTGCAATCCTGAACCTGCCTTATCAAGACTCAGACACAAATCACCGCGTCTAATATACATTTAGGCCTATAAAAGTAATATTTTTTCAGCAACGGGTATCTTACAAAGGACTGGCGACACTTGCTCGGACAGCACGATCACAGAATTTAACAAATTGAGTGGAGAATTATATGTTAAAGATGAAACCCCAAACGATTGTGATTGGATTGTCAACTGGCCAGCCGATACGCCAGTCGATGCGATAATCATGCGTATCAATCATGTGTGGATCGACTGTGGCACAGGATACCTAAGATTTAAAGACAGTCAAGGTATTGATAGGTGCTGACAATGCTACACTAGTGCAATGCTTGGTGTAACTGAGAAATAGTAACAATAAGTCATGTGCCTCCTGTTTCAATACAACAATAATTTCAAATACAAATTACAGAAGCCATGTAGCGTTGCATAAAAATTGCTCAAGTAGAATTGTAGGTAATTCAAAAGCATACATACTTGACATAACCTACTGGAATACTCCAAAAAAGTAGGAGTACTTCGTTACTGACCACTAGATCTAAGAAAAATACTAGAGTACTTGAGTGATTCAATTCCGAATCGAACACCAGCTTCAAGTCAATTCGACTATTGAGTGCCAATCAATATGATTAGTTTGGAAAGTTCAATTATGCACCTTTCATGAGACCGCAAAGAATCCCAGGTGCCAGACAAGATCAGGTATTGTTTAGTGCCGCAAATGTGAATGTTTGTTTTCAAAGTTCGGTTGATATGAATCAGTGGTTCTCAACCTTCTCTCAGTGCAGTGGTGATCAACACACAGTATTGTCACTAAGTGCAATGAAATTGGTATGGTCGAAAAAATAACCTCAAGTGTGATGTATAACTGACATCATATTCTTTGTGGTCGCATAAAGGTGCCAATTTGAACTTTCCAGCCCAGCCCCAATACTGACCACCTCCGCACACATACTAACGCGTAATCTTCTCCAATTAGGCGACGGTTGCGGCATATGCGAGACCGCGGAATTAGAGGACTCAACGGAATACTGTCAAATATATGCCAACGGAGAAGTATGCACTGAGGAAGAAATATGGGAGGCCACACACACATACTTCCCGGATTGCACAAAAACCGTTATTCACCGCAGCCTAAACACTATGTCAGTGCATTTGGTAACGGATGACAGGCGTTTTCGGGAATTCACTCTGGAATATCAGCTGCACGCTTGCAAAGGACCGGGTGACCGGCTGACAGCATTGCTCGGTTCGGGTCCAGCGGTATCCAATAAGATATCTGCATTGGATCGGCTGGAGGATAGCTGTCCTGTCGTGGTAAGCTCACAACACAGCATGGTCGAGACATCACCCTCCCCTGACGCGAGTACAGTTAGTGTGACAACGTATGCTGATGAGCTCATAACAAGTCCTCAAACATATACCGAAGTAGCCAGGTCAAGTGCACATATGTATGCCAAAGAAGATATCACAACAGTGCTGACATATACCGATGAAGCAAAGGCAAGTATACATATGCATACCAATGAAGATACAGCAAGCGTGCATATGCCTACCAATGAAAGCAGGGCGAATACACAAAAAACACCATCAAATGACGTCACGGGCCCAACATCGAACCAGGGTGATGCAGCTGATTCCAAGAATACTAACACAGGTAAGAACCAGGTAATGCCATGCATGGCCAGGGCCATCATGACAGCGCAGTAAGCACTTTGCTCTACTCTATCATGATTATGATTACAGGAAAATCGCAAAGTGACTGATGATCATTGCTTGACTGCATGTATAACAACAACATCAACTTTGCCATAGTAGTTAAAAGCATACAATGATATACTCAATAATAATTTATAATTGCAATTCTAAACTAATTTAGTAAAGCTGTGTAGCTAATCATAATCTAATTTGTCAAAACTGCTTATTTATAATTCGAATTCGAATCTAAGTTGGTAAAAACTGTGTAGCTATAATTCTAATCTAATTTGGAAAGACTATACAAGTCTAACCATAATCTAATTTGTCAAAATTGTTTATTTATAATTTGAATTCTAAGCTAATTTGGTAAAAACCGCGTAGCAATAATTCTAATATGATTTGGAAAAACTATATGTGTATAATTCCAATTCTAATCTAATTTGGAAAAACTGTATATTTATAATTCCATTTATAATCTAATTTGGTGAAAATCTGTGCAGCTATAGTTCTAATTCTACTTTCAAAAGGGTGAAAATTATCAAGTTGTCCCAAGTCTGCACATTTCAAAATGATGCGTCCAGCGGACATGTATGTTCTAAAATCAAAACACTAATCTACCACCGTTACATGGTTAACGCAGGTCAGCGACGAAGAGACCAAGCGGAACGAGCCTTGAGAGAGTGGAAGTTATGTTGGATCCCTGTGATAATCCTCGCAATACTGCTGACTCTCAGCGTTTTGATGCATATTGTTATGCTCTGCAAAAGGTAGGAGGCGATCCTTCCATGCCAGTGGTTCTCAACTTGTTTAGCCATACAATGGGAGTGAAAATTTTCAAGACTTGACCAGTTAATCTTAATTCAGAGACCTCTCCTGGTCGGTGATCGCATCAGTGAAAATCTAGCATCAGTTTGTGGATGGTCTTACGCAATTACAACAATTAAAATCGTGATATATTTAGTGACTGCCGTAGTTGGACCTTTTTTCAGCGCATAATAAACTCATTGCAAGTTCAAGAAAATCATTTTTCTTAGACGGCTTCGCGTCCCCCTTCAGACGCTTTCACGCCCCCCAGTTTGAGAACCACTGCTCTATGCAGACTTGGACAACTAAATAATTCTGGTTGTCTAATTATAGTAATTATAGGGCAATACCTGTAGTTTAAATCTAGTCTAATTTGTGAAATGCTTCTATGCTGTAATTTTCATCTAATTTCCGTTTTTTCTGAAAAAGCACAAAACACAGCGCAAAACCAACCAAGCTAGGTGTACAGTAGAGGTGTTCAAAAATGACTTTTTTTCTCAAATCGTACTGGCTATATGATAAACTTGTTAGGTTACCTAATTTAGGCCTACACACCAAATTTGGTTCAATTCCAACCAGTGGAAGCGGAGTTATTGCCATCGAAAAATTTGGATTTGTATAATATAGTATTTACGGTGAGGCACCACTATCATAAATAATTAAAGAATTTGCCACCGTAAATCCTATTTTATTGATAATCCAAATTTTCCAAAGGCAATAACTCCGCTTCCACTGGTTGGAATTGAGCCAAATTTGGTGAACATCATTTCTATAGACAAACTAACACGTTCATGGGGTGAACAGAAGAAATTCAATTATTTTTATTATATATTTTCATATAATAGATAGAAACTTTCTTCTCCTGTAGCAACGCGGCTGCAGGCAGGAATTGAACCAAATTTGGTGCGTAGGCTTAAATTAAGTAACCTAACAATTTTATCAAGTTGCCGGTACGATTTGAAAAAAAAGGCATTTTTGAACACCCCTAGTGTACAGGTATTTGCCATCCTCGTGGTTATGAGAGTAAATGCTGATTAGACATGAACTGAACTGAATTTTTACTGTCTTTCTTTTTAATTCAACTCGGTTTCCAAGTTCTGGAAATTTGGAAAGACAAGTGTCTCTGTAATTCTGACTTTAATCTAATTTTGGAAAGCTGAAATTTTTCCAGAGTTGTCCGTCTCCATTTCCATCATCATACGTAACGAATAACACAGAACCCGTTTTTCAGGAGAAAACACATGAAAAAGTATCACGTCGGGAAATCATCAAATTTAGCATGATGCCGTCATCGGAGGTGACTCCCAAAGGAGTTTCAAAGCAACACAACTCGAGGAACAATTTGAACGCTAATCTTTAAGAGCATACCCAGTGTGACCCGGCCATTGGGCGTTATCCTAACTTTGTATTTCGCATATTGAATCAATCTGGGATATTTTGTGGCATATTACGTGCATGTAGGATGGATCATAACCTACATTTGGTGTAACTTTCACAGAATATAATTTGATTTGTAAATATATCTACTGACAGGACAATGCGTCGAGGTTAAGATACCTGCGATGCAGGAAATGACACCTCACTTTTTATGTGTATTCACTTACAATAAACTCAATCGACAATGTAGTAACTTCAACGAAACTGGATATAGCATGTATATTTATGTTCTTCCAGGCCAGAAGATTAGGACTTTGAAACTTTATTGTACCGTGCAAACACAATATAATGCAATACAGAATGAAGCATTTCCTCAAGTGATTTGGAATCTGTGCAAGACATAGAGCAGCTGCTTAATTCTACCACGCTCACATTAGTATAGATGCCCGGTATGAATGGATTTGATATCTTCTAATCTAAGTCCCATATTCAATTTCTTTATACAAAAGTCCATGTTTATATTGTGTGTTAACTAAAGTATGCTATGTCACCAGCTTCAAAATGAAAAGTGATGATATTCTAATGTTAAAGTTGCAGTGTGATTTCGCAAAAAACGTGAAACAGATAGAAGGCTTCATTGCTCATATCTGATTCAGTTTCTACACCTACAGTGTACAACCTATGAATGTAGCCCACGCATTAACGTTTGAAAGTACGTTTCATGTTCTTAATGCCATCAACTTATCGCGGGCCTGTCAGAATTGCATCTTGATGCGGATTTTACCACGAGATGTCGAATGCCCAGGTCTGCTCTATGCCGTGACATTATGCCTTGAGACTCAGGATCAATTTCAAGTTGTATGCCATTTTAGTCTTAGAAAGTACGGGATCAAGGTTTACTAGTGGTAAATGTTATTTAAAAATAGAGAAGGCTTATGATCTGTGGAAGCTAACGAGTTCATTTTTCCGTTTTCATAAATGCTCGTCAGATTCATTATCACAGTGTTAATATACAGTCTGTAAGAATACATCAGATTACAAAATACGTCTCGCTATTGCTGATCTGCGTTCTAACAGGTAATATTTGCATAGGAGGTCCTGCATCTAAAGAAGGACAATGATATTTCACATCCAGTTGCTAGTTTCGAAAAGTGGGTAGTTCTAGTTTTAGTTCCAGTTGCGTAAGTTGGCATGAATCGAGATACCAGTGTTCTGTTGAATGATGTTTGTGCAGCCATTGCTAGCTCAGAGTCATCACTACTAATAGCGGCGTAGCTAGCGGATTGGATTTTGGGGTCGAAATCTCTCCCATTTCAAACTCGACACTCCATCCTTTTGAAATGTCGATTCCATGTATGATATTTCAGATGACATAAAAATTAATGTATTGCGTTCGACAGTGGTCAGGAACCTATGACTCGCGAGCCATATATGGCTTTTTTAGGCATAGGATATGGGCCTTCGCGAAATTTTAATTTTTGTGCTCAATTTATCAACATTGCAGCAACTTGTTATCGAATCTTCAGCACGAGCAGTATAATTATTCTTGTGGCAATATAAAAATGTCTTCTATAGGTTAATACAGTGACGTATTCAGGGTGCGGACCCCTTTTCAAAATCCTTAAATTTAAGTTGCGGTCGTGCCGGTGACCAATATCACTCGCAAATTGGATGTACCCAGTACGAAATCTTGAATTGCACGATGCATTAATTCATCAAAGAGACAAGGAGACATGGCGGCGCCTGTATCACAATGCAGTTTTCAAATATACATTGTCTTCCTGATCTCCGGCGAGAAATAAACTGCCATTTACAATTACAAATTCAAATCACAAACAACTCCACAGCTATCCACGTTCTTGATTGATAACGTGGCTTTGTAGTCGCTGTTAAAAGGTAGGCGTGTTGCGCAAATGTCACCGCCGAATACTTTGAGAATTGAGAAGTGTTTCTAACTTTATTTTCTAACAATAAATAGGCAAATTGTGTGATTTTGGAAGTAAAAATGTTCAAAATCTAGTAGACAGGTGAGGCACTTGCCTCCCCTGACCGCACGTCACGGACGCATCGCAAATGGGTATGTATACTAATGTTAGTGACCGTGTTTGGCTCCACCTACGTATGCCATCATGGGTCTTCGCATTCAAGAATAGCATCAAGACAAACTTACGATCTCGTATAGCTGACTTAATTTCTCTTAATTTCTGTCCTTCCTGTTCTCTTCTGGTGCTCTCACATCTTGGTCTTCTGTACGGATATATTCACACGTATGTTCATATCTTCTTTCTCGCTTCATTATGTTCAATGACTCCGTGTTGATGAAATGATACATGATTCTGGCTGCGGTGCTCTGCGCCTTGTATCTTGTCTGTTCGACTGTCGTTGCTACCCTTTGAACCATTAACCAGACTTTACCACTCTCTCTCCAGTCGCCTCCCCCTCAGAACCCGTCAACCCATTTTCATATTCTGATGGGTGCAGCGTGGAGCATTGTTTGGAGGACTATCAGCGGAAGGCTCCCTATTATTTGCCGGATTGGATATATCAACCGCAGGCGATGTCTGTTAATAAATAATATACGACAGTTCATGGTACGTTCTGCCGGGTCGCGTTGCGCCACTGGGAATGCACGGTATATACTTATCGAAAATGTACGGCTTAAGGCTTTCGCATTGTACAGTTGTGCTTGAAGTTTACGAGGTATTGATGCTACTTTTGCATTATTTAGATCACCCTCAATTTCAATCGCCACTCACCCGCAAATTATTCGATTGCGATAGCTTTAGCGGTTTTCTCGGTCTAAATTGGGTTGCTGTGTTTCTATAATTCTGATAAGCTTGCCTTGCGTCGTAGCGTGCTGGCACCATTCAGCAACATTCTTGATTTGATCGCTGCTCATTACGAAACTCATCAATCAATCATGGTCACACAAATCATTTTCCACAATTGTGTTGGTCAGCGCAATTTTGACCGCACAACGTCTGGTATTTTAGTGAAAATTGTGGTGACACTTATTAATGATAAATAATCGTAATCATTTCATTCCCATCATCAATGACCTACATTTCATAAATTTCAATGCACCTGCAATTCATGTCCAATAGATATTTCGCTAACAAGTGAATTTTCTGGGGGTAAGTTGAGACATTTGAGCAATGATTTTTGAGGGCCAAGAAATCCGGGAGTGTGCATTTCAATATAACTTAAAATCTAGTCATGAGCAGTACAGATCACAGGGTTTCCATCGGTATCAAAATTAATGCTCGAAAGACATTACTCTCTGAGTGGCATCGAAATATTAAAAAAGCGTCTCATCTTTGCCCGGCATTTACGCCTAAAAAGGATTTCTTGCAGCAACGGGTGTCCTCCAACGGAATGGCAACACTTGTTCGCAGAGCACAATCACAGAACATGACGAAACGAGCGGTGAATTATATGTTCGAGATGAAACGCCAAACGACTGTGACTGGAGCGTCAACTGGCCAGAAGATACGCCACTCGACGCGATAGTCATGCGTGTCACTAATGTGTGGATCGACTGTAATACAGGATACCTAGGATTCCAAGACAGTGAAGGTAATAATAGTTGTTGACAACATACGCTATGTTGGAACTTCTCCAGCCCAACGTTTTGACCAACTCGGAAATGGGTAACGCCGTGAATTTCTCCTATACTTTTCTTCATTTTTGGTTGGAACTGAATGTACTTACAAAGCAGCTGTTTGCTGGCAACATTGAAGTTTGGTGCATACTGCTTGAGTGTCAGTGACACACTTGTTCCATACCGACATCGACCCTCTTAGAACGGCACACAATTCTGAGTATAACAAACATCTCTCGATCCGCCCAAACGGCGACAGCCACTATGATATAAGAGTCAATGTCCACCATGGTGACCTAACGCTAGAATTGTGTCAAATTTTTTAATTTTTTTGCAATGCCAAAAATTAAACGACCCACTTAGGAGACTGAGAATAGGTGAAATCTTCGAACACCTATTCTATTACAATGATAGAGGTATTATTTAACATGTTTCTTGCGACAATTCCACACACTGTAGCGATGCTAAGCTATCGCGAAACTACTTTCCACTTTCAAAAACCATAAGTGTGAAAAGCGGGGAGTTTTGTCGATAAACAGCTGAGGTAGAAGTTTATGCAGTCTGAAAACAAACCCACATGAACAAAACCTACTCGAGTTGTTTTGATGGGGTTTTGGAATGAATTGGTCTGCAAAAATCTGTTTTCTCCTGTGATATCAATAACCACTATTCCAGAATAATTTCAAGAAGAACTGCTACATAGAAATGACTAACTGGACGTTATATTGGTGCCGTGTATGTTGCAATCGTACCCAAAGGTGTCGTCGAAAGCGTTATGCATTTTTATTATATTCTCCACCACCTATCTTTGTGGAAATTAATGGATTTTAGGCAGTCATTCATGTCGAATCGACGACATGGATTTTCAAGAAATGAAGCTAAGGAATTCGCTTCGCTTCCCAATTTATATATAAATAGTATGATATTATTTTCAAGAAAGATCACTTTTTTGCTGTTTATCACTAGCCTACACAGTTAATATTTGCACAAGACATACAGAGCTAAATAGAGAATAATACATAGAGCTCAATTTGAACTAAAACCTGTGGGGTCCACGGGGTCCGTGACTGTTCAAAGGGGGTCCGCAAAGATAAAAAGGTGAAGAACCACGGCTCCAATACAACAACCCAACAACCGAGGTTTCAACGCTTTCAGGGTGAGAGGAAATTATCCAAAGAATAATTCTCGCTGATAGTACAACTCATAGTAACAAGGGTCATATAATTTCAATATAGTCAATGGTGCCTACTGCTGCACAACAACAGATATTATTGTGTTCTGTGCAATATTTATCTATATATCAGTTTATTCACTTTTATAATATATGTTTTTTGATTGATTCATTTATTTTTCCTAGTACATAAAATTCTCCTTCTCTTTTCACACAAAACAATGTGTTACGCATAATCTGTATTCATCAAATTCTCGGTAGATCATAGGCCACTTTGTGACCTAATGACGTTTAAACAATCAGCCAGACAATACAAATCAATCAGTGTTTTGAACTGCAAATTAACATGTTTGTTTCTCTCATCATTTGACGAAATGAATCCCTCTCTCTACTGACCACCGCTACATGCAACAAATAACCACACAAACTAACATGGAATCTCCTTCAATCAGGCGACATCTGCGGTATATGCGAGACTGCGGATATCGAGCACTCGACGGAATTCTGTCAAATATACGCCGACGGAGAGGTTTGCACTGAGGAAGAAATATGGGAAGCCACATACAAATACTTCCGGGACTGCACAAAAACCGTAATCCACCGCAGCCTCCAAAATATGTCAGTGCATTTGGTAACGGCGGACAAGCGCTTTCGGGAATTCACTCTGGACTACCAGCTGCACGCTTGCAAAGGACCAGGCGACAGGCTGACATCATTGCTCGGTTCGGGTCCGGCGGTATCCAATAAGACATCTGCATTGGATCGCCTGGAGAATAGCTGTCCTGTCGTGGTACAATCACAACATGACGTGGTCGAGACATCAACCTCCCCTGATGAGAATACATTTAGGGTGACAACGTATGCTGACGAACTCGTAACAAGTCCACAAACATATACAGATGAAACTAGGTCAAGTGCATATACGTATACCAAGGAAGATATCACAAGCGTACATACCAATACCAATGAAGATTCAACAACTGCGCATACATATGCCGATGAAGTTAAGTTAAGTGCACATACATATACTAATGAAGATACAGAAAGTGTGCATACACACACCGAAGAAGTTAAGGCAGGCGTACATATGCCTACCAATGAAGGCACAGCAAATACACAAAAACCACCATCACGCGACGTCAGTTACCCCTCAACGAACCAGGATGATGTCACAGTTTCCGAGAATATGAACACAGCAACAGGTAATTAACAATCTTTGCCTAGTAAACATCTGTATGACAGCGCAGCATGTCGCCTACTCTACTCTCCTACATCATGACTATGATTACAGGAAAATCGAAAAGTGATCACCCATGATTACCCGACTGCATTTATGACTATCGCAACTTTGTCATTGTTGTAGAACAGTCTTTCCCAACCTTTTAACTTCATTCTCCACAGTCTCTATTACCCACAACCTAAAATCCTTCAATCCAATCCTTCAAAATTCTCCCTCCGATAAAACAGCAAGGACATTCTATTGACGCAAGTTAAGATGCCCCATGATTTATTTTGACGACCCATATTAAGAATAACCAATGATTGTGGTAGTTGCTCGTAATTTTTCTGAACACACGCCAGACCGAAGTTGATTTAACTATGGTCATGTTTTATTTTAAGTTTGGTCTTTATGTTTTATGAAGTTCACTTAAAGTGATATGCAATTTGTTTATTCAAGTTCACCCAATACCACCGTGACGTCTGGCAGTAGACATTACCAATCGCCTTTTTCTTCAGCATAAAACTGTTTCAACGAAATCTTTACTGAATATGATGCTGCTCGTGCTAAACATGTTTGTGATTCCAATATTAGTTATCCTGAATTCAAAATGAGATTTTGTGAACAACACGCCATGAAATTAGTGACGTATACAGTCCAGAGCAGTGAACTTTCAACCAACATCGTGGTGTTATGCCTCTGTACATATTGCATAGATTTTGCCTGTTCCCCACCAGAAACCCTTGAATTACCCACCGGTTGCGAACCACTGTTGTAGAAGAACTATTATGACATTCTTGTTTTGGTTTTCAAAACGGGTGCAATTTTAATCATTGGCACCTTGCTTGAAGCTATTAACCTTTGAAATTATAGACAATTGGATCAAAATATTGTAGAAGACATTGTACTAGTGAAAAGAGTATTATAAACGCAATGATACGCAAAATATTAAGAATAGGTACCATTATCTGGGTGCCACGACTCAGCTAAGCACGGATTCACTGGAAATGAAAGAAGTACTTATATTTTGTGAATGATACAAGTTTTTTTCAAACATACTATTAACCTTTAAAACGTTTTCAAAATGGCGCTTCCTGCTGCCATGTACGTTCCAAAATCCATACGTTAATCGAACAATGCTAGATGGATAATGCAGGTCAGCAAAAAATAGACGAAGAGACACAAGCATCTGGACAGTGGCACTCATGTTGGACAGCGACAATAATCCTGGCAATACTACTGACTCTCAGCGTTTTAATGCATATTGTTGCGCTCTACAAAAGGTATGTGGCGATCCCACCGTCATCAGACCGAACGGATATCATAGATCCTGTTTTTAGGAGAAAGCGCATGAAAAAGAACCATGTCGAAAAAGATTTGGATTCAAAAGTTGACGATACCAAAGTGTGAAGTATTTATCGGGAAGGAATTGCAAGAGAGATTCAAACCAACACAAGTGGAACAACAATTTGAAAACTGATTTTAAACAGCATACCCAGTCTCTCTATCCGCCAGCAATTGGCCAGTAACCTAATCTTCAATAAGCATCGGGGATATTTCACAGCAAATTACGTACGTGTGGGATTCGTCGAAGCCTACATTTGGTGTAACATTAATGGGACATGAATTAAATTCCGCAAACCGGGGTAACATTGGACAATTCTCAACAATTCCGCTTTGTATCTTGGAAATGCTAGGGTGTAGGGGAGGCAAGTTTTGTGTTTTTTTGGAGTCATGGAGCAAAGATTAGAATTAACTAATCCAAAATCTTCATGGTCGAAAATAAGTGCCTTATTTTTGTAAATTACCCGTGTCCAAAGTTACCCCTGCATGTGGGGTAACTTTGGACAATGTAGTTTTTTGTATGCCTTGACCCTTTATTGTTTATGAAACCTCGTAAATGAGGCTTATTTGGTAAGAGTTGATGAGAGCAGTGACTAAAACTGAAACAAAATAGTATATGTCTGGCCTATTGCATGATTTTTACCTAATCCCCCCCCCCCCCAAAAAAAAAAAATTAGGTAGTTTATGAAGGCTAATGCCCCCTTATTCCTCCCTTTACTCAATTTTCGCTTATGCCTTCACCAATCGGGACGTATAATAACGTAATGGGGTATCCCACTGGCAGTGTCAGCAAACATTAAGTATGTTAGCGTGATTTATTGCCGATTTCGAATATATTACTGTTTTAGAAAAGATATATTTTCCCTTTCCTATGTCCTCTGATGGATATATTTGTCGTAATTTACGATATTCCATATTCAGCAGGCGCATCTTTAGGAGTATGTGATAAGTTTTTCAAGTAGCTTACACCCGATAATAATCTCTCAGCTCATTGCCTACCCATTTTTTCATATTTTGGCAAACTCTTAATTTATTAACCTTCTCATTCCATTTTAAGAAGCCATCAGGCCGGTCATAAGGAATATAGTTGACGATACCCTTTGACACAGATGAAGCAGCCACTTTCCAGAGCTCTAAATATCACATTTTTCACTGTCCAAAGTTGCCCCGTTCTGATAAAATTCGACGGGGTAACTTTGGACATCACATTTTCTTGTATTGATCTAAGGGTGAGCCCACTGAGATTTTGGCCATGGATTAAGACTACTTAGAGGTGTCTGCTGCCAAGTTTTGAATCTATGAATCAAATGCTATCTATGTTTAGCTGTAAGAAGTTTATTGGCCATCAATTTTGACGAAATTGACCCCCTCCATTAATTCATCGATGTTGGGTCAAGTTTATCTGGTAGTGAAATGAATCCACCTTTTATAGAGACTACTTGCGGTACTGTTGCCTCATGAAAAAGAATTGGACATCCAGCGGCAACCCTTTTTCATCAATAACCATTTAAATCTTTTACTGCTTAGTGTCCAAAGTTACCCTTAAGTCCAAAGTTACCCCGGTTTACGGTTGTAACTTGAAGTCTCAAAATCATACACTATATCAAGGCTGATATACCAAGCGTGAACAGACTGATACTTTGATTGCAGCTCTTTAAAGATTGCACAAATCGACTTGAATTTCCCTATCTTGCTGAGAGGTTTATACTGATTTCATAACAATTCACTATACCACGTATCAGCAATATGCCAGTGTATTATATTGTATTGTATTGTATTAATATTGTTTCCTTCCTCCGTTAATGAACAATTGGAAAATTAAAGCCAGTGCGGCAACACAGGGTGAGATGAGTAACTGAACTCTCGAATTAAGTTCACATGAACTTTATAATTGATCAGCTAGCGCATGTCACGTTCGACTCCAGCTGGACACAGATGCATATGAACCTTCCAATTGTTTTGTAGGCGGATACTGACCATAAATGCAGAGCTCAGTCAAGAAATTGTCATTAATAGTTGCAGAAAAGAACACACGAAAAGGAAAAAAGAATTTTTAAAACATAATGAGAAGAGATGCTTGCATTCACTGATGATAACGCTGAACCTGTGTGCCTTAGCGGTCAGGCTTAGCTCAATCATTACAAATCTAGTGACTTGAAACGTCATTATGAAGCTAAACATAAAAACTTTCACACCCATAACCTGCCCACGTTGGTGTTACGTAGGAAGAGGCATAATGTGTTAAAATCTTTCCTAAATCAAAAATCTCACGACAACTTTCAGCAAGGAAACTGACACAACTACTACATCTATCATGGAATATTGCTCCACCCAAACTGAGTTCGGTTCTCACCAATCCACAATTTCAATCACCTTACTCCATGATGGAGACTCGCAGTGACACCACACAACAATAATCATTATTTGATAGCATACGCTTCATTTCTAATGACAATATTCGCATTTTTGATTTGTTAATGTGTCGTGGCTCTTTAAAACTTAAGTATGTTCAAAACTAGCTTTGAGTTATGCGGATGAAACATGGAACAGGTCTGGGCATTCCTGTGATGTATTGTTGATATAGGCAATGCCAGCTTCTTCTTATCGGTGGTTTACTTGCTATAAGTGTTCATATTATGGAAATTGGTGTACCAAAAAAGGCTGTGAACAGATGCTATTAGCAATGGGCAAAGGTGTTGACCTCTTTTTTGTAACCTGTATGCAAATTCTGCGGTACTTCTAGTTTTCGATCATTGTAGATTTCAACCCTGACAATGACTCACGGCTCTGAATCTCTTCACTTTCGACCTGCTATGAATTACAAGTACTCACGGGTTTACGCGCAAAAAATCAGCCACATCGGTGTAGTTTGGCAAGGTAGCGGAGAGACCGACGATACGTATCATGCTTTGCTGCGTTTCCACCTGTCGTGCCATTAAATACAATTTAAAGACACTCTTCGAGGTACTGAACATCAGTATACCATTAAATGGTATATTCATATTGAAATAAACCCGAATCTTTCTGGCTGACACTCCTAACCAAGGCTGAAATGACTCGAACCAGGTCATATGACTCGAGACTAGGACGGCCATGACAGACATTTCATTGTGACTTCCAAGAATAGTTAAGTCACTACATGATTGGTATTTCGTCTATCAGTCCTGATACTTGGCAAATAGGGTCAGAAACTGTGAAGACTGAAAAAATTACGATATTATGAATGCGAGCCATTCTATATCCCTCAAGTAGAGCTGCAAAAAGTGGGTCGAACAGGATTGAACTGAAAACTGAACAGTGAACACAATGACTTGGACTCGGACTCGAGTCACAACACTATGCCACGGAATCGACCATCTACTCATTGACTTGGACTTGACTCGATGGTGAATTGAAAATGACTTGACTTGACTCGAGTCAAAACTATAAAACTGAGATTGACTTGTGATTTCGTTACAGCCCTGATATTAACCAACTAGTAGAGAATTGGAAAATACTTTGTTCATTGACAATTGTATCACCAAACATGACGTCAGCGGCATGAAATTTCAGATAATCGAGGCAACGAGATAGCTTGAGCTTAATGAAATTTGAGTAATTGAGATAATACCGTCTCTTATGACTGGACGGACTCGTCACAATCAATACCCCGCTTGGATTCAAGTACTTGAATGTTATGCATAGCAGTACCGTTGCTAGTGACACTGATAAATCTTCCGTTATAAAAAGCTTTTATTGCCAACATAATGCTTCCGTTCATTGTACGTTTTCTTTTCTTTGGCCAGAGGTAGAATGGGACTTTTCAAAGGAATCTAGGCTAGAGCTAGCGGTAAATTTAATTTGAAAATGCAATAAAATAATAAATCTCTAGTGAAGAAATCACAATCATTCAATTTCGCTTACAAATTGACAGGCGATCTTAGCGGCAGATTGAGCGCCACTGTCCAGTCTTGGTAACTGGCAACACTGATACGCAGTGCAACTAATTGAATGCGTTCACAAAATGAGACAGTTATGCTACGCTTGATCGTGCACACGAGAGACAGCAATAGCCAACATCTCAAATTTTGTTCAAATTTGCCGAATACAGATGAGCTGGGAAATGTTGGAGATAGAATCTGTATTTTAAAAGAAGAGGCTGTCAATTTGTATATCTAAAAATAGTGCAAAGAGCTTAAGCCATCTGTTCACTTCGATTATCCGAATTTTAATGACTGTGATGTCATATCTCGTCATATCTCTTTAAATTCTTTTCTGGTTCCTAACAATTACCTCTAACCGAAGATATTGTGGTTTAATTCAATATGAGTCAGACTCGAGTTGCGATTTTTTGGTGACTCGACTCGACTCGAGTCGTTTTCTTTAAAATGAAAATTGACTCGACGCGAGTCAATTTGAGTATTGACTCGACTTGTACTCGAGTCATCAAGCATGACTCGGAGCAAGTGATGTGACTCGAGACTGGGTCTACCAAGACAGGCATTTCATTGTAATTTCGAAGAATAGTAAAGTTATCGCACTGCTATTACTTGATCTATCAGTGCTGGTATTGGAAAATGCTACCAGAAACTGTTAAAGTGAGGTAAATTAGTATATTATGAATGGGACAGATTCAATATCGGGAGCTGAGTTGTACAAAGTGGGTTTAACAAGATTTTAAATTGAAACCGAACAGTCAGCATAATGACTTGGACACGGACTCGAGCCTAAGCTAGCTTACTTGGACTCGGACTTGACTTGAGTCAAATCTAGAAAAGTGAGATTGACTTTTGACTCGGAACCTTGTGACTTGGTTACAACCCTGGGATTTTCGAACCGCAAAAAAAAAATATGGGTAGGCCGCTATTTCTTGCAGAAATGAGAGGATTTAGAATTACTACGTCCTAATCCAACCCAAATCCGAAGCTTCAAATCCTAATCTAAATCCTAATCCAGAACTTTTGTATATTCAAATCCACGTCCAATCCTAATCCGACGGACTCTAGCTTGAAATTCAGAAAAAATGCTAATTTATGTAAGGGAGGAATTGGAAATTTTCCTTTCCCAACCAACAATTCTCTTGGTTTAAGATAACTTGGCATATCATGTTCATTGGCACCGAGTGTACCATAAGTACATTAGTACTGATCTGAATAAAGTTTGTCGCCATTCGCCACACGACATATCAATCTCCCAGAAAATCGATAAATCCAATCCAAGTCCTAATCCGTTCCAAAAAAAATCTCTAATCCAAATTCAATCCAAATCCGACAAAATCTCACAAACCCGGTTTATTCAAATCCCAGGGTTGTAACCAAGTCACAAGGCTCCGACTCACAAGTCAATCTCACTTTTATAGTTTTGACTCGAGTCAAGTCAATTCAAGTCAGCGAACAGAGGGTCGAGTTCGAGTCATGGTATTATGACCCAAGTCCAAGTCATTGTAATGACTGCTCCGTTTCCAGTTAAAGCTTTGTTAAACCTACTTTTTATAACTCTGTTTATGATATCAAATGGTTCGCATTTACAATATACTAATTTTCCTCACTTTTAGCAGTTTCCGGTCGCATTTCAAGTACCAATAGCAATAGACGAAATCCCAATAGTGTGGTTACTTTACTATTGTTTGAAATTACAATGAAATGTCGGTCTTGGCCGTCCGAGTCTCGAGTCAATACACAAACTGACTCAAGTCGAGTCATTTCCGTATTTTGAGAAAATGACTCGAGTCAAGTCGAGTCATCAGAAATTCCGTACTCCGTGTTACTCTGCATCTGACACCACGATACATACCTGCCGCAATGTCCTAGCCACCAGGGTCTCCAGGACCGGACCGCGCTCGTCGTGCAGGAGATGGACTTCGTCTATGATCAATAACCGGACCAGCTGCGACAACGCCGTGTCTCCCACCGCCTTTCTGGTCACCACGTCCCATTTCTCCGGGGTCGTTATCAGCATCTGATCGAGAGTAATAGGGAAGCAACGATGCGATTTCGGAGAGGAAAAATGGTCGTGTTTTTAGACTCCTGACACTTTGGAGATTGAAAATAAGACGGGCAGGTTTTTGCAATTTTTTCAACTTTTTTCACAGCTTCCGGCAGCTTCATAAATACCCAGAAGTTATGTTGAATGGTGTTTTAAGCTGGTTGGAGGATTCTTATATCGCAACTTTTTGTAACTTTTTGGATTTTTCATGAAACATTTTGCAATTTTTGTCCATTTTTCATGCAAAATTTTTGCAATTTTTTCGATTTTCCATGCAACTTTTTACTCGAAATATTTGGCACTATACCTAAATATATCGCTTGATTATTTCACTGTCGTTTAAATTTTAGGTCCTTTCCGATTTGACGTACATTCAGGCTAGAACGTCGAGAATTCTATTTTCACCGGGTCAATTTTTCAGGCTGTTGATTTTGTTGAAGTCGACCACAATGAGTTTTTCTACAATGCCTTGGATACGAATCAGTTCGATCATTTCATACCCTAATAATTTCAAGGAACTTGTCCAATTTAGGGCTGTTTAAAAATAAACTTTTTCATCAGATTTCTCTGCCTACTTGATGAAATTGTTAGGTTGGTTAAAACAACGCTGCACACCAAAACTTTGGCTCAATTCCAACCACTAGAAGCGAAGTTAATGCAGTAGAAAATTTCTAATTCCATCATTTTATAATCAATAATTAGCCACCGTAAATACTATTCAAATCCAAATTTTTCTACTGCAATGTCCATAAATGCAACATTTTAGTGCAACTTTGTGAAAAATAAATGCAACTTTTCACTGCAACTTTTGTGATAAATAAGTGCAACTTTCCACGGTTTGCACTGCAACAAAAACATGGCCTAGTTATGATTATGCCAATTTTTTTGGACATGTCAAAAAAGGTCAAAATTAGGTGAAAATTGTAGCGTTATGTCAAAAAATGTCAAAATTGTTTAAAAAGTTGAAACTTTTTTGCAACCTGCATTTCGTTTGTATCGTAGATTTTGCACTGTCAGTGAACTTATCATTTGACATTTTACAGCTTGTAGTCTACTTCATAGGCCTCGCATTGTAGACGGCCCATTGCCTGCTCATTGTGAATCATAAACATTCAAATGAAACAAATAGGTTGACATGCTGTTATGCTCAACGTACCGCAATATCCTAACTGAAGCAAGACTGCGTGGGCATTGCATGGTTTTTATATCGAGAAGCGCATGATGAAAAATTGTGTTGTAGACAACATTGTCAGAATGAAGCAACACGGTTTGTCACCAGCAATATGTAATGTAACTACTGGAATTCTTCATAGGGACTGATTTCGTTAAAATAAAGTTTTTTCATGCCAAAATACTTCGTAAGGACAGACAGTTCCAACCAGAAATGAAAATAAGTGACACAATTGTAACAGTATGTGGGAAAACACCTAATTTGCATACGTCAGGTTAAAATTAATCGAAATTAAGATTTTTAAAGTCAAAAAATGTCAAAATATGGATTTTTTAAGTCAAAATCTTTTGTTTTTTAGGTTAAAAAAATCGCCCCAGTCATGAGTTTTCACAAGTACCACGTGACATCACCGCATATCACGTTAAGTGAATATATTTCCTAAGATTGCACCTATTTGTAGTTAAATCTCGCATTTTGCGTTGCTAAAGTACATCCTGCAAATTTCAAACGTCGATCATGGGAGCTAGGGTTGTTCAAAATAACTTTTGTACCAGATTACGGGGGATTCACCGAATAAATTGTTAGGTTGGCTAAAAAAGATGCTGCACCCCAAATTTGGCCCAATTCCAACCAGAAAAAGTGGCCAATTGAGACTTTTTTTTATGTATTATTAAAAAAAATTTAAGCATGCAAAAAGCAGATATTTGCTCACCTGGGTTTCGGCGATTTCGCTTTTCGTCAGCTGCATGTCACCCGTGAGTTCTCTCACTTTGATGCCGAGCGATTCCAGGCGGCCGCCGAAATTGCGAGTCATTTCCGCGGCCAGAGCCTTCATCGGCGCCACGTAAACGATCTGTAATAAACACAACGTCGCAATGATTCGTCTACAGTTATTATACTGTCCTTACCCCCAAGAGTTTATTCACAAATATAATTAATGAATAGTATATTCATATTGACATGCTTTACGGCTGACACTCGTCAGAGGTAATCGCCAGCAATTAGTAGAGAATTGGAAAGAACATTGCATCACAATATTCTTTCCAATTCTCTCCTAGTAGCTGACGATTACCCCTGACGAGTGACCGCCGAAAACTGTTAGGTTCATTTCAATACGAATACACAATTCAATTGTATGTAGAAGTTCTATGCCTATAAGAAGCTCTACAATGGGAATTATAGTTTCGATACTAGTTTTCAATGTGGAAGGCTATAAAACTCGGTGTCGCAACCTACGAAACATATAGTACAAAGCTACCGACTTTAGTGGGAATGAAAAATCTGTGTGGTCATCAGTAGCTCACAGCATTGTCACAAAATTCGACGAAATAGGCATGGTCGAAAAGTACGAAATCATCTTTAATGTGATGTAGAACTGGAAGTATACTCTCTGTGGTCGCATAAAAGGTGCGTGTTTGAACTTCCCATATCTTTCATACTGTTACGATATCATATTGAGGAACGCCTAATACTTGATACAGAATCGCATCAATTATTCAAATTAATATAAAAAAGCTTCTCACAGCGCAATGCAATTCACACACACACGCAGACGTTTACCTTGAAGTTATTCCTCTGTATGACGCCGGCTTCGATATTTCTCTTGATTTCTCGCACCACGGTCAGCATGGCCACGTTGGTTTTACCTGCTCCGGTAGGCGCGCATATCAGAAGGTTCTCATTGGTCTTGAACGCCGATTCGAAGACGCACGACTGTATGCGGTTGAGCTGGGTCATGCCGCGAAACGCCTCTCGCGACACCTGGAATTTAAAGAGTGTTTGTCACATTCACAGATCAGGGTTGTAACGAGTCCGACTCGAGTCAATCTTTCAAATGCGTAAAATGACTCGACTCGAGTCAATTTTTGTATTGACTCGACTTGTGCTCAAGTCATGGCGCATGACTCGAGACTAGGGCGGCCAAGACAGACTTTTTATAACAACTTAGAAGAATAGTAAAGTCACGACATCATTGGTAGTTCGTCTATCAGTCCTGATACTAGAAAATAGGACCAGAAACTGATGTGGACTCGGACTCGACCCTCTACAAGCTGATTTGGACTCGGACTTGACCCTGTCACAGATGTGAACAAAATAAAATTAGCTAAATTTTCATCAGGATTGTAATTGTAATCAGTCAGAAGGTCCTGAATCACAGCTCAATTTTACCGTAATTTTCCATGTATAATGCGCAGAATTTTACCGATTTTTGCCCTAAAATAGCGGGGTGCGTATTATACATGGGTACAGCAAGCCTTGAAAAAAAATCCCTCGATCAAAAACTTGAAATCACACCTTTCTTCATGTTTGTTTAAATCGCGCATCACCTCTAGCCATTGGGCCCCCCGTAATTCGTATTATAGAGTGTAACGCGCTGCCAAATTAAGAAGCGTGTTGCCAATTAACGAAAAGTGTGTTTCCAATTAACGTGCAAAGCACGCGATCTCTTGCTGAGTTGGTTTGCAGTTTGTACGCGAGCAAAATCAGGTCGCTGATTGCTACAAGCGTGCGCGGCAATCCTTGTTGATTCATCGCGTCAACGACAGGCCTTAGCAATTGCATAGACTAGAGGCCATGTGCGCAAGATATAATCGCTTGCGTAATCAGTCGCAGCTCCAACAGGACTGGTGCGCCCGACATAACCGTAAGCCTAAGCAATCGCATCTGTAATTGTAATAGGCCTCGTGCGCAAGATGTCGTGTGTCGCTAGCCTGAACTATCGCGTCGCCGACCTCACAGGCTTTGGCTGCTATCTACTGTCGTTTCGAGACAATGCCGTTAATTGTATTATGATTAGCGATCATTATGCCATGATTGTTCGACAGTGACATCGCAAAACAGAACAACATCGAATACTAAACCGCAACTATTCATGTACTCATGTACTGCGAACGCAGGGTGCGTACTATACATGGGTACAGGCTTTTTCCCAGAATATACATGTCATTTTAAGGATGCGTATTATACATGGGGGCGCACTATATTCGGAAAATTACGGTAATTGCTACAGTATATTGTTTTGACTCGAGTGAAGCAGAGTTATTATAATCAATTCATCACCGAGTCAAGTCCGGGTCCGAACCAGGGAGTAGCTGTTCGAGTCCGAGTGAAAGTGTTAAGACTTGAGTCCAAGTCATTCTGTTAACTTTTCATAATCAAGTTCCACTCACTTCCCTGTAACTCTCGGGTGACAAAAAATGGCCTGTATCCTTATTTTTCTCACTCTTAACGAGTGCATTCAGGCAGATTAAAGACAGTTAATGGGCTTATTTTTCAAGTGTCTGTCCTGGTACATGAGACATAAATCAAGTCAGCTACAGTGTCTCGAGTCACATGACTAGGTCGGGTCACGTGCAATGACTCGATTACAAGTCGAGCAAATACACCAATTGACGCAATAGAAGTCTGGTCGTCTTCCATTTATAAGAAAATGACTCAAGTCAAGTCGAGACAATAAAACCCTGATTTTTAGCCTACATACCACTGCTTCTGACACCATCTAGTTTGTGTCAGCGAAAGGAGCGCGTGTACCACTTGAAAATAGTACATGGAGCTTTAGCGATCTGCTTGGCTCAAAACTTTCGAGTTTTCACGCATGTAACGTCATAATTGGTGATACGGCTATTGATATAGAATGTTCTTTCCAATTCTCTGCTAGTTAGATGGATAGATAGATAGATAGATAGTCTTTTATTCGTCACATCAATATATAAAGAAGTATACAAAACAAATTGCGGTATAGACTGGGAGACGACGAGGGGCCGTCAGGCCTTCAGAGTCAGTCGCCACCAGTTTTGAGTGCTTGATGCATAAAAGGCAATTACTAGGGCAACTTTTTGCAACATTTTGCAACTTTTTCGATTTTGGTGAGATACACGGCCAAATTCGACTGAAACACCGTAAATCAGCACCGAAGCAACGCTTTTACGGGTATTTCGGGAGCTGAGCCGGAAAATTGACCTTTTTTTTTGTTAGTCAATCTGGGGAGTTGGCCTTTTTTTTTAGTCAACCGAGCAAAATGTGGTCTTTTAGTGCAACTTTTGTGAAAAAATAAATGCAACTTTTTACTGCAACTTTTGTCAAAAATAAATGCAACTTTCCACGGATTTAACCGCAACAAAAACTTGCCCTAGTAATTACGTGAACATAATATACATCCAAATCACACACATATACGTAGAGTCCACATTTAATATACATACGACTAATAACGCGATGTTAAGCTTTAATGAAGGTGTAATAAAGGTTAAATTTAAAACAAGCATTGTATAAATGAAGAAGACGATCGCCCCTGACGAGTGCCAGCCGAAAATATTCAGGTTATTTCAATATGAATATCACGTTCTACTACTGAATGACACAACATTTGACTGACCCGTCCATGAGCACTGTTTAAATCATATGTTTGATAGCAGCAAGAAACAAGGTGTCAAATAAGTCAGCAGTTTCCAATCCCTGCAAATAATAACTGGTCGTATCATACTACCTCATCTAAATCCTTGATTTTCACCAAAGGCTGGTCGAATCTCAAGTTCGCGTTTTTCACGGGGATCCTAATCTCCTCGTATTCCTTTGTGGATTTCGGGATGAATCCCTCGGGTAGAGACATCTAAATACTCAAAATGGCGAGGTAATAGCCTGAAAATTTCACAGATGCATCCCAAACAATTTAATCGGTGAATCTCTGGAATTCGAAGAAAAAAAAGTTATAATCGGACGACCCTGTTAGACAACCTGAATAATCTAGTCGTCAAAGTTGAGCAAAAAAGTGACGTAAAAAACAGTGCTGCGATCAACCCACTTTTTTTCCACCCGCGAACGCAGCGCTCTGACCGGCGCTGATCCTAGAATCGTAAACATTCGGATAACGCTCTTGGATTGCAGCCGGCCCGCTTTTATTCGAAAACAGTGGCGCTGTAGCGGCCCGTAGCAGCTCCAATTCTCTAAACGGAAGACCAGGACCGATCAGAACTGCTCGAAAATCATCAGGTCACCTGGCAGGGTTGTAATGACTCGGCTCGAGTCACGATTTTCTGATGACTCAGCTTGACTCGAGTCATTTTCTCAACGACTCGACTCGACTCAGCCGTGTATTGAATCGACTTGGACTCGAGTTATGAGCACGACTCGAAATTCAGACGGCTGAGATCGACATTCCAATGTAGTTTCGAAGAATAGTAAAGTAACTACACTATTGGGATTTCGTCTATTGGTACTGGTACTTGGAAAATGCGACTAGATACTGACAAAAGTGAGGAAAATCAGTATATTATAAATGTGAACCATACGATATCACCAAACAGTCATAAAAAGTGGTAACAAGTCACAAGGTGGCGAGATAGCGCAGTGGCTGCAACACCAATGGGTACGGGTTCGAGTCCGACCGAGGTCGACTTCCGAATTCTGATACATAAGTGTTGGAGGTTTACCTAGGCTCCTCCTCGCCACCTCATCCGCGTCAGCGGTACCTTACAAAAGCCTAGAGGTGGGCCGTGCTACAAGTCGGCAGTTACGGAAAATAAGAAGAATATCGGCATGGTGTAAATGACCATAGTGGTCGACAAACACCACAAAACAAGTCACAAGGCTCCGAGTCACAAGTCAATCTCACTTTTATAGTTTCGAGTCGAGTCGAGTCATTTTCAATTCACCACCGAGTCAAGTCCGAGTCCAAGTCAGCGAGCAGAGGGTTCAAGTCCCAGTCATGGTATTATGACTCGAGTCCGAGTCCAAATCATTGTGCTGACTGCTAAGTTTCCAGTTGAAGTCTTGTTAACATCACTTTTTAAAACTCTGTTGGTGATGTCGAATGGTTCGCATTGATATTATACTAATTTTCCTCACTTTTAGCAGTTTCTGGTCGCATTTTCATCTACCAGTACCAATAGACGAAATCCCAATAGCGTGGTTACTTTACTATTCTTCGAAATCACAATGAAATGTCGGTCTTGGACGTCTGAGCCTCGAATTATGTGACTTGGTTCGAGTCATGCGCAATGACTCGAGTCCAAGTCGAGTCAATACACAGATTGACTCGAGTCGAGTCATTTCCGCATTTTGAGAAAATGACGCTGCACACCAAATCTGGCCTAATTCCCACCAGTAGAAGCATGATTCTTGCAGTAGAAAATTTTGAATTTATCAAATAAAAAATAATAAATTAAATTTCAAATTTTTTCTGCCGACCCCATAAAATTGTTCGGCTGTCAGCAGAGATGATGCACACCAAATTCGGCTCAATTTCAACCACTAGTTGCAAAGTTATTGCGGTAGCAAAATTTTTAATTCCCTGATTTCATAATAAATAATCAAAGAGTTAGCCACCGTGAATACTATTTTATTCAAATCCAAATTTTTCTCCTGCAATAACCTCGCTTCTACTGGTTGGAATTGAGCCAAATTTGGTGTGCATCGTCTCTACTGACAGCCTAACAATATTATGGGGTCGGCAGAAAATATTTGATATTTTTCATTTTTTTTTATGAATATTTCAAAACTTTCTACTGCAAGAATCTCGCTTCTACTGGTTGGAATTGGGACAAATTTGGTGTGCAGCATTGTTTTAGCAAACATAATAATTCTATCACATAGCCAGTGAAATTTGGAAAAAAAATTGTTTTTGAACATTCCTAAGTGGATTGATCACTACGTCATAGACATATAATTTCCAATAACGTTCAAACCTTTGTAATACATGTTTCGTATCCTATGATAAGACCAAATGAGGTTTCAAGGCTGCCCAATTGGAAAACAGTATGGAAACTATAATTCTCGTGAATAAATTAACACTTATTGGCATGGAGCGTATAATTCAAGTACTGGAAATAGTCCTCTCTCACGGCTCAACCCGACTCATTAGAATTAATGCTCCATTCAGAATCAAGTACTGGAATTATTGTGCTCGGCCCTATTTCGAACGTTAAGCATCACTCTTTATATTTACCTTTTCTCTTTCATGCGCCGAAAATCGAGAGGGTCCATCGTCGGGTCACTCTCCCCCTCCTCGTTAAAACCCCCCTTTTTGGCGGCTCTTTTCTCTTCCTTTCTGAACGCTTTCGAGGCTTGCCTTTCCTGTTCGGTCTACAAAAAATTGGGTTCACGCAGAACATAAAAATCACTCGAAAAAACAAAGAATTCCAGATTAGCGTCGCAGAGAAAAACAGATTTGTAGTTCGGATATCAATTTCTGATATTTTCAAAACTGGATTTGGAAATATAATTTATAATAATTTGCAATTCTAAAGGTGTAAAATTTACATGATTAGTGAATAGCTACTACAATTTGGACATGATGATGAACTTATGCAAATGAACTCCGGAGTTGGGTTTAAACACGGAATTTCGGACAGTTTACAAGTTTTTCCAAAAATTTTTGCACGAAGTTCTCGTGATTACCAGATGAGGATTAAGATTCGGACCTGATACGTAATGAACTTTGGGTCGGTTTTTCGACGCAGGATTTTTGATAATTGGCAATTTCTTTGGAACTTTTGAATGCAATTTTAATCAACATCAATTTTCGACTACGTTTTGCACATTACACAAAACGATCTCCGGATATGCGCTTGGACATAGAATTTGTCAGTTTATGAAACTTTTGAATACGATTTTACTTTTGATCCGATTTTGGACATATGAGATGAACTCATAGCGTTGGATTTGACAGAGAATTTTTGATAATTTACAGGCTTTTGTAGGACTGCTGAAAAAAAGTGATTGCCAAATTAGTATCAGCATTTGGACATTATACGAAACGAACTCTGGGTTTGGACTTCGAAGTTTTTAAGGTAATTTTGGAATACTATTCAAGTGATTACCAAATATTAACCAGAATTTGGACATGATATGAAATCTTGGAATTGGTTGGATACGAACATGAAATTTCCGATAATTTGCAATTTTTATGGGACTTTCAGGTACAATTTTGGTGATTACCAGTTACGAACAACGATTTTTTACTTAAAAAGCATATATGTCTCATCTGACAAACACCCTTACCTGTATAACAACCTGACAGCCAAAGCCTGGATTGGGGTCAATGCTTTTCGTCCTCTGTCCTAAACACAGAAATTTTAAACAATTATAAACATGCACAAGATAAGAAATTCAGTCAATTATTAAAATACACAAAAAATACAGTAGCTCTGGTGGATTATAAATACCTTTGATCGGAGAGTCGCAACACAATGACCTATTGCGTTGCTGCGATTGTTCAGAACAATGTCTATTTTCAGACATTAGGGGATATTTCGGGGTGGTTTCATCGCCATGACCAGATTTTAATGTACGTTCTCAGACTCAATACGACGCTAGCTTTCGATTAAGACCAGTTTTTTTAATTTTGGCGCTTCGCTCGCCAGCTATAGAAATAGCATTTACGCTGGTTTTTCCCTGCGCAACAGTAAACTGTGTATTCAAACCAGGGTTGTAACCAAGTCACAAGGTTCCAAGTCACAAGTCGATTTGACTTTTACAGTTTTGACTCCGACCAAGTCATACGACTCGAGACTAGGACGGCCAAGACAGACATTTCATTGTAACTTCGAAGAATAGTAAAGCAACCACATTATTGGTATTTGGTCTATCAGTCCTGATACCCGGAAAATAGAGCCAAAAACTGTTAGGACCGAGGAAAATTACTATATCATGAATGCGAACCATTCCATATGACTCGAGCAGAGTTGAAAAAAGGGGGTTGGCTTGGATTGAACTGAAAACCGAACAGTGAGCATGGTGACTTGGACTCGAGTCAAAACCCTACGACTCAAACTCGACCTTTACCCTCGGACTTGACTCGGTGATGAATTGAAAATGACTCGACTTGGCTCGAGACAAAACTATACAAGCGATATTGATATTGAAATTTGTAATGCATACCCTCAGAATCGTCCAAAATTCGCAAATGCTGTTCTTTGTGGAATTCTGAGCACATTAAAAAAAAATTAATAAATTTCAGCGGTTCAAAAGATGATGCCATATAAAATTCTCTTGTCACTAGGTGGCGCTACATGCAAAAATCTTTAAAATCCTTATTTTTTGCTTCAAAGGTGGTAGAGAACCAATTATAATGCTTAACTATGCAGTTCTGGGGCAGTAAATTGAAAAAAATCAACTTTTTCGCTCTAAACTCAATGGATAAAAAGTTACAGATGAAAGAAAATGGGGGGGGGACGGACTTGAAAATCCATGTAGGAATCCGTTAACACGAAAAAAAATTATTGTAAGACATACTTTGAAGCGGTGTGATCGATACAAAATGGGATTTTCAAATTAGACTCTATTCCTCAACAATCAATCCAATTTTTTATCAATCGTACTGCTTCAAAGTACGTCTTGCAATAATTTTATTTTTGTGTTAACGGAATCCTACATGGATTTTCAAGTCCGTGCCCCCCAATTTTCCTTCAACCGTAACTTTTTTCCTTCGATTTTAGAGCGAGAAAGTTGATTTTTTCAATTCCTTGGCCCCAGAATTGGGTTATCAGACATTTTAATTGGTTCTCCACCATCATTAACGCATATAATAGGGATTTTAAAGATTTTTGCACGCAGCACCACCTAGTGACGAGAGAATTTTGACTCGCGTCATCCTTTGAACACCTGAAAATTCTTCAATTATTTTACTTTAATCTACTTGAAATTTAAAAAAGAACATTTGTAAATATTGGAAAACTCTGAGGGTATGCATTACAGCCCTTGCTAAGTGATAACGGAATTAGCCTGTTTAGCATCGAGGTCAAGCCAGGCTCAACTCACTTAACTGCGAAACTTGTGAGTGATATCGAAAGCTACGAGAAGGATATGAGACACGAAAAAAGTCATTGTGTCAAATCACATGACTTAATCGAGTCAATTCACTTTCAATTTTTAAGAAAATGACTCAAGTCGAGTCGAGTCATCGAAAAATTGTGACTCGAGTTGTTTTACCCTGATTCAAACCTGGCCCCTGGAGTTGTGTAGGTTCACAGGATAGCAATCGTTACCTGAATTCAGTACTTCCTTTCTCTTGATGTCTTTCACCAAATCGTTTCTGCGCTGCAGCAATTCTTGGATGAGGTCGAAACAATTGAAGCCCAGCAGGTCAACAAGCTGGAAAACAGACTCCACTTCCAGAGATAGCATAATGGTGATGGGTTCGGCTATTCGATCGAGTCGGATTAAGACGCGAAAATTGGCATCAGCGGCTATCCCGCAAGGCCGGGGATTCACAAACTAGGGGTCACGCTGTGTAGCTTTCGTGCGTACCTCGTTTTGAAGATTGTCGTTTGACGTCGGTGACTGAAGCAGCGCTACGATGTTTGCCGACAAGGTAGCGGAGCCGAAATACCTTGAAAAATATTGATGTTACATTGCGAAAAGACGCCTAAAATAATCTACGTAGTCATGGTTAGAATTTAGACAGGAATATTTTCCTCTTATCACAAGAACTGCGTCAAAATTTAGTCAAAACTAAGTTTTTTAAGGTTAAAAATGTCAAATTTTTGATTTTTTAGGTCACTCGTCTCTTCTTTAGGTAAAAAAGTCGCTCTACTAATACAATAATATATCAGTCAAATGCATACTCGCTTTGATGTGTCGACCCAACTGTGGTCGACCTAAAATCAGTCAAACCGTACTCGCTCAATTTCCCGTCCAGCCACTGCATGGAGTACTCTTTCGAAGCCGCTGGCTTTTTCCGATTGGTCGGCTTATTCACGATCCTCGTGTGATTGGTCGACAGCTTCTTGAAGGAATCCACGAATCTGTCTTCGAACTGTGGTATTTCGTCGTCGGAATCTTCCTCGACGTGCCGTATAAGCGGCGGTATGGAAGGTGAGAACTGCAATAAAAATAGTGCTGTGCGTTATAAAATTGAAGCTCTTCACTATTTCGTGGCAGTGGTATCAGAATAGATTTTTTTTACCTAAAAATCGGAAGATTTTGACCAAAAAAAAACGAATTTTGACAAAATTTTGCCCTCATGTATGTAAATTATGTGCTTTAGCACATGATGTTGTACTACTTATCTTCATTTCGGGTTGGAACTGTCTGTTCTTACGAAGTAGTTTGGCCTGAAAAAAACTTTTTGACATAAAGACTGACGAATTTTTACATGAAATAACTTTATTTTAACGAAATCTAGACCTATGAAGAATTACAGTAGTTACAACACGCATTATGGTGGAAATAATTAAAATTTGTTGTAGTACAACGAAAGATACTTTCCTACATTCTCGGGTAGAAAGTGTCTGTCCTTACTAAGTAGCTTGCCACGAATGGAGAAAGAACGTTCAACCGCAGCAGTTGTTGGCTGGCAACACTGAAGTTGTGCGTACACTGCTGGTGGCACACCGTGTTGCTACATTCTGACAACGTTGTCTACAATTTGTTTTATTTGACCGTTAACGATTCACAATGAACAGACAATGGACCGTCTACGATGGTAGGCCTATAACGTAGGCTACAAGCTGTAGAATGTGAAAGGATAAGTCAAAAATTTTCTAATGCAGCCTACGAAATAACTTCATCGAATGCACAGATAATTATATTACGCGTCATTCAACTCAGCTGCACCACGCCTAGATCAGTTTGTGGAGAAGAAACAATCGCAGTCATCACATGAATTTCGCCTTATTAGTGTGTGTTATGAATGATCATAGGCAGATTAACTCGTGGGCCACATTTATTTAGAAACTTCCGGGCCGACTTTTTTTGGTGATCAATCCACGTTAATACACGTGTATACATATTGAGAAGTGGTGGGCTATTATTTTTCCAGACGGGCTAAATCTGGAGCAGAAAATACGTTGGAGGGTCGAGACAAAAGTCTAGACTTTGTTCTGCGGCGTGCAGTTTTATTTCTAAATCGAAAGCAGCGAATTACATAGTTAACACGTGTTGCAAAGTGGACGTGTTAATATTAGGCTGTGTCCGTAGATCTATGCGCCTTGGTATAATTGCCTTGCTCCATTTATAGCTTCGCTAGCAGGTCCGCATCAGCCGAGTATGTGAATTCGTTGCATGATTTTTCTCATAAATGCGATCTAAATAATATTTGAATTCGGAAACGTATGACGCGACAGTTTAAAGCAAAGACATAGTAGCAAACAAGATATGAACTTGCATATGAAAACAATGACTTTTGACTTAAATTGATACAGCATAATATGCTAGATCAGTGGTTCCCAACGTGGGCGAAAATAGCGAAGGGGGCGATAGGGGGGCGATGACGCGTTAAAACGGGTATGTTGGAGTCAAGTCGGAGAAATGACCTTTTTTATTTTATTTTTTTAGTCATCCCACGAAAATTCAGCTGCAAAAGTGTAAAATTAGACATGGAACGGAAAAGTTGACCATTTTTTTTTTTAGTCAACCCGCCGGTGATTACTGTTTGTATACCGGTTTTTCAGTTCACAAAATTTGGGGGGCGATGATCGGCGTTGAGCTTGAAAAGGGGGCGATGAGTCGAAAAAGGTTGGGAACCACTGTGCTAGATTCTGTTTATTTTGTACCTGGATACGTTACGTAATCACTGTACATTAGGGCTGTTCAGAAAAACTTTTTCTCCAGATTTCACTGGCTATGTGATAAAATTGTCAGGTTGGTGGAAACAACACTGTACACCAACTTCGGCTCAATTCCAACCAGTAGAACCGAGTTTCTTGCAGTAGAAAGTTTTGAGTTTATCATTAAAAAAAAAATTCACAATTTTTCTGTCAACCCCATAGAATTGTTACGCTATCAGTAGAGATGGTGCACACCAAATTTGGCTCAATTCCAACCACTAGAAACGAAGTTGTTGCACCAAAAAAATTTTCAATACATGATTTTATAATAAATAATTAACGAGTTAGCCACCGTAAATACTATTTTATTCAAATCCAAGCCAAAGCGTCTGCAGGAACGCATAAACCAGCATGTCCCCAGATTTATCAGAACACATGCATCAGGCTCGGTGAAAAGCTCACCCTTAACTCATCCGCTTAAGCTTGATGCTGACCGATCAAAGGCCATTAATTTTGCCATTGGCAAACATCTGTTAGATCATCCGATTTGTGCGAATAATTATCGAGACGACAGATTTCGCGTCGTTGGGAGGGACTGTTCACACTTCCATTTGTGTGCCTTGGAGTCGACTTTTATCAAAATACACCAACCCAAACTCCGTCAACAAAAGGAGTTTGTGTACCACCTAAAAATAGTACATTAAACGCTCTCTCTTTCATGCTGGTGACGTGATATTTTCTGATACGATTGTTGATATACAATGTTCTTTCCAATTCTCTACTAGTTGCTGAAGATTACTCCTGACGAGTGTCAGCCGAAAATATTCGGGTTCATTTCAATATGTATATACAATTCAATTGTATATTGAAGTTCTGTACCTCCAAGAAGCTTTTTTGTTTTTTAATGAATTCAAAACTTTCTACTGCAACAAAATCGCTTCTACTGGTTGGAATTGAGCCAAAGTTGGTGTGCAGCGTTGTTTTCACCAACCTGATAATTTTATCACATAGTCAATAAAATCTGAAGAAAAAGGTTAATTTTGAACAGCCCTACTGTACATAAATAAACTAGACTTCAAAGTAAACGCATTTGCGTTATACACTAGTTTTTGTCCACAGAATAACAATAATAATCTAACTTCCAAGTAAGTTTTCGCGGGCCGCTCAATGCCCAGGTCTGATATTGAGTAAAGTTGGGAGTTTCGTTAATTTGTTGTTACGCAACAAATCATAGCCCCTCGAGGTTGTGCGCGGCAAGAAAAAGGGTTCAGTTCAGTACCCCGGCATTAAAGCGTTGCTCACTTTAATTTTCTGTCCAAAAGTCACCGAAGTCCTGCTCGCATTTATCTGAGCCGCGATGTTTTCGACGGCGCGCTCTCCCACCAACTTCTTGATCCTCTTCACTACCTCGTGAAAGGTCCGAACGTCATCTTGTCGGGCGGTGGGAACAATTTTCCTGCGCGTAAGACAAATAATTTATCGAAAAACAGGCTCTAAACAGGGTATCGCATGATATGGTAAGAAATTAGTTATGAAATGTAGAATGCACATTAGGGCTGTTCAAAAAAAAAACTTTCACATCAGATTTCACTGGCAACTTGATAAAATTGTTAGGTTGGTTAAAAAAACGCTGCACACAAACTTCTGTGGCTCAATTCCAACCAGTAGAAGCGAGATTCGTGCAGTGGAAAGTTTTGAATTTATCATTAAAAAATTAAATATAAAATTTCAAAATTTTTCTGTAAACTGCATAAAATTGTTGGGCTGTCAGTTAGATGAAACTCACCAAATTTGACTCAATTCCAACCACTAGAAGCGAAGTTATTGCAGTAGAAAAATGTATAATTCCATGATTTTATAATATATAATTAATGAGTTAGCCACCGTAAATACTATTTTATCCAAATCCAAATTTTTCTACTGCAATAACTTCGCTTCTAGTGGTTGGAATTGAGTCAAATAAGGTGTGCTTCATCCAACTGACAGCCTAACAATTTTGTTAGGTTTACAGAAAAATTTTGGAATTTTATTTTTTAATGATAAATTCAATACTTTCTACTGCAAGAATCTCGCTTCTACTGGTTGGAATTGAGCCAAAGTTGGTGTGCAGCGTTTTTTTAACCAACCTAACAATTTTATTATGTAGCCAGTGAAATCTGAAGGAAAAACTTCTTTGGAACAGCCCTAATGTACATTTACACAAGTATTGTATGGAAATTCCTGACCAACTCTATGCTGCGACTAATTGCTTGTTTGTTGGCTCGCACTTCTTCATGGTGCTAGACATTACGCAAGGGCTGTAGGCTAGAGACTCGAGTCAGGACTAACGAGGGTTTTTACGTGCAACTCTTACTTCTGTTTCGTTCTAGAGCATTTCGGCCGAATAATACGGTCATCCGGTGGATCTGGTGTCAGAATCACGCGGATTACACTGTATACAACTCTAATCTAATCTAATTTGGAAAAAATGTGCAACTAAAATTCTAATTCGGATCTAATTTGGAAAAAAACTGTGTAGCTATAATTCTATTTCAAACTAAATTTGGAAAAACGCTTTTTAGCTTTAATTTCAATTCCAATCTAATTTGGAGAACTGTGTAGCTATATCTCTATTTCTAATCTAATTTGGAAAAACGCTTTTTAGCTTTAATTTCAATTCCAATCTAATTTGGAGAACTGTGTAGCTATATCTCTATTTCTAATTTAATTTGGAAAAACGCTTTTTAGCATGAACTCTAATTCCAATCTAATTTGGAATATACTGTCTAGTTATAATTCAATTTCAAACTAAATTTGTTTAAATCTAATTGTAACCTAATTCGGAAAAAACTGTGTAGTTACAATTCTGTTTCAAATGAAATTTGAAAAAACGTTGTATAGCTTTCATTTTAATTGTAATCTAATGTGGCAAAAACTGAGTAGCTATAATTCTATTTCTAATTTAATTTGGAAAATGCTGTTTAGCTTTTAGTCTAATTCTAATCTAATTTCGCAAAAACTGAGTAGCTATAATTCTATTTCTAATTTAATTTGGAAAAACGCGGTTTAGCTTTAATTCTAATTATAATCTAATTCGGAAAAAACAGTGTAGCTATATCTCTATTTCTAATTTAATTTGGAAAAACGCGGTTTAGCTTTAATTCTAATTATAATCTAATTCGGAAAAAACAGTGTAGCTATATCTCTATTTCTAATTTAATTTGGAAAAACGCTGTCTAGCTTATTTCTAATTCTAATCTAATTAGGGATAAACTGTGTAGCTATAATTCTATTTCCAACTTAATTTGGAAAAACGCTGTTCAGCTTTAATTCTAATTCTACTCTAATTTGGAAAAACTGTGTACCGTACCTATAATTCTAATTCTAGTTTCATTTAGAAGAAAGCTATTCAACTACAATTCTAATTCTAATATAATTCCGAAAAGCTGTGAAATTTGTGAAAAAAGTTGTGAAATTTCAAACAAAATTAGCATTTGGATTTCTACACTCATCAAATTTTTGAAGAATGCAGCAGCGAATTCTCACTTGATCTTGGCGATGTGACCGGCCTCCACATGCTCGAATTCCATAGTCGTGATGAAAATTTCCGTGGCAAGGGTCTCCTTCACGTCCACGGTCTCTTCGTCTCCAACTAAAGCAATAGAGGAATTAATTCGAGTAGATGTAAGCTTTTTGCAGAAATTACGCCAACATGGTGCCAAACCTGAATTATTTTTTTAATCCTGAAAATTGCTATGAATATGGGCCGGTTATAGTGTGCAGACGTCAGGGTGAATGTACCATAATTTAGAGAGGATACATGGAGCCCTAATGGGTTGCAATCATCCAGATCAATGCCCACGCTCAATGTAAAAATGAAGATTGCTAAAATTTAATTTGGGTATCTTGGTTCGCAAAAACTAGTTTATCCTGAAAATTGCAATGAACATGGGCCTATCGTATAGTTTGCAGAGACCAGAGTGAATGTAGCATATTTCTAGAGCCCCACTGGACCGTAATGACCAACATTATACAATCATTGTTTGCTGGAACACGTAAATCAGCACGTACCAAGATTTATTAGGACACGGGCATCACGCTCGGTGAAAAGCTCGCCCTTGACTCTTGTGTCAAAGCTTAATGGTCCGCAATCAAAGGCCATAAATTCTGCCATTGGCAAACGTCTGTTGGATAATCCCGCTTGTGCAAAAAATTATCGAGACGACAGATTTCGTGGCATTGGGAGGGGCCGTTCACACTTTTATTTGTGTGCCTTGGAGTCGACTTCCATCAAAATACACCGGTCTAGGCTGTGTCAATCAAAAGAGTTTGTGTACCATCTAAAAATGGTACATTGAACGCTCTGGTTTTCATGCTGCTGACGTCATATTTTGTGATACGATTGTTGTCTAAACGATGTTCTTTTCCAATTCTCTACTAGCTGCTGACGATTACCCATGACGAGTGTCAGCCGAAAATATTCAGGTTGAATATAGGCTACCATTCTGTACCTCCAAGTAGCTTTACAATCATTGTAGTCGTTGCTCATACAAACAATTATATTTTACAAAGTAGCCTATTAAAGTAGGATATCACTATAGCCACGAACTCACTCATTTCTCCAGCTTGAGCGATAAGGTCCAAGAGGTACGATCGCAGCTGTTTGGAAGCCTGCCGTTGCTTACAGCCTGCCCAAAGCATTGTGACCAGTTCTTGCCAAGTCATTTCGATTGGAGCCATCAGTTCTCTCGCCTGCAAAACAAATCAAACAAAAATAGTATATATAAGAGGGAATGAGGTTGTAGGGTCAGACTTGCAGGCCTAGAAACTGGTGGATTTTCGAAACGCGCAAATAGAAATAGAACTAAAACTGTTTCTCACTTTTCAACTCGCAATTAGAACTAACTAACAACCTTTAAAACCCCGTAACTGACTAACTCATAACTGATATTACGAATCACTACCGAATTACTAATGAGCTTAGAAATGTTAGAGACATAGAATTGGCATTTCAAAAGGACGGGGTTTCAGTTGGAGATGGGAGGGTTTTCGACCTCAAAGACCCACCCCCTGGCTAGCCCCCTGTCGGTAGTGATGACTCTGAGCTAGCAATGGCTGCAAGAACGTCACAAAACAGAACACCGATATCACAATTCGATTCACATCAAACGACATGTTTTCTTCATTCTTGTTGTTCTTATACACTAAATTTTGCTTATATGCGCAGCTAGAGCTAGAACTACTCACTATCGAAATCCGCAACTACAACTTAAAGTCTAGAACTATAGAACTAGTCAAAAAAAACTGATTGTTAGTTGACTGTCAAACTAAACTAAAACAAACTGGTAAGGTAAGGTAGTTTGTACAGGTCGGTTTCAGCGGTTAAAGAAAATCTATCACATAACAGACGATCTAATACCTGTTGCTTGCTTTTTAGCGAGGAATAATCCTGAGAAACGGTGCCGAATTCGCGTAACGCTGTGGTGAGCCTTGGGTCTTCCCTCCATGATGTTGCCATTCCGACGCGTATTCCGCTACCAAACGATTTGATAGGACACTTATTTGTCGTCCCAGCTCACAGAATAGTCCAATTTAGGCTAATTGGACTATACAACAATTAAAATTCACGCTAAATAGCTAATATTCGCCTAGAAAACTTGCAATTCACGGCACCTACGGCCCCGTCACATCGCAAACATGAGTTTCGAGTATGCGGCGTACTGCAGAAAAGCAAGTTGATGTTTGTAGTTACTGAGTCGTGACTGGTCAATGCTGGCTGATTGCGACACGATTTTGCAACATCACGAATAGTATTTTGAGCATTTACGATAGCATTTGGCAAATCGATGTGAAAGACGGAGTTCGAATTAGCTTAGAAAATTAATCTCAAGATTACGATTACATCGTATCTTTATAGCGGGGGAGATAGTGTAGTGGAAACGATAAGCGCTCACCAATCTGACGGAGCCGGTTCGATTCCCGTTAGAGGTTTATCTGAGCTCCTCTTCCCCGCCGTCGCCGTTCTTACGGCGACAAAAATGCCCGGAAAAAGACCCGACGAAAGAAAGTACTCTCAAGGAATGGAAGGAACTAGTAGAAAGGGCCGCGGCTTCAAAAAGAAAAGAACTGTGACATCGGGCACTCTAGGCCGAGGTGGATGTTAGAGTAAATGATCGCTACTGATGCGTGTCGCTCGACCTCCTATCTTTTCATGACATCGCATTGTGTCTTATCGCATTGTACATTGTGAATGCCTTGTTCAGATGAAAAATATAACCCCACGATAATATATAGCTCGTTCGTTTATAATAATATTTTCATCAATTCAAAACACCACAAGATTTAGATACAACGAAAAGGTAGGAAGGAATCTATTGGCGTAGAAATAGAAACTGTCACTGAATAAAACAATAAAAGGATGTGATTAAAATCAAGTGACATATGCGTCGGTAGGTGAGGCCGGTAATCGGATCGTGGCCCGGTGATGTCAAGCGCTGACTAGCATAATTATATTTTTTATCCAGTACAAACTGCTGGTCCTATTTTGACCATGAATTTGAAAAATGGACGACATGGACAGGACATGTTCGATAGGGTCACCTTACGTCTTCCTTTCGGAGTATTTGTCCTCCTTCTTCAGAAAATTGAAAATGTCCTCGAAAGACGCCTAAATGTCCTCATTAATTCCTGGCAAATCATCCTCCGTAACAGATTTTATGGCTTGGGAAATGGTCAGTGTCAACTGAAAATCGGCGTAAATGACGTGGAACAGGTAATGCGGACCTTCGAGCGGATCATTCGGTATTCGAATGAGAGTGATGACCTTTTTTTAGTCAACAGCAAAAAAGTAACGTGAAAAGTGTGTAATTCGGTTACAGAGTCAAAGTTATGACCTTTTTTTATTCATTATTATTACTTTAGTCAACATAGCACACAACATGATTTACAATAGATATATCAAAAATCAGCAGTTTGGTTGGTAAAAGTGTCCTCTCTTTTCCCGATTCCAAAATACGGTAACACCATATAGTGTCCTATGATAAGAGTATAGTCTCTGTGGTCCGTCAATTCGCGGTAAAATGTTATTTCGTGTTGCTAAATTAATAATCTGCAGAATTAAAACATATACTTTGAGCCGTCGGTCAGGACCATAAAGCGTAGGCCTATATCAAATGTTCCCTACAACCCATCAAACACGAGATATATTTAGGACATGTTCGGATATTTTTTGTCTCAAAATTATGTTTGTGTATATCTTGTGCTGAAAATATATAGATAGGCTACAAAGCATGAGTATCACATTTGCCAGGTCTATAAAGTGTCCCGGGGGAAATTTCGTCTTGTTAACGAACATATAGGCCACTTCGCCGTTGAGTATGTAGACTATCTATTTTATATTTTAAATGCCGAGTTGATCTTTAGAATATTTCCTTACGCAATCGATTTTCCATGTATAAGCACCTCAATCGAATAATAAGGTTAGCTTCATGTGCTTTCCCGAAATATATCTAAATTCCAAACAGGCGTTGCGCAACCGTCCGCGCGAATATGCTGGAATTGATTATTCGCTCACTGCCAGATACTGAACAGCCTGAAACTCCTAATTACGTTTCCTAACATCTGTCTATTCTGTCTGACTGAGGAAGAAGCTATTGACTGTGCGGATTCAACAGTATCAAACTGGGCATTCAGACTTGCAGCAAAAATATATAATTGAAATGCAAGACAACGAAACGAAAGACACGTAGGCCTACCTGTAGCAGTAACATACGAAATACCAATTAAACAAGTCGCAATCAATTTTTTTTTTAGTCAACCCACGGAAATTTAGTTGTAAAAGTGTCAAATTCGACATCGAGCCGAAAAGTTGACCTTTTTTTTAGTCAACCCGCCGGTGATTACAATTTGTATGCCCACTTTTCGGCACACAAAATTTGGGGGACGATGATCGGTGTTGAGCTTGAAAAGGGGGCGATGGGTCGAGAATGGTTGGGAACAACTGATTTAGGCTATACTCGTTTAGCGTTGATATTTTTATTCTACCAGCGCCATGCAGAGAGTGGCCCGAAGTTGAGATGTGAGGAATTTCAACCAAAGATGCTCCAGTGATGTGAAAAATTGTAATAGGCTATATGAAAAAGATTCACAGTGCAGAATCTACAAAGGCTCGTTTGTGAACGTAAACTTCTAGATTTCCGAGGTTCACTCAGAGAACGCGAACGCGAACCTCACGTTCACACCGTCCCTTACAGGAATGCTACACAAAATGGAAACAATTGATATTAAAAGTCTTGGCGATTGCGCATGTTATGTTTTAAGATTTATTTGATGAGGCGATGATTCCTGGTTTTGCGGAATCAGTTTGCATTTCAGCTACTGTCTAGCACAGTGGTTCTCAACCGGTGTGCCATTTACGTCTCGCAAGTGTGCCGCGAGAGACTTACTCGAAACCTTTGAAATTGTGCACTAAATAATTCTAGTCCGTAGCAAATGATCCATAATCGAAAACGGGCTCGATGTGAAGTTTGAACAGTACATTTGACCAATCAACATTGCTGTCTTCCCTGCAATCAATATCTTCCCGAGATATAACCTGCCTTGATAAGGTTGCATAAAGTTTTACACACTGCGTTGATTGAACGCAGAGAAGAGCAGACATGGCGGCGCCTGTATGACAATGCAGTTGTCAAATCCTTATCGTCTTCGTTAACCACCGAGAAATGAATTCCATTTGAAGTGATGTTCACATTTACAAATTTGAATTACAAACAATAGACATCCACATTGCGTTTGTTTGGTAGCGTGTCGGCACTAGTGTTAAAATGTAGGCTCGGAGCACAACGTTATGTTCCTGGCGACGAATTTGAGAATTGAAAAGTAAAGATGATCTAATTACATCAGTTAACAAATTTTGCGTTTCTGCAGTTATATGATGGTGCGGATGGATATTGTAAATAATTGTTACTATTTTTCTGACGTGGAGTAATTCAAATAAACCTTATTTACGATCGCGTATGTTCTTTCGTACTCTTCAATGGCGTTCGTATTTTGGTGATCAAGGTAGGCTAATCAAGCCTTCTCGCCGCTATATAAAGCGTCTGCCTTCCACCAATAGTTGGTTATTTACGTTTACGCAAAATTAGTTGTAAATGTTACCTGCGTTCCTTACTTTCGTCGCAAGTTATTACGTTCATTCTGATGTATGTTGCTATACTATACGACTCGGCTATTTTCATTCGGTTGCATGTTGCCGTTGCTGTTCTCCAAGTGTCTGCTATCTTCATGCAGTCTTAGGTTGCTGTTGCTGTATTACGTCTTGGCTAGGCTATCTTCATTTGGTTGTATGTTGCTTCTGCTGTTCTACCTGTCAGCTATCCTCATTTGAATCGGACTTGACAATTTACTAGCTCATAGACTACGTGTACGCCCTGGGCGAGACTTCCAGGGAACCCCTGTACAGGTATGTAATCGCAGCTTCTGTGGGGCGTAGCCCCCAGACCCCCCTTTCGCATCTAATGTTACCTACTTAATATTAGTGCGCCATATGGAACGAAATCACGTGATGTGTATGTGACACTATAACAAGGCTTTGAAGTTGGTCTAAATATGCTAAATAGACCACACTAATCTAGGATGCTATCGGCTGACTCAAGTAATAAGCCAGCAAACCACGTCAAGGTTTGAGCCAGGTGCTGGATTGTGGTCATATCTATTATTTCATGGTTGCAAGGATAGACTATAACAGCAAAACTTTAAAGTTCCTCTACCGCATGCAGTAACTTTATGATTATCGGCATATGGGACTTTTCTAACAAATGCAGAGATTTGATCATTGTCCCATCTGTACAGCATCATCTTCTTGATAATTACAAGGACTTCCACGTTCCACTTTTCGCTATAACACTTGAAAAAAGCTCATTAACCTAAGAGGGGACCCTTCGACCAGGGGGTGCCTTGGGCGACCGCCCACCTCGCCTACCCCAAATGCCACAACTGATTAGCAGTGTTGGGATCAAGTCAATACCTTCGAGTCACGATTCATCTCGAGTCATTGAACATTTTGACTCGCCAAATCAAGTCAAGTCAATCGATTTTCGAAGGTGACTCGAGTTAAGTTAATAAGTCACTCGTTTTTTCCAGGTGACTCGAGTCAAGTCGAGTCAATAAGTCAAGTCAAGTCACGAGTCAAGTCACGATTCAAGTCAAATTGAATTTTTGAAGTATGAGTGATGATTCATAGTCATTACATTTTGGTAACTGGGTGATGGACAGATTAACTGGCCATATATCTTGAATCAAATAACGAATAAGTTAAATATACTGAAAAGTTCGCTCACGTACACATAGAACTGCGTACCTGCGCATATAGCTGCATGTTACAGTCTGTAATTATCAGCCAAAATAAAGGATCGAATATGAAGCGTCGAGAAGTTGAAACAAATTGATATGTGTATACTACCAATTCACACATCCGCGAGAGTATAAAGGCATAAACTATGTTCGTTGCGTAATGTGTAAGCACTGGGCCGTCTAAGGAGCAACGATATGTTGCTATTAGATTAATCTACTACTGTTGCGACAACGTATGCTGTGATAGTTTCGTTTGTGGTCAATCTATTTGAGATGCAGCAATGGAGGATTACTGAAACGTGCAATCAGTGAATGACTAGTAGCAGAGATGAGCATGGATTAGGATTAGGCTAGGTTTTGAAAAAACAGGATTTGGCAAATTTTGTCGGATTTGGATTAGATTTGGATTAGACATTTTTTTTCAGAACGGATTAGGATTTGGATTGGATTTACCTATTTTCTGGGAGATTGAAATGTCGTGTGGCGAATGGCTACAAACTTTATTCAGATCAGTTATTAATGTACTTATGGTTACTAAGTTATCTTGAATCAAGTGAATCGTTGGTTGTGAAAGAAAATTTTCGAATCCCTCCATTGCATAAATTCGTATTTTTTCTAAATTTCCAGTTGGAATCGGATTAGGATTGGACATGGACTTGAATAATAATGATAAATGGATTAGGATTTGGATTTAGATTTCAAGGTTCGGATTTGGATTGAATTGAGACATCGAAATTTCAAATCCGCTCATCTCTGACTATAGTAGCCCTCACAAGCGCACAATACGAACATCATAAGATAGGGTGATTTAATCGACATAGTTCACTTGATGACTTGAAAATGACTCGTGAATTTTGCTTCGAGTCACGAGTCAATTGACATTTCTGAAGCGCCGAGTCAAGTCAAGTCAAGTCATATTTGCAAAGTGACTCGAGTCAAGTAAAGTCATACGAAAAAGTTGACTCGAGTCTGACTCGAGGCAAGTCATGACTCGAGTCATCCCAACACTGCTGATTAGGCGGCGTTAACAAGGAGGTTAATATACGACGTATACTCATTACTCATGCACTTTAGGCTTTTAGCAACGAGTTGACCTTTCTTTGACCTTCGCAGCAGTTCCAGAAAAAAGGATGGCATGCAAAACAGATGAAATTTCGGCATTGTCGTAGAACATTTTACTTTTATTGAAAAAAGAGGACAATCCACCTATAAGAGGACATCTGGTATCTCTAATGCCAAATCATGTTTGAAGAAAACCGCAATATTCACAAAATATCGATGAGCCATATTTCTACACGAATTTCGGAGTTTACGCTTCAGCGATCTGAAGTCTGCGTCGGCCTCTTTACCGTAAAGCCGTGCGGGTGAGCGTACCTTTGCTCTATTCCTCCTCAATAATCGTAGTTAATCTGCGATACGAGGCGAAATTATGTAGTGGTTTCGAATGAATATGATAGTCCGCTGTATATTCAACATAGCAAGAACCTTATAGTATACTGTGGTGATATAGTTGGTGAGATGATAAGCTTCCGCCATAGGAAGTATCGCGAGCGAATGAGAATCATGATATAAATGCGTAAGGACATAATAGTCAGTAAATATTCTATTATTTTGTAGTTGATAACATGGCGCCTCGAAAGCAGCGCGAAAAGAAGGAAGAAGAAGTCGTAAACTTGGGTCCGCAAGTCGCTGAAGGCGAAAATGTTTTCGGAGTGGCCCACATTTACGCGTCTTTCAACGACACATTCGTCCACATCACGGATCTGTCTGGAAAGTGAGTGGTAGCTGCTGAAATTGTATGGAATTATTGGTAATTCCTTCTGATTTGAATTCTAGAGAAACCATTGTCCGAATTACAGGAGGGATGAAAGTGAAAGCTGATCGTGACGAAGCGTCGCCGTACGCTGCCATGATGGCTGCCCAAGATGTTGCAGCAAGGTTAGTTTGATCCTGATATTCTTCTGAAATTTGAAATGTTGAAACGCTATGCATATTCTGTCTTCAGTAGTAACTGCTTTATTCCTATCATGAGCTGTTATCACTCGAATGCCTGTATGAAATCGGTGTCCTGTGCTCACAAATCTTCAATTTTTCGTTACTTTCTATTAAATTACTTAAACTGTGCTTTACTTGTTATATTAGGCAAAGCGTACCAAGATTCCAGTTATGCCGGGGTGCCATGTGGGCAAGTCCCAAGTCGCAACAATCCTGCGTTCAACTATGATAATCGAAGTGATAGTAGCTTTTTATCGAAGTAAAATCTGAATTAGCCAGTGGGATCGAATTGCCCAATATGGTACAAAATGGTTAACTACTGATATGTGCAACATTCTTCATTTCCTTTGTGTTGTTACGTTATGCAATGCTTGACTAGACAAAATACTATAACTCGATCAATAGTATGTCATGCTCATCTCTGGTTTGTCCTGACGCCAGTATGGAATCGGTGTCCAAGGCACGCAGGATCACGCCGACTTGGTCGCCAGTAGCACGCTGTCACGCCGTCACAGGTCGTTGATTTCATTAAAAAAAAAATTGAAAAAAATTGAAAAAAAGTCAATGTTTTCAGCCACCCCAAATGCTATATTCCAGTTAGTATGTGGTATATAATGTTTTGACCTAATCCTCAAGCCAGGATCTGTTGATTACTGTCTGTTAGTGAAGTACTTGCACCTTACCAGTTGCTAACCATTAGCATCTGATCTCTTGTCACTGGCTTAACACAGTCATTTGAAGTCAGTAACCTTGCTTGTCACGCCGCAAAGTCGCCTCTGTCACGTGGAAAAAGCTTCTATCACGCAGGATTTATTTCAAAAAAAGGACGGAGATTCCAATCAGGTCCTGACGCATATATGGTCGAATTAGTGGCATCATCCCGTGCAATTTTAGGGTGTAGTCTACTCAACCATAAAAACATAACCAATCCGTCAAATCACTAATCACAGTTCCCCGTAAACATGTCTGAATTTATGACGTTGATAATTAAATCAAGGTTAGGGTATCGTAACTAGGGCTGGGCAAAATCGAGTACCTGAGTGATTCGATTCTGAATCACGTAATATGCTTCGAGTCGAGTCGAGTAATCGAGTATCACTCCTTATGACGTCATAAAAGAATGTAATACGTCAAAGATCAGATATGTACCGTTTATGCCACAACAAAGAATATAATGCCTGTTATCCATCTCATAAAACATACTTTGCTATTTTTCGACCATACCGATTTCATTCCACATGGTGATAATGTTGTGGGATAATCATGACTTCGGAAATGTGCTACGTCCAGTAAAACCTTCGTAGCTTTGTAATAATGTTTCGTATGCTACGATACCGCCAATCAAGGTTTCAACGCTCCAACAGTGAAAATTCGTATCGAAACTATAATTCTCGTTGATAAATTAACTGTCAGTGGAGAGAAGCGTGTAATTTCAGTACTCGAAAAAATATTTTTTTACTACTCGACTCGAATCATTAAAATTAATACTCGATTCAGATTCGAGTACTCGAATCATTGTGCCCAGCCCTAATCGTAACATCATTCTCTACTCTTACTCCCTACCCTAATAGCCTAATCCTATAACACCCCAACCTAATTATAATTACTAACCACTAACCTATACCCTAAATGGCTAAACCTAATTTTTCCATACCCAACCCTAACCTGATCCTAAACCAAACCCTCATTTTATGCAACTCCAACTTGAGCCTTGCCGCCAACCTCAATTTTATGATGCCTCAAACTAATCCCTGATCCTGAACCAATTATAAACGCCATTTTGACATGTTCACGGGCAGCCCTGATTTGTGATGTTGATATATTATGGATAAGATAGTAGACTAGACCTTGAATTTATGCCAACATAACCATTATTCAGTGCAAGAAACCCTTCTGCCGTAAACGAGCGCAGCTTCCAGTCCATCATCTTATGAAAATCTTTCCTTTATCAAATGCGACAACATGCCGGAATGTTCAGTGACTATATCTTGAACACGTTATTTTTGTGATTGTCCTCGCGATATGGTCCGCTGCTCTCTTCCCATTTACACTTGTAATGATAGTGTCAAATGGAGTTTCTCTGCAGCGATATAAATTGATGCAGAACGGTCGCCAAACAGGCTTGCATAGCCGTTCTGCTGTCGAACAATTCATCAGTATATATGTATCACATATATACGCATGTTCATAATTTGAGCTATTTGCGTAGGCTAGCGCTCGCGGGAGTATAACAGTTGAAATTACGGAGTGAAAATTAGTTTCTGTTCATTGCTAAAAGAGCATTCGTGGCCTTAGAGCCTCATGTTATAGTTAGTGTCCATTATGAGGTTGTCCAATAATTGAAAAATCTTGAAAATGCTGTGTTTTAGTTTCTCATTCGGTAGATTATTGATATTGAACAACAAATAGCTTGAAAGAAGCTCATAGCCGAGCGTTATGTTTGTATTAACTGATGAAGGATCCCATCTGAGAATAGGAATTCGTTTGTAACTTGCATACGCGCCTTCGCTTTTCCTCGATGAAAACAAGGCATGTAGGCTACAGCCGTTTCCTTCACGATAAAGCGGTCATGCTGTAGAAATTTTTGTGAAGCAGCTGCTGTTTGTTCATCATGTATTTCGTACCTCAACATGTCCCGAATTGATTTTGAATCATCATCTTCCAACCTACCATTACCAACAATGCGCTTTCATAATCCCCGCAGTTGGCAGACTCCTTGAACGCCTGTAAGAAAGCTACTTGTGATCATTGAAACATAGCCGATTAGCCAATCGATTAGCCGATTACTATGGTCGTACTATGGTCAGTGGTCACACATTCCTGGACAGATTCTTTCAGGCTCATTGCTGTTTTTTATCAATCTATAGAATGAGACGCTAAAACGAGATATTCCAAATGTCACCTTAACTATCCTGATATTTTAGCATTGTAGAAGAACCTTTTCAAATATATTGTAGGCCTACTTGAATACTGTGATATTCAAGCACTGAATTCCTTCTCATTTACAGATGCAAAGAATTGGGTATCACTGCCCTCCACGTCAAGCTGCGAGCTACCGGCGGTACCAAAACAAAGACCCCGGGACCAGGAGCGCAAAGCGCCTTGAGGGCTTTGGCCCGCGCGGGCATGAAAATTGGCCGCATCGGTGAGTTACGCCATCTTATAGTTGCTGAATATGATGGTTTTGTCATGCTTTGTGGCGATGTTGTGGGTTGTTAACAGAAATGTCAATATTGTCTGTATTTGTAACCTTGTGCTAAATGTTTTGATGCTCCTATATGACCAATCTATATTTCAGTGCTCTCACTGTGGAAAAAAATAATGAATGTAGATTTAACATTGATACTGAATATTGAAGAAGTTCAGTACTCGAAATCAGAGGCTTTAATACTGGATTCGAATCATTGCAACTGATAGCGCTGTATGCTAAGGCCCGACTGGCTCTTGGTATTAATATCCAGCCGGTGTGACAGTTAAAAAGTAATATGTATATTGGCCCTTGGACGTAGAAAAATGTTGACAGTTTTTGTGACATCAAAGTATGGTGGTTATGAGCTGGTGAACTAATATCTGCGACTGGGAATATAGATCTATTTCTTACAGTTTGCGGTTGTCCAGATGCAGCTGCTGTAGTTAATTTCATTTACACACAAAGCAATGTAGTGAAGTAGTTACGCTAGATACCATAACCTCTGACTGTGCATCGAAAATCCGATATCTGCAGGCTTAAGCTGCACTTCTTACCTGTCTCTTATCGAAGCCGTGGAAATCACAAACCTATGTGTTCTGCGGTCAAAATAGAGACGATAGCAACAGTCTTACCTGACGGTCGCATACACGGGGCAATCGTACGTGTAATGCATCACTATAGGGAGAGACATCTTGAGATATAGAGTGTTGTGACTGATGTTCGTCAAGTATGGTTGAGAAGACACCTAACTATCCACAATGTGATGTTAAACTGGTATCATAGTCTTTGTGGTTGTATAAAAGATGGCGTGTAAGGGCTTTCTGCACCATTCGTGATCGTGGCCTATGGTACTACGATATCGTAGCCCCTCCCCCCCCCCCCCGGTGTGATACTGAACAAAGCCTAATTCTCGGTCCAGAATCGAGTTGCTGGGCACTTCATTTTACCCAGCTACAGTATTTGCTTTTCGAGGTATTCAATGCAAACTTTCTTCTTACAGAGGACGTGACTCCGATTCCTTCCGACAGCACAAGGCGAAAGGGTGGTCGCAGAGGAAGACGATTGTAATTTTCTTCCGTTTGTGAATATAACAAGCTGATTACTACGTTGATTTTTTGTGTCGGGATTCTGGGAGGCATGTAATGTTATGTGGCTTTTGACGGCAAGATTTTGCCGCAAATTCTAGTAAGGCAGAGGTGTACCTAGTTTACGTAAAAGGCAGTTCTTGCTGTGGTTTTTTTTCTGATAGGACTTCTTGCAAGCGTGGCTTCGCTGCGCAGTGCGCAAACTTGCACACCCACACTTTACAGGCTACTTGATCTTTCAAAATGCTAGACTAGAGGCAGGTGTCGCTTCAAAGCTCTCAATTAGTACTAGGACTAATTAATTTCAGTTATGGAGCTGCTCATTTATTTCTGTAATCAGATTAGCTTCGCGCGTGAACATTGACATGAGGGGCTTCGTCCAGGGCTGGCGTTGGGTAGTAACTTCTAATAGTACAGGGTTACCATACGTCCTCTTTTTAGAGGATATGTCCTCTTCAGAATTTTGGTTAATATAGGTTAAAACCCGACTGAGATACATCGGATCTACATTGAAGAAACGAAACATTCCAGCGACTATTTTATGAGCTGGGCCGGAAAGCTCACCTTTTTTTTTAGTCAACCGACCACGAGGTGGGAAAAATTTACCATTTCTCGGGATTTTCCTCCGGCTTTGCAAGTTTTTAAAATTTTGAAAAAGTATCCTCTTTTCAGATTTCCAAAATATGGTAACCCTACCTCATAATAGTAAGCTACCGCATTGGCATTTCGTCTATCACTGAAATAGGACCAGAAACTGAAGGAAATATGCATATTATGAGCACGAGGCCTTCAGGCTTGTAAAAAGCGAGTTTAACTCGATAATGACCCGGGTTGAATTGCAAATGACTCGAATCAAAACTGTAGAAGTAGAACTGGATTATGACTTGGTTACAACCCTGGTTTTGACTGCATGCAACTCTTTTCATGTGCGGCCAAACTCACTTTTCGAAATCAGCAACTAGTGCTACTAAAAATCAGTAGTTGATCGTAAATTAATCAGCAGATTGGTGGTTTGTACAAGTCAGTTTGAGGTTATTTTTGAACTTTAGAGGGCATTCGAGGAGAAACACTGATCACGTCTGGGTTTGTGTACCAGAGCATTAAACGGGTTTCGTGCACAGTATATGAGACTATATGCAATTCAAACACGTTTATATTAGGGTATAGGGTGGCTCAAATTCTGGACATACTTTAGCGCCCACTAGCGGGTTTCGAACACATTGCCAGGAAAGAAGCAACATTTTTCATCCCCCTTACCCCCAAATGAACACTGATCTTGGACCAACCATAGGGTAATCGGTGCGACTTCTGGGGCTTAGCCTCCTACATGCATCTGGTCGTTAAATTTTGTGAATGAATTCAGTCAATAACATTGGTTCTTCCATATATTATACTACTATTAAAATTTTGAGCCTCTCTCCGACCACATGATCAGAGTTAGCGATCGAGCTGATGGAGGATGATGACTTCGAAAATGCAGGGAGCGTAATTGTACAATGTACATCGTTAAGTCGTGTTCAAATCACACGGATAGGAGTTTTTCCAGCCTTTTATGGTCGCGACTCCATTTCCAATTTGAAACTGTCCCGTGGCCCAGGTCAAAATTTGATAATAACTGATTACTAAAAAAGGTCAGCACCTTAGCCCAGACCTACTCGCCGCCTATTTTGAAGGCCGATTACGTTCAAAATCTTCGAGATCCCCAGAATAAAGGCAAAGTACCCTAAGGTTAGAACCACTATCTATGACTAAAGCATCTAAATGGCCTTAACCGAATCCAGGAATTTACCGTAATTCTCCAATGCTTGTGATTAGGCCTACAATATAGAATTATTTTAGTAAATGACGGTTATTTTGATTGATTTTAGATTGCACTTTTTGCGAGGACGGTGGTCCCCATAATAAAATCAATACTTGAAGAGCTTCTTATGGAGGTACAGAACTTCAATATACAATTGCAAAGTATATTCAGTTTGAAATGAACCCGAATATTTTCAGCTGACACTCGTCAGGGGTAATCGTCAGACACTAGTAGTGAAATGGAAAGAACATTGTACATCAACAATCGTATCACGAAATATGCCGTCACCGGCATGAAATTCGAATAATTGGGACGAACAGAGCGCTTACTATTTTAGGATGGACACAAAATCCTTCTGTGGACACTGGCTTGGTTGGTGTATTTAAATAAAAGTCGACTCCAAGGCACCCAAAACAATATAAGTGGCACTGCATCGCCCCCGGCAAGAAGAAAAATTTCAAGTTGCATAACCCTGCCGAAAATATTTTTTTAAATTTTTTTTTACGAATAAATTTAGAGCCTAGCCTACTTCAAAGCCTTCAAAATCTCGGGCATTTGGGCATAATTTAGAATTTCCTCGCGGACGCAGTTTGAAGAGTGGAATTATGGACATGTCCGGAAAATTCCGGACGTATGGCCATTTTGCAACTCTATGCAGAGGTGGTCAAAGTAGTCAAGGAAGCTACTCAAGTAGAAGTAGAAGTAGCGACGATAAAATCTACTCAAGTACGAGTAGTAGAAGTACTTCTTCCATAATCAACCTGAAACTACTTGAAGTAGAAGTAGAATTGACTGACTTTAAAAGTACTCAAGTAAGTAAGTAGTTGTGAAAACGATCCTAATTCGTTCACATGGATTGTAAAAAGGTGCAAATTGAGCTATGCGAAAGGTGACGAGCTTGATTCATATTGATGCATACCAACAGGTATCCAATTTTCGATAGCATAAGCATTCGTCCACATCATGGGATGAAAATTACAGTATTGATATGGCAATGCGATACTAATCCTCTGTTTTCTCGAACAGCAAGTTTTAGAAAATATCGTGGTATGGAGCCATCCCCCATATTATAAGGCCCGTAGTTTAGTCGAAGAGAAATACGCAGAAGTTGTATAGGATACGGTGTAAACACTTTGCGCGATTAGTAAATGCTGTTAAAAATATGTTGGAACGTAAAAATGCCATATTGTGTAGCTTTATCTCCGGAAATTAAAGGCATTACTACACTTGCTTTTATACTTCAACATGTATGTTATCCAGACAAAAGAACTGATATTAATTATAACTCAAAGTATTTGATACTGGGAATTGAAAGGGAAGCATAAATACATGTATTTTATGCCTTTAGTCCAGAAGGCTTCAAAGGTGGTATGTTAAAACAGCTCTAGCTAAAACTAACAAAAAGAAAGTCAGAGTCCACTTTTCCAGGTTAGGACGCGCTATGGACATGCGCGTGGATGCATGGATTACGATATGACAAGTAAATGCTAGATTGCGAAACATCAGTTTCAAACGTTATGATGAGCCATATATACTGTGATGAATTATTTCATATGGGCGAAGGGCTACAATGTGGTGTAAACGGAGCCACTCCAACCCGCTACCTAGATTATATTCATCGATACTTTCGTGAAATCATACTGGTGACTCCGTATCCACTGCGCGCTATGCGCGAGGAAAATTCTGGACTTTACTCAACTTTTATGAAATGAAATGTTGATTATCCGTGAAAACTGCTCTGAAATTCATCAGGCTATCTTCCTGATTTGAAGATTGAAATACTTCTACTTGACAAACTGAAAATAGCGAAAAGTAAGTAAGTAGATCACAAAACATTACGAAGTAGAAGTAGCGAAAATCAGATCTACTTGAGTAAGTACCAGAAGTAGAGGAAAACTACTTGAGTACTTCGAAAAAGTAGAAGTACTTCGTTACTGACCACCTCTGACCCTATGTTAGGGGCCCACAAGTTCCGAATTCAATGGTGCCCTTTCCAATAAGAATGCAGGGATATCTATATAGAACTTTTGACTCGAGGCTTCCTTTATCACTTGATTCAATTCTCGTGTATCGGGACCGACACTCGAAGAATAGGTGCATAAACCCTATTTTATCTGTATGAATAAACATGTTGGGAAAGAGAAAAATGAATGTATTATGAATAAAACGCCTTCGATATCATCAAAGAGCTTCAAAGAAGTGAGCTCAACTCATCTTGATCTCAATAATTCTATGAGGTATGACTATGACTTGGACTCGGCTCGTCGTTCCTCGAGTTGGATTCGGACTTGACGGTGAAGTGAAAATAACTCTACACGAGTAAAAGCTATAAAATTAAAATAGATTTGTGACTCGGAACCTTGTGACTTGGTTTCACAACCCTTATAGATCAGGTTCCATGCACTCCATGTATCTGTATTGGAGTCAATTGTCACTGAAATACGGTGAGAACCACTGTCTCAGAGGGAACAAATTAATTAGGCCTATATATACTACAAAATGAATGTAGGATTACCGGATTCAGGATTACCGGACTACGACCTAACATCGACCTCGCCCGCCGCCACATGCCACGTCATTTTGTCGCTTGCGTCTTATATTCTCTGAATTACTTTTGATTCAGTGTGCATGCCCCTTCTTTACTTCGCCTAGGCTAAGGTGAGTGTCTGATCTTAAAGGCTACTCCATGTTGTTTCGACACCTTCCTGTCTTTTCATTGTATCGCAGTCTTGTGATGTTTTGAAACGATGAAAATAATAATAAACCTGATTGATTGATTGTAGTCGTGAAAGCAATATTACTATTGTATTTACATCTAAGCAGTAAACAGGTTATAAAGACAAGTCTAGGCCGAGGTGGTGTCTGATTAGAAGACTACTTCAAGTCGTTTCTATACCCTCCTAATATCTTTCCAGCAAAACACAATTTTGCAGGGGTTTTGAATGGATACAACTATCAATAAATGAATAAATGACACGTTGACAGGCCCGCTTAAACAGAAATTTTGAGAACGCCGAGAAGTACTCAGCAGATTTTTCTAAATAGAGTTTTCGAAGTACAGAACTTGAATATTGCAGAAAACAATACGTTCATATTGTCATATCTATTCCACTGGAAGCTTTTCGACTGATGGCTCTCTTCAGCAGTGAACGCCAGTAAATGAGGTTAACCAAGTTTGAAATATAGAAAGAATATTGCCGTTGTGACGAAAAGCTTCCAGTGGAATAAATATGACAATATCAACGTATTGTTTGCTGCAATAGATAATTCTAGTTTTTCGAATTAGAGAAATGAGAACGAAATACCGGTAATCTGTTTCTAACCTAATCTGTGAAATGCTTTAATTTTGATTCCAATCTAATTTCTGGTTTTCTTGAAATTGCTACAGAGGAGAACAGTATCGTGCAAAACGAGTCAAGGTTACTGAGCAGACATTTGCCAGTCTCGTGCTTATGAGCACTCTGATTTGATACGAACTGATATTTGCTGCATTTGTTTTACAAATTTTGAATTAATTTCAATTTCCAAGTTTTTACGAATTTGAAAAAGCTGAAAATTTTTTAGTTGTCCAATAATCGGAGCATGGACTGAAAACCGCAGTCATATTAACCTCTTAATGGCCATCGGCACCGCATGTTGTCAAAACGTTTGATTTCGATGTGCTTGCGCCGAAAGAGCGACCACATAGCTCTGCCCCTCATCGCGATATGCACATGCAGTAGTACCGCGTGGGGCTATATCATACGTGGACCGTGGTGTAGGTGAGTAACATTAACTGGGGTGGATTCACTGACAAATCGTATGGCCTGATTTAGCCTGAATGAGTATCGATCCAATGTAAGACACCATCTGAACTAGCTCCTGTCCAATGTTCCCTCTAAACTGCGCACGTGCGCAATCGCGCAGTGATGACACGGTCTCTGCGCACAGAAAATCTAAGCTGCGCACAAAAAATCCAAAGTTATGACTTTTTGTTAGTTAGGCTTACAATATTTTGTAAATCGAAAAAGAGGACACTTTTTCAGAAATTTCAGACTTGCAATGCCGGTCAAGAATTCTCAAAAACCGGTGAATTTTTCCCACTTTGTGATTGGATGACTAAAAAAAAAATACCCGCCGGAGCTTCACTTCTGTGCTAATTTGCGGCGTATCACTCGCAATTTGCTCTCAATCTGACCAAAATTTTCAAAAAAGAGGACAAAATCTCAAAAAAGAGGACAAAAGGGCGTCCTCCGAGGACACTTTCAAAAAAGTCAAAAAAGAGGACAAATCTTCTTAAAAGAGGACGTATGGTAAGCCTATTGTTAGTAGATGCGCATTGTTGTCCAAGGGACCGCGCAGTGAATCGCGAAAAAATTAGAGGGAACATCGCTCCTTCCCTGCATTAACACTTGCATTATACAGTCCGAACCCATGTATCACTAATATTGTCAATGATCATTTCCACGAGTTAGTTTCGCTTTATATTTATTATGCAGGCTATTCATGATCGACGAATATCTGAATCAGCACAGTCTGCACGATTTGCGGCAATTCCTGGGAACGTACGGGTAATCTCTGCCGTCACAGTACTTCTTCCATTGTGGGCAGTGCTTGTTCTTATCCCGACAATCTGAAAGCGAAATGTGGAATTAGCGTTTACGATATTGTGTGAAGGCACAGATAGCGCGCTACTGTAGGCTACTACAACTTCGATTGGAATGCATTAAAAAGCAGGCATATTTCTATTGCCTACAACCTATATTAGAATTGGCGTAAGAGATAGACATTTTGAGAGCACCAACATTAGATTTCAGATAGTGTTGCCGCAAACGGCCATAAGGTGTCGCTAAGACTCCTTCACACTCCCGCCAAGCAAGCGCAGGGGTATCCAGGACTGTCATACCACGTCGCAATTCAGTTTGGTGCACTGCACGACTGCACGTGCGTCGTGCGTTAGTGGTAGGATATTGTTTTACCTGATGGTATTAGTTTGGTTATTATAGTTCGGTGGTTTCCAAGCTTTTCCCACCCACGTACTATTTCGAGGTTTTATGCAGTGCTTGCGTACCACCTACATTAGTTACGCGCTACGAAGGTGGTCAAAAATATTTTCACTGTGTTGAGCTGCCGAAGGCAGCCAAACAGAAAATAAACTTCCCTTCTAAGGCGCAGCATAAGATTTGTGTTGTGGATCCCTTTGGATTCTTATGGTCAAATATCTTTAAACGGAATTTGGTTAGGTAAGAATTCCAATGCTTTACGACTAGCTCTCTTCCACGTGGGCCGTCATTGTGGGATTGCCCCTAGCCACGGCGACGACCTTACCACGACGACGACGGCTTGAAAATACTCACCGGGACTAATAACTCTCTCCGGTCGAGAAAAAAACAGAATCTACTCGCGTACCACCTGGAAGACCTTCGCGTACCACTATAGTGGTACGTGTACCACAGGTTGGCAACCACTGTTATAGTTGAATCATAGTGTCCCATATGGTGTCGACACAGGCAAATCTCACGCCTCAGTGAAATTGTATCACTTCACAATTTCCATTTGGCTACAGGCAATTTGACGGTCATTTTTGACCGGCTTGCCGAGCATTAAATTTGGTAAAACGGGTATCAATCGAAAGCTGACTCTGCACTGATTACGAAAATATAAATTTTATTCCGATCGTGGCCCTAGAACTCCCACAATCAGCCTCAAATTTTCATTGTTATGAAGATTGGCATTGGGACGCAACATACACTAAACTACGCTAAACGCGATTAAAATTTGAAAAAAGTTGGTTTAAGTTTAAAAAATCGCTCTATAATTTATGTTCATTCACGAAATAGTTTTGGGTCCCCTTCAAGCTTTGCCCCGCTCCGATCGGGCGGTTTGTGGTGCGGCAGTTGCGGTCCTTCACAAAATGAATGAATCGAAAACGAATGATCCCGCAAACTTCGCATTTAGCGAGCCAGCTCGTAGTTGTAGCTCGCATGTCGTCACATGACACGGCTTGAACTTCAAGTCAAATGGAACATGTTCTCAGACGTTATGCTACTTCACGAAGTGCTGGATGAGTTTAGAATTTGATGTTTAATTTATTTTATCAATGGACAAGCCTTCAACATTTTGCATCTTGAAATTAAGGAACAAAATTGTAATATACCTCGCGGACCGGCGGTTGAGAACCACTGATCTACACAAAACACCAGAGATGAGCGGATTTGAAATTTCTATGTCCTAATCCAATCCCAATGCGAACCTTCAAATCCAAATCCAAATCCTAATCCATAACTTTTTCATATTCAAGTCCATGTCCAATCCTAATCCGATTCCAACTGGAACTTCAGAAAAATACTAATTTATGCAATGGAGGGATTCGAAAATTTTCTTTCACAACCAACGATTCACTTGATTCAAGATAACTTAGTAACCATAATTACATTAATAACTGATCTGAATAAAGTTTGTCGCCATTCGCCACACGACATTTCAATCTCCCAGAAAATAGGTAAATCCAATCCAAATCCTGAACCGTTCTGAAAAAAATGTCTAATCCAAATCCAATCCAAATCCGACAAAATTTCATAAATCCTGTTTTTTCAAAACCGAATCCTAATCCATGCTCATCTCTGCAACACACACGGAACAAGTAGGCTACAAATGATTTTCCCTGCCCTGAGAGTGACATTGGTTATATGGTCGTAGTGTGTAAAATCACCTTTGTTTGTTTATATTGAGACGCAATGGTATTCTCCGAATTTATCTATATGATAATTTGAGCCTGGCCGATTATTATCGGTTCGCCGATAATATTGTGTCGAAATGACGATGAAAGAAATATCGGTATCGTCCATTAGAGGTAAACAGATAAGAATTTGAAGTAGGCCCAACGCGTGAAAAAATATAATATAAAACTCTATAAGTGCTCTACGCTTATTCACATACTTGTTGATGGGCAAACTCCACAGCTTTTCTCGCAGTTCACAAGCATGTACTTTGGGTTACTCGAGCATTCTCCATTGTTCGCCCACGATCGACAGAACGTATTCTTGTCGTAGCATTTACGAACCTTCGTTGGTCGACTGCACTTGCCGCAGCTTTTTTTACAGTAGACGTGCATGTATTTTGGGTTTTTGTTACATTCGCCGTCGGTGGCCCACGAATGACAGTACTTGTGATTATCTGTACAGGAGACGAGAGGTTTGGACGTAGTAGTTCTCGTGGTACGCGTTGTCGTGACAGGAGTTGTTGTCGTTGTAGTCGTTGAAGTAGTGGTAGTAGTAGTAGTAGTTGGGTTTGTTGTAGTATGCTCTGCCGTGGTTGTTGTCGCAGGAGCCGTAGTTGTCGTAGCAGCCGTAGTTGTTGTAGCAGCCGTAGTTGTCGTAGGAGCCGTAGTTGTCGTAGTAGGCGCAATCGTTGTTGTCGCGGTTGTAGTAGTAGTAGTACTTGTTAGCTTGTCACATTCGTACATGGCGTTCAGCTGTCTGGCGTCCTCTACGGATAGTCCGTCTCTCTAAAAATTCATTTCATCTGAAATTCACTGGTCGTATAGATGTAGTGATAGATCCCGCGCTCATCATTTTACTTCCAGCTTTGTGTTATTGCCAAACCGACACATCGCCCCGTTGTTATCACTATACGGAGTACTAACTAGACGCGTTATTCGGGACGTAATATCCATCGAAACAGTGTTTCACGTAACACCAGCAAGTGCTTCCCATGAGCACGATACAATTTTATAACCGTCAAAATAATTTTTTTTTGCCTTTGGAGAGACAGATATTAGGGTTGGAGGTGGGTTAGGGTCAAAGTTGGGGTTAGGGTATTCCAAGATTACGGTTGGGGACGGGGTATTAGGGAAGAGGAAGGAGGGCTATTACGGTTGGATGTGGGTTAGGGTCAAAGTTGGGGTTAGGGTATTCCAAGATTAGGGTTGGGGAAGGGGGATATTAAGGTTGGGGGAGGGGTATAAGAGTTGGATGCGGGTTAGGGTTAGGGTCAAAGTTGAGTTTGGGGTATCCCAAAATTAGGGTTTGGGAAGGGGAATATTAGAGTTGGGGGAGGGGGGTCTTAGAGTTGGATGTGGGTTGGGATTAGGGTTAAAGTTGAGGTTAGGGTTTCCCCAACCCTAATTTCCCCCTCTCCCCCAACCCTACTCTTGGGATACCCTAACCCCAACTTTGACCCTAACCCACATCCAACCCTAATCTCCCTCGTTTCTCTTCCCTAATACCCCCCTCCCCCAACCGTAATCTTGGGATACCCTAACCCCGACTTTGACCCTAACCCACATCCAACACCAATATATCCATTCCACCAACCCTAATATCCGTCTATTCAAATGAAGAAAAAAATATTTGGACGTTTATAAATTTATATCGTGTTCATGGGGAAACATTTACGGGTGTCATGGGGAACACTGTTTTGATCTCGGGCGTATATCGAAGAAGCGCCGTAAAATCCATCTAATTAACCGTACAGTGCATGACGAAAGATTCTATACCCTTGACTATTCAATATGGGAAACAGCTTTTGCCGCAATCTCCGTCTTAGAACTGCCTAAATTACCAAAGAACACGTTTCAGGGGATGGAAAACTAAATTTGAGAACCAGAAAATACTCTTCCGTCACGATTAATGTGAGGTGTCAGCTGTAAGATATGTTAGGTTGGCCCGTTACCAGAAAATTCGTGCTAGGATAAGTGTCATTGATCAATATATAGCCTTAGAATGTAATTGCGCTTGAGTAGAAATCTACATGACTACTTCTACTACATATAGTTTCAAGGTTGTTAGAGGTCAAGAACACGGGCGGACAACTTCTCCGGTCGACGGGCCTGAGGTACCGGGAAATAAAGTACTTGACCGGCCGAATTACAGAATCGACACATTAATCACGTATTTATCCACCTAAACAAAGAATAATTCGTATTTAATGTAAACTTCAAGTTTAAATCATAGAGACTAAACAGTATTTAAAGAATATATTAACCTATTGCACTTCAATAGCTGTTGAAATCAATCAGACATCTGTGGTCGTTCAAAGCTGTCTACAAGTTATTCGAACTGTGGTTGCATGTCACATGTACAAACCCTTGGTAAAGACTGCATGTGAACATCAACTATTTGTCCCTTTATCTTTCGCAGGTTGGCAAACTTGGATTCATTCTGTCACGCATAAAATTTGTCAATACTTTAAGATTTCATTTTCAGAGTAGAAACTGCCTGCGGGCCGTATGTTGCTCGCCCCATGGCCGAGAATCTTACTAATTTATACTTGATTTGAAAATTTCTACCCCTACAATCATACATGTCTTTGTGTAGAAATCTACGTCACTGCTTCTACTTCATAGACAACCATCATAAAAGGTCGGTTCTAGAATTAGGTATATCCCAGATCTAATACAAGGTCAAGCCGTTGTTCTAGACTCGATATGATACAGCGTGTATTACTGGAAATCTACGCAGCGCGATCAGTGCGAACCTGGCCGAGTTGCACTCCAGTTCTTTTTGGTATGATGGTCGCTGCGCCGTTGATGGAAAATGCAGTCCCGGAATAGTGCATTAGCGAGGCGTAATCGTACGGGGAATTGAAGGACTGGATTGCCGATACCCCTTGTACTTGGAAATTGTGCTGAAGCTCTGCAATATCTCAATATATCAAAGAGTGTACGGGGGAGGGGTCCTGCTGACGGCGATACAGAGAGCGAGTCTTCATTTTCACCAAACCGAAATACATAATGAAAAGGCTTCGACTTGTACAAACTATTGGATTTTCTCAAAATGCCTAACTAGAACTAGAACGGACGGCCTTTAAAGATCGGGACAAACTAACTAAAACAGGTATAACTAAGAACTGCAGACACGAATTACTGAATTGCAATTTACCAAAGAAATATTGATGATAGAGTCCGCATGTGCAAGGAGTTCGCGTTTAAAACGGGCGGGGTTCCGCCCCCCAAAAAACGCCCTGGCTAACTACCGTTAGTAGTGATGAATCTAAGTTAGCAATCGCAGCAAGAATATCGCACAGTGCGCCGATATCACGATTACCGCCAAACGAAAACAAGTGGTTTCTAGTTGCTCTACAACTATTTTTTTGCATGCAGGACTAAAACTAGAACTATACTCAAAAAACCTGTATTAGCCGACCGTCAACCAGATTGGTAGTTTGTACAAATCTGTGAGCACCAGTACGTTTAATTATTCACGCACACATATATATAATTATTTGCATTATCCATCGATTCAGCCAATAAATTCTAATTGATCCATCATCGGCATGCTTTGTATTCCCGCTTGCGAAGAATATCTTATCACCATTCGTAACCTAACGATGCCAGCCATTCTTCCCGGTGAACATGTAGGTAGAGTGTGGACTTGCCCCATACCAATACAGCTATACCTATGGATGTCTTGTCCTTGAACGCAAACCACGTACTCTAACTCTGTGGTTCTCAACCGCCCGTCAGTCAGTTATATTGGCATTTTATATGTTAGTTCCAGAATGCGTGAAGTCGGACGCTTTTCCATTAATTAGAGAAAGAAACATCAAAGATTAGATTCATTGAGAAGTGTGGAACGTATGTTCTTATGGAGACGCAATAGAGAGTTCATGATCTACTTTGGGCGCGCGTCACAATGTTGCTGTTAGTGTTACATGAAACAGTTTAAAAGTATAGCCAACAGCTGGTTTCGAGTTATATGTGACAGCTACGGAGACCTTTAAACAAAACTTCGTTAAATTCCAACAATGCAATTATGCAGTATATAAAAAGGCTAAAGCAGTCAGCAAATTTGCATTTCTTTCAAAGGATACCAGACAATCACGATAAAGCTAGTGACCTTTAACAGGACTTCTCGAGATTCGCCGTACAGAATCTTCAATAGAGCCCGTATAAATACCCGATTTCTAAAAGACATCAATATATGAAGTTTCCTGTATCATATTTGAGTCTCATAGATTTTTCGAACTCGAATTAAGGGTTAATCTTGATTTCCGAAGGTTCACCGGTCCGCAACATTTGTTTTGAATTTTTACCGGTCCGCGAGGTTAAAAAGGCCGAGAACCAGCGGCTTTAACTTATAACTCTAATGTGAACTACATTAATGATTGTGCGTAGCTCACCTTTTTGAATGTTCCTCCAGTCGATTATAACGTAATCGTCCCTATCGAGACGGCTTTGTTCGTGCCAAAACCCAAGAGAATGCATGATTTCGTGGACGATTATCCCCACATGACCGCAGCCGTACCCGATCGATACCTGGTTGGTCAAAACAATTGGAAAGGAAATGCAACGATAGTGTACCGAACTTATTTAGAAGTTGTGAAGTAGTGCACTTGGTCTGTTTTTGTTTCTCGTTTATTGGGATATTCAGAAATTATTGACCTTTCTACTGGCGCAATAAGTAGGCTAATCAGTATTAATGGCGTTAGTTTAGGATTGTTTCTGCGTAAATTTGTAATATTTGCATTGCTAGTTAGGACAATGCGCGCAGCATGTGTACAGCATCTGTTGGACTGCATGGATTCCAAGGTAGGAGAAAGCTATCGAAACTGCATTCGATTCGGCTTAATTCGGAGACTTTGGTTCCGCTCACTTTTTGTCGAATCACGTGGAAAATCAATTGCACGTTTCATGGTTGTGCGTGAAGGCAGGCAATGCATTGAAAATACTGTACAGTTGGGTAATAAATACACTGAAGCTGCACTATGCTGCATAATTAGTACTGATCGCATAAAACGCACCATATTTCAGGCTCGTTGCATTGTATGCTATTTCGATTCCAAACGATTCAACTAATACCATAGCACTGGTCAGTAGCATTTATTTGCTCCTTGTGCACATCGATACATTGATTCTGTGTAACTGTGATATCTTCCATATCTTCTCTTAATATTGCTGCTCCATGAATATTGCACTTTGCACGACATATTTTGCTATCCTGTTCAGTTGTCAGTTTATGACATTATTTTCTGTAGTTGTTAGTTTGTGACGTTATTTTCTTTGAACAACCATTTACTCTGGTACCGGTTGACTCGAAGATCATTATGATCATATCACCGGTACCAGTCAATACCGATACCGAAGCACTGTTTGTTTGTTGCATCATGCAAGTTGCATGTTAATACTTTCATTTTGCCGTCATCGGTTGACGAAATAAATCTCTCTCTCTCTCTCTCTCAACAACGCGATGCCAGTGGGCGCCAGGTCGCCCGTCAGGACCAAATGAGTCGCCCGCGGTTACAGCAACAAATATTAAAATGGGAGCTGTAAAGGTCGAAGCGGAGAAGCATGGCCTGAAAAACTTTTTTGACCTAAAAACTGACAAATATTTAGATACAAAATTTTTATTTTAACGAAATCTGTACCTATGAAGAATTCCAGTACTTACATCACGCATTATGGTAGAAATAATTAAAATTTATTGTAGATAAAGGAAGAAAAACCAGGGTTGTAATGACTCGAGTCATGACTCGAGTCCCCATTTTCTGGTGACTCAACTTGACTCGAGTCATTTTCTCAAAATACGGAAATGACTCGACTCGAGTCAATCCGTGTATTGACTCGACTTGGACTCGAGTCATTGCGCATGACTCGAACCAAGTCATATGACTCGAGAGTCACGCGGCCAAGACTGACATTTCATTGTAACTTCGAAGAACAGTAATGTAAACACCCTACTGGGATTTCGTATATTGGTACTGCTACTTGAAAATGCGACCTAAGTTGCTGAAGATTACCCCTGGCGAGTGTCAGCCGAAAATATTCGGGTTTCATTTCAATATGAATATACTATTCAATTGCATACTGAAGCTCTGTACCTCCAAGATGCTCTGTTAAAAGCCAGGAAAATTAGTGTGTTATTAATGCGAATCATTCGATATCACCAAACAGGGTTATAAAAGTGGGTTTAGCAAGACTTTAACTTGTAACTGAGCAGTCAACACGATGACTTGGACACGGACTCGAGTCATAATACCACGACACGGACTAGAACCTCTGCTCGATGACTTGGACTCGGACTTGACTCGGTGGTGAATTGATAATGACTCGACTTGACTCGAGTCAAAACTATAAAAGTGAGATTTACTTGTGACTCGGAGCTTTGCGACTTGGTTACAACCCTGCGAAAAATACTTTCCTACATTCTCGGGTATAAAGTGTCTGTCCTTACTAAGTAGCTTGCCAAGAATGGAGGAAAAACGTTCAACAGCAGCAGCCGTTGGCTGGCAACACCGAAGTTGTGCGTACATTGCTGGTGACACACCGTGTTGCTTTATTCTGACAGTGTTGTCTACATCGCAATTGTTCATCCTGCGCTCCTTGATATAAGAACCAGTAGTGAGCGGATATTTATTTCTGAGAATCCGAATCCGTCCGACAGCTCCATTCTCTGACCTTGACTGTGTAAAAAATTTTGACAATATTTCGACCTAACGCTACAATTTTGAAATTTTTGAGACTTTTTTTGACTTGTCAAAAAAATCACCCCAGTCGTAACCTGACGTTAGGAATTGCGATCCTGCGTCTGAATTAAGTGGATAATTGTCCGAACTCTACGTAGTTTTTGATACGATTTTAACTTGTATTCAGTTCCCATGCATTTCGGCTGAATAAACCGTCTGTCCGGGTATTCCGGTGTCCGAATTGAGCGGATTCGACTGTATGTAGCTCTTGGTATGTCATGGTAGTAATCGAAAATAACTTCTCTCTCTACACGACTCGAAGCATGACTTAAAACTCGATATCTCCCAGCGCTAAAAAATAATTCATGCTATTCACCACATTTCCGCGCGGTGACTTTCCAACTGGCGAAGAGCAGCCTTGTCCCCGTACGAATCGGAGATAGTACGTATGCCGCATGTCCTCTACGGCAGGCGTCAGCTGAATGCATGATTTCTCGGCCACGTGTGCGATCGCCTGTTGGAAATTCCTTGCTTCCGTATCAGCTGCACGAAGAACGGATGATAGTTGCTAGACCCCACGATTAGGGTTGTAATGAATTGAGTCTCGATTTTTGGTTACTCGACTTCACTCGGGTCATTGTGCATGACTCGAGACTAGAACGGCCATGACAGTCATTTCATTGTAACTATATGGAGAATAGTATTCCGTCTATCAGTCCTGACACTTAGAAAATAGTGAGGTAAAATTATACTACGAATGCGCGCCATTCTATATCACTCGAGCAGAGTTGAAAAATTTGCGTCGAATCGGGCTGAACTCAAAACTGAACAGTGAACATAATGCCTTGGACTCGGACTCGAGTCAAAATACTATGACTCGGACTCGACCCTCTACTAGCTGACTTGGACTCGGACTCGACTCGTTGGTGAATTGAAAATGACTCGCGTCAAAGCTATAAAAGTGGGTTTGAATCCGACCGAGGTCGACTTCAGAATTCCAATGATACTCAAGTGTTAGAGGTTTATCTAGGCTCCTCCTCGCCACCTCATTCGCGTAAGCGGTGTCTTACAAAAATCCTTGAAGTGGGCCGTGCTATAACTCGGCAGTTACGGAAAAAATGAAGAATATTGGCCTGGTGTAAATGACCATTGTAGTCGACAAACATCATGTATACCGCAAAAACAAAAACATAACCATCAGAAGACGTGTGCCAAGGCTTGAGTTATAAAAGTGCAAATGTTTGAACCACCTGAAATCAGCGTCATAATAGCACATATCCCATAAAAATTCGGACATTCTGACTCGCACAAATCGTCGCCGAGGCTTAAGACGCGCATATTTAATTGCTCGACGCGTTGATCAGCGCGCGTATTGAATTGTTCACGACAGAGCAGGGAGTCGCTAATTAACAGTACTTCCGGACTCGTCGACAACGTTATCATACGCGTATAATCGTCAAAACGAGGAGATTGCATAATCTTTATTTACGCATGTAGGCTACTTAACCCTAACGAGTTGTTGCTATATTAGTAAATTCGAAAAAAAAACGAAACCCCTCCTTTTTATTTCGAAACCGCCTCCTGATTTTTCGGCTGGCTGCACGCCTGATTAGTCATTGCATTTTGTGAGATGATTGAAGTATACAGATTGAGTCACTATTTATTCTGGATCGAGTAGCGAAAATGCAGATGCAGAGGATATTATATGATTGCAAAAGGTCGTTTTATCGCTCACACACGCATAGAACTTCTAAACTACGCAGGTTACTGTGGCCCAGTCTATAGTTATTTGCGGAGAGAATTGTAAACGTCAGAAAGTCGAAACAAATGGATACGATGCTATACGCAACCCACGTACGTATCCAAAACACAAAATGTTTGCTTACACCAATTTTTGACGAGTCATATAAATGAGGGTTATATTATTTTAGGATCCGAAAATGACGACCCTTTTCAAAAATTTTAAAAGCTCTAGTGCCGGAAGAGAAAAGTGGTGATTTCGAAATTTTTTGACCAATAGTACTGTGTTGACTAAGAAATGTCATTTTCCCATATTTACTCCCGAAATGCTTCTACGGATACTAGGGATGGTGCGAACCTCTGAAAGGTTCAGGTTCGAGTGAACGCGAACGTGAACCTCTAGACGTCACGTAATGTCAGATTGCTAATTCCAACCCTACATTTCAGTGAAGTGATATATATTAATGTAGGGTACAGTCGCTACACGATACCTATAGCGACGACTCGGACCACATAATACCACAATGTGGAGGTAAATACTGACTGTTTAAACGTCGCCAAATGTATCAACTGGAGCAATCAACTGATATCATAATGACATAAATCAAAATCAAAATTTTGATTATCAATAAAATAGTATTTACGGTGATCAATTCTTAATTATTTATTATAGGTTTATTTATTATGGGCACCACCGTAAAAACTATTTTATTCAAATCCAAATTTTTCGACGGCAATAACTCCGCTTCCAGTGGTTGGAATTGAACCGAATTTGGTGAACATCGTTTCTATAGACAACCTAACACTTTAATGGGGCGAACAGAAAATTTTGAAATTTTTGTTTATCTATTTTTATATAATAAATAGAAACTGTCTTCTCCTGTAGCAATGCGGTTACCAGCTGGAATTCAACCGAATTTAGTGTGTAGGCTTAAATTAGGTAACCTAACAATTTTATCAAGTAGCCAGTAAAATCTGAGAAAAATAGTCATTTTTGAACACCCTATTGTACATAATGTGCACGAAACCGATTGGTTATGACTTGAAATTGACATCTCCAAATTTCGCCCCGAGTCACGAGTCAATCCACATTTCTGAACCACGAGTCAAGTCAAGTCTTTGTTGCAAAGTGACTCGAGTCAAGTAAGTCACATGAAAATGTTGTCGAGTCTTCCTAAAGCTGTCGTGCAGTCACGTGTTTTGCATCCATCATTTGGTATTAGTTATGTATAATTTGGTGCCCGTTTCAATATGTACCATATCAACTATAACTCACAGAATGTAATTTCAGACGTGTCGTAGTATACAAGGTACTTGTCTCCAGACGGGTCGTCCTGAAAACGTTCCGCCATTCTGGCTCCGGCGCTGTAAGAGCCATCTGGCGTATTCCAGTTTGTCAGCCTCACTTGCGCGATGTTTATTGTTCGCTCGTTGAGCGAGATGTCCATTTCAAAAACTCCTGTAAATATCGGTATACAAACATATTCAACCGACTATTACTGGGCTCTTCAACCGGGTGTATCGTATACACTCCAGGGTGTAGCGTAATTTTTAAAGGGTGTACCACGCAGATGGGGTGTACACTGTAGAGAAGGGTTGTTCAAAAATAACTTGTTTTTCTTAATTTCACACGCTTAGTGATAAAAATTGTCAGCTTGCCTAAAAAAAACGCTACACACCAAATTTCAGTCAATTCCGACCAGTAAAGGCCGTGCAATCTTGAATTGAAATTTCGATCATTTTTGAATTTGAAATGTCATTGTCAACGTCATGGTGTGTTGTGACGCGGTAACGGCCGACGCCAAAATGCTGATCTCCATAAATTAAGCGCTTTTTCGGGGTTAACTTACGAAATAATTTTGGACGCCCTTTGAGCTCGGGCCCCCTCCAATTGGGGGTTTTGAGATGCGCCAGTTTGCGGCCCTGTGTTTAGTGCTCCATACCGTCTTTGAATTTCAGCTCTCGGCATTATTTTTTGACATGCCCGTAGGCTGCGTAATCGCGGCATATTAATGAACAGGTTTCAAAGTAAACCAATTTCCGGCTCAGTTTACACAGCTTATGGTTTTATTCCACGCAGATATATATTTAAAACTAGGTTTTATGTTTTGAATGCCAAGCAACGGGCTCGCGGGCCGCACTTTGCCCAGGTCTGGTCTAGGCTATTATCTTCTTGATGTTTTTGTGGCATATACACCGATTCACGATATACAGACTCACGATTTGTGCATATGCATACCATGAGTACATGATATGCATTTACCGCTGGAAAAGGAAGGTGCAGATATAACCTTGCGAGACTTTCTAAGTCTTGCACATCCCATCCATGCTGTACCGGTAACGCTGAGCGCCAAGTTGGGAAGTCATAGATACCAGAGTTACTCACCAGGTCGTTGGTCTTACCCGACTGGGGATTGACGCCATGACCCAGCGATCAGTAAGCCGGACCATGAACTACGTTGTACTTTTCAAAATTCAATGCGTAAAAGGTAAGTCTGCCTAAAAACTGGTCTTATGGGAGTGAAAGCACTCTGAAATACAACAACGTGAGTAAGTAGTGCCCGTGAAACTAACAGCTAAACCTTCATCAGTAGGCTACTCCGGAAATATAGAAGCAGACTTCGTTATTGACCATCCCTGTCGTATACTCCACTTTATTATGATGTTGCATCTCTCTATACTGCTGCGTTCTTGATTGATGATATTTGTGTGATTATCTCTTACTACTATCTCTATCTCTCTAATAGTTTCCTCAAACGCATGATCTCGTCTTCTTGTTGTTGTGATAGTGCGACGTGCGTGCAAGAATGTATTAGCACCCACGTCTTGCGAGTTGTTGGAGCGATAGGGATTAGGCTAGTCGATGCGACTGAACTTTTGTATTTCAGCTTGATCATTTACTACGGTATTTAACCTATGAATAAATGCAAAGTTGCACAATATTGAACGCTCATGCTACCATACCTCCGGTAGTCATGTTGCATTCACACATGAAGCATCCAAAATCATCGACGTTGTAAACGGCGCATCTGGTCTCGCCGCAGTCTGTGCGTGGGTTAACGGTGCAGGCCGGGATCGGATCGCTAACACCATCTGACGGAATGTGATGGAGATTATTGGCGGTAAATATATATCTTGTGATATTCAAACTTGCGCATAATTAAACTAATTAGAGTGAAATAGTAATCTATTTCTACTCTAATATGTGAAATGTTTATTTGCTCATATTTTAATTCTAGTCTAATTTCTGGTTTCCTGAAAATGCTACAGGGTATCTATATAAATATAGATTGTATATAAATTGTTTACAAAGTTAAAACTTTTTTTGCCACCTGCATTTCGTTTGTATCATAGATTTTGCACTGTTAGTGAACTTATCATTTGACATTTTACGGCGTGTAGCCTACTTCATAGGCCTACCGTCGTACACGGCGCATTTTCTGCTCATTGTGAATCGTGAACATTCAAATGAAACACATAGGTTGACGTGGTGTTATGCTAAACGTACCGCAATATCACAACTGAAGCAAGACTGCGTGGTCATTGCATGATGGTTCTTACATCAAGAAGCGCATGATGAGAAATTGTGCTATAGACACCATTGCCAGTATGAAGCAACACGGTTTGTCACTACGTTCTTTTTCCATTATTGGCAAGCTACTTTGTAAGGACTGACACACTATCTACCCGAGAATGTAGGAAAGTATCTGTCGATGTACTACAATCTTTTTCATTTCCACCATGATGTGTAATGTAACTACTGGAATTCTCCATAGGGCCAGATTTCGCTAAAATTAAGTTTTTTCGTGTTAAAATTTGTCAGTTTTTGAGGCAAAAAGTTTTTTTTCAGGCCAAACTACTTCGTAATGACAGACAGTTCCAACCAGAAATGAAGATAAGTAGTACAATTCTAACATTATATGGGAAAACACCTACCGTAATTTGCTTATGTTAGGTCAAGTTTGGTCAAAATTAAGATTTTTAATGTCAAAAATTTGATTTTTTAGGTCAAAATCTTCCGTTTTTGAGGTCAAATAAAAAATCGCTCTAGTGTTTATTGGGCGCTGTATGCATACGTTATGTATGATCAAATCACGTTTTCCCATAGTCTCTCGCAATGTGAGTTTATTCCTTGTAGAATGATCATAATGACCGTTCAATAATTAATTGTTTGCAAATAACGAATGATAACTAGGGCAATTTTTTTTGACCTAAAAAACGGAAGATTTTTACCTAAAAAATCTAAATTTTGACCTTTTTTTGACCTAAAAAAACTGAAATTTGACCAAATTTTGACCTCACGTGTGCAAATTAGGTGATTTCGCATATAATGTTAAAATTGTACTACTTATCTTCATTTCTGGTTGGAACTGTCTGTCCTTACAAAGTAAATTGGCCTGAAAAAACGTTTTTGGCTCAAAAACTGACAGATTTCTACATGAAAAAACTAGTATTTTAACGAAATCTGGCCCTATGAAGAATTCCAGTAGTTACATTACGTATTCTGGTGGAAATAATTAAAATTTGTTGTAGTCCAACGAAAGATCCTTTCCAGCATTATTGGGTAGAAAGTGTCTGTCCTTACTACGTAGCTTGCCAAGAACGGAGAAAGAACGTCCAACAGCAGCATTTGTTGGATGACAACACTCAAGCTGACAACACTGCTGGTGACAAACCGTGTTGCTTCATTCTGACAATGTTGTCTATATCACAATTTTTCAGCTTGCGCTTCTTGATTTAAGAACCATGCAATGTCCAAGCAGTCTTGCTTCAGCTAGGATATTGCGGTACGTTGACCATAAAACCATGTTACTATTTGTTTCATTTGACCATATATGATTCACAATGAGCAGACGATGGTCCGTTTACAACGGTAGGCCTATAAAGTAGGCTACAAGCTGTAAAATATCAAATGATAAGTTCACCGACAGCGCACAATCTACGATACAAACGAAATGCAGAGGTCAAAAAATGTTTGACTTTGTAAACAATTTTGACAAATTTTGACCTAACGCTACAATTTTGACCTAATTTTGACTTTTTTTGACATGTCAAAAAAAAATTGCCCTAATGATAACACTATATTGCAGTGGTCGGGAACCTTTTTCGTCCGAAGAGCCATATTGGCCCTGTTTATTCCATCTCAACTCTCAAAGAGCCATACATTCCAATCAACTGTTACGTCACGATTGGAATTCGTGACGTCATGGTAGCACGAATTCGAACTCACTACATGGGATTCCTCGTGTGCGCCACATTTTCTCTGTAGAAACTGGTATTTATTGTTCGAAAATAAAGCTCGAAACGAGAGGTAAGACGCAGACGCGCCAGGCCTCACCAATGATAACGTATGTAGCTTAGAATTTATTATAACTGTGACTGTCACACTGATTCCGAAAATATAAATACTGACATAACGTTGCGCTACACGCATATATTTTGGCGCCGTTACTACATATAACGTAGCGAACGTGGAACGTGGATATACCTATGGCGTTGTTTGTAATTCGAGTTTGGAATCGTTATAATGTCACATTCATAACAGTTCATTTCGCGCCGTAGAACACGAAGACAATGTGAATTTGAGAACTGCGTTATGAAATGAGCGTTGCAAAGCCTGCTATGTTCTTTGATTCAACGTATCGCACAATTCAAGATTTCGATTCGGATACATCGCCAGGAGCTTTGAATCACCAGTCATTTCAATGGCATGGGTTCGAATCCCATTGCTGCCATCACGCCAGGATACAGAGCCTGTACTCCCTGTTGCACCACGAAACGATCTCGACACACGATAAACGCTTATTACTGAAGAGACATCCTAACAGCACGAGTAGTCGTTATATAAGGCAACTAAATATACAGCGCAATCAGAGAACTAATCAATAGCCTGCCAATTAACAGGAGCCGAGGTCCAAGGTTTGGCTCCAGTATAACACAAACAATACTGGTACTGGCGCATAGAATTCGCGAGTGATATTGGCCGGCGGCGTGACTGTAACTTAAATTTTATTATTTTGAAGAGAGGGGGTCCGAGCCCCTAAACCTGAAGAAGGCATTGTCATTACCTCTCGAAGACATGCTTATACTGCCACGAGAATAACTGTTTTGGCCGTTTTGAAAATTTACCAACAAGTCGCTGCAATATTAATCAATTCAGAACAAAAATATATATTCGGCAAAGAGCCATATCTTATACCCAAAAGAGCCATATATGGCTCGCGAGCCATAGGTTCCCGACCACTGCTATATTGTGTTCGTTTTTCTACGTTATAGGCTACATTTTCTTTATTTTATGATCATGCAATGAATTACATATCAATCACGAATGAATTGCTAATTAGAGGATTGAGATTTGCCTTTTGGTATCGGTAAGTGTTCGAAAGATATAATTGCTTCAATATATCAATACATCAGTCTGTTAGATTATTGGAATGTGGTTTTACCCTGTATTCAAAGTCGAAAGATAAGCCATACGCACTCACCTGTTGGAGGTATGGTCCTTGATGCTGAAAATATATTACAGTGATAAGTAATAATTTGCAACAGCCGAATTTGAGCCGTTTTCTCATGTGCGGACTGTATCAATTCATATAATTATACACGGTTTTGCATCTGAAGCTCGCAACGACCATGGATGCAATTTATAATTGTTGATATTAACATTCGGCATGCGCAATCTAATCTACGGCTTATAGTTATTTTGTAGAGATAGGGAGGTTCAAAGAAGAGTAGGCTACCATACTCACTCATTTCTTCGCAAGAGAAAAAGTCAATACGAAGACATCCCGCGCCGTGTTTAAGGACAGGCATAACTCTGACTAGTTTGGCGAATATTGGCATTGCGAAATCTTGCATTACGTCCGTTGTGTCGTTTTCATTACCGGTGAATATCTGTACACAAATTATTATCGATAACTTTTAATTCGCGGGTCAACCTTGTACAAAGTACCAATCCAAAGTTTTTTTTTCTAGTTCTAGTTGCTAATTTTGAAATGTGAGTAGTTCCACTTCTAGTTCTAGTGGCGCATTAAAATATTTGTAAAACAACCAGATCTGAACTGGAACTGAATGGTGATACCGATATTTTGTTGTGTGGTGTTCTTGCGCCCATAACTATAGCTCGGAGTCGACACTATTGACAGTGGCATAGTTAGGGATGTGGTTTTAGGGGTCGAAACGTCACCCATTTCAAACTGGAATTCCCGTCCATTTGACATATCGACTCTATCTGCAATATTTTTTAGATAATTTGGAATTCAGTCATTCGTGTCATCAGTTCTTAGTTAGTTGGTTACGGCTTTTTAAAGGGCGTTAATTCTGCATATATTGGTCAATGAAGAAATATTTGGAATGTATATGTTCGAAGGTAAATAATGATAATGATATATTGTAAGAGTTGATCATAGCAAACACCGCCATTCTTTTACCTCTGATCTGGAATGATTTTTCGCAAAGTAATTTTGTCCGATATCATTTTCATAGTAGACGTTTAAGGTTTGTACCCAACTGCCGTCAAATCCGCCTATTTTGAATCCGCCAATCTTCGTAGGATGCATAAATTGAATCTGGTAGAACATAATATAGTATTATAATACAGAAATCACATATATAGTTCATATACAAAGTCGAAAAATACTGGTTTCCTCATTTTATACCCTTTTTGCATATTTTTCGAAATGTCTATATCTATCTCCGTGTATGTCCTTCATTCACACTGGGACGAGTGTAAATGCCGAATTAAGTAGGTTACCAGAATGCACCGGTGAATGAATTTGCATACATCAGTACTATCGTGAAAATATAGAAAATACAACCGTTAATTTACACTGTATACATTTGACGAGACAGTTGCAGCGCGTCAATATATATTGCATAATACAGTATCTTCATATTGAAATTAACCCGAATATTTTCGGCTGATAAATCGGTTTCAGTTTAATATGAATATATTATGCAAGTGTAAACATTGTGGGTTCGGTCTCTTCATACAATTACATCCAGGGCCGTAACAGCACTTCGCCAGGCCCCCCCAAAACCTTGGTCTTCGGCCCCCCATATGTTGATGAACCGAACTTCTGGGGGGCTTCACCCCCCAGAACCCCCTCAGGCTGTTCGCTAATTACCGCTACTTACATATCATCTGCATTGAGGGCCGTTTAGTGGGTCAGCTTTTCTCGCAGAAACGCGCGAAGCGCGAAAAATTTCTTTAAATTCATGATTCAATAGGTCAAAAAGGTTCGGGAATTGCATATATGTTGCTGTCTATTTTTATCCTCTCTCTGCTCACGTAATCACATTTACAGGTAGAGCTGAGTGAGGTGTGTTTGAAGAGGTATTACCCCTAAATTTTGTAATTAAACATCTTCGGGCGTATATCCGCTGGCAGGAACGAAACAGCACTTCGTCAGGCCCAGCAAAAATCTTGGGTCTTGGGCTCCCATATGGTGATAAACCTACCCCACATCATCTTGTTCGCTTTTGCCACGACATGAGTGGTAGGCTACTGCCGAGTGAGCCACCGCGAAGCGCAAAAATTTTCGAAAATTCATGATAAAATCGGTGAATTGATCGGGAATTGCAAATATATTGCTATAAACTTCTTGTCCTCTCAGCTCAGGTAATCAGATTTACCGGTAGAGCTGAGTGAGGTGTCTTGGAAACTGTATAGGGCCCGTTGGTATAAATCTTTAACATGATTTCGTGACCTCCTGTCTGCTATATAAAAAAATATAGAATCGCCATAACGTAAGCTAGGAAACTAAAAGACGCACACAATTTCAAATTGGTATTTCTTCACTGGCATATAATTTTTCCCTGCGGGATGGTATTTGTCTTGTGAGGCTCAAATTGCCAAGACAGTATTTTGTATGTATAACGAAGTTTTCGTTCAGCATTAGGGCAGTCCTTTTCGGCCAAGGTTTTCTCGCTGCCGATCGTTCTGGCACACTTCTTGGAGTCGCATGTTACATGGCCTACTTTATATGTCTTGGTGGGTCGTGGCGCAGTAATGGCCAACGCCGGTATGCCCATTTCTATAAATCCTGCGTATTTTTTCTTGGGGGAAGAGGCGCGAAAATTTTTTGAAAAAGTTGCATAAATTTTCAAAAAATACTCTATAATTTATGCTAATTCACGAAATAATTTTGGGCCCCCTTCGAGCTCGCCCCCCCCCAATTGGGGGGTTTGGGGTGCGGCAGTTACGGGCCTGATTACATCATGATGAAGCCATCGGAATCTGGATAATGAGCAGGCAGCGACATTACCTCGAGATAGTTGCCATCGTTAGTAGCACACCACGCAGAAGAAGTGTCAGCTAGACGGGACTGTAACGGCGTAGATGGCGGATGAGACGAGACTATTGGTTCCGAGCGAACATCGTCAGTAATCAGATACTCTCCGCATTCTGTTTTAAAGCATTTGCACGATTAATATTGAGACAGAAGGAATTGTTGATATAACGGAAACGAGTTCGAACTTCGTAACAATCAAACTTCAGCGAGCATATATTGCTGAATTAACCTCGTGGTTTATACGATACGTGCTATTATATTAGGTCATACGTAATGATATGTTATAAGTTTATCTCTCTATTGCATATGCTGTATTGGCAGCTATATAATCTATCGCTGCAAGCAATACGAATAAGATTAAGATTCTAGTAAGGAATCCCGATAAGCATTTTACGACCCTTCCAACCTACGTTATTATAGCCTACTAACCATTTTATAAGGAATTTCATTCTCATATTATATAGCAGTTGTGCACCATATATATTCCTACATATCTCGGCTCTACCAAGTTTTTATGTATCGGAGGTTTCTCTGGGTGCCTCATCGTTAACCTCACTGCCGTAGAAGTGTTTCAAAAGCCCAGAGTGAAGGTGAGCCGAGCCAAAAGTAGACCGCAAAGTTCAAGCTATGGTCGCATGAAAGACGAGCGTGACCGATGATGAAAGAGTGGGAGATTTGAAGACGTTGGAAACATTACAAGGCCTGGCAGTAGCCTTCCTTGAAAATTGAACGCGTAACCTTTTCTATGTATAGGTTGCCAAGAAAGGGTACATGGTATATAAAACGGACTACATATCAGAAAGGAAACCTCAAATCACAAGACTCATGTTGTACAGCTGTTGTGCACCCTTTATATTCCTATATATCTCAACTATCCAGTATCCTCCATTGATAATTGAACGCGTAACCTAGTCTGAGTAGTTTTTCAAGAAAGAGTATACGGACCGCCTACCATTTAGGAGATATAAAATCGGGAGACACATTTTAGACAGAGCTGGTCAAAGTATCGTTAGCATTACTAGTGTTGTAGATTAGGAAGTAATGCTATAGTTTTCTTACTTAATTACAGGGTGAAGTAGCGATTTGTAAGGCATTCGAAAACTAATTCAAATAGAAGTAATGAATAAAAGGTCTGAGAAGTACTCAAGTAAGTAAATTTGAAAAGACGATTATGCCAAGACCTCGCATACTTTTAATAGTAAATCGGGTGTGGGTTATCTTCGAGATTGCAGGATGTATCTTCGCGACAACGTACACGCGGCAATTTTCGAAAATATAATCTGCCACCATGATACAGCAGTCAATATGGTATTTTCACTCACAAAAGTGTTACAAATCAATCCCCAAACCACATTTTGCTTTACGGAGCGTAAACAGGAAATAGTTTTGCGTCAAAAAGTGTTGAAGAGCTTCTTGGAGGCACAGAACTTCAATATGCAATTGAATAGTCCATTCATATTGAAATGAGCCCGAATACTTTCGAGTGACCTTCGTCAGAGATGATTGTCCGCAATTATTAGAGAATTGGAAAAAACATTGCATATCAACAATCGTCTCATAAAATATGACGTCACCGGCATGGAATTTCGAATAATCGGGGGATGAGATCGCTTAAGCCCAATGTACTATTTTTTAGATGGTGCAGGAAGTCCTTCTGTAGGCACATACTGGGTTGGGGTATTTTGATAGAAGTCACCTCCAAGAAAGACGCCAACCAAGTCTAAAAATAGTATATTGAGCTGAAGTGCTCATCGCCCCGATTATTCGGAATTTCATGCCGGTGACGTCATATTTTTGATCTGATTGTTGATATACAACGTTCTTTCCAATTCTATACTAGTTGCTGACGATTACCCCTGGCGAGCGTCAACCGATAATATTCGGGTTCATTCCAATATGAATATATTATTCAAAAGGTGCTGAGTAGGCTACTATAGTGGAAGAATAGCCTGAAATCATCTACCACCCGAGTAAATCGTGCAAATTGGCTTGAATTGAGTACTACGGACATGTAATAGTATTTCGGTACCAACCACCTTTCATTTGACACAGTCGACTCCGTTTAATTCGGACACCGGATAACCGTGACGACCGCTTTATCTGGATAAAATGCTTAGGAACGCAACAAACGCTATAATTGCACGTAAAAATCGACGGTTAATTCAAACACAGGCTCGCAATCCTTATCGTTAGGTTATTGCACAATAAACAGTACTTCGTTCGTTTTAATACAATATGAGTGGTTATAGTGAAACAAAGGCTATCCATGCAGCAACGATCGACAATGAGCTCATACAAAGCCGTTTCAGATTCATTTTAATTGGATACAATTGCGTGCATCTTTTAGAACAGATTGGTACCGTAAAGTTTAGCAGAAAAATTGAAATTGCCCACCACGGTTAAGAAGTTGCCTTGACAGTTCGGAAGTTGGTTGCGTTGGTGGCGAATTCATAAAGGATTTGAACTCTAATACCGTATACGGTATTTGTTAAATGATTTGATATCTAAAATACTGCACCACACAACTAACCTCAAGGTAAAACTAACGTACGTGCGCATTTAATTCGATGCGCGTCAATTAATGCAGTATAGTGCAGCTGCAGTACCGTAATTTGAATACCTCGTTTGCCTCTACGCACGACCATGAAGCGCACAGTTTATTTACCGCTTAACTCTTTCAAAAGTGAGAAAACCAAATTGTCTGAATTCAGCAGAGTCGACTGTAAATATGTTTGAATCGTTGTTCACTGCGAATGGCAAATAGAATGCGGGCGGGATTTAGGTGGATAATATCGTAGCTGGATTCATGCAATCCTATGCACAGGTTATGATATTACTGTGGCAACTGTTGACGTCGCTCAGCGAATACTCCTGATCCGGGTCGTTGAGAATATCCATGCAGATATCGCAACGAGACAGTCTGCAAGACGCGAGAAGCAGTCCAAGCACTATAAAATGAGATGCAGCTGTAATGGAACTCCTAGACTCATCACAGTTTATTATAAGCATGCTGCGTTAATAGCTAAGTAGAGTAGAATAGTTTTAAAATTCCTTTCAATCATATTGTATATATAGAGGTGATAGTTTAGGCGTCCTTGCGTCGCTTCGATTCCTACCTGGCGACAGTGTCGAGATTTTAGTATGTTCAATCATATCACAATCAATCGATGGATGAATGGACAGAAGAATTGAACGAGAGACCAACCAATCAAAATACATAACAACATACGGTAGTGATGGTGGTACAGAAAATATGCAATTATGCAAGCACAGTATTCGGTATTAGATAGGAATGATCGATACGACCTTCAGGGTCAACTAGTCTGATCACACCCGCATCGAACAGGTACATTTGACTCTATACAGTCTGGCTGTAAAAATGTTAGTTAAAAAAAGAATAAGTAAACGATGGCAGAAAATGATCAATGAAGCCATGTTTGGGCGAGGTAGGGCAACAGTGATTAAATGCCTGGGCCATACACTCTCAGCGAAGACAGTGTGTGTTCACATCTAAAAGGGCGGTGCGCGAAAACACAACTTACCTATAGGAATTATATATCGCGGTTATAAATCCTACGGGCTTACGTAATACCTTCCTTAGTTTCTACGTACAAGCATGGTTTGGATTAAAATGTTGTGCTTGATTTATACCGCGGTGCAAGTCTGATAGTAGGTCCGGGTTTTATGAACCACGGGTGTATATTCACACCCTTGAAATCACAGGTGGTACACGAGTGTAAATACCATCGTTTTTCGCTAGGAGTGTGCGGAGGTATTGGGATTGAGTTAAATATTTTGCTACCTACGACCTTTCGACCTGATGGCTACCCCTGTATCTGTCACGATACTTTTGTAATTGATGCTTGCATATTATATTTGTAGCATGGTATGTGCTATATGGAAGTTTGCATAACAGTGCATATGTACTATTTTAAATTCAAATCCCATTGCTGCTACTATTCTAACTACATGCTAAATATATATCTCTGCACTAATAAAACGTACCGTATATCGGAGTCTTCATAGTTCTCTCAATAGAAAACGGGATATGTACACTGAAAATTATGAAAATGGCATTCAATTGATCAATATCGTCCCCAAATGGTTTTGATTATGCGCGACCCCAACCACGTTAAATTGCCGCATAATATCAGCTATAATCAAGTCAATCATACACCATTAATCCTCCCTCCCGTAGCTCTACCGTTTGTTTTCACTATAGTCACCTTACAATAGTATATAAAACCTTAAACGGCCTCACAGAAGTACCTTTCATGATCACAACTATACTTACTGCGCTGATTTTGCTCAACAAACTGGAAAATAGTAGTCGGATATGATCAATATTAGTCAGTCTCTGAATCAATTAAAATGTGTTGATTAAATCGAAAAGAGTTAGATCTAACAGACGAACATATCAAACTGGATTTGCAGCATCGTTGTATACCTTACTGACATCATATTATGGCCTTCAGTCAAAACAATGATTTATGAGGTACCACTACCTCACTTGGCATTGAATAAGGTAAACTAATTATAGAATTACAAAGCAAATATAGATTAGTCGGCTAAACACCAATATGCCTCAACTTCTGTAAACATAGAGTATTTATATACAAACGCTATTTTCTTGCACAGGTGCGCTTCTGCTCTTGAGACTTGGTCATATCGGTGCAACCCTTATATATTCAACCTATTCTTCGTAAACGAGACGTAGCTTCTAATGACTACTGCGCTCGCGTGTAATATTGTCAGGCAATACAGAACACGTATTTATATTGCTGTGTGATAACTTTGATGGCAATTTTGATGCCTTACGTATCTCGATAGCAATTTATTGATATATTACGTTCTGTAAGTGTTCTCTGTCGATTTCAAACACGGTAAATTGCGCCTATCGACGGCTTACAGCCTTGACAGGTGAAATCACCATATATATCTATTGTTTGAGAAACGATGTAGGCCCTATTGCCTCAAATCCGGACGTGCAAGTATGGGTAATTGGCGCGGCACGGCAAGATTTATCGTAGTCCGTAATGCGCAAGTTTTTTCGTACAGGACTAGTGCGGTAATATAGAAATCGTGCCTTTATACTACCAATCCATACGTAGCCTATTCGGGCTACCAGGGTCACTTGTCATGGTGTCATAGATAGTTGTTTCTTGATCGTTTAAGCGATCGTACCCCTTGATCGTTCAATGACATTTCTCGTAGCCCCTGCCAATTTTCAACACATCTTCTGATGATACCAATGTTAAAATCAAAGGGACCATGACATGAAATCGCGGAAATTCTTGTGTTGAATAAATTTGCACCGAAACGATTCCACTTTTGGTCGGCTTTCAAAGAAATTCTGGGTTCTGGATAGAGTCTAGGCCAGGGGTTCTCAAAGGGTGGGCCATGGCCCACTGGTGGGCCACAAGAGCATTTGAGGTGGGCCACAGAGCTATTTGGAAATTTTTAGAAATATTGCAAGTTTAGTAATATTTGTTGTGTTAATCGCTAAAAAAATAAATTTATATTAGTTGATCATACGTAGGCTACATTAAGCTTTTCGTCCGACTCTGATGAGACGTAGTGGTACGTACGGAGTCAGCATTTCAAGTCGAAAATGGGAGGCAGAAACGGCGGCTTTTTCCACTGGCTATGACTACCTATGGCTAAAAGGAACTAAAATAATTTCGCGTATATAATACCTGCTGGAAGGTAATGCTAAAGTAACCAAGTATTCCGGCAGGGTCATATTGTCGTATGCCGCTGAAAGGGGTGTGCAGTAAACTCGGAATGAAGTGTAACTGATGTATCGATTTACTGTACTTCGGCAGTTCGTATTATTGTAAGTTAAAATGGCCATAATTACAAATTATTAGCAACTTCTGGTGGAGGTATATTGCACCACCGAATATTAATGGATTGAGGGTTCAGCGGAGCGCATTATTATTTGAAGTCTGTTTAAAATGTCATGCCCGCAAATCAATGTACATAATGTAAGAGTCACATAAATTGATAGTATCACTGGATTGAATATTCCGACATCGCAACTTCAGTTGGTTCAGTACGTGACATAGAATGTAGTAGCCTACATTGTACAGCATGCATAATATGAAAATCTTCCTCCACTCCTCTTTAGTACCCCATTCACCAATGAATTGTTTGAAGCTGGCCCAGAATGATTATATTGTTCCCCTCAATAGTGGAACGAAAATCCCAATCACACAGTGTACGCGGTAATTCGATCATTGTGTTTCGCGAAGCGAATGGAGCAGCGGACGATCATAAATAAAGTTTTAGCATATGATCTACCAGAGCCGTAACTGCCGCACCCAAACCCCCAATTGGTGGAGCTAGAAGACTATTTCGTTGGTCGTTTGTTGGAAGATATTCATTCAACTTGAAAATTTTCGTCGCGCTTTGCGCGAATTCGTGACCCGGCGTGTTTATACTTTGATGTCATCAATAAATAAGGAGAAAATATGACTTTAAGATTAGAGGTGGGCCACAGCACGTTTTCAAACCGGAAAATGGGCCACGGCCAAGAAAGGGTTGAGAAACCCCTGGTCTAGGCCAAATTCCGCAATGCATCTCGTACCTCCTCATTTCGCGTTTCGTACCACCAAGCGGTCCACAGACCCCAGGTTGGCGTCTCCTGAATTAGATTAATTACAGCGAAAGGCCAGTAATCTAATACCAGTCTAATTTGTGAATTTTTTGCTTTCATTTAAATTTTAATATAATTTGTAGTTTTCATGAAAATGCTATAGGAGGACTGTATAATGCGAAACGAAACAAGCTTGGTGTGGAGATATTTGTCATTCCTATGCTTACGAGATTAAACTCAGATTTGCTACGAGCTGGACTTGATTTTTGTTGCATTTCATTTGCGAGTTCACTAATATTGCGGCAAACGATACGTTCATATTGCCAAATTTATTCCGCTGGAAGCTTTTCGACTGGCTCCCTTCAGCAGTGAGCGCCAGTAAATGAGGTTAACCAAGTTCGAAATATAGAAAGAATTTTGTCGTTGTGGCGTAATAATGACAAGCACACACAAAATCAGTTGTAAAACAGCCGAATAACAAAACAACACTAATGGAAGATTCCCAGCGTTTAGAGATGTTCCTTGTGGCGACAGAGGATCGGCTTTTGCAACTTTATAATGGTTGATTCAAGGACCTTTAAATGAGAAAGAGAACGACCACGAGTAACTATGGAAAACTCAAATTAAATCAACCATTATAAAGCTGCAAAATCCGATCCTCTGTCGCCAGAAGTAACATCTCTACACGCTGGGAATCTTCCATTAGTGTTGTTTTCAGAGATGCCACTGAGATATTTTGGAAAAACCCATATCTGAGCACTAAAAAAACCCAGAAAAACCCAGATCTTGTATTTCGCCTAAATTACCATAATTCGCCTGTAATGAATAAAAAGAAAGGTGCGTTAGTCCTTTTGCGTCAATGCAATACGTCCAAACCTAATATTAGACAAAGATTTGACGAGGACAATGCAATTCAACAGTCATTCATGAAAGGTACAAAATTGGATACATCAGTTTAGCATACAATACATTTAGTTCAATTTGGAGAAGGCTTAAATGGCACAAATAATTATGCGACATGATCTAATTGCCTTCACTCAGAATCTTCGCCACTATCATCAACTCTCTGTCGCTTCAATCTTTCTTGATAACGGTGTCTACAAGCACCAGATGCAACATCCTTTACCAAATCTGGTTTAGGTGTCCAGTCGAAGCAGTTCTTCTGATGTCTCGTTAAAGTCTGTTTTGCCAACAGTCTGTTCCTTACAGTATTGGTTTGAAGCCTGTTGGTTTTCTTTGTTTTGATATGATTTATGACAGAAAAGATTCTCTCCACGCAAGCCGATGAGTGCGGCAAAACTGTTAAGTGAGTCATGAACTCTGAGAGCAATTTGAATTTCGGAATGCCACAGCCATCTGTAATCCTGCGAACAGAATACCAAAAATCTGGAATAGATTTATGCGACATTGGTATGTTCTCAAATCTACGGAAAAGTCTCCATTCGTCATCTAATTTGTCCAACTCATCTTCTGTCACAAGATGTGGAAATTTTTGCGCAACATCGATGATTGAAGATGGAGACTTTGCCGTGTCTGTGGCAATTTCAGGATCAAGAATATGCAATTTTGCAATGATTCCATCTTTATGCAGAGGAAATCTGTTTTTAATTTGGTCACAAAGCTCAATCATGAAAGCCTGGCAGTCCCTTCTAAACATGAGGTCACCACAAGAAGGACTTATAGGTACCGAACACAGCATTGACATACATCGGCCACCAAGATATAGGTCCTTCATTGGCTTATGCAGAAGCTGATCATTTGGGTCAATATCTGCGATATTGAATGAAGTCAGTACTTGGTCTTTGATGAAGCAGCTTAATATATCTCTATACTGAGAAATTATCATTGAATGGAGAACATGCAATCTGAAACTCTCCGATTGAAATTCAGTATTCAGTCCATCAACCTTGTCCAAAATATAATTAAAAAAAAGAAGCATGTGCTTGGTGCCATTGTTTTTCATAGTCTGATAGATCGCATTACTCCCTTCGACTTTGTCAGACAAAGATTCCTTTTGGAAGTAGAGGATTAATGCATCCCATTGTTCAAGTATTGACTTGATTAAATTGCCACGCGAAAGCCAACGCGTTTGAGCCAATTTAGGAATTCGGTGCTGCTCTGTCTTCGATACCTCTTGCATTTCCGTGAATTCGTGCAATCGCTTGCTGCTTCGTGAGAAGAAAGAGGATATGTCTTTCATGAAGATTTCAAGGTATGATGGCAATACCTTTACTGCATGACTAGCACACAATGCAAATGAATGGCAAACACATCCCATAGTAAATACTGACGGAATTTCGTTCTTCAGCAAAGCTTGGAAGCCACTTTTTCGTCCCATCATTGTGGAACAATTATCACTACCAAACCCAACAATATTGGAGATAGGTATCCCCTTTTCATCCAAAGACCTTTTAACTGCCTCGTATAATCCTGCTGAAGTTCCTGAATCAACGTCTACCGTATCTAGTAGCCTATCTGCAACATCTGATTTCACGGTGTCGAAGTATCGCACGACAATGGCTAACACTTGAGACACTGATATATCTGTGCTTTCGTCAATGATCAATGAAAACTTCGAGTTTTTACAGATATCACTCATCTCCAGTTTTTCATGAAAAGCAATTCCTTCCTGAAGAATGTATGAAGCTTTTGTTTTGCTCATACATATCGACTTTGATATCTTACTATCACTGAAGGCATTTTTACAGACTTTCACCAAGTGATCGCACTGAGAAAATGGCACGTGGTGTTCTGCAATAAAAGCAGTAATCAGAAGTTCCGCTTTTGCCGTTTCCTCAGCCTCACTCGGTTTCCTCTTTTCCATGAATAAATCAATGCTCAGTGCAGATTTGGTTACTTTCATACTCTGCATATGCTTGGCAGTTTTGCTATGTGCCAGTAGCATCGATTTATTGGCATTTCTTATTTTTATCCCACAGCAAACACAAAAACTGCATCCCTTCTCTTTCTCATCCTCCTTTAGCCACCCTTTCAGTTTCTCGTCGCTTAACCAGCTCTTTTTGAAAGTCTGTGCATACCACTTTTTAACTTTTTTAGGACTTGGCATAACTGACTTGAGACTATAATAACGAATCCGGAGACCAAGTAATTCTTCAAATAGTTTCTATATGAAGAAATACCAGACGGTAAATAGGCCTACATGTAATTGGTCCGCCACGCCACAGATCTGTGTCAGCGAGCGACTACATGCATGTAGGTAGGTGTCAATAAAAGAATTAGAGCTACTTTTGAGACTGGAATCAGACTGGTCTATGCCGGTTATACGCAGTAGTAACTAGTAACTCTACTACTACTACTGGAGCGCTGTTATTGATTCGACTATGATTGACACTCTCTCGACTCGATAGTCAACAGTACACGCGTCGGAACCGCCAGTTGTATACGTAACAATGCAAATTGGATGATATATCTATCATCAATAGCGCACAGAAGTGTCTGCATTTCTGGATAATGTTACTTTGTCACTATAATTTCGAAACTCAAGACTCGAAGTTGAAAAAAACCCAGATTTTCAGGTAAAAAACCCAGAAACCCAGGTGATGCTCGAAAAACCCAGATCTGGGTGGAAAAACCCAGGAGTGGCATCTCTGGTTGTTTTGTTATTCAACTGTTTTATAGCTGATTTTGTGTGTGGTGTACCGTAACCGTGCGCTGTTTACGGCCGTTCGCGACTCTGTGTACTTGTCATTATTGCGTCACAACGGCAAAATTCTTTCTATACATGTATTTCGAACTTGGTTAACCTCATTTACTGGCGTTCACTGCTGAAGAGAGCCAGTCGAAAAGCTTCCAGTGGAATAAATTTGGCAATATGAACGTATTGTTTGCTGCAATATTGAAGTTCTGTACTTCGAAAATCCTATTTTAGTTCATTAATTTTAATGCAGATTTGAATTGAAAATAATGTGTATCCATAATTCCAATTCAAATATAATTTGGAAAACAAACTGTTTAGTTACAATTCTAATCTAATTGAGAAAAAACTGAAAATTTTTCAGGTGTCCCACACTGGACATCTGAGGTATGCAACTGTATTTATGGCTTTACTATACTATACCATTGAATGCATAACCTTGTGTTTGCCAATACGGAGGGTCGGATGCCTTCCTATACAGCTCGTTACGATAAACGATCTATATTTCGCCCGTTGAATACAAGCACCAGCAACCAATTGTCGCTTTACTTACCCGTACCATAATATGCCCCAATCTGCATGTAACTTCGTCATGCATATATGCTCAATTGCTCATTGCTCAGTATTCGACTTACCATGGCTTGCAAAACTCTATATCAGAAGATAGAGGGGAATTAGGCAATAAATGTGCATTGCATTGCCCAACTATATTAGGATGTGCATGGTAGCATTATCTGACTAAGATGGCGGTATAGTAAGGATCCAGATCGACTATATACTCGTGCGACTTCTATATCCCAGCTAACCCATCGAAAAATATAGCAATTTGCTTCGAATCTTTATTCACAAGGCAGGCTGTTTCAGCAAAGACCGAGCCTTGACAATGGTAGCGTTACAATCGTTTAACACAAATTGCATGTCTTCTGGCACATTCTCAGAACGGAGGGATATTTTCTCCCGTCGCAGTATGTCTTCCACGACGGACAGTATCGATTCTTGTCGTCGCATTCTGTAAAAGTGGGAATATGATGAAACGACTGTGCCAGGACCTTTATTGGCCATATCGCAGAATACGAAACATGTAGTACAGATCTACGCACGGCAGTTGAAATGACATGTCTGTGAAGTCGTGATTAACGCACAACATTGTTACAAAGTGCAATGAAATAAGGTTTTTGTTTGTTTGTGTTATTCATGGTGTTTGTCGACTACTATGGTCATTTACACCAGGCCTATATTCTTAATTTTTATTCCGTAACTACCGACTTGTAGCACGGCTCACTTCCAAGCTTTTTTCTAAGAAACCGCTTACACGGATGAGACGGGGAGGAGGAACCTAGATAAACCTCAAACACTTACGTAGGAACCCGCTACCCTTTGGTAATAAAGCTGTGGATTATACCACGACGGTATATCGTCACAATTAAATAAGGTATGGTCGTAATTTAGAGCTGGGCATGGACAGGAGCGGGATTGGATATCAGGCCGGATTTTCTCTATGCTTGTTCGGAGCTGGATCAGTACTTTTTTCTGATAGCCTACTGCTGGAGTCAGATCGGAGCAGGATCAGTCCGTTTCGCTAAAACTAAGAGAGCCTAACCCTCTTTCACCCTCGAATCAATAGGTAAAGTGAAACGTTTTGGAAATAAACCACATGCCAAGTCCAAGTTGGCATAATTACGTCAGATAAGGGTTGGGTTTCATCCTTGAGTTCTCAATTCCCTGTTTTCACCGTTTTAATCAATATTCAATACCACCCTGTGGGTAAATAATTATTAACGGAGTTTTTCGGAGCGGATCATGGTCATTTTAAGCATCCGGCCTAGGAGTAGGACCGTAGTCGGATCGTAACTTTGAAGAACGGGGTCGGAGTAGGTCCGGAGAATTTGTCGATCCGCTCCGCAATATCGTGAGCGTGATGTAGAAGTTGTTTTATACTATTTGAAGTCGCATAATTGGTACACATCATTCCTACTGTATTAGAGGTATACTGTGTGATACTTAAATGCTCAGCTCAAAGCCTAATACTCGATGCAGAATTTAGAACAGACTTATTCGATTCTACCCAGTTCTACTGACCGTCTCTGAGAAGTCAGGTTATAGACAAATTTTCTTACGTTGTTGAGTGCACCGTTTGCAGCTCTTTTTGCACTTGACAAGCATGTATCGCGGGTTTTTAGTGCATTCCCCGACTCTGGCCCATGCTCTGCAATTACTATTCTCGTCAACGCAGGATCCGGTGGGCTTCCTGGTAGTCGTTCTTTTGCTCGTGGTGGGTGTGATAGTAGAGGTGCCGCACTCTTTACAGCTTTTCTTACAGTTGAAAAGCATATAGCCCGGGTTTTTCTTACATTCACCTCTGTCCGCCCTTGATTTGCAACGGTTGTTTTTATCCGTGCAGGATCCTCCAGGTTTGGTAACGACAGGGCGAGCCGTGTTGGTGGTACCGCCAGTGCCCTTGGTGCCTCCGTACATAGCATTCAGCTGTTTGTCGTCCTCGGTTCCCAGGTAACACGGCCACTTGGGGACAACAAGGGACCAACGCGGGTCGAAAGCAGGTGACCACGAGGGAAACCAACTGGTAACCACAAAATTGTGGCGGCTATATCTGTCGGTATTAGGTAGGGTACCAATTGGGTGCCCCACGACGCCAGATAGGTGCCACAGCCCGCCGCCGCAGTCGACCACTAGCCCTGTCTCCTACTTCTGTACTATCTCACCCACTAATATCATACCCCGAAACCTAATACAATAACATCTATTCACACAGTTATCGGGCAAATCAGTATATTGCAAAATTTATACATGCAGTGAAACTATATACAGTTGGCGATAGTGAGTAGTAACAAATGAACAAACCAAGATGTATGGGACACGGCAGATCACCCTTGTCCTTTTAGAAGTGTACCTTGTGGTGTCGCACGTTGGCTTGAAAAATTTGAGTGATCCACAAGTAATTCGAGGCAGTAATTTGAGGTATAGTAAGAGGTGATGAAAAAATTATCAAAATTGGCAAGACTTTAAAAAGACGCAATTACCTCTAGCTAGCAAAAGAATACTAAAAGACATGGCAAGAATATGTACAAAGAGGCAGTGTCACATGAAGCAAGGTAATGCATGATAAAGAAATTGGAAAGCAATGTGCAAAAAGGCATCACATAAAGTAAGGAAAAGAATGATAAAACACATGGCAAGGATATGTACATTGTACAGAAAGCATTATTATATGAAGCAGTGATCAACTGAAATCGGTTACTGTAGTCATTCAATATGCAAGTCAAACATGATTACGTCAGGGCATGACATTAATTTCAAAATCTGAAGAGGCAGCAGGTACGAGATCAGTTTCGGAACGTGAAGAGTTTGCAAGGGGTAGTGTGCAATTCATCTCAATTTGTTTTCTAGGGAATTTCTTGGTGTGAATAATTCCGAATGCAACACACACATTCCCCAATTTTTCAACTTAACACGTGGACCATTCTAACGAAAGGATGTCGTTCTATGCCAGGCAGATATTAAAACTAACTAGACGAGCCAACTTCAAATTCCACCATTCAACATAACGATAGACGTATGTTTTTAGTTTCACAGCAGATACGCGGAATTTCTCCCGTGCAAATAAATAAGCATTAACATCGGCTACAGAAAACCATCCAATATATTCAGTGTAACATTCGTACAGCGTACATTTGGCAGGTCTACCATAAAGATATGACGCGGCAAAGAAACTACACGACTGCACTCGCCAAGTATTTCTACTCTTTCAGAATTCTCCAATAGGTTTTGCCTACTTGCACCACTTACTCAATCAAATATGTTTAGACTACTCCAACTTCTAATTGGACAGTTTAGGAAAAACTGACTACTTACTCTCTACAATTTGGATTTTGTAAGGTGGCTAGTAGTTTCAGGATGAGTCTGTTTAAACAACAGCATGAAATAGCCTCTTCATCTACAGCAAGGGTCGGCAACCTACGGCCCGCGGGCCGGATCCGGCCCGCCAAGCGAAATCGTCCGGCCCGCGACATAATAATTAGTTACCACAAGAATACGGCCCGCCGTTTCACAATGCCTTTCAATCTGCAGTGCCGCACTGCTTGGAAAGAATGCGGTATTGCTACGATATAAGTTTCCTACATCGTATTAGTCTATGTTGACGCCATAGAACGAAGGCGGTTAAAGTAGGAGATGAAGATTGTCTGTTTAGAGTAGAATAGATCAGTGCTTATCAATCGGGTTTATCTCGCCACCGAAAGTGTACCATACTTTGTAACGGGTTTACCGATGGGGTGAGACAATAAAGGTGTCCTTCCTCTGCTTCAAAAACGCTTGGAACATCTCAGACGCAATGACAAAATCTCAAACTTACGCTGTTTAATTACAGATAACTAGCCTCCGTAGGTTAGTTATCCATAGTTTGATTCCCAAAAGGCATTGTGCGCCAAGACAAAAAAGCTGAAGTGTTTTGGCCACAATGATGAAAACTGTTAATATGATTTTGTCTCACAAACTGAATCACCAACATTGTTACGCCAAATATTACTAGAAGCACAGATTCAATATGACGATGTAATGTATATCTGCCATGTTCGCGCATTAAGTCGAGCAGCTATGCCTGCACGAGTCTATGAACTGAGAAATGAAATGGCACCTTTCCTCGAAAATACAAATATCGCCGACTCATAATCTTATAATCGAAAATGGATATCTAATCTTGCTCTCCGGGTACATTTAACGTCACATCTGAACAAATTGAATTTGCAACTTCGGCGGGAAAACTATTGAATACATGAGATGTTGAGGCGCATTTGAAACAAATCTGCGTCTCGGGGAATTTCAACAGTACGAAGAAAATTATGCTCACTTTCCTATACTGGAGGAGAGAAAACCTAGTACCAACGCTATATTTGTAACTGTGATACGAAATTTAATTACTGAATATTCACCCGCTTTACCGACTTTTCTTCTGCAAAATAAATTCCATTTAATGTGGACGCCAATAGCATTGCCTGAAAATTTCAAAGGGGCCTTTTTGAAATGCGATGCAGTTGGATTGAATGACAAATTTAATACAAAGAGCATATCGCTGCATGACATTGATAAAGAGTACGTTATTGAAATTTATCTTTATTCCAGCTTGTCCAACAATGCAGAAGACATTGCATCGATTTTTGGTAGCACGTACGCATGTGAGCAATAGTTTTGAACAGTAAAATTCACGAAGAGCAAGCTAAGATCACGTATTTCGGACGCCCATTTCGAATATGGTCTGATTCTGGCTTCATCTGACTTGTTATCAGAAGTTGAAAACCTTTCACAAAGCAAGCTGCGTCAATTGTCACATTTATTCTGCGTTGTTGAAGTGTAAATACATGTGTTTTATGATTGGTATGATAAAGATTGCAGCAATGTAGGATAATATACCGAAGTAAGCGTAAAATATAGTATTAAGAGAAATTCCGGCCCGCCAAACAGTTGCACACTCGAAATTTGGCCCGCGACTAGCAAAAGGTTGCCGACCCCTGATCTACAGTGAAGGCATAAATTAGTCATTTTGCATTAGCCTACAAAGACACAGATTTCGATTTCGAAATTAGCCTTCCCGAATAACTGCTAAAAGTATGCAATCCATTGAAAAAAGTCTACACTCTGATACTACTCAATTCATTTTGTACTTCCACCTCCACCTGAAATAGTTTTTACATGTCTTGGAAATTGCTCCTTCCACTCCAAATTTGGTAAAGCATGACTCCTACTCGAGTACCTCTGGCAATATTTCAATGTCTTGGTATGTCCTGGCACAAGAACGTCCAGAGTGCAATACAGGGTTGTAACCAAGTCACATGGTTCCGAGTCACGAGTCAATCATACTTTTGTGGTTTTGACTCGAGTCGAGTCGAGTCATTTTCAATTCATCACAGACTCGAGTCCGAGTCCAAGTCACCGTTTAAAGGGTCAAGTCCGAGTCATGGTGTAATGACTCGAGTCGAGTCCAAGTCACAGTATTGAAGTCATGTTCAACTCATGTTTTCAATCCTGCTTGGGTGATATCGAATTCCTTGTTTGCGAAACATGATCATTTTGTCCCTATCAGAGTCTTGGCACGTGTTTATTTAGGCAGATAACGGACAGGTCCTGGCCTCATTTACCGATGCTAAATATAACTTTACTAATCTTAGAACTTAAAATCAAATATCTCTCTTGTCAGTCTGATACATCACCAATACAAGCATTCAGTTTTTATTATGAGCACATCGACGATAGCTCACGAATAGCTGATAGAGAACCAACGAATTCATGTCTACATACTATCTGATAGAGAACCAACAAATTCACATCAAGATACTAGTTGATAGAGAATCAATAGATGTATGTTTATGTAGAGGTATTTACAACAGGCCAGCATGCCGTAAAAGCGTGCATGCAACTATGTGCATTGTGCAGTGACAACAGAACAGATACCTTTTGATTATACTAAAGGTTTTCCCAATTGCATTACAGACTACATCGCAGTTACAGCATTGGATAAATAATTGTACAATGGGGCTGTTCAAAAACATTTTTTTCAAATTTTCCGGCTACTTCTTAAAATTGCTAGATTGCCTAAAAAATCAAATTTGGCTCAATTCCAACCAGTAGAAAGCAATGCTATGAAAGAAAATTTTAGACTAATTACAAATAGAGATTTTAGAATTTTACCGGCTATCTCATGATATTGTTACATTGTGTAAAAATATGATTCATAGCAAATTTGACTCAATTCCAACTAGAAAAAGAGAAGTTATTAGAGTAGAATGTTTTGGATATGAAACAATAGTCGGCTTACTACTATGTAATTATATTATATGAAAGAATTTCTCACTAAAATACTCCATTTATTTTCAAATCCAAAATATTCTCCTCTCACATCATTGATTCCACTTTTTTCAAATTAAGCCAGATTCAGTGTTCCTTTTATGCAACATAACAATTTTATCAAGTAACCACCCAGTAAAATAAAAAAGAAGTTATTTTAGAACAGCCATATTGTACAAACATCACACAACATTAGCCATTCATCATTATACTAACGTGCACAATGCACATACCTAACAAAACGTCAAATGGACGAGGGGCATTGTGTGTTTTCACAGACAGCAGATCAAGTCAATGAGTTACACCTCAAAAATACTAATGTGGAAAGGAGATCCTCATATATGTTAAAGCGGCATGGCCGTAGAATGAATCCACATCTACTGAATACACGGTCCACTAGTGCACTAGATGCAGGAATTGACAAGCATTTTTGAACCACACTGAAGAGCATTGAATACTCATTCTTTCTAGTCGCCCAAAAATGCAAAGAATCATCGCCTTCAAATCTACACATGAGCTTGTCAGTCTCTTGACCATCTAAGTCATTTCATTGGCTCTAATTGAACTTTGCTTCAATTGTTTGCTTGTATAATTGAAAAGTCTTGAGTACTTTGATTGCAGAGGATCTATTACCTCTTCATCACTGGACGATTTTGTACAATGCATGATTGCTACTATGTATCATTTTCTGCTGTTTTTACGGTGGCATATCTGATATCAGACAAGTGCAACGAAAGCAGTATTGACAAATAGCGATGTCGGCAGAATTCGTCGGATGCGTTGATCTAGCCATTACGATTCGCAAATTTCTTCATCTTCAAGTCATATAAAATAAGCCGAGTCAATGACTTGGGTCGAGTCATGCGTAATGACTCGAGTACAAGTCGAGTCAATCCAAATATTGACTCGAGTCGAGTCGAGTCATTTTCCCATTTCAAGAAAATGACTCGAGTCAAGTCGAGTCATAAAAAAATCGTGACTCGAGTCTGACTCGAGTCGAGTCATGACTCGAGTCATTACAACCCTGGTGCAATAGTCACACAGCCGATGTAGCTTGGATTATCATACAATCGGAACACTCTTTGTGTGCTCACAGTTGAATGAAACGATTGATATTATGAAGACGCCTCGCTTTTCTGGTTGAAAGTAACCCCAATGCTTCAGATTGAGGCATTGCGGCACTCTTGACTCTTCTTTCGTCAGTATCTTGAACCACCGGCTCGATCTCTGGAGTTGGCAAGCCATCTTTGCATGGAACCTTCGACAACCTTTTCGGTGCATTCTTTTGTGGCCAAGTTCATCTTGACTGCAGCTGTTTAAAGGTCAACTATATCGACCGAAACAATTTTGGCTCATTCAGTAGAGTTTTACATGCTGATTCCCGAAATATACCTCATATACCTTCCAAAATTACGTATTTTCTGAGATATCGAGCAGCGAAAGTCGCAAAATGCCACCACAGACGAAAACAGTAGTAAATTCAATAAAGCATGTCGATGACGTACTACCAGGAGGATTTCTGATGCTGCGGCTGTGGTGTATGTATTGAAGTGGGATAATGTCAACTTCTGAAGCTGTGGACTCAACTGATAGCTACATGGTGTCTAGTAAATCTGATTCCGACACTATTGAGGAATCCCCGTATATAGGTAAGCCATTGAATGGTATATACAATCAGGCATTACTGAACGACGAAAGTACCGTACCGTTTTGTCAAATGATTGGACTTGCGCGTCTAAAACAATTAGTGTACCGCATGCATGTTAGATTGTGCGGTAAGCTGACGATCTAAGCTTGAGGACCGATGCATATAACTAATACATATTGACTTTTCAGGGACGCTAGACCCGACTACATTCACTCAGACAGGAATTCAGCTCCGCCGCATGCACTGGATCCGAAGTATTCCGACGTCGCTGATCAGTTCTCACAGTCTGCTACTTCCACTTTATCTTTGTATGTAATAAAATGGCTTTACTTAAAAGCTTTTACTGGATTTTAATAGAGAGAGAGAGAGAGAGAGATATGATATTCTTTTTCGCCTGCACCATCGAGATGCTTTGACGACGGAGTTGCGATACGGCCCCATGAGGTCATCTAGTCTGCGCCCCCGTTTTTTTTCTCCTCCATGCTATCCGTGATTGCTGAGCGCCTAGCAGGATAGCTGCGGATACCAATTTTCGAGTCTTTGGTATGACCCGGCCGGGAATCGAACCCACGACCTACCGCTCGAGAAGCCTGACGCATAACCATTACACTATCTCGCTCGGTACATACAGAAAAGTCGAAAGCTTTTATTGTGTTCTAATAAATACAGAATCGCAAGAATGTCATAGAAGAAAATTATCTCAATAAATCTATGTGAATAAGTTTTGATATTCCCAGGATTTTTCGGCGAATTTTCTTTTTCTGATGTTATGCTCCAGCATGATGCCCTCGGCCAGGATTGTCAATGTTGCTGAAATAATAATTTACAGCAGAAATTCAATCATATACACTCACTAACACTCCATTTAATTTTTTTTTATTGTAACACCGGTTCAATATCTATGTGAAAGCCACCAGCAGGACAAGTTTGTTTTTATGTAAGCCTAGATCAGGGGTGGTTGTTTGAAGTTACAAAACTATGAATTTGTTAGGCAAAGTGAGGTTGAAATAATAATTACCTACCGTGACACGGCATCATCATGATGCCGTGTCACGGTAGGTAATTATTATTTCAACCTCAATTTTCCTAACAAATTCATAGATTTGTAACTTCAAACAACCACCCCTGATCTAGGCTTACATAAAAAAAAACTTGTCCTGCTGGTGGCTTCCACATAGATATTGATCTCGTTGCAATCTTGCATGTGCAGCAGCAAGGGGAGGGGGTTCTGGCCACACCTCGTGGTCAACTGGTCAATGATTGGATGACAGATGTGCCTCCAGAACTCGTTCTTTATCTTTGTACAGCATCCTTTGTGGTAGAGAAAGTATGATGGCAAAGTGCTCCTACTCCTGACTACAGCAGCTTATTGAAAAATACTGTACATCGGTAAGCACAGCAGCCTTCCATATATTGGGGTGCAAAAGGGTCTTTCCGGACTTGCTTTTCTTCTGCTCTCTGCATCTGTTTTCATTGAAGTGCGGGACAGCTGGTAGTACGTCATCGACACGGTTGCTAATTTTACAGCCGTTTCTCAGAGGTCGGCAGTTTGCACTGCGATATCTCAGAAAATACATAATTTTAGAAGTTAGGATGTATATTATTGGAATCAGCATAAAAACTCTACAAAATGAGCCAAAGTTGTTTTGGTCGATATAGTTGACCTTTAAGGTAAATCAGTCCATAACTGAATAAAATACTTCAAATTCTATCGAGCAACATACCAATTAAAAATTACTGTATCTTTCAGACCGATTTTGTCAATCTGTCTTCCGAAGACACTGCAGCATTTTGCAATTTCATTTTTCATTAGCCTTGGCATTGTCCGCCTCATGAAGTCGTCAGTATTATTTCCACCAGCACCATTAACAGCCTTCACTCATAAGAAAGTGCAGATAAGTACGCGCCTGCACCTTAATTGGCAGTGGTATTTTTTACAATTTATTCAAATACTCTAGAATCACTTTTTACAAGCGGATCCATCTTTTTGAGTTCCTCACCATCTTTAAATGGAAACGCGGCAGGGAGTTCTGTAGGCAGAGACACTTTGAAGTGTGGCAGAATCAAGTCCATGTTTCTTTCTGTTTTGTGAACACTCTTTGACATTTGCTTGATGTCTTGTTGAACGTTGAGGACTCTATGACCCATGGTTTGCAATGTAGTTAGCAATCTAGCATCCATGCTGGCTTGAAATTGAGCTGATATGCCTGTAAGATAAAAATGATAGTTTTAATTCTTTACATACTGCGGACATCAAAATCATACACACCGCGACTGTGATTTGGTGTGGATTTCACGGAGGTTGCTATATCCTCACCAATGTCAATTTCACTGTCGAGAGATTGATCTGGTTGGCCATCCAAGCAGTCGGGCACTTCCTCTCCAGCGTCTATCTTATTGTCGTCAAGAAATTGAAGCGATTGATTGCGTTGCCCGTCTATGCTGGCAGGCTTTTTGACTGAGAAACCTAAAATACAGGAAGACTATAGAAAAAATGAACTATAATTAGATCGCCACCAATTTCGACTGATTCCAAATTCATATTTTTTTGACATGGTGCCAATATTTACCTTTGCAGCTAGCATTTGTACTGCGGCTCAGGTTGCAAAAGCAGATTATTCGGCGCCGACAATTTCTGTGTCTGGACATCTCAAGATCGAAAGTTAATACCAACATGCGTTGCTATTTTGTGCCATAACTTCAAGTGAAATATATCTGTCCTAAAATACTTTACTTCATACTAATTTACGAATCAAATTTTGAAAACATTGTGTAGCAATAATTATAATCTCCTTTAAGTAGAATAGTTGTCTTCACCGGCGACATTGACAAAATAAATGAGCGCCCTCACCAGCGTCAATTCGACTGTTGACAGGAAAGTGAAATCAATTGCGTTGCGTGTCCAAGCAGCGAGCCTTTGCGACTGTAAAACATGAACTACCAACTCGCAAGTCAGCAAATGAGATTGTGGTTGGTTGCAGTTTCACCGGACTTCTTAGCAGGATTCAAGGACCGATAAACAGGTGACGGAAGTGAAGGAGTTCGATCATCATCATTGTCACTGCTTGAAGCTATCGTCTGCGTCCTTTTACGAGAAGGGACTATTCTGAAATGAAGATTGATCAATAATTCGAATTTTCCACACTTGTCAACTAGCCTACGAAAAACAGAAAGATTACAATCATCAGTCAGTTGTATATACTAAGCATTGCCTTCTCATTCAATTAACCAAAGTTATGAACAGATTTACTTACTTCCGTTTAGCAGGCAGTCCATCACACGATTATGAAATCTCTGGATCTGTCTGGTGCAGGTGCAGCGACCGTTCCGTCTTCTTATCCGCTTCTTCAAACGAAGCTAGAAAATATACAATAAACGCAAAGATTGGCCTACTCGGAACTTGAAAACAACATACTAGCTTCGACTAAAATTTTGATCGCGTATGATGGCCAGGTCTCTTTAGGATCCGTAAAATTCTTCAGCAGGTTGTTAACTATGCTTGATGACAATTTTGAGGGCGGCCAGAAGCACGATGAGGAACATCATTGCCAGACTGGAATCGGTGGTTGTTTTCGACAACATGTTGTACGTGACAGACGGATTTCTCGCTTGATTGGAAAAATTCATCCGTGTGGCGGAAATATTTTTTGCTTTGATTCGATACTGAATTACTTATTAAATGACACAATGTGGTATACGCCGGACTAGGGCTACGCTGTTCCGCAAATGCCACGCTTGCTTGCGTTAATTGTAAAGCGCAAGCGCCTTATTCTGGATCTGAACTCCGGTATCGCTTTGTGACGTCAGCATAATTCAATAATTGGCGTGATCAGATGTAAATGTTTGCGTGACGTTGCGCGTGCCGTTGCCACCGATTCCACTCTGGCGTCATTGTCGTATTTGAGTGGTTACATTGTTATGCAATAATCCAAATAATTGATCAGCCGATCTCTACTTATTTCATTACTCACCGAGCTCATGGAAGTTAAAATGATAACAGCAAGACAATTCGCCCATCACTACAGATGCCGGCGGCATACAACGAATGTGCATTAGGGTTGTTAAAACAGAAAACTTCTCCCAGATCTCACTCGCCTAATGACTAAATCGTCAGGTTGTCTAAAAAACGATGCACACCAAATTTGACTCAATTCCAGCCAGTAAAGGCCGTACAATCCTGAATTGAAATTTTTGATTTATTAGGTAAAATTAAAAAAAAAAATTGATAATTTTTTGTCCACCCCATGAAATTGTTGCGTTGTCTTCAAAGACAATGCAAAACAAATTTGACTCAATTCTAACTAGTAGAAGCGGAGTTATTTGAGTTTTTCGTTCATAATTCTCGGATAACGGCCGGGACATCCTTAATTGGTGGATATCAACGAAAAACTCCAATAACTCCGCTTCTTCTAGTTGGAATTGAGTCAAATTTGTTTTGCATCGTCTTTGAAGACAACCCAACAATTTCATGGGGTTGACGGAAAAATCTGAAATTTTTTTTTTCAATTTTTCCGAGGAGGGCTGGTTCGATTATGTTCACAAAAAGAACAATCTTGTTCACAATAAGAACAGTCTCATGTTCACAATAAGAACAGTCATGTTCACAATAAGAACAGTCTCATGTTCACAATAAGAACAGTCATGTTCACAATAAGAACAATCTTCTTCACAATAAGAACAGTCTCATGTTCACAATAAGAACAGTCATGTTCACAATCAGAACAGTCTCATGTTGACAATAAGAACAGTCATGTTCACAATAAGAACAATCTTGTTCACAATAAGAACAGTCTCATGTTCACAATAAGAACAGTCATGTTCACAATAAGAACAGTCTCATGTTCACAATAAGAACAGTCATGTTCACAATAAGAACAGTCTCATGTTCACAATAAGTCTGATGTATACAATAAGAACAGTCTCATGTTCACAATAAGAACAATCTTGTTCACAATAAGAACAGTCTCATGTTCACAATAAGAACAATCTCATGTTCACAAAAAGAACAGTCATGTTCACAATAAGAACAGTCTGATGTATACAATAAGAACAGTCATGTTCACAATAAGAACAATCTTGTTCACAATAAGAACAGTCTCATGTTCACAATAAGAACAGTCATGTTCACAATAAGTCTGATGTATACAATAAGAACAGTCTCATGTTCACAATAAGAACAATCTTGTTCACAATAAGAACAGTCTCATGTTCACAATAAGAACAATCTCATGTTCACAAAAAGAACAGTCATGTTTACAATAAGAACAGTCTGATGTATACAATAAGAACAGTCATGTTCACAATAAGAACAATCTTGTTCACAATAAGAACAGTCTCATGTTCACAATAAGAACAGTCATGTTCACAATAAGAACAATCTTGTTCACAATAAGAGCAGTCTCATGTTCACAATAAGAACAGTCATGTTCACAATAAGAACAGTCTCATGTTCACAATAAGAACAATCTTGTTCACAATAAGAACAGTCATGTTCACAATAAGAACAGTCTGATGTATACAATAAGAACAGTCTCATGTTCACAATAAGAACAATCTTGTTCACAATAAGAACAGTCTCATGTTCACAATAAGAACAATCTCATGTTCACAATAAGAACAGTCATGTTGACAATAATATTTACAATACACACACCAGACATGATGTCCGAACACCCCAAGACACGATGTCCGAGTGTCAACGCTGTCCGAAGCTCCGAACACACCCAGACATGATGATCAAAAACTGACAAATTTTTTACATGAAAAACTTTATTTTAAAGAAAGTTAAATTACTTCACAATACTAGTTTACTACAGCGTAAGCTGCAAGCTTCGATCACTTCGTTTTAGGTCGATTTATTTGTGAGAGAACAATGGATGCTCAGTAAAACGCACGCGATCATTGAATGATTGGTCGCTCTCACGGGTTACACCATCGTTTCGCGAACAATTCGACCATATGCAACATACAGTGATTTTTATCGACATCGATTGCTTGATGACTTGAAATTGACTCGTGAATTTTGCTCCGAGTCACGAGTCAATCCACATTTCTGATACGCCGAGTCAAGTCAAGTCATTTTTAGCAAAGTATGACTCGATTCAAGTCAAGTCATACGAAAAAGAGTCAGACTCGAGTCAACTCAACACTGGTGCAGCGACGGATACGTCCCTACATTCTCGGGTAGAAAATTCTGTCCTTACTAAGTAGCTTAGGAAGAATGGAGACAGAACGTTCAACAGCAGCAGTTGTTGACGGAAGGCACTGAAGCTGTGCGTACACTGCTGGTGACAAACTGTGTTGCTTCATTCTGGAAATTGAGTCTACATCACGATTTTTCATCATACGCTTCTTGATATGAAAACCACGCAATATGCCCACGCAGTCTTGCTTCAGTTGGGATATTGCGGTACGTTTGGCATAACATTATGTCAACCAATTTTGTTTCATTTGAATGTTTATGACTCGCAGACAATATGGGCCGTCTACAACGGCAAGCCTATAAAGTAGGGTACAAGCTGTAAAATGGCAAATGATAAGTTCACAGACAGTACAAAATCTACGATGCAGGTTGCAAAAATGAACAATTTTGACATTTTTTGACGTAACGCTACAACGTTGTGACTTTTTTGACATGTCACAAAAATCTATACTATACTGTACTATCTTATTTGCTTCTCATTCAGTGTGCATACCTCGTCTTTACAGCGCCGAGGCCAAGGTGGGTGCCCGATTCCTTAGACTACTCCAAGTAGCTTCGACACCTTCCTATCTTTTCATAGTATCGCATTTTGCGGTGTTTCGAACTGATAAAAATTGCTAATAAACCAGTGATTATGATGAGCAACTGTAAGGGCATGTTTTAATATTGGATAATTATTGATGCATATTGTATCACCTTGATATTGTGTCTCGTTGTCATTTTACGCAACAAAGCCAAATTTCACACTACTTTGCGATTTAAAGGGGTTCTGGTGATCTGACATAATTATTTTTAAATATTCGGAATCAGTGCGACAATAGCGATCGATAAATTCCAGTCATTATAAATTCTCAGCAGATTATGATGAATTGCGCAACAGTGTTGGGATGACTCGAGTCACCTTTTTCGCATGACTTGACTTGACTCGAGTCACTTTGCAAAAATGACTTGACTTGACTTGACTCGACGCTTCAGAAATGCAGATTGACTCGTGACTCGAAGCAAAATTTACGAGTCCATTTCAAGTCATCAAGTAATCGGTGTCGACTAAATCGCCGTATCTTGTATAAGTTCGGATTTTTATCGGATCATTCAATGATTGTGCCTTTTACCGAGCCTCCATTGTTACATCACTAATGAATTGATCGTTAACGCTGTGATCGGAGCTTATAGCTTACGTTGTCATAAACTTGGTCACCTCAACCAACCCTCTTGTGTGCTTTAAATCGAACGGTTATCGTCCATACGTTTGTAATGGTATGCCATAAATATATATGTGGGTAGGGTACTATTGCTCCATATCATTTTTTGAACTTTCTGATGTTTCATATGTTATCCTATATTTTGGCCGATAATTATAGATCAGCGGTGGGCAGAGCGGCTTCACGTGCGAGTCGCATATCAAAAATCGTTGCCTTAAAAGAGTCACAACCCAAAAAATGATATATACTAATTTATTCCGTCACAAGGAAATGTAGGGTATCGAATGAAGTATATTATTGAGTGGTATAATACGATGCGTCTCCGCTCTGGCGGAAGGTGTTTGAAATCGGGCTGATAAGACGTCTAACATAGGGTTGCCATACGTCCTCTTTTAAGAGGATTAGTCCTCTTTTTTGAATTTTTTGAAAGTGTCTTCGGAGGACGCCCTTTTGTCCTCTTTTTTGAGATTTTGTCCTCTTTTTTGAAAATTTAGGTCAGATTTAGAGCAAATTGCGAGTGGAATGCCGTAAATTAGCACAGAAGTGACGCTCCGGCGGGTATTTCGGAGTGGAAAACGGTGATTTTAGCTCTGAGCGGGAAGATGAACTTTTTTTTTTTTTAGTCAACCGATCACAAAGTGGGAAAAATTCACCGGTTTTTGAGAATTCTTCTCCGGTTTTGCAAGTCTCAAATTTCTGAAATAGTGTCCTCTTTTTAGATTTCCAAAATATGGTAAGCCTACTAACAGTGCGGAGCTCGGTAATCATAATACTTCGCAAATATGTCTTTATTGGGTAACTCGTGGCAATTAGGGTTTTGGTGTTTGGTTTCGTAATGCCGTTTCAAATCTAGTTATGTGATTATTGGACGAATATTGACGGAAAAGGCAAAGTGGCTTACGTTCATTATCACCGAATGCACATTGCACACTCGTTGAACAGCCGCAATCAAAGGCTCAAAGAGTAGCATGCGGCTCGCTAGTCGCAGTTTCCCACCCCTGTTATAGAATGAGGCTATACCGCTATACTTGCGTAGTTTGACAGTTCTACGTATGCATGAGCGATAAGCGCCTTCTTGCGTGTACATTGTACAATCAACTCTTGATTCGTTCTTCAATTCAGATTAAATGAGAACTCCATCTGTATTTAAAACAGTTAGCATGATGCAATGACTTTGAATCATGTCTCGTACTTTGAAAATTCAACTTGACTCGAATAGTGATTTGACTCGTGACTTGACTTGACTTGACTCGACTTGACTCGAGTCATCTCCAAAAATCGGGTGACTTGACTTGACTCGAGTCACCTTTGAAAATCGAGTGACTTGACTTGACTCGAGTCAAAATCTGCAATGACTCGAGACTCGAAGGTAGTGCTGACTTGATCCCAACACTGTTGCGCAATGACAGGTGAGACTGGACCCGTCTGTGCCTCGTCTGTGCCTCCCTTCTCTATTAGCGCTTTAGTTCAGTGGTTCTTAACCCGGAGGTAAGTACCCAAAGGGGTAATTTGCCAATTTTTAGGGGGTGATTCAATATTGACGTTTTTTATATAGTTATAAAGGTGCACTGAAGTATTTTCAAACGTAAATATGAATGTAGGCTAACATATATTTTTGCGAAATTGAATATATTAGTAGTAGAGAAGTGGTGGATATAGCCGCATATCGTCTTTTAACTTAAAGAAACTAAAATCTCTAATAAAATAAAGAAACAAAGGATAACGGACTTACGCATTTTGCAGAATTGCAGTTCGTGACGGATTGCTGCAAGCGATCTGATTGATATGTGGCTGTTTGATTTCCGTTTGAAATGAGTTTGGTGTAATATTTGTGACGTAATTCTCGCGGTTGTGGCGTGACTCGTTATTTATGAGTGGATTGATCACTGGTTCTGCCTGTTGATTTCAAAACCCGGCTGACCTATCGTGTCGCGCTTTCTGGAATTGAGTAAGGTTGCTATCTGCGTGTCAAAACTCGTTTGCGGTGAATATAATTTTATTATCAAGCAGTAATATCGAAGTTATCGTATTCTTTGCTGTAATTTTCCACGTATGATCATCGAATCTTTCTGGATCTCTATGGTGTGTACTCCGACGAAACGGAAAAGTTCTCCCGGTACGGCTGCTATCTGCGTATAATCAAAACTCGTTTATGTTAAATTAAACTCGTTTGAATTTATTATCAGGCGAATATACTCAAGGTTACTGTATTATTTGCTGTAATTTTCCGCGTATGACGATCGAATCTTTTTGGATCTCTGTAGTGTGTAACCCGACGAAACGGAAAAGCTCGCCTGGCGTGACTCGCCGTGTCAGCGTGTAATGGCGGGTTGATTGATTGATGGGTATATGATGACAATTTATGCTATGTTTCAAGCGTACGGTCAAGGTCACACGAATCGATGTAAAGTCTCGCTTGGTTGGATTCTCGTACTTGGATGGGGTGGGGGGTGGCTGACTAAGGGGCTACACATCCAAAACTACTTCCGTAACCCAATGTCAGTCAGGCGCAGAGACGAGCGGATATAAAAATTTGGTATTCTGAAACCATCTTGCTCCGGCTTATATTTTAAAACTCAACTGGCGTATGATTTCTCTTGAATCTCTCAATCAATAATTCCCGGTTCAATCGAGTGTGAATGCAAGCTGTCTGTGTGGTGCACGCGTTATCAAATCAAACTCGTTTGTGTCATTGAGTCCATGGTAGGCCTATATCACATTGATATCATTGTAAGCAGACAGTTTTGAGTAACTATGTGGGATTCTATTGAAAACAGCTTTATTACAAAGAAGCCGAGATAAGTCCATCGCTGTTGCTACTTGCTACCCGCCATTTTCAAGTGGTTTTTGACGACGTCCAAAGCTACTTCCCGCAGCTTACGACAGTAGAGAGCGAGTGTGCCAGGAGCGAGCCTCGTATACGGTACAAACGAGTGTGGATTTGAATGGGAAAACAAGGCATTGGGGGATCTTTACTGGATTACTTTTGGATTTAAGTTTATTCGGACCCGGATTTGTGGATTTTACATGCTACTCGCGAAATAATATCGCGGGCAAGTGATCCCCATGAATCAGCCGTGATCGATCGGGGGTGATGCGATGATGTCAGTCTGGATTCAAAATACTCGTTTGGATTAATCACATCAAAGTAATCAGTTTTCTTCTGGCTCGTGACTCTTGCATCGATGTGGTTCCTGTATTGAGAACTATACGATACTCGATTCCATTGTACGCTGACGTATCGGAAAAGTTCGCCTCGTTTCGTAGGATACTGGTGGAAAGGCTTAATCTCGCTGAATACGAGTTTGGGAATATTTGGCGTTATATTCGAGTGATAAAAAACTTATCTCTAGGCAAGTAGACGTACTTGCTGAGTGATTGTAGCCTGCGACCCAAATTCCCATTGTCTCTGTCCACAATCGCTTGTGAAGTGGTGTAATGAATCGGTGATCCGAATCCAGCCCGGAATTGCTCCTGCTCCTGGACCCGATCGTAATCACCTCCGCTCAGATGTGATCAACCTGTTGACGGATATACAGTCTTGTCGTCATCGTTGTATGTTAAGTTGACGGAATAATACTTGATCATAATGAGCAATCTGTAAGATATACATCTCAGTAGTACCGTGTTTTCTGTTTCACGGTCATACAAATCGGGTGCAGTTCAGATTAGCAAGAAATCGAGCAGTTTCATTTTCCTGGTACTGAGTTGAGACGCAATAACTACTGGTCAGGCGTAATCATCTTCCATCTACAAAGGATGTTTCATTTTGGTATGGCTGCATATCAATTGTGTATATAAACTTGTATTTCGGCAGTCGATGAAGAAAATATGTAACCCGTTTGCTAAATATGTATGTTGTCTATTTTAGGAACACGAGAAGTGAAGTATATCAACAGTTTGATGTCAAAGAAAATATTATCCATGACGAAGCGTGAATAATGATTTTACCCGCTGCGTGTCGAAATAGCGTATAGCGTATAGCGTATAATAGCGTCGATTCCGCAGCTGCAACACCAATGGGTTGCGGGTTCGAGTCCGACTGAGTTCGACTGCAGAATTCTTACCCAAGTGTTGGATGTTTATCTAGGCTCCTATTTTTCATATAATCCGTACAAGCGATGCCTTCTAGAAGCTCAGAAGTGGCCAGTGCTACAAGTCGGTATCTACAGGACACAAATGACGTAAATCGTCCTGGTTGAAATGACCGTATTAGCAGTCTACAAGCACCATGAATATCACAAACAACGAAACAAACTCTACCCGCCATGATATCGACTCCAGCAGGACATATTTTCGATATATTGAGATATGTAAATTTCATTCTTAATATTTTCAATCTTGCAAGCGAACCATCTTTTAGGGCGGCAATAATACAAGATTTGTCGTTATCGGCTAACGCTGTCAAGGGCGATTTGGTGTATGGAAATGTGAATATTGATTACGACGGTGCGATTTTGGACGGTTCGCCGCGGTAAACGATCCTTGATATCAGGAAACAATCAGGCGCAGTCTGAAAATATAGTCGAACATTCGTACCCTGCTACAATACCAAGCACAAAGCGTTATTGGAAAAAAAAATGCGATGAAGCGGCGATCGATATGCATCGTACAAAGACGTAGTAGTAGTCACGCACAAACACACACACTAACACACATACTAGAATACTAGTCAGATTATAGGACCACGAACTAACATATCGATCCAGTTTTCCGTCCCATACCACCTCATTTTGTCTCTTTCCTTTCATATTCTCTGCTTTAGTTTTCATTCGGTGTGCATTCCTCTTCTTTACTTTACCTATGCCAAGGTGGGTGTGCGATTTCAAAGACTACTCCAAGCTCCAATTCGTTTCGACACCTTCCTGTCTTTCATTGTATCGCAGTTTTGTAGTGTTTTGAAACGATGAAAATATTAATAAACTAACACTGATACACTAAATTATCCCAAGAACAGCTGCAATACAGAAACGTTTGAGGTCTATATATTTGCGATTTTTTATTGCGTGTGAAGATTTAAAAACGACTAGTAGAATAGGTAGGAGAAGACTGGAGGAGCAAGCTCTAGCACATAATAGACATTTCGTCCATCAGTATTGGTGTTTGTAAGGCAGGACTAGAATCTGTGTAAAATGAGGAAAATTACTATAATATGAATGCGAGGCATTCAATAGCACCCAAGCAGAGTTCTGAAAAACGGGAGTTGAACTGGATTGGATCCGAAAATGAACAATGCGCAGTGAGCACAATGACTCGGACTCGAGTCTCAACACCGTGATTCGGAGTTGAATATTCGAATCCTGAGTTGGACTCGGTGGTGAATGGAAAATGATTCGACTTGACTCGAGTCCTACCGAATGTTGGGATTAAGTCACCATCCTCGAGTCACGAGTAGGGCTAGGCACAATGATTCGTGTACCCGAATCTGAAACGAGTAATATATATAACGATTCTAGTCGAGTAGTAAAAGACGATTTTTTTTCGAGTACTGAAAATATACGCTTCTATCGCCACTAAACGGCAATTTATCAACGAAAGTCATAGGTTCGATACTAGTTTCAAGTGTGGAAGCTGTAAAACTTTGATTGGTCGTATCGCAGCATACGAAACCTACAGACTACAGTACAATGCTACGAAAGTTACTGAAAATAACAAATCGCTGGTATGCCAGCTAGTTTTATGGCTCTACAGCATCACCAGATTTTTATGACTCTATATGGCGGGTGTTTTCAACCCGGATCCAATCATCTGGATAGTAAGTAGCCTATACACAAGTAAGTAACTCCGTCGGTCGGAAGAAGTAGGCGTATCACGCGATATACTTTTTCGTATCATAGATAATGATATCATGCAAATTCTGCACGAGATGAGTCTTGGAAGTGGCACGTAAAACGTTGTTGTCCCCCACCAATATAGCTTCTCTAGATGAGATGTCTGATTCGTTTTGAAATATCTGCCCCGTTTGTGGAAATCTTCAGCGACTATTATTGTTCTGGGGATCATTTTCGTTGAGTATTAAAATATGGTCTCTCGCAGAGCGTGACGGTCAACAAATGTATGTCTCAAATATTCAGCGGAAACCGGGGGGTACATTATTGTTCGAGACTCCTATATATGACTTGGAATAAAGCACCGATGCCTTGTCATTCAGAGGCTGCTGTATCGAGAGCGTCCATGGCAGTTGATCGAATAATCATGTGAGAAGATGGTCAAATATGATTGTCTACCTATCTATTATGAATATTCTATTTCGGAGTGTTTCCTTGTATATCCCCGAGAGTGACGACATAGAGTCGACTATTACTGATCTCGCGATGTGAGAATACAACTCGTGAAAAGAAGCTTGTGATCTGTGATGGATTACAGAATATTCCGATGTCAACGCTGACGTTCTTGAAAATGGTGTGATTCGTTATAGTTCTGATCTTGTGTGACTACCCCAAACAGTAGATTATCGACTATAAAACGTTTGTGTAGCTATAATTCGTATCCAAGTTGTTGAACTAAGACATATGACGGTAGAATCGAATGTCATACATAAAAACTTATTCAAATACCTACTAAGAGTGAACATTACAACGTTGAGTCACTTGAAAAGTTGTCGTGGTAGCGGAATATTGTTTGTGAATCGATATGGTTAGTAACAGTTGCATTGTTCGCACATTTAATGCTATTTATCGATATCGGATCGGCTTATCAGTGTGAGAACCAAGTGCGTGCCAACTGCCCTTTGTCAATGGAAATAAACACCTGTCTCCCGTATTGCTGTCAGAAAACAATCTGTTTTCATGAAATACGTATATTTGCACGCCAAGTCCTGCTAATTTTGTTGCCCGTTCGTTTTTGTATTAACATTAAGTGTGTAGTATCGCTCCTTTGGCGATGGTAATTTGGCGGAAAAAGTCAGCACCTAAGATTAAAAAAATCAACCAGAGAACGAGCTGTTTCTCCGCGACCTTTCAATATTCACCTATGGTTTTGAATTCACAGCAAATAACATTATTGTTGACAATATGTGAATTGCTATCGAAGATTCGTAGTAATGGTTTTGTCTGTTTTTAGGATGATATATTTCTCGAACAGTTTCCCAAAATGAGAGACTGTTATGGAAAGACACTTCGACCCGGATCCGCCCGTACAGAGATGCGTATATATCGCGTCGGGTTCTCACCGCTCCGAATTATATAGACTCGCTACGTTCGCCAGGTTTTCGAGACTGTCGTACGCAAAGCGTGCAGATTTAGCATCTGACGGATATTATTGGCTAGGGTTCGAAGACAAAATTAAATGTTTCGGATGCAGTATTTCACTCGAAAAATGGGTTGAAAAGGATACGAATGTAAGTTGTCATGAAGCGAGTTGTGTTCGAGACGTATTCAATATTCCCGTTGAAAGATCGAATTTCAGGAGTCTATTACGGGAGTTTAAGCTCCAAATCGAGACACCGCAAGTCAATAACAGCGACATAAAACTTGCGAATATCATTGACCGAGAACACGCGTGTTTGATTAAGAACCTCGACTTGAAAAGGGAATCGAAGCGACGCGAAACCTTCAAGAAATAGCCTAGCTATCCAATACCCCACGCAGTAGGCGAGTTGGTGAAACAAGGGTTTTTCTATCTCGGTAACTTAGACAGAACGCAGTGCTTTAGCTGCTTCGGTGTTCTTCGCAATTGGAAACCCATAGACGACGTATCGGAAATACACCTTACACATTTTCCAAAATGTACTTTCGCACGTGGTAGCTTTTCAGGAAATATCGCACTAGCTGAGCAAGACCGCGGTAATTTGGATGACTTACTTCACGAGAAAATACGACGGCTCACTATCAATATGAAAGAACCAGATGAGCCATCCGAGGATGAAAAACACTATCTTGCTGAACTATTCCCTTGCCTTAACCCCGCGAATCCTGTAATGTCGTCCTTGTCACGAAGAATAGCAACCTTCGACGAAGGTTGGGATCCCGCTAAAATCAATGCTAGCGTTGAGCAATTAGCAAATGCGGGGTTTTATTACATCGATTCGGACAAGACGAAATGTTTTTACTGCAATGGTGGACTTCGGTGGGACCGGACAGACGAGGTTTGGACGGAACATGCTAAATGGTTTCCGCAATGCGAGTACGTACTTCGTATGAAAGGTATCGAATTCGGGCGACGCATCGAAAACACATATCCAAATCTCAACCGTCCGATTATTAGAAACCCCATCACGAAGTTGGAGTTGACTAAACGACAAAATGTTCTGCGGAATCGTCAATCAAACGATGGATCACCGTTGGATTGCATCGAAAATGGGAGAGGCCGTGACGTGTAAACGATGTGAAATAAATATAAATGAATATGACTATAGCATGTGGACATCTTTGCATTGTTTCTAGACTTGTGGGACTGACGTAGAACGCAGTGGTGGCAGTCATGAAGTACTTCTATTTTTTTTTCTCAGAATTGTGGTAGGTTTTACCTAATTACACTACATACTCAAGTGCCTTGTGTTGGACTACTTCTATTTCTATCAGTTGGATTAGACGGGACATTCTAACTGGTTGTAAAACTGATAGAAATAGAAGTAGTCCAACACAAGGCACTTGAGTATGTAGTGTAATTAGGTAAAACCTACCACAATTCTGAGAAAAAAAAATAGAAGTACTTCATGACTGCCACCACTGCGTTCTACGTCAGTCCCACAAGTCTAGAAACAATGCAAAGATGTCCACATGCTATAGTCATATTCATTTATATTTATTTCACATCGTTTACACGTCACGGCCTCTCCCATTTTCGATGCAATCCAACGGTGATCCATCGTTTGATTGACGATTCCGCAGAACATTTTGTCGTTTAGTCAACTCCAACTTCGTGATGGGGTTTCTAATAATCGGACGGTTGAGATTTGGATATGTGTTTTCGATGCGTCGCCCGAATTCGATACCTTTCATACGAAGTACGTACTCGCATTGCGGAAACCATTTAGCATGTTCCGTCCAAACCTCGTCTGTCCGGTCCCACCGAAGTCCACCATTGCAGTAAAAACATTTCGTCTTGTCCGAATCGATGTAATAAAACCCCGCATTTGCTAATTGCTCAACGCTAGCATTGATTTTAGCGGGATCCCAACCTTCGTCGAAGGTTGCTATTCTTCGTGACAAGGACGACATTACAGGATTCGCGGGGTTAAGGCAAGGGAATAGTTCAGCAAGATAGTGTTTTTCATCCTCGGATGGCTCATCTGGTTCTTTCATATTGATAGTGAGCCGTCGTATTTTCTCGTGAAGTAAGTCATCCAAATTACCGCGGTCTTGCTCAGCTAGTGCGATATTTCCTGAAAAGCTACCACGTGCGAAAGTACATTTTGGAAAATGTGTAAGGTGTATTTCCGATACGTCGTCTATGGGTTTCCAATTGCGAAGAACACCGAAGCAGCTAAAGCACTGCGTTCTGTCTAAGTTACCGAGATAGAAAAACCCTTGTTTCACCAACTCGCCTACTGCGTGGGGTATTGGATAGCTAGGCTATTTCTTGAAGGTTTCGCGTCGCTTCGATTCCCTTTTCAAGTCGAGGTTCTTAATCAAACACTCGTGTTCTCGGTCAATGATATTCGCAAGTTTTATGTCGCTGTTATTGACTTGCGGTGTCTCGATTTGGAGCTTAAACTCCCGTAATAGACTCCTGAAATTCGATCTTTCAACGGGAATATTGAATACGTCTCGAACACAACTCGCTTCATGACAACTTACATTCGTATCCTTTTCAACCCATTTTTCGAGTGAAATACTGCATCCGAAACATTTAATTTTGTCTTCGAACCCTAGCCAATAATATCCGTCAGATGCTAAATCTGCACGCTTTGCGTACGACAGTCTCGAAAACCTGGCGAACGTAGCGAGTCTATATAATTCGGAGCGGTGAGAACCCGACGCGATATATACGCATCTCTGTACTGGCGGATCCGGGTCGAAGTGTCTTTCCATAACAGTCTCTCATTTTGGGAAACTGTTTGAGAAATATATCATCCTAAAAACAGACAAAACCATTACTACGAATCTTCGATAGCAATTCACATATTGTCAACAATAATGTCATTTGCTGTGAATTCAAAACCATAGGTGAATATTGAAAGGTCGCGGAGAAACAGCTCGTTCTCTGGTTGATTTTTTTAATCTTAGGTGCTGACTTTTTCCGCCAAATTACCATCGCCAAAGGAGCGATACTACACACTTAATGTTAATACAAAAACGAACGGGCAACAAAATTAGCAGGACTTGGCGTGCAAATATACGTATTTCATGAAAACAGATTGTTTTCTGACAGCAATACGGGAGACAGGTGTTTATTTCCATTGACAAAGGGCAGTTGGCACGCACTTGGTTCTCACACTGATATTTCATAAGCCGATCCGATATCGATAAATAGCATTAAATGTGCGAACAATGCAACTGTTACTAACCATATCGATTCACAAACAATATTCCGCTACCACGACAACTTTTCAAGTGACTCAACGTTGTAATGTTCACTCTTAGTAGGTATTTGAATAAGTTTTTATGTATGACATTCGATTCTACCGTCATATGTCTTAGTTCAACAACTTGGATACGAATTATAGCTACACAAACGTTTTATAGTCGATAATCTACTGTTTGGGGTAGTCACACAAGATCAGAACTATAACGAATCACACCATTTTCAAGAACGTCAGCGTTGACATCGGAATATTCTGTAATCCATCACAGATCACAAGCTTCTTTTCACGAGTTGTATTCTCACATCGCGAGATCAGTAATAGTCGACTCTATGTCGTCACTCTCGGGGATATACAAGGAAACACTCCGAAATAGAATATTCATAATAGATAGGTAGACAATCATATTTGACCATCTTCTCACATGATTATTCGATCAACTGCCATGGACGCTCTCGATACAGCAGCCTCTGAATGACAAGGCATCGGTGCTTTATTCCAAGTCATATATAGGAGTCTCGAACAATAATGTACCCCCCGGTTTCCGCTGAATATTTGAGACATACATTTGTTGACCGTCACGCTCTGCGAGAGACCATATTTTAATACTCAACGAAAATGATCCCCAGAACAATAATAGTCGCTGAAGATTTCCACAAACGGGGCAGATATTTCAAAACGAATCAGACATCTCATCTAGAGAAGCTATATTGGTGGGGGACAACAACGTTTTACGTGCCACTTCCAAGACTCATCTCGTGCAGAATTTGCATGATATCATTATCTATGATACGAAAAAGTATATCGCGTGATACGCCTACTTCTTCCGACCGACGGAGTTACTTACTTGTGTATAGGCTACTTACTATCCAGATGATTGGATCCGGGTTGAAAACACCCGCCATATAGAGTCATAAAAATCTGGTGATGCTGTAGAGCCATAAAACTAGCTGGCATACCAGCGATTTGTTATTTTCAGTAACTTTCGTAGCATTGTACTGTAGTCTGTAGGTTTCGTATGCTGCGATACGACCAATCAAAGTTTTACAGCTTCCACACTTGAAACTAGTATCGAACCTATGACTTTCGTTGATAAATTGCCGTTTAGTGGCGATAGAAGCGTATATTTTCAGTACTCGAAAAAAAATCGTCTTTTACTACTCGACTAGAATCGTTATATATATTACTCGTTTCAGATTCGGGTACACGAATCATTGTGCCTAGCCCTACTCGTGACTCGAGGATGGTGACTTAATCCCAACATTCGGTAGGACTCGAGTCAAGTCGAATCATTTTCCATTCACCACCGAGTCCAACTCAGGATTCGAATATTCAACTCCGAATCACGGTGTTGAGACTCGAGTCCGAGTCATTGTGCTCACTGCGCATTGTTCATTTTCGGATCCAATCCAGTTCAACTCCCGTTTTTCAGAACTCTGCTTGGGTGCTATTGAATGCCTCGCATTCATATTATAGTAATTTTCCTCATTTTACACAGATTCTAGTCCTGCCTTACAAACACCAATACTGATGGACGAAATGTCTATTATGTGCTAGAGCTTGCTCCTCCAGTCTTCTCCTACCTATTCTACTAGTCGTTTTTAAATCTTCACACGCAATAAAAAATCGCAAATATATAGACCTCAAACGTTTCTGTATTGCAGCTGTTCTTGGGATAATTTAGTGTATCAGTGTTAGTTTATTAATATTTTCATCGTTTCAAAACACTACAAAACTGCGATACAATGAAAGACAGGAAGGTGTCGAAACGAATTGGAGCTTGGAGTAGTCTTTGAAATCGCACACCCACCTTGGCATAGGTAAAGTAAAGAAGAGGAATGCACACCGAATGAAAACTAAAGCAGAGAATATGAAAGGAAAGAGACAAAATGAGGTGGTATGGGACGGAAAACTGGATCGATATGTTAGTTCGTGGTCCTATAATCTGACTAGTATTCTAGTATGTGTGTTAGTGTGTGTGTTTGTGCGTGACTACTACTACGTCTTTGTACGATGCATATCGATCGCCGCTTCATCGCATTTTTTTTCCAATAACGCTTTGTGCTTGGTATTGTAGCAGGGTACGAATGTTCGACTATATTTTCAGACTGCGCCTGATTGTTTCCTGATATCAAGGATCGTTTACCGCGGCGAACCGTCCAAAATCGCACCGTCGTAATCAATATTCACATTTCCATACACCAAATCGCCCTTGACAGCGTTAGCCGATAACGACAAATCTTGTATTATTGCCGCCCTAAAAGATGGTTCGCTTGCAAGATTGAAAATATTAAGAATGAAATTTACATATCTCAATATATCGAAAATATGTCCTGCTGGAGTCGATATCATGGCGGGTAGAGTTTGTTTCGTTGTTTGTGATATTCATGGTGCTTGTAGACTGCTAATACGGTCATTTCAACCAGGACGATTTACGTCATTTGTGTCCTGTAGATACCGACTTGTAGCACTGGCCACTTCTGAGCTTCTAGAAGGCATCGCTTGTACGGATTATATGAAAAATAGGAGCCTAGATAAACATCCAACACTTGGGTAAGAATTCTGCAGTCGAACTCAGTCGGACTCGAACCCGCAACCCATTGGTGTTGCAGCTGCGGAATCGACGCTATTATACGCTATACGCTATACGCTATTTCGACACGCAGCGGGTAAAATCATTATTCACGCTTCGTCATGGATAATATTTTCTTTGACATCAAACTGTTGATATACTTCACTTCTCGTGTTCCTAAAATAGACAACATACATATTTAGCAAACGGGTTACATATTTTCTTCATCGACTGCCGAAATACAAGTTTATATACACAATTGATATGCAGCCATACCAAAATGAAACATCCTTTGTAGATGGAAGATGATTACGCCTGACCAGTAGTTATTGCGTCTCAACTCAGTACCAGGAAAATGAAACTGCTCGATTTCTTGCTAATCTGAACTGCACCCGATTTGTATGACCGTGAAACAGAAAACACGGTACTACTGAGATGTATATCTTACAGATTGCTCATTATGATCAAGTATTATTCCGTCAACTTAACATACAACGATGACGACAAGACTGTATATCCGTCAACAGGTTGATCACATCTGAGCGGAGGTGATTACGATCGGGTCCAGGAGCAGGAGCAATTCCGGGCTGGATTCGGATCACCGATTCATTACACCACTTCACAAGCGATTGTGGACAGAGACAATGGGAATTTGGGTCGCAGGCTACAATCACTCAGCAAGTACGTCTACTTGCCTAGAGATAAGTTTTTTATCACTCGAATATAACGCCAAATATTCCCAAACTCGTATTCAGCGAGATTAAGCCTTTCCACCAGTATCCTACGAAACGAGGCGAACTTTTCCGATACGTCAGCGTACAATGGAATCGAGTATCGTATAGTTCTCAATACAGGAACCACATCGATGCAAGAGTCACGAGCCAGAAGAAAACTGATTACTTTGATGTGATTAATCCAAACGAGTATTTTGAATCCAGACTGACATCATCGCATCACCCCCGATCGATCACGGCTGATTCATGGGGATCACTTGCCCGCGATATTATTTCGCGAGTAGCATGTAAAATCCACAAATCCGGGTCCGAATAAACTTAAATCCAAAAGTAATCCAGTAAAGATCCCCCAATGCCTTGTTTTCCCATTCAAATCCACACTCGTTTGTACCGTATACGAGGCTCGCTCCTGGCACACTCGCTCTCTACTGTCGTAAGCTGCGGGAAGTAGCTTTGGACGTCGTCAAAAACCACTTGAAAATGGCGGGTAGCAAGTAGCAACAGCGATGGACTTATCTCGGCTTCTTTGTAATAAAGCTGTTTTCAATAGAATCCCACATAGTTACTCAAAACTGTCTGCTTACAATGATATCAATGTGATATAGGCCTACCATGGACTCAATGACACAAACGAGTTTGATTTGATAACGCGTGCACCACACAGACAGCTTGCATTCACACTCGATTGAACCGGGAATTATTGATTGAGAGATTCAAGAGAAATCATACGCCAGTTGAGTTTTAAAATATAAGCCGGAGCAAGATGGTTTCAGAATACCAAATTTTTATATCCGCTCGTCTCTGCGCCTGACTGACATTGGGTTACGGAAGTAGTTTTGGATGTGTAGCCCCTTAGTCAGCCACCCCCCACCCCATCCAAGTACGAGAATCCAACCAAGCGAGACTTTACATCGATTCGTGTGACCTTGACCGTACGCTTGAAACATAGCATAAATTGTCATCATATACCCATCAATCAATCAACCCGCCATTACACGCTGACACGGCGAGTCACGCCAGGCGAGCTTTTCCGTTTCGTCGGGTTACACACTACAGAGATCCAAAAAGATTCGATCGTCATACGCGGAAAATTACAGCAAATAATACAGTAACCTTGAGTATATTCGCCTGATAATAAATTCAAACGAGTTTAATTTAACATAAACGAGTTTTGATTATACGCAGATAGCAGCCGTACCGGGAGAACTTTTCCGTTTCGTCGGAGTACACACCATAGAGATCCAGAAAGATTCGATGATCATACGTGGAAAATTACAGCAAAGAATACGATAACTTCGATATTACTGCTTGATAATAAAATTATATTCACCGCAAACGAGTTTTGACACGCAGATAGCAACCTTACTCAATTCCAGAAAGCGCGACACGATAGGTCAGCCGGGTTTTGAAATCAACAGGCAGAACCAGTGATCAATCCACTCATAAATAACGAGTCACGCCACAACCGCGAGAATTACGTCACAAATATTACACCAAACTCATTTCAAACGGAAATCAAACAGCCACATATCAATCAGATCGCTTGCAGCAATCCGTCACGAACTGCAATTCTGCAAAATGCGTAAGTCCGTTATCCTTTGTTTCTTTATTTTATTAGAGATTTTAGTTTCTTTAAGTTAAAAGACGATATGCGGCTATATCCACCACTTCTCTACTACTTATATTTCGTTTCACTTAAAACACACCATCCCTACTGTGATATCGGTAACCTATAGTGATTATGAATAGCAGAGCCTAATGTAGTTTAGTATAGTGCTAGGCAAGTCCCATTTATTTTGCAGTACTGCGGATCATATATTGTTGCGCATGCTGGCAAATTGAAAGACAACAAGGGGCGTCTAAGTTTGGCTTTAGACCTATAGTGCAGTGAAAATAGAGTAGAAATCTAGTTGTTAGTATTGAAACGTGTAGTGGTATAGTGCTAGTCTTTAAAACTAAGCCTGAAATCATTAAAAGGCCGTGTAGGTTCGCGTTCAAAATGAATAACCAATCTTCGTCATGGAGCTTTCTAATTGAATTTCCTTCAACTTATTGCTGTGAAGCAAGAATTTCTGCAATGGTATCTATCAAAAAGAAATAGGTTTTCGATTGATGATTCAATGAGATGCTGTCTATGACTTTGCCCTTTGTATAGATTTGACCGGTTGACAACACGAAAACAGCATCAGCCTTCCCATTGACTTGATCTTTTTAACAGGCATTTCAGTGTACAATATGACTTCATCTCTGTGCCGTTTTACAATTAATTGAGTTCAAGCTGTAATATGTTAGTTTTTTAAAGGGTTAATTGAATCCCGTCATTTCCTTCTTGGGGGTAACGGTATGAAAAAGGTTAAGAACCACTGCTTTAGTTGAACAATAATATGCCATTTCACTGATTTTGGGTGTTAAAATGTTCCAAAGTCAGTCATTCACGAGCACTGAACATCTATAGAAAATACCCATATCTATTTGTAGTAGATTATAATCAATGCACCTAGACATGATGCAAGAATGGCAACGTAGTCCGAATCCGAACCCTCCCACGATCACACCAATTGGCCATGACACACCGTAGACTTGCCCGGGGCGGTATGTCAGAGTGGAAACGCAATACATACACACACGAGATTTATGACATTAGTGCATCATCCGCTGCTACTGATTTGACAATCAGTTTTTCAACACAATCGGTTAAAACATTTGACTTTTGATTCACTGCTTGCCGCCACTATCTAGCAACATAACTAATATGTGTAGTATATCAACCCACCGCCACCATGCACTCAATCAATGAACAGAATAATTAAGTAGGGATGATACGAACCCTTGAGAAGTTCTGGTTTGTGTGAACGCGATCTCGAAGAAACGGTGAACTCCTCGTCGGAGGTTTTCTGGGCTCCTCCTCCCCCGACGACAAAAAAGACCAGAAACAGACCCGATAATGGTACTCGAAAGAAAAAATTCGAATTGAAAGAGCAAGAAGGATCGTCTCTAAAAGGACCACGAAATGAGGAAAAATGTGACATCGTGCATTTGGTCGAGGTGGAAGCCATATTAAAAGACCGCAACTAGTCGTTTCGACATCCTCCTGTCTTTCGAATATATTGCACGTGCAAGAAAGTTGATGATGGGTCCCCCATGGCATTATGTACGATATGCAAAGACTGGTATCATTCCCGCTGTGTGTCAGGCAATGTCCACCATCCGAAATGGATATGCGACCTTTGCTTGAAAAAGATAGTAGGCCCACGATCGGTGACGTCCGCGGTACGTAAGGAATACAAAGAAATCCAGACTGTATGCGAGTTGTTGAAAAATTCAGCAGACAATCGTATTGTCGAACTTTACCAGGCTGTACGAAAGATGACACCAAAGTTATCATTGCCAAGTGATGATGCTATTTCAGTGGGAATTCTGTCTCTGGAGGAATACCGGAGAAATATTGATAGCCACAAAACAAAGGAATTTAATGGGAATCACTCACCGGCATCCCAAGTTCCATATGTGTTTTCTCATTGTGTTCTCGGAATCTTGCAGTGACACATCTACTCTACTCTCCACATTCTTGCACTCATTATCACATGTCATTCTGCATGTGGAGAAGGACTATGGAAGGTCTCACGGCAGTGGCTTCAAAAAAATTGGCAGACGCGTCATCTCCTTCCAACAGCTTTTGCAAAATTGGAAATAAACGAAATGCTAGTATTAACTGCAAAATGCGTGTGATTTTTCAAACATTATTTTCACTGGGCATATTACATTTTCCAGTAGTCGCCTTGCTCTTCATTTTATTTTTTAATCTAACCTGCAATGTTTCAAGTGTTTCATAACATTCGGAGTCTTATCAGTTGCTTTAACATTAAATTTTTGTGCCTGAACCCGATGTACATAACTATTCTTCGACCGTTATATCTGACTTTTTGCTTCGTTGAAATTTTAATGAAAAACTTTCTCGCCTGCAATGTTTCAAGTGTCTCATCATAACAATCAGATTCTTATCAGCTGCTGTAACATTAACTTCATGCATTTTGTTCCTATACACATTGTAAATAACTTATCTGACCTTTTGTTTCGTTAAAATTTTGAAGAAAAACCTGCTTGTTGAGTCGGTTGTGTGCAATCAGCTATAAGTAAGTCGAAGCTGTAGGGAGCAGACTTGAACAACTAGAAATTTTTTAGCTTTTCCTAATTATAGATTAGAATTAGAATTAGAGCTACACAGTTTATTTCCAAATTAGGGTAAAATTCAGAGGTGGTCAAAGTAGTCAAGAACGCTACTCAAGTAGAAGTAAAAGTAGCGACGAAAAAAAATCTAATCAAGTAAGTAAGTAGTTTTGAAAACGGTCGTAATTCGTTCGCATGGCCAGCTACAAATTGAGCTATGCGAAAGGTGCAGAGCTTGATTCATATTGATGCATCACAGGAGGTATAAATTTTCAACAGTATAAGCATTCGTCCGTATCATTAGATAAAAATGATTGCATTGATATGGTAATGAGATACTAATTCAGCTGTTTACTCGAAAACCCTGATTTAGAGAATATCATGGTGTGGCGCTCCCCCCCCCCCCGTTGTTTGGTCGAAGAGCAATACGGAGACGTTGTGTCGGATACGGTAATAACACTTCACACGATTAGTAGACGTTAATAAAAAATATGGCTGATCGTAAAAAATACCATATAGTGAAGATTTATTATCGGAAAATTGAGGCATTACTAAACTTTATTTTATTCTTCAACATGTATGTTCTGCAGACAAAAAAACTGACATTAATAAAAACTCGAAGTACGATACCTGAAATTGAAAGAGAGATACAAAAAAGTGGAAATATATTTCACGTCTTTTGTCCAGAAAGATGGTCTGCAAAAACAGGTGTAACGTTCAATAGAGTCAGAGTCCTGATTAGGACACGTCATGGGCTGCTAGATTGCGATATAATAGGCAATTGCTATATTACAAAACGGTAGTTTCAAGCGTTATGGTGGGCCATATTTACTGCGATGAAATATTTGAAATGGGAGACATCAATGCGGTGTCAGCGGAACTACGCAAAACGGTGCCTAAATTATATTCATCGCTACTTTTCTGAAAACATATATTTGACACTCCAAAACTACTGTGCGTGAAGCGCAACAAACGTTCTGGGTTTTACTTGACTTTTATGAAAATTAAATGTTGGTACTCCGTGAAAACAACCCCGAAATTCGTCAGGCTATCTTTATTATTGCGGATTAAACTACTTCTACTGGACAAACTAAAAATAGCGAAAAGTAAGTAAGTAGATCGCAAAATATTACGAAGTAGAAGTAGCGAAAATCAGATCTACTTGAGTAAGTACCAAAAGTAGAGGAAAACTACTTGAGTACTTCGAAAAAGTAGAAGTACTTCGTTACTGACCACCTCTGGGCATATGTTGGTGCTGCGACTGACGTTGTTGTGAATATAACGACTGTTCTTATTGTGAACATGACTGTTCTTATTGTGAACATGACTGTTATTATTGTGAACATGAGACTGTTCCTATTGTGAAAACAATTGCTCTTATTGCTAAGATGAGACTATTCCTATTGTGAACATGACTGCTCTTATTGTGAAAATGAGACTGTTCTTATTGTGAACATGGGACTGTTCTTATTGTGAACATGACTGCTCTTATTGTGAACATGAGACTGTTCTTATTGTGAACATGAGACTGTTCTTATTGTGAACATGACTGCTCTTATTGTGAACATGAGACTGTTCTTATTGTGAACATAACTGCTCTTATTGTGAACATGAGACTGTTCTTATTGTGAACATGAGACTGTTCCTATTGTGAACATGACTGCTCTTATTGTGAACATGAGACTGTTCTTATTGTGAACATGACTGTTATTATTGTGAACATGAGACTGTTCCTATTGTGAACGCAATTGCTCTTATTGTGAAGATGAGACTGTTCTTATTGTGAACATGAGACTGTTCTTATTGTGAACATGCCTGCTCTTATTGTGAACATGAGACTGTTCTTATTGTGAACATGAGACTGTTCTTATTGTGAACATGACTGCTCTTATTGTGAACATGAGACTGTTCTTATTGTGAACATAACTGCTCTTATTGTGAACATGAGACTGTTCTTATTGTGAACATGAGACTGTTCCTATTGTGAACATGACTGCTCTTATTGTGAAAATGAGACTGTTCTTATTGTGAACATGAGACTGTTCTTATTGTGAACATGACTGCTCTTATTGTGAACATGAGACTGTTCTTATTGTGAACATGAGACTGTTCTTATTGTGAACATGACTGCTCTTATTGTGAACATGAGACTGCTCTTATTGTAAACATGAGACTGTTCTTATTGTGAACATGAGACTGTTCCTATTGTGAACATGACTGCTCTTATTGTGAACATGAGACTGTTCTTATTGTGAACATGAGACTGTTCTTATTGTGAACATGAGACTGTTCTTATTGTGAACATGAGACTGTTCTTATTGTGAACATGACTGCTCTTATTGTGAACATGAGACTGTTCTTATTGTGAACATGACTGCTCTTATTGTGAACATGAGACTGTTCTTATTGTGAACATGACTGCTCTTATTGTGAACATGAGACTGTTCTTTTTGTGAACATGACTGCTCTTATTGTGAACATGAGACTGTTCTTATTGTGAACATGAGACTGTTCTTATTGTGAACATGACTGTTCTGATTGTGAACATGAGACTGTTCTTATCGTGAACATGACTGCTCTTATTGTGAACATGAGACTGTTCTTATTGTGAACATGAGACTGTTCCTATTGTGAACATGACTGCTCTTATTGTGAACATGAGACTGTTCTTATTGTGAACATGAGACTGTTCTTATTGTGAACATGAGACTGTTCATATTGTGAACATGAGACTGTTCTTATTGTGAACATGACTGCTCTTATTGTGAACATGAGACTGTTCTTATTGTGAACATGACTGCTCTTATTGTGAACATGAGACTGTTCTTATTGTGAACATGAGACTGTTCTTATTGTGAACATGACTGTTCTGATTGTGAACATGAGACTGTTCTTATCGTGAACATGACTGCTCTTATTGTGAACATGAGACTGTTCTTATTGTGAACATGAGACTGTTCCTATTGTGAACATGACTGCTCTTATTGTGAACATGAGACTGTTCTTATTGTGAACATGAGACTGTTCTTATTGTGAACATGAGACTGTTCTTATTGTGAACATGAGACTGTTCCTATTGTGAACATGACTGCTCTTATTGTGAACATGAGACTGTTCTTATTGTGAACATGGCTGTTCTTATTGTGAACACGAGACTGATCCTATTTTAAACATGGCAGACCCTATTGTGAATTGGCGACCCAGTCCGACCATACCTCAGACATCGTGTCTGGGGTATCTTCGGACTGCATTGACACTCGAACATCATGTCTGGAGTGTTCGGATATCATGACTGAGGTGTCTCCGCACTGCGTTGCCAATCGGAAATCATGTTCGGACATCATGCCCCGGCCTGTGTTCCAACATCAAGACTGGGGTGTGTTCATAAAATCATGTTTGGGGTGTCTCCGGACTGCAAACACACTATGGCATCACGTCTGCGGCGTGGCGAGTGCGAACATCGTGTCTAGAGGGTGTTCGGACTGCGTTTGGCACTTAGACATCATGTCTGGGGTGTGTTCGGACTGTGTTGTCAATCGGAAATCGTGTTCGGTCATCATGTTAGGAGTGTGTTCGGACTGCGTTGACACTCGGACATCATGTCTGGAGGGGGGGGGGGGTGTTCGGACATCATGTCTGGGGTGTGTCTGGGGGTGTTCAGACATCATGTCTGGGGGGTGTCTGGGGGGTGTTCGGTCATCATGTCAGGGGTGTGTTAGGACTGCGTTGACACTCGGATATCGTGTCTGGGGGTGTTTGGACATCATGTCTGGGTGTGTTAGGACTGCGTTGACACTCGGACATCTTGTCTGGGGGTGTTCGGACATCATGTCAGGAGTGTGTTCGGACTGCGTTGACACTCGGACATCTTGTCTGGGGGTGTTCGGTCATCATGTCAGGGGTGTGTTAGGACTGCGTTGACACTCGGATATCGTGTCTGGGGGTGTTTGGACATCATGTCTGGGGTGTGTTAGGACTGCGTTGACACTCGGACATCGTGTCTGGGGGTGTTCGGACATCATGTCTGGGTTGGGTTCGGACTATATTGCCACTCGGACATCGTGTCCGGGAGATATCTTGGTGCTGCGACTGATGTTATTGTGAATACAACGACTGTTCTTATTGTATACATGAGACTGCTCTTATTGTGAACATGACTATTCTTATTGTGAACATGAGACTGTTCTTATTGTATACATCAGATTGTTCTTATTGTGAACATGACTGTTCATATTGTGAACATGAGACCGTTCTTATTGTATACATTAGACTGTTCTTATTGTGAACATGAGACTGTTCTTATTGTGAACATGACTGTTCATATTGTGAACATGACTGTTCATATTGTGAACATGAGACCGTTCTTATTGTATACATTAGACCATAGTGTCCTATATGGTGTCGACACAAGCAAATCGCACGGTTCAATGAAATTGTATCACGTCACAGTTTCCATTTGGCTACAGGCAATTTGACGGTGATTTTTGACCGGCTTGCCGAGCATTAAATTTGATGAATCGGGTATCAATCGAAAGCTGACTCTGCATTGATTACGAAAATATAAATTTTATTCCGCTCGCGGCCCTGGAACCCCCACAATCAGCCCCCAATTATTCATTGTCGCGTAGATTGGCAGTGTGACGCAACAAAGCTGTCTGGCGAAACGTGAGACTAGCTCAAGAGCAAGGATGCGGCCGAGCGGCGAGAGTGGGATCAGCTGACGTGACGGCAATAGCGATGTGCAAACGCGCCACAGAGAAACGCTGCGCTGTTGATACTTTTTCTATGCGTTTCGGTACAACCGAGCACACACCAGCCTTTCCTTGACTTGTAAGGGTAGAACTGGGTCCACAGAATGTATTAGGGCCCTACCAATTTCGTGCAATATCCTTCAGCTGATAGAGATATGTAGGCTACGTCTAAGTAGTCTACATTGGATATGTCAGATTATTATGTTATCGATTGCCTTAGCCCGCTTGTTCCGTAGGGCTCCAGAGATTCGTGGCGCTGTTGATAATTTCTATAGGCGCTTCGCTAAAAGCGAACACACACCAGCCTTTCCTTGACTTGTAAGGGTAGAACTGGGTCCACAGAATGTATTTGGTCCCTACCAATTTCCGCGCAATATCCTTCAGCTGATAGAGATATGTAGGCTACGTCTAACTAGTTTACATTGGATATGTCAGATTATTATGATATCGATTGCCTTAGCCCGCTTGTTCCGTAGGGCTCCAGAGACACGTCAGGCTGTTGATGGCGGGTGTCGATACTTTCTATAGTCGCTTTTATGGTTAAGTGTGAGCAAGGATCATTGACCATGAGCATACATTACAAGCTTTTATTTGATCCGTATGGGTAGGACTTGGTCCGCGAATGCAGCAGGTGAAATGTTGATTGTTGAATAAAGTTTAACAGCAGGAGTGTCGAATTAAACTGGTATCGCTGTCGCGATTCAATCCGTTACTAGAAAGCTTGCGGGCCATACCTGCCAAATGATTCCAAAATGTTACCACCAAATTCATACCTTTGTTTTTCACTGGAATATATCTGATATCACTGTAAACGTTGACGTTGGAATTTGGTTTAGCATTTTTCAATCACCAAATAGCGTTTTTGAATGCCGGGGACCTTTTGCGTCAAAAGTACAGTGGTATCGCAGATATTTGAATTATATTCATCCTGTAGCCTGTATATATATTCCTAATGTAACTTACGTAAAACGGATTTGCAGTATTTTTTTCGCATCTGTGAATAACTGAATTTCCATTGTCCATTCGGCCCAACAGAGTTTGCACTTTTTCGCCTTCTCGGAATTTGGCAAGGTCACCGACGTGGTGCTTATGGGGACTAGAGTGAAAACTCAACACTGTAGTTGTATTACTACAATATGACGCGAAACAATAACTTCATATTGTTAATTTATTCGCTAAAAGCTTTTCGACTAACTCTCATCAGTAGCAATAATAACTACAATATGATATATTTACATTATCTAAATTTGCTGTCTTGAGTGAATCTTATTACTTGAAAGTATATTTTTCTTACTAGAAATATCTCTAACAGCCGAAAGATTGCGCGAAAATTGGTAGGAACCGCAAATACATTCTGTGGACCCAGTTCTACCATTACAAGTCAAGGAAAGGCTGGTTTGTGCTCGCTTTTAGCGAAGCGCATAGAAAAAGTATCAACAGCCCTACGCAACAAGCGGGCTAAGGCAATCGATATCATAATAATCTGACATATCCAATGTAGACTACTTAGACGTAGCTTACATATCTTTATCAGCTGAAGGATATTGCGCGAAAATTGGTAGGGCCCCAATACATTCTGTGGACCCAGTTCTACCCTTACAAGTCAAGGAAAGGCTGGTGTGTGCTCGGTTGTACCGAAACGCATAGAAAAAGTATCAACAGCGCAGCGTTTCTCTGTGGCGCGTTTGCACATCGCTATTGCCTTCACGTCAGCTGATCCCACTCTCGCCGCTCGGCCGCATCCTTGCTCTTGAGCTAGTCTCACGTTTCGCCAGACAGCTTTGTTGCGTCACACTGCCAATCTACTCGACAATGAATAATTGGGGGCTGATTGTGGGGGTTCCAGGGCCGCGAGCGGAATAAAATTTATATTTTCGTAATCAATGCAGAGTCAGCTTTCGATTGATACCCGATTCATCAAATTTAATGCTCGGCAAGCCGGTCAAAAATCACCGTCAAATTGCCTGTAGCCAAATGGAAACTGTGACGTGATACAATTTCATTGAACCGTGCGATTTGCTTGTGTCGACACCATATAGGACACTATGATTAGACTGTTCTTATTGTGAACATGAGACTGTTCTTATTGTGAACATGACTGTTCTTATTGTGAACATGACTGTTCATATTGTGAACATGAGACCGTTCTTATTGTATACATTAGACTGTTCTTATTGTGAGCATGAGAATGTTCTTATTGTGAACATGACTGTTCTTATTATGAACATGAGACTGTTCTTATTGTGAACATGACTGTTATTATTGTGAACATGAGACTGTTCTTATTGTGAACATGACTGTTCTTATTGTGAACATGACTGTTCATATTGTGAACATGAGACCGTTCTTATTGTATACATTAGACTGTTCTTATTGTGAGCATGAGAATGTTCTTATTGTGAACATGACTGTTCTTATTATGAACATGAGACTGTTCTTATTGTGAACATGACTGTTATTATTGTGAACATGAGACTGTTCCTATTGTGAACATGACTGCTCTTATTGTGAACATGAGACTGTTCTTATTGTGAACATGACTGTTCTTATTGTGAACATGACTGTTCATATTGTGAACATGAGACCGTTCTTATTGTATACATTAGACTGTTCTTATTGTGAGCATGAGAATGTTCTTATTGTGAACATGACTGTTCTTATTATGAACATGAGACTGTTCTTATTGTGAACATGACTGTTATTATTGTGAACATGAGACTGTTCTTATTGTGAACATGACTGTTCTTATTGTGAACATGACTGTTCATATTGTGAACATGAGACCGTTCTTATTGTATACATTAGACTGTTCTTATTGTGAGCATGAGAATGTTCTTATTGTGAACATGACTGTTCTTATTATGAACATGAGACTGTTCTTATTGTGAACATGACTGTTATTATTGTGAACATGAGACTGTTCCTATTGTGAACATGACTGCTCTTATTGTGAACATGAGACTGTTCTTATTGTGAACATGACTGTTATTATTGTGAACATGAGACTGTTCCTATTGTGAATACAATTGCTCTTTTTGTGAAGATAAGACTATTCCTATTGTGAACATGACTGCTCTTATTGTGAAAATGAGACTGTTCTTATTGTGAACATGAGACTGTTCTTATTGTGAACATGACTGCTCTTATTGTGAACATGAGACTGTTCTTATTGTGAACATGAGACTGTTCTTATTGTGAACATGACTGCTCTTATTGTGAACATGAGACTGTTCTTATTGTGAACATAACTGCTCTTATTGTGAACATGAGACTGTTCTTATTGTGAACATGAGACTGTTCCTATTGTGAACATGACTGCTCTTATTGTGAACATGAGACTGTTCTTATTGTGAACATGAGACTGTTCTTATTGTGAACATGAGACTGTTCTTATTGTGAACATGACTGCTCTTATTGTGAACATGAGACTGTTTTTATTGTGAACATAACTGCTCTTATTGTGAACATGAGACCGTTCTTATTGTGAACATGAGACTGTTCCTATTGTGAACATGACTGCTCTTATTGTGAACATGAGACTGTTCTTATTGTGAACATGGCTGTTCTTATTGTGAACACGAGACTGATCCTATTTTAAACATGGCAGACCCTGTTGTGAATTGGCGACCCAGTCCGACCATACCTCAGACATCGTGTCTGGGGTATCTTCGGACTGCATTGACACTCGAACATCATGTCTGGAGTGTTCGGATATCATGACTGAGGTGTCTCCGCACTGCGTTGCCAATCGGAAATCATGTTCGGACATCATGCCCCGGCCTGTGTTCCAACATCAAGTCTGGGGTGTGTTCATAAAATCATGTTTGGGGTGTCTCCGGACTGCAAAGACACTATGGCATCATGTCTGCGGCGTGGCGAGTGCGAACATCGTGTCTAGAGGGTGTTCGGACTGCGTTTGGCACTTAGACATCATGTCTGGGGTGTGTTCGGACTGTGTTGTCAATCGGAAATCGTGTTCGGTCATCATGTTAGGAGTGTGTTCGGACTGCGTTGACACTCGGACATCATGTCTGGAGGGGGGGGGGGGGTGTTCGGACATCATGTCTGGGGTGTGTCTGGGGGTGTTCAGACATCATGTCTGGGGGGTGTCTGGGGGGTGTTCGGTCATCATGTCAGGGGTGTGTTAGGACTGCGTTGACACTCGGATATCGTGTCTGGGGGTGTTTGGACATCATGTCTGGGTGTGTTAGGACTGCGTTGACACTCGGACATCTTGTCTGGGGGTGTTCGGACATCATGTCAGGAGTGTGTGTTCGGACTGCGTTGACACTCGGACATCGTGTATGGGGGGTGTTCGAACATCATGTCTGGGGGGTGTTCGGACATCATGTCTGGGGTGTGTTAGGACTGCGTTGACACTCGGACATCGTGTCTGGGGGTGTTCGGACATCATGTCTGGGTTGTGTTCGGACTATATTGCCACTCGGACATCGTGTCCGGGGGATATCTTGGTGCTGCGACTGATGTTATTGTGAATACAACGACTGTTCTTATTGTATACATGAGACTGCTCTTATTGTGAACATGACTATTCTTATTGTGAACATGAGACTGTTCTTATTGCATACATCAGATTGTTCTTATTGTGAACATGACTGTTCCTATTGTGAACATGAGACCGTTCTTATTGTATACATTAGACTGTTCTTATTGTGAACATGAGACTGTTCTTATTGTGAACATGACTGTTCATATTGTGAACATGAGACCGTTCTTATTGTATACATTAGACTGTTCTTTGTGTGAGCATGAGAATGTTCTTATTGTGAACATGACTGTTCTTATTGTGAACATGAGACTGTTCTTATTGTTAACATGACTGTTCATATTGTGAACATGAGACCGTTCTTATTGTATACATTAGACTGTTCTTATTGTGAACATGAGACTGTTCTTATTGTGAACATGACTGTTCATATTGTGAACATGAGACCGTTCTTATTGTATACATTAGACTGTTCTTATTGTGAACATGAGACTGTTCTTATTGTGAACATGACTGTTCATATTGTGAACATGACTGTTCATATTGTGAACATGAGACCGTTCTTATTGTATACATTAGACTGTTCTTATTGTCAGCATGAGAATGTTCTTATTGTGAACATGACTGTTCTTATTGTGAACATGAGACTGTTCTTATTGTATACATCAGACTGTTCGTATTGTGAACATGAGACTGTTCTTATTGTGAACATGGGACTGTTCTTATTGTATACATCAGACTGTTCTCATTGTGAACATGACTGTTCTTATTGTGAACATGAGACCGTTCTTATTGTGAACATGAGACTGTTCTTATTGTGAACAAGATTGTTCTTATTGTGAACATGAGACTGTTCTTATTGTATACATCAGACCGTTTTTATTGTGAACATGACTGTTCCTATTGTGAACATGAGACTGTTCTTATTGTGAACATGAGACTGCTCTTATTGTATACATCAGACTGCTCTTATTGTGAACATGACTGTTCTTATTGTGAATATGAAACTGTTCTTATTGTGAACATGAGTGTTCTTATTGTGAACATGAGACTGTTCTTATTGTGAACATGAGTGTTCTTATTGTGAACATGAGACCTATCTTATTGTGAACATGACTGTTCTTATTGTGAACATGAGACTGTTCTTATTGGGAACAAGATTGTTCTTATTGTGAACATAATCGAACCAACCCTGTAGATTTTTCCTAATGAATTAAAAATTTCAATTGAAGATTGCACGGCCTTTACTGGTTGGTATTGAGTCAAATTTGGTGTGCATCGTTTTCTTAGACAACCTATGCGTTTTGTATTTCAGCCCAAAAGTCCGGTAATGAAAAGTCTTCGTTCCGATGGCTGCGTCAAGAAATACGAACGCCACTCGCCAACATGATGAAGGTACTTCCGTAAGACTTTAATGGCTTTGTTTACGGAGAACCAGACTTGGAAAACTAGATAATTAGACTAATCAAAGCGAAATGTCGGTAATCTGTATGTGCACACTGTACAGTAGGGCTGTTCAAAAAGAAACTTTTCTATTACATTTCACTGGCTACTTGATAAAATTGTTAGGTTGGTTAAAAAATAAACGCTGCACACCAACTTTGGCTACATTCCAATTCCAACCAGTAGAAGTGAGAAGCTTGCAGTAGAAAGTTCTGAATTTATCATAAAAAATAAAATTTCCAAATTTTTTTGTCAACCCCATAAAATTGTTAGGCTGTCAGTAGAGATGATGCACACCAAATGTGACTCCATTCCAACCACTCGAAGCGAAGTTATTGCTATAGAAAAATTAGGATTTGAGTAAAATAGTATTTACGGTGACTAACTCTTTAATTACTTATTATAAAATCATGGAATTAGAAATTTTTCAACACCTTCGTTTATGGAGTGAACAATTAACCTGACTGTATGTGTGTACAGGAAATGAACAGACTTCCAGACGATCTGCTGTCGACGGCATCGACAAGTCTCGAAACGTCTTGGTACAAAACCTCATTCGAGGAGATGATGAGATATCGGGACGTCCCTGTCAGCAATGACATTACCGAAAAGTAATCCATTTTGTTTGTTGGGTTCTTGATAGTTTCATTCGAAATGCCGCAAGATTACGATACAGTGGGAGGAAGGAATAAAAATGTACTCTTACATACCCACGTTGGCCTAGAACATGTGACTAAGAGGCAATCACACTAGAGTTGCTCACAAATATTTTGTTTTCAAATTTCGCTTGCTACTTCATGAAATTGTGAGGATGTCTAAAAAACAATACATAAAAAATGTCGCAAATTTGGGCTTTCAAAAAAAAACAGGAACTACAGTGTAAAATTCTTTACTTATTAATTACTAGGGCAAGTTTTTGCAGCGTTTGCAATTTTTTTTACAGCTTCCGACAGCTTCCTAGATACTCAGAATCTATGTACTAGGAAGTTTTAAGGTGTTTGGAGGGATTTTATAGTGCAACTTTTTGCATCTTTCTCTATTTTTCATGCCAATTTTTACAGCAACTTTTTATCAAATATTGCGTTAAAATGTGAATGAATGAGTTAAAAACGTATTATAAACTATTTCTAGTATGGTTCTTCATATGCAAAAATTCTTTACTTATTAATTACTAGGGCAAGTTTTTGCAGCGTTTGCAATTTTTTTTACAGCTTCCGACAGCTTCCTAGATACTCAGAATCTATGTACTAGGAAGTTTTAAGGTGTTTGGAGGGATTTTATAGTGCAACTTTTTGCATCTTTCTCTATTTTTCATGCCAATTTTTACAGCAACTTTTTATCAAATATTGCGTTAAAATGTGAATGAATGAGTTAAAAACGTATTATAAACTATTTCTAGTATGGCTCTTCATTTGCAAAACAAAGAGCTATATGACGGGTTAGCTGCATCTGACTGTTATCTATGACACAATGGCTTGCCAGCAACAACTTCAACTACCCCTGCCAAGCACGACCCTGCCCGAACAATACCGTATGTAAATAGATCGCTTTATTAATTCTGTCATTCAAATTTCACGAGCACCCAGGCAAAACTGCATTAAGTTTTCACTGAGTCCTCATTTTCAGGCTATTTCATTTGTTTTAGTTACAGTTTTTCTGTCATGCTTAGGGTCAAGTTTGCAGACCTAGGGGATTTGGGGTCTGTTATTTGACTTGTGTTAGGGGAGGGGTTATCGCTATTTGTGATGTTTCCGTAATTTTCTTGCTATGTGCCCGAAAAAAAAATGTAATTTTGAGCGGTTTCGCCAGACCGTGTGTTAAATGGCAATAAAGTAACAAAGTTGATAGCTATGCAAGAAGTAGGTTATTGAACAGAACCTTTCAATTATCTCATACCCTAATAATTCAACAAATATTGTAAATGCAACTGGTGTTAAAATTAAATGCAACTTTCTTGCGATTTTATTGCAACAAAAACTTGCCCTATTAATTACATAACTGCCCACCGTATATACTATTATTTCAAGGCCGAAATTTTGTACTCAATAACTCTGCGTCTACCGGATGGCATTGAGTAAAATGATGAAATCGGAACAATTCCTTCCTTCCTAGCTTTACGGAAACGCTTCGTAATATCGTTGTGCGGCATCGCAACGTCGTCGAAACCATGGCTTTCGGTATCATGGAGTGGACCGAAAAAATGTCGCGTGAGTCGATTGCTGTTCTCATTTGTGTCAGGATTTCGTGTTGGAGTCGATATGTTGCCAGGCAAAAAGAAGGTTTTCTCCGAAACGGATAAAGAAAACATCCAGCATTTTCTCGACCGTTTTTACACAAGCCGCATCGGGATTCGACTTCTCATATACCAACACGGTAATATTGCGAAATTCTTTTTCGCGTTACATGCTTCTGAAAACTGCATGATTTGCAAAGAACTAGAGCTGCTCACTTTTCAAGGCTCGCAGCTAGAATGAGGACTCCTCACTTTGAAAAACGTGTATTTGGAACCAGAACTACACACTTCTCAATATTCGCAACTAGAACAAGAATTACTCACTTTTCAAAACTTCCAGCCAGAAATAAACCTAATGACACTCGCTTTTGAAAATCCACAACTCGAACTAGAGCTACTCGCTTATCAAAACTCACAGCTAGAATGAGAACTACTCACTTTGAAAAACGTGTAAATGGAACTAGAACTACAAACTTTTCAATATTCGCAACAAGAACTACTCAGTTGTCAAAACCAGCTAGAACTAGACTTAAATGACACTCGCCTTTGGAAATCCGCAACTAGAACTAGAGCTACTCACTTTTCAAAACTCACAACTAGAACTAGAACTGCTCACTTTTCAAGTCCTCTAATTGGAGCTAGAACTTTAGCTACTCATTTTCAAAACTCCCAAATATAAATAGACCTAATGGCAGTCACTTTTCAAAACTCGCAGCTAGAACTTCTGGGTACTAACTTTTCAAATATGAAAATGACTCAAACAACAATTAGTTAACCGTCAAGGCGTCAACTAACTAGATGGTAGGTTGTACAAGTCTGACCGATTCTATGGTTGCCAGTTCTGCTATTTGGCGACTCTGCTGACCGCGAACCGAATCTGTACGGCTCGATCGATCCCAATTGCGATGTTGGCTGCGTCGTGCAAGAAGCTTATGGCAACGCTAAATTCCTATGCGAGCAATATTATCTCGAAGCGCCAGAAGTGAAAATGCATGTTCATAACGGTGAGATTTTCAAGCATTTTACGTTCTTCTTTTGGTAATCTTGCCCCAATTTCAGTTGTGAACGAGCACGATCCAACTGTGAACATTATCTACTGTCCGTCGCATCTATATCATGTGTGCTTCGAACTTTTCAAGGTGGGTTGAGATTACTGGTAATCAGATTTCTGGTTTTCTGAAAATGCTACAGGAGAACTGTATTGTGCAAAACGAGCCAAGCTTGCTGTTTTGTGAATTGAATCATAATTTGGAAAAAAAACTGTAGCTATCATTCTGCAGCATAGCGAGAGAAACTAATAGCTACGCCCGTCAGGGCGTAGTATAGAGTTTCCGCGATGAATCCAACAAAGGATCTTCGTTCGTAAGCTGTCGTAGGCGGGCTTAACACTACCGACAAGAATCCAAAGGTTGGGTGTTTTGGGTAGATATCGTGTAACATAAAATCTGGGAATAATTTGCAAAAAACTGTGGCTATCACTCTGCAGATTTGTTCAGAATGCCATGCGGGCGACCATGGAATTCCACCCTGACCACGCCAGCGATGTGCCCCATGATCGACGTCCTGGTCACGAAAGGTCACGACGACTATTGCATGAAAGTATCTGACCGAGGGGGCGAGGCTTCCAGGGAGAAGCGACAGCGTTGGTTCGAGTATCTTTACAGTACAGGCCCACGACCATCGGGGGGGGGGGATGCGTCGCGTGTGGCCCCTCTGGTAAGAGATTGGTTCTTACCGCAGGGTTATAAACAAGTCACAAGGTCCCGAGTCACAAATCAATCTCAATTTTATAGTTTTGACTCGAGTGTAGTCGACTCATTTTCAGTTCACCACCGAGTCAAGTCCGAGTCCAGGTTCCGGAGTAGAGCGTCGAGTCCGAGTCATAGTGTTTTGACTCGAGTCCAAGTTATTGTGTTGACTGTTCAGTTTTGAGTTAATGTCATGGGAAACCCACTTTTTACAACTCGGCTTGGTGATATCGAATGCTTCACATTTACAATATACTAATATTCCTCACTTTCAACAGTTTCTGGTAGCATTTTCAGGTGCCAGTACTGACAGACGAAATAACAATAGTGTGATAACATTACTATTCTTCGAAATTTCAATGCTATGTCTGTCTTGGTAGACGCAGTCTCGAGTCAACCGCAATGACTCGAGTACGAGTCGATACAGAAATTTACACGAGTTGAGTCATTTCCATTTTTAAGAAACTGACTCGCAGTGTTGGGATGACTCGAGTCATGACTTGACTCGAGTCAGACTCGAGTCACCTTTTTCGCATGACTTGACTTGACTCGAGTCACTTTGCTGAAATGACTTGACTTGACTTGACTCGGCGTATCAGAAATGTGGATTGACTCGTGACTCGGACCAAAATTCACGAGTCAATTTCAAGTCAGCAAGTAATCGGTGTGGATAAAAACATATATTGCATATATTCGGATTGTTCGCGAAACGCTGGTGTAACCCGTGAGAACGAATAATCATTCAAATGTTGTGCGTTTCACTGAGTGTCGATTGTTCTCTCACAAATAAATTGACCGCAAACGAAGTGATCGATGCTTACAGCTTACGTTGTCGTAACTCGAGTAGTAAAGTAATAAAATAGCGAAATTTCTGTTCTCTGTTCTTACCTTAACCAAACCTCTTGTCTTATTGAAATCGAATATAGTTAAAATAGTTCTCAACCATTGGCGCAGGCTCGAATTGTATCATCAATTGGTAAATGGGTAACGTGTTGCATCTTATCAATTCGTTTGTCTATTCTCTATTTTGGCTGGTAACTTTAAACTGAGGCTATGCAAATACGAGGTTCAACAGTTCTACGTATATGTGAGCGATACAGTGTCTTCTTGCGAGTATATTCAACTATATATTCGTTCATCTGTTAGGAATTAATGACCACTCAATCTGTATTTCAGACATCTAGCAAATTGCAATGACGTAATCATGCCTCATATTTCGAAAAGGCAACTTGACTTGAAATGTGACTTGACTCGTGACTTGACTTGACTTGACTCGACTTGACTCGAGTCACCTCCAAAAATCGAGTGACTTGACTTGACTCGAGTCACCTTTGAAAATCGATTGACTTGACTTGACTCGAGTCAAACTGTGCAATGACTCGAAATGACTCGTGACTCGAAGGTAGTGACTTGATCCCAACACTGCTGACTCGAGTCAAATCGAGTCACCAAAAAATCGCGACTCGAGTCATGACCCGAGGCATTGCAACCCTGGTTCTTAATATAGATGACTAACCTAACCAAACAATCCGAATTGCGATTAACTTGAAACTGAATTTGTAGCTTGCATAATGGAGCCATGAAAATTCCTGTTTTGCACCATTACATTAATTCATACCAACTGCATAGTAGAATACTAAAAAACTTGACAACTTGAGCACATACATAGAGAGAGGCGTCGGATCATCGATAACTAATCTATGGATTGACGCGAATACGGGAACGCCAAAGTAGGACATTGTATTACTACTGGAACCCGCTGTTGGAAACAATAGCAATTTTCAACTGTTTTGGGGGTTTGTTGCAGTGTCTCTAGTCAGTCGTGACTAGAGCACAAGTCAAGTCAATACACTATTGCCTCAAGTTGACCTGCGTCATAATTTTAAATACACAAAATGACTCGACCTGACTTGAGTCAAAACTATAAAAGTATAGGTTTGACTTGTGTCTTAGAACACGAGCGTTCGAACTAGAGTAGTGTTCATTCCGCCCTACAACTATGCACTCCGTCTTTTATACATATCGGTTACTTTTATATTTTATTGCCTTTTATGTACAGCGCCCTAGTGTAGTAATGATATATTTTTATATTCGACGCTCTATAAATTATTATATTATTAATATTAGTATGACTTATTCACAGCCCCGATCAGTGCGACACTAGCTGTCTTTCAAAATCACTTTAAATACGGTAAATTTTGCGCTTGGTCCGCAAGCTACAACATTACTTTGTCTGTTTACGAAGCCATCAGAAATTGCAAGCCCAATCTGGTCACGTATTTCGCTTTTATCTGTAGATTAGTTTTCTGTAGTTCATTGATTTTTGTTGCATTTCCTTCTAATTGGGGATTCAATTGAATTTCCAATTTTTGGACTTCGTTAACTCTAATTCTGATCTAATTTTGAAAAGCTGACACGTTGTTGTCCAAAACTGTCCGTTAGCTAGGTTAGCTATCTATGATGCATCTGAAAGCGGAGGGATAAATACCATCTCTTTCCAGGCTGGTTATGGTTACGGTCTTCCCCTTTCGAGATTATACGCCAGATATCTCGGCGGCGACTTAGAGATTCAATCCATCGACGGCTTCGGAACAGACACCTACAATTATCTGCGAGTAAGCTTACCGGATCCGTACATTAGGGCTGTTCAAAATGTTTTTGTTTTTTTAAAATTTGACTGGCTACTTGTTAAAATTGTAAGGTTTTCCTAAATAAAAACGCTGCACATCCATGTTGGCTCAATTCCAACCTATAAACTATTCCTGTATAAGAAAAAAAGTTTTGGATATCTATAATAGAATTCTTATATTCGTGTTTTTTGAATAAATTCAAAACTTTTTTTTACATAGCAATGCCTATATAGGTTGGAATTTAACCAAAATTGGTGTGCAGTGTTTTTTCGGCAATCTAATAATCTGGGTTGCCATAACGTCCTTATTTCTAAGATTTGTCCTTATTTTTGAGGGCCACGTCTTAGAAAACTCGGCTGTCCTTATTTCTAAGAAATGTCCTTCTTTTCGACTTGCGTCCTCATTTTGTCTTATTTTCAACTAGGTACAGAACTTGGATCGTTTTCCTCTGGTATCTGTGTTCCATAACAATCTAAAATTATGCTTTTGCGTCGATATTTTATGACATCATAAATGAAAGAAACTCCCGTGGCGTACACGCCACAGGATTTGACTTCTAAGTGGTGAGATAGCTAGGGCAGTGGGTGGTATAGTAGTTTCGGCTGTATCAAGCTATCGCAACGGACGTCATTTTAGTAGTAAACAGCAGCACCAGGTTTCTGCCGTCGGGGAAGGCAGCATTTACTGCTTACTGGAAAAGGGCGCAGTGAAGTCGACACTTGGCTTAAAAAGTAGTAAGGCAATTAAGCATTGATAAATTTATCTAAATTCTATTGCACATATTGTTTCAAATACTAATAAGGCTAAATCTGTTTAGTTAAAAAGAGCAGGCGTAAAAACGTTTTTCGTGACGATTATGAGAGAGAATTCAGAGGTAGGCCTATCAAAGGAAGCTTGGCGGGCGAGTGTTTCGCACATTGCAATATCTGCGATTGTGACATTAACGTGGAGGCCATAGGAAAGACCGCTATTTCAACTCACATGGATACCCCAAAATACAAGAAGTGTATCTTAATCGTTGATTCCAACCAGTCGATGAATAGTTTTTTCACAAGTCGATTAACACCAACGACCACAGACTACTAGGCAGCTGCTGCTGAGGGTACTGGGCATTCCATACTGTCAAACACCAGCAATCATTCCTCTACAACGATTGCGCATCGCAATTGTTCAAAGCAATATTCCCAGATTCCAGCATCGCAAAGAAGTTTGCTTCGGCCAGGACCAAGACCACAAGCATTGTTACTGGAGTTCTTGCTCCATAGGCTCAAAAAATGATTTTGTCTATACCAGGGGTTCTCAGCCCTTTCTTGGCCGTGGCCCATTTTCCGATTTGAAAATGTGCTGTGGCCCACCTGATATCTTGGAGACCCGGTCATGCCCGGTGAGGGTTATAAATGTCGACACATCTCCTGCATAGGTTGCCTTTGGGGATATATTCCTCTAAATCCTCTAAATCTAAATGAGACATTTAGAGAAAATCAGTAAACTTTTAGAGCAATCGAAAATCGCCCATGCATTCCTTACGGCTATAAGGGCGACAATTTAGTTAGTGCTTAGAGCGCGTGTTAGATATTGTCGACCAATGATTACATTGCGGGTAATTACCTTTGTCGGGCGCCGTTTCGCTGTGATCCTATCGTGCAACGCCTCACATTGCAATTCAATAGCTTATTTAACGTATAAAATCATAAGAGCCTCACGAGACGTGGAGCGAGCGAAGCGTAGCGACACGTCGCCATTCACCAATAAGGATCCCTATCGCACGACATACAGCAATGTATATAACACTTAGATAGTTATCGGGTTCGCTTTCTCGGTAAGAATGAAATGCAATGGTATATTATATAATAATAAGGGTTAGTTCAAGTTAGCATCACGTAGTGAATGAAATAAAGCGACAAACTTTGTATTGCATACATTGGCTATTGTATAGGTTACTCCCGGTCTAGTACCGTAGCGTTCATATCGATACTACGGTAAGACATAGCCATCTTATATTACGCTTAGTACTCGTTAAATGTGGTAGTCGTTGCGCTAACCGTGCCATTAGTTTAAACTATTACATGCGTATGTAAGTAGTGGATGACACGGCTGCAACTTGATTTAATGACTACTATAGTGCAATACACCCACCAATATCATTGTACTTTATATACACTTAGTCAATTTACGCTACTTGTGGATGACTATTGGCATATTTGTCAGATGAATTGACTCGGGTCTCTTTGCAAAAATGAATATACTTGAACGGGCTTTACTATGCGCTTCTACAATACATAAAGACTCAATACTATAATATCCATATAAAAGAGTCTATCTCCAGTCCTTAAAGGGACTCCACACTCGAGTCAAGTCTAGCCCTTTTCAAGGATGTTCTATCGCACGACATACATGAATATATTTGATCGTATGGTATTCATGCATATGACGGTTACATAGGTATCGGGTTCGTTTCTCTGGTAACAATTAAAGTTAATGGCACGTTGCGACACGTCTCCACCCATCAAAAAGGATGGGCAATACCGAGCAAACCATTACCGAGAATGCAATTATAGAGAATGGACATTACCGAGAATGGACATCATCGTGAATAGACAATACAGATTATGGACACCACCGAGAATGGACAGTACCTAGAATGGACAATACATAGAATGGACATTACCGAGAATTGACACCATCGAGAAATGACATTACAAAGAAAGGAGATTACCGAAAATGTACATCACCGAGTATAGACATTACCGAGAATGGCCAATGCAGGGATATGTATTGCATACTAGTAGAACACAGATGCATTGAATTGTCAATTGACGTATAATAACAGCTTAAAATGATGAGACGTGGCGGGAGCGGAGCGTAGTGACACGTCGACCTTCATCGATAAGGATGGGCACGTGCCAATACCGAGCAAACCGTTACCGATAATGCAAATATTGAGAATGGAATTACCGAGAATGGGCACCACCATGAATAGACAATACCGATTATGGACACGACCGAGAATGGACAATACCGAGAATGGACAATACCGAGAATGGACACCACCGAGAATGGACAATACATAGAATGGACATTACCGAGAATTGACACCATCGAGAAAGTACGTTACCAAGAACGGAGATTACCGAAAATGGACATCGCCGAATATGGACTTGACCGAGAATGTCCAATGCGGACAATATAAGTTACTGAGACGGACGTGATCGATAGATTCCTGTTTCATACCGCCAATTATTTCGTATACTAGTTGACATTCGGACCTAATAATACGAATCAGAACACTGTACCTCTCACAGCACTTATCTCACAAAAAATATAATGTAAGTAGTATCGATGTTGAATAATATGCTCGTTAAGTATGAAAAATAGACTTAGTCGCAACCGGGGTTGTAATGACTCGACTAGAGACGCAATTTATTGATGACTCAAATTTACTCAAATCATTTTCTGCAAAGACGGAACTCACTCGAATCGAGTCAATATCTTTGTTGACCCGAATTGGACTCGAGTCATTTCGCATGACTCAGACGGCAAGACCAATGTTTGATTTAATTATTAATATCGTGATAGTGGCGCTTATCACGGCACAGGTTTGGTGCGCCACTTCTATACTTGTTATTACAATGAATTTGCATTATCCAAATATATACAGTATCGCTCAGTACTTTTGGTATACCAACATGCACATTAAATATACGAAGCTAGCCGCCAATATACAAACACGACATCAACATATTTGGTTATATAAATATTGGATATACATGTTTTAGCTATACTATATGAACCGTCACGAAGATATCACGAACTGTACAACATCATCCTACTTCATGGGATCTGTTACAACGTCTTTCAATTCCCAATTTATTCGGCTCACTCGAGCAGCATGATGTAGTTGTCTCCTTAGATGTTGATCTCTCACAATGTAACAGAAAATGCTCTAAATATTCTTCTGCGTTGCATTGCTGACATAGTGGAGTCTCATAACAACGGATCTTATGCAGATGTTGATTCAGTCTGCAATGGCCGCTTCTTAATCTCAGTAGAATTACGTCTATTTGCCGTGTTCCAGTTTGAGCTATTTCGTCGGTAATTGATGGTCACAGATTCCTATACGCTCTTCGGTCTCAGTGCTTTGGTATGTCTGTTCCCATTCACATCTACAATGGTGTCTAAGACGGACAGTGCACCACGAAGATGTAATAATTGATTGTTCCATTCCTCCCTTCGCGAATCAGCGTCTTTGGCTAATTGATCGGCGATTTCGTTGCCACGAATACCAGCATGCCCAGTTATCCAGATGAACGTGATTGAATTATTGTTATTTTGAAGTTTTGCAATATATTCTAATATATCGTTCACAACGTAGTCCTTGACCGATCCATGATTGGCGATGGCGGTTAGGGCGCTCAAACTGTAACCTAGCAATTTTACTTCGTGTTCTTTTCAAGCCAGGATAATGCATCTTTGATGGCATAGCACTGTACATAAATATTGAAGAACATTTAGGAAGCGTCGCAGACAATTTTACATTTAGCCGAGGGATGTATACGGCATATCCACATCATGACAATGTCTTCGAACCATACGTATATACAAGTGTATGATCATTGATCACTGTAGTTCGACAAAATGTGGTCCCGGAATACCACCTTAACAATTTCTGCAGGGTAATTTCTGCCAAATGATTTTGTCCATGATGTGTCTACGTCAGGTTCCTGAGCAATCCACGGATGGGGTTTTTATTATGAGTTGCGTGCAAATCGCGAAGGTCATCAACACTGGTTAACGATCGAAAGGTTGAAAACCTCTCATTTAATAAGCTGTATACATCTTTCCACGATTCTTGCGATATCGAATTAGTTGGGTGAGTTTGTTGGGTGCTGAGACCATATCTATATTTTAACCACAGATACAAGTGTCCGTAGTTCATATCGTGTATGATATGAAAAGTATGCTTTATGTAATGATGTCTGCTAGTTTATCCATAAATAAGCCCTCGCGTAAGAGCATAGTTGTAACCAAGTCACAAGGTTTCGAGTCACAAGTCCATATCACTTTTAAAGTTTTGACTCGAGTAAACTGGAGTAAATTTCTATTCACCACCAAGTCAAGTCCATGTCCGTGAATAGAGGGTGAGTCCTAGACATTTAGTGCTGTGATTCGGGTTCGATTCGGCCTCACTGTGTTCATTGCTCCGTTTTGATATAAATCCAGTTCATCATCATCATTGGCTTATTAACATTTTTTATCAGTTCAATACACCACTAATATGCGATACAATGAAAAGATAGGACGTTGTCGAAGCGACTTGAAGTAGTATATGGAATCATACATTGACATTGGCTTATGTGATGTAAAGAAGAGGCATGCACACTGAACGAAAAGTAAGGACGATAGTATAGAAAAATGAAATCTAGAAGAAATAGGGCGGCATGTCATGGAAAGCGAGATCGATAGGTCGGTAGTGGTCCGGTAATCTTAAGGATGGACTAGTACTTAGTTAGTAGTAATTGCTTGTATTTCGACTTGAATGTGAACATGCTCGTCGACTGTCGGACGGTCGGCGGGATGCTGTTCAAGATCTCAGGGTCGGCATATTTGATAGAGCGATGATCTGTCGGTCGATCATGTGTTATTTTGACGACGTCGTCCAAATATCATATGATCGACCGAAAAGATACTCGCTCCATCAAATATGCCGGACCTGATGTGTGGAACAGTATCCCGCCGGCCATCCGACAGTCGACGAGCATGTCCACATTCAAGTCGAAATACAAGCAATTACTACTAAATAAATATAGTCCATCCTCAAGATTATCGGACCACGACTGACCTATCGATCTCGCTTCCCATGACATGCCGCCCTATTTTCTTGTCGCATTCTTTTTCTATACTATCTTCTTTACTTTCATTCAGTGTGCATGCCTCCTCTTTACATCGCCTAGGCCAAGGTGGGTGTCAGATTCCATAGACTACTCCTTGTCGCTTCGACATCTTCCTGTCATTTCATTGTATCGCATTTTTGTGGTGTATTGAACTGATAAAATTGCTAATAAACCCAATGATGATGATGATGATGCGTTCGACCCAATGTTTTCAAATCTCCCCGATTTGTACAGAATGGCTTCCACCCATAGGATCGTCATGTGTCCCAGTGTCCACAATTTCTGATCCCATTTTTCAAGTAATCAGGACTAATAAACGAAATTCCAATAATGTAGCGTCTTTACTATTCTTCAAAGTCACAATTAAATGTCTGTCTTTTCCGTCCTTGTCTGAGTAGAAGTCGAGTCACTACACAAATTGACTGGAGTCGAGTCGAGTTATTTTACGCATTTGATGAAATGACTAAAGTCAAGTCCAGTCTCCAACAAATTCGTGACTCGAGTTGGACTCAAGACGAGTCACGACGACTCGAGATATTAAAACCATGCGTAAGAGTCAATGAGAAATATTCTTATTAGCCGACCTGTGGTATTGATACCATACATATCAACAACCAACCTCACGTCAGTGTTGGGATGACTCGAGTCCACTTTTTCCTATGATTTGACTTGACTATAGTCACTTTGCAACAATGACTTGACTTGACTCGACGATTAAGAAATGTGGATTGTCTCATGACTCGAAGCAAAATTTGCGAGTCAATTTCAATTCGTCAAGTAAAAAGTGTCGAACAAATCACCGTATCTTGTGTGTGTTTGAATTGATCGCGATACGCCGGTGTCGCTTGTGAGAGCACCGGTCGTTCACTGTTTGCACGTGTCGCTGTTGCTCCATTGTTACATCACAAAGTAATTTACTGCAAACGACATGATCACAGCTTACGTTGTCGTAGTGGTATTACATTAATCTAATAGCAACGGGCCTTTGTTTCTTGGATGTCTCATTGAGTATATTACGAATAGCTCACCTTATAACCAACCTTATTTTATAATTTAAATCGAACGAATAACGTTTGTGCGTTTATATTATCATGGATGTGTAATTGGGTAGTGCATTGTATCGTATCAATATGCATCAAGTTCTCACGGCTTCGCATTCCATCCTCTTTATTTTGGATGATAATAGCAGACTGTATCATGTAGCTATACAGATACTCATGTATTTCAATAGCAGTTCTAGGTGTACATGAGCAATACAACGCCATTTTGTGTGTATACTGAACTTTACATTCGTTATTTGATTCAGTATGTATGGCCAATTAATCTGTCTTCCACTCAGCTATCATAATGTAATGACTTTGGATCATCTCTCATACTTAGAAAATTCAATTTGACTTGAATTGTAAATTGACTCGTGACTTGACTGGACTTGACTTGACTCCAGTCGTCTCCAAAAAACAAGTGAATTGACTTGACTCGAGTCACCTGAGAAAATCGATTGACTTGTTTTGACTCAAGTCAACATGTGCAATGACTCGAGATGACTCGTGAATCGAAGGTTGTGACTTAATCCCAACACCGCCTCACGTAAGAGACCATGAACAACATTGTATTGGGGGTGGTCCACATTGAAAGCGTTTATTAGCTCACATTTTATACGATCATGATCACCATTTATATTAGAAACTGGTCGCCTTTTATATCGAATACTATAGTCGACATTCAGACCTAATGTTTCGTATCGCAACAGTATACCTCTCACAGCTTTCATGTGACAAATTAAAGTGTGATTAGTATCGATTTTGGTTAATATGCCCGTTAAGTATAAACTATAGCCTTACTCGCAACCAGGGTATCGATGTGGGTGGTTGACATTACAAGCGATTTCAGCATGTATAGATGTTCGCGGTCGCCATTTATATATGATACTGGTCGCCATTTATATCGAATAATGGTCGATATTTGTATACGTTTGCGGTCGCCAGTTATATATACTACTGGTCGCCATTTATATCTAATAATAGTATACATTATGAGAATGTCCCCTTCAATTTTAGACGAGTATGCGCACACTCACCAACGCGCTGTGCAGACCCTTGGAGGACAGTGCGTAAAGACTAAAAAAACTAAATCACTTCGGATTACTTGTGCGCAAATTATATTTTATGTCCGCATAGACCGAGTCAACACTGCGCATTTCTGCACGTGCGCAGCTTAGAGGGAATAATGATTATGACCTAATATTAGGATTCGGAACAAAGTACCTCTCACAGCAATCAGTTGACAAAATTATAATGTAATTACTATCAAGGCTAGATTTTAATCCCGTTAAGTACAAACCATATCCGCATGCACCACCAGTATTGTGATGACTCGAAGCGGGTCGCGATTTTATCATGACTCTACATGAATCAAATTAAATTATTAGTATACGTAAAGGCTAGGCACGGTTCGAGTCCATATATGTAAGGACTCAACTTGTCCATGGGTTATATCGCATGACTAGTACCAAGTCATATGACTCGATACTCCGGCGGCCAACGCCAATATGTCATCATCGTTTCTTATAATAGTAAAATAACCACACTACCGAGATTTCCGCTATGGTGGCAGTTGTTGTGCACAAGGATACATACCTGTTGGAAGGAGCAATATTAGTATATTTTCAATGCGATCCATTCGGTATCACCAATCACAGTTATGCAAATTGGATTTAACAAGACTTTAACCGAACATTAAGCATGTCAACATAATGAACTGGACTCGATGTTGAATTGAGCATGACACGACTGCTGGACTAGAGTCAAAACTATTAATGTGAGACTGACTTGTCACTCCGTAGGTAACATTACAGCAGTGTTGGGATCAAGTCCCTACCGTCGAGTCACGAGTCATTTCGCGTCATTGCACATTTGGACTCAAGTCGAGTCAATCAATTTTCGAAGGTGATTCTAGTCAAGTCAAGTCACTCGATTTTTGAAGGTGACTCGACTCGATTTAAATGGAGTAAAGTCAAGTCAAGTCACGAGTCAAGTCACAGTTTCAGTCATATGTTGCAGTTTCGAAGTTTTAAGCATGATTATATCGTTGTATTTTGCGCTAGACTAGCCCGTCCTGCCGATTTTTATATCCCAATATCAATTTCCGGACGTCAAATGATCATACTATTTCGCGTCGAAATCTACAGACCTTGCATATATGATATGCATATAATTGATAGTCGACTATCCTCACTTACTAGCGCTTGACAGTTTGATTTGTATGCACTTCAACTGTATTTTATGTAGATCATGGATGTTTACCACAAATTAATGCCTACGGTCAGCTTGGATGTAGTAAGCTTGTCATAACATATAACATGACTATAAAATATGAATGTTTCTTCTGAATTGGTTAAATGTAGTGCAAAGGAATTATGTCGTCAATACCCATTGTCGTAAGTCCATATGTCCTTAGTTACACAACAACAATGTTGTATACTAATAACCCCTGTCATCATATATAAACATATCAGGCGTCAGTGTATTGAGAAATGATACGGTTAATATTAGTTGTAACCGTCTTATATCGCAATCAGGCATGCATATTGTCCGTCACGTGAAATGTATACTATACATATCAGCAACCAACCACTCGTAACAGTCCTTGAATAACATTGTAATAGAGTGTTCGACATTGAAGGCGGTTAGTAGCTGGCATTTTATACGATCATGGTCACAATTTATATGAACCGGTCGCCTTTTAAATCTAATACAAGTCGACATTCAAACATACTATTGCGTATAGCTCCAACACACCTCTCACAGCTTTAATGTGACATAATTACAATGAACTTGTAATCTACTTTGGAACATATGTCCGTTAATTATAAAATATAGCCGTACTGGTAACCATGATTGTAAGGACTGGACTCGGTCCGTGTGGGGTGGATAGAGGGATGTAGTCGACATTGCTAACGTTATTAGCTGACATTTATAGACGTTCGTGGTCGCCATTTATACATGGTTCATGGTCGCCATTTATATCAAATAGTAATCGACATTGTGAGCTGGTCTTGGGAATCGGGACAATGTACCTCTCACATCAATTAGTTGACAAAATGATAATGTAATTATTATCAAGGCTTGATTTTTTTCCCATATCCGCACTCACCACCATTATTGTGATGACTCGACGCGGGTCGCGATTTTATCATGACTCTACTTGAATAATATTAAATTATTAATTTACGGAGAGGCTAGGCAAGATTCGAGTCAATATATGTAAGGACTCAATGTGTCCATGGGTCATATCGCATGACTAGTACCAAGTCATATGACTCGATACACCGGTGGCCAACACCGATATCTCCTCATCGTTTCGTATAATAGTAAAATAACCACACTACCGAGATTTCGGCTAGTGGCAGTTGTCGTTGACAAGGATACATAACTGTGGAAAGGAGCAACATTAGTATATTTTCAATGCGAACCATTCGATATCACCAAGCATAGTTATGCAAATTGGATCCACTGCTCGCTGAATTGGTCTCGGCCTTGTCTCGGTGTTGAATTGAGCATGACTCGACTGGACTAGGGTCACTCCGTAGGTAACATTATAGCAGTGTTGGGATCGAGTCACTATCTTCGAGCAATGAGTCATTTCGAGTCATTGCACAGTTGGACTCAATTAAAATCAATCAATTGTCGAAGGTGATTCGAGTCAAGTCAAGTCACTCGATTTTTGAAGGTGACTCGACTCGAGTCAAGTAGAGTAAAGTCAATTAAAGTCATGAGTCAAGGCACAATTTCAGTCATGTTGTAGTTTCGAAGTATTAAGCATGGTTATATCATTGGATTTTGTCAAAACTATTAAAGTGATACTGACTTGTCACTCCATAGGTAACATTATAGGGTATCGATGGGGTGGTTGACATTGCAAGCGATCTCAGCATATTTAGATGTTCGCGGTAGCCATTTATATATGATTATGGTCGCCATTTATATCGAATAATGGTCGACATTTTTATAACTGGCGACCGCAAACGTATAAAAATGTCGACCATTATTCGATATAAATGGCGACCAGTATCATATATAAATGGCGACCATAATCATATATAAATGGCGACCGCGAACATCTATACATGCTGAAATCGCTTGTAATGTCAACCACCCACATCGATACCCTGGTTGCGAGTAAGGCTATAGTTTATACTTAACGGGCATATTATCCAAAATCGATACTAATCACACTTTGATTTTGTCACATGAAAGCTGTAAGAGGTATATCGTCGCGATACGCAATATTAGGTCTGAATGTCGACTATAGTATTCGATATAAAAGGCGACCAGTTTCTAATATAAATGGTGACCATGATCATTAGGGTTGTTCAGAATTGACCGACTTTCAAAAAGTCTAGGTTTTCAGTCCGTTTCCCATGCCTTATACCTTAAAAACAAATTCTGGCAACTTTTTTTTGTAATTCATCCCCTGCATCCGTGTGCACATTGCCGTTTTTTCATGCACCTAAAAATTTCTTCGGAATTAGGGGATTCCCCCGTTGTCAGTGACTCGACAGGAATGGCGTGTGTTCTCACTGACGTGACGCGTATGTTCTAGCGCTGATGAAGCGCTGAGCACGGCTGTGAAACGGGGATCATTGAGTAGTCAGGGGCCTTGCTGCTTTGTTGTTGATGGACAGTGTTTACGATTGAGGTGCAGGACTTATCAGGCGGCGTTTTGACTCATGCTATTAGCGAGTTTAGCGCGTGATTAGTGAACATAGTATTATAGCAGTATACAACTATTTGATATAATAGACCTGATACTCTTTTCCTTTCTATTGGGATAGAAACAAAGCTTGCAAATGTCTATTCCAGTGACTGGGGAAAACCGCCAGTCGGTTGCTCTAAATTTTTTGTTTTATCCCAAGATATCAATATACTGGTATGAGTTTTTCCAATTTAGGAATAACTATCTTCGATAATCTATAACTAGATCTAATCTGGCTACTCCTGTGCAAGTTATGCAGTATGTGTTCGACCTAAAACTCTAAAAGAACTGAAATGTTTTCCACTATTCTTTGTTGCTTGACTGATTTTATGTATATCTGTTTTTCTAGGATTAGCTGTAGTGCGAAATGTCTGAAAAAAAAGAAAATCGTCATCTAGTGCAGCGGTACCGAAGAAAACTAGAAGAACACGATCGCAGACACAGCATTTCTTAGTTGGGCCATCTGAGGAAGCCATTACGGGATCGAAGTTGCCCACTCTGAGGCAAGTTATGCAATATGTGCTACACCTGAGAGAGCATTCATTTTTTTGAAAATGAACCAGTCAAGTCACACATCCAGATCGCAGTAGATGAAGTGATCGGTTTTTGGTTACTTGCTGGCATAAAGACTATCACAAAAGTCAATGCCACTAAAAGATTGGAAACAGTATGGAAACAATGGCTGTCACTAAAGAAAACTGCAGGCCGGCAATATGTATCAAAAAAACAAAGCGACTTTGAAGCCAAACTGAGTAAGCTATGGGATATAGGAGCCCTTGACGCGATAGCGACAATTGAAGCAAGTAGACTTCTTTCGGACGATAAAAAACGTGAAGACATAGCATTTTATCAGGATCAAAGGGGTCCGAGATTAGCAACGATCGGTGGCAAAGTTAAAGTGTTGAAAGCGAAAATCATGCAACAAAAGAGACGAACCATGAGTGCAAGAGAGTCTGCACCAGCATCAAGTAGCGAAGGTGAATTTTCAGAGAGCTCATCTATATCTTCACAGGTAGCTGACACTTCTCACAGCACTGATTTTGAACTTGCACAGTCGACATCTGGTCATTCCGCTAAATTTGTGACTCTAAAAGCTCCTGTAAACCTATTCAGCGACGAAGACCTATGCCAGGTTTTTGATCGCTTGAAAGTCAGTGATAATGCCGCTGCCATGATAACTGCAGCACTGATTAAAGCTTGCGATGGCAACCCTAATGACTTCCAACTTTCAAGATCTGGGACTCATCGACGACGCATTGCAAATCGTTTGAAAATTTCCGAATCTATCTTGGAAAAAATATCCACCAATCCCCAGAGCACATTGCATTGCACTGGGATGGAAAGCTCACTAAGAGTCATCTAGGATATCAATTTGAGGCCTTGGCAGTGCTCGCATCGTCTGCGTATTCCGGCGCATTTAAGAAAGGGAAACTTCTTGGGATTCAAACTCTGTAAGTGCTACAGGAAAAGCACAGGCTGATGCATCATTTGAACTGCTGGAACTTTGGAATTTAACAAAATCTGGTAGAGCTCTTGTGTTTGACACAACATCCTCAAACACTGGTAAAAACAAAGGTGCGGTTCCGTTACTTGAAGAATTGATTAACAGGAAAGTTTTCTACAATGCCTGTCGCCATCATATTTATGAACTGGTCATTCGAGAGGTTTGGAAGTGTTTGTTTGGATCGACAACCACAGGCCCTGAAAACACGGATTTTAATACCTTCAAGAAGAAGTGGAAACATATTGATAAATCAAGAAGCTATAAAACGCTGAAGTTTATTGAGGCAGCTGGTTGGCGATGAAAGCTGATGAAGCAAAGCGAGAAATAATTCCACTGATGAAACCCAATGATGGAAAGCAGAAAGAAGTCTTGATAAGAGATGACTACAGAGAATGTGCAACAGGCACCTTGGCGATTTTGGATGACAAATATGTTGATCATCGTTTTCGCAAGCCTGGTGCTACTCATAGCGCTACATGGATGAGTCAAGTCCTGTACTGTCAAAAAATGTTCATATGGAGTGAGCAAATGGACTATTCTGAAGAGTTCATTGAAAAGTTCGAACGAATCAATATCATTGCTTTGTTTTATGTTCCAGCTTGGTTGAAAACTGGTATTGCATGTGACGCACCTTGCAATGATATCAAATTCCTTCATGACATGAAAAACTTTTCATTATGCGATCTCACTGTTGCTGATGTGGCATACAAGAAATTTCGAAAACATCATTGGTATCTAACTGAGGAAATGGTGGTATTTACCACGTTCTCGGCTAATCCAACGATTCCTGACAAACTGAAGGAAGCGATGGCTGCTAAATTGCTGAAAATGCCAATCCCTGAAAAATATCGCAGATGTATGCCTCTCAGTCTGATCTCTGACTCTGTCTCTGAGTCAATGAGTATGGTCGATTTGATTGGGCCAGAATCATGGTTTCTATTTGATGCTATACATGTGGAACATGATTGGTTGAGTCTTCCAGTTTAGGAATGGCATGCTGATCCGGATTTCGTGACTGCTCAAGAATTTGTGAATACTGTTGAAGTAGTTAATGATGCAGCAGAGCGTATAGTAAAATTGAATACCGACTATGCTGCGTTCATAACGGATGACAAAAAACAGCGAGCGAGCCTCCTACAAGCTGTGGAAGATCACCGGAACAGATATGCAGATTTCTCGAAAGCAACCATTTCATCCACCTGATTTATGTAATATTTTGCCAAGTTGATCTCTTTCTTTGCCTTATTTTTTCGTTTCCTGTGATGTTTATTATGTGGCTGTGAGTGGATGTTACATTTACAGTTGTATTCTTGCACATGGGGATCGAGGAAATTGATGAACAGTGCCGGGTAGGTTTGAGGGGTGTAGGATATGGGATCCAACAAAATGACTATCAGTTTTAGGTAGTTTTGAGCAGTTCTAAGGCTGAGTGGGACATGGAAATGATATCCTGAACTAGGAATGCCTTACATAGTGGGGTTTTGTAGCACTCCAAACCGCAACAGCTGCATAAATCCATGTTATATGTCACTTTAACTAGGCTAGGTAAAATCGTGACACTCAGATTTTAGGGGAATCCCCTATTTTCAGCTGCTATTCTTCTAGCTCAATGTGCACACGGATGCAGGGGATGAATTACAAAAAAAAGTTGCCAGGATTTGTTTTTAAGGTACAAGGCATGGGAAACGGACTGAAAACCTAGACTTTTTGAAAGTCGGTCAATTCTGAACAACCCTAATGATCATATAAAATGTGAGCTAATAAACGCTTTCAACCACCCCCCATGCAATGTTGTTCATGGTCTCTTACGTGAGGCGGTGTTGGGAATAAGTCACAACCTTCGATTCACGAGTCATTGCATATGTTGACTTGAGTCAAAACAAGTCAATCTATTTTCGCAGGTGACTCGAGTCAAGTCAAGTCACTTGCTTTTTGGAGACGACTCGAGTCAAGTCAAGTCCAGTCAAGTGAGATGATCCAAAGTCATTACATTTTGTTGAACAGCATTTCTGTCCTGCTTACCCTTCCAATATGCTGCGACGCATGACGATCGATATACTTCATATGTGCTTAGTGGGGCGTAGAGCGAGCGGTAGCGAAGCGATACGCCGCCCGTGACAAGTGATTGACTTGACTTGAGTCCAAATGTGCAATGATGCGAAATGACTCGTGACTCGAAGGTAGTGACTTAATCCCAACACTGCACTCAGTGATTTTTATCGACCCCAACTACCTGATTACTTGTTTATTTTGCTCCGAGTCACGAGTCAATCCACATTTCTGATGCGACGAGTCAAGTCAAGTCATACGAAAACGGTGACTCGAGTCATGCCAACGCTGCATTATAGAGAGAGAGTGAGCATCTTTATTCGTATACATGACATCAACATTACACTACAAACATGTAACAGTGAAATATGCGACATGCAAGGTAGACGGGAGGCTCCATATGACAAAGTATTCAGAGCCGAGTACGTAAATATAGATGTCGCCTGATTACGTACATAGTTAAAGAGTCTGATATTGCGACAAAGTTACGATTAATGTGTCAATTATAATGATTACTAATATCGTATATGATCCGTGTATGATGTACAGCAGAACATCAAAGTTTCACGATTCAAGTGGCAACCAACTAGTAACGTCGTGGACAACGCGACATGGTACGACGGTATCAACAACGTATACCATTGATATAAACACACGTATCTGATGTCATCCACTATGTAACATAACTATATGTTAATTCGTCAATCAGACTATGCATCCATTTGCCGTAACTGCGTTGTCAAAGACACGCCCACTCACCTCAAACGTTGTTAAAGTTTTTAACGTTAAAGCGCGACGCTGATAGGGTGGTGGGGGGAAAAAAGCATAATCAAGCATGCGCTTCCTAACTTGTCATGGGCGGCGTATCGCTTCGCTACCGCTCGCTCTACGCCTCACTAAGCACACATGCAATATATCGATCGTCACGCGTTGCAGCAAATGGAAAGGGTCAGCAGGACAGAAATGCTGTTCAACAAAATATCGTTCGTGTTAGTGCCCACTAGGGTTGTCCATAATTTGGAAAATCTTACAAATCCTCGGTTGTAATGTCGACCATAGAACGGCGACCATAGAACGGCGAGAAGACTAGTAATCAAGAAACCACGGCTCTTGATTGGATAATCGGCTATGCTTCAATGACCACGTCAGCAGCAGCTTGCTGATTAGGTGAACAAGGAGTCTGCTACTGGCGGCGATTCTGAAAGCGCAATGTATGTAGGATGACAGATAATGATTTAGGATTGATTCAAGGTATCTTGAGGTACGAAATACATGATGTACAAACAACAGCTGCTTCACAAAAACGTCTAATGCATGACTGCTTCATTGTGAAGGAAACCGCTGTAGCCTATATGCCTTGTTTTCAACGAGGGAAAGCATAGGCGCTTATGCAAGTGGCGACGGATTCCTAGTTTCAGAAATAATATATCATTATTGAATACAAAGATAAAGCTTAACAATGACACTATAAGTTAGGTGATCTTATTGGGCTCAGGCTGCAGTACATAGTTGAAGTTTTGAATGCCTAAGCGATCGGCTGAATCAGACGGTTAGGCTTAGCACTCATCAGATGTTTGCAGCAAATTGAATTCACTTGTAAATGTTTTCAAAGTCCCTATAATGATGTCGCAGAAACGAGGTTTAAATGCAAGCACAGGCCCTGCTTGATATGATATGCAAACTATGCTGGATACTATGCACTATGCAGCATTGTCTGTGTTTACCTTTACACCCCTTTTCTGCGCGATTGTTAAGGAATTTGACAAATCATATCCAGCATATTATGTGCTTACTTTTACGCCTCTTTTCTGCGTCATCATCAAGGACTCTGACAACACTTGCAAGTGAATACAGTTTGATGCAAGCATCTGACAAGTGCCAAGCATAACCCGCTGATTCAACTATGTACTACAACCTGAGCCCAATGAGATCACACAAACTATAGTCTGATTGTTAAGCTTTATCTTTGTATTCAATAATGATATATTATTTCTGAAACTAGGAATCCGTCGCCACCTGCATAAGCGCCTATGCTTTCCCTCGTTGAAAACAAGGCATATAGGCTACGGCGGTTTCTTTCACAATAAAGCAGTCATGCTTTAGACGTTTTTGTGAAGCAGCTGTTGTTTGTTCATCATGTATTTCGTACCTCAACATACCCTTAATCAATCCTAAATCATTATCTGTCAACCTACATACAATGCGCTTTCAGAATCGCCGCCAGTAGCAGACTCTTTGTTCACCTAATCAGCAAGCTGCAGCTGACGTGGTCATTGAAGCATAGCCGATTATCCAATCAAGAGCCGTGGTTTCTTGATTACTAGTCTTCTCGCCGTTCTATGGTCGGTGGCACGCCCATTCTTCGGCAGCTACTTTCAAACGCTTTGCACGAAATCTTAACGGCCTTTCTGTGAGCTTCTTTCAGGCCCAGTGTCGTTTTTTATCAATAATCTATCGAATAAGACATTACAACCGAGGCTTTGTAAGATTTTCCAAATTATGGACAACCCTAGTGCCCACACGTATGTCAAACCATTCACCCAGAGCATAACCAATACATTGCGCTTCCTCACTTGTCACGGGCGGCGTATCGCTTCGCTAACGCTCGCTCTACCCCTCACTAAGCACATGTGCAGTATATCGATCGCCAAGCTTTGCAGCATATTGAAAAGGTCACATATGTCAGACCATTCACTCGCGAAATCACGTGATTGTCACGCCCAGATGCCCATGGTGAATTTGTTATTGTTGGTGCGTATAGGACTCAATAAATAGCGCAGTAGTCAAAGTAATCTGGGCGTGACAGTCACGTGATTTCCCGAGTGTCAACACCACCTTTGAGTACACGCTGACAATAACAATTGAATATCTTCGATCCACTCCCTATACGCCTCAAGAAGCACAGGTGCATCATATCGAAAGGATCAACAGAAGCTAAATACCTCTGATCCACCTTTTACTCATTGAGGCCCACGACAGGATATATTTTGTCGCCCAAAACACCTGGACCGGGTACTAGAGACATAATCCTGTTTAATTCGTGGTCACGACAGCGCCGATATGCCTATTTCTCTAAAATATTAGAATTTTTCTCTAACTGATGACATTTAAACCTCGATCTCCTGGGATATGGAATCGCGCGAAGCGCGAAAAAAATTCAAGTTGAATAAATATCCTTGAACATACGACCAACGAAATAATTTTGGGCCCCTTCGAGCTCCCCCAATTGGGGATGTGGGTGCGGCCTGTCCTGGTAGATCATAAGCTAAAAATTCTAAGTAGATTACTTTCGTCCGTTGCTGCATTCGCGTCGCGAAACACAATGATCAGATCCCCGCACTGTGTGATTGGGACTTTAGTGATACTGTTGTGGAGAATATTATTTTCATTCTGGGCCAGCATCGAACAATTCATTGGTGAATGGGGTACTACAGAGAAGTGGAGAAAGATTTTTCAATATGCATGATGTACTTTGTATGTCTTGTACCAAAACAACTGAAGTTGCGATGTCAGAATATTCAATCCAATGATACAATCAATTCCTGTGACTCTTTCAGTATGTACAATGATTTCCAGGCCCGACATTTTAAACTGACTTCAAAGATTAATGCGCTCCGATAAATTCTCAATCCATTAAGATTCGTTGTTGCGGTGGTGCAGTATACCTCCGCCAGAAGTTGCTAATAATTCGAAATTATGGCTATGTTTAGCTTGCAATAATACGGCCTGCCGAAGTACAGTAAATCTGTACATCAATTGCACTTCATTGCGAGTTCATTGCATACCCCTTTCAACGTAATGCGACATATGACCCTGCCGGAATACTTGGTTACTTCAGCATTATCTTCCAGTTATTATACGCTTGAAATTATTTTAGTTGCTGTTAGCCGTAGGTTGTCATATCCAGTAGAAAAAGCCACCGTTTCTCCCTATAACGTTTTCGATTTGTACATGATGACTTCATGCGTGCCACTACGTCTAATCAGATTTGGATGAAAAGCTTTATGTAGCCTACGTATAATTAGATAATACGAATATATTTTTAGCGAATAACATAAGAAATATAACTAAACTTCTACATTAATTCTGAAATTTTCTAAATGGCTCTGTGGCCCACCTCAAAATGCTCTGTGGCCCACCAGTGGGCCATGGCCCACCCTTTGAGAACCCCTGGTCTATACTTTATGTACAGCCTTTTTTCCATGTTGGTTAACGCCTCTAATCAGAACGAGACGAATAAGTTTGGTTTATCGCCCTATATGGGGGTGACCAGGAGGAAAGGAAAGGACGTAGTTTATTTTTGTCCTTGATGTTTCTGCGGCATATACACCGACTCATGATATACATACACACGATCTGCGCATATGCATACCATGAGTGCATGATGTGCATATGCCGTTGGACAAGGAAGTGCAGATATAGCCTTTACGACTTTCTAAGTCATGCACCACCCCTCCATGCTATCCCAGTAATGCATGAGCGCCAAGCAGGGAAGCCATGGATACCAGTGTTACTAATTAGGTCTTTGGTCTGACCCGGCCGGGAATCGAACCCACGACCTACCGATCAAGAAGCCGAACGCTTAACCATTACGCTATCTTGATCGGCGACCAACAAGTTTTTTTGGAGGGAGGGGCTGACGAAGTGCTGTTTCGGCCCTGAGTAAAGGTAAAACGAAGACCTGAGCTATCGTGAGATCCATGAATCACTAACAAGGAGTTGCAAGAGCAGGTTCTTGCGAAAAGTATGTAACGTGATATACCACGGATCGTATGAATACAAAGTATGTACAAAATCGCTTTTAAAGGTAATCTAATTTTTCGACTGTCCCTATTTTTGGGTCCATGTCGATGGCAACCCTGCTAATAATTATATCATATAGCCCAGCCCAATTACATTTGAAAACAAGTTATTTCTGAACAGCCCTACTGTGTACATTCCTCCTTCCATTTGAGTTATTCTACTCTTTCTGACAGTCTCCATCAAATGAAGCCATTGAGACGGTCCCGGTTTTCAACAGTACTATCACGGAACAGTATCGAAGGCCCCATCTCTCTGGGGATTGGGTGGCGCCTATTAATTCATCATCGCAAGTACGTAGAACACAATTGGACCACATAATTCTGGTTGCCTATTTATACTCGATGGCAGACGTGTTCAGTAACGAAGTGCTAGTACTTTTGAAACTGAAGTAGATTTTGCCTACTTGTACTACTTGCTGAAGTAATTATGATTTGAGACTACTTCTACTTTATGGTTTTCACTTTTTGAGGCAGAGCTAAGCCTGCCATACTTACTTTTTACTGACTTGAAAATAAATACTGCTACTGGAGTAGAAATTTACATTATTACTTCTACTTGAATACCGACGGTGTCTTGTTTGAACACCTCAGGTCACCAAGTACTTGTTCTTCTCAAAGTACTTGAGTAGATTTTGCACTCGCACTACTTCCACAAGGGGTTGCGATTTTATTCTACTTCTACTTGACAGTGATCTGATTTTGTGGCAAAACTAGGTCTGGAATACTTGCTTTTTTACTTGTAAATTGTTACTTCCACTCGAGTACCGACGATGAATACTGTGACCGTCGCTGCTCTGGTTCGATAAGAGCTTTTCATCAAAATCGTATTCAATTTCCAAGTTTTTTCCAATTCTGTCATTCTAGTTCTCATCTAATATGGAAAAGATGAATATTCTATAGTAAAATGCCAGCTTTTGTTTTCTCGCAGACGATTAAGAAAAGGATTTCAAACAAGTCCAAGTCCTAGAATATTTGACGGATGATTATTAGTCGTGTCGACTACCTCAAGAGTTTTATGAATGTCTCAAGCCAACTCATTCCCAGCTAGACAGCAAGCTGCTCCCGCCTATTTTTAACGTTGTAGCCTATTGTGCTTCACGGGGGCGCTTTTTCACTTGCCCTTGATGAAAACCAGACTTGGACAACTAGATAATTCCAGTTGTGTAATTATACTGATAAGACCGAAACCCCCGTAATGTAATTTTAATCTCATTTGTGAAATGTGTGTGTGCTCTCATTTTTAATTCCAATCTACTTTCCGGTTTTCCTGAATACGGAGGGTGAACTGTATCATGCAAAAGAACCAAGCTCTATGCACAGACATTTGATATGAAGTGAACTTGATTTTTGTTGTATTTCTTTCTGATTCGGAATTTATGCAATTTCACAAGTTTTTATGAATTCGGTAATTCTAATCTAATATTGGGAAAATCTGTCGAATTTAGATCAAATGTGTAGCTATCATTGCAATCTAATTTGGAGAGGAACGTTGTTGTTATAATAATGCTAATTCTAGTCTAATTTGAACTACTGCATAGCTATCATTCTAACTCTAATCTAATTTGGAAAATCTGTAAATTTTCTAGTTGTCCAACCCTGGTGAAAACTCCTGACCTGGGTTCTTGGGAAACGTGAATTCTGCTCCCATGGTAACACTGTGACGACGCGCAGCGCGTTTTATCTCAGACATTCCGCAATATTGTGTTGCAAGATTTTTTTGGGGTTATGATAATGTTGCTATAAAAAAAATTCTGGTATCTGTGAGAGAAGAGAGATCGGTGGGTAGTGGACATCTTTCAGTTCGGAATCAGCTCATTGGAATTTCGTCTGATAATACACCACGCAAGACAGCGATACAATTAGGAAGCTGTGGAAACGTCGTAGTCGTCTCTGAAGTCGGGCACCCACCTGGATGTAGGCGATGCAAGAGGCATGCACATTAGGGTTGTTCAAGAATAATGTTTTTTTCCAAATTTCACCCGCTTAGTGATAAAATTGTCAGGTTGCGTATAAAGACGCTACACACCAAATTTCAATCAATTTCCATCAGTAAAAACCGTGCAATCTTGAATTTAAATTTCGACCATTTTTGAATTTGTGCTATTTGCTGTGGCAGATTTCCGACACTTCGGTATGACCAGACAACTTGTTCCAGGCATGTCTGACGTGAGAATGACGCTTTTTTCACGCGTCTACGTCTTGGTAAAGGCCTGTAATAGGGTTTGGATGATCAAATTGCTAATATATGAAAAATGAATATGACACTGATAAGCTGAAACCACATTGAAAGAGCCCCGTCAAAACGATGGTGATATACACATTGCATATATATATACAGCACTCAGCGCTGAAATCCGTGACCATAAAGAGAAAGTAAATCGCCTAGCAGGTAAAATGCAGTAAAATATGTTTCCGACTTTCGGCGATATCTTTTTTCGCACTAGTGTGAATTTCACGTTATCAGAGCAAAAAACTTGTGGGTGGATGTTGTCTCCACAACGCATTATGACATTTGATTTTTTCCGATATCCTGCGATAGAATTGTCTAATGCAGGGGCGGGCAACTTCTCCAGTGGGGAAGGGGGGGGGGGGGGGTTTGCTGAATCGATACATTATTCGTCTAATTATTTATCCACAAAGAGCTGTTGAAAGAAAAGTTTTTTCTGGATTCCAGTCATTCACTGATTAAATTGTCAGGTTACCCTAAAAAACGCTGCAGACCAAATTTGGTTCAATTTTAACAAGTATAAGCCGCCGCAGAGCCAATTAGAATTTTTGAATTATTAGGAAATTTTTTAAAAAATCGAATGTTTCTGTCACCCCATGAAATTATTGAATTGTCCTCAAAGATGGAAAACAAATTTGACTCAATTCCAAATGGTAGAAGCGGAGTTATTTGAGTTTTTCGTTGATCATTCTCGGATTATCCTTGATTGGTGGATTGTATTGCAAGGAAAAATCGTATTTAATGGATGCATTTTAACGACAGCAATGTAACTTTAAAGCCATTTCTCGACAATAATCACGATGACAATGTGGATTTCAGAACAGCATTGTCATACAGGCACCACCACTCCACCATGTCTGCTTCTGATCAGCCAACAAACGGTGCTATCATAGTGTTCTAAGGAACACTATGGTGTTATCCTTAACTAAGATTTCAAGGCGTTCTATAAGCCCGGTAACCCAAATTTGCCAAGATATCAATTCAATAGGGTTTTAGGTGACGAGTTAGGTGGTTGTTTATGTCAGCAAGTAGTGAGGAATCTCGGAAGACTGGGGCCGCGGGCCACATTATCATTTAAGACGGGAAGCTGTCCGCAGGCCGTATGTTGCCTGCCCCTGGTCTAATGTCTTGCTCTAGCAAGCGGACTGCTACATTTTGTGGACGTTCAGAGATCTCACATCATTCTCCAGATATTTATAATATATTGAGGGAGCTCGAGTATCTTGTGATTCGATGTTCAGGTCATCATTAGGTTAATAGCGATGCTGGTCTCATGTTTCAGTTTGTCGATTTCATAATAAATAAATGCACGCTCAATATTTGGGATGAGGCGTGCTCGAGACCTCTCTATCGTACCTTTGATAAACTTCGGTAACGTCTTTTTGGCGATGCAAGCCTTCAGAAAGGCTGTTGTAGATAAGGCAGTTCTCAATCTTCCCCGACTCTTTATCAGCGTATTGATGGTATTTAGCTGCTGCTTGTTGTACCGTTTTCGGAAGTATTTGAAGAGACTCTTTGGGGTACAGAACTTTAACATACATTTTAATAATATATTCATAGTAAAATATATTAAAACCCGAAGATTTTCGAGCTGACAGTTTTGAAGGGCAATCGTCAGCAAATGGAGAATTTCAAAAACATGCATCTAGCTACATTGCATACAACTAACGGTAACCGGCCTCTAAACCGTTTCCGATATCACTGTTTCCGTGCTTACTGCTGCCGAATCACAAAATATCAAAAGTTGTGGACGTGAGACAATTTTACTATGAACTGCCGCAATCCTGTTTGGTTTCATAATAAACAAACAGAAGAAAATACAGGCGAGCCTGAACACAAAATTGAAAAATTCCAAAGACGAGGAAAATGACGCGTTCGTGAGGTGGCGCCATCGTGCGGAATTTATTCAGTAACCTTTTCATTCCGCGAGATGTCGCTGTCGTCACGGCCTTTGGTAGACCTTCATCTCCAAGCAACACAGTATGACGACACCATCCCGATCCCACCAGATTCCATCCACCAGATTCCAGTCCCCGTTCGGGTAGCTTCGGCTTAGGCAGGTATGCCACCAGCCTCCTTCGTATGGAGAAGCACAACCAGATGTTGGGGAACCCACGTCCTTCGTTGAGAATTGTGCATGGTTGTTGGGAAGTGTGAGAGGATCTCCGACATCCCCGGAGTATCCGGATATGTACAGTCTGTAGAAGTCGGATCCGGGTCCGATCCGGAAGTCGCTGAAAAATAAGAAACGGATCGTTTTAAAGTCTTTTCAAAACCAGTCACGCGTGGCAAGTGTTTTGTTGGTCCGCTCACTCAGGTTTTAAAGGAAACTGGACATTCGCATTGGGGAAAGTAATCGGTTTGTCCACTTTCTTGAATTTACGCTATATTTCAAATTTGTCTATGAATCGATACGTAGTAATCAAGATCACCTGTATTTCGCCACCAGATGATATTTTTTGCCTTTCCTCATCATGTTGATTTCCAACGACATGTCGTCTGCCTTTGTCAATTGATGCAATGTCTCGAGCCCTGGAAACAAAACGTTGTGAGATGATAAAACGCGTTTGTTTTCAATTTTCGCCGTAAAAATGCCACAGACCTCTAAACGACTGTTTTCGTGATCACAGAACCAGGATTTGAAGAGACTCTTTGGGGTACAGAACTTTTATATAGATTTTAATAATATATTCATACTAAAATATATTAAAACCCGAAGCTTTTCGAGCTGACACTTTTCAAGGGCAATCGTCAGCAAATGGAGAATTTCAAAAACATGCATCTAGCAACATTGCATACAACCAATTATGACGTCATAGAAACAAACAACATGAAATCATAGTGTCCTATATGGTGTCGACACAAGCAAATCTCACGGTTCAATGAAATTGTACCACGTCATACTTTATATTTAATCCAAGGCAAATTGACGGTGATTTTTGACCGGCTTGCCGAGCATTAAATTTGATGAATCGGGTATCAATCGAAAGCTGACGCTGTACTGCTTGCGAAAATATAAATTTTATTCCCCTCATGGCCCTGGAACCCCCACAATCAGCCCCAAATTATTCATTGTTGAGTAGATTGGCAGTGTGACGCAACAATGCTGTCTGGCGAAACGAGAGTAGCTCAAGAGCAAGGATGTGACCGAGCGGCGAGAGTGGGATCAGCTAACGTCGCGGCAATAACAATGTGCAACCGCGCCACAGAGAAACGCTGCGCTGTTGATACTTTTTCTATGCGCTTCGGTACAAGCGAGCACACACCAGTGTTGGGATGACTCGAGTCATGACTTGACTCGAGTCAGACTCGAGTCAACTTTTTCGAATGACTTGACTTGACTCGAGTCACTTTGCAAAAATGACTTGACTTGACTTGACTCGGCGCTTCAAAAATGTGGATTGACTCGTGACTCGGAGCAGAATTTACGAGTCAATAGGCCCATTTACATGACGCTTTAAGTCAGCTTCGAAGCTGACTCGTCGATCCGACTCTCTCGTATTCGATGAAGAGAGAAAGGCAAACTGCCTCAAGTCGACTCAAGCCTCAAGCTGTCGGGTAATGTGGTTTACGATCGGCTTGAGTATTCGGCCATCGGCGTCCCGCGATTTTCGTTCGACGGCGCTGGCTTTTGCCGCGTGGGCTCTTGGCATCGTAATTCATGTTTTTCATCTGTTGTTGAGAAATTGGCCAAACATGGCAAGGAAAAGTGGGGTTACTTTGTAAGTGCTCGCTTGTTTACGATGGAATGCATGTAATACACCAGTACCGGTGTAGCAACCGTGCTCTTTTATGACAGTCTTATTAGCGATTCCCTGTGTGTTCTTTGATATTTGGCTGCGACGCTTCGATCTGTAGTAGCCTAGTTGCTGTCATCAGCTACATAAAATGGCAGACAAGGTAAAACGTTACATCTGTATTTCCGCTTCTCAGACTAGGCCTATACAGTGCGGAAGATATGTGGATTGTACCGGTATTACAATTCGACTACGACATGCATAGTGAACTGTGCATAGTGTGCTACATCGATACGGGAATACATGAACGATTGCTGCATTTCGTACATACTGTTCCACTGGCTAAACTGATGCGAGCGCGCGTGTGATGGGATGGAGCTGGTGTCTCTCCCGGGAGGATGATATTGAGATTTGTGACTCTCCTGGTGATGATGAAGCGCAGCGGTGTTGAGAATATTGCTTTGTTTTTAGTTCTGGGTTCTGAGTTATAGTGTTCTGCGGATATGATGCGGTCGTGCGGGTGCTCACGATTTTCAACTTGCCCTTTTGATATTGTTGGTTTTGAGATTGTATTCATGGTAGCCTATGTGTTTGTTGTGAGGGTGCTGAAATTGGCACTTCCCAAAGTTTAATTGGTGTGTTGTAGCAGTTTAGTAGTAGTGCTCTATATTGCTCTTTGTGGCAGTTTTTTTTAGACATTCTTGGTATTGTTAACTTCCTATTTGGTATATCATGCCGAAAAGATGCTTCAATAATGTCTCTGCAGTAGTTGCTGTATCGTGACTCTTGAGTCACCGGCATACATGGGGTAGTCTGTTACAGAGGAGCGGCCGAACAACTAGAGGGAACATGGGGTTTGCAAGTGGGTCACTGACCTTATTTTAACCGCATCGACAAGTGATGCCTGAAATATCAAAACAGTCGTTACTCCCGCCTACTCCACGGCCCATCTTCGTTGACGCCGAAAAAGCTAGCTGATAACTTATACTTGTTTTTTTCCTCTACAATCATGATATGAACAAGATTATTTTCCTCTACAAATATCGATATTATGAGTATCTCATCATCCTCGTTAATTTCGAGGATAAGAAACGTTTCAGAGTACGACCAAACACACATTGTCGTTGTACCTTTGCCCACCAGACTTACTACGAATATAAATTTGTAAGGGGTAAAGCGACACCCGGTCGTCCACGGTACAGCTTCCTGAAGGATCATGTAAACAGGGCCCTTTTACGAGTCAGCTCGGAGATGAGGCGTGACGTCACCGGAGACGACTTGAACGCCAAGTCGAGTTGAACATGTAACCAGGCCTAATTTCAAGTCATCAAGTTAACGGTGTCGACTAAATCAATGTATTTTGTGCTTGTTCGCATTATTCACGATACGCCGTTGTAACTTGTGAGAGAAACCACTGATTGTACGTTTCACTGATCTTACATTGTTACATAACAAATACACTGACCGCAAACGAAATGATCACAGCTTGCGCTGTCGTAGTTGCAGATTAATTTAATAGCAACGTATCGCTGTTTATTGGACGACAATGTCCTTACATTGCACGGCGCTCACCTTTACCAACCATCTTGTATGATTTAAATCGATCAAATATATTTATGCATTCATATCCTCACGTATGTGTATAGATGACTAGTGTAGTGTACGATATCAATTTCTTTCATCTTCTCGAGGCTTCGTATTCGATCCTATATTTTGGCTGATAATAAGAGAATGTAGCGTGTAGCTCAGAGTTGTCAAACTCAACTGACGTCGCGGGCCGCAGCAGTCAAATGATTCCAAAATATTACTAAATCTTAAGTAAATATATGCACTTTTCCGCATTCTCGGAATTGGGTGTCAATGTCAGCGATTTTCTCCCGACGATGACTACAATTACAACTCCGCTGTCGGGAAGGTATAATGTGCTATCTTGAAGGAATATTTATTAGTAGTATTTCTTACTACAACTTCGAGAAATGTGTTGGATAAAATCACGCAATTTTCAACATATACTCAGAATTTCTTCTCGGGCCGAATGAAATCATTTGGCGGGTCGTATGTTTGACGCACCCTTGATGTAGCTATACAGTTACTTACGTATTTTATGAGCAGTTCTACTTGTGCGTGAGCGATACAACGCATTTTTGCATGTATATTAAACTTTATATTCGTTATTTGATTAAAGATGAATGATCAATTGATCTCTTTAACACAGCTAGTAAAATATAATGAATTTGAATGATCATGATCACTCATACATCGAAAATTCAATTTGACTTGAATTGTGACTTGACTCGTGACTTGACTTGACTTGACTTGACTCGAGTCACCTCCAAAAAACGAGTGACTTGACTTGACTCGAGTCACCTTTGAAAATCGATTGACTTGACTTGACTCGAGTCAAAATGTGCAATGACTCGATATGACTCGTGACTCGAAGGCAGTGACTTGATCCCAACACTGGGCCACACACCAACCTTTCCTTGACTTGTGAGGGTAGAACTGGGTCCACAGAATGTATTTGGTCCCTACCAATTTTCGCGCAATATCCTTCAGCTGATAGAGATATGTAGGCTACGTCTAAGTAGTTTACATTGGATATGTCAGATTATTATGATATCGATTGCCTTAGCCCACTTGTTGCGTAGGGCTCCAGAGATGCGTGGCGCTGTTGATTATTTCTATAGGCGCTTCGCTAAAAGCGAGCACACATTACCAGCCTTTCCTTGATTTGTAAGGGTAGAACTGGGTCCACAGAATGTATTTAGGCCCTACAGATTTTTGCGCATTATCCTTCAGCTCAGAGAGATATTTAGGCTACGTCTAAGTAGTCTACATTGCATATGCCAGTTTATTATGATATCGATTGCCTTAGCCCGCTTGCTGTGTAGGCCTCCAGAGACACGTCGCGCTGTTGATGGCGGCGGGTGTCGATACTTTCTATAGTCGCTTTTATTGTTAAGTGTGAACAATGAGCGTTGAGCATGAGCATACATTACAAGCTTTTATTTGATCCGTAAGAGTAGGACTTGGCCCGCGAATGCAGCAGGTAAAATGTTGATTGTTGAATAAAGTTTTACAGCAGGAGTGTCGAATTAAACTGGTATCGCTGTCCGGATTCAATCCGTTACTAGAAAGCTTGCGGGCCATACCTGCCAAATGATTCCAAAATGTTACCACCAAATCTATGCCTTTGTTTTTCACTGGAATATATCTGATATCACTATAAACATTGACGTTGGAATTTGGTTTATCATTTTTTAGTCACCAAACAGTTTTTTTGAATGCCGGGGACCTTTTGCGTCAAAAGTAATACAGTGGTATCACAGATATTTGAATTATTTTCATTCTGTAGCCTGTATTTATATTCCTAATGTAACTTACGTAAAACGGATTTGCAGTATTTTTTTTCGCATCTGTGAATAACTGAATGTCCATTGTCCATTCGGCCCAACAGAGTTTGCACTTTTTCGCCTTCTCAGAATTTGGTGTCAAGGTAAGCGACGTGGTGCTAATGGGGACTAGAGTGAAAACTCAACACTGTAGTTGTATTACTACAATATGATATATTTACATTATCTAAATTTGCTGTCTTGAATGAATCTTATTACTTGAAAGTATATTTTTCTTACTAGAAATTTAAATTTCTGTTTGAAATGTACTGGGTAATACAAACATTCTTCCATTTACTTGGAATTTCTTTCCGGGTCGGATGAAGTCGTCCGGCGGGCCACATCCTGCCCGCGGGCCGTAGGCTATGTTTTACATCCCTGATTTACTCTTATGGCGTGAGGTATTTGGAGACTTGCAAAACCTCGCTTTGTTGACTAAAATGTCCATCCCTCTCTTATGGTGACACCTTAGCCATTAAATAAATGAGATATTTGTGTTTAAGTGGTTGCAAAGTTACTAGAAATATATTAAATAGTCAATTGCTGTATCCCTGGCTGCCCATGGTCGACGGCAAAGGCAAAGGACTTGAATACGACGAAGTCATTTTTCAAAATACCACGTGTCGACTTGGCTAAAACTGACGAAGAAAGGTCACACAGGGAGGAGCTTAGAAGGCTTGTTTTATCTATGCGAGATTCACACAAATATGATAATATAAAGTTTCAGCTTAAAAAGGAGAGGTAAATATTTCGATCCCTTGTTTTCCCTTGATAATACATATTGTGTCAAATTTTCGGAGATCGTTCGTTAGTAATTTCTCTACTCAAGTAGCAGTAGAAGTGGCGATTTCCAAATAAGTAAAATAGTAATTAGTTTAGGGCCTTCGTCTAAAAAAGACTGAAAACTTGTGAATGAAAGAAGACGTTGCCTAAAATCATAACCACGTCGGTAAGTAGCCTAGAAAAAACCTACTTGAAAACGTAGCAGTGTTGGGATGACTCGAGTCATGACTTGACTCGAGTCAGACTCGAGTCAACTTTTTCGAATGACTTGACTTGACTCGAGTCACTTTGCAAAAATGACTTGACTTGACTTGACTCGGCGCTTCAAAAATGTGGATTGACTCGTGACTCGGAGCAAAATTTTCGAGTCAATTTCAAGTCATCAAGTAAACGGTGTCGACTAAATCAATGTATTTTGTGCATGTTCGGATTGTTCACGATATGCCGTTGTAACTTGTGAGAGCAACCAGTCATTCACTGATTGTACATATCACTGATCCTACATCACAAATACACTAACCGCAAACAAAATGATCACAGCTTGCATTGTCGTAGTAGCAGATTAATTTAATAGCAACGTATCGATCTTTATTGGACGGTTCTGTCCTTACATTGCACGGCGCTCACCTTTACCAACTTGTATGATTTAAATCGAACAAATATATTTTATGCATTTATATCCTCACGGATGTGTATCGATAGATGGCTAGTGTATTGTACGATATCTATTTCTTTCATCTTCTCAAAGCTTCGTATTCGATCCTCTATTTTGGCTGATCATAAGAGAATGTAGCATGTAGCTCTGAGTTGTCAAACTCAACTGACGTCGCGGGTTGAATTCAAATATTCAGATCACTCGTGGGCCGCACAGTGATGAGCGGAGTCTGCTTTTCGAGACTCCGAGTCCCTCCGGCAACTTTCGTCTCTGATGCAAAGTCCCTCCGACTCCGGGGATCTCAATCCCAGACTCCGAGATAACCCGAAGAATCTTGTTCAGTCTTCGAAATATATCCAGACCATTGTCGAAGAATCCCAATCGATGTTTTCGATAGCCTGTCTGATATTCATACCAGTTATTTTAGTTTTTTTAATTGCCGAACAGTCGCAACATTAATTCTGAGAGTCAAGTTCTCTCCAACAAAATGGACAGTCAAGCAAATAGAAATGCGACCCTTTAGATCGGTCCACATCACATATCTGAGTTGATGCCAGCCAGCTCATAACACTTGATAGCAACTCTTAGTTCCTCTGGCAGCTTCTGCTTCAAAGATGAAGCCTCCTCATCCAACTTACGTTTCACCGTAAATCTGGATGGCAAAACATCTTCTGCACAACACCACGGCAAACCGGCACTTCTTCGGTATTTTCCACCCGGCGATCAGTGTTCCCCATGATCACCTTCTCCTTCGATTACTCGCTTACTTGCATTTCAACTGCGATCAATTCTTCTTACAAGCTTCGATATGTCTTCGAAGATGCGACGTACCACGTGTCAACTTGTGATGCTTTAGCTCAGGGCTGGCCAACCTTTTCAGCCGAAGGGCCACATTCGAACGACGAAATATTGCGCGGGCCACTAGCCGCGCGAAGCGCGAAAATTTTTCTAAGTTCATAGCTCAATAATATTGTCACTTGACTAAATTGCGGGCCTGCAGTATATCGCTGGGCTAAGTTTGCCAGTATTGGACTATTCAGCGCCTGGACAAATCAATTTCGAAAGCTTCGACCAACATGCGTCAATCATTTTGTGCCTAGGTTTCATAGTCGACGGTCTTTCTGCGAGCGCAAACGCTAGGTCGCATATGTTGAACGACACTTTGTCTCGTAATCGAGAACATAGTTAGACTCAATTTGATACATTAGACGTTCTTTCATTTTCACAAAGGGGTAACAATATTAAAAGCAAGAAATCGGATGACTACATGTTGCGCGAAGCGTGTAGAAAATATTTACTTTTGATAAATTTATCGCAAATTATTCTGCTTTGTAGTGTACGAAGATCTACCAATATCTGACTGGCTCATGGAAATGCCAATGCGTCGTAACTGATATTTTAGTCATCACATTTCAAGTGTTGCGGCGAAACTAATCAAATTTTTGGTTGGCCTTGCAAGTTCACAATCTGTGCAATTCATTTTTTTATAACATTACCAAGTTCGGAAATTACCTCGCGGGCCACTCAAAACCTCCTCGCGGGCCACATGTGGCCCGCGGGCCACGGGTTGGCCGGCCCTGCTTTAGCTGAACATTGCAATTTTGACATCTTGCAAACCCAGTATACTGGCCGTTATTATCATGCAGCATCAGAGTGAAATCCTTCCACACGTCACTCTTTCTCTGCGTCTTTGTGAGTAACCCACTTGAAGTCGACGGTGCTTCAGCCATTATATTAAAACGACGAAGGAAGACCAGTCAGTTCGAACTAACTACCACTAACACCACTGAAATCGACGATCACATCACAGGTTTCAGTATATGAATTTTCGCATCGCCATGAACCAGTTGATGGAACTGCACTGCACTAAACATACATGATGCATCACTGACGCACCGATCGACGACGCTCCTTGGAGTTGACTAAATGACTAGTGACTTCCAATTTTGAAGCTGATACATGATATCTGGAATTTGGAGTCTGAGACAGACCAGCAGCAGAAACTTGATTGCGGTGCTGATTTTTCTTATCACATCAAAGTCATTTTTCAATCAAACCAAACATTACATGACGAAAATTCAGAAGAGTTCTGGATGACTGACTACGTCAATCAATATTGAAGGAAGCGTAGTTGAGTTGATGCGAGCAGAGCAAAGCAGACGGGTGTAGTTATTTAGTGTGGCTGTTCAGAATTTCGGAATATTCTGTCATTACAGGGTAAGATCAGCTTACCTTAGTGATTCATGTATTGTTGAAATCTTAGATGCTGGTATGCCTCTGTGAGCGGATCTTACTAGCGAAAATTCGTCGCAATGTCATTAAATCATGTAACACATTGCATAAGTTATTATTGTTTCCATCCAGATACTTGCTTGTTGTATATTATTGTTTCCATCCAGATACTTGCTTGTTGTATGTATATTTCTCACAGATATAAAGGTAATATTGATGCAACACTTATTATCGATATCTCTTACTGCAAATTGCAAGTACGATGAAAGTTGCGAAAAGTTATCACAAAAGTGGTATCGGATAAATTATCTTGTTTCAACTGATACCAACGTTGGGAATACATTTTCACAAAATGGACCTGTTACTATGTTGAATGTCATCAGGATAATGGGATATATTCCGTTATGATCATGAACTTGCTGGAAGAATCAGGGTAGCTAAAGGCTGTACCATAGGGAAGCCCCGCTGTATGTTGCTGATTGTAAATGTTTCGCACAATTACTGGGGTAGCATGAAAATTAGTCACGAAACAAATACGCAAGGAGGAATGTGATGTGACTATACGCAAGGAGGAATGTGATGTGACTATAGAAGACCGCAATGTCAGCAACGTGGAAGATTCTGGAGATCTTATCTCATAATATGGTGACATTCAGCAGTGGATTCAAAGACTGCATCTCAAGGCAGGGAGCAAATGATGCACTGCGAATGATATTGGGTGCCTTCAAGTTTGTGAACTACAGACACTGCTCAACGGAAATGCCTTGCTAGATCACTAGGTTACTCTCCATTGCAGTGCAGATGGCTGATTTTTGTGCACTTGGCAATCATATTACCGGTCATATTACAACTTTACAAGGTGTCAACTGTCTGTGTTTGTAATCAATAGTGTCTTCTGGTCAAAGCTATCGAAAGATATCGGGGGCAAAACTTAACAATGCTCCGGAAAACTCCGGAAAAATATCTGTTGTAAACTCCGACTCCACTCCGGGTATCACAAAATTGGCAAAACTCCGCTCCTAATCCACTCCGACTCCGCTCCGGTGCTCATCACTGGGGCCGCACCAGTCAAATGATTGCAAAATGTTACTAACTCGTAACTCCATATATGCACTTTTTCGCATTCTCGGAATTGGGTGTCAATGTCAGCGATTTTCTCCTGACGATGACTACAATCACAACTCCGCTGTCGGGTGGTTATAATGTGGCCTATGAACATACTCAAAATTTGCTATCTTGAAGGAATATTTATTAGTGATATTTCTTACTACAAATTCGAGAAATGTGTTGGATAAAATCACGCAATTACAACAGATAGGCCTACTCAGAATTTCTTCGCGGGCCGAATGAAATCATTTTGTGGGTCGTATGTTTGACACCCCTGATGTAGCTATTCAGTTACTGACGTATTTTATTAGCAGTTCGACGTGTGCGTGAGCGATATAACGCATTTGTACATGTACTTTAACTTTATATTCGTTATTTGATTCAAGATAAATGACCAATTGATCTCTTCAACATAGCTAGTAAAATATAATGAATTTGAATGATCACTCTTATTCGAAATTTCAATTTGACTTGAATTGTGACTTGACTCGTGACTTGACTTGACTTGACTTGACTTGACTCGAGTCACCTCCAAAAAACGAGTGACTTGACTTGACTCGAGTCACCTTTGAAAATCGATTGACTTGACTTGACTCGAGTCAAAATGTGCAATGACTCGAGATGACTCGTGACTCGAAGGTAGTGACTTGATCCCAACACTGAAACGTAGAAGTGGTTAATTACGAACCACCTTTGGATGTAACAGTCACGCTATCTAGAATTTCAAAGTTTGTTGCTAAATATCTTTTCCCGATACATTTTACACCCGTATGTGACTTAATTATTATCATCCAGCTTGGAAACTAATTATATGCCATTCAGCTATAGCAGGGGTGGGCAATTATTTTTCTCCGCGGGCCAAACGAGAAACCGAAAATATGTTGGCGGGCCGAGTCATAAATTTTAGCTGTATTCTCCAATGTATTGATTTTATTTCAAAATTGAAAGTAGTGAATTACACTAAATGGTGCTCAGTGGATGTTTTTATATTGGGAAATGAGGAAGTGACGGTTAATTACCAATAAAATATTTATTCGCCGTCATATTTCGAAACAATGTTAATCAGGATACGTGTTGAACTCTCTTTAATCCCCTATCCACGTTTTTCTGCCAATACATTAAAATGTATGTGGAATGGTCGAACAGCACTTCGTCAGTCCCCCTTCAAAAAAACGTTGGCTTTGGGCCCCTGTCTAGTTATAAACCAAAGTTGCCCCAGACCAAACCCCCATCGGGATGCACATTTTTAACACTACTTTTGAGTGATTTTTTTTGTATCGCCTAATCATCATAAATTAAAAGATCCACACGATTCCAAATTGGTATTTCTTTACTGCCAAATATTGCCTATGGACAATTGGACATCGTGGTTTTCGGTCAACATAAGGGCGGTCCTTTTTTTGCAAAACTTCATATATCATGGTGCGTCGTGGTCCGGTAGTCGCTGACGCCGAAATGCCCAAAATCTGTAGGGCCTAAATACATTCTGTGGACCCAGTTCTACCCTTACAAATCAAGGAAAGGCTGGTAATGTGTGCTCGCTTTCAGCGAAGCGTCTATAGAAATAATCAACAGCGCCACGCATCTCTGGAGCCCTACGCAACAAGCGGGCTAAGGCAATCGATATCATAATAATCTGACATATCCAATGTAAACTAATTAGACGTAGCCTACATATCTCTATCAGCTGAAGGATATTGCGCGAAAATTGGTAGGGACCAAATACATTCTGTGGACCCAGTTCTACCCTTACAAGTCAAGGAAAGGCTGGTGTGTGTTCGCTTTTAGCGAAGCGCCTATAGAAATTATCAACAGCGCCACGAATCTCTGGAGCCCTACGGAACAAGCGGGCTAAGGCAATCGATAACATAATAATCTGACATATCCAATGTAGACTACTTAGACGTAGCCTACATATCTCTATCAGCTGAAGGATATTGCGCGGAAATTGGTAGGGACCAAATACATTCTGTGGACCCAGTTTAACCTTACAAATCAAGGAAAGGCTGGTAATGTGTGCTCGCTTTTAGCGAAGCGCCTATAGAAATAATCAACAGCGACACGCATCTCTGGAGCCCTACGCAACAAGCGGGCTAAGGCAATCGATATCATAATAATCTGACATATCCAATGTAAACTGCTTAGACGTAGCCTACATATCTCTATCAGCTGAAGGATATTGCGCGAAAATTGGTAGGGACCAAATACATTCTGTGGACCAAGTCCTACTCTTACCGATCAAATAAAAGCTTGTAATGTATGCTCATGCTCAATGCTCATTGCTCACACTTAACCATAAAAGCGACTATAGAAAGTATCGACACCCGCCGCCATCAACAGCGCGACTTGTCTCTGGAGGCCTACACAGCAAGCGGGCTAAGGCAATCGATAACATCATAATCTGACATATCCAATGTAGACTACTTAGACGTAGCCTAAATATCTCTATCAGCTGAAGGATATTGCGCGAAAATTGGTAGGGACCAAATACATTTTGTGGACCCAGTTCTACCCTCACAAGTCAAGGAAAGGTTGGTGTGTGCTCGCTTGTACCGAAGCGCATAGAAAAAGTATCAACAGCGCAGCGTTTCTCTGTGGCGCGGTTGCACATTGTTATTGCCGCGACGTCAGCTGATCCCACTCTCGCCGCTCGGCCACATCCTTGCTCTTGAGCTACTCTCGTATCGCCAGACAGCATTGTTGCGTCACACTGCCAATCTACTCAACAATGAATAATTTGAGGCTGATTGTGGGGGTTCCAGGGCCATGAGTGGAATAAAATTTATATTTTCGCAAGCAGTACAGCGTCAGCTTTCGATTGATACCCGATTCATCAAATTTAATGCTCGGCAAGCCGGTCAAAAATCACCGTCAATTTGCCTTGGATTAAATGTAAAGTATGACGTGATACAATTTCATTGAACCGTGAGATTTGCTTCCGTGGCCCTGGAACTCCCACAATCAGCCTCGAATTTTTCATTGTTATTGAGATTGGCATTGGGACGCAACAATGCTGAACAATGCTGTCTGGTTCCTTTTTTCTTGAGCTACTCTCTCGTTTCGCCAGACAGCATTGTTACGTCCCAATGCCAATCTCCATAACAATGAAAAATTCGAGGCTGATTGTGGGAGTTCCAGGGCCACGAGCGGAATAAAATTTATATTTTCGTAATCAGTGCAGAGTCAGCTTTCGATAGATACCCGTTTTAATGCTAGGCAAGCCGGTCAAAAATTACCGTCAAATTGCCTGTAGCCAAATGGAAGTTGTGACGTGATACAATTTCACTGAGGCGTGCGATTTGCCTGTGTCGACACCATATAGGACACTATGATGAAATACAGGCAAACCGCGAGCGCAGCTAGTGGCCAATTTTTAGATTCACTAAAAATTCCTTCTGCTGACACAAGCGCGTTCGGTGGATTTTAATATAAGTTTTTTCAGTGCAGACAGATGGAAATTAGTGCGGCCTCTACCTAATATAGAAAATCTTTCATCGCGATAGTTTTTAGCGCAAGTTGCATACTCAGCCAAATGGTTGCCGATGGCAGAGTTCATGCCCATGGCCTGATTACGTTCTAGTAATCGCAGATCAGTTACGGCTGCGTCTTCGCGAGAGTCCAATGTGCGTGATCTAATAACGCTCGGAACATGTTGTTTGATGCGTTCCTGCAAGCGATGAGTTGTTCTTCCCACGTACCGACAATCACAGTGGCACTTGAAATCATAGACTATATTGCTTTGTTGAGAAGCAGGAAGAACATCTTTGCGCGTTGCAGGAAGCAATTGTTTGGTGGTAAACACAACATTAGTTTTTACGTTATCGTAACAGCGATTGCAATGCAGGGCTGCCGTATTTTCGTGGCTCCAACTATGGACAGTATGCAGCGCCTGCTAGCAGGGTTTGAAAATAGGTAGTGTAGCGGTCCCTGCAACGACTTGTTGCAAGACACGCTGGTATAGTGCTTGAGTGGAGTGGAGTGGAGTCGACGCTACAGCTACAGTTCCCGTTATACGCACTAGTCCACTGACTAATGACCGCTCTGAGTATACTCTTGCAATCCTGATCACACACGCAGATCAAAGGAGCTTTCTTTAATAGCACAGAACAGCCAAATAGTAGAAATTAGTGGTCAGAAACTTGTAGATTTACCAGGTTCAAATGATACTGCGGTTCAATAGGAAATAGAAAGAATAAATGATGCGAAATGGAGCCAATTGTCTATCTTACGACTGAAGCGTGAGCGCGCCGACCTCAATATGCGGGCTCTGAGACCACGTGCGTCGCAGACTGCCTGTGCCGTCACGCTTGTGGCTTCGAGAGTGACCTACTTACGCTTTCGCGTACAACGGAATTGGGACAGCCATTTACAGGTAGGGATATCTTGTCTGTCAATATGGCGTCACAAGACCAACGCTTTGCCTATAGATGGCATGGGAGTGTATTTTGGGACATTGCGTTTGTGCGTTGCAGCCAAATTTACCAACTTGAAAGAGTCAAGTTACAACCTCCCTACCGAGCCAGAAATCTCCATCACGATCCCCGAATCCGTTCACATAATCATCCCAACCACGATTAAAACTCACGTTTCCGTATTTTCTGCGCTGGAAAACCTGAAACGAAATTCAGCAAGTACAATAAAAGTCGCAGAAATCTCACGAATTGTCTTGTTTCTTCGAGGTTATGGTTCGGAATTTTGTGTCGCTTTGACCCGCGATTTAAACTTCCGTTCGTCATAAACCTAGGTTCATATCTGAAAGATTAAAAATTCTACTCACAGTCCATTTCTCGAGTGCAGCACGTCGTTTTTGTTTGTGAAACTTCATCTCTGAGTAGCGCAGGAGGTGAGGTGAGGGGAGATCTTGATCATCACCACCATCCAACCACCACCAAATTCCTTTACGGTCTGTTTTATTAAAGTTTCCATTCAGATTGCTGGCGCTGCAGTTGCCATACCACCAGCCTCCTTCGGCCCACTTAGAAGAGCAATTATCTGACGACCAATCGTCGTGATCCGCGTCATTCGTCGAGAATTGTCGATTGTTATGATATATGAGAGCATTGTAGGTTGCATTCCCGGAGTATCCGGACACGTGCAGCGTGTAGTTCTCGGATCCGGATCCAATGGTGAAGTTGCTGGAAATGAGAAATGAAGTTAGTTTATACAGCTCAGTGGTTCGGAGTCTTATCGAACCAGTCGTGCACGACAAGTATTTTGTTGACTTGCTCACTCAAGCACCTTGCACTTGCACTTTGCACTTTCCGAGAGAACTACTGACTTTTCGCGTTTTGCGCTCTGACTCGATGTGAGGTGGAAAGCGGTTATGAATGACACACTCTGGTCTGTCATGAGTCATGATTGGGGCGACTATTTGGTGATGTAAACAATGAGGAATCTTGACCCAAAAATTTTGACCGGGAAAAAATTATCTTGGCAAAATTTGTAAACAATTTGTGGCTAACGCTCTAATTTTGACTTATTTTCGACAATTAAAAACAATTACCACCATAGTCATGACGCGAGATCAATTATTTGATGCATTCGACTGGAATACAGCTCACACTCACCTGTATCTAGCCCACAAATGTTCTATTTTATATTTCGAGATCATGTTGATTTCCAACGACATGTCTCCTCTCTTTGTCGCTTGATGCAATGCCTCGAGTCCTGGACACAAAACGTTGTGAAATGATAAATCGCGTTTGTTTTCAATCAATTACGTTCCAACGCAAATGCCAAAGAACGCTACACGAAGTAAAATATTTTAGTCATCACAGAATCATGGTTGTAATGATTCGAGTCGCGCTTTTTTGTTGACTCGACTTGACTCAAGTAATTTTCGTAATTACGGAAAGTGAATCGACTCGGCTTGATTAGATTTGTGCGACTTCTAGTCGAGTCAGTGCGCATGGCACGGCCAAGATAGGCATTTCATTGTAGCTTAGATGAATAGAAAGTTACCAAAGTATTGGTATTATGTCTGTGTGGTACTTGAAAAAAGGGCTGCAAATTTTGAGATTCAGGAAAATCACTATTAGGACCATCACCAAAGTAATTCAGGTATTATTTGGTTTAAAATCCTTGAGCACTTTTTGTCAAGAATGTTATAGTATGGTGTCAGAATCTATTCGCCAGTCGAACTATAGTAAAATTGAGTGAGTTCTAAATTAAATATTTAATTCGATGAAAATATTGACCAAACATATTGACGTAATATATATATATATATATATATATTTAAACAAATGAGATATTATCAATTTGATGGCAGCCTAAAATAACCCTGGTTGTATTCATATACAGACGACTCATCTTTTTATTCAACTGACAAAGTCGCTCATATTCCGTAAGGCTTAATGAAAATCAGCTATTAATTTGATCATAACGCATACACGCAAGAAACATTAACAAGATGTTACAAGGTGGTCATCTCGATTAACACATCTGTACATCATGCGTATTTCTATTTCGACCTATTTTTTATTTTTATTTATGAAGAAGCAGACCCTCCGCAGCCATTACTTTTCCACGCAAAAATTCCATAAAACGCTACACGAACTAGGATATTTTTGTTATTACAAAATCAAGTAATTTATTACCAAGATAATGACCGAGTTACGATAACGGAAAAAATCCTACAACTTGAAGGAAACAAATTACAACAACCCCACCGAGCCAGAAATCTCCATCACAATCTCCGAATCCATTCACGTAATCATCCCAACCTCGGAAAAAACTCACGTTTCCGTATTTTCTGCGCTGGAAAACCTGAAACGGAATTCAGCAACAAGCAATCATTGTTGCAGAAATCTCACGAATATCCGTTCGATGTTTTGGTCCAAAATTTTGTTCAATCTGACTTCAACTTTTGTTCATCATAAATTCCACTCACCTTCCATTTCTCGTGTGCAGCACGTCTTTTGTAAATCTTCATCTCCGAGCAGCACATGGCGTCATCCCACCCCCACCACCAGATTCCCTTCGAGTCCGTTTTGTTGAAGTTTCCATTCAGGTTGCTGTAAGTGCCTCTGTCGTGATACCACCAGCCTCCTTCGAATTCAGAAGCGCAATTCCAGTACGACCAAGCATCGTGGTCCGCGTCGTACGTTGAGAACTGTTGATTGTTGTGCATTGACAAAGCATCCCAGGTTGCATTCCCGGAGTATCCGGATACGTGCAGAGTGTAGTTCTCGGGTCCGGATCCGACACTGAACCGCCTGGAAATATCAAAAGCAATTCTCATTAGCCTACATCATTCTTTCCATTCGGCCAAAGGCTATTTACGCCGCTAATCTATAAATTTTCCCTCGAAATTTGCATCGTAGTTGAGTTTGGTGATGACGCAGCAATGGCCGATTGCAGCCGACTGATTTTCAAGCTCACCTGTATCCCGCCCACCGATGATCCTTTTCATCTTTCGACATCATGTTGATTTCCAACGACATGTCATCTGCCTTTGTCAATTGATGCAATGTCTCGAGCCCTGGAAACAAACGTTGCGAGATAAGGGGAAAAAGTTATTACATAATAATTACTCAGAGCCAGACAATGACCAACAAAACGTTGTGAAATGATAAAACGCGTGACGCGAAATCAAGTTATTTATGACCAAATTACCGTATCGACAAAATTCTACGACTCAAAGCCATCAACATCTTTCTCACCGAGCCAGAAATCTCCTTTGTGATCCCCGAATCCATTCACGTAATCATCCCAACCTCGGAAGAAACTCACGTTTCCGTATTTTCTGCGCTGGAAAACCTGAAACGGAAATCAGCAACAAACAATCAAAGTTGCAGAAATCTCACGAATGGTTTTTTGTTTACGAGTCCGCCAGTCTACGGTCATGGTTCATAATTTTGAGTCGCTTCGACGGGTTTTCAACTGTTGTAGCCTACGTCTTAAACCAATGATCTGAAAGATCCCAATTCTACTCACAGTCGACTTCTCGCTAGCAACACATGGAGTCTTCTCATCTTGTGCTCTGATTTGAAGCGGGTAACTCACGATTCCAAATATCAAAATAAGCCACATCTTCAAATTTGAACTTGAAATTCAGCGAGATGTGCAAAAGCAACTTGATTTCAAATACATCAGCCTTATATAGTATCGGCTGTCAATTTCTAAAATAATTTACTTCAATTTTTAAAATTGAGAAATTGTACTTCCAGGGATGCGATCCCGGTGATCTACGTACCCGTTTGATACACAATTTCAAGCGCGCAACCACTCAGGTCACAGTGATAGCAATGTCTGGCGACTTCGACAGTGATTGATATTACGCGATTATTCTGAGATATAAAGTTAAACTTTTTAATATAAACTTGTCGGCACAATCTTGTTAACGATGCGTTTCCTACTGTATTTAATAAGATAGATTATGGTGGGCTGATTGATTTATATAGATAATGCGACCTACTTTAACTGAGCCCTACAAACAATCACTTTTCCCCCAATATAAAACGCATGTATAAGTTCTACACAACCAACACTATACCATCAATTGCCATACGTTTGCATAGAATATGACAATTCGCTTCGTTGACTGCCATTTTGAGGAAGACAGCTTCCTGATATCGTTTATGAAATTCTTTGAACCGCATTTCTTAAGAAGCTCACGCGATCAAGCATCAGATCGGAGAGAAAGTTTCATTTGAAAAAGTATGAATCTAGCGAGATGTTATTACTCGTTTCACCGATCAACCGTTTTTGCAATGCAGTTTTTGAATATTTGCCATACGCAATAAGTAGCCTGCAGGCATACCATCAGCATTGGACGGATAATTCTCCTTCGGATAAAATGATATTAAACATCCAACAGCGAGAAACTTTATATTTTCTGGTTCTCAAATCCCAATACGTCAGCTTCATCAGTCCAATCTGATATTTCTCACCAATGCCAAAATAGTTAACTTCAGTTCAGACACGACCTGGTGTAGCCCACTGTATAATACACTGCTTATATCGTATACATGAGCTTATTTTGAGAAAATGGAAGTCTATATTAAAATAAACGTTAAAAACGCGACAGATCCCCACTTGCGCATTCCCAAGAAGAATCGGATGAGCAAATTGTGATGAAATTTCTGTTTGCCTTCATATTATTCGATTGTACTTTGCTAATCGTTGAGCGTTGATTCAAAAAAATATCGTTCAAAAATCATCCAAAAATATCATTAGCTATCAGCGATCATTAACCCGTTGTAGAGTGTAGATACTCATGGTTATGAAGGAGGGGGTGGAGTTAGGGCTGAATTGTAGGCTACTGTTGGTTCCTGTTTCCTATAAACAGAGTCCGGGAAGCGAAGGGAGTCCGAATCTCAGTTCACTCATTAATGCTGCATAGTCTTGCGATCTCCCCTTTTCTTTCCAGACTATATTAATTGCACATAGCACAGAAACATGAATTTAGCGTTGGTGAGCTGTTGGTTCCGGTTTCGTATGCACAGAGTCCGGAAAGCGAAGGAAGTACGGATCTCATCTTATGATGCAATCTCCATTTTGTTTCCAAGACTATATTAATTGCAGTATCTTTTCTTAAACTCTATGTAATTTCGTGGGCCCCTTATCAAAAGTCACGCTATACCCAGAGGGGGTCAATGTACTCAAGTAAGCTACTCAAGGACAAGTAAAAGTAGTGCTTTTAAAAGCAACCTAGAATTACGTCAAGTAGAAGTAGAAGTGACTGAATTTAAATCTACTCGAATTGAATCAAGCTCCGTTCATATCTAATGAGAGTACAGTCGTATAAGCAGGGCATAGAAACATTTCACCATCTATAGATTGGTATAAGAATCAGAGCATAGACAGATTTCAAAAATTTGATTAGAATTGGATAGCCAAGCATTTGGCATCTAACCGGCATCTAATTAGACAATTAGAATTAGACCTATCTAGCTGTCCATTAGGGCTGTTCAAAATTTGGAAAATCTTTGGAATGCTGCGTGTCCATGGCGTTATAGCGTGTTCTATGTCATGGGCGCGCGTTCTTCTTGGTCCGCGGCTCGGTATAGATACCGTTGACACGTTAGCGTAAAGTCTTTTGTTAAAACAACTAAAACATGACGATGCTTGTCCGACGGAGACTGAAAAGCGACTGCTCCTCGGACGGTGACTGCAAGGCGACTGACAACATTGGTTCGCAACATCAAGAAATACCCAACATAATCAGTAATCAGCGCGAGGGTAATTACGGTAATAATGGAGCGGTACACTACAGCGTAATATGTAAATTATTGTTAAAACACAATAATGGGCCTGAAAGAAGCTCGCAAGAAGTCGGTAAGATTTGTCTAAATGCGTTTCAAAGTCGTTGTTGAAGAGTGGGCGGGCCGCCACAGCAGACTTGCGAAAAGGCGGGCGAACACGAGTAGTGTATGTGATCGGTCGCGAGCTAACGTTTTTTGCATGGGGCTCTTATGGGCGGGGTGGCACGGTGCCGAGAAACCGGGGGTGGCACGGTGACCCTTATGTCTTATGGCGGGGGTGGCACGGTGCCATTGTGTCTTATGGCGGGGGTCGCACGGTAACCCTTTTCAGGATAGGCTGCGGCGGCACGGTGACGTGAAAACTCGTGGTCGTGACTCGCCTTTTTTGCTATAGGCGGTGGCGGTGATTCGCCTGTCATGTATTCTTACGGGATCTGTGGTGACTCGCCATGTGTTCTTATGGGTGCGGTCGTGAATCGCCCTTTCGGGTATAGGCATCTCTCGCACGGTGTGGAATATGTATCAGGTATATTGATCACGTGATTGGTCCTTAGTTAATGTTTACATTCCAAATTATTATATATGACCAATTTGAAGTAATCCCAACGTTTACGGTGAGTGCGGTATATTATATCGTTATTCTTATGGACGCGGCGATGATTCGTACTTTGGGGTAGAGACTGCGGGCGGCATGTCGTACTTTTAGCAAAAAAGGGTGTGAAATAGTTTGCTAAATCTAGGAATCACTTGCTTGGTAATATTTTGGTAATTAGTTTACCACAGAGCCGGCGTAGACGGTGATTCAAATACCAACAATAGCCGCGTTCACATACTAACACTTCAAAAAGGTGTGAAATATTTGTAAAATCCTACGATCGCCCACAAGATAACACCTCAGACATAGGCATCTTTCACGACTTGGTGTCATAACCATACCGATCGCTCACGCGGTGAAATTTTAGTAATCAGTTTGTCACAGAACTCGATTTCGCTGGTAAGATTTAATAAGTAACGACTAACAGAACCGCCAGTGTCGGTAACTTGAACAGCAACAAATTGCCACTTATTTCCGTCCTAACCCTAATCCTTTGTGAAGTGAACGCTTATTCAAAAAGGTGTGAAATAATTTTAAAATCCTACGACCGCTCACAGGGTAATGCTCCAGACATAGCGATCGCTCATGATTTGGTGTTACAGACATACCGATCGCTCACAAGGTAATACTTCCGTAATTAGTTTGTCACAGAGTCGTCACAGACGGTGATTCGTAAACCAACAATTTGACACGCAATCGCTATATGTTTTGACACCTCGGATAGTGGTTGACTTTAGTTGCGTGATAAGTTCCATGAAAATATTCAATCAATGTATTAATTTGTCAACTAGAAATGAAACTCACTAAACAACTCAAGTTAATTCGTATCTTAATGTTTTAATTCGGTACAACTCTGATCCTTTTAGAAATTCTTTTAATGCGATCTTTTGAATCGACCGTAACCTGAATATTACTGACGCCGACTTTCAGCCACATCGAATTATTCGCACATTCCGCGTCGCTGTTTTCACACCTATAGAATCAACACCAACTATAACTCTACAAGAATCAAGAATCACAAGTATGTGCATTATACAGGTATTGTCTTTATCAACTTGAAATCAAACTCTTAACAAAAACACGCAACTTATCATTTACCAACTCTAGTATTACCAAAAAATCAGGTAGGTCTATTGTTGATTGAAAATCCTTGAGTCCTTATTATCAAAAACGTTATAGTGCGGCGTCGGAATCCATTCGCGAGATGTACTAAAGGTAAATACAGATAACCCAAAATGAACTATCTCGACTTTGACATAGTCTGAATTGAAATAGATTGACAAACATAACTACCAACTTTCACCCAGTCACATTTCGAAATTATACGCATATCGATTTGAAACAAGTAATGAAATATTACAACTATATTCGCGATCGAACTTTCCGTTTGGCAAAGATAGTTTCAGAAATACTATCACTATGATATCTCAACATTTTAACATCTTGCCATACACAAAAGAGTAAAATACAAAAACCTTGTCAAGTCAATCCGTTTGTAACTTACCCAACCAACTCAACAGTATCCTTATGAAAAGTAGACAAGACTACGCGAGTAATCACCACAATCCAAAATCCAAAGCAAGTTCGGTTGTATTCATAGTCCGCCAACTCGTATTTTTTTATTCAACTGTAAAAGTCGTTACTATTCTGTAACCTAAAGTAATTACTACTCGGTGCGCACAACTTGAGATTAACATATGTTTTGAGTATATGATATTTGAATGTCTGACCGATGTAGTTAAGAATTCATTTCTTACGATCGAACACCGGTGTTACATTGAAAGTTATCATGTTGTAAACATTCTTATTAACACGTTGGTTTGACATACGAGATTTTGTAATTGTCGATCACGACTTGATTAATAAATTATGACTTAATTAGACCGGGGTTGTGTTAAAAGTTATGACAGCAACAAACTTTTAAGAAACATTGTTATCAACATATTGATTTGTAAAACTAGATTAGCGCGCCTGAAATGTTCTTGATTTGAAAGATATTCCGTGTTGGTACAAATCACTCTGCGTATCACGGATATCAGAAAATATTTTTACAAATGTAGTTGTTTCCAGTAACCAAGACTAAAGATGACACAACAATTTCGTTATTCAAACATTGAACACCCGGCGCAAAATGCTTTATCGGTCAAATTCGTGACGGCTAATTGAAACGACTACGTATAGAGTCAGTATATTACAATTTCATGTCGTTACTATTGAATCCAGCAATTGATACAATTTGTTGTCGGAGTTGTGACAGCGCATTGAAACATACACAACTTACAGAGTGTGAAAATATCACTTCGGGTATCAAGTACCGTTTGAAGCGTGCGATCAATACATAATTCCGTTTGCACTCTCTAAGAAGTTGTGAAGTCTACAGATTTACACTTCAAGACTTTGATCAACATATAAGCAATTTGGAATATCTTTACTGGACGCATCCTATTCTACTAGACTTGAGTATACGCGAAACTCATAGCATTGACAAAATCGCAATAGGCGCTACACTGAAATCTACAAAATGTGTTTGTATTGTTGTTAGTGATCATAAATTATCATTTGAATAAGTAATTGTAATCATAAAACCAAACTTGCGAAAGTCATTACCATAACAAAAGAATATTGTAGGTTGCTTGCTAAATGTATGCCGGAAATATTTGTAGAACGCTCACGACCAAAGAAATCGGAAATTTCCCCCCATTGTCATTCGTCAAAGTATATGTTGTCACAATACTCATCCCGTAAAAGATCTTACTTGTATGTGATTGAATCGCCGGTAATCAACCCACTAAACCGAACTCCAAAGAAATTATACTCATTCGATGGATATGAAACAGCGTCGCTTAATCGGTCTATACCGTTTTTCTAAAGGTAAATCATATCCATCCAATGGAAAACAATTTTCACTAGCTTGGTAATGAAACCGAAGTCTTCATTCAATATTTTGTTTGTGTCAAATACTTTGCAATAAACACACTGGAGTGGTTGAGCTTTACATCATCAGACTGTAATCTGTAAATCAAGCTTACATCCGATTTGTAACTGTATTGTTTACCTAACCGAGTTGTATGCACAGTTTGATATTTTTTCATTTAGTGATTGTTGAACATACCACTTCGAAATACTGCGTTGATCATAATTTCCATCATCGCGATAAGCGAAGTACATTTGTTTTGAATTCATAACAATCGGCTTTTCTATGACATGATAAATTATTGACAAGTTCTGCTTAGAAGATTGGTTGCATATCACGAAAAATAATATACCACTCATATTAATACTGTTACTCCATTCATCGGTATTTTTTCCGTTGTCGATTTTCAAACGAGTAAAATTTATTACTTGAGTTGCTCTGCTTACTATATTTAAATGTAAACTCGCCCGTCTTTCAACAACAACCAATGTTAAAAAAGTATGCAATCAAACACAACAAGTTTTACTGTAGGACACTAATTATTATTCCACATAACTCATTTCTTACCGAAGACATATGAAATATATTCATGTTACACGAAAATACTCGATATTCGCTCGTGCTACGAACATACGCAATGATTGGTGACGCTTTCAAACTGTTTCGATATCACAAGAACTTTATTGTCTGAATGGGTGTTCATGTATCTTAATATTCAAATAGTTCAACACAGAACTAGTACTAACAGAAACATCAGAGCTGTTTACACAAAAGTTTGTATGTGTACAGTATGCGAATACCATGTGTAAGTCCAGCACAATTGCGGTATCCATCCGAGTTTAGTTAACACAAATTTATTACAACGGAGCCACGTAAACTTTCGTGAAAGAAAAGCAGACTCACTTCCAGAGGGTTATGTCAACGCCATAGCAGTAAATCAGCTACTCCAACAACAAAGTACATATGTTTTCTGGTCACGGTCCTTACATCTTTCACACAGATCAATCTACTTTGCTAACGAAGAGTGCTGAGTCATCACATGATTGCCCTCACAACAAAACAGCTAGAAGATATTATCATACAAAAATATTTTTAACCCTTTGCGCACCAGTGACAAATCATACAACAAACATTTTTGTGAGTCGAATTGTTGTCCAGTGTCAAGTCTACCTGTTGAAACGTACATTAAAACAACACAGTCACAATTCAATTAAAACCACGAATCTATTTTCATTTCGTCACAAACTGTCACATACAGAAAAATAAATTTTCTTACCCCAACACATACTTGTAACCAATCGCTTTCATTAAACACACAACTCCATAAAAGTATTTACTTTCTACAACATATACATTCCGATGTAGTCAAGAAATATTTGTATTAATCAAAATCATCGATTTCTGTTCACGGCGTTAGTGTGTGCATGTCATACCTGTGGGCCCCGTATTAAAATGAACACGACACGACTGAATGTAAGGGGATAGAAGTCTATCGCATCGATTTACATGTGGTCTTCGCTACGGTTTCAAAAAACGAATCATCTATTTTGCATTGGTCGAGACCGAGCGAACCAGTTACATGTATTCGCGGTAATGATTTTGCTAGTCATATGCGAATGATAAGGTTGCTACTCCGACAAATCAAATCAACATACAACAATATTCTGACGATCATAATAGCAATTTCATTTTCCGCCCCTTCGTAATTGTATACGCACGAAAAGTATATTGTACAACTCGGCAACTACGTTTAACAAGACCTATCACACTACCTGCGTTGAACACAAGATACCTACCCAAGTCAAAATATCATACTGGTTTGGACAACTGGCGTTTACCTGTGTAAAATTATTATTTTCACTTGGAGGTCAACCGTTACCTGACTAAAAATACCATTATCCTTTGGAGATCTTTGGTTTACCCAGAGTAACAATACATTTTCACTTGGAAATCTATCTTTTCCCTGAGCAACAAACCATTTTCACTTGGCTGTCCGTCGTTTGCCCGAGTAAAAATATCATTTTCCTTTGGAGATCTTGCGTTTACCCAGAGTAACAATACATTTTCCCTTTGGGTTCTATCCTTTCCTAGAGTAACAAACCCTTTTCGTTAGCAAATCTATTTTTTTCCTACAGCAACAAACTATTTTCACTTGGAAAAATACTTTTACCTAGAGTAACTAATCATTCTCTTTTGGAAATATATTTTCTCCCCGGGCAACAAACCCTTTTTGTTTGGAAAACTATCATTTACCTGAGTACCAATACCGTTTTCACTTGGAAATCTATCTTTTCCCTGGGTAACAATACCATTTTCGTTTTTGAAAACTGACAACCACACCCGACAATTTGATATTTTTATATATTGTTACAACGGGCAGTGATAAAATATGCACCAACAACCACTCCGATACATTTGTGTAATCGCATATTCACTTGTGCTGGTGCATCCCATCAAAATCATCGGTTACCCACATGCAATGCGCTCTTGTATATCGAAATGCATGTTTTCGGAAATTGGCCAATAGGTTGCAATTTGTCTGTGATGTCCGGGTTCGTGCTTTGGATTTTCCAGAGTCAAAATGTCTGAATAAAACACCTCCTCGACGATGGTTGGTATGTGGATAACGGTGTTCGGAAAACGGTTGGATTTATGTCATCCATCGCGATAACAATTCCGGGTCGAGTTTTCCCCCGCATGTTTACTATATTGTGTCTTTATTGGTCAATGTATGTCTCAACATTCAGTTTGAAATCGGAAGCCATGATAAAGTATGTAACCGGATCCGGATATCAACTCTGAATCGATAAACCAATGAACAATATTCAAAGTAAACATGTTACACCCTGTATTTCCACGAAAAAATACCATCCAGACATACGTCGCGCTTGTTTGCCCACACCAGTATACGCGTAAATGGATGTGTACATGCAATGTGTTGGTATACAAACATCGGGGAGTAAGCCTTCGATCCACAGACATTATCATTGCCGGTAATTTTGATACAGATCAAATGTCATCACACCCGATAACAATTTCATACCAATAAGCCACATTGCAATGACTCTGAGTCAATCTGAAGCATGACATACATACACACAAACTTGGAACCGTAACATGGGTTATTCGCACGACGGTGAAAGTGAACTATACAGCATATACCAATAGAGCGTTCACAGTCGAATATGCGAACCATGCACAATCATATACCCTGGTTTTTGTTGGATATGTACGAAACCAATAAATCGATACATTCGTTCTGCATCAAAATTACCGGCTATGATAATGTCTGTTGATCGAAGGCTTACTCCCCGATGTTTGTATACCAACAAATTGCATGTACACCTCCATTTACGCGTATACTGGTGTGGGCAAACAAGCGCGACGTATGTCTGGATGGTATTTTTTCGTGGAAATACAGGGTGTAACATGTTTAATTTGAATATTGTTCATTGGTTTATCGATTCAGAGTTGATATCCGGATCCGGTTACATACTTTATCAGGGCTTCCGATTTCAAACTGAATGTTGAGACATACATTGACCAATAAAGACACAATATAGTAAACATGCGGGGGAAAACTCGACCCGGAATTGTTATCGCGATGGGTGACATAAATCCAACCGTTTTCCGAACACCGTTATCCACATACCAACCATCGTCGAGGAGGTGTTTTATTCAGACATTTTGACTTTGGAAAATCCAAAGCACGAACCCGGACATCACAGACAAATCGCAACCTATTGGCCAATTTCCGAAAACATGCATTTCGATATACAAGAGCGCATTGCATGTGGGTAACCCATGATTTTGATGGGATGCACCAGCACAAGTGAATATGCGATTACACAAATGTATCGGAGTGGTAGTTGGTGTATATTTTATCACTGCCCGTTGTAACAATATATAAAAATATCAAATTGTCGGGTGTGGTTGTCAGTTTTCAAAAACGAAAATGGTATTGTTACCCAGGGAAAAGATAGATTTCCAAGTGAAAACGGTATTGGTACTCAGGTAAATGATAGTTTTCCAAACAAAAAGGGTTTGTTGCCCGGGGAGAAAATATATTTCCAAAAGAAAATGATTAGTTACTCTAGGTAAAAGTATTTTTCCAAGTGAAAATAGTTTGTTGCTGTAGGAAAAAAATAGATTTGCTAACGAAAAGGGTTTGTTACTCTAGGAAAGGATAGAACCCAAAGGGAAAATGTATTGTTACTCTGGGTAAACGCAAGATCTCCAAAGAAAAATGATATTTTTACTCGGGTAAACGACGGACAGCCAAGTGAAAATGGTTTGTTGCTCAGGGAAAAGATAGATTTCCAAGTGAAAATGTATTGTTACTCTGGGTAAACCAAAGATCTCCATAGGATAATGGTATTTTTAGTCAGGTAACGGTTGACCTCCAAGTGAAAATGATAATTTTACACAGGTAAACGCCAGTTGTCCAAACCAGTATGATATTTTGACTTGGGTAGGTATCTTGTGTTCAACGCAGGTAGTGTGATTGGTCTTGTTAAACGTAGTTGCCGAGTTGTACAATATACTTTTCGTGCGTATACAATTACGAAGGGGCGGAAAATGAAGTTGCTATTATGATCGTCAGAATATTGTTGTATGTTGATTTGATTTGTCGGAGTAGCAACCCTATCATTCGCATATGACAAGCGAAATCATTACCGCGAATACATGTAACTGGTTCGCTCGGTCTCGACCAATGCAAAATAGATGATTCGTTTTTTGAAACCGTAGCGAAGACCACATGTAAATCGATGCGATAGACTTCTATCCCCTTACATTCAGTCGTGTCGTGTCTATTGTAATACGGGGCCCACAGGTATGACATGCACACACTAACGCCGTGAACAGAAATCGATGATTTTGATTAATACAAATATTTCTTGACTACATCGGAATGTATATGTTGTAGAAAGTAAATACTTTTATGGAGTTGTGTGTTTAATGAAAGCGATTGGTTACAAGTATGTGTTGGGGAAAGAAAATTTATTTTTCTGTATGTGACAGTTTGTGACGAAATGAAAATAGATTCGTGGTTTTAATTGAATTGTGACTGTGTTGTTTTAATGTACGTTTCAACAGGTAGACTTGACACTGGACAACAATTCGACTCACAAAAAATGTTAGTTGTATGATTTGTCACTGGTGCGCAAAGGGTTAAAAATATTTTTGTATGATAATATCTTCTAGCTGTTTTGTTGTGAGGGCAATCATGTGATGACTCAGCACTCTTCGTTAGCAAAGTAGATTGATCCATGTGAAAGATGTAAGGACCGTGACCAGAAAACATATGTACTTTGTTGTTGGAGAAGCTGATTTACTGCTATGGCGTTGACATAACCCTCTGGAAGTGAGTATGCTTTTCTTTCATGAAAGTTTACGTGGCTCCGTTGTAATAAATTTGTGTTAACTAAACTCGGATGGATACCGCAATTGTGCTGGACTTGCACATGGTATTCGCATACTGTACACATACAAACGTTTGTGTAAACAACTCTGATGTTTCTGTTAGTACTAGTTCTGTGTTGAACTATTTGATTATTAAGATACATGAACACCCATTCAGACAATAAAGTTCTTGTGATATCGAAACAGTTTGAAAGCGTCACCAATCATTGCGTATGTTCGTAGCACGAGCGAATATCGAGTATTTTCGTGTAACATGAATATATTTCATATGTCTTCGGTAAGAAATGAGTTATGTGGGATAATAATTAGTGTCCTACAGTAAAATTTGTTGTGTTTGATTGCAAACTTTTTTAACATTGGTTGTTGTTGAAAGACGGGTGAGTTTACATTTAAATATAGTAAGCAGAGCAACTCAAGTAATAAATTTTACTCGTTTGAAAATCGACAACGGAAAAAATACCGATGAATGGAGTAACAGTATTAATATGAGTGGTATATTATTTTTCGTGATATGCAACCAATCTTCTAAGCAGAACTTGTCGATAATTTATCATGTCATAGAAAAGCCGATTGCTATGAATTCAAAACAAATGTACTTCGCTTATCGCGATGATGGAAATTATGATCAACGCAGTATTTCGAAGTGGTATGTTCAACAATCACTAAATGAAAAAATATCAAACTGTGCATACAACTCGGTTAGGTAAACAATATAGTTACAAATCGGATGTAAGCTTGATTTACAGATTACAGTCTGATGATGTAAAGCTCAACCACTCCAGTGTGTTTATTGCAAAGTATTTGACACAAACAAAATATTGAATGAAGACTTCGGTTTCATTACCAAGCTAGTGAAAATTGTTTTCTATTGGATGGATATGATTTACCTTTAGAAAAACGGTATAGACCGATTAAGCGACGCTGTTTCATATCCATCGAGTGAGTATAATTTCTTTGGAGTTCGGTTTAGTGGGTTAATTACCGGCGATTCAATCACATACAAGTAAGATCTTTTACGGGATGAGTATTGTGACAACATATACTTTGACGAATGACAATGGGGGGAAATTTTCGATTTCTTTGGTCGTGAGCGTTCTACAAATATTTCCGGCATACATTTAGCAAGCAACCTACAATATTCTTTTGTTATGGTAATGACTTTCGCAAGTTTGGTTTTATGATTACAATTACTTATTCAAATGATAATTTATGATCACTAACAACAATACAAACACATTTTGTAAATTTCAGTGTAGCGCCTATTGCGATTTTGTCAATGCTATGAGTTTCGCGTATACTCAAGTCTAGTAGAATAGGATGCGTCTAGTAAAGATATTCCAAATTGCTTATGTGTTGATCAAAGTCTTGAAGTGTAAATCTGTAGACTTCACAACGTCTTAGAGAGTGCAAACGGAATTATGTATTGATCGCACGCTTCAAACGGTACTTGATACCCGAAGTGATATTTTCACACTCCGTAAGTTGTGTATGTTTCAATGCGCTGTCACAACTCCGACAACAAATTGTATCAATTGCTGGATTCAATAGTAACGACATGAAATTGTAATATACTGACTCTATACGTAGTCGTTTCAATTAGCCATCACGAATTTAACCAATAAAGCATTTTGCGCCGGGTGTTCAATGTTTGAATAACGAAATTGTTGTGTCATCTTTAGTCTTGGTTACTGGAAACAACTACATTTGTAAAAATATTTTCTGATATCCGTGATACGCAGAGTGATTTGTACCAACACGGAATATCTTTCAAATCAAGAACATTTCAGGCGCGCTAATCTAGTTTTACAAATCAATATGTTGATAACAATGTTTCTTAAAAGTTTGTTGCTGTCATAACTTTTAACACAACCCCGGTCTAATTAAGTCATAATTTATTAATCAAGTCGTGATCGACAATTACAAAATCTCGTATGTCAAACCAACGTGTTAATAAGAATGTTTACAACATGATAACTTTCAATGTAACACCGGTGTTCGATCGTAAGAAATGAATTCTTAACTACATCGGTCAGACATTCAAATATCATATACTCAAAACATATGTTAATCTCAAGTTGTGCGCACCGAGTAGTAATTACTTTAGGTTACAGAATAGTAACGACTTTTACAGTTGAATAAAAAAATACGAGTTGGCGGACTATGAATACAACCGAACTTGCTTTGGATTTTGGATTGTGGTGATTACTCGCGTAGTCTTGTCTACTTTTCATAAGGATACTGTTGAGTTGGTTGGGTAAGTTACAAACGGATTGACTTGACAAGGTTTTTGTATTTTACTCTTTTGTGTATGGCAAGATGTTAAAATGTTGAGATATCATAGTGATAGTATTTCTGAAACTATCTTTGCCAAACGGAAAGTTCGATCGCGAATATAGTTGTAATATTTCATTACTTGTTTCAAATCGATATGCGTATAATTTCGAAATGTGACTGGGTGAAAGTTGGTAGTTATGTTTGTCAATCTATTTCAATTCAGACTATGTCAAAGTCGAGATAGTTCATTTTGGGTTATCTGTATTTACCTTTAGTACATCTCGCGAATGGATTCCGACGCCGCACTATAACGTTTTTGATAATAAGGACTCAAGGATTTTCAATCAACAATAGACCTACCTGATTTTTTGGTAATACTAGAGTTGGTAAATGATAAGTTGCGTGTTTTTGTTAAGAGTTTGATTTCAAGTTGATAAAGACAATAACTGTATAATGCACATACTTGTGATTCTTGATTCTTGTAGAGTTATAGTTGGTGTTGATTCTATAGGTGTGAAAACAGCGACGCGGAATGTGCGAATAATTCGAAGTGGCTGAAAGTCGGCGTCAGTAATATTCAGGTTACGGTCGATTCAAAAGATCGCATTAAAAGAATTTCTAAAAGGATCAGAGTTGTACCGAATTAAAACATTAAGATACGAATTAACTTGAGTTGTTTAGTGAGTTTCATTTCAAGTTGACAAATTAATACATTGATTGAATATTTTCATGGAACTTATCACGCAACTAAAGTCAACCACTATCCGAGGTGTCAAAACATATAGCGATTGCGTGTCAAATTGTTGGTTTACGAATCACCGTCTGTGACGACTCTGTGACAAACTAATTACGGAAGTATTACCTTGTGAGCGATCGGTATGTCTGTAACACCAAATCATGAGCGATCGCTATGTCTGGAGCATTACCCTGTGAGCTGTCGTAGGATTTTAAAATTATTTCACACCTTTTTGAATAAGCGTTCACTTCACAAAGGATTAGGGTTAGGACGGAAATAAGTGGCAATTTGTTGCTGTTCAAGTTACCGACACTGGCGGTTCTGTTAGTCGTTACTTATTAAATCTTACCAGCGAAATCGAGTTCTGTGACAAACTGATTACTAAAATTTCACCGCGTGAGCGATCGGTATGGTTATGACACCAAGTCGTGAAAGATGCCTATGTCTGAGGTGTTATCTTGTGGGCGATCGTAGGATTTTACAAATATTTCACACCTTTTTGAAGTGTTAGTATGTGAACGCGGCTATTGTTGGTATTTGAATCACCGTCTACGCCGGCTCTGTGGTAAACTAATTACCAAAATATTACCAAGCAAGTGATTCCTAGATTTAGCAAACTATTTCACACCCTTTTTTGCTAAAAGTACGACATGCCGCCCGCAGTCTCTACCCCAAAGTACGAATCATCGCCGCGTCCATAAGAATAACGATATATTATACCGCACTCACCGTAAACGTTGGGATTACTTCAAATTGGTCATATATAATAATTTGGAATGTAAACATTAACTAAGAACCAATCACGTGATCAATATACCTGATACATATTCCACACCGTGCGAGAGATGCCTATACCCGAAAGGGCGATTCACGACCGCACCCATAAGAACACATGGCGAGTCACCACAGATCCCGTAAGAATACATGACAGGCGAATCACCGCCACCGCCTATAGCAAAAAAGGCGAGTCACGACCACGAGTTTTCACGTCACCGTGCCGCCGCAGCCTATACTGAAAAGGGTTATCGTGCGACCCCCGCCATATGACACAATGGCACCGTGCCACCCCCGCCATAAGACATAAGAGTCACCGTGCCACCCCCGGTTTCTCGGCACCGTGCCACCCCGCCCATAAGAACCCCATGCAAAAAACGTTAGTTCGCGACCGATCACATACACTACTAACACAAAAGCACGGTTCTTGATTGGGTAATCGGCTAAGCTTCATTGATTACTGCAACAGCTGACTCGGATTCGGGTGCTTCGCTCTACTAAACTGAAAGTCTGCTGTGCTGAGGTCGAGTATGTTCCCAGCAAACACAGAACCGTAAAAGAACCCATCGGGATGGTTTCGAAGGGTTATTTTAGGGTTTCGATTTTTATGTTTCAGAGGTATGTTTAATATACGTAGAAATGAAGATCTTGAGGATCAAATTATTCGGGATGAATTCCAATTTGCTGGTAAGTATTCTGATGTGGGAAGTTATTTGGATCCGCGGTAGATAACGTTGCGCGTTTATAGAGTGCTATCATCAGTATAAATTCGTGTTACTCACTAACTCAATCGAAAAAGTCAATACGAAGACATCCCGCGCCGTGTTTAAGGACAGGCATAACTCTGATGAGTTTGGCGAATATTGGCATTGCGAAATCTTGCATTACATCCATTGTGTCGTTCTCGTTCGCGGTGAATATCTGTACACAAATTATTATCGATCACTTTTAATTCGCGAGTCAACCTTGTACAAACGACCAATTCACTGTTTTTCTTAAGTTCTAGTTGCTAATTTTGAAATGTGAGTAGTTATACTTCTAGTTCTTGTGGATGATTAAAATACTTATAAAGCAACCAGATCTGAACTGGAACTGAATGGTGATACCGATATCTTGTTGTGTGGTGTTATTGCGGCCATTTCTGTAGCGAAGAGTCATCACTATTGGCAGTGGCACAGTCAGGGGTAGGGCTTTGGGGGTCGAAACGCCTCCCTTCTCAAACCGGTATTCCCGTACATTTGAAATATCGATTCTATGTCCAATATTTCCTAGCTAAATTGGCATTTAGTAATTCGTATCATCAGTTGTTGTTAGTTGGTTAGTTGCGGCCTTTTAATGGGCGTTAGTTCTATGTAGGGTCACCAAAAGTCCTCTTTTAAGAGGATTTGTCCTCTTTTTTGATTTTTTGAAAGTGTCCTCGGATGACGCCTAAATGTCCTCTTGTTTGGGAATCTGTCCCTTTGTTGAGAATTATGGTTGAATAATGAATATACGTGGATATTGGACGAGATGTAGGAGAAATCAGCGGCCAAGCAACGCTACGACGTGATTTCCTAGACTTGAGCCAGAAAAATGCGACCGGGTTTTGAGCCGGAAAGTTGCCCTTTTTTTAGTCAACCGACCAGAAAGTCGTGAAAAATTCACCATTTTCCCGGATTTTACTCCAGAATTGTAATACTGAAAATTTTGAAAAAGTGTCCTCTTTTCACATTTCCAAAATTTGATAACCCTATATATCAGTCAGTGAAGAAATAATTTCCAAAATGTTGTCTTGATTTACTTCAGGACTAGGTATTGGAATGTAGAGGTTCGAAGAAAAATATTGATAAGGTAAATGTAAGAGTTTATCATTGCGAACACCGCCATTCCATTTACCTCTGATCTGGAATGATTTTTCGCGAAGTAATTTTGTCCGATATCATTTTCATAGTAGACGTTCAACGTTTGTACCCGACTGCCGTCAAATCTGGCTATTTTGAATCCGCCAATCTTCGTAGGATGCATAAATTGAATCTGGCAGAACAGAATATAGTATGATAGGCGAATACAGAAATCACATATGTAGATCATATATGAAGTCGAAAAATACTGGTTTCCTCATATAACACCCATGCAGTTAGATCGTAGCATATTTTGGAAATGTCTTTAGCTATCTCCGTGTATGTCGTTCATTCACACATGGGACGAGCGTAAATGCCGAATTAAGTAGGTTACCAGAAAGCGCCGCTGAATGGATTTGCAGACTGTACTATGGTAAAATATGGAAACTCGAACCATTAATTTACACTGCATACATTTGAAGAAACTGCTAGAGGTGCAGCATGTCAATATAAAATTGTATAATGCAGTCAGTATATTAATATTAAAAGATTCCCGAATATTTTCAGCTGATATTCGGTTTTATTTCCATATGAATATATTATGCAAGTGTATCAACATTGTGAGTTCGGTCTTTTCATACAGTTACATCAGGATGAAACCAGCGAAGTCTGAATAATGAGCAGGCAGCGACATTACCTCGAGATAGTTGCCATCGTTAGTAGCACACCACGCAGAACTGTTGACCAGTCGGGACTGTGATGGTGTACATCAGTGATTCCCAAGCGCGGCCCTGAGGGCCGCATGCGGCCCCCAGATAGCCTTCTTGCGGCCCCCAAAATATATTAAGAAATCGATTTATGACAAAAAATAAAATTTATATTTATAAAATACTCTTTCTTGACTTGGACTCTGTAGTTTTTAATTATAGAATTTCAGGAAAGTTGTGAGTATAGACTGCTAGCATTACGTCACTGCTGTTTCAATGCAATGTGCCCTAACTTTCCAGTTGAACAAGCAGTAGCTATAGATATAAAAAGGTATTGATAACTTTCAAAACCGGTGGAAAATCCTGAAAAAATGGTAAATTTTTCCCACTTCGTGGTCGCTTGACTAAAAAAAGAAAAGAGGCCCAACTCCCGGAGAATACAGTTTTTCTTTCACATTAACAGGTGGTTGACTGAAAAAAAAGGTCAACTTTCCGGTCCAGCTCCGGAAATAGTCCCCGTAGCGTTCCTACAGTGCTGATTTAATATATATCAGTCGAATTTAGCCCTATTTGCAACCAAAATCCTTAAAAATAAGACATTTGGTCGTCCTCCAAGGAAAGTTTTAAAAAAAATCAAAAAAAGAGGAAAAATCAAATTAAAAGGGGACGGCTCACGGCTGAATACGCCGAGATGCATACTGCTTCGCCGGCTGAAAGCAGCACAATTGGTGGTCCTATAGTCAGGACCGTAACTGCCGCAGCTCAAACCCCCCAATTGAGGGGGGCCGAGCTGGAAGGGGACCAAAAATTATTTCGTGAATTAACATAACTTATAGAGTATTTTTTGACAATTTATGCAACTTTTTCAAAAAATTTTCGCGCGGGGTGCGATTTCAATTCGCTACATATCTTCATTATTGGGTACTCTTCCCCAAGAAAAAATACGCAAGATTTATAGAAATTGGCATATCAGCGTTGGCCATGACCGCACCACAACGCATCAAGACATAAAGTTTTAAGCCATATAACATGTGACTCCAAGAAGTGTTTCAGAACGATCGGCTGCGAGAAAGCCATGGCCGTAAAGGACTGCATTCATGCTGACCAAAAACTTCGAAATACGAAAGACTTCGTTATATATATACAAAATACATGAAAGCCATGGCCGTAAAGGACTGCATTCATGCTGACCAAAAACTTCGAAATACGAAAGACTTCGTTATATATATACAAAATACATATAGGTTTAATTGTCCATAAAGGCGCCTAAATGACTGGCGCCGAATGTTCTTGTCTTGGCAATCTGAACCTCACAAGACAAATACCATCCTGCAGGAAAGAAAATTATATGCCAGTGAAGAAATACCAATCTGAAATCGTGTGATCTTTCAGTTTAGTAGGTTTGGGCAATTCTACATTTTTTGATATAGCAGACAGGAGGTCACGAAATAACATCATGTAAAGAAGTCATACCTAGGGGTTTACCCGCCGAAGATGTTTAATTTTACGGGCTTTGCAGTTTCAAAGACACCTCTCACTCAGCTCTACCGGTAAATCTGATTACGTGGGCAAAGAGGACATCCATTCAATTCCCGATCTTATTCACCGATTTTACCATGAATTATCGAAATATTCGCGCGTCGCGCTGTCTCACTAAACAGTACAACTTTAATTTCGTGGCAAAAGCGAACAACGTGATGCGGGGTCGATCAGTTTATCCCCCTATGGGAGCCCGGGGTCTTGAAGAAGTGCTGCTACGTTCCTGCCAACGGGTATACCCCGGAGATGTTTTATTACTATTGAGGGGGCCTATACCTTTTCAAACACACCTCACTCAGCTCTACCGGTACATCAGATTACGTGAACAGAGACAGGATGAAAATTGATAGTAATACATGACCGATTCAGTCATGAAACTAAATACATTTCTCGCGCTTCGCGCGTTTAGGCGAGAAAAGCTGATTCACTCAACGGACACCCAATGCAGCAGCGGTAAACAGTGTACAGTTTTGAAATCTCGCCAGGGCAATAAAACTACTCCGAAATAGCCATGATGACTGTTTGGGTCGGTTTCATAGCCGTAGTATTCGTGCGGCCCCGACCGCACTCTGAAATTCTAAATTTGGCCCTCACAACGAAAAAGTTTGGGAACCACTGGTGTAGATGGCGGATGAGACGAGTCTATTGGTTCCGAGCGAACATCGTCAGTAATCAGGTACCCTCCGCATTCTGTTATAAAATAGTCGCACACATGAAATTAAGACAGAAGGAATTGTTGATATAGCGGGAGCACTAACACGAGTTTGAACCTCGTATAAATCAAACTGCAGCGAGCATATATTGTTGAATTAACCTCATGATTTTATACGATACGCCGTATTATATTTAGATCATACGAGGTGCTATGTTATCAGTTTTACCGTTCTATTGCATATGCTGCATTGGTAGCTATATAATCTATCGCTTCAAGCAATGGGAATAAGATTCTAGTAAGGAACAGCGATAAACATTTTACGATCCTTCCAACCCGCGTTGTTAAACTAACCATCACAAGGAATTTTACTCTCATATTATACAGTAGTTGTGCACCCTACATATTCATATATATCTCAACTATCCAGTATCCTTCACTGCAAATAGAACGCGTAACCTCTTCTGTGTAGTATCTCAAGAAAGAGTATACACGGAATAATAAACCGACTGCGTACCAGAAAGGAGATATAAAATTGGGAGACACATTTTAGACATAGCTGTTCAAAGTATCGTTAGCATTGCTAGTGTTGTAGATTAAGAAGTAATGGTCTAATTTTCTTAATTACAGGTTGAAGTAACGATTTGTAAGGCATTCCAAAGCTAATTCATATAGAAGTAATGAATAAAAGGTCTGAGAAGTACTCAAGTAAGTAAATTTGAAAAGTAGATTATGACAAGACGTCGCATACTTTTAATAGCAAATCGGATGTGGGTTATCTTCGAGATTGCAGGATGTATCTTCGCGACAGCGTACACTCGGCAATTTTCGAAAATATAATCTGCCACCATGATACAGCAGTAAATATGGTATTTTCACTCACAAAAGTGTTACAAATAAATCCCCAAACCACATTTTGCTTTACGGAGCGGAAACAGGAAATAGTTTTGCGTCAGAAAGTGTTGAAGAGCTTCTTGGAGGTACAGAACTTCAATATGCAATTTAACAGTCTATTCATATTGAAATGAACCCGAATACTTTCGAGTGACCCTCGTCAGCGGGGATTGTCCGCAATTAGTAGAGAATTGGACAGAACATTGCATATCAACAATCGTCTCATACAATATGACGTCACCGGCATGGAATTTCGAATAATCGGGGGATGAGATCGCTTAAGCTCAATGTACTATTTTTTAGATGGTGCAGGAAGTCCTTCAGTAGGCACATACTGGGTTGGGGTATTTTGATAGAAGTCGCCTCCAAGAAAGACGCCAACCAAGTCTAAAAATAGTATATTGAGCTGAAGTGCTCATCGCCCCGATTATTCGGAATTTCATGCCGGTGACGTCATATTTTTGATCCGATTGTTGATATATAATGTTCTTTCCAATTCTATACTAGTTGCTGACAATTACTCCTGGCGAGCGTCAACCGATAATATTCGGGTTCATTCCAATATGAATATATTATTCAAAAGGTGCTGAGTAGGCTACTACAGTGGAAGAATAGCCTGAAATCATCTACCACCCGAGTAAATCGTGCAAATTGGCTTGAATTAAGTACTACGGACATGTAATAGTATTTTGGTACCAACCACCTCTCATTTGACACAGTCGACCCCGTTTAATTCGGACACCGGATAACCGTGACGACCGCTTTATCTGGATAAAATGCTTAGGAACGCAACAAAAGCAATAATTGCACGTAAAAATCTACGGTTAATTCAAACACAGGCTCGCAATTCTTATCGTTAGGTTATTGCACAATAAACAGTACTTCGTTCGTTTTAATACAATATGAGTGGTTATAGTGAAACAAAGGCTATCCATGCAGCAACGATCGACAATGAACTCATACAAAGCCGTTCCAGATTCATTTTAATTGGATACAATTGCGTGCATCTTTTAGAACAGATTGGTACCGTAAAGTTTAGCAGAAAAATTGAAATTGCCCACCACGGTTAAGAAGTTGCCTTGACTGTTCGGAAGTTGGTTGCGTTGGTGGCGAATTCATAAAGGATTTGAACTCTAATACCGTATACGGTATTTGTTAAATGATTTGAGATCTAAAATACTGCACCGCACAACTAACCTCAAGGGAAAACTAAAGTACGTGCGCATTTAATTCGATGCGCGTCAATTAATGCAGTATAGTGTAGCTGCAGTACCGTAATTTGAATACCTCGTTTGCCTCTACGCACGACCATGAAGCGCACAGTTTATTTACCGCTTAACTCTTTCAAAAGTGAGAAAACCAAATTGTTTGAATTCAGCAGAGTCGACTGTAAATATGTTTGAATCGTTGTTCACTGCGAATGGCAAATAGAATGCGGGCGGGATTTAGGTGGATAATATCGTAGCTGGATTCATGCAATCCTATGGACAGGTTATGATATTACTGTGGCAACTGTTGACGTCGCTCAGCGAATACTCCTGATCCGGGTCGTTGAGAATATCCATGCAGATATCGCAACGGGACAGTCTGCAAGACGCGAGAAGCAGTCCAAGCACTATAAAATGAAATGCAGCTGTAATGGAACTCCTAGACTCATCACAGTTTATTATGAGCATGCTATGTTAATAGCTAAGTAGAGCAGAATAGTTTTAAAATTCCTATCAATCATATTGTATATATAGAGGTGATAGTTTAGGCGTCCTTGCGTCGCTTCGATTCCTACCTGGCGACAGTGTCGAGATTTTGGTATGTTCAATCATATCACAATCAATCGATGGATGAATGGACAGAAGAATTGAACGAGAGACCAACCAACCAAAATACATAACAACATACGGCAGTGATGGTGGTACAGAAAAGATGCAATTATGCATGCACAGTATTCGGTTTTAGATAGGAATGATCGATACGACCTTCAGGGTCAACTAGTCTGGTCACACCCGCATCGAACAGGTACATTTGACTCTATACAATCTGGCTGTAAAAATGTTAGTAAAAAAAAGAATAAGTAAACGATGGCAGCAAATGATCAATGAAGCCATGTTTGGGCGAGGTAGGGCAACAGTGATTAAATGCCTGGGCCGTACCACTGGCGTAGCAGCATGTGCTGCCGCCCCTGGCTCATGCTTAAAATGCCGCCTCCTAAGTAGACCGCAGCAAATTTGGACATAGATTCATGTTCAAACAATCTTGTCAATAAAAATAATTACAAATAATATGCCGCGTCTCAGCCTCGCCGTCTCAACGTTAATAAGGCCAAAAATAATAAAGACAAGAAATTGCGAACGAATGTATTGTGAAAATAGAAAATCAATAGCCGCCTCAAAGCAAAATCAGCGATAATATCCTCAAATTCACGTTTTTAAACGTAGTCTCTTTCTATAGACAGAATGCATAGAGATGATAGTAGGTTTACCATATTTTGAAAATGTAAAAAGAGTATGACACTTTTTCAGAAATTTGCAAGATGCAAAACCGGAGTAGAATTCGCTCAGAGCTAAATTCACCGTTTTTCACTCCGAAATATCCGCCGGAGCGTCACTTCTGTGCTAATTTGCGGCATATCACTCGCAATTTGCTCTAAATTTGACCTAAATTTTCAAAAAAGAGGACAAAATCTCAAAAAAGAGGACAGAAGGGCGTCCTCCGAGGACACTTTCAAAAAAGTCAAAAAAGAGGACAAATCCTCGACGTATGGTAAGCCTAGATGATAGCCGATCATCATTCATGGTAGAACGTAAATTAGACTTAATCAGTTTGAGCTTTGAGAAGCTCCTCACACAGCTCGCAATTGAAACACCAATGGTCAGATAAATTTTCAGGCACGAGCATAAACATGGTGTCGAATCAAGTAGCTTTGCATTAACTAACCACTGTAAAACATCAAACGCTGTTGCACTACGGTCAACGCGGTTTTACTGCTTCGCATCAGCCTCTTAACTCTTTTAAAATCTCAAGTTGAACAACTTCAGGTGATCATATCTTAATTTGTTTTCGTCCTAGAGGCCCTCATATTGGTTTGTACGAAAAGCTAGCAATCTTCTGATTTATATGATCCTTAATTCGAAGGTATAAGGCATGACAATATTCGCAGATAACTCCAAAAAGTCCAGCTTGTCGTCATAAGTGCTTCTAAAAGCGCTGGTGAATAAATTGTGACTTTCGCTTTGCAGCAGCGCGCGGGAATTCAAAAATCGAAACGTATTATTTAGGTGGTTTATGCCGGTAAACCTAGTTTCAGCTTCAAGTTTTAATCTGTCATGCATCGTCTAACTCAGGGGTGGGCAAACTACGGCCCGCGGGCCGCATGCGGCCCGCGAAAGTCTAAAGAAACTTATTAAAAATATTGATAAATCCGTACTAAAAATCGAACTAATGCAGGGACTTGATTCAATTTTTTAGCATATTTCACCATGATATTTTTAAGCAAGTGGTTCTCAAACTGCATGGGGGGCGCGCCCACCTTGCGGGCGTGGAAGCATCTGAAGAAAGGCGCGAAGCTGAGATCAACCGAATATGTTTTTCGCGCTCTGCGCGATTTACTTCAAATTCACATTTGTTGCTCTGTATTTATAGTCTGAATTTCATATTTAAAAATCTCTCATCCACAGTCGTAGCCTTCCATGCCATCAAACTATCCGCTAGGTTTGCTAGCATCCTGGTTGCCTTTTGTGATATGACGATAAATGGGATGCGATATCTTCCACCATCATAAGGGGGGGGGGGGGGGTGTCTTGCAAAGTTTGAGAACCACTGTTTTAGGTTAAACACTTCCTATATTATTTTTTATGTTTAATGTCTGGCGCGACAGCCCGATTTTAAAGCTAACGCAGTTTCAAAGGTCTCAACTGCTAAAATAACAGAAATCCTAAACGAGATTGACGTAATTCGGATCCGGAGTGTGATTTCAGATTGGTCACTCCAGTTTTAATTTTTTCATTGATGTGCTGGTTATAAAAAACGATTCGAGCTTGTCTTAGGTAAATTCGTTCTCTGTATGCCGAGAATGAGGGTATTAAATATTTTATCTGCACACAGTAGAATCGTGTTTGAAGCTAACATGCTTATGATGGCGTCAGCATCGTGTGTCCTGGAACTGAACCAAAAGTGGAATTAGCAAATCTATGAACAGATCACTGCTGACAGATTTAAATTTCAATCCTGTTCTAAGAATCGGGACCGCGACTTTCATCTCTGTAGTTTTGACAAATTTGGTTATTGTGGTCGACCAGCCTATAAAATCTCGCCACTGTTTCTGGCGCATTTACGATATCATCAAAGCAATGCTTGCTTTATTTCAAATAAGCATCTCCATGTCCTCACTAATCATTCAAATATGCATCTCCATGTCCTCACTATAATCAAATACCAACATTGCGTTTTGGTTTATAATCCCAATTTTATATAGTGCGGCCCGCGAATGGATTTAAATGTTGAATGCGGCCCGCGAGCTCAAAAGCTTGCCCATCCCTGGTCTAACTTCTTCAACAACACTGAGGCCAGCGTTTTCTGAATAGTTCGCCACGCATTCTCCTTTTTCTGCGAACTCTTCGAACAATCGGCCTTGACGGCTATTTCGGAGTGGTTCCCATCACCATGTTAACATATTATTCGTGTTTTTGGAATCAGCGCGACACTAGATTTCGATTGAGACCTGTTGCACAGGACGCCAGCTATAGGACTACCAAGTGCGCTTCTTTTAGCCGGCTGTGTACACTGTGCCTAGCGAGATAGTGTAATGGTGATGCGTCCGGCTTCTTGATCGGTAGGTCGTGGGTCAGACCAAAGATTAGAAAACTGGTATCCGCGGTTACCCGCTAGGCGCTCAGCAATCACAAAGGAGCAAAAACGTGGTGCAGACTAGATGACCTTACTATAAAGTCCGTATCGCATCTCCATCGTCAAAGCATCTCGATGGTGCAGGCGAAAAAGGACACCATATCTCTCTCTCTCACTGTGCAGCCTCATTTTGCCGCCCCCTTGGAGCCTGCCGCCCCTGGCGCAGAGCCAGAACCGCCAAGTGGCTGCTACGCCACTGGGCCGTACACTCTCAGCGAAGACAGTGTGTGTTCACATCCAAAATGGCGGTACGCGAAAACACAACTTACCTACAGGAATTATATATCGCGGTTATAAATCCTACGGGCTTACGTAATACCTTCCTTAATTCCTACGTACAAGCATGGTTTGGATTAAAATGTTGTGCTTGATTTATACCACGGTGCAAGTCTGATGGCATAGGTCCGGGTTTCATGAACCACGGGTGTATATTCACACCCTTGAAATCACAGGTGGTACACGAGTGTAAATACCATCGTTTTTTGCTAGGAGTGTGCGGAGGTATTGGGATTGAGCTAAATATTTTGCTACCTAGGCTACAACCTTTCGACCTGATAGCTACCCCTGTATCTGTCACGATACTTTTGTAATTTATGCTTGCATATTATATTTGTAGCATGGTATATGCTATATGGAAGTTTACATAACAGTGCATATGTACTATTTTGAATTCCAATCCCATTGCTGCTACTACTATTCTAACGACATGCTAAATATATATCTTTGCACTAATAGAACGTACCGTATATCGGAGTCTTCATAGTTCTCTCAATAGAAAACGGGATATGTACACTGAAAATTATGAAAATGACATTCAATTGATCAATATCGTCCCCAAATGGTTTTGATTATGCGCGACATGTAACCACGTTAAATTGCCGCATAATATCAGCTATAATCAAGTCAATCATACACCATTAATCCTCCCTCCCATACCTCTACCGTTTGTTTTCACTATAGTCTCCTTACAATAGTATATAAAACCTTAAACGGCCTCACAGAAGTACCTTTTATGATCACAACTACTTACTGCGCTGATTTTGCTCAATAAACTGGAAAATAATAGTCGGATATGATCAATATTAATCAGTCTTTGAATCATTTAAAATGTGTTGATTATATCGAAAAGAGTTAGTTCTAACCGACGGACATATCAAACTGGATTTGCAACATCGTTGTTTAGCTTACTGACATCATATTATAGCCTTCGGTTAAAAACAATGATTTATTAGGTACAACTATCTCACTTGGCAATAAATAAGGTAAACTAATTATAGAATTGCAAAGCAAATATTGATTAGTCGGCTAAACACCAATATACCTCAACCTCTGTAAACATAGAGTATTTATATACAAACGCTATTTTCCTGCACAGGTGCGCTTCTGCTCTTGAGAGTTGGTCATATCGGTGCAACCCTTATATATTGAACCGATTCTACGTAAACGACACGTAGCTTCTAATGACTACTGCGCTCGCGTGTAATATAGCCAGGCAATACAGAACACGTATTTACATTGTTGTGTAATAACTTTGATGGCAATTTTGATGCCTTACGTATCTCGATAGCAATTTATTGCTATATTACGTTCTGTAAGTGTTCTCTGTCGATTTCAAACACGGCAAATTGCGCCTATCGACGGCATACAGCCTTTACAGGTGAAATCACCATATATGTCTTTTGTTTGAGAAACGATGTAGGCCCTATTGCTTCAAATCCGGACGTGCAAGTATGGGTAATTGGCGCGGCACGGCAAGATTTATCGTAGTCCGTACTGCGCAAGTTTTTTCGTACAGGACTAGTGCGGTAATATAGAAATCGTGCCTTTATACTACCAATCCATACGTAGCCTATTCGGGCTACCAGGGTCACTTGTCATGGTGTCATAGATAGTTGTTTCTTGATCGTTTAAGCGATCGTACCCCTTGATCGTTCAATGACATTTCTCGTAGCCCCTGCCCATTTTCAACACATCTTCTGATGATACCAATGTTAAAATCAAAGGGACCATGACATGAAATCGCGGAAATTCTTGTGTTGAATAAATTTGCACCGAAACGATTCCACTTTTGGTCGGTTTTCAAAGAAATTTTGGGTTCTGGATAGAGTCTAGGCCAGGGGTTCTCAAAGGGTGGGCCATGGCCCACTGGTGGGCCACAAGAGCATTTGAGGTGGGCCACAGAGCTATTTGGAATTTTTTAGAAATATTGTAAGTTTAGTAATATTTGTTGTGTTAATCGCTAAAAAAATAAATTTATATTAGTTGATCATACGTAGGCTACATTAAGCTTTTTATCCGACTCTGATGAGACGTAGTGGTATGTATGGAGTCAGCATTTCAAATCGAAAATGGGAGGCAGAAACGGCGGCTTTTTCCACTGGCTGTGACTACCTATGGCTAAAAGGAACTAAAATAATTTCGCGTATGTAATACCTGCTGGAAGGTAATGCTAAAGTAACCAAGTATTCCGGCAGGGTCATATTGTCGTATGCCGCTGAAAGGGGTGTGCAATAAACTCGGAATGAAGTGTAACTGATGTATCGATTTACTGTACTTCGGCAGTTCGTATTATTGTAAGTTAAAAATGGCCATAATTACAAATTATTAGCAACTTCTGGTGGAGGTATATACTGCACCACCGAATATTAATGGATTGAGGATTCAGCGGAGCGCATTATTATTTGAAGTCTGTTTAAAATGTCATGCCCGCAAATCAATGTACATAATGTAAGAGTCACATAAATTGATAGTATCACTGGATTGAATATTCCGACATCCCAACTTCAGTTGGTTCAGTACGTGACATAGAATGTAGTAGCCTACATTGTACAGCATGCATAATATGAAAATCTTCCTCCACTCCTCTTTAGTACCCCATTCACCAATGAATTGTTTGAAGCGGGCCCAGAATGATTATATTGTTCCCCTCAATAGTGGAACGAAAATCCCAATCACACAGTGTATGCGGGAATTCGATCATTGTGTTTCGCGAAGCGAATGGAGCAGCGGACGATCATAAATAAAGTTTTAGCATATGATCTACCAGAGCCGTAACTGCCGCACCCAAACCCCCAATTGGTGGAGCTAGAAGACTATTTCGTTGGTCGTTTGTTGGAAGATATTCATTCAACTTGAAAATTTTCGTCGCGCTTTGCGCGAATTCGTGACCCGGCGTGTTTATACTTTGATGTCATCAATAAATAAGGAGAAAATATGACTTTAAGATTAGAGGTGGGCCACAGCACGTTTTCAAACCGGAAAATGGGCCACGGCCAAGAAAGGGTTGAAAACCCCTGCTCTAGGCCAAATTCCGCAATGCATCTCGTACCTCCTCATTTCGCGTTTCGTACCACCAAGCGGTCCACAGACCCCAGGTTGGCGTCTCCTGAATTAGATTAATTACAGCGAAAGGCCAGTAATCTAATACCAGTCTAATTTTTGAATTTTTTGCTTTCATTTAAATTTTAATATAATTTGTAGTTTTCATGAAAATGCTATAGGAGAACTGTATAATGCGAAACGAAACAAGCTTGGTGTGGGATATTTGTCATTCCTATGCTTACGAGATTAAACTCAGATTTGCTACGAACTGAACTTGATTTTTGTTACATTTCATTTGCGAGTTCACTAATATTGCGGCAAACGATACGTTCATATTGCCAAATTTATTCCGCGGGAAGCTTTTCGACTGGCTCCCTTCAGCAGTGAGTGCCAGTAAATGAGGTTAACCAAGTTCGAAATATAGAAAGAATTTTGTCGTTGTGGCGTAATAATGACAAGTACACACAAAATCAGTTGTAAAACAGCCGAATAACAAAACAACACTAATGGAAGATTCCCAGCGTTTAGAGATGTTCCTTCTGGCGACAGAGGATCGGCTTTTGCAACTTTATAATGGTTGATTCAAGGACCTTTAAATGAAAAAGAGAACGACCACGAGTAACTATGGAAAACTCAAATTAAATCAACCATTATAAAGCTGCAAAAGCCGATCCTCTGTCGCCAGAAGTAACATCTCCACACGCTGGGAATCTTCCATTAGTGTTGTTTTGTTATTCAACTGTTTTATAGCTGATTTTGTGTGTGCTGAACCGTAACCGTGCGCTTTTATACGGCCGTTCGCGACTCTGTGTACTTGTCATTATTGCGTCACAACGACAAATTCTTTCTATACATGTATTTCGAACTTGGTTAACCTCATTTACTGGCGTTCACTGCTGAAGAGAGCCAGTCGAAAAGCTTCCAGTGGAATAAATTTGGCAATATGAACGTATTGTTTGCTGCAATATTGAAGTTCTGTACTTCGAAAATCCTATTTGAGTTCACTAATTTTAATGCAGATTTGAATTGAAAATAATGTGTATTCATAATTCCAATTCAAATATAATTTGGAAAACAAACTGTTTAGTTATAATTCTAATCTAATTGAGAAAAAACTGAAAATTTTTCAGGTGTCCCACACTGGACATCTGAGGTATGCAACTGTATTTATGGCTTTACTATACTATACCATTGAATGCATAACCTTGTGTTTGCCAATACGGAGGGTCGGATGCCTTCCTATACAGCTCGTTACGATAAAAGATCTATATTTCGCCCGTTACATACAAGCACCAGCAACCAATTGTCGCTTTACTTACCCCTACCATAATATGCCCCAATCTGTATGTAACTTCGTCATGCATATAGGCTCAATTGCTCATTGCTCAGTATTCGATTTACCAAGGCTTGCAAAACTCTATATCAGAAGATAGAGGGGAATTAGGCAATAAATGTGCATTGCCCAACTATATTAGGATGTGCATCAGAGTTGGATCAATTGTAATTTGTAATTGAGCTGAATGTATAATAATTACATTTTTTCATGTAATTGTAATTGTAATTGTAATTGAAGCATTTTTATTTTGCGTAATTAGAATTGTAATTGTAATTTGATCAAAATTTTGCTCAATTACAATCTCAATTACATTTTCATGGAAACCTGACAATCACGACATAAAATAATCATTTAATCAATCATTTATTCGTCGCACCAGTGAAAATCCGGCAGAACCATGGAGACGACGAGGGGCCTTAAGGCCTTAGTAAACAGTCACAACATGTAATAATTAGCTTATTTACATAGGTGTTCTATGCGTGCTGCGTTATAACTAGATAATTCGGCCCTTTGGGCGGCGTGAAAGCATCTGAACGGGGCGCGACGCTCCAGTGAACTGATATCTTTTCCGCGCTTGGCCCGATTTACCTCCGTTTTATGGTTATTGCTCGGTGTATAGTCTGAATTTCGTATTGGAGAATTCTCTCATCAACAGTCATAACCTTCCATACCATCAAACTATATGTAAGGATGACGATAAGGGGGGCACGAAATATTCACTGTCATAGAGGGGGCGTGTCTAAAAAAGTTAGAGAACCAGTGGGCTAAACTAAATCTCAATGCTTCAAAAATGGATGAACAGCAAATAAACTCTTCTGAAACCTGTGCTGAACCATTTTCTACACCACGGTCAAAGATTTTTTAAATCTCTGACCAGTACCAAGGCTTGTTGCAACAATAGCAAAAGGAATTCAAGTTTCCAACCAAGGCTTTATCAAACTTGATCACGCATTTGTAAAGATGTTATCCCAATCTTACCTCCAATCTTGGCCAAATTTACTGGGGCCAAAAACTTTTCGCACCCTAATGTGTATCAAATGCAATCTAACAGTTTCCGAGCAAGTGAAAATGTAAATGCGAACCAAAATATTGAAATTTCTAGTTATCAGAAGGTTCTTTCCTTTTGCATTTATTTTAATTTTACGCACCTTATCGGTATCATCCTTATCGCTGACGCCTTACCAATTAGATTTCATCATCCTGATTCAGCTCTGAGTGGCCTAATCGTATGATTACATTTCATTGACTGTCCTGTAGCCCATTCGCTGTAAGTCGCTCAAACCAGCTTGAAACATTTTTCTGTGCTTGTAGTTTTCAGTAGTCATGACTAGGAATAGTTCGAATACGTTCGAGTTTTTTTTTTTAATTAAAGGGTATTCTACATATCAGGAATGAAACATGAATAGCTTGAGATTGTTGCTAATTACGTCGCTACGGTTGTCAAAGAACAACTCGTTACTGAATTAATTGTAATTGTAATTATAATTGTAATGAAATACATGTTTAAGAGTAATTGTAATTTGATATTTTTAGCATTGAGTAATTGTAATTGTAATTGAATTAAAATATTGTAATTGATCCAACTCTGATGTGCATTGTCCATGGTAGCCTTATCTGACTGAGAAAGTGGTATAGTAAGCATCCAGATCGACTATATACTCGTGCGACTTCTATATCCCAGCTAACCCATCGAAAAATATTTTAATTTTCTTCAAATCTTTATTCACAAGGTAGTCTATTTCAGTAATGACCCTGCCTGACATCCTTAACACAAATTGCATGTCTTCTGACACATTCTTAGAACGGAAGGATATTGTCTCCCGTCGCAGTATGTCTTCCACGACGGACAGTATCGATTCTTGTCGTCGCATTCTGTAAAAGTGGGGATACGATTGAACTAAGGATGACAACCTGCCGCATCGACTGTGCAAGGTTAGGAACGACCTGGATTCGCCATATCGCAGTATACGAAGCATGAAGTAGGCCTACTCTACGAACGGCAGTTGAAATGACATTTCTGTGAAGTCGTGGTCGACCCACCGGCCACAGCATTGTCACAAAGTGCAGTGAAAAAAGGTGTGGTCGTTAATGTGATGTGGAAGTTGTTCTATATTTTTCGCAGAAGTCGCAGAATTGGTACACATCAATCATACTGTATTAGCGCCAAACTGAGTAATACTTAAATACTCAACTCCAGAATCATTCTCGATTCAGAATGCAGAACAGGCTTACTCTATTTTCCTAGTTGTACTGACCGCCTCTGAGATACGACACAGCGTATTCACAAATTTTCTTACGTTGTTGAGTGCACCGGTTGCAGCTCTTTTTGCACTTGATAAGCATGTAGCTCGGGTTTCTAGTGCATTCACCGACTCTGGCCCACGCTCTGCAATTCCTATTCTCGTCAACGCAGGATCCAGTAGGTTTTCTGGTGGTCGTTCTTTTGGTCGTAGTGGGTGTGATAGTAGAGGTGCCGCACTCTTTACAGCTTTTCTTGCAGTTGACAAGCATATAGCCTGGGTTTTTCTTACATTCACCTCTGTCCGCCCATGATTTACAGCGGTTATTTTTATCCGTGCAGGATCCTCCGGGTTTGGTAATGATTGGGCGGGCCGTGGTGGTTGTGCCGCCCGAGCCCTTGGTGCAGCCGTACATAGCATTTAGCTGTTTCGCGTCTTCCGTTGATAGTCCGTTTCTCTGAACCAAATGATACAGTCTGCTAAGTCGATGCATTATCAAACAACCTTGTAGGCCTGCGATAAATATCAACAACGAGGAGATCATGAAATCAAAATCACGCAGAGGGCCCGCCTGCGCAAATGGCGCGACGCTCACCGCTACGCTATCCCAACAACTTATAAATTCCAAAATGTGTGTAAACTCATTATCAGTATCAAAACTAGCTCGGTGTGTGGGAATAATGACCCGTCTGCAATCTTTGGTTTCCAGATCAATACTACGAACCATATATTTTTCTCTTTTCCACTCTCACCTGCAATATGGAATCGTAGTATGGGGAAGTGCATGCAAAACATTTCTGTGCAGAATTCGAACCCTGCAAAACCGTGCGACACGGCTGATCTCATCTGTACCTTTACGTACCAATTTATCGCCTTACTACCGTAAGCATCGAATTTTGCGAGTTGATGAGCTATATCGCTTCGAAGTATCAAAAGTTGTTCACAAATATTTTTCCAATAGTCTGCCTCCTGTGTTTGATGACTTTTTCATACCTGCTAAAAATGTCCATTCCCATTACACGAGATCCTCGTCAAAGGGAAATATCTACTTACCCCCACCCAATAGCAACCTAACTAAGAGATCTATCGACTATTCGGGACCTATCATTTGGAATGCATTACCACCACATATCCGTGAATTGCCTTATGACAGATTCAAAAAAGCCCTACTTGATCACCTCTTATCGTTACACTAACACTGTTGCCCTACCTCGCCCAGACATTGCTTCATTGATCATTTGCTACCATCGTTTACTTTTTCTTCTATTTTATTTTTTTAACTACTGTAACTTTTTTTACAGCCAGACTGTTTAGAGTCAAGTGTACCTGTTTGATTCTGGTGTGATCAGACTAGATGACCCTCACGGTCTTATCGATCATTCCTATCTAATACCGAATACTGTGCATGCATATTTTCTGTACCACCACCACTGCCGTGTGTTATGTATTTTGGTTTGATGAAAAATAAAGACTCTCTCTCTCTCTCTCTCTCAGTACGTCTCCAGCCCAGCTCTACACTGACAGAAACATACCTACTTCAGAGAATGATTTCACGTGGATTTCTCGTGGCTTAAAAGCATTGAATGCCTTGATTTAATAGAGGTGAAGTGATTTTGCACGCGTCTTCCTACAAGAGCTCCTTGGAAACGCCTCTGAAACTGAGTCATGATAATAAGTTGTAACCATTTCACAAGGCTCCGAGCCACTAGTCAATCTCACATTTTTAGTTTAAACTCGTGTCAAGTCGAGTCATTTTCAATTCACCCCCGAGTCAAGTCCGAGTCCAAGTCACCGAGCAGAGGGACGAGTCCAAATCATAGTATTATGACTCGAGTCCGAGTCCAAGTCACTGTGTTGACTGCTCAGTTTCCCGTTGAAGTCTTGATTAAATCCACTTTTCATGTAACTCTGTTTGGTGATATCGAATAGATCGAATTTTTAATGTACTTATTTTCCTCACTTTTAACAGTTTCTGGTCGAATTTTCAAGTACCAGTATTAATACTCGAAATCCCAACAGTGAGGTTACTTTACTATTCTTCGAAATTACAATGAAAAGTCGGTCTTGGCCGTCTGAGTCTCGAGTCATATGACTTGCTCCGAATCATATCGAGTCGAGTCATTTCCGTATTTTAACAAAATTACTCGAGTCAAGTCGAGTCATCAGAATATCGCGACTCGAGTCGAGTCGTGACTCGAGTCATTACAACCCTGATACAGAGTAAGGATAACGACAAAATCAGTTTCATGAATTGTTCCGATACCTGTCCGAGGCTTATTCCAGATCGTTTGGGAGTGATCGTTTGTCGACCGTTGGAAGAGAATGCGGTCGAGGAATAATGCATCAAGGAGTTGTAATCGTACGGGGAGTTGAAGGAGTTGATTTTGGACGTCCCTTGCTTTTGGAAGTTGTATTGAACGCCTGGAAAAAAAGCAGGAGTGAATAGAATCTCCTGACTCATTGATCATTGGTGACGATAGGATATGCATGTATATTGTATAGTGTATACTCAAACGCTCAATTCATTATAATCCATATAGTTAGGTGTGGATTTGTGTATTCGAAATATATTTTGCCTAGTTACACTACTTCCGCAAATGGGTATAGTTTAGACTACTTCTACGCATATTTGAGTAGCAATTTACAACGCTACTTCTCCTACTTGACTACCAACGATGATTACTTTGAACACTTTTATAGTTCTGGTCTCTTATGAAGGCATGTAGACCTATGCTGTATAGATATGTTTTCTAATAGGGCAGTTACAAAAGTTATAGACAAGATCAACAGGCAAGTCACAGAAACAGACTGTTTTGACAGCATAGGTTTTTTTTCTGCAATTCATTCTACATCGCCCATGACTTGGTATGGTTTTTCAATTATGGATATAACAAAGCCATAATGAGTGGTGCAACACTGCAGCTAATGTAATAATTGATTATTGAAGTGACAATATTACCACGATAATCCTGACCGATTGTCAGCAGCAATGTACCGTGTAGTCGCTAATTTGCGATATATTGCCTTGTGATATCTTGCAATGAACTAATAGTATCCATCACTATCATATATTGCAATTTAGAATTGTGTTGTTTGAAGCCACTGACAAGCAGATAGAGCAGGGGTGGGCAAACTTTTGAGCTCGCGGGCCGCATTGAACATCTATATCCATTGGCGGGCCGCACTATATAAAATTGAGATTATAAACAAAAACGCAATATTGGTATTTGATAATATAGTGAGGACATGGAGATAATATATGTGGTTGTTTAAAACAAACAAAACATTGCTTTGATGATATCGTACTCGCGTCAGAAACACAGTGGCGAGATTTCAGCGGCTGGTCGACCTCAATAACCAATTTGTCAAAACTATAGAGATGAAAGTCGGTTAGAAGCGGATTGAAATTTAAGTCTGTGAGCAGCGATCTGTTCATTGATTTACTAATTCCACTTTTGGTGCGGTTCCAGGACACACAATGCTGACAGCATCATAACCATGTTAGCTTCAAACACACTTCTACTATGTGTAGATAATATATAAATACCCCAACTCTACGCATACCGAGAACGAATATTGTCAATTCCGGTTAGGATTTCTGTGATGTTTACCAGTTGAAACCTTTCAAACTGCGTGGGCCTTGAGATCGAGCTGTCGCGCCAGAAATTAAACATAAAAATTATAATAGGAAGTAGTTACCTTAGAACAGTGGTTCGCAAACTTGTTAACCCCCCTACCCTTTATGATGGTGAAACGCAAACAGGATGCAAGCAAGCAAACAAACAAACATAACGGATAATTTGATGGCATGGAAGGTTATGACGCTGGAGGAGAGACTTCTAACTATGAAATTCATGCTAAATACAGTACAATGATTATGAATTGGATTACTATCGCGCGGAGCGCGAAAATTTTTCTCAGTTGAGCTCAGCTTTGCGCCCCCTTTAGATGCCTTCACACCCCAAGGAGGGCGTGTACCCCAGTTTGGGAACCATTGTCTCAAAATTATAATGGTGAAATATACTAAGAAAAAGTTTAATCAAGTCCGTACATTAATTCGATATTTAGTTTATATTTTATCAATATTTTTAAAAAGTTTCTTTAGACTCTCGCGGGCCGCGGGCCGTAGTTTGCCCACCCCTGAGATAGAGTGACATGACGGGAATGATTGGACGGTTGCGTAAAGTGTATACACGGGTTGATCTTGAACCAATCGATTTCTCACCGCTGGGTATGTTTCCCCAGTTGATAGTAACGTAGCTGTCTCTGTCCGGGCGACTTTGTTCGTGCCAAAATCCTAGAGAATGCATGATCTCGTGAACTATTATCCCCGTGTGACCGCATCCATATCCTATTGATACCTGTTAATAATGCGTTATCAAATCGGTAAGCAGATGCGGTTCGTTAATTTACACCGGATATCATGCTAATTGCATTCATAACAGGAAGCCTAACAAACATTTATATAACCTACCGGATTATATTATATGACATCATTTATTTTGTCCTTGATGTTTTTGTGGTATATACATAGACTCATGCTATACATACACACGATATGTGCGTATGCATACCGTGGGTGCATGATGTGCATATGCCGATGGAAAGGAAGGTGCAAATATTCTCTTGTAAGACTTTCTATTTTTTAAGCCACCCTTTCATACTATCCCAGATATGCTGGGCGCCAAGCGCGGCAGCCGTAGATACCAGTTTTACTGATCTGGTCTTTGGTCCGATTTGGATTGAACCCACGACCTATACCATTCAAGAAGCCGAAAAAAGATAACAAGGATATAAGAATATAACTATTGTACATTATCGAAAATGAACTACACTCAACGGTAGTCCGTATAAACTTTTTCGAAGTGGCGTACTAAAACAGTCTTTGCTTACTTGCAATGTACGCTGTTTTATAAAGCAAAAGAGAGTTTTCTTTTAGATTTGCATCACTTTATCCCCCGTAGCCCCCGTATGGCGGAAGCTGAATACGTTTCGAAGAGTGTTACCGTTCCTAGTGTCAGTAACTAAATTGTATTGTATTGGACCACAGGCGCCCCATACTGAGATCCATTGCACAATGCTCAGCCATAAAATATTCCATTTAACTTCGGCAACGTATCGAGATAAAACAATATTATGGAACATGTAATCGATTTTGTATTCGTATCAAGACATGCTGTATAATTACTATCTACAATTACCTTAGTATTGTGAATATCTTATAGTCCGTGACAAAATTGGTCATTTAGCTTGTGTTGTTGATCAAATTAAATAGCTTGTGATGCAAAAGGCCTACGTTGTTATGTGATTATAAGAACCGTAACATGATTATATTATTTAATAATATTATAAGGTATAAATCAATAGAAAGCATGCGAGGCCTCAACCAAATGTACTTTTGGAAACTTCTAATTTAATACTTTTTTACTTAACATATTTTACGTCGATGTATCCCGAAAATCGCTACTTCTACTTGTAATAGAGTAAAATATTCCATCTATGTCTCGATTTCTTTTTGAATAGCAATACTGACAACGCTGATTATCCTCTCACTACCCGTGAGAATATGTAGCATCAACCGATATCATTAAAGAGAAATTGCCTGGTTGCTGAAATTGCAATAAATCTGAGTACGTCACAGTATCGGTTAACTAAATCAATATAATCCTTTTCACCAAGACTCCTTCTTATCCATATTGAGAAAATGCAATCTTGCAAATAACCTGGTTGCCGGATCTGATCTTCCCCACCGGCGACGAACAGCCGCCGCCGCGCACGAATTTGAGGTAGTAAGGATATCGGCGTGTATTCGGTTTTAGTCGAATGCACGATTTCGCAGCTATGTGGGATATTGCCGATTGAAATTGTCTTTGTTCGGCTGCAGCTGGAATGATAATTGAAAAGTATAAGATTTAGACTGCACGTATAGAGAGGCGGATTCGTGGATTAAGTATGACTCTATATCCGTGTTTTTGAACCTTTATGCGTTCGTGACCCTTGAGATGTCATGGCCTGTTTCTCGCACCCCTATTCAGGATCGAAACAACACTTTCCTAGGTCGCCACCAGACGCTGGAGTTAACCCCGCATGGGTTTAAATACGACCTCCGTGGAGTTCAGGGTCAGTAGATAATTCAGCGACCGGAGTTATCAATATCGAACGTTTTGCCTAACGTGCTTTGTTTTTCGGGGGAAATGTTTATTGCCGCCGATCTCTTTGGCAATGAAAGGTCATAGGTATTGGTATGACCTGGGGCGAAATTTGTGGCCGGCACAGGAATGCAGGTGTCTGATAGTCCTGCATCAGCAAGTTTCACACCCTTGGACTAAAGCACCTTTCTCACATAATTGCGAAAAAGTCTAGACGAATTTCTTTAACTTAAGTCTTATTATTCTTTATTAATAGCCTATAACTATTATTTTATCGGGGGTGAGGGTGCCCAAACTGAAACTAAGAATTCTATAGAATCGAAATCGCGCAAAGTGGAAGAAAATTTTCAAGTTGAAGAAATCGCCCAATAATATTCTGCTTTTGTGCATTTGTGAAATACTCTTTGTTCTTAAATAGCGTATAACTCCACACTGCATTTCCTACCCCTACTGTGGTGCTTCGTATCCCAAAGGCGTCCATGGACCCCTGGTTAAGAACCACATTTCTATATCGATAGTACTGAAACGCGAGATAAACGCAGGGTCGTTGTAACCAAGTCACAAGGTCCCGAGTTACAAGACATTTCCACTTTTTTTTTCTGACTCGGCTCAAGTCAAGTCATTTTCAATTCACCGCCGAATTGGGTCCAAGTCCGAGTTCAAAGGTTCGAGTCTGAGTTAACAGTTTTGACACTTTAGTACGATTCCAAATCATTGTGTTCGCTGCTTGTTTTCGAAGTCAAGTTCTGTGCAACTCACTATTTTACAACTCTGTATCGGTGAATCATGACTCGAGTCATTATAACCCTGGATGTACGTGTTAACTTTATTTCATAGTCAGCATTGCAAGCATTGAGACAGGTCGCACTACTTCGAGCGTACTAGGATTTCGGATGTGCAAGATTACATCACTGCTGAATCATATCATATACTGACAATATGGCTCAAATCCAGTGATTACCAAACTGTGCGCCGCCACTGATTCTTTTTCCAGCCTTGATCAAGCCACAACCATGCCACAAAGTTCAATGAAATAGCTATGGTCGCGAAAATACCAAATTAGCCTTCATATGATATAGAACTAGGAGCATATTGTTTGTGGTCGAACAAAAGGTACATAGGCCCTATATATGATCTTTCTACATCGTTCATACTTCTGTCGCGTTAAAATGAGTGGTACTCGAACATCGACTCCACTTGAAGCCTATTACTATTACAGAATCGAATCATATGTACTCGATTCTGGCAAGCCCTAATTATTATAAGCTTTGTTCACATAATCAGGATGAAACAGCACACGATGTCTACTCACAAAATCTAACGGCGGATGTGTCGTAATACACAATGTAGTTGTTGCCTTCCTTGTAGTCCTGGAAACGCGCTGCGCTGCGGGCACCTGCGCTGTAGGTACCGTCCGGTTGATCAGCGTTTGTCAATCTCGCTTGGGCGATGTACAAGGTCGGCTCATTAAGCGAAATATCCATTTCAAAAACGCCTGCCAATATTATTTCAATGATAGGTGAATCCGTGTATATTCTATGTATGTGTGTATATGATCGTTTGAAACATTCCCCAAAACCACCACGTTGTATTACCCGCAATGGGAATATCCCGATATTGGATTGGTTGGGAGATAGTTTATGGTACAGTTCTCAGCAATAAATGCAGTTAAGAAGATGTGGTAAGAAGATAATTGAGATTCTGATAATACTATAGTGTAGTCAATCCCATGTCCGTATGAAGTAGCCTACATTGGTTTTTCAGACAGCATCTTGACTCTATCACTGTTAGATTAATGAAATTCACATTCTTGCATTCGCACCGGAATATATATCGAATTTTATCGACACAGGACCAGGATTTACGAAGGAAAACATAGTTTACAACATTCGGTATCACTTTTCATATGATACACACTGCGCCCCACGCTCTCAGCAGCAGAAAGTGATATAAGAGTTTCCGGAGACCACAGCGTTGATCGAGACGACTGAGTGTGCGACTCATTAGTGTTTCCTTTGTTAAATTAGTATGAAGAGAACGATCAGCCATTACATCTGATGGAGCCGTGAATTACATTAGAAGGAAATAATTTTATTCTGTGTCTACGAACACAAATACATAATACCATTTTGTTGCTACTTCCAAAGGTAGCAAGAGCAATTCAGAGTGTAGTGAATGTATTTACATTCGTGTCATGTGACCGTGAGAAATAGAATATTGCATAAAGACTGCTGTATAATAGCCATACCTCCAGTGGTCATGTTGCATTCGCATATTTGGCATCCAGCAAGATCTGTTTTGTAAACGGCGCATTTCAGATCTCCACAGTCTGTGCGGGGATTTAGTTTGCAAACGGAGGGAGCGTCACTTGCGATATCTAAAGAAGAATTAGGTGGTGGATCAAGGTAGCTGAAGAAAATTTCATCTAAAATAGTTTCATGATATCAAGTAGGCAGGCCAATACAGTTAAAGTCTCCCCAAGCAAGTTATGTGCTTATAAATGCATATTTAAAACTGACTTGGGTCGTCGTAGGCCACTAAACATTCTCGATAGGGTGTTGGCCTGTGGGGTGTAAGACCCGAGTATTGACATAGCCAGGGTTTGGAAGCCACTAATGCCCACTGTAAATTGTTACCTCATTCGTTTTTGATACGCGAGAATCCATATTTGATATTGATGATCATTTAAAAACACCCTCCCAACCTTTTATTCTGGACACATCTCACATCTATAAGTGAATTCCCAAGTATCGAGAATTGAATACCGATGATGTCGTAACTTGCCCGTATAGGACACAGCTTTCGGGCTGTTACGATATCAAGAAGTATAATAATCAAATCATATATACATGAGTAGTGTAACGTCGCTTATGGAGGAAGGATGAGTGATGAGTATTCATGTTTTGCACCTTCAGTTGTGGCCGCTATTGAAATCGTTCTCCGGATGTCAGCTTCGGAAAAGTATCGCGTATGTCACAGTGACTCAAACTGTTCGAATGCAAGTGAGAAATTCTGCTATGCTGAATTACTCATTGCTCATGCAATATACGTGGATCACACAACATTGTATTCATAAACAACACCTTGGAAAGACAACCAATATCTCAAACAATATTTTGCTACTCACTCGCTCCTGGCATAGTCCGAGATGCTGAAAATGAAATGTTGAGAGTAGTGACATTCGAAGTGTTATAATGATAACAAAAGTCATAGAAGTAGTCTTTCTGAAAAGATCAAAGTCAACTTTAAGGAAGCCGATAGAAATCAGAAATCAGAAACCAATTACCAGAGTGGTTATAACCGCTTGACAATACAAGTTTTTATACCACAAACGGTATCCCATGAACCAATTCGCAAGACAACTATCCAAAATACTACTTCACTCACTTGTATCTTCGCAGGAAAATATGTCGATGCGAAGACAGGCCGCGCCATGCTTTCCCACCGGAATGACTCGAATGGTCTTAGCGAATATAGGCAGTCCGAATTCCTGTTTTACACGAGCAGTGTCGTCGTCGTTCCCGTGAAAAGTCTGCGATAAAAAAATCTTAGAATACATCCCGTGCCGCAGATCTGGGCATTCAACGGCCCGCGGGTAAAATCCTTGGAAGTTAAAACATAAAACTTACGTGGTCAAAACTATAGGCTGTATCTGATATGCATTTACTTAAAAGCCAGCTTATTTATGTACCGTGATTTTGTGCCTACGCATAGGTCGTAAGCGTAATCCAGATTCAAAATAAATCCTGTACACGAAAGCATACCGTAACGCTTAAAGCAAAAAGTCACTGATTGTATATAGTTTCAAACCTCATTTGTTTCAGTACAAATTAAAATCAGTACATATTAACTATAAGCTAGCAAAACCACCAGGCTGTTTTACCAAGCCCAAACACATGCCGTTTTTACACTTACCGTGTAGTGTAGGTACAAGTACATTTTTCTAAATACCAACGCGAAAGCATGTTCGCATATCAAGCAATGTTGCCACCTCAAACATGCAACTGTCGCATGCTAAAGTATTGTGAGATCAACTGTCGTTTCTCATTATATAGTCGCATGGTCAAGTGTCGGACAGCAGTTATTATCGTCATGGGTTGTCACCTCCGATCCATCTTCATTTTTCGCAAAATATATTTGTCCTTCTTCGGTTTCGTAATAAATCTTGAGTTGCTCGACCCAGTTTCCGTTAAATCCCGATATTTCGAATCCGCCCAGCTTCGTCGGCTGTGGAAATTCGATCTGTCGCCAAAAGAAATCATGATATCAGTAAATTATAAAGCGAGCATAATGGTTCAATGACTTGTTACCCCCACACCTTGTTCCCAGTTATTGAATATGTATTCCTAACCGTGAGGCAACCATGATACAGTTGCATAATTAACTGTACATTAGGGGTCTTCAAAATGACTTTTTCTCTCAAATCGCACTGGCTACTTGATAAAATTGTTAGGTTACCTAATTTAAGCCTACACGCCAAATTTGGTTCAATTCCAACCAGTAGCCGCATTGCTACAGGAGAAGAAAGTTTCTATTTATTATATAAAAATAAATACAAAAAATTTGAAAGTTTTCTGTTCACCCTATGAAAGTGTTGGGTTGTCTATAGGAACGATGTTCACCAAATTTGGTTCAAACCAGTGGAAGCGGAGTTATTGCCGTCGAAAATGTTTGGATTTGAATAAAATAGTATTTACGGTGGGCACCACTATAATAAATAATTAAAGAATTGGTTACCGTAAATACTATTTTATTCATAATCCAAATTTTTCGACGGTAATAACTCCGCTTCCACTGGTTGGTATTGAACCAAAGTTGGTGAACATCGTTTCTATAGACAACCCAACACTTTCATAGGGTGAACAGAAAACTTTCAAATTTTTTGTATTTATTTTTATATAAAAAATAGAAACGTTCTTCTCCTGTAGCAATGCGGCTACTGGTTGGAATTGAACCAAATTTGGCGTGTAGGCTTAAATTAGGTAACCTAACAATTTTATCAAGTAGCCAGTACGATTTGAGAAAAAAAGTCATTCTTGAACACCCCTAGTGTACATATACTTGTAACACTTATCTTTAGCGAAGATGGCCATAGTTCAGAGTTGTAATGATTCGAGTCACGATTCTTGACTTGACTCGAGTCATTTCTTCTAGTGCGTAAAACGACTCGACTCGACACGATTCAATTTTTGTGTTGTCTCGACTTGTATGCTACTCGAGCCATTGTGCATGACTCGAACCAAGTCATATGACTCGAGATTAGGACGGCCAAGACAGACATTTCATTGTAACTTCGAAGAATAGTAAGGTCTCCACAGTATTGGTATTTTGTCTATCAGTGAAATTGTTAGGGCAGAGGAAAACTACGATATTATGAATGCAAGCCATTCTATATCACTCTAGCAGAGTTGAAATAATTGGTTTGAACCGGACTGAACTCAAAACTGAACAGTGAACAAAATCGACCCTCTGCTCACTGACTTGGGTTGACAGTAAAATTTTATTTTTTAAAAATCTTCTTCATATAAATTTAAAATGTTCAAACTCCTGTGTGTTCAAATATACCGGTTGGAATCGAGCTAAATTTGGTGTGCAACGTTCTTTTAGGCAACCAAACAAATTGATCAGTAAATCCCCGGAATCCGGAAAAAAAGTCATTTTTTAACAACCCAAATGCACATACAGACCTGTAGATAATTGTTGTTGTAAACAGCACACCATGAAGAATCAGTGTCATCCAAACGCGAAAATGCAGGGCCAGACGAAGGATTGGAAGAGACTATCGGTTCCGTGCGAATGTCGTCTCCAACCGAATACCATCCGCATTCTAAGAGAGTAAGTCAGCATTTGAAAATCCAAATCCTGCAGCAGATTTTAAATTCTAATCCAAATCCATATCCAGATTTTTTTTCAATTCGTGTCCAAATCCTAGTTCAAATTTGGAAACGAATCAAACTTATTCGAAGTTCTCGGGCTGGGCGTAGATTGTATCACTTGCACTACTTACTCAGTATAGCTTCAGTATACGATGGAATATTATATTGATATTGAAATAAACCCGAATATTTTCGATTGACATTCCCCAGGGGTAATCGTCAGCAACTAGTAGAGAATTCAAAAGAAGATTGTCCACGACTGTTGATGTATACGGCATGAATATTAATCTATAACAGTGGCTCTCAACCTTACCTAACCTGCAGAACATTTACGCTACTTTGCAACCCATCGTGGAACCCGTGATTTCCGCAAAGTCACAAAAACAAAATCGATCGCAGTACACATCTGATACATTACTTTGAATTACTAGTCCACAAAATAAACTGCGTATCAACAGAGCATTAGAAGAATAAACCATAAAATATAATTTCCATACAAAGTGAAGACATGATGATGAATATTCATTGAAAACCAGTGTAACTTCTACTGTTCCCTTTCAGATACCGATTCTGAAATGTGAGGCTTTTCGGCTTGAAAAGTGTCATCGTAATTTCCGGTCGGAACGCAGCAGCGTAATACCAATTGCTTAATTACAAATGAGCTTATATATACTGGAGATGGAATTGGCATTTCAGAAGGACATGCCATCACAACAGTCATAATGCGATTTCTGATCGGGCCTAGTTACCTGCAACAATTGATGGCCAGGACTAGTAAATCATATTCATGAGTTGAGTGTGTGTCTTAACCTCAAATAACCCCTGACACCAGGCTCGGGGAACTTGTAGTGTTCCATGGAATGCCGGTTAAGAACCATACTGGTCTACAATTATCGTTAGACCTTACAATGAAGATTAAGTGCAGTACTGGCTTTTGATTTGACGATATCAAATCGCTTCTCTCTGGCTCCATTAATGTCGGTATTTAATCCGGATGGTGTGGTCTTATGTATTCGCAGTAATATCATTTACAAAGATTTGGAAATGATATGAAAATATAAATGGTATACGATAAGAATGTGACATTACCGTGGCATCGGTTCACTTCATCCAAAGAATATTGCCGATCTGGATTATTGAGGATATCCAAGCAAATATCGGACGAAGAGAAGTCACTCGCAGCCAGGATCAAAGCCAACACTAAAGACAAATGGTTTGATATGAACAGAATAGTAGCAGTTCCTTTTTAAAGTCTTGCAAGTGTCCTAAAACTCATTCAGATGTCGAGCGATTTAGACCTATTTACAGCATCGATTAGGATTAATACATTGGATCAAATTTAGCTGTCGTATTGTTGTCGTAAGTAGGCTTACTTACCATAAATCGGACTATTCATTGTATCTTATACCCGTTGTTGAAATATCAGATATACTATCAATGAACTGGAAGAAAAATATAAATTATGGTAGGCTTGAATTTATTGCGTAGTGTAGCGAACAGCAAAGACCAAACTATTTAAGAGACACACGACGAATTGGGTCTTGCATGCAGCAAAATATTGCAACGATTCAAAGTATTCCGGAATATTTTATTATGATACTCCAGGAATAAAGTATTCCATCAACTATTCGCAATTGAGAACAACTTACTTTTTCAAACTGCTGATGAACAATATATGGATCGCATGATATATTTACTTCGTTGGATTGATTTCATCTTTCTTTTTCTGCTTTATAATTTAGGTTGGAACGCAAACATATAATATGACCATATAAATCGAGCACTATAGTCTATGCCTCTATAGTTCTTTTCCGCTGTATACCAGATTCAGAGTCAGTGTTTGCAGACTAGCCATAAACGATGAGCTCGGCCTGGGAGTAAATCCACATGAAAGACGGACTAAATTCTCAACTGTAGTTCTGATAGATGGGAAAATTTTACGGAACAATACAGGTTCAAACTATGTGTTGCAGAACGAACTCATGTTTCCTTCTGGAAATTTAAATGTTCTGAACACCTTTTTTATAGGCTACTCATGAGGTGAAGATGCATGAAATTTTTATAGTAAGTCATATACTTATGCAAAGCACATTGGAGCATCACGTAACTGAATGTATAGGCACGTACCGAGTCATTTGTCGCGAATAGTGCTGTGGTATATTAACTATACTATTCCACTTCCCGTTAGGGCTGCAGTCGGCGCTATGAAAACGTATTCTCTGGGTATTTTCAATCGGTTACGTAACGGACATGTGTGCATTACATTAAAATTATCCATGTCCTTCGACAAATTTTACTATGACCAACTTTGCTATTCTGGACGTACGCACACTAAAGTGTGGTCAATTTCCGCTATATATCCATGACGGTTGTGTTTCTATAAAGTGAAGTCGATGGGAAATTGTCATTCGCAGTGCGCTACTGAAGACCTGAGAGTTTACATTTGGGACATCTTGTTTTTGAATGTGACTAGATTGGCGGTTGATATAAAAATGTTTTGTTCGCCGTGTTCGGATGTAAATGTTCAAATTTCTAAATTGTAGTCATGGTATACAGACGGTGTCAGTATTGAGGTAACAAAATATCGCAACCAAGAGCGACTAAAACAATTAATCCAGTGCTGCTAGAAGTGAGACGATTCCTCTTTACATTACACCTGATTCAATACTATTTCCGGTGGTCCACTATATCTATCAATAATGCATTCTCGTATATTCAGATGGGCGCGAATATTGTTAGGGTTGCATTTAAAACAAATGGTTGTTTAAAACACTTCGTTTAAAACATTTTTAAACAGTGTTTTAAACAAAAGCCGTTTAAAAAAAAGTTTTTTGGGGGGTTGAAGAGCTTCTTCGAGGTACAGAACTTCAATATACAATTGAATAGCATATTCATATTGAAATGAACCCGAATATTTTCGGCTGACACTCGTCAGGGGTAATCGTCAGCAACTAGTAAAGAATTGGAAGGAACATTGCATATCAACAATCGTGTCGCAAAATATGACGTAACCAGCATGAAATTTCGAATCAGAGAGTGTTCAATGTAGGCCTACTATTTTTTGGTGGTACACGAACTCCTTTTGTTGACAGAGTTTTGGTCCGAGCCCTTGACCCTCGATACGCCACTGCATGGACCTCTCAAATACCTGTTTATGCTGCCTCGAGAAAAATTATTCTGGTAGTTGGGAAAACTTACTAACAAGGTTGCTGTCATATCGATAAAATTAAGTACAAATTTAAAAATATATAAAAGAGTCATATCTTATACCCAAAAGAGCCATATATGGCTCGCGAGCCATAGGTTCCCGACCACTGCTCTATACAGTCTACGGTCCTGTATATACTGATACTATACCCAGGACCGTAACTGCCGCACCCAAAACTCCCCAATTGATGGGGCGCGAGCTCGAAGAGGGCCAAAATTTATTTCTGGAATTTACATAAATCATTGAGTATGTTTTCGGAAATTTATGCAACTTTCTCAAAAAAGAATTTCGCGCTGCGCGCAATTTCATGATGTCATATTTCTTCACTATTGGAAGCCCTTCCCCAAAAAAATAATTCGCATGATTTATAGAAATGGGGACTTCGGCTTCGGCCATTACCGCGCCACGACTAACCAAGACATATGAAGTTTTAGACCATGTTACATGCGACTCCGAGAAGTGTGCCAGAAGGATCAGCAGCGAGAAGGCCTTGGCCGAAAAGGAATGTCCTTGTGCTGACCGAAATCTTCGATATATATTTATGCAATATACATCCATGTTTAAATTGTCAATAGGCGCGCAAATGACTGGCGCCGAATGTTCCTGTCCTAGCGACCGCAGCCCCACATGACAAATGCCATCCGGCAGGGAACATTATTTACCAATAAAGAAATACCAATTCGAAATCGTGTAGGTCTTTTAGTTTAGTACGTTTGGGCGACTTCAACATCTTTTGACATAGCAGAAAGGAGGTCAGGAAATAGCATCATGTCACGAAAACATTATACCAACGGGTACGCCGGAAGATGGTTAATTATTATTCAGTGGTCCTACGTACTTTTTCAACACACCCCACTCAGGTCTACTGGGTGGATCTGATTACGTGAGCAGAGAGAGGATAAAAATTGATAGCAATAGGCCTATATATGCAATTCCCGACCATATTGACCGATTAAATCATGAATTATAGAAATTGTTCGCGCTTAGCGCGTTTAGGCGACACAAGCTCACGCACTAGACAGATCCACAATGTAGACCAGGGGTCGCCAACTCAAAACGGGTCGCGGGCCACTTTTCAAATTTCGTAGAGGCCGCGGGCCGCATGAATTCGATATCGATCTAAAATAGGCAACCACGTTCTAAAACTCTACGTCAGTACGACGCTGAGCTATTTTGAACTGTGAGCTGTGCACGATACGTGGAAACGCTTTTCAGCGACTAAGGAGTCGATATTGGGACTAGGGAGATCCGTTACTAGTTGACAGACCATCTCCACGTAAAGTTTGATCTTGTGGGAAAGCCCTAAGCCAGTGGTTCTCTAACTTTTTTAGACACGCCCCCTTTATGATACTGAAAAATCGCCATATCACAAAATGCAACCAGGAAGCTAGCAATCCCAACGGCTAGTTTGATGGCATGGAAGGTTATGACTGATGATGAGAGAGTTCTATAAGATGAATTCCGGACTATACACAGAGCAATAACGATGAATTAGAGGTAAATCGCGCGAAGCGCGAAAAATTTTTCAGTTGAGCGCAGCTCCGCCTCCCCTTCTGATGCTTTCGCGTTCCCCAGTTTGTAAACCACTGCCCCGAGCCGTTTTCTAAGCGTCTTGGTCTTGGCGGTGTTTGGGCCATTGCAAGTCAAGGCAATATGCCCATTCATATCAGCTGATTCTCCCTCGACGGAATGCTGTTGCCATCACCAGAGCCGTTTTGCCTAGTGACGAATAGTGATGATGGGCACAGGAGAATAGCTTATTTTGAAACAACACAAAACAAGTTGAGACTGTAGTCAATTTTAGCATTTCAAATTGGTTTTCTTAGTTTTTTTCTGAAATCTCAAATCAGGTCGCGGGCCGCAGAATATGACTTGGCGGGCCGCATGCGGCCCGCGGGCCGCGTGTTGGTGACTCCTGATGTAGACGATAAGTAGCGGAAGAAAGCGTACAGCATGAAGGGGTCTTGGGGAAAAGCCCCCCAGAAGTTCGGTTTATCACCCTATGGGGGGCATAAGACCTATGAGGTGGGGTGGAGGGGGCTGACGCTGACGAAGTGCTGTTACGGGCCTGACTATACTATGGGTAAAAGGCATTAAAGTCAGGTGTAACTGTGACAGCAATAATGTTCATGATCTTTATGTTCTTGGACGCATTCGTTGTCCGTCATTTTCTTACGTAATATGCGTCCATCGTCGTTTTAAAACACCTCTTGGACACTCGACAGATAGACTAGGCCTACCATCTAACTATTTCTTCGATATTGCCGCGAAGACAACTCCACACCGCTCTTAGAGAGGTCTTGAGGGCAGGCCGCAGGTGAGCCGCTGTCCGATAGCCTGTGTTAAAGACTGTTCCGAACTAGCAATGTTCAGGCAGCCTTTTCAGTGCTGCGACAAAGACACCAACAGTGTCAGCCAGTGTTGGGATGACTCGAGTCAGACTCGAGTCACCTTTTTTTAATGACTTGACTTGACTCGAGTCACTTTGATAAAATGACTTGACTTGACTTGACTCGGCGTATCAGAAACATGGATTGACTCGTGACTCGGAGCAAAATTCACGAGTCAATTTCAAGTCATCAAGTAATCGGTGTCGATTTGAATCACTGAATCTTGCATATGTTCGGATTGTTCGCGAAACGCTGGTGTAGCCGTGAGCGCGACCAGTCATTTAATGATCGTGTGTTCGCTCACAAATAAATTGAACGCAAACGAAGTGATCGAAGCTTACAGCTAATGTTGTTGTAAACTAGTATGGTAAAGTAATTAATGTATGTTTTTACCTTAACCAAACCTCTTGTTTTATTGAAATTGAATTCAAATATAGTTTATATAGTCCTCAACCATTGGCACAGGCTCGAATTGCATCATATCGATTTGTAAATGGGTAATGTATTGCATCCTATCAATTCGTCTCTATTCTCTATTTTGGCTGCATGGCAGTGGCGGCTCGTCCTATAGGGCAACTGGGGCATTGCCCCACCTAAAATTCTGTTCAATAACAATTCTTTACCATTTATAGACGCACGCCAATCTATATATACCGAAATCACAGCGAAAATGGTATTCTTCTTGTCCTTTCGCTTGTAAATGCCCATATATAGCGAAGTCTCTGCGAAAATCGAATTCTCTTCTGTGTTTTCGCTTTGCGAATGCCTAGCCGGGGCATGCCCCGGTAGCGCTCATAACAAGCTTTCACTGTCTATTCTCTCAAAGCCGCGCACAATAAAGAAACGGTGATTTACTCCCTCCTATTCATAAAATTACCGAGCAACCGGGGCACAATAGCTCTGTGCCCCTAAGGTGTGATGTAACAATCGTATCTATAGCTGAACTCGGTTACCGTCATATGCGTTTAGTCGACCTTTGCTTAGAATTCTGATGCGGCGTTTTAACACTGGCACTGTACTCGTTAACATAAGCCATACAGCTCAATTCAATCTTTAAATGTGCGATTCTTATTCAACTGTAACTGTAGTAAGAGCAATATGGGCGGATATCACGACGTTTTCAATAGAAATTCGAGTTGTATCAAATGGCAAATGGAGTGAATCAACGATCATGCGCAGTAATGAATTCCAATTAGCATGTCTGATTGCATACTTAATAACACTGTCCAATTCCACGGCCCGATCAAAGAACTATCACGAAAGAACGAGTATTTGCTCAGTCGATTCATAGCAACGATGAGATGGTATTTCACGGCTCGTGCTCGTCATATCGACATGTGCAACGAAATCACGTATTATCCTGCCTCCCATTTCGCGTAAAACGTAGTGATCACTGATCATTATTTTCGAACCGTACAATTGGCCAACAAGGTTATATGCTGATGATGAAATTGCGGGAATGCCGAATACCCACAATATTCACAGGCATATTTCGCATATCTCGGCACTCATGTACGAACATTGAACATATGACTGCTCTGCTGGTAAATCCCCAGGAATATGGTTGGTCGGAAAACGTAGCGTCAAAGAAGAAAAGATTCTTAATTTCGCGAAGGCCTGCTGTTGAATTATGTGAACTCAGCAGATATGGTTGTTTCATATAATAGCATCTTATGAAATACGTCGGAGCCGGAGCTACCCCTCAAATAAACTGGCTCCAGCTCTGGCACCGGCTCCGGCTCCGGCTGAATTTTATGTAGAGCTCCGGCTCTGGCTCCAGCTCCGGTAAAAATGCACGACTCCGGGGCTCCGACTCCGGGCTCCGGCTCCGGCTCCAAAGCCCTGCTTTGAAGACGGCTCAACAATTTCGTGGGGCCGACAGAAAAATTCGAAAATTTTTTTTTAGATTTTTCCTAATAAATTAAAATTTTTAATTGGATCTGCGGAGTCGGATACTTGTTAGAATTGAATCAAATTTGGTGTGCAGCGTTTTTTAGGGTAACCTGACAATGTAATCGGTGAAGGTCTTGAATCCGAGGGAAAAAGTTATTCTTGAACAGCCCTGGCACTATATAGCAGAGATGAGCGGATTTGAAATTTCTATGTCCTAATCCAATCCAAATCCGAACCTTCAAATCCAAGTCCAAATCCTAATCCATAACTTTTTCATATTCAAGTCCATGTCCAATCCTAATCCGATTCCAACTGGAAATTCAGAAAAAAACTAATTTATGCAATGGAGGGATTCGAAAATTTTCTTTTACAACCAACGATTCACTTGATTCAGGATAACCTAGTAACCATAAGTACATTAATAACTGATTTGAATAAAGTTTGTCGCCATTCGCCACACGACATTTCAATCTCCCAGAAAATAGATAAATCCAATCCAAATCCTAATCCGTTCTGAAAAAAATGTCTAATCCAAATCCAATCCAAATCCGACAAAATTTCACAAATCCTGTTTTTTCAAAACCTAATCCTAATCCATGCTCATCTCTGCTATATAGGCATGTTAAAATATATTATGAATTCAGAGGTGGTCAAAGTAGTCAAGAAAGCTACTCAAGTAGAAGCAGAAGTAGCGAAGAAAAAACTACTCAAGTACGAGTAGAAGTACTTCTTCAATAAGCCGCCTAAAACTACTTGAAGTAGCAGTAGAATTGACCGACTTTAAATCTACTCAAGAAAGTAAGTAATTTTGAAAACAGTCTTAATTTGTTCGCATGGTCTGTAAAAAGCTGCAAATTGAGCTGTGCAGAAGGTGCAGATAGCTTGATTCGTATATATGCATCCCAGGAGGTGTCAATTTTCGACAGAATAAGCGTTCTTTCGCATCATGGGATGCAACTTATAGTATTGCTGTGAAAATGCGATACTAACCTTTTGTTTACTATAAGAACCCGCTTTAGAGAATATCATGGCATGGCGCCTTACCCTATACTATAAGGCCTGTTAATAACAAATATTGTGGATCGCAAAATTTGTATTTAGTGTAGCTATAATTTCGGAAAATAGAGGCATTTGCTTTTATGCTTCAACATGTATGTTCTGCAGACAAAAGAACTAAAAGTAATTAGAACTCAAAGTGTGATACTCGCAATTGAAAGTAAAATACAAATATCAATTCTAACAAGCGGAAAATATATTCCATGTCTTTTGTCCATGAACAGGCCGTGTTATTTTTGGCATTTCAGGAGCCAGATGCCAAAACTGCCAAAAATAAAAATTTGAAAATGACAAAAATAACACGGCCTGCCAATAGTGTATTCCGTTCATGGTGTTGTGTTAACAGGACCGCATTACAAGCGAGAAGATCGTGTGTGAAGGGCAGGTTTCTTACTGTATGGGTCCAGCCCACCACTTAGGGGTGAAAGCATGGTGTCCTAAATGGTGTGGGCACAGCGAGATTGAACGGCAGACTGCTTTTGGTTTACTTCATACTTTCCATTTGTCCAAAGGCAATTTAACGGCCATTTTTGACCGGCTTTCCGAGCGCTAAATTTGATAAAACGGGTATCAATGGAAAGCTGCCGTTGTACTGTCTGCTCATGGATCTGGATCCCCCAAATTCAACCACGATTTTTGCATTGTGATCGAATTGAACATTATGACGCATCAAACAGTCTGGCTATGTCTGAGCTGTAGTCTCGTTTTGCCAGACAGTCTTGTTGTGTTAATGTGCTAATGTGTTAATGTGCTATCTTCCCAGGACTCTTCTATGTGAGTTGGTAATATTAAAGCCATCTGACGTGACAAAATTCCTCCTAAAATATATCGGTAGACTGATGGAGATGGGATGGTCGGGCTACAAAATAGAATATGTTGAGAGACAACACAGGGAACTCCTGCAAAAGTATCGGGAAGAAAATTCTTTCCGCGATGAGATCGATGGCACTAGCGCAGCGATCTCTTTTCATGATGCTTGGAAGCCGGTTCGGCCCTCTGAAAATTTTGAAGCTACGAAAACCTTTTGTGGAGGACTGGCAACATTCTTTCCCTCAACGGTTACTGTTGCAGCCGATAATTCCCAGATTCGTTGGGCGAAAAATGAATTCAGACCTGAGTTTGGAAGCACTGTTACAGTGCAAACAATTTAAGTCTATTCAAAAGCTGCAACAATCAGGTGTTGAGCGTGTTTGTTAGGCTTCTCATTCTTTTTCTTATCGGCACCGATTCCGAGTGGATACTGCACATTTTGTGGTATTCGTTTGATATTATTAACCTATGTAATCGCTAGGCTTTTTCTTCTTGTTATTGTTTGTTGGTACTGATTATAAGTGGTTGCTGCACATTTTTTGGTCTTTTTTGATAAACTAGCCGAAACAAAGCGTTTTTATGACGAGTTCGAGTCTGAAGCTATCTATTTTGAGGTCGATGCCAAAACTGCCAAAAATAAAAATTGAAAAATGCCAAAAATAAGCAAGTTTTGGCATATGCCAAAAATAACACGGCCTGTCCATGAAGCTTCAAAGGTGATCTGCTAAACAGGTGTTCAAAAAGCGTTCAAAACGTTCAAAAAGCCGGGTTTTTCAGATTAACAGGACACTTCTTGGGCTGTTAGATTACGATATGATGGGTAATTGCTAGATTGCGAAACGGTAGTCTGAAACGTTATGATGGGCCATATTTACTATGATGAAATATTTGATATGGGCGACAGTGCGGTGTGAGCGTAATCAAGCAATCCGGTACCTAAATTATATTCACTGATACTTTCGTGGAAACGTATTTTTCACCCCATAACTACCGTGCGCCATGCGCAACAAAATTTCTGGGCATTACTTGACTTTTAGGAATATTAAATGTTGGTACTCCGTGAAAACAGCCCCGAAATTCAACAGGCTATCTTTCGAATTGGGGAATTAAACTACTTCCACTTGACAAACTGAAAATAGCGAAAATTAAGTAAGTTGATCACAAAATATTATAAAGTAGAAGTAGAGAAAATCAGATTTACTTGAGTAAGGACCAGAAGTAGAGTAAAACTACTTGAGTACTTTCAAAAAGTAAAAGTACTTCGTTAATGACCACGTCTGATTATGATGCCACGTTACATCAGCCTTCACCATGTCAATATTCCTGATCTGCACTCCGCTAATAAAATCGGTATATCGCACGCCCGTGTTCGAGGCTACACATTTCCGTGTCAATAATAAATTTTAATATGCTTCTATAGCTTCTCCTCCATACGAAAATACGAATATGAATTATCTTTACGTCATATTCGATCGATATCAAATTTTTCAACTTGAGTAACTTCAATGACCAAGCTTACTGCGTTGTTTGCAAGGTGCAAAAACATAAGCTTCTCGACATCGTCGACACACATCAAATCACTGATGCCGATATCGTATGCCGTTGAAAGCTGAGACGTGAATCCCGTCGTTTACGGGACATGCTGAATAACTAAAGGTATCTTGATGAGAAAGATGCTCATAATTATGCAATTTTACTCAACCATTTGTATCTTGTAACCATGCACATAAAGACACTTGTGAATACATAGTCAGGGGTAGTCAGTCACTCATGGTTGATCAGAATCGAATCACCGCCGATTCTAATCAGAGTCTAATTTCCAGGAAGAAAAAGAATCGAATCAATTCTCTATTTTAATTTGGTATTTATTATCTTAACTTTAATACTGTTGAACACGTGAACGCGCATCTATCCAATTCCTAACAAATGTACTTGTACATGTACAGTCATCAATATTTCGATGGTTGTGGAATACCATCATTATATTCTCTCGCAGTATTGATATGCTCGGTAGGGCCAATTTTGTAAATTTTACCATCTTCACAAAATTTGCCACGTTTTTCTTATGTCGGACGCATTCTCGACCACCTATTCCTAGCCAATATATTTTATCTCGAGTATATTAACTTTTCACTGGTGCTTGCGTGAAGCAAGCTCGGTCTTTCTAAAAGAACGCTAACAACTGACAACAAAGCTGACCTCTAATCTCTGCGTTGATGATACGATCAAATGAGAATTTCTCCAGAATTCCTACCTAAGTGTTGGAGGTTTATCTAGGCTCCTGCTCGTCATCTCATCCGTGTAAGCGGTGTCCTACAAAAACCTAAGTGTGCGGTACTACAAGTAGGCTGCTACGGAATAAAAATGAAAAATATCGGCCTGGTTTCAATGACCACAGTAGTCGACGAACACCATGAATACAACAAACAAACCAAATGAATTAGTATATGGACTCAATCTACATCTACCGATTGAGGAGGAATATGGCAAAGTGTCATTATCGTCGTGTATATTGCAGTAGATCCGATATATAGCATCAAGTCCATTATAAAAGTTTATTGTTGTTCATAAATATTAGACATCAATAGACTGATAGTAATTTCTTTGTAAATTGAAACTGTGGTCGAATAAATCTAATCCACATTTAATGGTCCCCCCATAACATGTGTCTTCCCATTCAATGCACCGTAGTCTATTGCTTGTAAATGTAGCTTTATCGCTTTTACTAGCGCCGCCGCCTCTTCAATTGACATAGCGCCTTGACTATGTGACATAGATGGTTTCTGCATCGGCACAGGATGTGATGGCGTAGCGTGAAGCTCTAGCCCACTCCCATGTAAATGAGTCATGTGGAGTGAGGTGTCTCGCTGACATCGGCTGGGTAGACCCAAGTTCTCGAACAGTGTCCGTCCCATCAATCGCAGTTGCGGATCGTCTTCAAATATTCTCCGAACTTGATCTGAAAATTAACTTAAAATAAATATCACGAGGCATAACATTTGACATACGCATACTTAACATTTCCCTACTTAAAGTTAATTGACACTTTAGCGTGGCGTCTTAACCAGGGGTTGTGCCATACGGCAACGAAGCATAGTCTAGGCTAGGGTCTAAATATTCTGCGTCAGGATGCAGGACGCTTCCAAGTCCATTTCCTTAAAACACTTACTGTTATCATGGATTGCACTCTTCAACTGTTCAAATGCTTCCTCAGAACTTATTGCAACGATAAATTCTCGCTTTAATTCGTTGTACGCACTTCTGTCAATTATTGACCACTGCGCGTCACACCCATCTAGCGTCGCCAGCTTTCGGTACAGTACGACGTTTACCTTTCCAGGATCGGCCGCGGTTGCCAGACGATGTCGTATGCTACTCTGTGAAATGAAAGAGTAGCAACATATTGAAACATGGCGATAACCAGTGTTCGACGTTGGCGAATACATTCTAAATTTATACGAATGCGTATTGACATAGCACGTTTATTGTAAGTCGCTAAGTTAAATGTTCCTGCATCAAATAAATTCGCATCGTCACAATTTCTGTCTCTCGGTATGGTGCAATCGTTCGCACAACCTAGCCATTCTTAGAAATAGAAAGACATACAAAAACTGCTGTTTGCTATACTATAGTAAAACTATTGGATATGAGGAGGAGCAATCATTCAAATTAAACCTATCGTAGTTCGCATCGACTGTAAGGTTAGCGTTGCACTCACCTGGAAGGTCTTTTGGTGCGCTCTGGTATAATAGGGGAATATCATGGAAATATTGCGATATATTTCGCTATTTCGTAGTGCCGCGCAATTCGCCATTTTGAACGCGAGGAAGATGGCAACATCGTAACTTCCAGGATGACGAGACAGAGGATTCACTGCCGCCATCGCAGCTGCAGGACCCAAAATGATGTTAAGAATGTTGTTCTCGTCCAACTCCACGGAAATACGACTTTTGTATCTTCTTTTCGTTCCTCCTCTATAACAAAAACGCGAATTATCGATAATGGAACTGACATATGCACAGGATAGTAGACGTAGATACAAAAATAAGAGTGATTACAGTCAGATATTGAGTATAATGTAACGATTCGTCGCTACAATATTAGTTTACTAAACATTGTGATGGATAACCCCGACAGTATCAAAGCTCCATTTGTAAGCTACGCAACTTGTTGAAATGAAAATTGTTAAATGGCACCAATCATATATGTCTTTGTCTGCGGCGTTGTTCAAGTCAATGTTATAATGATATAGGTAATCAAATATGTCTTACAAAATTCTCTTTGTGTTATCCTTCACAACGTTCAAAGAATTCCAACTTACTTAGTCCTGGAATTCATACTCTCATTCGCCTTTCGTCGAAGATCAGAGAAAGAATACGATTTCCAACCAATCCTGTCGAGGAGGATTCGCAAATTTTCGGGGGATTGGGGGCCAATTTCTGGATGCAAAATACGTGTGATGCCGTTGTGTTGCGATTCAAAAACATTGTACGCAACTTCGACGTCTGGCGCGCCACGGGATTTATCATGGTTTTGATTCTGGAGTAGGAATCGGTTGGGGGCGATGAAATGACGTTCATTCTGCAAATATTGCGGTTGTACTGGGACAGACATTTCTAGTTCACACACGGGATCGCAGTTTCCGAGAATTTGATCTTGCTCCGGATGGAAGTATCTGGAATATAAAAATAAAGGTCCATGCTCTGAACAACATCATTCAAGACAAAATTCCACGATACAAAGTCAATCAGCGAGGCACGATAACAAACTAGTTTTACGTAGGGTTCCAGTGGAATCGAAATCACAAAGTTTTGTAATGCTTACCGGAAATTTGTTGCGGTATTTTGCCAACTAGACAGTGGCGCGGTGTTTTCCACATGTCTCTTTTTGCGTGGTGGTGTCGGCAAAGAGCTTGTGACAATCTCTGAGTAAAGTTCATTGACAAAATTCACGGCATCTTCATCGCTCCAGCGACATGCGGTCGGGTGTTGTAAGTCGGCGAATTGGTTTCTTTGGTGAAAGCCGCTGCGTTGCTGTAAAATGACGAAATATGTTATGAATATGTACCAGGTAGCCTATATAATTGATGGACCATGTTACTGACATTTTATTTTAAAATTCGGGGTAATTCACTAGATATTTATATTGTTAGGAGAATTTGTGGTTATTCCCATGACGCTATCCGTTTAAATATAAAATCTCACGCGATCATTACTTCTACTTGAATTTCCTATTCGAATGCTATTATATCGTAAATGACCTTTCTAAATTTTTCAATGCCAGTACCATTTCCTAAATTCGAATACGTATAACTTTCTGTTGTGCGAATTCGGGTGACATTACCTTACGTATAGTTTGCTCACATGCGTATCGGCAATGATATTTGCTCTGTTATGTTTGACCCGATATAGACTTTCGCAATGATAGGCTCAGTTGATATAGATATAATTCCACTACTTTGGAGGATAGATATACAATGCGGCAATGCTCTGAAATTTAGTTCTTCAAATAATACTAAGGCGATATAGTGGAGCAAATATCTGATGTCTTGGTCAAGACAAATACAGTAAATCTTATAACGACCTACCTCGGAATCCCGCACTACTTGCTCAAGAATATCTGGACATCTTTGGCGTTTCATACTGCACTGCTGCCTTCGTCAAGTAGTACGTAAAATCAAATGACTCAAATACAAATGTAATGGGTTTTAAATCCACCTTATCGCGGGTCAATTTGATTGGATTCTTGAAATTTCTCTCTCTTGCATACAATAGTCGATACATTTTGTTGGCTGGTGCAACAACTTGTAATTAGGAGATAAGGGTCCGTCTACTGCGTTACCTGATATAACTTGATAGATAATTCCTCTAGATTAATGGCCAATTAGGCGAAGGTATATCAATAGTCTTACTCAGCGACACAAGTTCAATTAAGGTGATTTCATCACAACATCCATTGCAATAATACATTTATGATAACTCGAAGACTCTTTGATACTTCTTTTCAATTGTAATCGGAATAATAAAGGGATTCAAATATATTCCAAAATAAAATATTGGCCTATTAGTCGAATGTATCAATCGTTTGATCCTGCGCATCAAAGTCAAATAAGGAGCTTTGATCACAACATCCATTGCACTAACACATTGGTGATAATTCGAAGACTCTTGGGTGCTTCTGATCAAGAGTTATTGGCACAATAAAGTTCTTCAAACATATTGAAAAAGTTAAATTGGGAATTGAGGCGGGAATTTTGAAATTACCATTGAAGATGTAAGTTAGAAATCGTGTCTCTGTGCCAATTGGTATGCAAATTAATGCCATGTTCATTTTACAGATACGTAGGAACGTCACATATTAGCCGATCTGGTCGATCCTACGAAATTATTCGATACTCAGCGCCTATTGGAACCTATTTCATGGCTTCGAAACAACTGTCACGTTTCGTGATATAGTGTGCGGCTACATAGAAAGTAGATCAAAATTGATGAACAGCATCATTCGATATTCCCGCGGATTTCTCGTCACGACAATACTAAGCACGACAATTTTCCAGTATATTAATTCTACCGGAATATTGACACTTGAAAACTAAATCAAAGAAAGGTCTCTGTACTACTACGGTCACAATCCGACAGTGCTTTTCGACAGCTGCGTAGTATATTCTTTGGTCGACACTTTGACCGTTGAATGCTCCAGTGATGTGCGTTTGGGGGAATCAAGTGAGGCAGGGCCTCATCTGTCGTCAGGATGAGTAAATGAAAATTGCGGAGATCTCCGATGATGATTGGCATTTCCTATTGTTCATGAATCACTAAATTTTGAACATTTTTACACCCAATATAAAGCGAATTTGGATATTTTTTTTACATATTGCGTGAAGGAGACGTGGGCATGGAGGAAACAAATACGAAGTAAGCCTCAACTGTGATAGCGCAATTACTCATAAAATCGCGGAATTTATATTAACTGGTATTAATGGAATGCTACCGCCTCACTGATTACAGAAATCGGAATATTGATAGTTCTGGAGCATCAATATCCCTCGAAATCGCTAGGACTGTGGAATTCAGCGGAGAGAAACAACATCCCAGTAAGGCACAGAGTAATTTGCATCGGTGATTGTTGGTTCAACAATGGCAGATCAGTGAAAGAATGCTCTGTCGCAGTGCCTTTCAACCTGTGTGACGTTTCGCACTTGTGCGAATGAAAAAAAATTGCAGTGCCAATGACTAAGGTGGTGCGAATGAAAATCTGGATCAAGTGCGAATGAAAAGCGTGATTAATTGCTAATTTTTTTCTGACGTAGGATAATTCAAATAAACCTAATAGAAAAGCTAAGGTCTGTGTAACTTTTGTAGTTGCGACGCAATTGTAAAAAATTGCAAAAAATCGTGCGACAGTTTTTAAATATCCAAGGTCACGGTGCTGGGTACTGTAGCATATAAGTGAGACACGAAGAAAATATGGCTTTATCATGAGAATTATTCATGATAAGATTTTTCCGACTGTTTTTGTTTTCTGGAAAACATGAACAAAGACCGTTGGGATGAACTAGTATAGGGGTGTGCAACGAGCGAATTCAAGCCTATGAGACTCAGCCATTTCGAGGTCCACTCCTTCTGCGTCGGGGAACATGAAGACGTAATGTTTTGGCCAACAAACCACTGATAACATGCGATGCCAAAACATAAGCGGCGACAAAACCTTGGTCTAAGAATGGCCTATGCTGGATGGACAAACCTTTCGATATGGATATGCTCTGTTGTCGCGTTGTCGGCACGGAATAGTCCCGTTCTTGCAATCTCATTAGACGGTATAGTATAACTGTGACACGTGGAGGAATTTAATACGCCTCCATTTGAAATCGCGTGCTTCATACTAATCATACATGTTTTGTAGAGCTGTGTTCGGTAGAATTGTGGTGTGCATAACGTCATACATGTCCGTAAAATCGTAGCATACAGCTGTAATATTAAAAGTAAATTCATTTTCATTTGTGAGGCTGAGGTCGCGAGATGCCACAAAGATTTTGGCGGTATTCTAAAAGCTGCTTGAGCGTTATTAAACTGTTATGAATTCTCATGTTAAATTGAGGTAAAGAGCAGAACACACAGTATCGTGAATTTATTTGCTTCTCTCATATCCTCTCCATACAGAAGTTGGAGGAACGTATCACAAGGTAGTGAGCTCCAATGTATGCCTACTCTCGTTTTGCACCGTATGTTCCATGACATAAGGCAAAAGCCTCAACACAAACATGTACGTTTTTCCCCTGTCGACAAACTGGAGCCTCCGGGACCTTTGTGTTAGTTCCCAAAAACGATTTCTGCCAGCAAGCATTTTCACTCGCGAAAAATACTCAGTATTTTGGATGGGAGTGCAGAACAGATATTAAGACCTGGCCATCCAAGCACTAGTGGACGTTCTTGTACAAAAACCAAAAACATTATTTGACCGATAAAGGTTTTAGTGAAATAGTTGGAATCAAAACGAGCGAAAGAATTGCCTTTTTTATGAGACTCGTGATAGCTTAAGCTACATAGTAGCCAATTTGTTGCACATCTGAACCACAAGTATCTTCGTCTTTTTTAGTATAACAATTTTCGATTAGTTTCAGCGAATGAAATTTATTTTACAAAAAAAGTTTGAATGGAGCTCCAAAAGGTTGAAAAGCACCGCCTATCGAATTCGCAACTGACGGTGTATAGTACACTGCTTCCCAAGCGGTCGGTCGCAGCCAATCAGTGGATCGCGAAGCTTCAGGTAAGTCACGAAGAATCTTCCATTCCATTTGTCAAATATGCTAAACCTGCGTTCTCGCGGCATTTCAGAAGAACGGACTTCGAGACCCAATCTCCCCGCGTACGCCACTGCACGCGAAGTGCTATCACAGAGGTCATGTTTCAATGAAATATACTAATTGCATGCAACCAACTATGGTCGAGACGGTGTGTCATCGGGAATCGCAGGTATGAGTTGCAGTGTGTCTTGAACTCCAGGGAATCCCTAAAACAGGCTAATTTAGAAAACTACTGGGGTTCCCTGGAACCCCGTTTAAGAACCACCAATATAGTGACTACAGCAGTTACGCAATTGGGTGAATATATAGATAACGCAGTGGTTCGATTATTGTATCGCTCCCCACAGCTGCAAACGCCAATAGGTTGCGAGCTCGAGCCCGAGAGAGGTCGACCACAGAATATCTACTCAGGTGCCACGGGTTTATCCTATTATGTGGTGTCAGACCGCAGGTGTGCCGTGCGGTAAGTTAGCAGATCATGAGAAACGTCGGCATGCTGTAAATGACCATATAGTATAGTCCAAACACCATCAATAGAGGCCTACCACAATCAATAACAACCATATTATGTAATTTGTCTGTACAATGCTGCACGGAGCTAGGTATGGATAATATTGGACGGCGCGGCGTGCGGGGTTATGGTTATATACTCTTGTGAACGTTCGATAGCTCATACAAATCATAAGTAGGAATCTTCTCGTCCAATATCAATATCGTTAGATCATGTCGCATAATATTGTAATTGGTCCTGTATACGTAATCCATATTCTTCGAATCGCGTAACCGATCCATTCACTTTTGTAGCATCAAAATATGATGTAAACCTATCGAATCTATTTTTCATCTCCTTTGCTGTGACCATTTAGTTTATTTGTGTGGCGGATCGTCACAAAATCAGGTGTAAAGGGTAATGGTGCAGGAAGTAGATTTCGTAAAATTACCGTCACAGATAGAATCGCCAATGTAAGTGCATCGGTTACGTTCGGCAATCAGCAAATCAATCGCCTCGTGATTGAAGTTCAACCTGACAACGGATCAGCAGTGCCCTGCGTATAAGGGAAGGTGTGAAGTGAGGCTCACGTTCGCGTTCTGTGTGTGAACCTCAGAAATTCAGAGGTTCACGTTCACAAACAAACTTTGGTAGGTTCTGCACTGTGAACCTTTTTTCATAAATAACAATTTTCAGGTCATTATCGCATATTTGGTCGAAATTATTTGCATTTCAACATCGGACCAGTCTATGCATGGTGTCAACCTTAATCAACCTTAAACTAGCATGCACCTTGCTTAACTGAAAAATTTTACTTGCTTTGTTACAAGTTTGGTCGAAATAGTCAGCTTTCCGTTTGTATATAATTAGTGATTCTCTGCTGTGAGCTTGACCCGCAATCACACAATATCGGGAAGGAAATATGTAGGCAGTCAGCAGATTATGCATATTCTACCAATCAATGAAATTCATATAAATAATACATTGTTGTCGAATGTAAAAAATCTAGCAGGCGTAGCATTTAATATGTTTGTGCGTGGCGAGATAGCGTAGTGGTCGGCTAAATTGTTGGGAAAGCATTTGATTGTTTCACTTTGTACATTTGGTGACGTTTAAAATCTCAGCATATATATACTTCGGAATTGTGGCATGATGTGGTCCGAGTCGTCACTAGGTATCGTGTACCTGTACTGTACAATGTACAATTGTACATAAATGGTGTTATGCTTTGGTCTGCGGGATAAAGTTTGGTTTCATGGAATGCTACAAATATGCTTGTTTGGGGCCATGGGAATTATATAGCTACACCGTCACATGTTCACCACCCTATTAAAGCTGAATTCCACTGAGAACGTTTCACGTATACTTGGGCGCTGTTAGTGGTGAAATATTCACAGTGTGGAACCCAGGACAATATTATCTTGTACGAGATCGAAATTCATACGACTGGAGATGAGATTTGAAAAGATGGGCCTCGTAACAGCGAATCCTTCCTATAAGCTTTTGGTACGACCGACATGCAGCCATGAGAGAAATAGCGCAAGGTACATGGGCACTGCCCACGTATAAAGATTAACAATAGGTCATTCCAGCAGGCAATCTCGAAAACCTAGATCATTGTAGTTGTATAACAAACTAATTTGAACGGAACGACGATAATCTAATTCTAATCTAATTTTGAAAATGTTTCCATGGTAAATTTTTAATTCTAATCAAGTTTTACTGAAAATGCGACTGAATCTTGCTATTTGAGCCAAGATTGCTCTACCAGCATTTTCCTTTCTCGTGCCTATGACAATGAACTCTGATTTGAATGAACTTAACTTTTTCTTGTATTCCTTTGTAATTCGGAATGGAATTCAATTTTAAAGATATTAAAAATTGAGCAATTCTAGTTCTAATATAATAAGTTCATATCATTTCAGTTCTAATCCCAATTTGGAAAGCTGGAGATTTTCTGTATGTCCAACTCTGCCGGTATAGCGAACGCGGTATTTATTTGAAACTACTTATAATATCAACTTATCGCCTTTGAATTTAATGGCAAGCTTATGACTTACTGATGCGAGGTACCATATGCATTGGCCTGACCCACAACGAGAAAGTAGCGATAAGGATTGAAATTAATTGAGTCTGACTTCTGAATCAGACAATGGAGATGAAATTTGAAAGTAATCCGTCGTATTTGTCTTATGCGCCCCTGAATAGTGAGCGCGCTCAGACATCATCGAAATCTGATAAGACTCGCAGACACACCAGCACAGACGTCCTGTAATGTTGGGACTTTGATAACAATACCGCAATAATCCTCTTCAATATCGTAACCTGTCTACTATAAATCAGCATGGGGCTTGTTGAGCAATGATTAAAATGCCATCTTCAGATAAACAAAGGGACTGCCGTGTCCCATTGTAATTACCGTTTGATAATGTTAGAGAAATTTATTAAACTAAACGATTTGAGTGGACTTGTCGCTGAAGAACTCAGACAAATCTGTAGAGTGTGCAGTAACCCATAGTTAGTTTGGTGCTTAGAAGTATGAGAGAGAGAGATATGATATTCTTTCTCGCCTGCACCATCGAGATGCTTTGGCGACGGAGTTGCGATACGGCCCCATGAGGTCATCTAGTCCACGCCCCCGTTCTTTTTCTCCTCCATGCTATCCGTGATTGCTGAGCGCCTAGCAGGATAGCTGCGGATACCATTTTTCGAGTCTTTGGTATGACCCGGCCGGGGATCGAACCAACGACCTACCGCTCGAGAAGCCGGACGCATAACCATTACACTATCTCGCTCGGGCATACTACGCATAGTGTGGAGCTTTGAACTGAGTTGAATTATTATGAAATACGCTTTGAATATTGTGCAAATATGCGTTCGTGCGGTTCGTGAAGCTGTGTTACCAAGTTGACTCGCCCTGACGAGAACATGGAGTCGAATCGCGTATAGCCCGAATAGTTGGACGTCTGATCATTGAAATAATATTATGCGGATACTGATGCAACGGTGATTCAATTGAATTAGATCGAGGTTGAAAATCTGCTCAACTTCCGATTGGCAACAACCTGAAGCTATGCGAATTATTGTCAACATCGCGCATGTATAGGGTTTTATGATTGAGACTTAAACGAGAATGGTATTTATTATTCAACCAGTCGCCACCAGGTTGCAATTCCAGGGTTGTAACCAAGTCACAATGCTCCGAGTCACAAGTCAATCTCACTTTTATAGATTTGACTCGAGTCAAGTCGAGTCATTTTCAATTCGCCACCGAAACAAGTCCGAGTCCAAGTCATCGAGCAGAGGTTCGAGTCCGAGTCATGGTATTATGACTCCAGTCCAAGTCCAAGTCATTGTGTTGACTGCTCAGTTTCCAGTTAAAGTCTTGTTAAACATACTGTTATAACTCTGTTTTGTGATATCGAATGGTTCGCATTTATAATATACTGATTTTTCTCACTTTTAATAGTTTCTGATCGCAATTTCAAGTACCAGTACCAATAGACGAAATCCCAATAGGGTGGTTACTTTACTATTCTTCGAAATTGCAATGAAATGTCGGTCTTAGCCGTCTGAGTCTCGAGTCATATGACTTGGTTCGAGTCATGCGCAATGACTCGAGTCCAAGTCGAGTCAATACACATATTGACTCGAGTCGAGTCGAGTCATTTCCGTATTTTGAGAAAATGACTCGAGTCAAGTCGAGTCATCAGAAAATTGTGACTCGAGTCTGACTCGAGTCGAGTCATGACTCGAGTCATTACAACCCTGTGGAATTCTCAAATCCTGTTCAATTTCGGACAGCATAGACTGGATTGTCGACATGAGGATGCTGTAAAATCGAGAATATATCGTCACATCAGCGAGTCATGCGCCACGCAAAGCCAAACGTTATTGGCATCAACTTTTCGGAGCCGAACTCTCCCTGAACTTCGAGGTATGACGTCAATATCTAATAGGCCAAACGTCCTTTATGTGGTCACCATTAGTTTTCGATCACGGTTTAAAAGATGAGCTGAGACTTCAAATCACAGTTATTTGATGACTTCCTAAGACTATAGCTCAGCAACTAGAATTTTGTATCGCAATTCGAAATCTGCAGGATTTCCCGGGATTAGCGAATTAGTAAAAGGCACACACAAGCTACACAAGCAACATTTATTCCATCTAATATTGACGCAATAACATGCTCGCGTGAATACGAATCAAACCCAGCGATCAAAAGCCGCTCAGATAATGAGCGTTTAAATTCGTGTACCGTCTGTTTCGTATAGAAGTTGATTCGATCTCATCTTCATTTTTGGCAGATCTTCCTTTGACATGTCCGATTGAGTCATGTGTACTATTACTATTATGTGTATATTAGGGTTGCCATACGTCCGGAATTTCCCGGGCATGTCCGGAATTTCACTGAAAAATTTGCGTCCGGGAGGAATTTCTAAAATATGCCTAAATGTCCGGAATTTTGAAGGCTTGAAGCAGGCTCAAAAGTTTTTCGTAAATCAACATAAACAATATTATTTTCAAGCAGATTTATGCTATTCAAAATTGTTCTTCACGCCGCGCGCGAGTTTGCAACGTATAAGGATATTATTATGGGCTTCAGGCACCACCCTCGCAAAAAAATGCAATCAAAATAAATATAAATAACCATTATTTACTGAAATAAGTCTGATTGTAATCGCAATTATAAGCTAACGGTATATTCCTAGAGTTGGTTAAGGCTGATTGGATGCTTCAATCACATACAGTGGCTCCAAATCTTGGGGTCGTCCGCCTTTATCTGGAGATCGCGATGATGTTGAACGTAATCAGCTTCCTATGCCGTGTGCAAGTTTGGGCAAGCTGAATTTTTTTTAGTAATCTGCTTATCAAGTTTTGAGCTTTGCCACGGAACATTTTCTAGTGGGAAATGAGGTCGCGAGCATAAAAGGTTGGAAATCACCGGATTTGCAACCTGCTAGTGCAGTGGTTCTCAACCTTTTTTTGACGCGCCCCCCTTTTTAATAGTGAAAAATTTCGCGCCCCCCTTATCTTCATATCACAAAATCCAACTGGGATGCTAGCAACCCCAACAGATTGTTTGGTGGTATGGTCGCGGTCGGTTATGAATGTTGATGAGAGAATAAAAAATATGAAATTGCGTCTATATAGAGAAACACGCCTGCATTGGAGGCAAATCGCGCAAAGCCCCCTTCAGATGTTTCACGCCCCCCAAGGGGGGCGCGCCCCCAGGTTGAGAACCCCTGTGCTTGTGCATTTTATAGTAGGCTAATATATCGAAGAATCAATATTATTGACAGAATTCATACATAAAATATAACAGCCAAATGCATATAGTAAGTGCCCACCAAGTTACATCGACTACCCTATGGTGGGCCCAAGATCAGTGCTTTCTGGGCGGAAGGGGGGAGGGGAGAAAAAAATGTTGTTTCGGACCTGATTAAAGCACATAAACAGATAGCCGCACCGACCTAACTGTATAGCAGGGCTGTCAAACACAATCCTGACAGCCCAGACACGGCCCGCCAGATGATTTCATCCGGCCCGTGGAGTCATCTATTGCTAACCCTAGCAAGTAGCAATCACCAGAGCTCACATTACATATGGCCCAATTCATGACCTATGTTCCACTTCATTCCTGTATAGTGTATACAGTCGATGGGCAATGCTTTGCTAGTGTGACGTCATATTTACGGCCAATGTGTTACACCTCATTTTAAAATCCGCTAGGGGGCGCTAAAGAATGTCCGGAATTTGCTTCACAAAAATATGGCAACCCTAGTGTATATACCTTAAATGTGTTATCAGTCCCTTTTTGCTGGACCCTGAAACTTTCAAAACGTCTTGACACAAGATGCATTTGGCTTTTTCTGCAGATTTGCAAAACAAAAAGGTTTGCCATACATCTAATTTTTTCATCGCACTGACATCTCCGAAATTCGCCATTATCCCGACCTGTATTTCACCACCATGGCACCATATTGTAACGCTCTGACACTGTTACGATCCGTAGACTACGACGGAAGGGATTGTGTAGTTCATTTCTACGCCCTAGTGGATTTTAATATCGCATAATTCTTAATTTTTTTAGACGATCGAGTTTGTGACACTGTTTTATTGTCGAAATAAGAGATATTGCGCTACGTAAGCCTTGGTACATGCTGTTTACGAATCCCGGGGTTTCATTGGGATTAATCCCGGGATCGGGATTTCCCGGGGTCCCAACGCTACTCGCAACCCAAGCCTCACACATAACAGAATGCATGTTTATGATTATTATGCTGCAATTTTACGAACATGTAGGATACGATATAGAGAACGCCCAGCCAACAGTTGTGCGCAATTCAGCTTCAGGCCCATGAAGCATTTCAGGCTCACGCGATTTCAAATTGAGGCGCGTTATTTTCCTCTATGGGTCATAATTGTTTTGAATTTGTACTACTGTCTTCTGAAATTCCAAGGATGGAACGGTGCCCAACATTTCGGCGACCGGGCATATCAATGTCCAGTCCACGGTTTTGAGCAATGAGCCACGGTCGTTTCTGACTAAAGTTTTATTGTCGCCGATCTTGTTGGCATCGCACTTTGCCCGGTTCCGGTGCGGAGGGGCTTGGTGTAGAAATAGGCTACCGGCTTCCCACATCCGCTAATTGCACATCCCTACATTAAAGCGTCCCATGAATTAAGCCAATAGCTTATGGTTAATACAAGGGTCGACAGATTCCCATGATCAGGCAATAGTGCAGTATTTTTAACGTTTTTCCGTGTCTCGCTGATTTGCTCTAGTGCCCAACACATTTCACTCACATAATTGCGTACGAACTATACCCGCAATGATTTCTACGTACCTAAAAATTCAACAAATATTACATAACATACACACTAAAGATCGCTGGGATGTTGTCGCGAGTCGCGACCCAAAATTATACTCTTCGCGACCCATGTATTGGTCGCGACCCTACTTTGAGAACCAATATTACGCGATTAGCATGTATGTAGCCTACGTGACCGCGTATGGTTCGAATCGAACGTTCGTAATGCCTTGTATTATGTAGGTCATACTCAAATGTGCTCAGTAACGATATACTTCTACTATTTTAGAGTACTCAAGGTTTTTCCTACAGCCTCTTGTATTTTACCTACCTTACGTCTGCTCAATGCTAAAATCAAACATTCTCTTCCCCTTTAACGTCAATGGCCTTTTCGGCGCCGCATATTAGCCAATACTTCACCTGATATATCCCGATGCATTGCCGCATTTTATTTTCGTGGAGGTTTGTCCCTATCGTCTTACCAAGCCAATCTATCCATTTCTCCGTTTTATTGTTTCATTGACAGTGTGTTTTACTGAGTGGTGCCACTCCTAGTGTTTTAACACTAGATTTAGTGTTTTTTCGGTCGTCCTAGTGTTCTAGTGTTTTTTGTCGCACAATTTTGCTAATCTAGTGTTTTTCTGCAATTGTGCGAACAAGAAATATTCTAACATTGGATTACTAAATTAAACGCTAAATTTATCGCTAATAAGGCGATTTGGTGTCCCTGGCGGTGTTTGTTTTCAAAAATTCTATGTGGTGGTTCAGTAAGAAGCAATTATTACGTAACAGGGTGCTGCGCTATGAATCCGTATTTATGAGCGAATGTCTCGGAAAAAATGAAGATACGATTTCGCTATAATGCTCTGTCGTTTCTTGTTGAACTCACTCAGCAGATTCGGGAAAGATTTGCATTTGCCGAGGACAGCATACTTTCGTACATGAGTTGTATTGAATCCGTTAACAGCCTTGTCAACACAAAGAAAAATAGAATCAATCGTTCCTCTAGCTGTGCAACCTCCCTCTATGATATTATTTGATGAGCTCAATTATGTGTCGGAAGAATGGGCTGCTTTGGCAAATTTGCAAAATGAGCTGCAAGTTATCAGTCAATGCCATCCAACATAATTTTGGCGAAAATTAAAATATGTGCACAATGGATTCGGTGAATCAAAATTCCCTTTACTGAGGAAGCTCATGCCGAATCTCTTGGCATTGCCACATTCTGCTGCATGCATGGAAATGAAGTATGCTGCACAGCACATGGACACCTCCCCATTGTTTGGTTGAAGATGTACGGTAGTGACCAAGATGCCACACAAAAGATACTTATGTTTGGTCGATGGTGTAGGCCTACAATCAAAAGATAATTTTCATGATGCTGTGCGATTCGAAAGCGACACTATTTGATTTGTTCTTAGTCTGTTGAATTCGATTCATTACTTTTCGTTGAATAATCATGCAGCATATCATACATATGTATCGAATCCATGTGTGGAACACTTCTTATCTATGGATTTGTACCTTGGTCATCATGATTACTTGACCATGGCAAATTTTTCCTGCAATTTACTAATCTAGTGTTTTTTTCGGCAATCTAGTGTTTTTTCACGACACAATCTTGTGTTTTTCCAGAAACCTAGAGTGGCATCACTGTGCTGGTATAGGTCGATTTTGATGGTGTTTCACACCATGAAAAATCTTGAAACTTGGTATAGGCCTATGTCATGTCGTGATGGTGGTATTTAACACTGCCCCAAGTTTCAGGGTTTCTACTTAAAGTTTAGGGTAGTAATTCCGTTTCTGATGTTGAGTGTGTGCTGATCCATCATGTATCGCAAAAAGATTTTACTGAAAAGCCGGTATTGGTATCCATTGATTTTGACGATGTTCAATACTGAGATCGGTTATGACTAGGGCGGTTTTTTTTGACATGTCAAAATTTGTCAAAATTTTGTCAAAATTGTAGCGTTGGGTCAAAATTTGTCAAAAATTTTCATAAAATTAAAATAAAATTGACGTCTGCATTTTGTTTGTATTGTAGATTTAGCACTGTCGGTGAACTTATAATTTGTTATTTTACCGCTTTTAGCCTATTTTATAGGCCTACCGTTGTAAACGGCTAATCGTCTGCTCATTGTGAATCATAAACGCTAAAAAAAAACAAATAATAGGTAGAGATGGTGTTATGGTCAACGTACCGCAGTATTCTAACTGAAGAAAGACTTCTTGTGCATTGCGTCATTCTTATATTAAGAAGCACACGATGAAAAATTGTGATGTAGACAACATTGTCAGAATGAAGCAACACGGTGTGTCACCAGCACCAGCAGTGTACGCACAGCTTGAGTGTTGTCGGCCAACAACTGCTGCTGTTGAACGTCCTTGACAAGCTTCTTAGTAAGGACGTGCACTTGCTATTGCTCAGGGTTGTAACCAAGTCACATGGTTCCGAGTCACGAGTCAATCATACTTTTGTAGTTTTGACTCGAGTCGAGTCGAGTCATTTTCAATTCATCACAGACTCGAGTCCGAGTCCAAGTCACCGTTTAAAGGGTCAAGTCCGAGTCATGGTGTTATGACTCGAGTCGAGTCCAAGTCACAGTATTGAAGTCATGTTCAACTCATGTTTTCAATCCTGCCTGGGTGATATCGAATTCCCTGTTTGCGAAACATGCTCATTTTGTCCCTATCAGAGTCTTGGCACGTGTTTATTTAGGCAGATAACGGACAGGCCCTGGCCTCATTTACCGATGCTAAAGATAACTTTACTAATCTTAGAACTTAAAATCAAATATCTCTCTTGTCAGTCTGATATACATCACCAATACAAGCATTCAGTTTTTATTATGAACACATCGACGATAGCTCATGAATAGCTGATAGAGAACCAACAAATTCACGTCAAGATACTAGTTGATAGAGAATCAATAGATGCATGTTTATGTAGAGGTATTTACAACAGGCCAGCATGCTGTAAAAGCGTGCATGCAACTATGTGCATTGTGCAGTGACAACAGAACAGATACCTTTTGATTATACCAAAGGTTTTCCCAATTGCATTACAGACTACATCGCAGTTACAGCATTGGAGAAATAATTGTACAATGGAGCTGTTCAAAAACATTTTTTCAAATTTTCCGGCTACTTCTTAAAATTGCTAGATTGCCTAAAAATCAAATTTGGCTCAATTCCAACCAGTAGAAAGCTATGAAAGAAAATTTTAGACTAATTACAAATAGAGATCTTCGAATTTTACCGGCTATCTCATGATATTGTTACATTGTGTAAAAATATGATTCATAGCGAATTTGACTCAATTCCAACTAGAAAAAGTGAAGTTATTAGAGTAGAATGTTTTGGATATGAAAAAATAGTCGGCTTACTACTATGTAATTATAATATATGAAAGAATTTCTCACTAAAATACTCCATTTATTTTCAAATCCAAAATATTCTCCTCTCACATCATTGATTCCACTTTTTTCAAATTAAGCCAGATTCAGTGTTCCTTTTATGCAACATAACAATTTTATCATGTAACCACCCAGTAAAACAAAAAAGAAGATATTTTAGAACAGCCATATTGTACAAACATCACACAACATTAGCCATTCGTTATTACTCACGTGTACGTACAATGCACATACCTAAAAAAAACGTCAAATGGACGAGGGGCATTGTGTGTTTTCACATACAGCAGATCAAATCAATGAGTTACACCTCAAAAATACTAATGTGGAAAGGAGATCCTCAAATGCGTTAAAGCGGCATGGCCGTAGAATGAATCCATACATCTACTGAATACACGTTCCACTAGTGCACTAGATGCAGGAATTGACAAGCATTTTTGAACCACACTGAAGAGCATTGAATACTCTTTCTTTCTAGTCGCCCAAAAATGCAAAGAATCATCGCCTTCAAATCTACACATCAGCTTATCAGTCTCTTCACCATCTGAGTAATTTCATTCGCTCTAATTGAACTTTGATTCAATTGTTTGCTTGCATAATTGAAAAGTCTTGAGTAGCCTACTTTAATTGCGCAGGATCTATTACCTCTTCATCATTGGACGATTTTGTACAATGCATTGCTACTATGTATCATTTTCTGTTGTTTTTACGGCGGCATATCTGATATCAGACAAGTGCAACGAAAGCAGTGGTGACAAATAGCGATGTCGGCAGAATTCGTCGGATGCGTTGATCTAGCCATTTTGATTCGCCAATTTCTTCATCTTCAAGTCATATAAAATAAGCCGAGTCAATGACTTGGGTCGAGTCATGCGTAATGACTCGAGTACAAGTCGAGTCAATCCAAATATTGACTCGAGTCGAGTCGAGTCATTTTCCCATTTCAAGAAAATGACTCGAGTCAAGTCGAGTCATAAAAAAATCGTGACTCGAGTCTGACTCGAGTCGAGTCATGACTCGAGTCATTACAACCCTGCTATTGCTACCCATGAATGTAGGAAAGCATCTCTCGTTGTACTGCGAAATATTTTAATTATTTCTACCATAATACATATTGTAACCACTGGAATTCTTCATAGGGCCAGATTTCGTTAAAATATTGTTTTTTTTTCATGTAAAAACATGCCTGTTTCTAAGCCAAAAACGTTTTTTTCAGGCCAAACTACTTAGTTAGGACAGTCAGTTCCAACCAGAAATGAAGATAAGTGGTGCAATTTCAACATTATGTGGGTAAACACCTAATTTGCATACGTTAGGTCAAAATTTGGTCAAAATTCAGTTTTTTTAGGTCAAAAAAAGTCAAAATTTTGATTTTTTTAGGTCAAAATTTTATGTTTTTTAGTTAAAAAAAAACCGCCCTAGTTATGACATTTGGCAAGGTAAGTCTTAATGTTAGTATCAAACGCTGTACCGAGTTTTAATTTTGTCACTGAACTGCGTTTGTGGTAATTTCGTTTCCTTATTCGAGTGAGAGCTGACTCGTCATTTATCGCTAACAGATTATACGCAAAGCCGGTATTGGTCTCTATTGATTTTAACGATGCTCCTTACCTAGATCCGTCATGAGCTTTTGCACGGTATGTCTTGATTTTAGTATCGAACGCTGTGCCAAGTCTCTAGGTTGACACTCAATGATTAGGGCAGTAATTTCGTTTTCAAGGTCGAGTATGGTAGAGATGTGCTCCGATCTGACACTTTAGCCTACAACGCATCGCGGATTTCACGCAAAAGCCGGTGTATCTGCGGTAACGTTAACTGAGATGATGATATCATTCTCAGTTTGCATTCAAATATTTACTTTGATATTATATTCTCCAATGTCAATTTCACTATATTTCACCGTGAAATTGTGCCCTTCAAGCCATTTGCTTAGAACCCCTTGTCAAGCGCGATAGGCTGATAGCTATTTCGTTTTCGTTGGCGGCTAACAGCTGATCACTTGATCAGCCTATTCCTCAGTAAATTTTACGCAAAATTCGGTGTTGGTCTGTTCGCATTAATTTTGACAGTGTACCATACCGAAAAGGGCCACGAGGCCACTTCTCGGTGATGTCATGTAACAGTGTACTAAGTCTAAGGCTTTCATCCATGTATTTATTCGGTAATAAATTTTCCTAAGGCGATTTCGCAGCAGACCTATAGACAGTAATAAAGCCGTATGTGTCGTGTTACAGTCTCCAGTTTCAAGGCCAAAATCTCCTATGCTGTACCGAGACCGAATTTCCGAGGCTGCTATTCTTAGTTCTTCAGAATGATGTTTTGGATTCAATATGACAGGCCCAATCTATGAGATAACCATTGCGTATCTGTCCGAACTCGTTGACCTTTCCAATTAGGCTTACGCTATCTCTCGAGTTATAGTCATTTCCATTTCTGCAGATAATTAGTCAGGTCTAGTGCGAACATGAACCGTGTTGAATCTTTGTTCCGTACGCCGTTTACGCAGTTACTTAGCCAGTTACCACACTTCAAGTCGCAGCTCACCGGCGGACCTCTCGTGGCACATACGTTAAAATCACTGTTGCCGGGAAATTCATTTTACCGTACCATCATTAAGTTACCTGTTTACGTTGGAAAACGCTATTGTGACGTCATGTTGATAAAAAGTCGCTTGCATCCCTTGCCCCACCACCCGATATTGTCACGAGCCGCCACTGCTGCATGGTAGCTATTCACTGTGGTCTAGCAGTTCTACGTATATGTGAGCGATACAGCGCCTTCTTGCGTGCATATTTAACTCTATATTCGTTCATCGGTTCAAAATCAATGACCACTCAATCTGTATTTCAGACAGCTTGCAAAATGCAATGACGCTATCATGCCCCATACTTCGAAAAGGCTACTTGACTTGAATTGTGACTTGACTCGTGACTTGACTTGACTTGACTCGACTTGACTCGAGTCACCTCCAAAAATCGAGTGACTTGACTTGACTCGAGTCACCTTAGAAAATCGATTGACTTGACTTGACTCGAGTCAAAATGGGCAATGACTCGAAATGACTCGTGACTCGAAGGTAGTGACTTGATCCCAACACTGGTGTCAGCATGGTATAATGATCCGATTTTCATGAATGCTCGGGAATTCGTGCACAATGGTGTCGTTAACGATGCAACAGAGCGTGTGAAAAAATTATGACCGACCACGTTGCGTATAGGCCTATATACCATAGTTGACGAAAAACAGCAAGCCTGTTCCTTACAAGCTGTGGAAGATTACAGGCAAGGATTTTAAAGTTTAGAAAAACCAGCCCTTTAGTTCACCTCATTAGTTTTGATTTTTGCCAAATTAATCCATTTCTTTGTCATGTTGTTTCGTTTCGTTATCCATTTCTCGGTTAAGTTGTTACTTTCATTAAATAATTGGATGTTAATGATGTCGCTGTGCGAGTGGATGGTACATTTACGGTTATATTGTGTGACATGGTTATTCGCGCAAAACGATGAACAGTCTTGGGTGTCAGTCTTAGCCCCGAGATCTCAGTCTGAGGAATGCTAAGGCCGTGTGCATTATGAAAATGATATCCTGAATCAAAATAATATAAATAGCAAGGTTTTGTGTCACTCCAAACCATAACAGCTGCATGCAACCGGGTATTTATTGCATATACTAGGCTCGGAAACATCGCGGCTCTCAAATCACAGGGAATTTCCCATTTTAGGCCGAAAATGCTCCCACTTCAACATGCCCAGTGCCCACAGATGCAGGGATGAGTTACAGAAAAAAAGCAGCTAGAATACGTTTTTAAGGTATAGGGCACGGGGAACGGACTGAAAACCACGACTTTTTGAAAGTCGATCGGTTCTGAACAACCCTCAATTGTAGTAGGTTTGCGTTTTCGTTTTCGGCGCAATATACGCTGAGTAATATTGCATTTATTGCGACTTGTAATTCACTTGTACAGGTTATTTGGATATTGACAAATCGTAGGGACATGTGATCATCACAGTAACAATCTATAGTTGTATATTATGAGTAGAACTCGAGATATGGAATGGACTGCATTACTGAACCGTTGCTTGAATTGCAAAGCCAACAGATGTGGAAGGACAAGTTTAAAAAGGCTTCTTTGACTTAATTTTGGGAAAATGTGCAGTCGATGGAGCATAGTCTTTCAGATCTTTGCGAGCAAGCTGCAACTGCTCTTTTGCCATTTCTAACCACATACCTGTGTGAATCTGGGTTTTCAACTCTGAAGAGGATCAAAACGAAGTATCGCAATAGACTTCAATCGGAAGATGACACCAGATTGACAACCATAATTCCGGAATTCGTTAAACTTTCCAAGCAAGTTCAAGGAAAACGCTCTCATTGAGTGTGCGTTGAGTGAATAACGGTGCTTGCTTTTTACGTTAATACCGTAATACTCTCTTGGATAGAAATCAAAAAACCTAATTTTGGTTTATATATAGCTTTAAGTCCTCGGATCTAAAGGCGGGCTTGGGAATAGTCCGTGGGTCAAAAATGTTGATAACCACTACACTACATCTTGGAAAATCAGCGGTCATGTGTTCGATTCCGGCTGGCTGTCCCCAAAATCCAGCCATGGGCGAGCATAACCAGCGCATGTCGCTGGCCCGGGTTGTATCTGGACGGGTATCGGGAGAATAGAGATTCAGAAGTCTTGTCGTATGAACCGAATATGAATTGTGCGGGTTGATAGAGCATAGTAGCTTGCAACCTAACATATCGATATCGCCTTCCGCCACATGCCACCTACTTTTGTCGCTTTCCTTTTATATTCTCTCCTTTACTTTTTATTCAGTGTGCATTGTACAATCTGTGGATGCCTCTTCCTCTACTTCGCCTAGGCCAGTGGTTCCCAACCTTTTTCGACCCATCGCCCCCTTTTCAAGCTCAGCACCGATCATCGCCCCCCAAATTTTGTGTACCAAAAATTGGGCATACAAACCATAATCACCGGTGGGTTGACTAAAAAAGAAAGATCAACTTTTCGGCTCGAAGCCTAATTTGACACTTTTGTAACTAAATTTCCGTGGGTTGACTAAAAAAAAGGTCAGCTGTTTTGACGCGTCATCGCCCCCTTCGCTATTTTCGCCCCCCGTCGCCCCCTTTGTCCATTTTCGCCCCCCTATCGCCCCCTTCGTCATTTTCGCCCCCCTAGACCGCCAAATCGCCCACGTTGGGAACCACTGGCCTAGGCCAAAGCGTGCGTCGCTGATTTCAAAGACTAATCGAAGTCGTTTCGACACCTTCTTTGCTATCTTTTCATTGTATCGCAGTTTCGTGGTGTTTTGAAATGAGGAAAATATTAATAAACTGATACTGATATTGCATTCCTTCTCTCCGACCAAGATACTCGGCACTTTGGCGTCAAAATCTTCACGACCAAGTCTCCGCTTTTTTCAAATGTCGGCGAGTCGAATCATTACGGCAGGTGTCGTCATTTCGCCAGATTAATCGATACATTGACCTCACTTTTGCAAAGTTCAAACGTATTTGGCGTAAAAAGTCAGGAAAATGATGGCGCGAATATCTGAGAGGTATTCCGCCGTGGTAGCCCCACATTCGGGAGAAGCTGAATATCTCTCTCACTCTCATGTTTAAATGCAGCTAGATCGGGAGATAACTCTATCATAACTTAAAATCTGTTTGCCATTTTCGACTTCTTATACCAGGTGTTCTTAACACTTTGACTGCTAACAATCCTAAATATAGGATTTTACTCAATCCCATGAAGTGCCAGAGCGATCCTATATTTAGGATATTTTTGAAATGAGTACAGTAAAGTCCAGAATTGGTTCTATCCCCGGATTACGGCTGTATCCGAGGCTGCTGAATAGGCTTGTTGTCATAAACCACCATTTTCGTTGCCGGAAGTATTTTTAAAAATCACATCTGCATACAAGGTCAACTTTTTTTGGTTTGACCACTAGGTGGCTTTCCATAAAAATGAGCAGCAAAAAAATTGAATTATTTTTATAATTCCTTGATGTTAAATTTTTGTTTTCATAAGTTGCGCAAGGTTTGCACTTATCAGCACGCCCGATTCCAGCCTAATATCCAACTAGTCGAAAATTCATTGTTCGCTGGCGTTTACTGGCAATTTCCATAATAGGCCTTGGCAGCTAAAGTGTTAAAGTATGAGTCGCGTAGGCCATGGCCAACCGGCTGAAAGTCCCTGGTCTAGGCCAAGGTGGGTTTATGATTAAAAACTACTCTAAGTCGTTTCGATACCTTACAATCTTTTCAACATGTCGCAATCTCGTGCCAACTCTACGTAATTCGTAGTTTACCCACCTCTATGTAGCCAAGTTCTTCCCAGCCTTCTTCAGTTCATGACCAACTTTTAAATGCAAGTTTTATTGTGCGGTGGCCCACATGAGATATGAGCAAAGAATGAAAAGCAAATTAATGAGAAAAGAAACACATTTCTATACAAGTAATTTACAATTAATGAAAAAGTTGAGACCTTACAATTTTTTTCAGATCAAGTCTGGGCTTGATTATGGAGTCAAGCTCACACGCAACGGGGTATTAAGAGTAGGCCTATCCGTTTCCAGGCATTTCAGAATCAGGATGCTCGAAACTGGTCCAGCGAATAGCGAGGTCTGTTAAGATACAAATTCAGCATGTTTCATTCGGAGATAGCGTAGTGGGGACGATAAGCGCATACATTGGGCGGCCCCAGTTCGATTCCCGTCGGAGGTTTATCTGGGCTTCTCTAACCCAGCCGTCGCCGTTCTTATGGCGACAAAAAACCCCAGAAAAGGGCCCGACGAATGAAAGCACTCACATGGAATGGAAAAGAACTAGAAAAGCCCGTGGCTTCAAAAGATCAAAATCGAAAAGAACTTTTACATCGGGCACTCTAGGCCGAGGTGAATGTCAGTCTAAAAAGACCACAACTGCGCGCCGTTCGACATCCTCCTATCCTTTCCTTACATCGCATTGTACATTGTGTGTGTCTTGTTCGGATGAAAATGTAACTAAACGATTATTACAAATATTAAAGTACGTATTATAGGAATTAGGAAACGACAACGTCTCACCTAAAAGCCTTTGTTATAGTATAAATAAACACCTACTCGAAATGTGAAAAGTGGACAATGGACATTTAAGCGTTTTTGAGCGTCAGTTTTTAGCGAACAGTTTCTTGAGAAAAGAATACAGATATGGCAAGTCCTAGCAAATGTGTTATTATAAATCCCTAAATTTCCAGGACGTGAATCTTTTGGGGGAGTAGCGGTCAAACTGTTGCAACAATTGTTCCAGATGATTACTTATTTGTTTAGAGGTGCCTAAATCAGGCCTTCAGCTTCGCTGAGCAGTGAAAAGGTATGGAGTCGTTTATTAGGGTTACCACATTTTAGGAATCTGGAAAGAGGATACACATTTTCAAAATTTCAGACTTACAGTACCGGAGAAAAGTTGGTAAATTTACTCCGAGTTTGTAGTTGGTTTACTAAAAACGGTCGTCTTTCTGGCTCAACTCCCCAAAGACCCGCCCACCGGTACGTAAGTGCTGATTTCATATATCTCAGTCCAATTTTCACATACATTTAAAGGTCAACTGCATCTCTATAGACAACTTTGCGGAATCATGTTCAGAACTTTATTTTATACCTAAATTACCGACTTTCCGTGTTTCTACTCAATCGGAAATTGCCGTAATTTAGACTGAAAGTCCCAATATTGGCATGTTTACAGAAAAAGCAGAATGTGCATTGTGACGTCAAGTACATGACATCTCTATTCTCACCACAGCGGATATGTGTGATTGTGTGTTCGCCAAGACGCTGGGCGAATATTTGAGTTAGTTGTATGGCGAAGGACTCGCTTGTATGGTGTTAAAACTGAATCTGAGTACTTGAATGTAAGTATGAAATGCGGACGTGCTTCAGGTGGTGATTCGCTCGATCCCACATCAGTGGAACCCCTATCAGCTTCGTATGATGGGTCGGTTGGTAATCTGTAGTGTGATCAGCGTAAAAGCTAAATGAAATGCAGTATGGTAGCGGCCTATGTATAATTTGGTGGATTACTTCGTTTCAATTAGGAATCTTGCTACAATCAATCACATGTGTTAATATGGAGGTTGCCAGCTTAAATGCCAACTATCAGGGAGAGTTTGTGCTGACAGAATAAGAGTGAATCACAGCATTACCATGATTTCAATCAGCTTGTTGGGATGATGATGCATTGAAGATGTCTTACTATAGATATGAACAGGATTATGGCCACAGAATTATAACATCTAGTTTGATGCATGAGTGAATGAGCCTCATTAAGATGAAACGGCGAGTCCGTTGCCAAGTAATTTCCTAACACTACACTTTTCAGGAAGCTGAGAAACACTGCACAGGAATTTCGTCCGATTGCTATGGGGATTCTGCAGAAAACAACACGGAAAATCCTGCCTGCGCATGTCGTTACTGCCATCCGATCAAAAGTCACATCCAGTAGTTTCAAAGGATTTCAATTTTGAAATGCTTCATTGCGCATGAAAATAGTAAATGCAACAAACTAATCCATCAACACTGCTACTGTATCAGGAAGAGAAACATATCGGGTTTTGTGTCCAGCAATATCATCATCCGAGCTAATTTTGACGATGCCGCTACTCAAATAAAATTGATGAACTCTGCCGTTCCTGGTCGTGTTTTGACGAGTGCATTGACTTCTTCATTGCAGTAATCTAGAGAAGGCAAAAAAATATCACAAGGTGTTATAACACAGTCAGATTGAAGGCAGTATTCCTTCTCAAGTATCATTAAATAAAGGATTGCAAACTGCATCCTACAATGATGCGTATGGCTTGTGAATATGGTGAAATCTTATAATGGTTGTTTTGAACAGTTAACACAGTACTTTACGACAGTTATGGTGATACTGGTACTTTCTCATCTCCGCTGAGCTGCCAACATCTTGAGAGGGACATAGATTACGATATAGTAATGGATCATCGGTATTATCGTGTTGCTTTTGCTGCTTACATGATAAGTAGGCTTCCTGACTCATAGGCTACAGCTTCATCAGTCTATGATTTTATCAGGGTTGTAGCCAAGTGGCAAATTTCCGAGTCACAAGTCATCTCACTTCTATAGTTTTGGCTCGAGTCGCGTCCTTTTCAATTATCCACGGAGTCCATAAAATAAAAGGAGGTCAGCGATGTAACCATCAGGTCATGCAGTCAGCTGGTTACATACTCCCTTTTCAGTAACTAATGCCACTACTTCATTCAATGAGTGAAGTGGCTTAATTTTAGAATACTTCCACTTCAAAAGTTTTTGAAGGCATATACGGTACCGTACTTAATTCTACATGTATACTTGAGTGCAAACAATAACTACTTTCGTTACTACCACAGTCAATACTAATAGAAACGGTTAGTTACAGTCTTATAGTACTAGCTGACTCAATACATTTTCACTTACCGATTTCGGACAGTACGTAGCTTTAGAGGAGTACAGGTATTCCTCCGTGAAAATAAAGTGTGGACGGGAGTTGCCTGTCTTCGGTAGTCAACTAGCTTGTGTATCTCGGATACTTCATTGAAGCAAGATGGTTGGAAGTGATCCGCGCATGAATATGATTCTGTGCGCAATTTTGGTCTTCACGCGGTGTTCCGCACTGTTCAGCTAATCAGCTATAGGCGTCCGGTCGGCTGACGGCATATGGCTTGTGAAAGCGATGTAAGGACACTTTGAGTACCGCATATTGCGTATTGTAGCAGCCATACGCGACATAACGTCTACCTCCATTCCTCATCTTCTTAACAGCTTTCACGATCACACTGAAATACTCAAATCCACAGCAACAGGGATAACCTTATGCAAACCAGGTATCAAGACTTCTGCTGTGTCAGTTACATGACGTCATTTCATGGCTGAATGGTTTCGTTTCCGTTTTTTGACTTTTCGATTTATAATTTAAATTACTTGAAAACTATAAGGTATTTTCAATTTTCATTATTTTATTCATATTCCTAACCACATAATGTACGAAATAAGGCAAAGTCATTTTTGAGATGCAGTTGACCTTTAACAAAAATTTTCAAAAAAGCGGACATATAGTCGTCCCCCGAGGAAACTATCAAAAAGAGGAAAAATTCTTTTAAGTTGTTTCGACACTCTCCTATCTTTTTATTGTGTCGCAGTTTTGTGGTGTTTTGAAACGATGAAAATAATAAAACTGACTGACTGACCCATAGTCAGCCAACGATTTCTCTTTCTTTCTCTCTCCCTCTCCAGTGATTGTTGATCGCGAAGTTAATGAAGCGTTACAAACCAAGTGATCGTGGCAAAGTTTGGGGTCAAGTGTAGAATACGGCCACCTCGAGAAAGTGACCCCCATGACCATCACCGATTAATGTTGCACATGAACATCTCATAACTATTAGTGTTTCACATGACATCAACAAATGCTTCCCATGAACACGTCAAAATATTTTTTTTTGCCTTTGTGGAGAGACGGATATTAGGGTTGGGGACGGGGGGCGGGGGGGGGGGGGGGGGATATTAGGGCTAGGTTAGGGGTAATATTAGGGTTGGGTTAGGGGATATTAGGGTTAGGTTAGGGGTAATATTAGGGCTAGGTTAGGGGTAATATTAGGGTTGGGTTAGGGCAGAGGTCTCAAACTCAGATGTGCTCGCGGGCCAATTTCCTACTTTTGATGGCGCCGCGGGCCGCAGCACCAATCAATAATAGGGGAATTCAGTGTATTTTCAAGTAGGCTTTATTTGACGGCACCTTGCAGACTGACATTCCACGCGCATCGTGAAAATGTGATATAGGCCTACTATTGTTAATTCACGCCTGGCAAGAAAAAAAACACATTATAAAATATTTGAATAATATTGTTGCTGTAGACAGTTAGTTGTAGACACCATGCGAGAGAGCAAATGCATCAGGACATCGTAAAAGCTGTCGCGTTATAATTTTGCAGCTAGCGGTCATTTGACGCGTAACAATTATAGGTATAATTCGAGAATTTTACAAAGATTGAACCATAGCAATTTACAACGTAGCTACGCTGTAAATTGCTATGATTGAACTGATATCAGAGCATTGGATCAGTACTGCCTAATCCGGGTTTCGGGCATAGCCCTATTCCTGACAACTAGGCTATATTGATCATGTCATTACCAAAGTAAAATAGAATCAGCGTTAGATTTACCTTCGAATATTGAAACAGATCAATAACAACTTGGACGTAATAAATACTGTGCCATAGCAATAGAAATGTGCAATCGTCGACGAATCCATTGGTGTTACTTGTTACGGCTGAGAAGCAATGTTCCCTCTAATTTTTCACGAGTCTGCGCAAACACGCCCACTCACTGCGCAGGCACTTGGACAACAGTGCGCAACCATGCCGCTCATAGGGTGGTAAACCTAACTTCTGGGGGGCTATGCCCCCCAGACCCCCCTCGGGTTCTACGCTTTTTGCAGCTACTTGCCATATGCATTGAGTGTCCGTTTAGTGGGTGTGAGGCTAGACGCGCGAAGCGCGAAAATTTTCTATAATTCATGAATGAATCGGTCTATTGCTATCAATTTTTATGCTCTCTCTGCTCACGTAATCAGACTCACCGGTAGAGCCGATCGAGTGAGGAGTGTTGGAAAAGGTAGGAACCCTAAATAATAATTGAGCATCTTCGGGCGTACCCGTTGATATAATGACTTCGTCACAGGAGGCTATTTCGTGAGCTCCATGCTGTCCAGTGTGCATATTTTACCATCCGAATATTCGTTTGCTATTTTAGCTTCGCGACATATTGTGCAGAGCAGACCTTCCTCACTCGAAAAAGAAAAATCTCACCTAATTTTGTAGTTTTGTCTTCCGTTTTCACATACTCCACAACCACTCTATGTCAAACGAATCGCACTTCTTTGTTAATTTGGCTTGGTGAGGGGATGAGAAACTAACCATTCGTTTTGTCACCATTAGAAGAGGTCAGTATAAACAGTGCTAAGCAGAATTAGCGAGTATTCACTCAAAGTTGGCCACACAGGCAAGCAGCTAGCCAAGACACTTGTAGCGACACACATGGACGATTAGACGCGGACGCCTATAACCGCGAGCATTATAGACGGCGAATCGTAATTTTGTGCGATCATCTGTGACGTCACAATAACTACGTGTACATGTTGACATAGATCACTACTAGAGACATACACGCACGAGAACGCACTTCGAATCAATACATGCGATCGATGTAGGCCTACCCCTACCGCATTAAAACACTGATGTGACGTCTTAATACCGACAATGCACTGATTACTATCAAGACATACAGTCAGATATAATGATACGAATATTCAATCAAGTCTGACTGAAGCAAGAACAATATCAGCATATGACCTTATCGACAGAAGATTCCCGTTCAAACGAATCTTTGTTTATCCATGTTATTTCGCCATTCCCGGAAAAGACTGCGCTATTGAAATGATATCGATCAGTATCGCTCACGCGTACGAGACCATACTAGAAGAAAAATCTTATTCGTGAGGCACACGTCATTGCAAATTATCATTTCTTCACGGAGCGTAATATTTACCTTTATGGGCCGCACCTGTACCTCGGTTTCAATCTTCAGCGATAGTACTAATTGCCCCTGGCAATGTTCCCTATAATGTTTTACGAGTCTGCGCGCTTGCGCGGTCCCTTGAAGAGCATTGCGCAACGACAAAAAAAAAGTCATCACTTCGAATTTTTTGTGCGCAGCTTAGATTTTCTGTGCGCAGAGACTGTTTCAGCACTGCGCATTTGCGCACGTGCGCAGCTTAGAGGGAACATTGCTGAGAAGCGTAGGCTACGACTACTTAATACTTGACACATTTAATTGGCGATCATAACATATATAAAGGTACCAAAGATGACACAGGATGTAACCAACTATATACATCAAGGGGGGGGGGGGGGAGTGGCGCAGTTGGTTAAACACTGCAGTCACGTCACCAATGGTTGCTGGTTCGAGTCTTGGCTCTGCCATGTTTCTATGTGTCGCCGTCTTGAAAAGCCCAGAAGAAGAGGGAGCCAAACTCTGGAAAGATGGCAGCTAAAGACCAGAAGAAACGAAGCAATACCGCAAAAGACATTGTGTTAATGCAATTAATCTGCTGGGCGCAAATAAGCATATAGGCGATAAGCGCCAATGTTGTGAATAAACAAACAAACACACAAACATCAAAGGGGCAGCACAATGTATATGGCGGTTGCCATACCGACCGGCTTAGATATCTAAATAAGTTACGCAACGCAAGCTACGACCTTTTGATATGTTACTATTCCTCATACCAGTTTAATAGTTTGCTGCATCCGTTGTTGTACCAAGTCACGGCATTCCGAGTCACAAAGTCCTCTGATTGTAACGTCTGACGCGACGAGTACGAGTACGAGTAATTCTACAGAAGGTCGCGCCCAAATCACAATTTTCAGTCACGATTCATCAACGGGTCATGTTTTACCATCATAAACAAGTAATGTCACGTAATAGGTGATCTTCCAATGCGTGGTAACTTTTGGAAGTGATGTAATAGTGAAGTTTGGTGAGTAGTTTCAGGCTTCCAGAGTAGTTTTAGAGCGAATTTATAGTTCTCAAATTAAAAAAGAAAATTGGTAGTAAAATGTTGTCGAATACTTCGAAATCCAAAATGCCGTCGCGGGCCGCACAAAATGGTCTCGCGGGCCGCATGCGGCCCGCGGGCCGCGTGTTTGAGACCTCTGGGTTAGGGGATATTAGGGTTAGGTTAGGGGTAATATTAGGGCTAGGTTAGGGGTAATATTAGGGTTGGGGAACGGGGAAATTAGGGTTGGGTTAGTGGTGATATTAGGGTTGGGCTAGTGAATATTAGGATCGGCGGAGCTTTGGCCAACCCTAATATCCCTCTCACCCAACCTTAATATTACCCCTAACCTAACCCTAATACCCTGCCCCCCTCCGCCAATCCTAATATGACCCCTAACCTAACCCTAATATCCCCCCTCCGCCAACCCTAATATTGCCCCTAACCTAACCCTAATATCCCCTAACCCAACCCTAATATTACCCCTAACCTACCACCCCCCCTCCGCCAACCCTAATATTACCCCTAACCTAACCCAACCCTAATATTACCCCTAACCCCACCCTAATATCCCCGTCCCCTAACCTAACATCCCCCCTCCGCCAACCCTAATATCCCTCCTCCGCCAACCCTAATATCCTTCTACCCCAAACCTAATATTACCCCTATCCCAACCCTAAAATCCCCCAACCCTAATATCCCCCTAACCCAACCCTAATATCCCCGTCCCCCAACCCTAATATCCCCCTCCCTCCAACCCTAACACCCCCACGCCAACCCTAATATCCCCCTTGCTAACCCTAACATCCCCGTACCGCAATACCCCCCCCCCCCCCAACCCTAACATCAGTCTCTCCACAGGCAAAAAAGCAGTTTATTTTGACGTGTTCATGGGAAGCATTTGTTGTTTTAATGTGAAACACTGATCGGTAAAGGTCATGGGGATCACTCCTCGCGGTGGCCGTATTCTACACTTGACCCCAATGTTCCCTGTAAGCTGCTCAAGTGTGCAATTGCGACATGCTGACACCGTATCTGGGCACAGAAAATTTAAGCTGCGCACAAAACATCAAAGTGATGACCTTTTTTTAGTCGCTACGCACTGTTGTCCAAGTTGAGTGCGTGCAGACTCTTGAAAAATTGGAGGGAACATTGGTTGCAGCTACTTTGAGTTGGTTGCATCGCATCAATCGCTGTAAACGCAAATACGTCCTAAAATGCAAGTAGCCTACTTTCATATTTTTTGTCGCGCATATAAAAATTTGGACAAATAGAAATGAGAACACACCAGTTATTCTCTGCGATTAACCGACTGATTGACAAAACGGCTCATTCTCATAATTCATTCAGCTAAGTCCTAAACGGCATCCTAACCAAACCAAAAATGGCATAAACAGTGGTGTGTGATCTAAGTGGTTTTTGGCCGCCATGTTTTGATCGGCGTCGCAGATATCGCAAATGTATGATTTCAAACTGCCGAACATCCCAATTATAGGTACAATTTATCTATCTATGATGCACTATAAACACTGTTTCGTTAATTAGCCTGTTATGCGCAGAGAACACCTAGTGTGTTATCGCACTGGTGTCTCATTCACATTAGAACTATGTTATAATATTGTCAGTTCCGATGAAATTTATGACCCACAAAGAGCCGAATGGATTCATCTGCTACGTGCAAGGAAGTACGCATCTATATCGAATTCCGCAGTGATATGCGTAGGTAGGCTGCATTTGTATGATCAAAATTCGTGGATGCGCGATGATGCGAAATGCAAAAACTACTCGACGTACTCGGGTCACATTGAATTATATGTCGCAAAATACTCTGACAATCATGGGGAACACAGCTCGACTTTGCCGAGACGCTTGTTGGCGTCACAGTCGAAAAGAGACTTTATTCGACTATTGTCTACGGGCGATACAATTGTTAGAAACAATGTAGATTCGGACATTGAGGGTTATTTTCGGGGGGTACCAGTGGCCGGACCAAATTTTAATTTATATTTTCGAAATCAATGTGACAGTAGCTTTCGATTGAGACCGGTTAAACAAAACTTTGAGCTCGAGTTGCCAGCGCTAAGATTACCACCTACTGCTTTCGATTTCAGAAACAGCAGCACTGATTTTTTTCGGAAGAGCAAGCAGATGCGTAAGAGCTGGCAAAATTGGTAAACTTCTTGACCGGAAAGTGAATTAAACTGTTCTACAAAAAGATTGTACCGCAGGTATGAGGCTGAATATTTCTAATACTTCTGAGACTTATGGCTAGCAAAACATGATATACAATTGCAGTTTAAAGTTCATCCAACGCAGAAGCAACTTCCCACTTGGCAGACCGGACTGTCACAATATCACACTGAGACGATCGCAAAAGTGGATTTACATACTTTCGTAGTATTCCCTCGGTATGTCTAGAATTTTTAACCGGACTGACTTTGATAATTATAATGATATCAAAAACTCAATCTCAAACCAAGTATCAATGTTTGATTCGTGGATGTGAAGCAATAACTGCAACTGCTGTACCCAGAATCCCTCAATAGGGTTCTTTAGAGTAATGAGGTATCTTCAGTAAATTGAGACTATATTTTCATGCTTTGCGGGGATAGTTATGTGCACTAGATTCATTTTAATATTCTGAAAACAATGTGGTGGTCGAATATCCGCATTTTAGTTTCATGACCAAAAGTATTTAAGAACCCCTGTAGATACGATACCGCCATATTGTATATTTTGACTCGCGTCAAGTCAGGTTAATCGATTTTCGAAGGTGACTCGAGTCAAATCACTCGATTTTTGTATGTGACTCGAGTTGAGTCAAAATTCAAGTCAAGGTGCCTTTTCGTCGTATGAGGCATGATTATGTCATTGCATTTTGCTAGCTGTCTGAAACAGATTGAGCGGTAATTGACTCTGAGCCAATGAACGAATATAGAGTTAAATATACGCGCAAGAAGACGCTGTATCGCTCACATATACGCAGAACTGTTAAACTGCGTAAGTAATTGCACAGCCTCTGTTTATAGAACTTCTAGAACTGGTAACTTTACCAGCCAAAATAGAGAATAGAGAAATAAATTGATAAGATGCAATACATTACCCTTTTACGAACAGATATGATACACCATGCGTTAGTACAACGACGAAGCCGTTTCTGCTAGTGCGGAATAGTGTTGTTGCACACAGGCGAATAACTTATTTTGAAAAAAAACAATAATTTGAAACTGACATCAATTTCAGCATTCAACCGTCAGCCACGTGTTGCACATCTATCCGTAGATTAGTTATCAATATCTATATCTATAGCTACTGTTCGGTCAACTGGAAAGGTACACAGCACATTGCATTGAAATAGCAGTGACGTAACGTTAGCAGTCTTCTCACAACTTTTCTGCAATCCTAGTTAAAACTCCAGACTCAAAGCAAGAGGCTTGGATGCATGATTATGCATTTTTGTTTTACTTCTAATCCAATTCCTGGTTTTCCTGTAAAGGCGGCTGTAGGCCTATTGTGTGAAACAAGCCAAGCTTGCTGTACGGTACAGACATTTGCTATTCTCATGTCCTTAATAAGAATGGACCATGATTTGGAACTTGATGCGATGTCCGAGTTTTCTCGAATTTAGTCATTTTAATCTAATTTGTATACAAACTGTAGCTATAATTCTAATTTAAATCTAATTTGCAGACAACTGCTGTGTAGCTATAATCCTTATTCTACTCTGATTCGGAAATATATCTAACTGTAATTCCAATCTAATGAGGAAAAGCTAAAATATTTCTAATTGTCCAAGTCTTTTTGTGAAGTCCTTGTCGGGTATGATCGTTGCACTTGAATAATTCTGTTTGTATATTATGATTTCAGATAGCTGGATTCAGCTCAGTTGGAGGCGACACAATTGGCCAATCTTTCAGATCCATCATGAAAAAGGTCGCTACTACCCGTGTGTGGAGCAGTTACAGCCGTGTTGGAAAATCTGGGAAGGAGGCTTTTAACAAGCTCGCGTTGTACAAGATCATATATAGTGAGCAACATTTATGTTTACCTTCGAACCTATCTATATGTGTTCAGTAGCCTACCTTACACCCCATGTAAATGTTGAGCTAGCTCAGTGGTTCTCGAACTTTTTTGACAAGCCACCTTGACAATAGCTAAAATTTTCGCCACCACCCCTTTATCGTCATATCAAAAATATTAAAACGAGCAGCCAGAATATTAGCGACCCCAACACATTGTTTGGCGGCATGCAGGGTATTCTGGCTACACTATGTTACCAGCCTGAACTGTCGCTTCTACAGTAGGACTGCCGTGTCTGCGCAGCGTGTGCAAATGTTAAGTTATATTGGCATGAGACTGGCATAGGGAAACTCATTTCAAGGCCAAGAAACATCGAATATCTCGATGGGCATCGTGCCTGCCCTGTGATGCTTTCACACCTCTCAGTTTGAGAACCACTGAGGATTTACACTAAATATTAATACTTTTGTGATTTGTAAATAGTATCAGTAATGTTTGTGATATCGCTTCTTAAGGAGCTTGTAAAAGGATCCATGGTGGGGCTCTGACCGAAAAAACGTACATTCGTGTTGTCATGGAGGCGCTGCGCCACTTCCCTCATCAGAAAGGCGGATGTCAATGGAAGGTATGATTTCCATATGCATACTTGACATGGACTTCATTCATTCAAGTACGGCAGGCCCGCCGGCGATAAGTGGCCCGCGAGGCAATTCTCGAAATTAGTTATAATATCAACAACAAATAAATTACCCAGGTAATTTATGTCTTTAACATTCAATGTTGTTGTTTCTCTGTAGGGTTCTATGGGGGCGAAAAAGGCAGAAAGCAGCGTCTTATCCTCGTCATCAGAAGACGAAGAAGACTAATCAGTTGGCTTGATTATTTTTTCATTCGTTACGTTCTTGATTATTTTTTCATTCGTTACGTTCTGAATTATAAGTTCATCAAAGGCAATGTGTACTGTGATACGTGTATGTGTCCGCAGCCACCCTCAGGTATGCCTAAATATGGGAATACAGGGATGTTAGTATCTCAGGATGTTTTTCTGACCATCGATTGTACGTTCTAAAGCATTGTAGATACACAGTTTTATCAACGTTTTATTAACGATCCCGATTTGCGTGAAGAACGCGTTAAATTGAGTCGACACAAAAACCGACTTTAAACTATCCTGCTAGTCTTCAATATGAACCAAATAAAAATGTTTTTTTAACCTCAATGGGCTGTTTCGTGTTTGCTGGGTACATACAATACAAATTAGGAATGCTAATAACCCCGGCCCGTAGTAAGAGGTGGTGGGTAACTACGTCACCGTATTTTGAGATCCGAAAAAGAGGCCACTTTTCAAAAATTCTGAAAGCTCTAGTGCCGGAAAAGAAAACTCGTGATCTTGAAAAATTTTCGACAAATAGCACTGTGTTGATTAAAAAAATGAAATAAAGGTCATCACTTTGCCTTAACTCCCAAATTACCCACATTTTCACGATAACATGTGGTGTTTTGAATAAAATAAAAAAGGGCATATTTCCCATCTCTACTCCCGAACTACCCGTCGCGCCGTATTTTTCGTTGTTTTCCTTGCCAACTCTGACATTCGCTGCATCAGAGTCGAGGTTTTGATCGCATTTTGATACTTTTTCTAGAAAAAGAGGACAACTTCCCCCAAAAAAGTGGACATTTAGGCGTCCTCCGTGGATGCTTTCAATTTATTGTAAGAAAAGCGCAAATCCTCTTAAAAAAAGGACATACAATATGGTAACCCTAGTGAGCAGCTGCAACACACAACTTGCAAAGACAAAAAAAATTGCGACTAAACCAAGTCACAAGGTTCCGAGTCACAAGTCAATCTCAATTTTTAAGTTTTGACTCGAGTCAAGTCGAGTCATTTTCAATTCTCCATCGACTCAAGTCCGAGTCCAAGTCACTGAGTAGAGGGTCAAGTCCGAGTCCAAGTCATTGTTCAATTTGTTGTTCAATCCGGTTCAGCCCACTTTTCAAACTCACTTTCATAATATCGTTATTATCCTCGGCCCTAACATTTTCTGGCCCTATTTTCCAAGTATCAGGACTGATAGACCTCATACCAATAATGAGGTGACTTACTATCCTCGGAATTACAATGAAATGTCTGTCGTGGACGTCCTAGTCTCGAGTCATATAAAGAGGTGGTCAAAGTAGTCAAGAAAGCTACTCAAGTAGAAGTAGCGACGAAAAAATCTACTCAAGTACGAGTAGAAGTACTTCTTCCATAAGCAACCTGAAACTACTTGAAGTAGAATTTACTGACTTTAAATCTACTCAAGTAAGTAGTTGTGGAAACGATCGTAATTCGTTCGCATGGATTGTCAAAAGGTGCAAATTGAGCTATGCGAAAGGTACCGAGCTTGATTCAAATTGATGCATACCAGGAAGTATCCAGTGTTCGACATCATGAGCGTTCGTCCGCATCATGGAATGAAAATGATAGTATTGATATGGAAATGCGATTCTAATCCTCTCGAACAGCACGTTTTAGAAAATATCATGGTATGGCGCACTCCCCCATATTATAGGGCCCGTAGTTTAGTCGAAGAGCAAGGATACGGTGTAAACACTTTGCGCGATTAGTTAACGTTAATGGTGGATCGTAAAAATGCCATATTGTGTAGCTTTATTTTCGGAAATTAAAGGCGTTACTACACTTGCTTTTATATATACTTCAACATGTATGTTATCCAGAAAAAGAACTGATATTAATTAGAACTCAAAGTATATGATACTGGGAATTGAACGTGAAATATAAATAGGCCTACTACTTCTAAAAGAGGAAAATATATTTCACGTCTTTAGTCAGTTTCGAAGGTGGTATGCTAAAACAGCTCTAAAACTGAAAAAAAAGTCAGAGTCCACTTTTCCACATTAGAACACGCCATGAACTGTTGGATTACAATATGATAAGTATATGCTATATTGCGAAACATCAGTTTCAATGATGAGTCATATGTACTGTGATGAAATATTTCATATGGGCGAAGGACGACAATGCGGTGTGAATGGAACCGCGCCAACCCGCTACCGAAATTATATTCACCGATATATTCGTGAAATCATGTTACTCCGTATCCACAGCGCGAAGCGTGACGAAAATTCTGGGCTTTTCTCAACTTTTATAAAAATTAAATTTGATACTCCGTGAAAACAGCCCCGAAATTCCTCAGGCTATCTTCCTGATTGGAGGATTAAACTACTTCTAATTGACAAACTGAAAATAGCGCAAAGAAAGTAGATCACAAAATATTACGAAGTAGAAGTAGCGAAAAACAGATCTACTTGAGTAAGTACCAGAAGTAGAGGAAAACTATTTGAGTACTTCGAAAAAGTAGAAGTACTTCGTTACTGACCACCTCTGGTCATAAAACACATTTGAAAAATTAACTTGAGTCAAGTCGAGTCACCAAAAAATCGTGACTTGAGTCGAGTCATTACAATCCTGCTTCACACCGAATTTCGTGACTCAGACTCGAATATACTGAAAAGTGCAACTCTGGGTCCAAGGGCCCAAAACACCCCAGTTCGTGACTCTCAGACTCTACATTCCTGAATTGTTGATTCAGCAATTCTCTTCAAAAACCCGAATTGAATAAATGGCCACTTGGAAACTTTTATATTGGCAGTCGCATCATATTGAAGAAAGTCACAATACACTGAAAGATTGTCCGAAATCGCAATTAGTCAATGTCAACATTGGTAAGTGACCGCAAGTCCCGCATAATTTGCGATACTGTTGTTGTCATATTTATTATTAATAGCAGCGTGACAGGCCAGTGTTAGCTTGCCTGGCTTGTACTTATTAGACACACTGAAGAACATACCACAGATAGAATACATACAACATTAATCAAAAATAAATATTGCCAGTCTGCCCGGTTACGAACGGGCTGCAGGTATGGTCTATTAATCTTCCCGTCCTCGCTTTCACCAAAACAGAACACTGATACCCATCGCGATGCAGCTCAACGCCACATAAGGACTCAGTCTTTCTCCTATCCTCGCAAACTTCCAAAATATTCCCAAGATTCCTTGCTTGTTGCGGTCCAGCAGGCTTGGGGCCATCGCTCTGACGTACGCACAGGTGCATATGAGAAGCAGTATGACCGTTAGCATACTTTGAAAATTGAAAATCGCCACCATCTTAAACGGTGTTATTGGTAATATCTGAAAGAGTACGACAATATATTCTAGGTAAACGTGATGTCAGGGGCGCTGTACCAAACCATGTAAAACCAGTGCATACGCTGGTGAAGCTCAACTGATTCACTCTGTAAAAAGGATACAACGAGAACACTTGAACCTGATTTTGCATGTAGACCTACGATACATGGCGGAGTCGTAGCTAAGAAAGAGGTCAACAGTTACCGTATATCAACAAAGGGCTGAATAGTCCCGATACTCATACATAGCGGGAAAAAAATCAGGGGAACACTGAAAGACACACTCTGACCTGAAGAGTAGCCTACGCTCTACGGTACAGTGCAATGGTTCCCAACGCATGGCAAAGTCGAGTATTTGGATTTGAGTCGAGTATAATTCAACACGACGACAGCAGTATGTGTATGAACGATGTGGACAGTCAAAATATGCACCTTTTATCCTGCTAAAAAAGTATACAACGCCGGTTCATACATCATATATCTATCTACATCACATTAAAGATATATTGTTTCACTGCAGTTTGTAACAACCCTGTGGCATATTAACATCTGTGGCATGAGACGATACCGCATTTTGCTGTCCGAAACAGTCTAGGTATAGCCGTAATGGACCATGACAGTCGGTTACAGAACAGAATAATTAATCGGTCATAAACGTATTCTTTTTAGTAGCCAGTAGTGGTTCATTGCAGGGAGCAGCACAGACCAAGTAAGCCTACAGCCGTTTCAAAAATTTCAAAACTAACATTAACAGACAAGTATTGACAGGGTGAAGTTTACTTTTTTGCTAAAATTACTGTCAGTCAAGTGAGTCTTGAAAGTGACTCGAAGTTGTCTTCAACATAATGTCCTACCACTGGTGCGAACACAAGCGACGGGCACAGTCTACACCAGTGTTTGGGCATCATGGTGACAAATTCAACTGTAGCTAGGTACTATGAAATTAGGGCATTAAAAATCCGACATTTCCAAAAGCCTGAATCAATACCTTTTTTGACAAGTCAAAATTGTAGCGTTAGGTCAAAAAATTGTTTAGAAAGTCAAAAATTTTTTGCAACTTGCATTTCGTTTGTATCGTAGACGTTTGCTCTGTCAATGAACCATAGGTTTGGTAAAGGCTATGGATGATCTTATTATCATTTGATATTTTGCAGCTTGTAGCCTACTTTACAGGCCTACCGTTGTAAACGGCCCATTGTCTACTCATTGTGAATCATAAACTATCAAATGAAACAAATACGTTGACATGGCGTTATGCTCAACGTACCGCAATATCCTAACTGAAGCAAGACTGCGTGGGCATAGATTCTTATGCATGATGAATAATTGTGATGTGGACAACATTGTCAGAATGAAGCAACACGGTTTGTCACCAGCAGTGTACGCACAACTTCAGTGTTGCCAGCCAACAACTGCTGCTGTTGAACGTCCTTTCTCCATTCTTGGCAAGCTACTTAGTAAGGACAGACACTTTCTACCAGAGAATCTAGGAAAGTCACTTTCGTTGCATTACAGAATATATTAAATATTTCTACCATAATGTATCTACTGGAATTCTGCATAGGTCCAGATTTCGTTAAAATAAAGATTTTTCACATGAAACTTTGTCAGTTGTTACATCAAAAATGTTTTTTCAGACCAAACTACTTCAAAAGGACAGACAGTTCCAACCAGAAATGAAGATAAGTAGTACAATTCTAATGTTATGTTGGAAAACACCTACGGTAATTTACATACACGAGGTCAAAATTAAGTTTTTCAAGGTAAAAACATCTCAAAATTTTGATTTTTCTAGTCAAAATCTAACGTTTCTTCTTATAAAAAAAAATCACCTTACTTATCAGTACATGGTGAATCTTGAAGTTTCTCCAGCAAACGATATTTGGTTACATCACATAATACTAAGAGGTGGTCAGTTACACAGGGCTTCCACATTTACCAAGTGTTAAGTAGCTTTTGACTACGGTACATGTGCTACTCAGGTGCTTATGATTTGGAACTATGTGCAGGTGCACTCCCGCTTAACACCTTACAAGGCAAACTACTTGCATACTACACACTGTTTTTTTAAGGATAGAGTAGTTTTCGGATATGCTTGCATCACATTAGCCACAAAGATGACCCCTGGAAATTACCAAAGCGACCCACGCCGAGCAACTGTTTCAGGCATGCAACTATGGAGCAAATCTACTCTTTGGAAATGCTTACTCAAGTACAATTCAGATCTTAAATTTCTACTTCTGCTTCATGTAGCTCTGACATGTCTTTGAAATTGCTACTGCTACTTGTGATAGAGTAGAAAATCACGGCGTTAATTCTGATTCTACATGAGCAGCACGTTGATTTCTTGATCACCTCTGATAACAGCCCATCATTCAAAGCATGCAAAACTTGGGAGCTCTCGGAAAAGGCACCGCGTCCCGAATATTATTAATCCCAAGAACAAATTTAACCAAACGATCGAAACCCAAACCAAACCCGCCGTGCGGTACGCCACCGAACCGCCTAAGGTCACAGTACCACTTGTACTGCTCGGTAAGACCCAGACCTTCCAGCTTCCCATGCAACACATCGTACCTATGTTCGCGCACAGTGCCGCCCGCCATTTCGCCGCATTTCGGAACCAGTAGATCAAAAGATGCGGAAGTTTCACCATCGTCGTTTGACAAGGCATAGAACGGCTTTATCAACGAGGGGAAATTTTGGACAAAAATAGGACTATCGTTGTGGTATGTCGTTAAAAACCTCTCATGCTCATCATTTAAATCGTCACCCCATTTCATAGCACCAGTTTTGATTAACTTTAAATTAGAGTTGATTATATCCACCGCTTCACTGTATTCAATACAGAGAAACGGTTCCACAGCGCACTTTTTCACAGTATCGTAATGAGACTGTGAACCGTCGCCTTCGTAGAATACAGATAAATCATCCGCACATAATTTTAACGTCTGTGAGATTACATGTTTAACACTAGCTTCTAAGATAGATTTTAAGTCCTCCAAACATTTTGTAAACGCCAACTCGACTTCTAACATGTGAAATTCGCAAAGATGAGTCTTGGGACGGCTCTTTTCGGCGCGGAACGCCGGACTTAATGTGTACACATGACCCAGGCCCATTGCGCAAGCTTCTAAATGTAACTGTCCAGAAACCGTCAAATTAGCGGATGATCCAAAAAACTGTTCGTTATCATTTCGGGAATTATCGCTGGATACGCTATTCGGCGTGACAGCAAATAGTTCTCCAGCGCCTTCACAGTCGCTGGAAGTGATTGCTGGGGTGTGTACGTGCGTGAAATCCTTGCTTCGAAAGAATTCGTGTATGAGCATTTCAATCTTGCTTCTAACACGCAGCATCGACGCTACAGTCCTCTGTCGTGGTCGAAGATGCGGGTACTGTCGTACAAATTCGTTTGGATAATTCCATTCGCTTGCAAAAGGGTATGAAGACGAATCGCACTCTGTATGGTGGATTAAATTCTCCCCGAGGAACTCAACTTCGGGCGTTTTTCCAATCCTAGGCACCAATTCTCCTTCTATTCCGATCGAGGCTCCATACGTAAAATTTGTGGAGAACTTTTCAGTCGGCAGAACAACTTGCAAGTTAGTCGCCGACGAGCCATCGTTGATATCCAAGAACGTGACTTTCTTGTGTTTACGTACAGACCTAATCCAGCCGTACACAAGGGCTTGTCTTTTTTCGCGGTAGTTGAATAAATCCTTCACTGACGTTCTTGCGGAAACTATCGAAGAGTGGTGCCGCATAAAACGGCGTATCATCATACATATCGACATGATTAACTAATTATATGTTCATTGGACATGCTATAGGTACGATAATGATAATGTTCTGCAAAAAAAGACAGCGTGATGGGTCCCGTCTGTCTCCAATGCAGAGTTGCAGGCTATAAGTACAAAATTTTCTGCTTTTCTAAATCTAGTTAAAACGATAATTACGTTATTCCTAATCAGATTTGAATTACTGAATCCACACCGAGTTAGACAAAAATACAACATAAATCATGTTCAGTTCATTTCATATTACAGTTCACTTTCACAACCATAAGAATGGCAAATGCCTGCACACCAAGCTTCGCTCGTTACAAACTATAAGTTCTCCTGCAGCATTTTCTAGAAAACCAGTGATTAGATTGTGAGAGGAGGAATCAACTGTATTAAAATATATCAACCTGATTTGTGCCAACAGAAGAAGTTCATTTACCATCTTAAAATAGTACATTGAGCTTACGCGATCTCTGCACCTCGATTATTCAAAATTTATTGCCAGTGACGTCATATTTTGTGATACGATTGTTGATGTTCTTTTGTATTCTCTATTAGTTGCTGACAATTATCGCTGACAAATTCGGGTTTATATCCATATTATTCAATTGTATATATGTAGAAATTAGATTGAAATTAAGAGCACATAAACATTTCCCAAATTAGAATCGAATGAGATTTCTGGCATTTCACTTTAATTGGACATTAGGGCTATTCAAAAATAAACTTTTCCTTCAGATTTCACTGGCTACTTGATAAAATTGTTAGGTTGGTGAAAAAAAACGCTGCACACCAACTTTGGCTCAATTCCAACAATTAGAAGCAAAATTCTTGCAGTAGAAAGTTTTGAATTTATCATTAAAAAAAATTGAAAAATGAAATTTCAAAATATTTCTGTCGACGCCATAAAATTGTTAGGCTGTCAGTAGAGATGACGCACACAAAATTTGGTTCAATTCCAACCACTAGAAGCGAAGTTATTGCAGTAGAAAAATTTCTAATTGCATGATTTTATAATAAATAATTGAGGAGTTAGTCACCATAAATACTATTTTATTCAAATCCAAATTTTTCTACTGCAACAACTTCGCTTCTAGTGGTTGGAATTGAGTTAAATTTGGTGTGCAGCGTTTTTTAACCAACCTAACAATTTTATCAAGTAGCCAGTGAAATCTGAAGGAAAAGTTTTTTTGAACAGCCCTAGGACATTCTTGAATCATCTAGCTGTCCAAGTGTCAGATTGGAATCAGTGCGCACCTGACGGCTCACCGGGTGCCTCGCTCACTATGTTCCTCGCTCACTGTCCACTGTTATATTTATTGGGATGAGTGCACTTGATTACTTCACTGCCATGGAGGTGACGAGTAACAAGGATTTTATAGGCCATATCGTCACCTCCAGTCAACTTTTATGTTTGACGAAGCAATAAAATGTCTGTCTGTCTGTCCTCAAGAAACCAATAAATGTTTCCCATGAATCGGTGTCCCTTGCTAACCTAACGGACACGGCTACCTGAGTGCCTTGCTTACTGCTCTACTGCTGACAGTGCTCCTCATGTAACCGATAAATTTTTCTCATGAACACATGAAAATTCATTTTTCACGTTTTTTCTAATTGAAATTTTCATTGACGTCATATCTCATTCAAGCATTCAGTTACGAAAGCATGAGTTTATCTTTTATAAACAACAAAAGATATTCAACCAGTCAGTAATCACGATGTCACTAATCACCAGTGTTGGGATGACTCGAGTCATGACTTGACTTGACTCGACTCGGCGCTTCAAAAATGTGGATTGACTCGTGACTCGGAGCAAAATTTACGAGTCAATTTCAAGTCATCAAGTAAACGGTGTCGACTAAATCAATGCATTTTGTGCATGTTCGGATTATTCACGATACGCCGTTGTAACTTGTGAGAGCAACCAGACATTCACTGGTTGTACGTTTCACTAATCCTGCATTGTTACATCACAAATAAACTGACCGCAAACCAAATGATCACACTTTACGTTGTCGTAGTAGCAAATTAATTTAATAGCAACGTATCGCTGTTTATTGGACGACTCTGTCCTTACATTACACGTGCTCACCGTTACCAACCCTCTTGTATGATTCAAATCGAACAAATATATTCTATGCATTTATATCCTCACGGATGTGTATAGATGGCTAGTGTATTTTACGATATCAATTTCTTTTATCTTGTCGAGGCTTCGTATTCGATCCTCTATTTTGGCTGACATAATAAGAGAATGTAGCATGTAACTCAGAGTTGTCAAACTCACTGACGTCGCGGATCGAATTCAAATATTCAGATCACTCGCAGGCCGCACCAGTCAAATGATTCCAAAATATTACTAACTCTTAACTCAATATATGCACTTTTTCGCATTCTCGGAATTGGGTGTCAATGTCAGCGATCTTCTCCTGAGGATGACTACAATCACAAATCCGCTGTCGGGTGGTTATAATGTGGCCCATGAACAAGAACATACTCGAAATTTGCTATCTTGAAGGAATATTTATTAGTGGTATTTCTTAGCCTAATACAAATTCGAGAAATGTGTTGGATAAAATTACGCAATTTTCAACATATACTCAGAGTTTCTTCGCGGGCCGAATGAAATCATTTGGTGAGTCGTATGTTTGACACCCCTGATGTAGCTATACAGTTACTGACATATTTTATTAGCAGTTCTACGTGTGCGTGAGCAATACAACGCATTTTAGCATGTATATTTAACTTAATATTCGTTATTTGATTCGAGATAAATGACCAATTGATCTCTTTAACACAGCTAGTAAAACATGATGAATTTGAATCATCACTTATACTTCGAAAATTCAATTTGACTTGAATTGTGACTTGACTTGACTCGAGTCACCTCCAAAAAATGAGTGACTTGACTTGACTCGAGTCACCTTTGAAAATCGGTTGACTTGACTGGACTCGAGTCAAAATATGCAATGACTCGAGATGACTCGTGACTCGAAGGTAGTGACTTGATCCCAACACTGCTAAACACCAGGGGTCACAAACGGTCGTATTTTGCGGCCCGCGACCTGAGATTTTACAAGAAGGCGTAGTAACACATTTGGAAATGCTGAAATTGATTTCATTTTAAAAATATTATTGTTGTTGCTGTTTAAAATTAGCTATTCCCCTGTGACCATCATCATTATTCCTAGCGGATACGGCTTCGTGATGGTAATAGCATTCCATCATCATCATTGATTTGTTGGCAATTTTTATCAGTTCAATGCACCGCAAGATATGCGATACAATGACAAGATAGGGAGGTGTCGAAGCGACTTGGAGTAGTCTATGGAATCAGACACCAACCTTGGCCTAGGCGATGTAAAGAGGCAAGCACACTGAATGAAAAGTAAAAGAAGATAGTAGGCCTATAGAAAAAGCAAAAATGGGGTGGCATGTCATTCATGGAAGACTAGATCGATAGGTTAGGTTGTGGTCTGGGAATATTGAGGATGGACTAGTATTTATTCCATGAAGGAAGAATTAGCTGATATGAATGGGCCTTGGCATGTATAATGACCCAGACACTACCAAGAAAGTGACTTGGGGCTTCCCCATAAGATAAATCTTTACGAGGCTATATTTATCCAGCAATTACCGTGTCTAGCTAACCCTAAGTTCAATCCTTCAGTCACTGAATAGTGTTGTTGGGTATCTTGCGCAGCAAATTGTTCAAAATAAAAGTGATGATACTTTTTGTTTTATTGGTATTTCTTTATTAAAATGTTATTTCTTTTGTGGAAACTATTTCCGTCGGCCGTCACCCATGTTATAGAGCACTGCGTTGTTGTGATGTAAAGTTTTAAAAACGTGGTTTCTGAACACTGGCCTATTTTGTCTCGATTTTGTATGGCGGCCTGCAGCCTCTACGAAGTTTGAAAAGTGGCCCGCGTGCCGCGAGCCGTTTTGAACTGGATCTGGCAACCCCTGTATACACCAACTCTCCTGTCAACACCAGGCTAGCGGAATGCCATTCTCTCAAATTATTGCGGTATTCTAAAATTATTACGGCATTTTCTGTGCAGAAAATCATTCTCGTGCAGGCAGGTAATTATCGACGAGTGATAGTGAGTTCTCTTTTTCGGTATATACGGCCTATTCATTTGTTACCGGCAATAGTCACACGATTACAGGAATATCGTCAGGGCTCGGGGAGTGAGATTGCCTCACAGTCACAGCAAAATCGTCCTGTCTTTCTAGTCTAGGATATCATTATACAGAATACAGCCGCTTTAATCAGAATGTTGTGACATAATAGCTTTAGCCTGTGGATCGGGATTGGTAGAAAAGTGGTATCCCGTAATAAGTCCAATTCATGTGGTGACTGGTACTTTGGTTATGAAATTCCAGTCTCGAGAGTTGACTTCACTACTTCACATTTGTTACCAATTTACAATAGCATAAAATCAGAGCATATACTTCCGTGAGCCCGTCAATCGCGCTTCATCAATCAAGCTTCATATCTTATGGCCTCATGTAATATATCTCTCGTGTATGAGCAAATTTCGCCAATTTTCCAAAGCTATGCAATTGACAAGGCTAATCCTACACAAACTTTGGGTCAAGTGTAGAATACGGCCACCGCGAGGAGTGATCCCCATGACCTTTACCGATCAGTGTTTCACATTAAAACAACAAATGCTTCCCATGAACACGTCAAAATAAACTGCTTTTTTGCCTGTGGAGAGACTGATGTTAGGGTTGGGGGGGGGGGGGGGGTATTGCGGTACGGGGATGTTAGGGTTAGCAAGGGGGATATTAGGGTTGGCGTGGGGGTGTTAGGGTTGGAGGGAGGGGGATATTAGGGTTGGGGGACGGGGATATTAGGGTTGGGTTAGGGGGATATTAGGGTTGGGGGATTTTAGGGTTGGGATAGGGGTAATATTAGGTTTGGGGTAGAAGGATATTAGGGTTGGCGGAGGAGGGATATTAGGGTTGGCGGAGGGGGGATGTTAGGTTAGGGGACGGGGATATTAGGGTGGGGTTAGGGGTAATATTAGGGTTGGGTTAGGTTAGGGGTAATATTAGGGTTGGCGGAGGGGGGGTGGTAGGTTAGGGGTAATATTAGGGTTGGGTTAGGGGATATTAGGGTTAGGTTAGGGGCAATATTAGGGTTGGCGGAGGGGGGATATTAGGGTTAGGTTAGGGGTCATATTAGGATTGGCGGAGGGGGGCAGGGTATTAGGGTTAGGTTAGGGGTAATATTAAGGTTGGGTGAGAGGGATATTAGGGTTGGCCAAAGCTCCGCCGATCCTAATATTCACTAGCCCAACCCTAATATCACCACTAACCCAACCCTAATTTCCCCGTTCCCCAACCCTAATATTACCCCTAACCTAGCCCTAATATTACCCCTAACCTAACCCTAATATCCCCTAACCCAGAGGTCTCAAACACGCGGCCCGCGGGCCGCATGCGGCCCGCGAGACCATTTTGTGCGGCCCGCGACGGCATTTTGGATTTCGAAGTATTCGACAACATTTTACTACCAATTTTCTTTTTTAATTTGAGAACTATAAATTCGCTCTAAAACTACTCTGGAAGCCTGAAACTACTCACCAAACTTCACTATTACATCACTTCCAAAAGTTACCACGCATTGGAAGATCACCTATTACGTGACATTACTTGTTTATGATGGTAAAACATGACCCGTTGATGAATCGTGACTGAAAATTGTGATTTGGGCGCGACCTTCTGTAGAATTACTCGTACTCGTACTCGTCGCGTCAGACGTTACAATCAGAGGACTTTGTGACTCGGAATGCCGTGACTTGGTACAACAACGGATGCAGCAAACTATTAAACTGGTATGAGGAATAGTAACATATCAAAAGGTCGTAGCTTGCGTTGCGTAACTTATTTAGATATCTAAGCCGGTCGGTATGGCAACCGCCATATACATTGTGCTGCCCCTTTGATGTTTGTGTGTTTGTTTGTTTATTCACAACATTGGCGCTTATCGCCTATATGCTTATTTGCGCCCAGCAGATTAATTGCATTAACACAATGTCTTTTGCGGTATTGCTTCGTTTCTTCTGGTCTTTAGCTGCCATCTTTCCAGAGTTTGGCTCCCTCTTCTTCTGGGCTTTTCAAGACGGCGACACATAGAAACATGGCAGAGCCAAGACTCGAACCAGCAACCATTGGTGACGTGACTGCAGTGTTTAACCAACTGCGCCACTCCCCCCCCCCCCCCCTTGATGTATATAGTTGGTTACATCCTGTGTCATCTTTGGTACCTTTATATATGTTATGATCGCCAATTAAATGTGTCAAGTATTAAGTAGTCGTAGCCTACGCTTCTCAGCAATGTTCCCTCTAAGCTGCGCACGTGCGCAAATGCGCAGTGCTGAAACAGTCTCTGCGCACAGAAAATCTAAGCTGCGCACAAAAAATTCGAAGTGATGACTTTTTTTTTGTCGTTGCGCAATGCTCTTCAAGGGACCGCGCAAGCGCGCAGACTCGTAAAACATTATAGGGAACATTGCCAGGGGCAATTAGTACTATCGCTGAAGATTGAAACCGAGGTACAGGTGCGGCCCATAAAGGTAAATATTACGCTCCGTGAAGAAATGATAATTTGCAATGACGTGTGCCTCACGAATAAGATTTTTCTTCTAGTATGGTCTCGTACGCGTGAGCGATACTGATCGATATCATTTCAATAGCGCAGTCTTTTCCGGGAATGGCGAAATAACATGGATAAACAAAGATTCGTTTGAACGGGAATCTTCTGTCGATAAGGTCATATGCTGATATTGTTCTTGCTTCAGTCAGACTTGATTGAATATTCGTATCATTATATCTGACTGTATGTCTTGATAGTAATCAGTGCATTGTCGGTATTAAGACGTCACATCAGTGTTTTAATGCGGTAGGGGTAGGCCTACATCGATCGCATGTATTGATTCGAAGTGCGTTCTCGTGCGTGTATGTCTCTAGTAGTGATCTATGTCAACATGTACACGTAGTTATTGTGACGTCACAGATGATCGCACAAAATTACGATTCGCCGTCTATAATGCTCGCGGTTATAGGCGTCCGCGTCTAATCGTCCATGTGTGTCGCTACAAGTGTCTTGGCTAGCTGCTTGCCTGTGTGGCCAACTTTGAGTGAATACTCGCTAATTCTGCTTAGCACTGTTTATACTGACCTCTTCTAATGGTGACAAAACGAATGGTTAGTTTCTCATCCCCTCACCAAGCCAAATTAACAAAGAAGTGCGATTCGTTTGACATAGAGTGGTTGTGGAGTATGTGAAAACGGAAGACAAAACTACAAAATTAGGTGAGATTTTTCTTTTTCGAGTGAGGAAGGTCTGCTCTGCACAATATGTCGCGAAGCTAAAATAGCAAACGAATATTCGGATGGTAAAATATGCACACTGGACAGCATGGAGCTCACGAAATAGCCTCCTGTGACGAAGTCATTATATCAACGGGTACGCCCGAAGATGCTCAATTATTATTTAGGGTTCCTACCTTTTCCAACACTCCTCACTCGATCGGCTCTACCGGTGAGTCTGATTACGTGAGCAGAGAGAGCATAAAAATTGATAGCAATAGACCGATTCATTCATGAATTATAGAAAATTTTCGCGCTTCGCGCGTCTAGCCTCACACCCACTAAACGGACACTCAATGCATATGGCAAGTAGCTGCAAAAAGCGTAGAACCCGAGGGGGGTCTGGGGGGCATAGCCCCCCAGAAGTTAGGTTTACCACCCTATGAGCGGCATGGTTGCGCACTGTTGTCCAAGTGCCTGCGCAGTGAGTGGGCGTGTTTGCGCAGACTCGTGAAAAATTAGAGGGAACATTGCTTCTCAGCCGTAACAAGTAACACCAATGGATTCGTCGACGATTGCACATTTCTATTGCTATGGCACAGTATTTATTACGTCCAAGTTGTTATTGATCTGTTTCAATATTCGAAGGTAAATCTAACGCTGATTCTATTTTACTTTGGTAATGACATGATCAATATAGCCTAGTTGTCAGGAATAGGGCTATGCCCGAAACCCGGATTAGGCAGTACTGATCCAATGCTCTGATATCAGTTCAATCATAGCAATTTACAGCGTAGCTACGTTGTAAATTGCTATGGTTCAATCTTTGTAAAATTCTCGAATTATACCTATAATTGTTACGCGTCAAATGACCGCTAGCTGCAAAATTATAACGCGACAGCTTTTACGATGTCCTGATGCATTTGCTCTCTCGCATGGTGTCTACAACTAACTGTCTACAGCAACAATATTATTCAAATATTTTATAATGTGTTTTTTTTCTTGCCAGGCGTGAATTAACAATAGTAGGCCTATATCACATTTTCACGATGCGCGTGGAATGTCAGTCTGCAAGGTGCCGTCAAATAAAGCCTACTTGAAAATACACTGAATTCCCCTATTATTGATTGGTGCTGCGGCCCGCGGCGCCATCAAAAGTAGGAAATTGGCCCGCGAGCACATCTGAGTTTGAGACCTCTGCCCTAACCCAACCCTAATATTACCCCTAACCTAGCCCTAATATTACCCCTAACCTAACCCTAATATCCCCTAACCCAACCCTAATATTACCCCTAACCTAGCCCTAATATCCCCCCCCCCCCCCGCCCCCCGTCCCCAACCCTAATATCCGTCTCTCCACAAAGGCAAAAAAAAATATTTTGACGTGTTCATGGGAAGCATTTGTTGATGTCATGTGAAACACTAATAGTTATGAGATGTTCATGTGCAACATTAATCGGTGATGGTCATGGGGGTCACTTTCTCGAGGTGGCCGTATTCTACACTTGACCCCAACTATGTACCGTACACCTAGTTTTTACCCACATCCGGTACCAGTCGCAATTCCAGCTTCCAGAATTTAACATACACAACTACAACCACATTCCGAAACAGTCATCCCGCGAACGAAGCGCGAAGCGCGGTTCAAATTTCCAGAATAATCTAGAAGTCACGCTCGGATAACCACGTACAGTTAAGTGCACCAATAGACACTTACGTGACCTTTGACACGAACCAATCAGGTTGCAGCAGGATGTAAACAAAGAACAAGCCCGGGCAAGCTTACTATGAGCTCTTATGGGAGAAGGTTGAAAAATGAAGGTTTTAAGCAAGATTACGTTGAATTGGGGATGACTGGCCTTAATGAATAGTAATAGCGTAGAGCTAGTATGTGGTTGCAGCTTTTAATCTAGGATGAACATGAATGGTGGCAAGTACGCACCAGCGTGCTGTGTCCAAATGCACGGGTTTTTGACAACTTTTCTGATTAAGCGACGATTGTTGTATACTATACTATAGGATTGTGGTAATGCATATTTTGACGATTTCATAGGCTCCAGGTCTCGAGCAAAATTTTCAAGCATATCTCATGTTCAGAAATATATGTACTATAAAATATAGCTGCTGCCACACATCACAATTTTTGTGTATTGATTATGAAACTTGAAAGCTATGGAGATTCTATCGAATTTATGGATTTGAGTGGAACAGCATCTTCTTCTAACACCGCGGAGAAAGCTACGAAGTATTTCATGGAGCGCTATGCACACGATTTAGGGATAAAGATTGAGGAGACAATCCACTCTTTTTAGAAGCAATATTCTAGTGAACAGCCAATGTTATGGCAACTTGCGGAAAAGTGAGATAACACACTCAATGGAAATACACGTTCTCGGAAAATCAATTATTGATTCGTCTTGCACTTGTAAGACAGGGTAAGTAAGGAAAAAGACATTGTTTCAGAGACTCCTTCAATAGATATTTTAACCATGATTTATTTTCATATTAGGTTCTGATATATGCTCTCATGCATATGCATTAGGGCTGTTCAAAAATCACCTTTTTTCCTGAATCTTGCTGGTTACTTGATTAAATTGTTAGGTTGCCTTAAAAAACGACGCACACCAAATTTGAATTCATTCCAATCAATATTGGCGGATTTCGTAGAGTTTGAAAATTTTGAATTTGCCTAAAAATGCAACAAAAAAAAATTTTCAAATTTTTCTGCCAACCCCATGAAATTGTTGCGCTGTCTTCAAAAACGATGCAAAACAAATTTGACTCAATTCGAAGCCGTAGAAGTGGAGTTATTTCAGTTTTTCTTTGATTATTCTGGGATTATCCTTGATTGGTGGATCATCCCAGAATTATCATCAAAAAACTTGAATAACTCCGCTTCTGCAGCTTGGAATTGAGTGACATTTGGTTTCCATCGTTTTTGAAGACAGCGCAACAATTTCATAAGGTTGGAAGGAAAATTTAAAAAATATATTTTGGGCATTTTTAGGCAAATTCAAAATTTTCAAACTCTACGAAATCCGCGAATATTGGTTGGAATGAATTCAAATTTGGTGTGCGTCGTTTTTTAAGGCAACATAACGATTTAATCAAGTAACCAGCAAGATTCAGCAAAAAAGTTTATTTTTGAAGAGCCCTAATATGCATTGATTAAGACAATCCAGCACCTGAAGCTAAAAGGACTACATTGTGATTTGCATCAGCATCAGTGAGCTCCATCGTGATTGACAAGCAATCTCTCCACTGTACTCGCAACCGATCAACTCCTGCCACAAGGTAGATTTTGGTGTATCTGGTGTCTTCAGTTTTATAACATTCCATCAAACACAAATAATCCTAGAACATTTTCATCTGGAGAATTGTTCATTCAACAAATTGGGCATCTGAATGAGCTTCAATAATGCACACCACTGGAATATCTAGACATGCACTGTTGGTACAGACTGACAATGGAACTGAATTTGCACAATTGCCGAATATGTTGCGTCATTCATTTTTAATTTTCAATCTTGAATTAGAGTATGCAATTAGTCCATATATATTTGGTTAGTTGTGATACACAATGCTGCATAGTATGACACCAGACAAAATTTTATACTCTTTGATTCTTCCGATCAGCTGTTCAATATGAATACGTTCTCTCACCATCTTTCTTGTTGTGGAACAGTCTGGCTCAGGCATTTGGAGGTGTGTAAATCACATGCAGGAATATTTAAATCTAGATTCAATTTCTTGATTTCAGACTCAATGGTGAATCCGTTTTCTGCCATGATAGCATTGCCTGGCTCACCATAGCTGAACTCCATCATTTTCTTACATTTCTTGTCGAATCCACATATTTAACTAATATTTCGATCTTAAATGCTCCCTGTAAATAGTTCCTGCACAAAAGTAAGTGTACCACAATCCATCAATCCTTTCAAAGTTGTATGTGATTTATTGACAGTCAATAATCATTCTAGATTTGAGAAATCATGAATGAATGCAAATGGTGCATTTTTAAGAACCACATATCTACATGGCCAAATCGCGATTTAATGAAGCAGTTACATATGGCTGACCCAATGGTTGAATACTATGCTTACAGCAATACTATAAATTTGACGTCAGTAGGATAAGTCGGGCAATTCAGAAAGAATTTAATGTAGTCTAGCATAAAATTTCAGCTTCTCCGCATCTTTTGACATTATGATGCTCCTCTGAGAACTGAACTTCACCAGCAATAATTGTCCGCCAATTTGTAATTTTCCTGGACGAGTTTACTGTTTTGTGCTTCTATACTTCTTCCAGAAATTTGATTTTCTTGCGTTTTATCCATCGACTTCCTCTTTCTGCAGCTTCATAAAAGATATCCAACAAGCCTGCACAAAATATAATAATAATATGTTTATTTTACAGAGCAATACTGCTGTGCAGGCACCTATCAAAGCGTACTCGTCGACTCGTACAACGTATCACCGCTACCAATTTCAACTATTCGTCTCATTATTGAATATATTGTTTTCAACAATTTCAATACATTACACACCATCAAGCAACAAAACTGGAGTGGAATAAAATGAGACACACACCAAGTCGATTGTGGCATCAAGTGTGACTGCATTTCAGATTGGACTCATTTTGAAACACAGAATTGTTTCATCTAGATCAGTGGCTCCCAACCTTTTTGACCTATCGCCCCCTTTTCAAGGTCAATACCGATCATCGCCCCCAAATTTTGTGTACCGAAAATTGGGCATACAAACCTGTAATCACCGGCGGGTTGACTAAAAAAAAGGGTCAAATTTTCGGCTCGCTGTCTAATTTGACACACTTTTGTAACTAAATTTCCGTGGGTTGACTAAAAAAAAAATAAAAAAAAAATGTCAGCCGTTTTGACGCGTCATCGCCCCCTTCGCTATTTTCGCCCCCTTTGTCCATTTTCGCCCCCTTCGTCATTTTCGCCCCCCTAGACCGCCAAATCGCCCATGTTGGGAACCACTAATCTAGATTCTAGATTATGTCACGATTCAATATTTTTGGTACAATAATAGATATGTCATTTTCTTAATAAAATGAGAATTCAGATGACTACAAGGAAGTCCACATGCCTTTATCCAGATTTTACATTCTTCCATGCATGTCATTGGCTCTGGGAAAGGTAAAAGCGCACACCAGGAACGGTCTGGGTAGCCATCTCCATGTTACGCAGGCTATTAGCACAGTATTTATCCTGAAAGATACAATACACGAGCTAGAACAAAAAATGACGATTTCAGCCGGGAACAGATCATGTTGCCTAACATATATCATATTAATATGATCATTGAATATGCAGACAAGTGTCCAGTGTAACAGTAATTTGCTAGATAATGATACAGACTATAGACTACTATATACAAATGTCGATTCCATAAATAGAACGCATATAACGCCACATAATGGATACCACACATATCCTGACTCAATATTCCTCTAATACATTCTATTCGCTACGACAATCCTATAGTATACGACTAAGGATAATACAGCAATAGTTGCTTCATCCGAAAAGTTGTCAGAAATTCATTCATTTGGACATACCATGCTGATGCGAGCTTGCCATCATTCATGCTTATTGTAGGTTATAACACTGCATATACATACTAGCTCTACGTTATTACCATTCACCAAAGCCAGCTATTCCCAATTCAATGTAATTTTGCTAAAAACCTATATTTTTCAACCCTTTTCCATAAGAGCTCATAGTAAGCTTGCCCGGGCTTGTTCTTTGTTTACATCCTACTGCAACCTGATTGGTTCGTGTCAAAGGTCACGTAAGTGTCTATTCGACTTATTTAGTTATATTTACTCGGAATAAAGCTGGAATTCATGCTCAGCTAGCGAAACAGACGAGACTCACGAGACAATGAATTCAGGCTGTATATAATGATGACGGTAAATCAGAAAATAAGGTTTTCGACCAAGAAACACGAATTTGATGGCAGCACTCTATCAAAACGCAACGGTATCTACAGGTTCCAAATAGCTTCCCACATCAGAATACTTACCACCAAATTGGAATTCATACAGAATAATTTGATCCTCAAGATCATTTTTCCTACGTATTTTAAACATACCTCTGAAACATCAAAATCGAAACCCTAAAATAACCATTCGAAACCATCCCGAAAGGTTTTTTTACGGTTCTGTGTTTGCTGGGTATCGGCAACAATTCTGTCGTTGCACCAGTCGAGGCAATTACAATTACACAAAATACAAATACTTCAATTACAATTACAATTACATGAAAAACGTAATTAAACATACATTCAGCTCAATTACAAATTACAATTGATACACCTCTGGTGTCCAGTGATGCGGGGTGCCGTGATAATGCATCTGATGGTGGTATGGATTTACCTGGCAAATGAAAAATACGAAAGCGCCAGGACCTTGTGCGCTGATTCAGGCGGTATATTCTAGTGTTCGTAATATCGTACAACGATTTGTCCCCAAAGATTTTGATCAGCGGTTTGTGAGCAGCAGAGTTGGATCAATTGTAATTTGTAATTGTAATTGAGTGTAATTAATTACATTTTTCAATGTAATTGTAATGTAATTGTAATTGAAGCATTTTTATTTTGTGTAATTGTAATTGTAATTGTAATTTGAAAAAAATTTTGCTCAATTACAATTTCAATTACATTAAATTGCTATTGAGACCTGACAAGCACAACATAAAATAATTGACTTATAATGCATTCTCTTTAAATGTCGACAAGGAATTTGGTGGATCCATTCGCGGAAGCCCTTGACTTGGCCCTTGCGGGCGAAGTTTTCTTAGGCCCTTTTCATACCGGATTTACGAAACTCTTTCGGGAACAAGTTCCGAAACAGGCGATGTTCACATAGAGAAAAAATTACCGAAACAGTTCCGGGAAAAGGGCGCGTTCATACCTTTTTAGAGTTACCGCGAACTTATGTTCATACAGGTCGTTTTTTCGGTAAATTCGCGGGAAATTATGGCCAGTATGAACGCGATTCTCCGTAAGTGTTGATAGTTACGAAACCATGTCTGTGGGGTGTTCCAGTTGTAATATGCTTGTGGAAAACAATGTGGGAGAGGCATATACGTGAGATGCGGAGAAGTTGGCTCCAACTTTTAGCTATGGGATGTTGCGGATATGCCTTCTCGAAGTGTATGGGGCTCTATACTCAATATCTGTATCAGCAATAGAGCCCGAGCATGTTCCTGGCTTGTATATTATCAACCGAAGCTGAGAGCAGAAACTGAAAGCCAGCAAAGAGGATAGAGTCCTGGAATGAAAAGAACCACCGAGGCGATCACATCTGCGTACGAGGTACGACAAAGTCAGTTTATCTTTCTGATTGCTGTATAATGGTTTGGGTAAATCTAATCTTATGTACACTGTACAGAGAAACCAGGGAAATCGAGAAATTCGTGAGAGAAACATTTGGTATACTCTGCGACGAGCTTCGAGACCATAACGAAAAGCAGCAAGCAAATTACACGAACTCAATTTCTCTTGCTTGCTGAGTAGCTGTCGCTCTTTGGAGGCTAGCCAATGAAGCCAATCGTTTATAGATCCAGGTAAACATCAGATGTATTTTAAGAAGGCAACTGTCACAAGTTGATTTTAATAAAAATTGCTGGTGCCTATAGTAGGGCTAGCCACAACGATTCGAGTACTCGAATCTGAATCGGGTATTAACTTTATTGATTCGAGGCGAGTAGTAAAATACTACTTTTCGAGTAGGCTACTGAAATTATACTGAAATTTGATTTACTAACGAGAATTATACCGTAGTTTTGATAAACTTTTCGGTACTAGTGAAATAAGTACCCGGAGATTAATACGGCAATAGTTGTTGCATCAGAAAGTGGGTGTGTTATAGGATTGGAAGTGTTGCACATATACATTGAATTAAGGGTGGAAGAATCACTAGGTCTAGTAAGGAACAAGTGAAAAAAACCACCCTGCCATATGAATAGCACGGGATCGAATGGGAGAGAATCGTAGAGTTATGAGTTGTCGAGAAAAACGACGTTAGCCCCGCACATGGCGGTAGGGATCTGATAGTCCACACATGTTGTGCTGTTTGCCTACGCATATCTACGCAGGCCGTCAAAGAAGAACATACAATGTACTGCGCTTGGTCCCGTCAGGGGCAGTACACAAATGTCACACGAATAAACACCACAAGCATTTCCGATGAGACACCTGAACAAAATAGACCAAAACGTCAATATTCGAGCCACAAGCGGTGCTATTGTAGCGATCATGGTTCCAGCCGCGGTTCCATCATCTGGACCGCTCAGTTCTGGTAGAATAAAATCATCCCAAATTAATACCCCGGTTCTGACCGAGCTACGTAGAATGTCAAGTCCAGTATTAAAAGCGCGGGTGCGCAATACGTTCGAAACTGAGCCCTATACGCAACCAATCCGTGTAATCAATCGTCTCGTAACAACAACTCAACACCATGACGAAGTGCCTGACACAATACAAGTGGCCAGAAAAATCGAAACGAACAACTACGTCACAAGCAAGAAACACTTCAGCACCAGGGCGGACTATCATACCCGAGATCAAGGTCGGAAGGTAAGTACCAAATTAACCAGATTCATTTCGTCAGGGGATGGCCAGAATGTTCCAACAACATTGGGCCGAAACGACGTGACGGAGAGCTGGACGCCAACTGCGAACATAATATTTGCGACGATTAGATCAGGGACCAAATAATAATAATAATACCATTCGCAACGACCACAGCACATAACATAGTGCTGAGAATATCGAGTTGGTCCAAGTACTGCAAAAACAGTACTAGAAAATATATTAGGGGTGTTACTCGTCGTAATAACCAGTAAACGTAAATAACAGCTATTGCTTTGCAGGACAAATTAAAATCGTCAATAATAAAGACGAAATAATTGAACTAATGAATTAATAATTGTATTTCTTGAAGGTGGGGGAGATTGTTGGTGTTAATTTTATGTCTGTCTACCGTCTGAGCGATATTATTTTCAACTATGGAAGCTTTGAAACCTCCATTTGCCACATCGCAACATATTAAGCATTCAGTACAAAGCTACGCAATATGCACGTTATTGGAATGGCATATCTATGAAGACGTGTGTGTTCACACCACAGTCTGACGATCACTTTTGGTCAAAGGTGAACGCACACAGTGGCAATGTGCACTTTTGAATCCAAATTGAAATTAGCTGACATTATAATGTAGAATTGCGTGATCTAACAAACCGCAAAGTTACGGAAAACACTAGCTTTGAATGCTCACGGAAAATATATCTGTTGCAGCGGACTTTGCTTGACGAATATGCTAATAAATAGAAAAATCTTGAAAGGCCCGCTGAACTAATAGTCGTTAATTTAATTGCCCAAGTGACTAAGAAGTAACCCCACCAATGTCTACCATACTGGTCCCCCAAACATTCGGTAACTTACTGCTTTATCAGTAACTCGTGAATTCTAACTATTGGCTAGCGAGTGAATAGTTGTGGCCAAAAAGTATTAACAGCAATTCTAAATTGTTATCATGGTCGGTGTTGTAAGCTGCATGAATGCAGGTGGTTATGCGAGCATACCGCATCGCCATTTGCATTAGATATTTCGGAACCAGTGGGTAGGTTTTTGTGTCGGGTGAGTTGATTTTCCAACACTTCTGTCAATTTGGTTTTTACAACTACTGCTGTCTAACGACACGAAGTGAATACCGCTTGTTTCGCGGCTTTGGTTTAGTATAAGTAAATTGCATTACACAATGCGCTACATCGTGCATTCGAGTACACAAATAAGAGTGGTAATTCTGACATATGTCAGCAACAAAACAGTATGTACATAGCACCAGTCACGACTGCGCATAAGATCAATAATTGAATTAAAGTACCGATTTCCACAAAAATTACCGGAAATCTCTTGTGCGGGGCAGGCAGTTATGAATAGGTAGTCTGTTGAAAGGCCATAAAGTAGTATAGCTCAAAATAGTAGAATGCGAACTATCAACAACTTACCCTTTGCAGTTTAGGCAAAAAAGTACATGGTTTTACAATAACAATAACTAGAATTAATATGCGTGGTGTCGACCATATTTTGAATTTGAACTGTGCAGATTCCACACACATTGTAAATGTATTATGTACTATAGCAACATTTGCGCCTGTCACGAGACAAAGATACATTTTGGAATAGCTGAATAGAGGGGTAGTTGCGCTTGGCATGGATTGTCGGGGTTGTGTGACGGCGGATTAGTGCGGGCGTGCGGTTGCGTCGCGCATAGTGGGTTCTGTCGCGTTGAAGTTTTGCGGCCGTGGAAAGATTTAATGTTCACCAAAATCTATTGAAGTCTAAATATAGATTTATCTTCGAATATTGGAACGGATAAATAACAACACCATTAGCCTACTTAATTAGTCTACCTTGGTAATTGATGTTGTATTATGGTGCTCGACAGAAGGGGCTTTGTACCTAAATGTTACGTGGCAAGGAAGGGTTCAGTCGCCTAGCATTCCGTGGGTGATTACCGCTGTCGAGCCCACCGGTTTGTTGCTCGCTGTCTTTCGATTGGCGATGGTGGCGTGGATAGAGATACCCAAGTCCTAACCTCGTTACGACCCTTTGAGAAGTTACTGAACCTCGTGACAGATTCTGCGGACAACTTGCCCCAAACAGGAGTGTTTTCCGCTAAATTGTAGAACTTGGATTGACTAATAATGTGTGAAAGGACGATATTGTGAGTCAAAATCATACACATATGATGATAACTACACTATATACACGAAAAACCACGTTTTGAACGAAGTAGGTTTTAGTAGTTTCGGGCGCTAGGGAGTTAACAGTGACTGTTACAAGTATAACATCGGGTTTTTAAAAATGGAGAAGTTTTTTTCTGATTTCGGCCCTGGTTAAGTCTGTGGAAAGTAAATTTAATTCGCGCGAACTGGCCGAAGATTGCGGCTTGCGTAACAAGCACAAATGCGAATTGCAGAATAAGCAAAAAAATGTGAATTGCGTAATAAGTAAAATTAAGAATTACATAACTAGCAAAACTACGAATTGCATAACAAGAAAAAAAATAATTGATGTAACTAAGGAAGTTGCGGATTGGGTAACAGAGCCAAGTGCTGTTTATGTAATGCGTCAATATGCGAATTTGGAATCAAATTGCGAAACTTTTGCAAAATAATTTTGCAGAAGGCGGTGGGAATTGCAATGTTGTAATGGCGTAATGACGCGCAGGAAACTATTAACTATAGCGAAATGGTACGATCTTGCTTAATTGATGGTTTAATCACTCCATAGGACGCCTTATAGGGGCAAAAAATTTGCTTGATGAATGTCCGGATTTGCGTCAGATCCTAAATTGAGGAAGTAATATACTGCTTATAGTGTCGAATCGGGATGCATGAGCGTTAATGTTTTTCCGCCCAAAACTGAATATAACTCGAAGGATAAAGCCAGAAAATTCAGTTGACTTTATACAGAGCTCTACGCAGAGTTGACTCTACACAGAGTAGAAAGTTGGCAGATATTGAAAAGAATTAGACTGAGAGAGATGACAAGTTTGACAAATTTTTATAGAACAATAGCACTGGGACATTCAATGGAGTGTGAAGGGTAAATTTTAGACGCAATGACAGAGTCTCAAACGGTTCATTTATAGATAACTGACTTTTGCATGATAGTTAGCCTATTTATATACGATCCCAAACGTATGGTGTGCCAAAATAACAAACCTTAATATACTTTGGTCACAATAGTACAAACTGTAAATCTGATTTTATCGCATAATAACTGAAGCAGTCAAACCAAATGTTACTAAAAGCAGAGAGTCAATATAGCTGTGATACTTAGGCCTATATCTGACATGTTCGCAGATTAAACTCAAGCATATACGGTTATAAAAGTAAGCTCACTTTTCTATACTGAGGGGAGAGAAACTAGTACAAGCTATACATTTATAACCGTAATACGATATTTAACTACTGAGTATAAATAAAAGTAAGCTCACTTTTCTATACTGAGGGGAGAGAAACTATAGTACAAGCTATACATTTATAACCGTAATATGATATTTAACTACTGAGTATTCACCCGCTTTCTGACATTTTTCCTCTACAAGATAAATTCTGGCTACTACAAAATTCAGTACTCCGTTTGACGCGGACGCTAATACCATTGTTGATATGAATTAAAATGAATCTTCTGAAATGCAATGCAGTAGAATTTAATGACAAATATAACGCAAAGAGCATATCACTATAGAGAGTACGTCCTTGAAATCTATCTTTATCACGTGACCAACAATGCAAAAGACATTGCATTGATTTTTAGTAGCATGTATACGCATGTGAGCAATAGTTTTGAACAATAAAATTCTAGAAGAACAAGCTAATATCACGAAGTTTGGAAACTCATATGGAATATGGTCTGACTCTTGCTTCACCTGACTTATTGTCAGAAGTTGACAATCTTTCGTAAAGCAAGCTGCACCAATTATTGCATTCATTCTGCGTTGCTGAAGTATAAATGCTTGTGTCTTGCGGTTGGGATGATTGAGATTGCATCAGATAGTATAATATACTGATATAAGCATAAAATATACCACGCAATAAAATTTCGGCCCGCCAAACACTCGCTCACTCATAATTTTGCCTGTGTCTATTAAAGTACTGCCAATCCCTGCTAAAGACGTTTGCAAATACAATCATTTGCGGCACATAATGACAGTAGGTCTGGAATTTTATGATTTATGGTATCAGCCTGCTGCCGACACCTTTTGCTATTATAGCTGTTCCTTACATATAAACTGAAAATGGCATCTTCGCCGTATGATTTTGGCATCTGATTCCAATATCCTTTTGGGCATTGCTTGCAATGGCATAATATGACGCATTGCAGCGTATCGGTTGGAATCGCCACACTGGGGGATTCGATTTAGCCTGTGGCAAACTACTGGGTTCTATGCTAGGTTTATAGTTTTATAGGACAGATGCCATGTCACCATGCAGTCGCAAGTGATCTCAAGCATCACGACTGTTACTAAGATTAATGCGTACATTGCGGAAATAAAATGAATACGTTAATCCGTGATACTTATATTCTTCGGCATTACCGGTCATCGCAATGACTTGTGATTAGGGCTGGTCCATATCAAGTATGTGAGTGATTCGATTCGGAATGGAGTATATATCAGGCTTCTGGTATAATCTGTGCATGTTCCCGCAAATAAGTTCATGATTATAACACACCGGACACTCAAACTTTGGCACACTGATATTAAAGGTCAATTGGTTTTTTTCACTTAGTCTAAAGTTCTAAGACATTAGCTGTGCTTTTGCGTACAGCTTGCTTCGTCGTGTCCTAATTTAGGCATTTTGGCACAATAATTCAACGCGAAGTATTTGCGACAACGAGGTACGAGCCGCATAGACAACTCCCAGGGGTGTCAAACTCATATTACGTTGCGGGCCGGATAATTGTTGAACAATAACGACTTTGCGCAAGACGCCCTATCTAGAAAAAGGACTTGAAAGTTAGGAATGCGCTAGTCATATGTATGTGACGATTCCTACATCGAGGCGCAACTATTCTAGTTTGTGTACGTTGAAATTTGATGAGCTACGAATTTATTGATCCGCTTTAATGTGTGAAAGCTACGACTATCAAAGTCGTACCGTTCTCAAGCCTCCCTTATGTGCCAAGATGCTAACATAAAAATAATACGGTGGACTGTTCACAATTCAATAGCGTGGAAACGCCGGTGTGAGTTCGTGCCTTTCCAAAACGAGCCGCATTGTCACTGACTTTCAAATGCATAAATCCGCGCTTCATGGATTGTAGCTATACAAAGTAAAAGGTCGTAAATTTAAGCTCTCAACTATAGGCACTGCAAATCTTATATTTCAGAGAATGCCTACACTGCCCCTCCAAATTGTTAAGGTAAGGAATTATAGTAACCGAAAAAATAGAGGTGACTTCTGTAGTCATGAGGCTGCCCATATGAGCCATTAGTAAGAAGAATTGCCGTTGCGTAAGCAACAGATATAATCACCCTAAATAACTCTCAATAGAATTAAAAACAAAAATTCTTATATACAATAGAAAAATACACACATCAGTTTTTGCGAAATTGATGTGTCGAATATTGAGTCCCAGGGTTCACGCTTTCGTTTCATGAGATCGATTGCGTCAACGCTAAATTAGCAGAACGTGTTCGAACTTTATAATTGCCGATACTCACTATCGTGTTGAGTTAACAAAAATGCCGCCATTTTGTATTTCGAATTTACGAATGGGTTGATGAATGAACAGTCGAATATGCTTTGTAGATTTAGCCGTTGTGTTGATAGCACTTTGTGCTTATCTGGAATTGTCGTATGCATGTTAGTAGTTAGCTATACCATCAGGTTGCTTTACCGAAAATGGCGCCACCATTTTTCCATGTATGCGAACTTTTGCAGTAAACTGAAGTATATGTAATATATGTGTGTATGCATATCCATGCCATGTATGGTGCCCACATGAATTGTACGTTCACTTGTATTATCCAATGACTACCAATGCAGACATCATGAATGTGTCCTCTAGTGTTGGCTATTTCTGGCTCTACCAATGTAAAGCCACCAGCAGTCCAGCACTCTTGAAACACAGCCCAAAACGAAGCTTCCAGTATCAGACTACATCCACAAAACAGTATATTGACGATTAATTGCGGGAGGTTCTAAAGTCTTTAGGCATTGAAGGGTGACGTTCGCATGTACCCCTGGAAGCTATTGACCTCATAATGATTGGATCGGCTGCTTGCCATAGTTGCAAAGTATACAGAAATAAAGCAGTGCAATAAAAAGAGATTGACTGCTAGCCGAAGTTGCAAAGTATACAGAAATGGAGAAGCCAAATGAAATGTGCTGGAATAGCTCCATGAAGTCGATGAACTAAAGATGAAAAGAGCCAAGAGTATAGAGATATTGCATTCGGAATCTCTACCCACGACCAACCCTCAACAAACGCCGCCTTCTGTTAGAATGCCCGATCCCCGAATCGACACGAAAGTATTTGATGATGTAAAGTACTCAACAAGGGGTCGGTTTCTGGACTGATTTCGGTTCAATACCTGCAGCTGGAAGACTGGAAAACTCTTATAATGCATGAGTCTGCAAGTTGGTCAACTTGAACTCTGAGTGTATTTTTTGTAACAACTATTGGCATGTTTCTTGTATATTGCATATGCTTGTGTGTCGAGGCAGGAAAGGCCTTCACATTTATATGTGTAAACTAACCTTGGAGTATTGAAAAGTTATCAATCATGCATGACATATTTATAGGCCTAGCTTTTACTCGTATTCTGATAGACCCGTGCGGGACGATATTTATAGAAGCGCCCTATTTTTGTGTCCATAATTGGTTGATAATTATTGGAGTATTTGGTTGTATTAAAGGTTTTAGATTACTTGTAAAGGGTTAGATTAGAGTTTTGGACCTAATGGTCATTGGCTGTTTGGAAACAAGACAATATTACAACTACGGAATACTTCAATCAACATTTACGACTTTGAAAAATCTCAAGTCAACATCTACAGATCTACGAACGTCGTCAGTACTGCACAAGAGAGCAAAGAGTGTCAACTTTGTCCTACGAAGTATCCCGAACAAGTGTGGACTACTCGCATAACAGTCGTTGTGGAGCTGCACTATAAAAACAAAATTGGTGGCCAGTACGGGGAATACTTCCGGTGTTCAAACATTGACCGATCGATGCTTTCAAAGACGACCATCGTAAAACTTGTACTTGTTGTATCCATTCTTTCATCGTCCGTATCACTCCTGATTATATTAGCAGCAATTTATCTGCACGTGTCGCCTGGAGCGTTTTCTAATCTGTTGAACGTATTTTTGGGATCAAATAGCAGCGAACCCACTGCTTACGTCAAATCCATGAATACGCCGCAAGGACCTACAATCTTTTTCAACGTATCCTCACCTGATCTAATATTTGTCAACAGTACTTCCTCTAGTCAATAGAGAGTACTATGCGAAGAATATTGAAAGCATTTAAAAGGAAAAAGTCGTCAGAAGCGAGAAATGAACTTAAACAGGGCATTACCCTGCTTAAAGCAACACAAAAACGCCATGAAGACGTTCGGAGACAAGAAAGACAACTTGCTAAAGATGTGGCTGAACAAACGGAACTATTAAAAGAGGTGAAGACAGCTTTACCCGAAACTATGAAGGGTCTGGAGAAGGCAAAGAAAGAGGTTCGAAAAGCTCAAGCGGACCTCAAAGCTGTTTGTGATGCCACAACAAAAGTTAGCGGGAAGGTCTTCACCGACGTGCTGAATGACATTCTTACGTCAGAGTTTGAGCTCGGAAAGTCGCATGCACAGGCTACGCGAGATAGAATCCAACCTCCCGTTTTGACAGTATCTCCAGATGCACCAGAATATGATCCTCCGGCTTACGTTCCTCTCGCCGAGCTGCCGTCTGGTAACGTAAAACAAGGGCCAACGATGATGGTTCGCAAAGGCTTAGATTGTCATACTGTGACGGCCGTGTACCCTACGTTGCCTAGTTCTGAGCCGACCTCGTTGTCGGACTCCCGCGTGGGGACGACACCATGTTTTCATGTGGGAAGTGGTGCACGCGCCAATCAGAAAAAGCAAAACCCCGTGGAAATGCCAAGCCTCATCAGTCTTGGGGGGAGCGAGTCCCCTGATGCATCGAAACCAGAAAAAAGTCCCTTAGATAAGTATATGGGGTACCGAGGATGGCAGAATCGTCGTAATGAGGAGAAGGATTCTCGACGACGAGCGGGAAGTGCGGATGGTGAATCTCGACGGGTGACCTTCAGAGAACAGGGTGATACAAGAGAAGATGCGGAAGACTCCGAGGAAGATGATTTCGATATACAAATGCAAAAATTGGCTCAAGAAATAAAAAAGGTTGAGACGTCTCTTCGACGTTCCGATGATTTGCCGAAGGAAGACGAACAGGTATCTCCATCATATTACCCAAATATGCCTCGTTTTACCTCTACTCCCAACGATCGTAGCAGAAGGCCAGGGCAACAGCAGCTGCACCAATATCCCGGTGTTACGGTCCCAATGCTCAACGTGCCTGTTAAAATCCAATCAGAAAAAGAAATGCTTCAGCTTATGATGGATCCTGGGGACATGCCACTGCTAAAGTGGATGGAAAATTCGATGCGAAGAATAAGCCACGGTTCCGGGAATACGGATGTGGATGTTATATTGGCTAATGCGCTGCAAAAGAAATTAAGGGCTGCTGGCAGACACAAGCATGCTACCCAACTGGGAAATTTTTTTAACACCAATTCGGGGGAAGCAGAATGGGAATCGGTGATGCGATCCCTTTCCTTATCCAATCCCCAGGGTTTAGTAAATGATGAAAAGATCATTGGGGATTTCCGCAGAAATTATCGCTGGGAGGATGAGCCGCTACCCCTGCTCAATAGCGCTTTGAAGCAACTGGAAATAGACATGGATAGTAAAATTAAGAAAAATCCGGACGGTTTACGTCTTTTTCGAAATCTACGACAACGTCTACCAGAAGCACTGAGATTGATGCTACGAGGTTGGGAAGAGGACAAAAGATGGCGGGACGTTGCGGAGGAACTACAACTCGTCTGGAACTCCGAGTTTCTGGATGAACAAGAGACGCGCCCTAGGAACCAGGAAACAAAGGAAGAGCGTGACACAAAGTCATCTTTACCACCTGCACACTCGTCCCGAGGTAATAGCCAAGTGACTTGGGCGGAACCTCAATACCCTGATCATCCACGTCGATATGATGCTTCATATTGGACGGATGATGAACTGAATCAAGGTATTCGACTCTCGATCGCTTGCGGGAGCTGATTGATCCGGTAAATCAGCTCCCAGATAATTTATTACCCCAAACACACAAAAACTGTACATAACACTTCTTTACCCTTATTTACATTTCTTGATACGCCGGATGACCCATTACAGCCCGATTTACGGAATTGTTCGGAGGCCAATTGTTGTATTTGATTGATACAATAACGGGTTCGAAATTCCTAGCTGACACGGGAAGCATCCCCAATTTGATAATGAAAAAGGTCGTTATTACTAAATACCCACAAAGCTGGGAGGAACGTCAACCAATAGACATGGAATTGACAGGAATAGGTGGCTCGTCCCAAGTTGATTCCTTGGTAGAGATTAATTTTGATGGTATGTCCGTTCCATTGAACAAGTACAGCAATTACCAAGCATAGTAATTGGGTTGAAAACACCGTCTAATGCGATTGAAGAGTTGTCTTTAGTAACTCTACATGATGGGATCTCATGAGATCAACGGGACGGAACCAAAGTCGGAAGCAGTCCTCGCGACACTGTAACCGATGATGGGGTTGATGGAAGCTGCAAATCAAATAAGCGTCGAGCCGGCACGCTAGCCGTCGCCGCTGGCCGTTGCCGCTGGCGCAAGTACCGAGATGGTAATCACCACTGGTGCGAACGACGAGTTGAAAATAGCAACTAACGTCACACAGAACCCATGGGAAACTATTGGTGTTGAGACAGGAATGCCTGCTAACACCGTTAATGAAGACGTCGAGCGTGGAATCCCCGCTGGCGTAAATAATGACCTGCACGAGAAAACTGGTCCCGAAGGCTCTTGCGGATGCACTTGTCCGGATAACTGTAAAAATCCGGCCCATAGATGCATGGCGACTGCCACAGCTGACATCGAACGAAGAATGTCCGCTGGCGAAAATAAAGACCTGCACGAGAAAACTGGTCCTAAATGCTTTCGTGGATGCACTTGTCCGAATAACCTTAATGAATCGGCCCATAGATGCATGACGACAGCCACAGTAATGAGTACTTTCCCAAAAGGTTCAAACGAAGCAGCGATTGCCGGTCAACCGGATACACACCCGGTCATGTCCGACAAGGAGTCTGGGGATTTTAGGATGCACGTCTCCCCAGAAAAAGGGTCCCCGGCGGAAAAGGAGTCCGTCGGCGTGACGGTAGGTGCGGGCACGCACCGACATCAGAGGCCTACATCGAAGGACCTCGCCCTCTCTCCACCAACAACAGAACCCCGTTCATCACGAGATTCCCATTAGCCAATGGCTGGCCAAGTTACCGCAACAAGGGACCAGTCCAAGCGTTAAGACGGAACTCAAGAGTCTCATCATCGCCATGATCTTTGTAATGACTCAGTGGATGGATATCATCCCTGGGAAGGAATTTGCGGCGTCATTAGAAAGAAAATGGGGATGCAAATGAGAATTGAAGAAATCACGTACGTCATGAAAAGGTGCGACAGAGCAATAGTCTCGAAAAATGGATTGGCGGCCGCCCATGGACATACAAAGGGGACGCCTCCTCAATACTGTAAATATGAAGGTAACGAGATATTGTACCCACATGACGACTGAAAACAATGCAAGACAGATAATGTCAGCAGGCATTGAACGAATGAACAGGAGATTCGTTCATTTGAGCAAAACGATAACGAAGAGAAGCAAAACAAGGAATGTGGTAATTTGTATGAAAGCAGCCGATATAAGGAATAAAGGGCTCGTGCTGCTGCAATCAAACGTACAAGAAATGGTGTTGTGCGAAGGCCCTATACCACCCACGATCATACAAAAGATGTAAAGCTGCTTTTGGCAGAGTGTAAATATGTGATATAATAAGGGTGAACGGACAAAAATCCCTTTAATGGGAGCAAACGGACAAAACTGAAACGTCGTAACTAGAAAAAATGCGGAGTCAGCATTTTTCTATCTCGTGCGGAAAAACGAGAGAACAAGAAGAAAAAAGAATAAGTGATAGAATAAACAAGGAGATTGAATTAAATGATCATGGGGAAACATGATAGATGACGTCAATCATTCACACGAGTGAAGCGGGCATATAGTTCACTAGTTCCAACTTTTCCACTGAGTAAGCCTTGAAACCTTGATTGGCCGTGTCGCAACATACGAGATATAGTACAAAGCTACGAACGTTGCTGGAAATAACACATTTCCGAAGTCATGACCATCCCATATAACACTGTCAAGCAGTGCAATGAAAACGGTATGGTCGAAAAAAGTATCTTTAACGTGACGGACAATAGGCGTTATGTTCTTTATGGTAGCATAAAAGGTAGCCTACACATTTGAATTTTGGCATGGTACATTGTGTTGTGATGTCATCATGATGATAATCGACTCGATGTGTAATAATTGATTCAGAATCGAATCACCCAGGTACTCAATTTTGCCCAGCCCTAGTGCATAGTAATATTTCTATATTTGTCATGGCGGAATGTCAGCCAGTTTTTGCGTAGCATACCACTGCAAAAAGGTCAGACAAATTTGGTCTTGAATCATTATGTCAGAAAAAGAAGTCTGAAAGACCAATTGTTCTTGCCAAGTAGGCTACTTTCTGTCTCAAAAGTAAGACCCAAATTGATGGAAAATAGACTTAAACACTGAGCAATCAACACAATGTCTTGGTCTCGAGTCATAAAACCATGACTCGAACTCGACGCTCTGCTCGAAGAGTTGAACTCGGATTTGACTCGGTGATAAATTGAAAATGACTCGACTTGAATCTAGTCAAAACTATTGAAGTGGGATCGACTTGTGACTTGGTTACAACCCTGCTCACTTGACTGAAATTGCTGAAAATGAGACCAAATTTGTATATTTTTTGTAGTGTAGTCAGACATGTACATCAACCTACTTATTTAGTTACTAAAACTATGTAGTTCTAGTTGTGGATTTGAAAAAGTGAATAGTTTCTGGTTCTAGTTGCGGATATTTTAAAGTGAGTAGTTCTAGATAGCAGATTTTGAAAAGTTCAGGGCCGGCCAACTCGTGGCCCGCGAGTTAATTTCCGAAATTAGTAGTATTATCAAAAATGGATTGCACAGATTGTGAACTTGCAAGGCCAATCAAAAATTTGATTAGTCTGACCACAGCACTTGAGATGTGATGACTGAAATATCAGTTCCGACGCATTGGTAGGTCTATGAGCCAGTCACATTTTGGTAGATCTTCATACACTACAATAAAGCAGAATACTTTGCGATAGATTAATCAAAAGATTAATCAATTTTCTACACACTTAGCGCAACATCTTGTCACTCGATTTCTTGCTTTTAATATTGTTACCCCTTTGTGAAAATGAAAGAACGCCTAATCTATCAGATTGAGTCTAACTATATATATATTTGCGACCTCCCGTTTGTGCTCGCAGAAAGACCGTCGACTATGAAACCTAGGCACAAAATGATTGCCTCATGTTGGACGAAGCTTTCGATATCGATATGTCCAGGTGCCGAATAGTGCAAACTGAGCCCAGAATATATATACAGAATATACAGCAGGCTTGCAATATAGTCAAGTGACAATATTATTAATTTATCAACTTCAAAAAATTTTCGTGCTTCGCGCGGCTAGTGGCCGGCAGAATAGTTCGTCAATCGAATGTGGTGATTTGGCTGAAAAGGTTGGCCACCGCTGTTCTAGTTGCTAGTTTAAAAAATTGAGTAGTTCTAGTTGAAGTTGCGCATTTTGAAATTCCAGTACTTTGTACAAGTCTGAGTGTTGTGGGTGGATAAAAAATTACCACAGCAACATTTGTACCAAACATGCATTTGCTGCATTCAATTTTTTTCAGGATGACTTCATGATTGGGAGCCATAGGGTTCCGTACTAGCCTACATAACTGATTGATTGGGAGCCATAGGGTTCCGTACTAGCCTACATAACTGATGACGCAGCCTATCCCTTTCAGCCCCGGCTGTTGGCGGAGTCTTTTCCCTGAAACACAAACAGAGCATAAGCTAAAGCTAATTTCAAATATGTAATATAAATTTCCTTTCTGCTGCCCTTAAAATTCACAATTGCTTTTTCAGAAACTTGGCAAAGCACACATGAAGGTTGAAAGATTTTGGTCGACTGAAGGCGTGGTGTTCAGCTTTTCTCATAAACTGCAATCCGCCAAGGCCAGAATGATACAGAGGATGGTATACGCAATGAAGACAAGACCTGGTGGTGATCCAAGTATCGCTGGCCCAGACGTCGGAAATGCCCTGTGTGACTTTCTCAATAAACAATGCTCTTGCTTAACCAGATGTGTTTGTGCTGTTTCATTTTATTCATGAGAGAAACTATAACTTAATGCACACTTGCACAGTTCCGCCTTTTCACCTTTTTCATCAGTATCCTCCATCTAGACCTGCGAAAAGATCAAATTAAGTTACACTTGCCTAACCTTGTATAACAAAGGAATGACTTGGTTGTAACAAGAAAATGAAGGCATAGGTGAAAACCAAATTATGGCTTGGATGATGTACGATGGCTTACAAGCCCGTTGGTACAATTTGAATTTTTGGTTAGTGAGTCAGAGCTAAGGACATCATTCTCTGCTGTGCTGCCACTATCAAAGCAGATGTTACTAAATCCCCTTTTCAGTAGGCGTATATGACGGTGACTAACCTACACACAGCATATGCGTGGTTAGAAACTTGCCTTTGATGTAGCAAATTTAGTAAGGGTTAAGATCACCTGTCAAATTAGTGTTGAAGTGCTAACGTTTTCAGGCAACTCACCCAATGCTGCATCATTTGGAGATGGTGTTCTATCTTTTTAGCCATGCTCTGTTTACAAAACCACAGAAAAAAGAAGCTGACTAGTAGTCAGTGACTGCGTATTGTGAGCATACAGAATATAAATCCAAGAATAATGCATTACCAAGAAGATCAAAGTGCCGCAGGTATCTGACCTCGAAATACAAGCAGCCTGAATGAACAGCGCGTTACGGTAACTAAAAGTTTGATTGACAGCGTTTCGGGAACCCAGCTGCGCCATTCGTGTTCACTGTTCATACTCAGTCGGTCCCGTAAAAATCTCCGAAAATAAGCGCGTTCATACCGCCCCGAATCACCAGTGTTATGTTCACATAGAGGGGTTCCGGTAAACATTTTCGAGAAATGTTATTCCCGGAACCCCGGTATGAAAAGGGCCTTATTTTTACCGCTATGCTGGCCTCGGCTGCCATTGTATACAATTTTTAGATTACTAACCAACGGATGGATTCGCAATACGTGACTCACGATTGAATACGCCGAGCAGCGAACTGCTGAGCCGGCTAAAAGCAGCAGAATTGATAGTCCCATAGCTGTCGATCCAAGCGTCGAAATTTGATATGTATGGTCCTAATCGAAAGCTAGTGTCGCACTGATTCCGCAATAAAAGTATATTTCCAGGCAATGGTACCATCCCAAAATAGTCGTGAAAGTCTGAGAATCGGCATTGTTCTGAACAATCGTTGGGCGTAATTGGTAATTGTTGTGGCCATGCTGATGCAGCGCTCTCACTTTTCAGAACAGTCGGCCTTAAACGGCTATTTTGGAGCAGTTACATTGCCCTGACGAGATTTTTTTTTGTATTTTCGGAATTAGTACATCAATAGCTTACGATAGAGACCAGATGCATCAAATTTGGACGCATGGATCGCCAGCTCTAGGACTACAAAGTTTGCTGCTTTTAGCCGGCTCTGCAGTACGTTTGTCGGTTCATTCATCCGTGACTCACATCTTGCGCATCTATCCGCGGGTTGGCAATCTACAATACGATTTCAGATCACGATACTGCATCGTTACTTCGTCTGGCTAACTAACCAGACCACTGGATATTATATAACGTCTTATCTGACAAAGCACGGTTTTGTTTTACTCCTCATCCTAATTCCTACGTCCCTCGATAAAATTATTATTATTTCTTTAATTATATATACTATATACGCAAATCCAACACGTGCATATATTATAATACTTTTTCAACGACATACTGCACCCTATCCTTAATCCTAGCCCATAGGAAATTAGGTAAATAACATTTTACACTTCCAATTACGTGAGCCATAATTACGAGCATACAAAACACGCTTATATTACGTCACAATGACATCTTATATAGCATACTATGTACATTGTAACGCGAAACAATAACTTCATATTGTTAATTTATTCGCTAAAAGCTTTTCGACTAACTCTCATCAGTAGCGAACGTTAGTGATGGGGTGAATCAAATTCGAAATGTAAGAACTATTTTGTCTGTATGACGTAATAATAACAAAAACAAACAACTAGTAGACGGGCTAGATACGGTAGTAACGGTACAAAACAAACGTTAACGAGTACATATTCGGTTATAAATAACCGAAAACACAACACATAACATTAATGAAGTATTCCAAGAGTGTAGAGGCGTTCCTTCTGGCGACAGAGAATCGGCTTTCGTAGCTTTATGATCGTAGATTCCAGTACCTTTAAATGAAACAGAGAACGGCCACGAGCAAGTATAGAAAATTGACTGTCATTGTAATGATCAGCACATTCTGGATGGGATAAGAGATGCTGTCCAATAGCCGAATTACAAGCAGTAACTTGATCATAATCACGCAGTGTGTCAACAGACTGCGATGAAGGAGTTGGAGAAACATTATTTATTCTAATTTGCCGTGGGACATGCTGGCGAATTCTTTGCTGCAAGCGCTGAGACGTGCGACCTACATACCGACTGTCACATCGGCACGTGTATTCATATATTATGTTGCTTTGATTTGTCGCAGGTAGCACATCCTTTTGCGTTGCAGGCATCAGAGATTTCGTCATGAAGATTATCTGAGGTTCTACTTGTGAAAAACAATGGCTCACTGACGATTTAATTTGTTTTTCAAACCTGTTGGACACTTTCCCAATCCAAGGAAGATGCAAATAAACAGGACATTTTCTAGGTCCAAACGGTTTAACTTTTCTGAAATCTTTGAGTTTACGATCTATGGTCATTTTAATGATATGATCAGGATAACCATTTGACTGGAAGATTGACCGAATGTTCTCCAATTCAGAATCAAGTTTGACTTTACTACAAATCATCAGAGCCCTGTGTACCAGAGTTCTTATCAAATTTACTTTACGTTTTACTGGACAGAAAGAATCCCACGAAATGTATTGCCCACTGAATGTAGGCTTACGGTAAACTGATGTAACAAAATTAGCACCCGTCTTTTCCACTACAACATCAAGCAAATTGAATGGTCTTCACCCATCACTGAAATTCACCATGGAAAAAGAGGTCAATAATTCATTAGCATTCCTTGATGTTGTAGTGGAAAAGACGGGTGCTAATTTTGTTACATCAGTTTACCGTAAGCCTACATTCAGTGGGCAATACATTTCGTGGGATTCTTTCTGTCCAGTAAAACGTAAAGTAAATTTGATAAGAACTCTGGTACACAGGGCTCTGATGATTTGTAGTAAAGTCAAACTTGATTCTGAATTGGAGAACATTCGGTCAATCTTCCAGTCAAATGGTTATCCTGATCATATCATTAAAATGACCATAGATCGTAAACTCAAAGATTTCAGAAAAGTTAAACCGTTTGGACCTAGAAAATGTCCTGTTTATTTGCATCTTCCTTGGATTGGGAAAGTGTCCAACAGGTTTGAAAAACAAATTAAATCGTCAGTGAGCCATTGTTTTTCACAAGTAGAACCTCAGATAATCTTCATGACGAAATCTCTGATGCCTGCAACGCAAAAGGATGTGCTACCTGCGACAAATCAAAGCAACATAATATATGAATACACGTGCCGATGTGACAGTCGGTATGTAGGTCGCACGTCTCAGCGCTTGCAGCAAAGAATTCGCCAGCATGTCCCACGGCAAATTAGAATAAATAATGTTTCTCCAACTCCTTCATCGCAGTCTGTTGACACACTGCGTGATTATGATCAAGTTACTGCTTGTAATTCGGCTATTGGACAGCATCTCTTATCCCATCCAGAATGTGCTGATCATTACAATGACAGTCAATTTTCTATACTTGCTCGTGGCCGTTCTCTGTTTCATTTAAAGGTACTGGAATCTACGATCATAAAGCTACGAAAGCCGATTCTCTGTCGCCAGAAGGAACGCCTCTACACTCTTGGAATATTTCATTAATGTTATGTGTTGTGTTTTCGGTTATTTATAACCGAATATGTACTCGTTAACGTTTGTTTTGTACCGTTACTACCGTATCTAGCCCGTCTACTAGTTGTTTGTTTTTGTTATTATTACGTCATACAGACAAAATAGTTCTTACATTTCGAATTTGATTCACCCCATCACTAACGTTCGCTACTGATGAGAGTTAGTCGAAAAGCTTTTAGCGAATAAATTAACAATATGAAGTTATTGTTTCGCGTTATTCTGAAGTTCTGTACCACAAATCACTTGTATGTACATTGTACGCACATAAACGCATTTATTACTACACAATCTGAACTAGACTTGAATTGTTGTTAAATACGACGCTACGGTTGTCAAGGAGCACGGTTGAATTTATGATTATTCAATTACATGTTCAACAGCAGCAATTGTAATTGTAATTGTAATGTAATTGAAGCATGCAAGGAGTAATTGTAATTGTAATTGTAATTTGATATTTTTAGCATGGAGTAATTGTAATTGTAATGTAATTGAAACATGCATGAAAGTAATTGTAATTGTAATTGTAATTGAACTGAAATAATGTAATTAATCCAACTCTGGTGAGCAGTAGCGATAACAAAGTCGTCACAGCCAAGAGTAAAGAATTTGGAAATCTCCAGTGACCATGCCACAGCGCCGGCTTCACCTTCAATCGGAGCGTATCGTCGTTCTGAATCACGTAAGAATCGGGAGCCTGCTAGAGTAATTTGCCAGCCATTGGGGAAGCAATCAGGCGTCGTAGACTCACATTCACAGTATTTTTCACGCAGCCAGATACCCGTATTCGACCAGTCGTGATGCAAACAAGTTCTTCGCCTCTGGTCAAATATGCGCACCCAATTTTGTATTGCCCGAATAATTTCAGCGTTTGACACTGCGAACCAATGATATATATACATGTATATATATCATTGCTGCGAACGCTTCATCGAGTTCATTGGTCTACGCAGGGGTGGGCAAACTACGGCCGCGTGCGGCTCGCAACAACATTTTGTGCGGCCCGCGACGGCATCGAGAAACGTGATACAAATATTGATAAAAATTTGCAGTAAAGAATCAAATTACTGGCGCGAATTGATTAAACTTATATTTCCATGATATTGAACAATTCATAATCTTAATATTGTATTTCTGATGTTATTGTTAGCACAATAGCCCGACCTCGGGGCATACGCATTTTGAAACGCCTCGGCTGCTAAATATCCAAGACTATTCAAACGGAAATGAGTTAGTTCGGATAACACTTGTGATTTTAGATTAGAAGTTTCAGTGTTGTAACTGAAAAAATGATTGGTGCGTGTTTTGGTAGATTCGTCCTCCATATGCGAAGTTAGTTGCAAGTCATTTAAAACTTCGGTACGTGTTAACGTATTCGTAATGAGTTGTCCGAAGTAATACTTCTGTTCCGGCGTCGATGGTAATGCAATATGTATTAGGCTACTTATCACAAGATGACATTATTATAGTGAATTTTTTGCTGCAATAAAAATCACCATTTAAATACAAACATCCTAATTAGCGGCACAATATATCAAATTATGAGGTGCAAAATCAATCAACGAAATTGTTAAAATATTTGCCACAAAAGTAAATAATGCTGATGTCGCCCCCGCAAAAGAACGCGAAAAAGTAAGATAAATACAGTAAGCTGTTTGCTGAAACGCATTTAAAGGGTAACATGCTGCTGGTGTCAGCATTGTATGTTCTGAATCTTGACCAAATGCGGAATCAACATATCTATAAGCCGATCTTTAGTCACATATTAAAATTGCTATCCTATCCTAAGAATCGCCACAACCTAGCTTTCATCCCTTCTTTGGGCGAATTGATTCAGGATGGCCTGTTTATAAAATCTCGGTAATATTTCTGACGCATGAGCCCATAAACGGATATCAGCGATTATGTACGATTTCGCTTCTCGCTACCAGACGCTATCGTAGGCCCCACCGAGATACCAGGAAAAGTCATTACGACAACTTGGCTTGATCATAAAAATGTGCCGATCATAAATTGGTTTCAATTCAAGACAGGATTTATTGTCCGACTTTGCTTTCCCGTTAGAACACGGTCCGGCATCGTTAGGATGCTTTAGTGTAGGGGTGTGCACTGTGCAATGTGCATCGATCTAGTGCGGAACTATGAGAGAGAGAATAAAAGGGACTTGCGATGCCAACTGCTTGCGCGCCAGGACACATGAAGGCAATAAGTTTTGGGCAACATCTCAACGGGTACAGTGCGATAACAAAAAGATTGGCGGCGATAAAACCCTGGCCAAAATGACCGTCGCTGGCTTGCTAATAATATCGATATTGAATGTCGGGTCGTCAAAGTGGTTGGTACTGAATAGTCTGAGTAGACAGCAGTACAAATGCGATCCGTATGGTGAAATAATGTGTTACGTGCGTACGACTGCCGTCTGCGCGTTCTCCATATCATATACATGCCGGTAAAATGTAACATAATTATATTTTAAATATATACGATTTGACGTGTGAGGCCTGGGTCGCGAATATGCCACTAAATCTCGGATTTGGGTCGCAGTCAAAATAGTTTAAGAACCACTGCTTTACATAATTGAACAAAAGCGTGCGTTTTGGTTTATAAATACGATTTTACCATAGTGCGACCCGCGAATGTAATCAGATGTTGAATGCGGCCCGCGAGCTGAAAAGATTGCCCACCCCTGGTCTACGTGAATGAAGATTTCGGGCTAAGTAAGCTCTTGAACGGTGTCATTATGTCGGTGAGTTTGCCATAATGAGAGCCTTGGTTAACAATACCGAACCATGGCCGTATGTCTGACATCTTTTTTGGCCTTGGAAAACAGGCTATTGCTTCCAAATATTTTGGAAGTGGACGTACGTCGTCTGATGTGATCTAGAATCCTAAAAATTCAATATGCTTACATGCAAACTGAAGTTTCAAAGGGTTAAGGATGATGCCTTCGCGTTCTATCAGCTCGGGATAATTAATCATTATCCATCAATGTTCAGACGGACTGTAATCCCATAACACTGTGTCGTCGACGCACTTTGTCGTTCTAGGCATATCAGCGATTATTCGATCATAGCGATGAGTGTATCTATCCATCACCACTTGCTATGAAACCGTGTGCGGCACTCGATATCTATATCTGCCAAATTCAGCGATGGACGTGAGTAAGTGGCGATCATCCTCTCTGACGAGTACCGAATGGTAGCCATTCCAGGCGTCCCTAACGGATCTGAAGGTATCAGGTAGTATGGAACGTGTTTGATGAAATGGCGGAACGATGTGGTGCGTGTTCCGGGAGCAATGGCGGTTGAGGGATTGGAATTCGATCACTCTGCGAGGACTTCCATTGCTCGATGACACCACGTTGTCGGTGTATTGCGTTTAATTTTTTCAATGACACCAAGACGCACGTCATCATCCAATTGCTTCTTTACTGCATCACACCTAGTGACGAAATCCGCGCAGAAAATGTTCAAGTTCATGAGGTCACACAGCCCTGAATCATCGGAACATGTGATTAATTCTACAAAACCTAGTCACGAATTCCATGCACAAAATGTTCAAGTCGTGTGCTCACGGAGCCCTGAATCATCGGATCTTGTGACTGATTTTACAAAACCTAGTCACGCACTCCGTGCAGAAAATGTTCAAGTTCATGAGCTCACCGAGCCCTGAATCATCGGAACATGTGATTGATTTTACAAAACCTAGTCACGCACTCCGTGCAGAAAATGTTCAAGTTCATGAGCTCACGGAGCCTTGAATCATCGGATCCTGCGACTGATTTTACAAAATCTAGTCACGCACTCCGTGCAGAAAATCTTCAAGTTCATGAGCTCACGGAGCCCTGAATCATCGGATCTTGCTACTGATTTTACAAAACCTAGTCACGCACTCCGTGCAGAAAATGTTCAAGTTCATGAGCTCACAGAGCCCTGAATCATCGGAACTTGCGATTGATTTTACAAAACCAAGCACTGAACATTGAACAGCAATGTGCGCCCTTGTGAACAAGACCTCCGCAAGTTTTTTCATTGTGTAAGTGTGACTCAATTTTACCCGTTCGACAGTAATTGATAACTATAGCTATAGTCGGAAAAGGTTACTGTGATATCGGTGGCTTAACCTCGGCATGTCGTGCACCAACTCTCTCTTCCTCTCGCTACCCTGTCGACCTATTACCCACGCCGGTTGGAGATTTCTTGAGGAACCAAATGTCAGAAAAGTTTCATTTCAGCATCAAACCGACTGCGGCTGATATCGGCATATATTTTATGATAGTTTAATCAGTATTGCCGCATTAACTTTTCTGCGCGATTCGATCACTCGTCGGCCAGTAGGCCGACCTATTGAACTCGGAAACTAGCAAAATACCCAGAAAAGACAGAGGGAAGAAACCACCGATCGCTCTGGTCAGGTTGCCACCAAATATATACTATTTTGAGACCCATACTTACATCACGACCTATAGCCTACTTTGAGAACCACCTGTGTATTTGTTGTAGGGGAGACCGGGGACAAATGTAACTAGGGGCAAATGTAACAATCGACCTCACCGCTAGTAGGGTGGATAAATCGCTTTGATATTTGGTGTACACATGTGGTAGTAATCTCTCCTAACATATCTGAAGTTACGTTGAGATACGACGCGACACTCCGAAATAATTTGAAAAAAACGAAATTTTGGACACTCGAGTAAATATTTTCTGATCTGGAATAATTTGTTCAGACGAATAATACCTCAATTGGTTACAACGTAATATATGTAGCTGGGACAATGTTACCGCAGTCTACCTTGATAATAGAAAAACTAGGACTTGCATCGCCAGAAAGGTACCATACTGAAACGCTAATCATGGTCGAGCGTGTCAGGGGCAAACGTAACACTCTGTTACTTTTGCCCCGTTACAACATCTTTTCAATGCTGAATATCTTTTTTCATATGTTGGTATAACCATTTATTTACTGCAGATGAATCTTGAAACAGCCAGAAGTTTACCAGAACAGATAATATCTTGCCATACCAATTCTAACATGATCATCTGTCGGAATGGCAATACAGCAGTGGTGACGTGAATCTTACGGTTCGGTTATTTCCGTGATTCTACCACCCTTTCTCATGTTGATCGACTTTTGGTGTGTCGACCTTCAATGGTCACTTAGGAACTTGCCCATGACTGAATCCTTATCCCCTGACTTTGAGCTTGGCCCAATTACATTTTGTCATTTGTTGTGAACAAATTATTTTAATTTCGTACAGAACAGGAGAATGCCATTAGCGTTGACTCCACAAAATGTTGTGTCCTCGTTTTGCTACACTATCATCGGCGCATTCAACCAAAATATTTTAGCCAGGTAGGTTTACACCTTCTCAGGCTGACCCAATGCCCAACCTATTGTGCGCGCTGAACAACAGCACCTTGGTAAAAGATGCCTAATATGTGTAAGGAGATGATGGAATTAATGTGGTTCTTGTACACTTTGAGCTCATGAAGAAGTCACGAAGGGTGATATTGTATTTAAATGCCAAAATGCTATGGGACGTAGCCTGGAAGCGTTTGAACTTCTATTTCTTTAGTTTGAAGCAATAATACAAGTTGTGGTCCCGTTTTCGTTGTTCATTTTGTTTGTTTTCACTTATAAATAACACTGTTATAATTGCCCCGCATGGGTGGTACAATTGCCCCTGGGTACGGGGCGATTGTAACATTTGAGCGACGATTTTCGCGACCGAAAATTTCCATGATTGAGTGTTGATTGAGTTCCATTTTAGTTTCTATATAAATTATCGAGTTGCTGGCTTCCTTATATAAAACTTTGGAAATGAAATTTCCATGAGAACAACACGTAATGTTGGAAAATCCAAAAAGTGTTACAATTGTCCCCGGTCTCCCCTAGTTTATGAAGTAAAGTAATAGCCGATCAAGATAGCGTAATGGTTAAGCGTCCGGCTTCTTGATCGGTAGGTCGTGGGTTCGATTCCCGGCCGGGTCAGACCAAAGACCTGATTAGTAACACTGGTATCCATGGCTTCCCTGCTTGGCGCTCATGCATTACTGGGATAGCATGGAGGGGTGGTGCATGACTTAGAAAGTCGTAAAGGCTATATCTGCACTTCCTTGTCCAGCGGCATATGCACATCATGCACTCATGGTATGCATATGCGCAGATCGTGTGTATGTGTATCATGAGTCGGTGTATATGCCGCAAAAACATCAAGGACAAAAATAAACTACGTTCTTTCCTTTCCAGATTTCGATCTTTTCCCCCTATCTCGGTGTGGGTTGTGTCAAGCATTTAACCGCCTTTCTTTCAACATTCATCAATAATATACCGAACTTAGCAAGAATTGATCAACCATTTATTCAAATATGATTGAAAGAACGTTCCAACATTTTTATCCCCCATCGCCACCTTTGTGCGCTTTCGCCCCCCCATCGCCCTTTGTGCTTGAGACCCCCTATCTCGCGAAATCTTCTTCGAGGGTTGCGATATCGCCCACTTTGGGTAGGCCCTATAGGCTACTTTCGACCATGAATAAATGACATCCGTTTCTTCCGCGAAGTAAAGATAATAAATAACCAATGTATTGAATTACTCTTATTCTGCTGGACAATATCTAGCCCCGAATTGATTTCAGAGGTAACGGATCTGTCAACTTGTCTTTATGCATTGGGTATCCTGACTCAATAAAGAACCATTACAAGGAAATGAATGAACCGAGCGAGGAAGTGGCGTTAACATGAAAACCAGTCAAAAACCCAATGATCAAACACCACTACATCGAGCAAGGCCGAGGTCTTGGTATGCTCAGGGTACTTGGTCGTTTCGATCACTTCGATCCTCCTACCTATATGCTCTGTTCCTTTTCTCGCATGGTGTCTATGTGTATCGCATTGTGCGTATCGGGCGGGTGAAAATAATGAGAGTCGCTGATTCTGATAACATGGCTATGTAAATATATGATTTAGGTCTCTATGTGAATTAGAAGGCTGACAAAATCAGTAAATCGAGGAGTAAAATGCATAACGAAAATTTATCTCATGTTTGATAAGTAGAGCCGTTAAAATATATGTTCACCAAACGCATTTTATACAAGTGAGGCTTCTGAGGTTAGAATAGAGTCACTAGTAGGCAGGGTTGTAACGCAGTCACAAGGCTCCGCGTCACAAGTCAATCTCACTTTTATAGTTTTGACTCGAGTCAAGTCGAGTCATTTTCAATTCAACACCGACTCAAGTCCGAGTCTAAGTCATCAAGCAGAGGGCCGAGTCCGAGCCATGGTATTATGACTCGAATCCGAGTCCAAGTCATTGTGCTGACTGTTCAGTTTCCAGTTGAAGTCTTGTTAAAACCACTTTTTATAACTCTGTTTGGTGATATCGAATTGTTCGCATTTATAATGTACTAATTTCCCTCACTTTTAGCAGTTTCTGTTCGCATTTTCAAGTACCAGTACCAATAGACGAAATCCCGATAGGGTGGTTACTTTACTGTTCTTCGAAATTACAATGAAATGTCGGTCTTGGCCGTCTGAGTCTCGAGTCATATGACTTGGTTCGAGTCATGCGCAATGACCCGAGTCCAAATCGAGTCAATACACAGATTGACTCGAGTCGAGTCGAGCCATTTACGAATTTTGAGAAAATGACTCGACTCATGACTCGAGTCATTACAACCCTGCTAGTAGGCTTGTAATGCGTTGACAAAATGGATACATTATTGCTCCATTATGAGACCATTGGCCCCAACAGAACATACTGCACCCTACACCAGCGTATCGTTTGTTGTTATGAACTTCCTCTCCGCTCCAATATATTATTACATCCCGACTCTCTAACTATATGACATCACAAATCTCCTTGATCAATATTGCACATTGCGAGCGTGTTGTCGCAACAATTCGTCGGCGTAATGTTTGATAAACATAGTATCGTGACACCATCATGGTTTTCAAGATCACTACTCCTGATGTAATCGTTTCGCATAAATAGGACACATCACATGGCGTTATATCATTTCGCCAAAAGATGAGATCTCTTCATTTTCATTTCGTAACGGCGGTCATCATAGCAGCGGTACCCAACAGCTTGGGATGTGATGTCAAAGCCCCTCTGCCGAAATCTGAACCTTCTATTGACTGGAGTCAGGTATGGATGTATTATTAATATTATTATTACTAGTTGTGAAATGGGACATTGTGGCGCTTATCACCTTATCGGTCTGGTGCGCCACGACAAAAATGTCGTATTACATGTCACGAATTGTGTACCTAAAATAAAATCGCTCAAATCAACACATTGCTGGCCAGGACGAACTCAACGAGAGGCGATAGAAGTCCTGGCCGTACGAGAAGGTTATCTGTGGTAAACTCAACTTTCAAGTTCAAGCAGAAATCAATCAAATATGCTCGGTGCCAATCGTATTTTGGGCATGCGAGGAGGAAGTGATCCACATTCTCGGGTACGAGGCATAAGTCACACAATTGCGTGTCGATGCAGATTATTTCAAATAAATGGAATTTTAGGCGACAATGGCCGGATCGGAGACGGAATATTATCGTTTCTTACAAACGCGATCTGTGGATTCAGGGAAACGTTGTTTGTACCGTTTGGTGAGAACGTTTGTAGTGGTTTCTCGTCTCTGTTGAACGGTACTCGTTCTGCCACTCAGTCCGGACGTATTTGCGTACTTCGTTCTTGACATCGCTATAGGTAATTTGAGGTATTCCCTGACTGTCAAGTGCGAAAGCGGCGGTGGAACGTGCAAAATGCGAAAACGGACGAAGGGGGCGATAGAGCGGCTATATTGGAGTCAGGACTGTAACTGCCGCACCCCAAACTCCCCAATTGGGAGTGGGCGGGTGAACTCGAAGGGGTCCCAAAATTATGTCGTGAATTAACATAAATTATAGAGTATGTTTTTAGAAATTCATGCAACTTTTTCAAAAATTAACCGCGTTTAATATTGTCATATAACTTGATTTTGGGGTACCCGTCACCCAACAAAAATACGCATGATTTATGGAAATGGGAGACTTCGACGTCGGCCATTACTGCGCCACGACGCACCAAGACATATGAAGTTATAGGCCATGTAACATGCGACTCCGAGAAGTGTGCTAGAACGATCAGCAGCGAGAAGACCTGGGCCGAAAAGGAATGCCCTTATACTGACCTAAAACTTCGATATATATACATATATGTTTAATTGTCCATAGGCGCCTCAATGACTGGCGTCGAATGTTCCTTTCCTGGCGAGCTGAACCCTACAGGACAAATGCCATCCCGCAGGAAAAAATTATTAGCCAGTAAAGAAATACCAATTTGAAATCATGTGCGTCTTTTCGTTCGGTACGTTTTGGCGATTTCCATATCTTCTGACATAGCAGATAGGAGGTCACGAAATAGCATCATGTAACGAAGTCAATATATCAACGGGCTCGGCCGAAGATGTTTAATTATTATTTAGGGGTCCTACCTTTTCCAACACACCACAGTCAGCTCTACCGGTAAATCTGATTACGTGAGCAGAGAGAGGATAAAAAATTGAGAGCAATATATATACAATTTCCGACCATATTGACCGATTTAATCATGAATTATATAAATTTGTTGCGCTTCGCGCGTTTAGGCGAAATTCGGTGACTCACCAAACAGTACAGGAAATTGGGTATAACTGATATGTAGCGACAAAAAGCCCTCTGGCTGAGGGGGGTCTGGTGTTTGGTTTATCACCCTATGGGGACCCAAGACCAACGTTTTTTTGGGAAGGGCTGACGAAGTGCTGTTACGGTCCTGATTGGAGACCTTTTTTTAGTTACCTAACGAAAATTTTTGTTATTAGTCAACTCGCCGGTGATCCCAGTTTGTATGCCCATTTTTGGTTCCAAATATTAGGGGGGCGATGATCGGTGTGGAGCTTCAAAAGGGGGCGATCAGTCGAAAAAGGTTGGGAACCACTCGCCTAGATCGATGCCACTATCTTTATGTTTATTAATTCAATTGAACCCCTGGCTAGATTACTTATTATATGGTAAAAGTGTGGATTTTTATATGGTATGGAAAAGTGATATGGCTACATTCGTGAAAATTTGCATATTTTGGGCATATGTCGTAGAGCAAAAACTTGACGTGATAGAAGAAAACCAGTGGCATATCTGGTATCAGCACGCCAAAATTAGCCTAAATCAAGTGCAAAATCGAAATCAACAAATTTTTTGTTCAAAGTTGTTGCCGCGACGGGACATTAACGATAGCTAGCATGTATGGATGTTGAGATGTGTTTAAATAAGAGTCGTGTTGAATATTATATTCATATTGAAGTTTACCCGAATGTTTTCGGCTTATGCTCGCCGGGGGTAGGGTGGGATAGTGTTGTGCTCCCCTTTTCGCGCACTTTTATATCCTTATCGACGATATTTCAGTTCAACAACACCTGGTATGAAACAGTAACGTCATTCGACCCGATCTCCTTGGGACTCAGATGTAAAAGTCTCGAAGTAGGACACGCTAACCCAGAGGAAGATCTCAACTTGGTTATAACATATTTCTACCACAAGTAAGCATTTATCGTCGTAGAAAAGTCCTCTTACATCACTGGTTCTTAAACTTTTTAAAGGGCGACGCAAATCTTACGTTTTTGAAGATCTCTCGACCCGAGCCTTGCACATTAAATGAAATGCACTTCTAATGTTAGCATATGCTACGTTTTCATGGGCATGTATGAAATAGAGACGGTAGCTTACATACAAACCAGAGGTTGACTGTAACGAAGTACCTTTCCTTTTCGGGAGTCCTACACACCAGTAGCCTACGCCTAATCTACTTGCTCTACTTACTCAAGTGGTCGTTTTTTCTATTACTTCCACTTCTACTTGAAACTACATCTATTTTGTACTTTAGATCAGGGGTTCTCAAACTGTGGGCCATAAGAGTATTTTGAAGTGGGCCACAGAGCCATTTGGAAAAGTGTAGAGATAGTGAGAGTTTATTCATATTTGTTATGTTATTTGTTCAAAAATTTATTCATATTATTGAATTATATGTAGGCTACATACAAATTTTGATCCGACTCTGATGAGACGTAGTGGCACGTATACAGAGTCACAATATAAAAGTCGAAAATGGGATAGGGAAACGGCACCTTTTGTCGCCCCGCCTATGAAAACCTACTGTTAACAAGCAACGAAAATAATTCCGATTATATAATAACTGGAAGTTGATGCAGAAGTAGCCAAGTATTCTGGCGGGGTAACATGTCGTATGCTGTTGAAAAGGGTATGCATTAAACTCGTACTGAAGTGTATTTGATTTATATTTAAGGAACTTCGGCAGGTCGTATTATTGTAACATAAAAATATCCATATTTGCAATTCATTTTCTATTAACAACTTCCTGTGGAAGTATATAAAGCACCACCGCCACGAATCGTAATGGATTGGGGATTTAGCGCATCACATTAATCTTTGGAACCGATTCAAAACGTCCGGCCTTGAAATCATTGTATCGTACATAATGTAAGAGTCACACGAATTGACTGTATCATTTTAGATTGAATGTTCTGATATCGCAGCTTCAGTAGGTACGAGACATACTACGTACATTGAACAGGTTGCATATTAAAAATACCCCCTCCACTTCTTTGTGGTATCCCATTCACCAAATAATTGTTTGAAGCTGACTCAGAATGGCTATATTATTCACCACCATATTGGAACAAAAACTCCAATCACACAGTGGGTGCGGGGATTAGATCATTGGGTTTCGCGACGTGAGTGGAACAGCGGACGGCAATAATGTACACAAGATTGATACGATCTACTAGGGCCGTAACTTCCGCACCCCAAACCCCCAATTAGGAGGAACTCGAAGGGGTTCAAAACTATTTCGTTATTCGTTTCTATGTGGAAAGTTATTCGATTGAAATTTTTTTTCGCTACGCGCGATTTCGTGTCCCTGGCGGTCTTCAAATATTATTAATAGTAACAGAAAAATGCGCATGTTCTAGAGCAGTGGTTCTCAACCTTTTCGACTTCGCGGACCCATTTTGGACCGTCAAGGACCCCGCGGACCCCCAATTATAGTTCAAATTTAGCTCAATTTTCATGCAGCCGTCATCAGTATTATGCGAAAACAGCAACAAAATAACTTTTCTCGAAAATAACATCACACTATTTCTGTGGAAATTGGGTAAACGATTGCGAATTCTGCAGCTGCATTTCTTGAAATATGCGGTTGTGTCTTGAAAATCCGCGCTTTCGATATGTAATATGAACGAGTGCCGAGAATTTATTTCCACAACGTAGGTGGTGGCGAATGCCATGGATATGGTATAGTAACGGACAGCGCTTCCGACGACCCCTTTGCGTACGATCGAAATATATGTGGTGCCAAAATTGAGACACCTATTTTTTATTGAACATATCCATCCTAGTCATTTCTATCTAGCAGCTCATCTAGAAGATGTTCTGGAATAGGGGTTATGTAGCCTATATTACAAGAAATATGGATTTCTACGCTGATTGACCTTACTATTCCAACTTTTTTATGTTTTCCACAAACCCCAACAAAACATCTTCAAACAGCAACATGTTTGTATCGGTAGGCTACTGGCAATTTGGCAATTAATATGTGTTTGCACGCAGTAGGATATTTCATCTCAGCCGGTCATTCTGTTGACGTGAGTCACGAAGTTGTAGCAGCTATGAAGCGAAACTGCCTCGTGATTTCGCTATTTTGAAAATTAAACAAAAATTGGGTTATCAATTATTTTGCAAGTTTAGAGACTTCGCGGACCCCCTGAAAATGCTTCGCGGACCCATAGGCGTCCGCGGACCCCCGGTTGAGAACCACTGTTCTAGAGAAACAGGCATTTTGGCGCCGATGATTACCACACATTGAACAAGACTGTTATTCAAGTATAAGGGGTGGGCCGCGGAACATTTTCAAACCGGAAATGAGCCACGGTCAAGTAAAGGTTGAGAACCCCTGCTTTAGATGTTGTAGAGTGGAACGTAGTTTTGGGAGAGATTCCGTTACTTTTATGAGTGAAATCGTCACATGATGTGTGAAATATCCCCGTTAATATCACTAACTAAAAATAATTTCGAAAATTTGATCAATTTTCAGTGCTATTAGTAGAGGTCGACCGATTTATCGACCTGGCCGATCATATCGAGGCCCATATTAGAAATTCAATGCTCCGTGTTCTCAATCTCAAGAAATCGACGACGCAAAGGGCGATACGTGACAGATTTGCAATTGCAGGACAAGTTTAACTTGTGATCATGCAGAGTAACTATGCTTCCTGCATTACAATCTACCTCTACTGGACTGATCTTCAATTCTCTATCACGTATTGCTTTTTGGGGTTAGCCTATATTTTAATTAATGTGCACAAATCAGCAATATTTCCTTTTAGTCTCGGTTTTATATTTTCTTGTTCAGCCTTATGTGGCATGTACAAGTGCCACCTTGCCTACTATATAATATTTTTTGGGAAATGTTTCTCTGCTCTTCCTTATTAATATCGGCATATGTTATCGGTTATCGGCCTTGTGACTTGTGAGTGTCTCGATAATCAGTATCCGTATCGGCCTGCAAACATCAATGTCGGTCGACCTCTAGTTATGGCTGTTCGCGTGAGTGGTGAACATGCATTCTGCAATTTTTGAAAGTAGCCCCCTTCAATATACCCCATGTACTTACTACTTTTTCAAACTTCTTTCTTGGGTACTGCCGCGGCCTACATTTATACCCTTCGCGACCTATGTTCGGGTCGGTCCCAATACCTTAGGAATCCCTGTCTTACATGCAGGGCTGAACTCTCCAAACTACCGCTAAAACTAGCGTTCGTATTACGGCTGCATTTCCCTGCAGGGTCATACGGTCAGAAAGGGGCATGGGGACGGTCAGTTTTAAGGATGGTGCAAACCCCTTAAAGGTTCTGGTTCGTGTAAACACGAACTTTAACAAAAGGTTCCCAACGAACACCGATCTCTGACTTCAGAATGCGACGCGACACGTGAAAACGACATATCCGTTGATTAATCAATCCATCGACTATAGGGAGTAGATCATACTCGGGTCAAAAAGTTAGATTTTCGATAGTAATCAGCAGATTTTTAGAATTCTTGAATGAGATATCTAATATGTGAATTTAGCATAATGATTAAAATGCCACGGACAACAACATAAACTACAACGCAGGCTGTGAAAGTATAGGGTTACCATATTTTGGAATCCGGGAAGCAGGACACTTTTTAAAAATCATAAAAGTTGAATTTATGAAATTAAATATGTCCGATTTTGTAATATTTACTGGAAATCTTGTTGTGTTGACTAAAAAAAGATCATCACTTTGACTCGACTCCCGAATTACCTGCTTTTTACGTTACTTTTGTGGTGTTGACTATAAAAATAGGTTTGTAAAATCTGTAAAGGACGACGAATTGCCTAAAATGACGACAATTAAGACGTCCGATGAGGACATTTTCAATTTACTGGAAAAAGGACGGCAAATCCCCCTAAAGGAGGACGTATAGTAACCCAATTTTAGTAACTGTTACATATGTCACAATTTGAGGGAGGTATGGATGGAGAATACATTACAGCTACATCAGAAAGGGAATGCATTTGCTCCGTATTTCACGATTAATACAAAAAAGTCGGTTTGCGAAATCGATTGCGCGTTTCGCTGTGCTTCGATCATCCAATTTTTAGCGACTAGTGATATAGGCAGCTTTTCTGTGCCTGGTTATTGTTTCTCTGCTCTGTCATTGTACGTATTAAAGTAGAATTTCACAAGTGATGGTGAATTTGAGGGGGTTCTGGTACTCTGACATTGTTAATATTCGGATTTTCGGAATCAGTGCGACAATAGCATTTGATTGATACCAGTTATTATAAAGTATGAGCTGTTTATGATGAATCGCATTATCTCAGGTGAAGCACGACCGTCTGTGGCTCACCTGTGTCTTACCTCTCCTTTCCCGCTGTGTTTCTCAACAATAAATGTGAAAATTGGTGATGTTCGGTGAAAAAAGTAGTTATCCATGGACATTGACGGAAAATATCAATGATCATTGAAGGTTTTCACCAATTTTATTTCAGTCGTCCTTAAAACAGGTGAGGCACGGCCTCACTCCCCCCTTACCGCACGTCACTCCGTGAACCAAACTTTCGTATCGTTCCTAGTCAGTTTGACCTATCAGAAAATATTACGCAGGTCATAAATATTGAAAGCTGATTCTTCAAACTACTCTCGATCGTCAATCAAATCTATATTGGCATGTGATATAGCACGAAAGAACATATTCTTATTTTACTCTTTCTAGTGGAGAAAACATTACATTTCATGGGCACCAACTACTCACCGAAGATGGATACCTCAGACAATTTCATGTAGAAGGCAAGTCAAGTATAACTTAGAGATTTGTGATGTTCTTGCATTTAGTAAATTCGATTACAATTCTGCTATAGGCAATGAGGTGGAAGCTCACAGGCAAGCGATGAATGGCAAAGTAGATCGAGAATTGAGAGATGAAAGTGAGTTCACCCGTTCTACTTCATTCAATATATATTGATCTACTAAACCTTACAGTATAATTATATGAAGATATTATACGATTATTATTATCTTTACAATGCATCGAAGGATTCAGAGTGATCATGGGATCACACTTCAAATTTGCAAAGTATACAGCTGTTTCCCAGACCCAGAATTCGACCATGCTATATTCGAAAATCGCTGTACTTGAGTCAGGATAAAAGGCTTGGGTTCAACTGAAATCATGGGACATACATCAGTTTGAATCAGAGTTGGATCAATTGTAATTTGTAATTAGGCTGAATGTATTTAATTAGATTTTCTCACGTAATTGTAATTGTAATTGTAATTGAAGGATTTCCATTTATTGTAATTGTTTGTTTGTTTGTTTTGGGGTATTCATGGTGTTTGTCGCCTACTATGGTCATTTACACCAGGCCGATATTCCTTTTATTATCCATAACGGCCGACCTATAGCACGGCCACCTCCAGGCTTTTTGTAAGACACCGCTGACGCGGATGAGGTGGCGAGGAGGAGCCTAGGTAAACCTCCAACACTTAGGTATCGGAATTCGGAAGTCGACCTCGGTCGGACTCGAACCCGCACCCATTGGTGTTGCAGCCGCGGATTATACCACTGCGCTATCTCGCCACTTTTGTGTAATTGTAATTGTAATTGTAATTTGATGAAAATTTTGCTCAATTACAATTTCAATTACATTGCTATGGAAACCTGACAATCACAACATAAAATAATCAATCAATAAATCAATCAATCAATCAATCAATCAATCAATCAATCAATCAATCAATCAATCATTTATTCGTTACACCAGTGAAAATCCGGTACGGACCACGATGACGACGAGGGGCCGCAAGGCCTTAAGGCCTTAGTACACAGTCGCTACCTGTCAGTGTTGGGATGACTCGAGTCATGACTTAACTCGAGTCAGACTCGAGTCACTTTTTTCGTATGACTTGACTTGACTCGAGTCACTTTGCTAAAATGACTTGACTTGACTTAACTCGGTGCATCAGAAATGTGAATTGACTCGTGACTCGGAGCAGAATTCACGAGTCAATTTCAAGTCATCAAGTAATCGGTGTCGATAAAAATCACTGTGTCTTGTATATGGTCGGATTGTACGCCAAACGCTGGTGTAACCCATGAGAGCGACCAACCAATCAATAATCGTGCGTTTTACTGAGTCTCCATCGTTCTCTCACAAATAAATTGACCGCAAACGATGTGATCGAAGCTTACAGCTTACGTTGTCCTAAATTAGTTGTAAAGTAATGTAATAGCAAAATGTCTATTTCTGTTCTCTGTTCTTACCTAAACCAAACCTCTTGTTTTAATGAAATTTAATTCGAATATAGTTTATATATTCCTCAACCATTGGCGAAGGCTCGAATTGTATCATATCAATTTGTAAATGGGTGGTGTATTGCATCTTATCAATTCGTTTCTCTATTTTGGCTGGTAACTATAAACTGACGCTATGCAATTACTTACGTAGTTAAGCAGTTCTACGCATATGTGATCGATGTCTTCATGCGTTTATATTCAACTGCGTATTCGTTCATCGGTTCAGAAACAATGACGACTCAATCTGTATTTCAGGCAGCTAGCAAAAGACAATGACGTAATCATGTCTCATACTTTGAAAAGGAAACTTGACTTGAATTGTGACTTGACTCGTGACTTGACTTGACGTGACTCGACTTGACTCGAGTCACCTCCAGAAATCGAGTGACTTGACTTGACTCGAGTCACCTTCGAAAATCGATTGACTTGACTTGACTCGAGTCAAAATGTGCGATGACTCGAAATGACTCGTGACTCGAAGGTAGTGACTTGATCCCAACACTGCTACCTGTAATAATTAGCCTATTTACATCGGTGTTCTATGCGTGTCGCGTTATAAGTCGATAATTCAGCCATGCTAAACTGTTTTACATACTTCCGTACCAACAGAAAACTTTATGAATTACAATATAGGCTAAACCAGTGGTTCCCAAACTGGGGGGGGGGGGCGTGCCCTCCTTGGGCGGCGTGAATGCATCTGAAGGGGGAGCGAAGCTCCAGTAGACTGAAATTCTTTTCCGCGCTTGGCACGATTCACCCCTATTTCATAGCTATTGCTCTGTGCATAGTCCGAATTTCATATTGGAGAATTCTCTCATCAACAGTCATGACCTTCCATACCATCAAACTATCTGTAAGGATTGCTAACATTCTGGTTTCATTGTGTGATATGACGATAAGTGGGGCACGAAATATTGCACTGTCATAAAGGGGGGCGTGTCTAAACAAGTTAGAGAACCAGTGGGCTAAACTAAATCTCTATATTTCAAAAATGAATGAACAACAAATAAACTCTTCTGAAACCTGTGCTGAACCATTTCCTACAACACGTTCAGAGTTTTATTTTTAAATCTCTGACCAGTACCGAGACATGCTGCACCAATTGCAAAAAGAAATTCAAGTTTCCAACCAAGGCTTCATCAAACTTAATCCCGCATTTGTTGAGATGTCATCCCAATCTTACCTCCAATCTTGACCAAATTTACTGGGGCAAGAAATTTTTGCACCCTAATGTTCATCAAATGCAATCTTACAGTTTCCGAGCAAGTGAAAATGTAAATGCGACCCAAAATGTTGCAATTCGTAGTTATCAGGAGGTTCTTTCCTTTTGCATGTATTTTAATTTTACACATCTTATCGGTATCATCCTTATCGCTGACGCATTACCAATTACATTTCATTATCCTCACTCGGCTCTGAGTAGCCTAATCGTTTGATTACATTTCATTGACTGTCCTGTAGCCTATTCGCTGTTAGTTGCTAAAACTTTTGGTTGTTAACAGTCACTTAAAACATTTTTCTGTGTTTGTAGTGTTCAGTACTCATGATTAGGAATAATTAAATACATGTTTAACAGTACTTATAATTGTAATTGTAATTTGATATTTTTAGCATTGAGTAAATGTAATTGTAATGTAATTAAAACAGGCAAGGGATTAATTGTAATTGTAATTGTATTTGAACTGAATTATTGTAATTGATCCAACTCTGGTTTGAATATTCATAGTAATATTAGTGCTACCGTCTTGGGTCACATTCTTTTAGGTGCAATCCATTTATAACTTCTTTTTCAAAATGTGAAACGAAAAACATATGGTTCACTTGCCGTTTGTCTAACCTCCAAACTGTTTCCAGGTAAAGCGACAGAGCAAGAAAAATTTTCATTCATTGGATACCCGGGCCATTACCTCGCATACGTTAGATGCTATGATGCAGGTTCATTCGAAATTTCATATTATAGAGAGAATTTCATAGCGATACTTGAGCTGTCCAAGAAACGAATTTCATTGAAGTCTGTTATAAAAATACGCTCGCATTAATAGGTTGGGTACTTTGGATTTACACGAGAGACAGGACTGTGACGGCTGAACAGCTCCTGTTTATACATAATGATCTCTGGAAGCACGGGATATCAGCACCGCTTCGACTGGCTCATTGTCAAGACCTTGACGGACTCTGAACTACTTGAACTAATCGCTGCGGAGAAAAAAGTTGCAATGATATATTGTCGGTCGCTATACATGACTAGGTATATGAAGTAACCATGAATTTACGATAAAATATATGCTGCCATACACAAGTGATTAATATATATTTGTTTGTTCAATGATATATAGACAATGATCGGAAATTCCCGACAGTTCTGCTTTTCACGAGTCGCAAGTCACGCTTCATCGCAATCACTGGCTATGTTGTAAACAATAGCGTCGTCAGCAATACTTCTTTAGGGACTAGCAATGATATAGGATACATTGGGAATATTTACCATGCCAATTACCGTTAATAAGCTGAAAAGATTCGAAATTCTTTTTTTCTCGCGTCTGCTATTTTTCTCTGTTTAAACTAGCTGACCAGTGCTTTAGAAAGGCGGATTCAATTACACCCGCATCATAAGTTAAATTCGCGCGTCGTGCACGTATCGCAAAATCAAATTCGCACATTGACGACTCACGATTATACGCGATCACCGTACGGTACCCTTCAGACAACAAACGGGCAGTGTATTCACACAGCCGCAGCCTTTCATCCACGGTTGCAAGCTCCAGCTTGACAGCTTGACAACTCCAGCTTGACAAGTCTCTTTTTTCAACATATTGATACATTATATATGAATACTGAGTAGAGGTGATTGTTAGAGAAGTAATTCTACTTATTCTGGGTGCTCGAGTAGGCCGACTTCTTGAGGTGATTGTGTTTTATACCCAGAGGTGGGTAAAGTAGTCAAGAAAGCTACTCAAGTAGAAGACGAAAAATCTTCTCAAGTTCGAGTAGAAGTACTTCTTCCATAAGCAAGTCAGGTTAATCAAATCCTCGGCTGGACTTGCAAGTTCACACAATTTTCCTTATTTCTCTGATAACATATCTAATTCCGAGAATTACCTCGTCACTTAAAACCTTCCCGCGGGCCACGGGTTGGCCGCCCCTGAATTAGAGCCACATGCTTGTAATTTTAATTTGTGAAAGGTTTCTAAGCTCTATTTTCATTTTTGGGTTTCCTGAAAATGGAACAGGGTAACTGTATAGTACAAAACGAGCCAAGCTTGCTTTTAAAGACATTTGCTATTCACATGCTCAGGAGAATGAACTCAGATTTTATACGAACTGAACTTCATTCAATGTGCAAGTTATCTCGAATTCAGTAGTTCTAATTCTATTCTAATTTGGAAACAACTGTAGTTAAAATTTTAATTCTAATATAATTATCAGAAAAACTGTGGTAACTATTAATTATTCTAATTCTCGTCCATTTGTGAAAACAACTTTGTAGCTATAATTTGGATTCTAATCTAATATGGAAAAGCTGAACATTTTCTAATTGTTCAAGTCTGGGCAATTGAGCATTAACTTAAAGTAGAACTATACGTTTTACTGACCACCTCTGGGTGTTATGTGAAAGTGAAGGAACCAGTATTTCTTGAGTGACTTTGGTATTCGTTATTAGGGCTGGGCAAAATCGAGTACCTGAGTGATTCGATTCTGAATCACGTATTATTCTTCGAGTCGAGTATTCGAATGTCACTCATTATGACGTCACAACAACATGTACTATGTTAAAGTTCAAATATGTACCTTTTATGCCACTACAAGGAACATAACGCATGTTATCCATCACATCGTAACCGGGCAGACTGGCAATATTTATTTTTGATTTATGTTGTATGTATTCTATCTGTGGTATGTTCTTCAGTGTGTCTAATAAGTACAAGCCAAGCAAGCTAACAACAACAACAATCATTGGGTTATAATTTTCATCTGAACAAGTTACACACAATGTAGGGGAGATGTGGTACCGATGGATCAAAAATTGCAAAATGATCTCTGGCCCTCAAATCTTCAGCCGAGCATAGCAAATCTTTTGCTGTCTCAACACTTTGATACAAGCTCTACCTATTGCGGACATTTACATGAATATCCGCCTTTTCAAAAAATATTTATAAACGTTTAAAATTTGATGCTCGAACGTGTCATCGGTCCCCACCCGGTGGGTCCAAAGGCACACGGCCATGGGACCTATGAGACATACGCTCAAAAACTCAAACTTGTTGTGTACTATAAGCTAAGCTACAGCAAGCCAACGAAGAATGTTTCGTCGCGACTTTCAAGAATAAAATAGATTATATCAACTGAAATGTTAGCATAAAATCATGTTTTGATTTACGCCTAAACTTACAAAATTAATGCCACATACATATTACCCGAAAATCGACATTTAGACTTTCAAATAACTCGTAATAGCGATAAAACACCACAGGTACCTATGATTTACAGTTTATATCTATGCGGGCGAGTTTCTGTTGTTAAGTGATTAGTTGGCCCATCTATTTTGCTTGATTTGGCTATGGTACCATAGGTCGCCCACCCCATAAATATTGTAATTGACTTAAAAATAGTCCACTCGAGGATGGTATTGATTCAAAAAATATGTGTCATTATATACCCTGATACAAGCCCTATAATTCACATCAAAAATTATGGCGGGCTTGTTCGTCTGGAAGGTGATATAGGAAAATGCAAATGTCGATCCAAATTCACGGAGTGCAATCATGGAATGATCATGGAGAATTTTTCAAGTATTTCCGGTCCCAGTGATCCATCGGTACCACATCTCCCCTACAATGCGATAAGACACAATGCGATGTAATGAACAGATAGGAGGATGCCGAACAACACGCATCAGTAGCGATGCTTTACTCTGACATCCACCTCGGCCTAGAGTGCCCGATGTCACAGTTCTTTTCGATGTTGATCTTTTTTGAAGCCGCGGTCCTCTCTACTAGTTCTTTCCATTCCTTGTGACTGCTTTCTTTCTTCGGGTCTTTTTTCTGTTTTTTTTTTGTCGCCGTAAGAACGGCGACAGCGGGGGACTGGCCAGTATCGCAAATTATGTGGGACTTGCGGTCACTTACTAATGTTGACATTGACATTGATTTTTGAAGAGAATTGCTGAATCAACAATTCAGAAACGGAGAGTGTGAGTCACAAACCGGAGTGTTTTGGGCCCCTGGACCCAGAGTCGCACTTTTCAGTTTAATTGAGTCTGAGTCACGGAATTCGGTATAAAGGAGACAAATACACATTTTTTTGTCTTTGCGAGTTGTGCGTAGCAGCAGCGACATAGAAATTGGCGCGACTCCATAACAATGATGATGTCTCGAAGTCTACACTGATATCTAGTTATGAGCCCTGGCAAGGTTTGATGAAGTCTAGATTGCGTGAAGGCATAGTGTCGAGAGGAATATATGATCGTGCCTACGTTTTGACAAGCGCATCCGCACCAAGCAGACGTAAAAGTCGTAAATAAGCTTTTCTTGGTCAGCAGCGTAAATAATCTAAACTACCAAAGTTTCGTAGAAAGGAGTTTTGTGAATTGTTTTGCTTTACTTTTATTGAATTCAATTAGTTATGTAAATATGGTCAAATAATATTTGAGGCTGATATGAATTGGACTCCAACTGACTGCAAGTGGATGCAGTTTTATGTGATTGCCAAACCAAAGACCCAGCTGTTTCGGGTGTGACCCGTGGTTACGCACATCTTGAGCAGAGGCGGCCACTATCCGGCTCAGGGGTGACTCGAGTGACGTTTGACTTGAGTCGAGTCAAAATGTACAATATGGCTAGATATGACTTGTGAATCGAAGGTATAGTGTGAGTGTGACTTGATCCCAACACTGTCATGTTCTATATGCTACATGATTGATCATAAAATGGACTCAGTCATCATCATCATCATAATCATCATTGGTTTATTAGCTATTTTTATCAGTTCAATACACTACAAAATGCGATACAATGAAAATATAGGAAGGTGTCGAAGCGACTTGGAGTAGGCCTAGTCTGTGGAATCAGACACCCACCTTGGCCTAGGCGATGTAGTGAGGTTGATGTCACCGAAATTCCTCATTTATAGTGTTTCGAATGCAGGATTATTTTGTGCGCATCAATGGTGAACATCTGCTTTCAAGTTATATACTCAAATATATGATTATAAGCACTTGCACCTGGCACTACCTCCAACTCTAGTGAGTCTTTGCCAGCATGAACAACAGTCATGCGTGACAATATGATCCATAACCAATACCATACATCCCTCACAACTCCGATGAAGGCATAACTTGAGGAGTTGAAAAGAAAAAGCCGCGACAAAAAACATGCATCAATACGAATACAACGCGCCAAGAACATAGTCTTTGTGCCAAAGTGGAGGATTTATGACACTCATCGTCCTGTGATATTTCCAGTGATAAGTCGTTTAATTAACTTGACCGCAATTTCAGCCCGGCCGTTTGACCGAGCATTGTATGCTAAAGACAGTCTTTGTAGAACACCCCATCGACGTAGGAAACACTGATACCATGAGCGGTGAATTCAGGTCCGCTATCACTGTTCAGTTTTTCTACAACGCCGAATGTCATTAAGTTGTTCCGTAGAGCATCTTACAGGCCAACTGCACCAGAAGTAGGAGTACCAGGCTTGATATGAAAGAATTCGGGTCAATTGCTGAAACGTAGGTTGGCTGCGGAGATACTAGTGACCTGCAACAGTGCAGTAATGTGCGGCAATAGCCTGAAAAGGGTATGTGGGTACATAAGGATCAGAAGGGGCAAATGCGGGGGCTCCGAAGGGGGCTCCGTGCGGACCTGCTACACGCATCACACTATGCCCGTGTCATTGCAATGCAAGTCGACATACCATGCCAGATAACAGTAGCCTGGGCTCTCTGTGACATGGCATTGATACCTTGGTGAGCCGAGTGAACGGTGTCACAACTGTCAAATATCGGTTTCCTCAGAATCGAGGGTATAACAACTCGATTTTATCATACATGACGACATCATGTAAGAATGCTTACCACGATAGCGCTAATATGCTTGGATCTGAAACGGCAACTGATCAGATCCACGCGAGAATCCTGATACGATGTATCCCTTACTGAAAGTATCATCGCATAGGGTAGCTTTTCGCACATCCTCCCATGAAATAACTTTAATGGTGTTCAGGCATGCCGTGGTACCTGAATAATAGACGTCTCTAGTTGATTGTTTTCATCGCGACTTGCCGCCACACACTCGACTGGTTTTAGGGAGGACCAGTAAGTTGTGTCCGGCAAAGTTGGATCGATTACATTAATTCACTACAGTTTAGAGTTGCCGTACGTCCTCTTTTTTGAAAGTGTCCCAGGAGGACGCCCAAATGTCCTCGTTGTTGAGATTTTGTCTCGAGAATTTTGGATAAAAATAAGGCAAAATTCGATTGCGATACAGCAAATCAGCACTGACGTAACGCTCCGGTGGCTATTTCGGAGCTGAGCCGCAAAGTTGAACATTTTTTTAAATCTTTTTTAGTCAATCGACCACGAGGTGCAAGAGATTTGCCATTTTTCAGGATTTTCCTCCGGTATTGCAAGTCTGAAAATTTTGAAAAAGTGTCCCCTTTTCAAATTCCCAGAATATGGTAACCCTAATTACAATTAAAATTACTCCCTTGCAAGTATCAATTACATTACAATTACAATAACTCCATGCTAAAAATATCAAATTACAACCACAATTATTGTTACACATGTAATTATATATTCATAAATTTAACTTCGGTAATGAGGTGCTCTTTGACAACCGCAGCGACGTAATTAGCAACAATCGCAAGCTATTGATGTTTCATTCATGATGCGTAGAATACCCTTTGATTAAAAAAGAAAACTCGAAAGTACAAAGTATCATGAGTACTGAAAAATACAAACACAGAAAAAAAAATTAAAGCGATTTTAACAATCATAAGTTACAAACACAGAAAAAAAAATTGAAGCGACTTTAACAATCATAAGTTAGAGCAACTGGCAACGACTAACAACGCATAGGCTATAACACAAGCAATGAAATGTGTTCAATCGAATACACAGAGCTGATTAAGCCAAATGAAATGTAATTGGTAATGGTAAGGCGTCAGCGATAAGGTGTGTAAAATTAAAATTAATGCAAACTGGTAAGAAGCTCCTGATAACTACAAGTTACAAAATGTTAGTTCGCATTTACATTTTGACCTGCTCAAAAACTGTTGGATTGCATTTGATGAACAGTAGGGTGCGAAAAGTTTCTGGTCCCAGTAAATTTGGATATAACTGAGGGTAAGATTGGGAGAACACCTCTTCAAATGCGTGATCAAGTTAGATAAAGCCTTGGTTGAAAATTAGAATTTCTTTTTGCAATTGTTGAAGCAAGCCCAAGTACTGGTCAAATATTAGAAAATAATCTCGGACAGTGGTGTAGGAAATGGTTCAGCACAGGCTTCGGAAGAGTTTATTTGCTGTTCATCCATTTTTAAACTTTCTATTTATATTTAGACTATATTGTATTTTCTAAGTTTTCTGTTACTACTGAAGTATGGGAAACAGTTAAGCATGGCTGAATTATCTAGTTAACGAGGCACGCATAGCACACCCATGTAAACACGCCTAATCACTTTATGTTCTGCTGGTAAGGTTTCAATAACAATGTACCGTAATTGAAATTGTAATGAGGCAAAATTTCACCAAATTGCAGTTACAATTACACAAAATGAAAATGCTTCAATTACAATTACAATTACATGAAAAATGTAATCATTACATTCAGCTTTATTTCTAATTACAATTGATTCAACTCTGATGTCAAGTGACGCGGGGTGCCATGAGAATATATCCGATGATGGTATGGATTTACCTGGCACATGAAAAATACGAAAGCGACAGGACATTCTGCGCTGATTCAGGCGTAATATTCTAGTGTTCGATCGTAATATTGTCGAACGATTTGTCCCCTACGATTTTGATCAGTGGTTTGTGATCAGTAGCGATAACAAGGTCGTCACAGCCGAGAGTAAAGAACTTGGTATCCTCCAGTAACCATGCCACATCGAAGGTTTCACCTTCAATCGCAGCGTATCGTTATTCTGAATCACGTAAGAATCGGGAACCTGATTCGTAGCCTGATACCCGTCTTCGACCAGTCGGGATGCAAACAAGTTTTACGCTTGGGGTCAAATATGCGCGCCCCATTTTGTATTGCCCGAATAATTTCAGCTTTTGACTCTGCGAGCGCCTCATCGAGTTCATTGGTCCACGTGAATGAAGATTTCGGGCTCTTGAACGGTGCAATTATGTAGGTGAGCTTGCCATAATGGAAGACTTGGTTAACAAGACCACACCATGGCCGTATGCCTGACAGTTTTTGTGACCTGGAAAACAGGCGATTGCTTCCAAATATTTTGAAAGTGGACGTACGTCGTCTGCTGGGATATCGAATCCTGCAAATTATTTTGCTTTCATGCAAATTAAAATTGCGAGGGGTTAAGAATGATGCCTTTGCGTCCATTCAGCTCGGGATTATGAATCATTCTCCACCAATGTTCAGACATACTGTCATCCCATAACACTGTGTCGTCGACGCATTTTGTCTTTCTATAGGTATATCAGCCATTATTCGATCATAGCAATGAGGTTATCTAACCCCGCTAGCTATCGATCATCTTCTCTGACAGGTACCGAATGGCAGCCATTCCAGGCGTCCGTAACAGATCTGACGGTACCAGGTGGGATAGAACGGGCTTGATGAAATGGCGGAACGATGTGGTGCGTGTCCCGCGAGCGATGGCGGTTGAGGGATTGGAAGTCGATCACTCTGCGAGGACTTCCATCGCTTTTACGAACCCAGATTGCGCGATGGCACAACCTTGTCGGCGTATTGGGTTCTACTGTTTCAATGACAACAAGAGGCCCGTCATCATCCAATTGCTTCCTGACTGCATCACGCCTAGTGACGAACTCCGTGCAGAAAATGTTCAAGTTATTGAGCTCACGGAGCCCTGAATCATCGGAACTTGCGATTGATTTTACAAAACCTAGTCACTAACTCCGTGCAGAAAATGTTATCGTTCCTGAGCTCGGGGAGCTCTGAATCATCGGAAGCTGCGATTGATTTTACAAAACATAGTCACGAACTCCGCGCAGAAAATGTTCATGTTCATGAGCTCACGGAGCCCTGAATCACCGAAACTTGCGATTTATTGCACAAAACCAAGCACTGAACTTTGAACAACAATGTGCGCCCTTAGCATGTGAACGATACCTATGTAAGTTTTCCTCATTATGTGAATGTGACCCACTTTTATCCTATCGACAGCAATTGATAACTATAGCTAGTTGGTAAAGGTTACTGTGATACGGTGGCTTAACCTCGGCATGTCGTCTGTCGTGCACCAACTCTCTCTCCCTGTCGCTACCCTGGCGACCTATTAATCACGTCAGTTGGAGCTTTCTCGAGGAACAAATGTCAGACGAGTTTCATCATGGCACCAAACCGAATGCAGCTGATATGGGCACATAGTTTATGATATTTTAATCAGTATTGCCTCAACAACTTTTCTGCGCGATCGGTAGGCCGACCCTCTGGACTGGGAAACGGGCAATATACCCACAAAAGACCGATCTACTGTTATTTTGAATACCAAAACCAATCAGAGTGCGTGGTCGATTCGACTCTTCGTGTTATCGTGTAGCTACATTTTAAAGATATTGCCGGTGCATGGGCTTGCGACATCGTCTACGATATTTATTCGACACATCATTATTGTTGACCGTGTATGAACGCTAGACGTTCCGTCATGTTTTATGTTTCGACCGATGCTGCAATACGCAAACTCATCAAGTTTATATCGTTACCAGCTGACGTGCTCGTGATAATAAACCTGAATAATTTCGAGGATACGAACTCTGATGGCATCAGTGCAACCATACTGCAATAGATATTACTTCACGACACCGGCTTGAATTACTCTTATTCTGCTTCACAATTTTTTGTTCCGAATTGATTTCAGAGGTCAACGAAACGACGAAGAAATCGGCGTTAAAAAGGAAACCAGTCAAAATACCAATGATCAAACAATCGACCAAGGTGGAGGTCTCGATATACTTATGGTACTCACTACTCAGTACTTAAGGAAGGCTTGATCCTCTCGATCCTCCTATACCTATATCCTCTGTTCATTTTCTCGCATTGTGTCTGTCTCGTTATGTGTATCGCATAGTGTGTGTCGGGAGGATGAAAAGAATGAGAACCTATGATTTTGATTACATGGTTATGTTTGGTTATAGGGGGAGACTACCTCTCGAATTGAAAAATTAGTGAAATGCCTCTTACTTCAAAACTAATAGAGCTATCTATCTGAAATTTGGGCACAAGGTGTTTTAGTTGACATCCTAAATTTGACAAAAATTTCGCGTTATATGGTAAACGCTTTTTTGATTTTTATCGAATTTTGTGATTTTTCGGGCTAATTTCTAGGAAAAATTTTCACATCAACATTTTTCAATAGATTCGTTCCTTAATGCTCTTTAGGGATTAAAATAGATCTAATGCACCAGACAGGACTTTTTTTCTAGCCCTACAAGGAGTGACATATGAAAGAAAATCATTTTTTTGAAAAAAATTGAAAAAATAGCATTTTTCGACTTTCACGGATAATTGTGGATAGACCCCTTACCAATACCACGAAAAAAAAAGTCCTGTCTGGTTCAGCATCCCAAGATATGTCTATCTTCAAATTTTCAAGTTGATTGGATAATTTTTTCTGCCTCAAAAATGGTCACTAGTACTCATAGTTACGCAAAATCAAAATTTCGAGAAAAAGCCATTTTAATTTCGCAACACATAAACGTAACAGTTATACTTTGAAAACTTCATTTTAGCATAGTTTGTACACTCAAACACTCCCAGGAGTATATGTTTTCTTTCAGCATTTTCAAGTTTTATGGTTTCGATATCGTTATTCATTGTTGCACTGATCTGAGCTAGTTGATTTCCATTCTTTGAAATCCATTTTCCCTCATGATTTCACATGATTTGCTGTAGTTGCTCCGGTAGTCGACAATAAAACGTGAGTGGCTAGTTCCAAAATCCAATGCCATACTTGTTTCTTGCTTGTATATGTTCTTTCATGCCATGCAGCATGGCATGGATTGAGATTGTGATATCTGTAAAGCACTAATCCGGAGTCTCACAGTCTTCAATCCTATCATTTTATCGCCAAAAAACAGTCACCAAACCCTGTCTCTGAGTACACGGGAACCACAAGCTACGAAATGCCAAGCTCTGAATATGGTTTGTTTACATGTGTTGTAACGCATCATTGATCAAACCATAGATCTCGCAAATAACACTAGATCTTCACGATCAAGCCTAGGGACCAGACACTCGGGTTATTGGTGGTTGTTGCGCCGTGAGTTGATAATTAGGGGGGGGGTGACTGGATAGGGTAATAAAATGTTAAATTTTACATACTTAGGCTTATCCAATCCTTACAAAACTTGGGTAGATGAAAGATAACATCTAATGGTACAAATATCAATAAAAATAAAAATTTTGAATCTTTTTCATTTCCAGGGGTAGTCTCCCTCCTTATGATCACGGTCTTCATGTTAATCAGAAGGCTGACACAATCAGCAATCGTGGAATAAAATGTAGAGCGAAAATTATCTCAGGTTTGATTAGTAGTGGCGTTAAAATGTTCACCAAACACCTTTCATGCGAGGAAGGTTTCTGGAGTTGGACACCAGTCAGCTTGTAAATCGTTGACGAAATAGATACATTTTTGCTCCGTTATGAGACCATAGGCCCCAACAGAACACACTGTACCCTACACCAGCGTATCGCTTGTTGTTATGAACTTCCTTTCCGGACCAATATATTATCACACCGCGACTGTCTAACTATATGACATCACAAATCTCCTTTATCAATGTGGCACATTGCGAGCGTGTCGTCGCATCAATTCGTCGGCGCAACGCTTGATAAACATCGTATCGTGACACCATCGTGGTTTTCAAGATCACTACTCCTGCTGTAATCGTTTCGCATAAATATGACACATCACATGGCGTTGATTCATTTTCCGAAAAGATGAGATCTCTTTATTTTCATTTCGTAACGGTCGTCCTCGTAGCAGCGGCACGCAACAGCTTGGGATGTGAATGTGATGTGAAAGCCCCTTTGCCGAAACCCGAACATTCTATTGACTGGAGCCAGGTATGGATGTTGAGATTCGTTTCAGTAATAGGTGTGCTGACGATTATATTCTCATTGATATTCACCTGAATATTTTCGGCTTACAATCGCCAGGGGAAGGGTAGGATAGTGTTGTATTCCAGTTTCCGTGCACGTTTATATCATTATCGACGATATTTCAGTTCAACTACACATGGTATGAAACAGTGACGTCGTTTGACCCCATCTCCTTGGGTCACAGATGTAAAAGTATGAACGTAGGACACGCTATCCCGGAGGAACACCTCGATTTGGTTGTAACATATTTCTACGACAAGTAAGTATTTTTTCTTTTAGAGAAGTCCTCTTACATCACTGTTCCATAAACTTTTTGAAGCGCGACGCAAATCTGAGGCTTTTAAAGATCTCTCGACCCAAGGCTCCAACATTGAATGAAATGCATTTCTTATGTTAGTATATGCTACGTTTTTATGGGCGTGTATGAAATAGAAACGGTGCATAGGCCTACAAACCAGAGGAGCACAGTAACGAAATACTTTTCTTTTTCGGGAGCACACAAGTAATCATCACCTATTTGCTCTTTATTCGAGTGCTTGTGTTTTTTTTATTACTTTCTCTCCTACTTAAAACTACATCTATTTAATACTTTAGATGTTGTAGAGTGGAACGTAGTTTTGGGAGAGATTCCCCTACTTTTATGAGTGAAATTGCCACATGAACGCGTGAAATAATCCCGATTGCGTCGCGCCCCATACTTTCAGAGCCCCTGGGCTATACCATGGGTCATTCGGTCATATGCTGTAATGATGAATTTTCTGCTTCGGTATCCGCGAAGAGCCAAAATAAATTTTGGCGTCATCGCTAAAAACAGTTCAAGTAACCTTGATGCTCGTAAATTGTACAATAGTATGTATAGTGACCATGTGTACATTTAGTAAAGTATTAATTAGGGTTGCATTTGAGAAAAATGGTTGCTTAACACTAGAACGATCAAGTGGCTTTTTTGACGCATTTTCATTTTTTAAGAGCTGGCATTCAGTCAAATCCTACGCTGTTCGGCTGAAACTTCTTGACTTTTATTTATGTTATGTAGGCCACCTTACCTATGATTTTCATCACTCATCTAGTACAAATAAAAAAAGTTATACACATAACTACCTACAACTACCGAGTGGCTTTTTTGACGCATTACAGTTTTTCTACCTTAAAGCATCGCAGTTTCATATTCTTGAAAGTGATTATGTATCTGCTAAACGCAGAAAAGTCGTTTGTAACAACAGAACTTTGTTAATATCGACTTGGTCTAACTGTGTTAGCAGCAACATCCCTTGTAATAGAACGCCGTGGATCTTCCTGGTTCGGAGTCACCAAAGCTCTTAGTATTATATTTCTGAAGCTCAGCGTGTTACAGGACATGACATTTGAAATGTACCATTAGACCAAGCCGATATCTGTATTGTCCATACTAATATACTAGGGTTGTATAAGGGCAAAGGGCTTTGCTCTGGTCTACGAGCAGAGGTGGTCAAAGTAGTCACCGTCGCTACTCAAGTAGAAGTAGGAGTGGTGGTTCACAAGTAAGTAAGTCAGTAGGTATTCTACGCTTATATTTGCCTACGAAACTGAAAACTGTCAAGTAGAAGTAGAAGTAGTCTAAAATCATAACTACTTAAAAAGTAGTGTGAGTAGGCAAAATCTACTTCAAGTACTTCAAAAAGTAGAAGTACTTCGTTACTGACCACCTCTGTCTACGAGATGGATCTTCGGGGGGAGAGGGAGCTGGATCTAGTAAATTGAATGCATATGAGGACTGAGGGCATGATGAGTGCATTATGTTTAGTCAGACCCTCTCGAAGAACAGGTTTATGGAACTCATGAGCTTTCTATTGACATATGGAGTAAAAAAAGGTGTAGACTCGATAAAAAATAATATTGTTTTTGTTTATTACATGGTCGAAATGCCAGCAAATAATTGGGGTAAAATGTCAGATGGTCGACGCTGCTACTACCAAGTATTTGTACAAGGGCGTCTCATATTTAGGCAAGGATAGGACAGGTCACCGCTTCTATAATCTATACATTTGCAAAGCATAGTAATGTGAATAGTCTGGCGTAATCCATCTTGAAACAATGTTACGTGAATGTGGCTGTATACGCTTGGAAAAGCAAACGAAGTCCCAGTTGACACTATTGTCAAAAGTTGCTTGAAGCTACCAAGGACCAGAAGGAACACAGGCAGCTTCATGTAGCCACACTTTTCAAAGCTATCATCTTGTTGATAACGGCGAGATGCCAGTGTAGAGATCGAAGTTGTACACATATATATTGAGTTCACTCCAACCGGAGGTAACTGTTTCCTTCAGAAAGAACACAAACAAGAAACCAGTGACGGTTAAATGTTATAACGAAACAAAACCAGGAGGATATTATTGGCCAGGTTGCAAGGCAGTATTCTATGAGGGTACCACCAAGTCGACGATGTTTTCTTAGAATGTGAATGATATTCTACTTGCCAAAATGCCGATACTATAAAAATATGCAAATCGAGGATTAGTTGCGAGATTGTATCATGCAAATCTTATCTGATAAGCTTTGTGATATGTCACCAATAACCAAGAATGGTAATGTGGCTAAAGCAGATCTGGAACCTACTCCAAATTTTTGAAGAACGCGCTCAAATACCAAATGCGCACCAGAACAACACTGATATGTTACACCAAAAAACGGTGATTTGTTATATAAGTGTTGCACTAAGGTGTGTCTAAAATATTGCAAGTAGCTGTGAGCGCAATAAAGAATGGTTTCTGATGCCGTTTGTTGAGATTTGTGCTGATTTTTAGCTCCGTTGGATGCATTTAATCGAAGAAAATTCAACATGCGTCAAAAAAGCCACATGGTAGTTCTAGGTAGTTCGAAGTTCCGGTAGTTCTAGTGTTAAAACAATTTGTTAAAACATGCTTTAAACAGTGTTTTAAACAAAAGCCATTTTTTAGAAAATCATGTTTTTCAAGTTGTAAAATCAGGAGCTATATTTTCAATTCACTATGAAGTCACAATTGAATTTTGTGACGTCATAGCTTGAAAAAAACATAAAAAAACAATAAAAACATATTTTAAAGAAGGGCCTTGTTTTAAATATGTTTGTTTTAAATGCAACCCTAGTATTGATATATATTTGCATACATTCTTAAACCCACTTGTCGCAATAAGCAGTAAGTCGGAATGATTGACTTATTCTAATTCCCGCTATTTTAATTGTTATTTTCGTATTGGAAAGCGCCTTGTCTCCATATTAGGATATTGTCTCGGCGGTAGTCAATAATAATCGAAATGCGAAATGTCGTAGAAGGCGTGCTGTTGTCTGATAACTTGCAGTAACAGACGCACGTTTCTGCTTTTTTCCTGGATAGGAATGATTGATACGACCGTGAAGGTCAACTAGTCTGATCACACCCGCATCAAACACGTTTACTTGACTCTATACACCAGTGGTTCCCAACCTTTTTTCACCCACGTACCAATTCGAGGTTTTATGAAGTGCTCGCGTACCACCTACATAAATTACGCACGCTGAAGGCAGTCAAAAAAATTTTTCCGTCATTTATGACGTCATAATGAAGTAGTTGATCTAAGCGAGGCGTAATAGCAAATACTAATAAACTAGGCATTATCAGCCAGGGTTAATGGGATGCATGAAATTGTTTTTCACCCCCAGTCACAAAAGAAGAACAACATTATGAAATAACAGCAAACAGCAACGTCAATTGTTTTAATGCGATGGCTTTATTTGCTTATTTTCCACAAGCAAAGCGGTTCTCAAAGTATTTTTTTAGACACGCCCCCGTTTCTGATAGTGAAAAATTTCGCGCGCAATCCCGCCCTTCCCTTATTGTCATATCAGAAAATGCAGCCAGAATGCTAGCAATCCCAACTAATAATTTGATAGTATGGAAGGATATGACAGTTGATAAGAGAATTCTCAAATATGCACGCAGAGAAAATACAATGAGTTGGAGATAAATCGCGCGAAACGCGAAAAAAAAATCAGTTTGCCGCAACTTAGCACCCCCCCAATTTGGAGAAATATTGCACTAGCTGGTCGATGGGTGGCATGTGTTTGCTCACAGCGCATCGAAAGTCATGCATGAGCGCAACAAGTCGGTTTTGTTTCTTCAACTTGATAGTCATCAGACATCAAAATCCTTGCTTGCACTCCCACGTAGAAGGGACAATTTGCAGCTGGGGAATAGCGTGAGAAGTTAGAGTCTAGTATGAGGAGGCCATGCTAAGCCAGAAGTTTATTGGTGGACGATATTTGTGTTCAACCCCACCTTAACTAATAACACCCTTCGGTCGAAGAAATAACAGAATCTACTCGCGTACCACCTGGAAGACCTTCGCGTACCACTAGTGGTACGCGTACCACAGGTTGGGAACCACTGCTATACACTATATAGTCGGGCTGTAAAAATGCTGGTTAAAAAAATAAAATATAAAATAAAGTAAACGATGGTAGCAAATGATCAATGAGGCAATGTCTGGACAAGGTAAGACAACAGTGTTAATATAATGACAAGAGGTGATTAAGTAGGTATTTTATTAATATGTTATACGGCAATTCACGGATATGTTGTGGCAATTCATTCCAGATCATAAGTCGTGAGTAGTCTGGCCAAAAGGTTCGACATTGATATGTCCACTGTTAAGGTGCCGAAGTGACAGCGCCGAATATTCCAGCAGGCGCAGCTTGAACCGCACGTCTCAAATGTGACCCACCGAGGTAAATAATGAGCCCTGTGTCGAAATGCGAATTTGGAATCGTGTTCTTCTCTCGGAAGGAGATATTCTTTCAGTTTGGACTGGTTTGCAAGCGATACAATCTATCTGGAGCAACGACAATCTTTACCGCGACCTTTTCAGACAAATCTAGAGTCTGACCAACCTTAACTTGAAACCAAACCGACTTGAATATTACAGGAGTTGGTAAATTTTTCATCATCATCAGACCATATCATCGTAGCAACACTGATTAGCCTGTCACTTATGGGATATGGTACTGAACACAGTGGACTTGGAAACGACCAAATCAACCACAGAAGATCGATCATTGCGCAACTGAAATAAATCATGAAAATATTACGTAGGCCTACATGTAGTAAGCCAAGGGGTTCTTGACCTTTTTTTCTCCAGCGCCCCTTTCAAAAACTGCCCGAGTCTGGCACCCCCTATTTTAAGTAGGCTACTGTATAGTAAAAACAATGGGTAAGTTGTCGAAGTCCGCTTTCGGGTTGAGACTTCATTATTAGACCATTTGACTAATTAACGGTATAATTGTATGTGCTCTTTTCGGGGTCAAATCCGGGTTGTTATAACAACCATCGGGTAAGGCCTATACGGGCTCACAGCATTTGGTTCGAGATCGATGTACACATCCCGAATTCTCCTCTGCGATTGACAATACGGTGAAGTTATTGTATTGGGTTTTGTTTTATTGCTTTGTGTGACAACTAAATCAAATGAGAATGTGGTAGAGATTTTCTCGCAATAAAATTAGTCCTGCACCAAGCTTTTAACTTTAACATGAATGTTGGTAAGCAGTATCATCCTTTATGATACGATGAAGAAATATTCTGACGATTTAATTTTGTAGCTCTCATATACAGGTACATTTAGTTAATTATTTTGACCAGAAAGCTTCAAAACATCTTTAATGTACAAAGGGCATCACTCTCAAAAGTTTTGCGATAGCCTACAGTGCCTTTTCGACACGCATGGCGCCGCAGGATAAAATACCTAGTTCAAAACATTTTGTGAAAAATACCTGAGCTATCAGTATAAGTATCAGTTTATTATTATTTTCATCATTTCAAAACAGCACACAACTGCGATACAATCAAAAGATAGGAAGGTGTCGAAACGACTTTGAGTAGCTAGCGTAGCGGTACTGTTATAACGGGGATATGGCAATCCAAAAGAACGCCACATTCATTTATATGAATTAAAATAAACCACCGCATTCATGAAACATAATCGGTGGATATTTCGCAATGAGCGCAACGAAAACGTCGTGATTTGACAGATTTTGTCGAATGTTAGTTTGCAATGAGAACTCAGGGATATATAGAACTATTGTTCTACTATATAAACATATGTCCTTAGCACACTATCCAATGCGAGGCTAATTGGGCGCTGAGCCCAGCGCCTCTTATTTAGCCCCCTTCAAAATTCAAACTGCTCCCCCGGGGGAAGGGGATGGAGACAAAATTGAGAATCACTGCGGTAAGCGATAGGTCTTGTGCGGTAGCGACCAAAATCTGTTCCCTTCGCAACGAATAATTCAGGAATTACTGGCGTACACTCTAAATTCGAATGCGTGCAGAGGAACGCAAAATTACACGCCAAATCCGGTTTTTTTTTTAACTACCACACAACGTGCTGGAGCCGATGTGTGCCTGGCTATCCTGTGTTTAGTGGTGGTGTGTTCATGCTGACTTGCGCAGAGCTCGAAATTAATACCAGCCATCCATGAATTTTTACTCAGCTTAGGCTCAAAAAAGATTTTATTGCAACGAAAGATGAATACAGAACATTCATTTGCAGACGAAAATGTGTGAATTTCTAGCTTGCACAATTGAAAAATTTAAGATTTTCCAAATAGAAATAAGAACTACAGCTACAAAGTTGTCATAAATTAGATTCTAATTAGAGCAAAGAAACGTTTCACTAATTGGTGTAGAGTTATAGCAACACAGTTGTTTTCGCAAATTAGATCCTAATTAGAGAAAAGAAGCATTTCACAAATTGGTGTAGCAATAGAATTATAGCGACACAGTTGCAACCACAAATCACATTTGAATCAGAGCAAAGAAACAATTACAATCCTAGCGACACGCTTGTTTTCACAAATTAGTTTCTAATTAGAGCAAAGAAACATTTCACAAATTGGTATGGAATTAGAATTATAGCGACACAGTTGCAACCACAAATTACATTTGAATCAAAGCAAAGAAACATTTCACAAATTGGTATAGAATTAGAATCATAGCGACATAGTTGTCATCACAAATTAGATTCTAATTGGAGCAAAAAACATTTCAAAAATTGGAGTAGAATTACAATCATAGCAACACAGTTGTTTTCATAAATTAGATTCTAATTAGTGCAAAAAACATTTCCCAAATTGGAGTATAATTAAAGTCATAGCGACACAGTTGTTATCACTAATTAGATTCTAATTAGTGCAAAAAACATTTCATAAATTGGAGTAGAGTTAGAATCATAGCGACACAATTGTTATCACAAATTATATTCTAATTTGAGCAAATAACATTTCAAAAATAGGAGTAGAATTACAATCATAGCAACACAGTTGTTTTCACAAATTAGACTCTAATTAACGCAAAAATATTTCCCAAATTGGAGTAGAATTAGAATCATAGCGACACAGTTGTTATCACAAATTAGATTCTAATTAGAGCAAAAAAACATTTCAAAAATTGGAGTAGAATTAGAATTATGGTAACACAGTTGTTTTCACAAATTAGATTCTAATTAGATCAAAAAAACATTTCCCAAAATGGAGTAGAATTATAATTACGGTATAGCGACACAGCTGTTATCACAAATTAGATTCGAATCAGAGCAAAGTAACATTTGAAAAATAGAAGTAGAATCAGAATAATTACTGCAGTATATTTTCTGAATTAGACTAGAATTTAATTAGAGGTAGTTTTTATTTCAAATTAGAGTAGAATTAGAAATATAGCTATACGGTAGTTGTTTTCTAAATTAGATTCGATTGAGAGCAAAGAAACATTTCACAAATTAGTGTAGCATCACAATTTATAGCTACACAGCTTTTTCCAAATTAGAGTTAAAATATATTTGTAGTTTTTTTTTCGAAATTAGAGTGGGATCAGAATTATAGTAACAGTTTTTTTCAAATTATAGAGTAGAATTAGAACTATAGCTACACTGTTTTTTCCAAATTAGAGTACAATTAGAATTATAGGTTCAGTTGTTTTCACAAATTAGATTCGAATGAGAGAGACGAAGCACTTCACGAATTAAAGTAGAATTATAATTATAGCTAGTTTTTTTTTCAAAATTAGAGTATCATCAGAATTTTAGCTATACATTTTTTCACTCTAATTAGACAACTAGACTAGTACTAGAATTGTATAGTTGTCCAAGTCAGCAAACGAAATCAAAATCATTACTGGGATTTCTGAAATCTGCTCATAAGACAGAGAAGCTTGTTTGATTGAAACCCAAATTTTTGTCTTCAATCACGACATACTGTAAAATTGAGAGTATCTGGAAAACTTTTGGATATGTGGGGTCACAAACATAATAGAGAAGATCCAGCACCATCTCAAATGGTGTCGCTTTATTGTGAGACGATCTCTTTATGCGGAAGCCATTCGCCACGATCCATGACTGCAGGTCACCATTTTCATGGTGCGTTAGTACGAGATGTCGAGGACTCAGCTTTGTGGCCGTTAATTGGACTGAATGGGCCTGGAATTGAAAGAAATATGTTAAGTAAAATTATATTGCCAATAATCCATGTCTGAATTGAAAGCACAAGATTTAGATTATGTAGAAATGCCTTTATGGGACTTCTGCATAATGAATATTGAATAAAAATAGAGCTGAATAGGTCAATATAGGTTTTTGTCAATATGGTTTAACAAGCTTAACTCATGGAAACAAGTGATAGCAAATTCTGTCGTCACGATATGCTGTCTAGTCGTTGACATGTATGGGTTTTTTCCACATAATCATAAGTTTACTAACCTTTAATAATCCATTCAGATTTGATCAGTATACCATCATACAGGTTCTTTTTGGAACGGCACAAGTATTATGTTCACATTCACTGATTCTATGCACTATATCCATGGTAGCCATCCTCATGGTCTCGAAGTCAGGAAAACCAAAAATTACATTAGCAGCAGAAATGATTTTCCATGGTATGGGACAAAAACGAATTTGCACCAGCTCATTCTAACTTAGATTTAGCCTTATCAACAAGAATGATGTAATTGAAAAGCATTTAATAAACATTTATTTTTGGAGGCCTTTTTCAGTTCGAGTGTTTATTGCACCGTCATAACGTAAACAGCGTCAATCTAAACATAGGCCTACCATATTTTCAGCACCCAAAAACAATTGTGCCACATTTTGGCGGCACACATCTGAGCTCAACAGACCCTGAATTAGAACACATGTTTGTGGCGCAACTTGGAAATTAACAGACCCTGAATTAGAACACATGTTTGTGGCGCAACTTGGAAATTAACAGACCCCCAAATTAGAACCAACTCAACATGCGCACATGTTAAGCCTTAAACTTTTCAAACTAGCTGTACTTTTGTGACGGTCTGTTAAGTTCAAACTTGTGCCAGATAGTGGCATGCAAAACGTCCAAGTTGTTACGGAAGACGCCGAACAATGTTTGCCGAAAAATCAGGACAAGAGTCGAAATCAGTACAAATCTGACAAATCAGGACGTTATGGTACTTCTATGTTCATTGTTCACACAGTTCCAGGTTAAGCAAGCAGCAAATCCTACAACTCACCTGATAAAGCGTTATCGCCCTCAAATCCTGTTGTGATTCTCTTTTCAGTTACTGCATTTCGTAATTCCATCAGGAGTATAACCGCAGCGGGTTCTTTTCCCTACAAATAAATATAATAATAAATATAAATCATGTAGAAGATTTGGTTGAAGGACATTCCACTTATTGCATTCCGGTTGATATGAAGGCAAGACTTCTGACACAACAATATTTAATATATAAAATTGCAACAAAAATAAACAGGATTATCCCAATTAATAAATTCATTCTAGAATAGTTAAATAATACTAACCTCTTCATCTGTCTCTAGCCCTACTCCAAATATTTCGTCATGAGTAGTAAGTATTTCGCTTCGACACTCCTCGGAACGAACATTTGAAGCCCCGCTCTGATCTATTACAAAGGCAAAGTGTTACTATAAAAGCAGCTATGTAGTGAGCTAAGCATGCACATTGCACACACACTTCTATGTGTTATATAGAGGGAACTTGATATGAATATAATAAGTGGGGCAATTTTTTTTTGACCTAAAAAACGGAAGATTTTGACCTAAAAAATCTAAATTTTGACCTTTTTTGACCTAAAAAAAATGAAATTTGACCAAATTTTGACCTCACGTATGCAAATTAGGTGTTTTCGCATATAATGTTAAAATTATACTACTTATCTTCATTTCTGGTTGGAACTGTCTGTCCTTACAAAGTAGATTGGCCTGAAAAAACGTTTTTGGCTCAAAAACTGACAGATTTTTACATGAAAAACTAGTATTTTAACGAAATCTGGCCCTATGAAGAATTCCAGTAGTTACATTACGTATTCTGGTGGAAATAATTAAAATTTGTTGTAGTACAACAACGAAAGATCCTTTCCTACATTCTCGGGTAGAAAGTGTCTGTCCTTACTACGTAGCTTGCCAAGAACGGAGTAAGAACGTTCAACAGCAGCATTTGTTGGCTGACAACACTCAAGTTGTGTGCACACTGCTGGTGACAAATCGTGTTGCTTCAATCTGACAATGTTGTCTATATCACAATTTTTCAGCTTGCGCTTCTTGATATAAGAACCATGCAATGTCCAAGCAGTCTTGCTTCAGCTAGGATATTGCGGTACGTTGACCATAAAACCATGTCACTATTTGTTTCATTTGACCATTTATGATTCACAATGAGCAGACGATGGTCCGTTTACAACGGTAGACCTATAAAGTAGGCTACAAGCTGTAAAATATCAAATGATAAGTTCACCGACAGCGCAAAATCTACGATACAAACGAAATGCAGAGGTCAAAAAATGTTTGACTTTGTAAACAATTTTGACAAATTCTGACCTAACGCTACAATTTTGACCTAATTTTGACTTTTTTTGACATGTCAAAAAAAAAATTGCCCTAATAATAAGATTTATTTCACTGGATAATATTAACAATAATTATTATAATAGGTTCATGAATGAAATGTCATGTTTTCAACCAATGAAAATGTCATGTAATTGGAAAAACAAGTGAGTCAACTGCAAAACAAGATCTATATAACTTTGTCAAGAATTCTAGTTGTAAATCCATATTGCATCAAGTTAGAGGATTAACTGACATTCTGAAACTCAGTTTCGATGCTACTGCAAGTTGATCTAAAAGGCAATCTACCATTATTTATCACACTGCTGCTTGCTGTAAGAACCCTCTTGACAACATACCGGTAATCATAACATATCGCATGTTGATATTCTTGAACGAATTACCTTCAATTATTAAAGCAATGTGTTCTCTCGTAATGCCGTACGCAATCAACATCTTCTTCATTCCTTCCGCTATGATGAGATTAGCGACACGTTCATCCACATCCACAAAGTCACTGTACTGCGACCTGTCGCTCCATTTAAATTTGACCCTTTGACCCTGACTGAGTTCCCGCCGTTACCGAGAGATGTGAACCGTGAATGAGAGAGAGAGAGAGAGAGAGAGAGAGGGATAGCAATAGAGAAATATAGAGATGTTTATTCAGTCAACAGTCAAAAGCAGAATGCAGTGATAATAGCCAGGTAACACTAACGATTACTAAACAACGTACTTCAAAATTACGTGGTGATGACAATGATTGATTGATTGATTGATTTCTTCATTGCCATACTGCTGATATATCAATGATCAATAATGGGGAAACGCAATATAATGGAAGTCATAGTCAAGTCAGACAATCATGTGGTTGTAACAATGATATATTTAATTGGGTTGAAATGATCAATTTCTTCTGCCAGTTTGGTAGGTAAATAAAATGAGAAGAGAAACGTTCACAAAACCTAGTAAATGCAAGAAAGCGACACACTAAAATAATGGAGCGACATTGATGAAACTGCAGTCCACTTCATGGCTCCTGAGCAATGTGCCCTTTTAGGTACGCATGTGTGCAATTGATTTGAGCTGACACGGTCTCTGCACACATAAATTATAAGTTGCGCACAAAAAATCCGAAGAGATGACCTTTTTTTAGTGGTTACGCACTGTTGTCCAAGGGACCGCGCAGTGAATAGGTGAGCGCTTGCTGCAGACTCGTCAAAATTAGAGGTAACATTGCTTCTGAGCTATATGTAAACGGGGCTAAAAGCACGCATTACTTACACGAGAGTCGTTATTACCGTTCAACATCTATTATAGAAATGCTGCATCATTTGAGAATCTATATCTTGCAGCTTAATTCCTCCCCTGCAAATAACCCAACGGGAGCAAACGGACCCCAGGGTCATTGGGTTTACCGATGACGTCATGATCGGCACACGAGTGTACCGTACCTTACCCTGGATGATCTGGTCATTTACCAGTGACATTGCGATAAGTTTCAGCAGCGTTTCCAGCGTCGACCTCACAATCCCTCTCAATCTTACTGATCTCACAACTCGTGCGGCGACTTACCGGACTATTAAAATGTATACGTAAACTCTTTCATAGTGATCAAAGCCGGCGACAGATGATAAGATGAGAGCAGAAGCACATATTTCGTAACTTTATCTGATGAAGTGTGGACTTGCACATATTATGACACCACTTCGGCGAAAGATTTGGGTCGACTTTATGTGTTTGTCCCATATTGCATCTTTGAATGCACAATTTTGTGTCTAAATCGATGCTTTCGATTTAGAGTGTAACGGGGGCCGTTGTCAGCTGCAGAAAAACGGCTGGTGGTATTTCTTGCTCGATACATGAAATATGAATATATTGTTTGGCACACAAGCTGGTAATAATTTGACATTTTTGACATTTTGGTACGCTGCACACAAAAGGTGGCTGGCTCCTGGTCTATAATCTAGTCTAGACTATAGAGCGCTTCATCGCACCGGGCACCAAAAAAATTCGGAGAGAGTCTTCGGAGCCCAGGAGCAACTTGCAAAGCGGAACATAAATACAATATACGCACCATGTACCAGTATGCCAATCGCGGCCAAGCATATATAGCACTGACGGAAACTAGTGATGGTTTCAGAAGATCGTGATATTTTATGCAATAGTATGGAAAATCAATACACTTTCTGACGAGACAAGGTTAATCTCAGTTATGCGAGTCATTTCCTTTTTCACTACCACCGTCACACAGCGAGTGGTAGTAAATTGAAATTTGACGAAATATTTGCTCAGAAGTTGAGATTACTGGAATTTTATTTCATTCCGATAAAAGGTTCACAGGGTAGAACCTACCAAGGTTCGTCTGCGAACGTGAACGTGAACCGAACGTTCACATCATCGCCCGTCAGAAAATATTGTGCTAGTCGAAAATACTATGTGCTTCTTTAGACTACGCGCGATCGTTATTCAAATCTATATCGACATGTTATACAGCACAAAAGATTAAATTACTATTTTACTTTTTCTAGAGAAGAAAAGATTACATTTCATTGCCACCAACTGTTCACCAAAGATGGACACCTCAGACAATTTAACGTAGAGGGTTAGGCCCTTTTCATACTGGATTTACGAAACTCTTTCGGGAACAAGTTCCGAAACAGGCGATGTTCACATAGAGAAAAAATTACCGAAACAGTTCCGGGAAAAGGGCGCGTTCATACCTATTTAGAGTTACCGCGAACTTATGTTCATACAGGTCGTTTTTTCGGTAAATTCGCGGGAAATTATGGCCAGTATGAACGCGATTCTCCGTAAGTGTTGATAGTTACGAAACCATGTCTGTGGGGTGTTCCAGTTGTAATATGCTTGTGGAAAACAATGTGGGAGAGGCATATACGTGAGATCCGGAGAAGTTGGCTCCAACTTTTAGCTATGGGATGTTGCGGATATGCCTTCTCGAAGTGTATGGGGCTCTATAGGCTACTCAATGGTCCGTGGACGTATGAGCATGCGACATTACAGCATGCGAGACTTCGGCATGCGACAATTTGGCATGCGACACATGAGCATGTGGGTTAAATTACGGGTTAGGGGTAGGTTAGGGTTGGATTTATGGCTGGGTTAGGGTTAGGCTTTAGGTTAGGTTAGGTTAGGCTATGTTTCGGGTTAGGGTAAGTTTTTGGGTTATACAGTCACATGCTGAAGTGACGCATGCTGATGTGTTCCATGCTGAACTGTCGTTTTCCATTGTGTCGCATGCTCATATGTCGGGCAACCTACTCAATATCTGTATCAGTAATAGAGCCCGAGCATGTTCCTGGCTTGTATATTATCAACCGAAGCTGAGAGCAGAAACTGAAAGCCAGCAAAGAGGATAGAGTCCTGGAATGAAAAGAACCACCAAGGCGATCACATCTGCGTACGAGGTACGAGTAACGACAAAGTCAGTTTATCTTTGTGATTGCTGTATAATGGTTTGGGTAAATCTAATCTTATGTACACTGTACAGAGAAACCAGGGAAATCGAGAAATTCGTGAGAGAAACATTTGGTATACTCTGCGACGAGCTTCGAGACCATAACGAAAAGCAGCAAGCTAATTACACGAACTCAATTTCTCTTGCTTGCTGAGTAGCTGTCGCTCTTTGGAGGCTAGCCGATGAAGCCAATCGTTTATAGATCCAGGTAAACATCAGATGTATTTCAAGAAGGCAACTGTCACAAGTTGATTTTAACAAAAATTGCTGGTGCCTAGTAGGGCTAGCCACAATGATTCGAGGCTAGTAGTAAAATACTACTTTTCGAGTAGGCTACTGAAATTATACTGAAAGTTGATTTACTAACGAGAATTATACCGTAGTTTTGATAAACTTTTCCACTGAGTAAGCCTTGATTGGCCGTGTCGCAACATGCGAGATATAGTACAAAGCTACGAACGTTGCTGGAAATAACACATTTCCGAAGTCATGACCATCCCATATAACACTGTCAAGCAGTGCAATGAAAACGGTATGGTCGAAAAAACATTAAAGTATCTTTAATGTGACGGGCAATAGGCGTTATGTTCTTTATGGTGGCATAAAAGGTAGCCTACACATTTGAATTTTGGCATGGTACATTGTGTTGTGATGTCATCATGATGATACTCGACTCGAAGCGTAATAAGTGATTCAGAATCGAATGACTCAGGTACTCAATTTTGCCCAGCCCTAGTGCATAGTAATATTTCTATATTTGTCATGGCGGAATGTCAGCCAGTTTTTGCGTAGCATACCACTGCAAAAAGGTCAGACAAATTTGGTCTTGAATCATTATGTCAGAAAAAGAAGTCTGAAAGACCAATTGTTCTGGCCAAGTAGGCTACTTTCTGTCTCAAAAGTAAGACCCAAATTGATGGAAAATAGACTTAAACTGGAAACTGAGCAATCAACGCAATGTCTTGGACTCGAGTCATAAAACCATGACTCGAACTCGACGCTCTGCTCGATGAGTTGGACTCGGATTTGACTCGGTGATAAATTGAAAATGACTCGACTTGAATCTAGTCAAAACTATTGAAGTGGGATCGACTTGTGACTTGGTTACAACCCTGCTCACTTGACTGAAATTGCTGAAAATGAGACCAAATTTGTATATTTTTTGTAGTGTGGTCAGACATGTACATCAACCTACTTATTTAGTTACTTTTAGTTACTAAAACTATGTAGTTCTAGTTGTGGATTTGACTGAAACTATGTAGTTCTAGTTGTGGATTTGAAAAAGTGAATAGTTTCTGGTTCTAGTTGCGGATATTTGAAAGTGAGTAGTTCTAGTTCTAATAGCAGATTTTGAAAAGTTGATAGTTCTAGTTCAGGGCCGGCCAACCCGTGGCCCGCGAGGTAATTTCCGAAATTTGTAGTATTATCAAAAATGGATTGCACAGATTTTGATTAGTCTGGCCGCAGCACTTGAGATGTGATGACTGAAATATCAGTTCCGACGCATTGGTAGGTCTATGAGCCAGTCACATTTTGGTAGATCTTCATACACTACAATAAAGCAGAATACTTTGCGATAGATTAATCAAAAGTAAAAATTTTCTACACGCTTAGCGCAACATCTTGTCACTCGATTTCTTGCTTTTAATATTGTTACCCCTTTGTGAAAATGAAAGAACGCCTAATCTATCAGATTGAGTCAACTATATATATATTCGCGACCTCCCGTTTGCGCTCGCAGAAAGACCGTCGACTATGAAACCTAGGCACAAAATGATTGCCGCATGTTGGACAAAGCTTTCGATATCGATATGTCCAGGTGCCGAATAGTCCAGTCCTTGCAAACTGAGCCCAGCGAGATACAGCAGGCTTGCAATATAGTCAAGTTACAATATTATTAATTTATCAACTTCAAAAAATTTTCGTGCTTCGCGCGGCTAGTGGCCGGCAGAATAGTTCGTCAATCGAATGTGGTGATTTGGCTGAAAAGGTTGGCCACCGCTGTTCTAGTTGCTAGTTTAAAAAATTGAGTAGTTCTAGTTGAAGTTGCGCATTTTGAAATTCCAGTACTTTGTACAAGTCTGAGTGTTGTGGGTGGCTAAAAAATTACCACAGCAACATTTGTACCAAACATGCATTTGCTGCATTTAAGTTTTTTCAGGATGACTTCATGATTGGGAGCCAGAGGGTTCCGTACTAGCCTACATAACTGATGACGCAGCAGCCTATCCCTTTCAGCCCCGGCTCATTGAGCCTTTTCCCTGAAACACAAACAGAGCATAAGCTAAAGCTAATTTCAAATATGTAATATAAATTTCCTTTCTGCTGCCCTTAAAATTCACAATTGCTTTTTCAGAAACTTGGCAAAGCACACATAAAGGTTGAAAGATTTTGGTCGACTGAAGGCGCGGTGTTCAGCTTTTCTCATAAACTGCAATCCGCTAAGGCCAGAATGATACAGAGGATGGTATACGCAATGAAGACAAGACCTGGTGGTGATCCAAGTATCGCTGGCCCAAGACGTCGGAAATGCCCTGTGTGACTTTCTCAATAAACAATGCTCTTGCTTAACCAGATGTGTTTGTGCTGTTTCATTTTATTCATGAGAGAAACTATAACTTAATGCACACTTGCACAGTTCCGCCTTTTCACCTTTTTCATCAGTATCCTCCATCTAGACCTGCGAAAAGATCAAATTAAGTTACACTTGCCTAACCTTGCATAACAAAGGAAGACTTGGTTGTAACAAGAAAATGAAGGCATAGGTGAAAACCAAATTATGGCTTGGATGATGTACGATGGCTTACCAGCCCGTTGGTACAATTTGAATTTTTCGTTAGTGAGTCAGAGCTAAGGACATCATTCTCTGCTGTGCTGCCACTATCAAAGCAGATGTTACTAAATCCCCTTTTCAGTAGGCGTATATGACGGTGACTAACCTACACACAGCATATCCATGGTTAGAAACTAGCCTTTGATGTAACAAATTTGATGAGGGTTAAGATCACCTGCCAAATTAGTGTTGAAGTGCTAACGTTTTCAGGCAACTCACCCAATGCTGCATCATTTGGAGATGGTGTTCTATCTTTTTAGCCGTGCTCTGTTTAGAAAACCACAGAAAAAAGAAGCTGACTAGTAGTCAGTGACTACGTATTGTGAGCATACAGAATATAAATCCAAGAATAATGCATTCCCAACACCATTACCAAGAAGATCAAAATGCCGCAGTTATCTGACCTCGAAATACAATCAGCCTGAATGAACAGCGCGTTACGGTAACTAAAAGTTTGATTGACAGCGTTCCGGGAACCCAGCTGCGCCATTCGTGTTCATACTCAGTCGGTCCCGTAAAAATCTCCGAAAATAAGCGCGTTCATACCGCCCCGAATCACCAGTGTTATGTTCACATAGAGGGGTTCCGGTAAACATTTTCGAGAAATGTTATTCCCGGAACCCCGGTATGAAAAGGGCCTAAGTGAACTAGAGAACGTCAAGATCTGCGATGTTTTTGCATTTGGCGAATGCGATTACAATTCTGCTATAGACAATGAGAAGAAAGCTCACAGGCACACGGGAACTGGCAACCTAGATGAAGAATTGAGAGGTGAAAGTGAGTCCATGCGTTCTAATTCATTCAATATATATTATTCTACTAAACCTTCCAGTAAATTATAAGAAGATAATGTACGATAATTATTATCTTTACAATGCATGGATTGATTCCGAGTGATCATGAGACCACTTTTCAAAACTGCAAGAGTATACAGTAGTTTCTCAGACGCAGAATTCGACCTTGCTATATTCGAAAATCGCTGTACACGAGTCAGGATAAAAGGCATGGGTTCAACTGAAATCATGGGACATGCATCAGTTTAAATATTTACAGTAATATTAGTGCTACCGTTTTCGAGCCATGGGTCTTCTCTTAGGTGCAATTCATTCATAACTTTTTTCAAGAAATGAAACGAAAAACATATGGCTCGCTCGTCGTTTGTCTAACCTCCAAACTGTTTCTAGGTCAAGCGACGGAGCAGGAAAACTTTTCGTTCATTGGAGACCCAGACCATTACCTCGCATACGTTAGATGCTATGATGCAGGTTCATTTGAAAATTCATATGATAGAGAGAATTCCACAGGGATATTTCCAGGGATATATAGAACTATATATATAGAACTAGAGTTCTATATATCCCTCACTGTAAAATATCGATATTGTCATATAATATTGCAAGATGAAAATACTTGATATATTTATTGATAGGTATTGTTATGGAGGCTTTATGCAGGTGTTGCCTATATGGCTATGGCTTATAAATCACAGTTATGATATTCACCTGACAGTTTATGGAGAAGTAGCCTTTTCCGTTCTGCATTCTCACCACCTGGACTCTGAATACGAACGTGTGTGCCATCAATTGCACCTATCACATCTGGAAATGACGCGATAGCAAAAGATTCCTCCTTCACACTCTGTAGGTTGGAATGAGGCCATCGTACGAAAGTCCCGAGATTAGCAACTATGACTTTTGAAACCTGTCAATGAAAATAACTAAATTTGCAAAAGGGCAGGCAATCGACCACTATCACTTCCTTACCTCCTTAATTACATTTGATACTGTCGGCTGCGAAATACCTTCCAAATCAATTGAAAAGAACCGCTGCTTGTGAAGCGTAAGAATATCAACATTTTATGCAGTACTGGTAGAGCAATGCCTTTACTAGAATGTCTGAAGTCATTCTGAATGATCGCAATGAAGTCATGAAGGCCTTTTTTTGTGAAGCGATAGCGTGCTCTAAATTGGTCGTCAGAGATATTTTCCATAGGGTTTTGCAAATCTGCCAGTATAGACGTTTCGGTACTCTTTCATGAACTAAATCCCGATCATACTCTTCCCCAGTCCACCTCATAAACTCCAAAAAGTCCATCTTTTCATAAGCAGTCGCGCAGTACAGCTACCACGAACCCAGCAAATTAGAGATAATTCCCCGTTTTTGGCGACTTACATTATACACGAAAACGAGTCTTACCGAGCGAAGAAATTCGTTCCGTGATACCAACACGGATCCACTGGATTCATTCTCGAATTACGCTCGGCATCACAAGAGTCGGCGACGCGTGACCATAAATAATTCCCGTCTTATGAAATAGTTGTTGTGATGCGAAACAGAGATAATTCGGCGAATTATCGTTAATGCGAGTGTTACATTGGTTTCAAAATACGGGCATTAAGCAGTCCAAGGAACGAATTTCATTAAAGTCTGTCATAAAATACCCTCGCATTAACAGATTGGGTGATTTGGATTTTCACGAGAGACAGGACTGTGACGGCTGAACAGCTCCTGTTTATTCAAAATGATCTCTGGAAGCACGGGATATCAGCACCACTTCGACTGGCTCATTGTCAGGACCTCGACGGACTCTGAACTACTTGAATTAATCGATGCAGAGAAATAAGTTGCCAGGATAAATTGTCTGTCGCTATACATGACTAGGTATTAACTAACCAGAAATTTATGATAAAATATATGCTGCCATACACAAGTGATTAATAATACTTGTTTGTCCAATGATACATAGACACTGATAGGAAACTCCCGCGGACTCTGCTTTTCAGCGCGTGCAAGTCACGCCTCATCGCGATCACGGGCTATGTTGTAAAGAACTTCGTCAGCAATACTTCTTTAGGAACTAGCAATATACTATACTAGATCGGTATATTTATCATGGGCAATTAGCGGTAACGAGTTGAAAAGATGCGAAAATGTATGCTTTCCCGCTTCTTCGATTTTTCTCTGATTAAACTAGCGGACCATTGCTGTATACTGGCGTATCGCAAAAACAAATTAACACATTGACGACTCGCAATTATACGCAATCACCGTACGGTACCCTTCACACAACAAACGGGCAGTATATTCACACAGACGGGTACTTTCATGCACGGTGACAAGTTGCACAACTCGTCTGCATTCCAGCTTTTAAAAGTCGCCGTTTTCAACATATTGATACATTATATATGAATATCGAGCAGAGGTGGTTATTAGAGAAGTAATTATACTTATTAAGGGTGCTCGAGTAAGTTTTTTCGACTTCCTGATGTGATTGTGTTTATAACACTACCACCCAACAACATATATACTTACTATTTACACTAGCTGGATTTTGAATATTTTTGACAATAGCACCAATATTTGTATAGTCACTGCACATTTTGTGGTAGTCACAAAGACATACCCTGTAATTTCAAAAGTGACGATTTCCGATTAATTGCAAACCACTTATCTAATGTACTTTTCAAAACTTTTTAGGAGTACTTTACAGGTCTTTACTTTCTTTTTGAAGTCAGTTTGGCATGTCTTCGAAATTTCTACTTCTACTTGAATAGAGTAAATCAATATAGCAATATGTCTTCTTAAGTAGTAAGTAGCAACGCTGAATACTTCAATCACCTCTGACAAAAAGTCACGTATCCATGATCATTCCACAAAATCTTGTACGCCTTGCAACACTGAATTGCATTTCCTGGACCCGAATCATTTTGCGTAAAGAAATGAGGAATTAAAAACAAAATACCTACACTTCAATGATAGCAACATTTTCAAATATAGAATTGAATTTTAAAATCTTCAAATCATATGTATAAACAGTCTATGCAGGGTTTCTAAAGCAATAATAGTGCTTTAAATCAGTTTTTGTCCTCATTAACTTGTAAGAAGTATTTGAACAATGACTTTCATAATTGCTGCATCACACTCGCTGTTGCTGGCTCGAAACTGGCCGATTGCAACCCGAATGATACCTTATCAACTCTGGATGAAATCTCCTTCCTTGTTCAAAATCGTATATATGCGTCTAATTTGTTACTGTCGTTTTAACCTTGGGATTCGCGTATATATGCGACTAATTAGTTTACGAATTTGGAATCGCGTACATGCGGCTGATTTGTTCTATCTTTACAAACTTGGGAATCGTTTGCTTGCGCCTAATAAATATAAGCCGTCAAAATGTGGAGACTGCGGAAATCGTAGCACGATCTCTCTACGCTCGAAATCATATTTATTGTTTTTTTGGGGTATTCATGGTGTTTGTCGACTACTATGGTCATTTACACCAGGCCGATATTCTTCTTATTTTTCCGTAACTGCCGACTTATAGCACGGCCCACCTCTAGGCTTTTTGTAAGACACCGCTGACGCGGATGAGGTGGCGAGGAGGAGCCTAGGTAAACCTCCAACACTTATGTATCGGAATTCGGAAGTCGACCTCCGTCGGACTCGAACCCGCACCCATTGGTGTTGCAGCCGCGGATTATACCACTGCGCTATCTCGCCACAATCATATTTATGATAATTAAATAGTGATGATGTATTTATCCAAGCGCTATCAGAACCCTCGCTAAATTGCATAGTCTTAAATACACGTACATTCAAGTTTATTAAATATATAGTCGGAGGAGTTATCTCCGCACGATATAACGATATAGATGAGTAGTTTATTATTATAGTGCACTGCTTTCCAACCATTTTGAGCTCCATTCGCACTTTTTGGGAAAATATATCACATTCGCACAAACTAACTGAAAATTGTACACAAAAACGGAAGATGAATATACTTGAAAATATTTTGTTCAGATGTGAAACGAATTTGCTACTATATAGCTTAGGCCAGGGGTGGGCAAACTTTTCAGCTCGCGGGCCGCATTCAACACCTGAATCCATTTGCGGGCCGCATTATATAGTATAATCAGAATCATAAGCCAACTGTTATTTGATTGTATAATATTCAAGGAGATATGGAGACAATACATAAATATGGATTAAAACAATTCAGGCATTGATTTGATGATAACGCATATGTGTCAGAAACATTAACGAAATTTTAGAAGCTGACCATCTTCTATTAATTCGTCAAAATAAAGGATGGAATTGGGTTGTACCGATTCTTAGGACAGGATGGAAATTTGAGTATGTTAGTAGCGAACGGCTCATAGATATACTGATTTTGCGTTTGGTTATGCTTCAGAACGCACAATACCGACACATCATCATAACCAGCATCTTACCTTTAAATACGTTTCAGTAAAGGGTTATGTGTTAAACTTGCCTTCTTCGCGTTCTTTTGTGAGGACGATATCAACATGATTTACTGTTGTCTCAAACATTTGATTAATTCGGTTGTATATATTGCACCTCATCGTTAGATACATTGCACCTATAACTAGGATGTTCGGATTCAAGTGATGTTTCAAATTGCAGCAGCGAATTCATTACAATAGTGTCATATTATGACAAGTTATACATATTGCGCCACCTCCGACGCCGAAACAAAATTACCTCTCAGTGGATTGCTGATTGATTGCAAAGCAATAATCCTGCACTTTTCGCTTTTGAACAACTCGTTATGAAGGAATTGAGGCCGAAGTTACGAACAATATGCACCCAACTGCGTATAGAGGGGGCGAATCCACACAACACACGCGCAAAATGGTTTTTCCAAGTACAACACTGAAAGTCGGAGTTCTAACCCAAAATCACAATTGTATATCCGAACTATTAGATTTCCGTTTTTCGTTTCTTGGATGTTTATCAACTGAAACGTTCAATATGAGTGGGTCCCGATCCGAGATCTGGCTACTGCGCCAACAATAAAATCAAAAAATGAAATATGAAGATTATAACTCAATCAATATCATGATGAAATATCTTTAACCCAGTCGTCTCTCTAGAAATTAGATTTGTATTGCGCATTGCATCAATATTTTTATTACATTTCTTGATGCCGTCGCGGGCCGAACAAAATGTCTTCACGGGCCGTATGCGGCGCGCTGGGCGTAGTTTGCCCATCCCTGGCTTAGGCCATCAGGTGCCTCATTATAAAGGCAACTCTTTTCTCTCGTCTCGATTTCAACTATTGCAGTAAAACCCTAATCGGCCAAACAAGTTGTTGGTTTTTGTACAAGAACGTATTTTTCTAGTGCTTGGAAGGTATCAAGAGGTGTTAAGAACTGTTCAGCACTTCCTATCCAAAATACAACGTATTTTCCGCGAGTGAAAAATGCTTGCTCGCAGAAATCGATTTTGAGAGATGACACAAAGGTCACGGAGGCTGCAGTTCGTCGCAAGGGTCAAAACCCACATGTTTGTGTTTAGGTATTTGCCTGATGGCTTGGAAAATAAGGTTCAAAACGATTAAGGTGAGCAGGCTCATTAGAGCTCGCAACCGTATGAAACGTTGCTACCACTTGTGTTCTGTTTTTTATTCGATTTCTCATTTCTGTCTCGCAAGTAACTGAGAAGAGCAAAGAAAATCACGACACCGGTGTACTTGGTACTCAGGGTACTTTATATCCTCGATCCTCCTATACCTATACGCGATGTTCGTTTTCTCGCATTGTGTCTTTATGTGTATCACATGTATCGGGTGGATGAAAAGAATGAGAACCGCTAATTATGACTACATGGCTGTGTAACGTTATGATTACGGTCTTTATGTGAATTTGAAGGCTGAAAAAATCAGTAAATTGAGGAATAAAATGCAGAGCGAAATAATATGCCATGCTGGATAACCAGTGCCGTTAATATGTTCATCAAAAACACATTTCATACAACTACAACTGAGGCTTCTGCGGTTGGAATATAGTCACTAGTAGGCTTGCAATGCGTTGACAAAATGGTTATATATTGCTCGCCACCTCATCCGCATAAGCTGTGTCCTTTGCAAGCCTGGAAGTAGGCCGTGCTACAATTCGGCAGCTACGGAATAAAGATGAAGAACATTGGTCTGGTGCAAGTGACCATAGAAGTCGACACACACTAAGAATACATCAAAGCATACTTATATCAACCGCCAGTGGGCGGTCAAGTACGCTCCTCATCTCTATTCTTCTCTGTTCACACACCAGACTGATTCTGATTCACTCGATGTATCATGTTTTTATTACGTGGGCCTAATATATTCTATGGTACTTTGCTGTAGTAATTTCACAATATGACAGTAGAGATAAGGACCAGCGTCAGACAGTATCGATGCAAATAGTCACGACAAACCGAGCCTCATCTTCCACTATATAAACCTAAAATTGAATCTTTATGTCTACAGGATATAACTGGTGAGACACGGAGTACAGTACTGATTGCCAAGAGCCGTCGGTGGCTGTAGTCGTCCTATGGAGAAGACAGTGCATCGCATGAATAACTCTCAATTTCAGACGAGGAAAGCATACAGCGCTTGAAAAAGTTTATTGAACTTGAGGAAGGGAGAATCATTTCAGTTGGGACGGTTATCAACAAACAAGATAAATCTACTACAGTTTCACCAACGACAGATCGCACAACCACCGGCACGACTTTCGATTACACAAGTAAGCACTATAAAGCACGCTATTGTTTGTGGTGTTCATGCGGTGCTTATCGACTACAAAGGTCATTTACACAACGCCGATATTCCGTGTTTTTATTCCGCTGCTGCCAACTTGTAGCACGGCCCACTCAAGCTTTTCAAAGACACCGCGTAGATAAACCTTCAACAGTTAGGTAGGAGTTCTCGAGACAACGTCGAACCCGCAACCCATAGGTGTTGCAGCTGGGGATTATACCACTACGCTATCTCGCCACCCTCTATAACAGGGGCGGGCAACATACGGCCCGCGGGCGGGATCCGGCCCGCGAAGGGATTTTGTCTGGCCCACGGACAGTTTTCCATCTTACATGATAGTGTGGCCCGCGGCCCCAGTCTTCCGAGATTCCCAACTACTTGGTTACATACGTCAACGTTGAGTGACTGTATGTCATTATACACATGTATGCACAGCGAGCGAGGGTAGAGCTTACGCGTAAGTTCGTCGAAGCGAGAAGACTTATTGCATTATCGGCATTTACGATGTACTCAACCCTGATGACATTCGTGGTTATCATGTTGTTTGTCGACTACAATGACCATGCTAATATTTCTTCTATTTGATTCCGTAACCGTCGACTTGTAGCACGACACACTTCCAGGCTTCAGTAAGACACCGCTTATGCCAGGGGTCGCCAACTCAAAACGGGTCGGGGCCACTTTCAAATTCCGTAGAGGCGGCGGGCCGCATGAATTCAATATCGAGATAAAATAGGCCACATATTTGTAGTTGTCACCTACTAAACCCTGACGAATTGATATCTTGGTAAATTTGGGGTAGGCTACTGGGCTTATCGAACGCCTTGAAATCTTAATTAAGAATTGCACCGTGTGTTGATTGATCAGAGAGAAGCGGACATGGGGGTGTGACCATAGGCGCCGACTTTTATGTTTGCACGGGGTGGCGGCAGGCACGTAGCCAGGGGGTGTCGAAACTCCCCCCTTTTGAAACACAAAAATGATCATTCTAACGCTATAATATTCAGTTGCAATTCAACGAGTCGTTTTATCAGTGTTACGCGGGGCCGCGACCAATTAGCGAGATTCGTCTGTGCACGCATATAGCATCGCACAATGCAACGCGAAGCGATCTCCCGCTGAGATATGCGATATTAGGTCATTGATTGCCGCGTGGTCGGCATTCGTCGCTGGACTGAGCAAGACAGCGCGACAATTCAGGAACACGAAAGACAGACAAGAATTATGATTACAAACGCGAGCGGCCAATCAGTAATCCCTTACCGCCAACACAAGGGTTTTTTACTTGGTATTGAGTTGCTCCCATCGCGACAATTGGTTGCTGATTAAACCATCGATTTTGACTGCATTGCTGCATTTCCCGATTTACGTTCGCAAAGCATAATTGTATTAATATTATGGGCACTGGAGTAAATTCCAACTAGCAGGCACACACAATAAAACACTGTTCAACTTTGCGCTCCGAGAATATTTATCACAAAAATGGTTCACAAAATATTTTAAACGCGGCGTGCGGCCTTCATCGTTGAAAATAATGCACTTTAATTTGTAGAAGGTGGACGTTAGGGTTGTTCAGAATTGACCGACTTTCAAAAAGTCTAGGTTTTCAGTCCGTTTCCCATGCCTTATACCTTAAAAACAAATCCTGGCAACTTTTTTTTGTAATTCATCCCCTGCATCCGTGTGCACATTGAGCTGGAAGAATAGCAGCTGAAAATAGGGGATTCCCCTAAAATCTGAGTGTCACGATTTTACCTAGCCTAGTTAAAGTGACATATAACATGGATTTATGCAGCTGTTGCGGTTTGGAGTGCTACAAAACCCCACTATATAAGGCATGCCTAGTTCAGGATATCATTTCCATGTCCCACCCAGCCTTAGAACTGCTCAAAACTACCTAAAACTGATAGTCATTTTGTTGGATCACATATCCTACACCCCTCAAACCTACCCGGCACTGTTCATCAATTTCCTGGATCCCCATGTGCAAGAATACAACTGTAAATGTAACATCCACTCACAGCCACATAATAAACATCACAGGAAACGAAAAAATAAGGCAAAGAAAGAGATCAACTTGGCAAAATATTACATAAATCAGGTGGATGAAATGGTTGCTTTCGAGAAATCTGTATATCTGTTTCAGTGATCTTCCACAGCTTGTAGGAGGCTCGCTCGCTGTTTTTTGTCATCCGTTATGAACGCAGCATAGTCGGTATTCAATTTTACCATACGCTCTGCTGCATCATTAACTACTTCAACAGTATTCACAAATTCTTGAGCAGTCACGAAATCCAGATCAGCATGCCATTCCGAAACTGGAAGACTCAACCAATCATGTTCCACATGTATAGCATCAAATAGAAACCCCGATTATGGCCCAATCAAATCGACCATACTCATTGACTCAGAGACAGAGTCAGAGATCAGACTGAGAGGCATACATCTGCGATATTTTTCAGGGATTGGCATTTTCAGCAATTTAGCAGCCATCGCTTCCTTCAGTTTGTCACGAATTGTTGGATTAGCAGAGAACGTGGTAAATACCACCTTTTCCTCAGTTAGATACCAATGATGTTTTCGCAATTTCTTGTATGCCACATCAGCAACAGTGAGATCGCATAATGAAAAGTTTTTCATCTCATGAATGAATTTGAGATCATTCCAAGGTGCGTCACATGCAATACCAGTTTTCAACCAAGCTGGAACATAAAACAAAGCAATGAATGTATTGATTCGTTCGAACTTTTCAATGAACTCTTCAGAATAGTCCATTTGCTCACTCCACATGAACATTTTTTGACAGTACAGGACTTGACTCATCCATGTAGCGCTATGAGTAGCACCAGGCTTGCGAAAACGATGATCAACATATTTGTCATCCAAAATCGCCAAGGTGCCTGTTGCACATTCTCTGTAGTCATCTCTTATCAAGACTTCTTTCTGCTTTCCATCATTGGGTTTCATCAGTGGAATTATTTCTTGCTTTGCTTCATCAGCTTTCATCGCCAACCAGCTGCCTTCAATAAACTTGAGCGTTTTATAGCTTCTTGATTTATCAATATGTTTCCACTTCTTCTTGAAGGTATTAAAATCCGTGTTTTCAGGGCCTGTGGTTGTCGAGCCAAACAAACACTTCCAAACCTCTCGAATGACCAGTTCATAAATATGATGGCGACAGGCATTGTAGAAAACTTTCCTGTTAATCAATTCATCAAGTAACGGAACCGCACCTTTGATTTTACCAGTGTTTGAGGATGTTGTGTCAAACACAAGAGCTCTACCAGATTTTGTTAAATTCCAAAGTTCCAGCAGTTCAAATGATGCATCAGCCTGTGCTTTTCCTGTAGCACTTTCCAGAGTTTGAATGCCAAGAAGTTTCCCTTTCTTAAATGCGCCGGAATACGCAGACGATGCGAGCACTGACAAGGCCTCAAATTGATATCCTAGACGACTCTTAGTGCGCTTTCCATCCCAGTGCAATGCAATGTGCTCTGGGGATTGGTGGATATTTTTTCAAAGATAGATTCGGAAATTTTCAAACGATTTGCAATGCGTCGTCGATAGGTCCCAGATCTTGAAAGATGGAAGTCATTAGGGTTGCCATCGCAAGCTTTAATCAGTGCTGCAGTTATCATGGTAGCGGCATTATCACTGACTTTCAAGCGATCAAAAACCTGGCATAGGTCTTCGTCGCTGAATAGGTTTACAGGAGCTTTTAGAGTCACAAATTTAGCGGAATGACCAGATGTCGACTGTGCAAGTTCAAAATCAGTGCTGTGAGAAGTGTCAGCTACCTGTGAAGATATAGATGAGCTCTCTGTAAATTCACCTTCGCTACTTGATGCTGGTGCAGACTCTCTTGCACTCATGGTCCGTCTCTTTTGTTGCATGATTTTCGCTTGCAACACTTTATCTTTGCCACCGATCGTTGCTAATCTCGGACCCCTTTGATCCTGATAAAATGCTATGTCTTCACGTTTTTTATCGTCAGAAAGAAGTCTACTTGCTTCAATTGTCGCTATCGCGTCAGGGGCTCCTATATCCCATAGCTTACTCAGTTTGGCTTCAAAGTCGCTTTGTTTTTTTGATACATATTGCCGGCCTGCAGTTTTCTTTAGTGACAGCCATTGTTTCCATACTGTTTCCAATCTTTTGGTGGCATTGACTTTTGTGATAGTCTTTATGCCAGCAAGTAACCAAAAACCGATCACTTCATCTACTGCGATCTGGATGTGTGACTTGACTGGTTCATTTTTTAAAAATGAATGCTCTCTCAGGTGTAGCACATATTGCATAACTTGCCTCAGAGCAGGCAACTTCGATCCCGTAATGGCTTCCTCAGATGGCCCAACTAAGAAATGCTGTGTCTGCGATCGTGTTCTTCTAGCTTTCTTCGGTACTGCTGCACTAGATGACGATTTTCTTTTTTTTCAGACATTTCGCACTACAGCTAATCCTAGAAAAACAGATATACATAAACTCAGTCAAGCAACAAAGAATAGTGGAAAACATTTCAGTTCTTTTAGAGTTTTAGGTCGAACACATACTGCATAACTTGCACAGGAGTTAGCCAGATTAGATCTAGTTATAGATTATCGAAGATAGTTATTCCTAAATTGGAAAAACTCATACCAGTATATTGATATCTTGGGATAAAACAAAAAATTTAGAGCAACCGACTGGCGGTTTTCCCCAGTCACTGGAATAGACATTTGCAAGCTTTGTTTCTATCCCAGTAGAAAGGAAAAGAGTATCAGGTCTATTATATCAAATAGTTGTATACTGCTATAATACTATGTTCACTAATCACGCGCTAAACTCGCTAATAGCATGAGTCAAAACGCCGCCTGATAAGTCCTGCACCTCAATCGTAAACACAGTCCATCAACAACAAAGCAGCAAGGCCCCTGATTAATCAATGATCCCCGTTTCACAGCCGTGCTCAGCGCTTCATCAGCGCTAGAACATACGCGTCACGTCAGTGAGAACACACGCCATTCCTGTCGAGTCACTGACAACGGGGGAATCCCCTAATTCCGAAGAAATTTTTAGGTGCATGAAAAAACGGCAATGTGCACACGGATGCAGGGGGTGAATTACAAAAAAAAGTTGCCAGAATTTGTTTTTAAGGTATAAGGCATGGGAAACGGACTGAAAACCTAGACTTTTTGAAAGTCGGTCAATTCTGAACAACCCTAGTGGACGTATACATGGTCGTCAAATTGCGATAGGAGATGGTGTTTCTCAGAGCGCGCGATGAAATATACGTTTCTAACGATGAGGTCGAATTTGTACATCTAATAAGGATCGTTAGTTTGCTGAAATCAGCATCAGTACGCTGTGCGAAATACATAGTAGTGATCAATTTTATCGGACTGTACAATCGACCGGCAAAGTTGCGCTGATAACGAAATTGCAGACATGCCGCAAACCTGCAATAATTACAATTACAGGATGCGCTAGTCACACGTAAATACCCAGATTCGGCAATGGCAACGAGCACAATTTGTTCAGACACGGTCATAAGTTTTAATCAAAAAGATACATAAACACAAACAATATTACACTCAGAGATTGTTACTGTTCGGCGAAAGTGTTTCTGCGGACGGTAGCAGGCCTGCATGCGGACGCGCTAAAACAAACCTCCTACGGTAGTGCAAATGAGATATCGATGACCCATTTCGCATACAAATGTTTCTCGCTAATTGGCAGTACGCAGCATCGCTAATACGAATTAGTGAATTGGCATTTTAAAAGGAAGGAATTTCTTGTTATAAATGAGAAACTCCCTGGCTACGCACCTGGGGTTTTTATACCGACAACGCGCTGGTTAATATCAGCCCGGGGCCTACGGCAGTCGAGTTTGACCGTAAAGTGGTGCGCCACGTGTTATTGCAGAGCAATATGGGCGCATGCCGTGACCTTATCAATAGAAATACATGTCCCAAAGGTTTGAAATTCGATCCGCTATATGGCTGTGCTCGATAGTGTCCATCCAGCAATGAAGTTTACTGGAACATAGAAGGTTCCAGTTCAAACTAATTGAATAAATTCAGAATTTGCGCCACCGAGAATTTCGTGTTGCATTAATTTTTGACAACGTAATTCAACGCCGTGCACAGCACAATGTGCAGTATTAATAACAAATCAAACACTGACAAGCTATGTTCCCTCTAAGCTGCGCACGTGCGCAAATGCGCAGTGCTGACACGGTCTCTGCGCACAGAAAATCTAGGTTGCGCACAAAAAATCCGAAATGATGACCTTTTTAAAAGTCGTTTCGCACTGTCTTCCAAGGGTCAGCGCAGTGAGTTGGTGAGTGTGCGCAGACTCGTTCAAAATTAGATGGAACATTGCTGACAAGTTGATCCCGCATGCGGCCCGCAACACCGTTCTGTGCGGCTCGCGAGAGTCTAAAGAAACTTATTAAAAATATTACTAAATTGCGTACTAAAATCGAATGAATGCAGGGTTTGATTAAACTTTTTTTTGGTATATTTCACCATGATAATTCTAAGACAGTGGTTTTCAAACTGGAGGCCTCAGCAGGGGGACGCGAAGCTGAGCTCATTTTTTTTTCGCGCTCCGCGGGACTTACACCCACTTCATCAGTATTGCCCTGTATTTAGTCTGAATTTCACAATCTCTTGTAGACAGTCGTAACTTTCCATGTCATTAAACTATCCGTTAGATTTGCTAGCATCCTGGTTGCATTTGTGATATTACGATAAGGGGGCGAAATCTTTCACCATCATAAGGGGGCGCGGGGGGGGGGGGGGGTCGTATCTTAAAAAGTTTGAGAACCACTGTTCTAAGGTAAACACTTCCTATGTTATATTTTATGTTTAATTTCTGGCGCGACAGCTCGATCTCAAGGGACACGCAGTTTGATAGGTTTCAACTGCTAAATATCGCAGAAATCCTGAATGAGATTGATATATTTCGGATCACGAGTGTGACTTCAGACTGGCCTCTTCATTTTTAATTATTTCTGTGATGAGCTTATAAAAAACGTTTCGCGCGTGTCTTAGGGAAATTCGGTCTCTGTATGCGTAGAATTAGGGTATATATATTTTATCTACACATAGTAGAAGCGTGAGCGTATTTGAAGCGAACATTATTATGATGCTGTCAGCATTGTCTGTCCTGGAATTGAACCAAAAGTGGATTTAGTAATTTTATGAACAGATCGCTGCTGACAGATTTAAATTTCAATCCTGTTCTAAGAATGGAGACAACCGACTTTCATATCTCTATAGTTTTGACAAATTGGTTATTTAGGTCGACCAAACTATAAAATCTTGCCACTGTTTCTGACGCGTGCACGATATCATCAAATAATTGTTTGGTTGGTTTAAATAAGCATGTATATTATATATCTTCATGTCGTCACTATACTCAAATACCAATATTGCGTTTGGTTTATGATCCAAATTTTATATAGTGCGGCCTGCGAATGGATTCAGATGTTGAATGCGGCCCGCGAGCTCAAAAGTTTGCCCACCCCTGTCCTAAACTGTACGTATAAACAGGAAATGGTGAAAGCAGGTGTTGTATTTCAGACAGACTTATGTAACGACCTCTGAATCATCGCATAGGCTACACATAGCAGTTCATATGCATCGAACCGAAAAGCTATATAGTATAGGCCTACTGCAGTTATTGTTCAGTACTCATCGTAATTCGACATCGATATTCAATATTATCGGGCCCAAAACAGACCGAAATTATTTTGTATCATTGATTCCTGAGCTGCCGACTTGTCACGACCCAATTTCGCTGTAGTTTTTTGTAAGACATTAATTCCGCGTATCGGATTGCTAGGAGGGGCCGAGATAAACGTCCAACACTTTGGAATAAGTGAGTTGGCTTGCCTTTTGATCGTTTTGAATCTGGATTGCCTTCATAAAGTTGTTTTCAATGTGTACGGCTGTTTTTGCCTATGGTTCCTCGCGACCGTGGTGATTTTACAAAAATTTCTAACACTCAACCCGCTGCCAAACATCGGGGTATAGGCGCAACACAAAATGGAAATCGAGAGCTCATCATAATATTTGAGTTTTTACATTTTTATTCACGTTACTTAATGTAGTTAGTAACACTGTAAATCTAAATTGCATCGCAATATGTTTATAGATCAAAACGGTGCATTGAGTTACATTGAATCGTGCGCCGTTGCTATTAAGCGTAACTTATTTATGTTTCGATATTGCAATATTGCCCCCGCAGCGCCGATCAAGTTGAAAATGGCACTTAACCCTCACTCTTAACGAAAATATTGGGTACTCATACTCCAAAAGTGATGCGCGGAAACAGAACTTTCCTCAGAATTCAGAATCACAGATACCGCGGTGTCACCCTATCCGTTAGCGATCGAACATGACTAGGTGACCTCTGTATTGAAAGGCCCACACGATTGTAATGCCGGTTCCCACAATTGTGACGTCAACGCCGAATGCAGAGCCGACGGCGGATCGTTCACCTGCTCCTGTATCTCGGGATATACCGGAAATGGGACATCGTGCGCAGGTAAAATGCCATCAGTTGAATTTATCATTGACATGCCGAAGAGGAAGCTGTAATACGTGGTCTATAAAGTAAAGCGTACGATATAATCCATACTATGTACTTGTTCGAATATGAGATTCCGAGATGAACGAATACAACATCGGTTCTTATATATGCCCATTGCTCATACATTTCCGGTGCATGAAAGTGCGTGAAATTGCTTTTAACACTGTCCAGTTCGATTTTATTCATCATGTTCGTTCGGCGCAACTTCGTCAAATCTTACAGTATTTTGACGGGTGACGCATGCATAGATTGACTTATCAAATTTTACTTATTTGTATCAGTGTTTTTGTTGTTGGTTTAGTATTCGTACTGTTTCTGTTACATAGGTCATTTTATACCGGATCGATATCAATTGTCATACGTTCTGAGCTGCCAACATTTAGCACGGTCAACTTTCGGTGTAGCCTTTTGTGAGATACTATAATTATGGCCAATAAATATCAACAAGTGCTGAGTCTTATTTCTTTATAATTCCCAACGTTTTTTTCATCGTTCCACCTTGGCGTATTTTGGAACCTTTAATTCCCCATACCTACGACGAAAAAATAGTTATGTTGAAAGACGACTTCACCTTTTTCAAAAGTTACTTGGGCCTGTTTTCCTTTTGCTGGTAGAATTGTCACACCAACCACGTGTATACTAGACACTAGATCACGATAGCAAAATATAATTTCATAAAGTGAACCCCTTATGTCGTCATTAGTAATTTTGCCGTGTGGTAAAGCTCAATTCACATTTCAAATTAGAAATATGTCACTGGCATGTTTGATGACAGCTGGTTACAGTATAATCATATTTCTTACATCTTCGCAGGTATAAACCTTAAAATGTAGTTTATTATTATGTAGTTCTTTGGTCATTTAAACGTATTTCGTAAATGGGGGTTGGGTATATTTAATACAAGTTAATGCAATCTTATAGTGTATAGTATAGGGTTACCATATCTTTGTGACACCAATTCCGGACGCTCGTTAGCGCCCACTAGTGGATTTTTAAATGATGTATGAGTTCATTGTCGATCAATATGACGTCACACCAGCAACGCTTTGTCTATCGACTAAAGGTGGTCACGATCCGGTTCAGGAGTATGTTGTTGTGTGTTAAAAGTTGTAACCAGGGCCAAAGTCCCATTTTTTCAGCCCATCCCGCTCAAATAAACACTAATTTTGGGCCCACCGTAGGGGAATCGATGCAACGTCTGGGAGCTTACTATATGCATCTGGTCGGTAAGTGATTTGAATAAATTATGTCAATAATACTGGTTCTTCCACATATTACTTTACAATTTTGGTCCTTTTCTCCGCCCACATGGTCAGAGTTAGCGGTATAGAGCTGGTGGTATAGGATGATGACTTCGAAAATGCAAGGAGCGTAATTGTACATCGTTAAGTCATGTTTGTGTCACACCGACAAGATTATTTATCCGCCTAATGCCGGTGCGCACTGCACCACTGAGCTATATAAACACCGCACTTCCGGTGGCTCCCAACCTTTTATTGCCGTGACCCAGGTCAAAATTTGATAAGCTGATTACTAATTAAAGGTCTGCAAATTTGCCCAGACTTACTCACATCCTATTTTGGAAGTTGATTACGTTCAACAACTTCGCAAACTTCAGAATAAACACAAACTACCCCCAGGTTTCGAACCACTATTTTTAAACAAAGCATCAAAACGGTCTAAACCGACTCAATGAATATACCGTTATCTTGTAATTGCGGTTATAATTAGACTCATTTCTGTACATGAATGCTATTTTTATTTATTTTTGATCGCAGTTGTTGCGGGAGCGGTAGTCCCCATACTAAAACCAATATAGGTGATGCGAAATCGCGCACAGCGCGAAGAAAAATTTCACTTAGCAGAAATCTGGCCAAAATAATGTTGTTTATGTTGATTTACGAGAAAATTAAAATTTAACTTCAAGCCTTCAAAATTCCGGACATTAGTCATATTTTAGAAATTCCTCCCGGACGCATTTTTAACAGTGAAATTCCGGACATGTCCGGGAAATTCCGGACGTATGGCAACCCTAGTATAGTAGATGTAATTGATATTTTATTACGGAACCGTCTGTCTACTTCTTCACAGCGGGCCAGTGCTTACTGCTCAGTGACGTGGTTAATGAATTGACAGTATAGTATCATGCCTAATATAGTTCCTGCTTCAATCGTGCCCAATGACACTGTACGTTTTAAACGCAAACTTGTAATATTACGATCAGTATATATGTTCGATGCTCATATTACCATTAGTATAACTACAAAATGTTTCTGCACCCAGACGAAGACGAATGCGACAACGGTACGGATACATGCGACAAGAACGCCACTTGTCACAACACTCCCGGATCCTTCCATTGCACCTGTGATACTGGATTCACCGGAAATGGAACTGCATGTTTTGGTTAGTAGTGATACAAAAGTGGTACGGACTTGATCCTTCCGTAAACTACTGCCATATCTCACTATCTCAGATATTGGCGAATGCGACATAGAACTACATGATTGTGATGCGAATGCCATCTGTCATAACACCGATGGGTCTTACACGTGTACCTGCAAGTTTGGCTTCACCGGGAATGGGAGAAACTGCACAAGTTCGTTTCTTTTTTTTCTTCAGTTTGATGGCTTTGAAGGGGCACTGCACTCTAAATATGGCGTGCTTAATTTAAAGTTGTAAGCGAGAAAACATTATTGGCACCAATCACTTTCAGCAGAAATTTATCGCATTTATAGTGCATCGAAAATATTTGCACAAGTGGTTCAAATGAGCTCCAGCAATCTCTGTCATGTATCGAGATCAGTCGCCATCAGGCATCCTCACTCAACCCTTCGCGAAATCTTTGACACGTATATCTGTTAAGTGCTACAATTTCCGGGCGCCAACTACGCCTACGTTCCATGTATTTAGGAACTATGTCTAAAATGTGTGATGCGTCACCCATTTTACTAGCTCAGTGCACAGACGCTCATTGCAACTGGCAAACAATTAGTTGTAGGGTTAAGGGTGCAGCTGCTGAGTACCCACGTACGCCCACAACCTCCGATCCGTTGACCACCGGATATACGTTATAGTAACCAGTTGTAGGGTGAGCCGCGGTTCGAACGCGGCGGTTGCATATTGCAATACGATAGATAACTTTTAACTTTAAATGTTCCTATCGTTAAATCACAATTATATGCCGTTTCACGGAATGCCGTACAAACCCACATATTCCCGCATATCAGATATGGATGCAATCGACGAACCATTCTGCAGCACAAAGGTAATAGTATTCATTTCCGTTTACGCGTGTAGGAAGAATCATGTATGAACTTTGCAGTTACGGTATATAACCAGCGCTCATTGTTAGGAAAACGATGCATGTTTGCGGCACCAAGTGTTCATCGTTAGGGGTATATTCTACTACGGGACCTAATAATCTCGATCAAAGGCAGCGACCTAAGATACATGATTCAAGAATTGGTGTCGATGAACATATTGAAGTTGAATGTGTCAGGTAGGACTATGTCGTGTAATTGGGACATTGCCCGCGCTGTAACACATACTATAATACAGAGGTCTCAAACGTACTCGCGGGCCTATTTCCTAGTTTTTGCTGATGTCACGGGCCGCATCATCAATAATAGGGTTATTCAATGTATAATTTCCAAGTAGGCCTTATTTGGCGGGACCTTATAGACTGGCATTCCAGAAACATCGTGGAAATGTAAATTGTAAATTACTATTTTACTAATCACGCTTGACACGGAAAAAATCACATTTACAAATATTTGAATTAAATTGTGTTCCAGGCATAATTTGTTTAAATAATGAGTTACAGTCATCATGCGAGAGGTTGCATCATGACATCGTAAAACTGTAGGGTTATAATGTTGCGGCTAGGGAACTTTTGACATGCCACAATTTTATGTAAATCTACTGAAGATTGATCTGATATCAGAGCATTTGAGCGGTGTAGCCTAATCATGGATTCTATAAAGTCGTGTTGTTACTGTCATTGTCAAAGTCAAATTAAATCAGCGTTAGATTACGCCTTCTAACAATACTGGAACATATCAATAACAACTTAAATATAATCATTATCGAGTCATAGTAATAACATTGCTTCGTAACCTTTTTAGCGATCGTACCCCTTGTGCTTTCAATAAGATTTCTCGTAGCCCTGTCCATTTTCAACACAATTTCTGACGGTACCTACATTGAAATCAGAAACCCCATTAACATAAAATCGCGTGCAGCGCGAAGACTATTTGACAGTTGAATGAATTCACCAGGAAAATATTTCATGGCATGATGTAGTGAATCGTACCCTGATGGGGTCTACGCACCCTGGTTAAGAAGAACCTCTGGAATAGAAATGTCCAATCGCCGATGAATTCATTGGTATTACAGCTATAGAGCGTGGTATTACCTTACTTGCCACCGATAATAACATGGATAAAGAGAGAAAACAACACCTAGCATGTAACCAACTATACGTCACGGGGGTTAGAGAATACCAATGATCGCCATACTGACCTGATTAGATAGCTATATACACTCCGCAACGCAAGCCTACCTTTTAATATATTACTATTCCCCATGAAAGATTCATAGATTGTTGCGTCCGTAGGATTACCAAGTCACTGTTCTGAGTCACAAGTCCTCTGATTTTAACGTTTTACCCCAGTCATTCATTATTTAATCACGCAGTTAATCCGAAATCTATAAATTTTGCGAGAGGTGGGGACCAAACCCAATCACAATTTTCCGTCACGAATCTTTACCGGGCCATGTTTTATCATAATGAATTAGGAATGTGACATATGAGATAATCTTCTACCGCATGGGAACTTTTAAAAGTGATTTGATAGTGAAGTTTGTTGAGGTTTCAGTGATTTTCATAGTAGGCTATTTTTAGCGTGTACTTCAATTTCTTATGTCTAAAAAAGATATATGACACTTGCATAGATTTTGAATCCTTGAAATTCCGACATACCGTCGTGGGTCACACAAAATGCTTTCGCAGGCCGCTTGTTTGTGACCTCTTCTATAATAAGTTTCACAAACTATACCGTTTGTTCGTCATACTGAATCAGTTCTGTTGCGTATTAGGCACGGGTCACGATTACAATGCGTTGAATGCAGTAGGTGAATCCTGGCCATTTCATACGCAGAGAATGCCTAACTTTGTGTACGGAAACAACTATTCACTATATGACTATATGCTGCTTTGTACTATTATAAAATTGCAAATGACGCCATTTGTTTGGATTTCAGAATGATTGTTACCATTTATATACTGTATGTGCTTGTGCAACGGTGGAAAGCGGTGAAATTGTGGATTTACAGATATTCACCATGGCGTGGGGTGGGGTGTGGATCGGGTTTGTGGCACTTTTTGTTACAGCATGAAACTTTCACGACAGTACCCATATCGAATACATCGTGGGTGCGGAGCAATTCGCAGACGCATTTTAGTTGTAAGTCGGTCTCCAAACATATACCCGTTGGTTTACATCAGTGCTCCCCCAACTTTTTGTTTGCTTTTACCGTTTCGAGCATTTTACTGAGCTAACGTACCGCCTCGTTATATCGACCGGAACAGAGGCTGATATCCCGAAAGTGCTGAAAGCCGAGATCGGTTTGGCGCGAGTTGCATGACGTGAAGGCAAGATTTGGTAGGCTGATTTGATGGTAACCTTTTGAAATCGTGACAAGACTTGATAATTTTATCTACTTTTTAAGGAATTATATTTGCTCATAAAAGTTCGTCCATTGTAATAAAATAAGCTCTGCGAGGGTTTGAGGGTATATGAAGCTCTCTTGGCTTGACTCGCGGTTGAGCAATGGTCACCATCGATGCACGTCTGATAAATTTCAACCACGGGCCATAGTCGAGAATACGAAGCGAACAATCGAACGTACTAGATTGTTTGTGGAATCAGGTCATTGCTACATCGATGATACTCAGTAGCCGGGACCACGAAACCCAACGTTACTCGGATGCAAAGCAAATTAAAAATTGTGATCTAAATAATTTTTCAGTTCATAAATGTATAGGTTGACGTGCCATCACCTGAGATGTTCCCTTGCACAACTAGTATTTAATGATCCAAATAAACCCTCATTCACTGTTCCCCCTATGCTGTGCGCGTGCGCGGCCGCGCACTGAAAGTCGAAATGATGACTTTGTTTTAGTCGTTGCTCACTGTTGTAAAAGGGACCGCGCAGTGAGTTTATATATGCGTGCAGACTCGTGAAAAATTAGAGGAAACATTGCTCTCATTCCCAGATATAGACTGAGGTGACGTCTGTGTGGAGAAGAGTGTATGGCTGGTAATATATGTAAACATAACCCACCCATCCCATGTATATTGCCAATAGAGGATATGTGCCAGGTATGTCCCAGACAGAAGTATAAATTTGAACATTATTCATTTCCTATACTGTTGCTGCATTTAGGTTTTTTCGAAGTTGGAAATTGAAACATTTTTTTCGACACCGGGCCAAATTGGATAATATAGGACACCAGGAAAATGTGTAGTTTGGAGCCTTTCCGAATAATTAAAAAATTAATTGATTCATAGTTCACGTTGCCGCGTCTGCATCTACTTGCGTGTAACTATATTGACTATTTTGGCACCCTATGGATATCACATGATTAGGATTTAGTTGAAATACATTTATGTCATTTCAGCATGCAACAATTCTGTCGTCATCTTTCCGAATGAAGATCACGAAGACTACGTTCTGTATCAACGTACTCTGCCGGGTATGGCGTCCTCAACCGTTTGTTTCTGGATACGATCAGTACATAAAATCAAGCCGGCAAAGGGATCAATTCTAAGTTACTGCACGTCGGGGGCGCCAGCCTGCAATACCATCGCAGCTTTTTTGGAGGGGACAAAAATCAGAATGATTATAAATGGCGAAACGAAGAACTTTGATATGACTAGAAAAATTATTGATAGGACATACACGTGTTTAGTCATGTCCAATAATTCGGCAAGAATCTACATCAATGGTACCAAGATCGAAAACATATATGATATTCCAGCAGCAGTTGCTGAAGATGGGGTGCTCATATTTGGGCAAAATCAAGATGGTAATATCAATGGTGATACTCCTGGGAAACCGGTAGATTCTGACCAGGGTTTTTACGGCGAGATCGGTGGGATCCATATCTGGGATAGAGTTCTCAACGAATCTCAGATTAACCGTGCGACGAGCTCCATACGGTGTGGCCCTGTGGATGATGCGTTCGCGATTATCAGCCAATCGAATGCATGTGTGAAAGGTCAAGTGACAACTGACTTTATAGAAACTTGCTCGAATGTGTAATTCAATACACATCGGTTCAAATCTACGTAGAAATACTTGTAGTTGTTTGTTTTGTCTCGCCGAACACACTTCAGGGAATTTCAGATGTCAGTGCGATTCAGCTGTTTGCAATGATGATTTATATTAGCCTAATCGAGAAGAGCCGTTCTCAAACACTTTTAGTCATCCCTCCTTGATAACAGTGAAAAATGTCCCCCTTTTTTCGTGCAACCAAAATGTTTGTAATCCTAATAAATAGTTTGATGGCATATAAAGTTAAGACTGTTGAGAGACTTCCCAAATATGAAATTCGGCTACACACAGAGCAGTATTGACGAGAATGATTCAATGGAGTACTTTTGGGCTGTCATTAAATGCGCTTCATAAGAGTGACTTACGACAGAATGTGCCCTAAATGAGTATACTTGGAGTGGTTACTTCGATATTGTAACCACTCTGATTTAATCAGGGGTGGGCAAACTTTTTGCCATTCACGGCCGCATTTCGATTTCTGATGACGGCCGCATTCCAAGACATAGCGGTAATGAACTAGCTGGCCGACAACTACCCATGGTAACGTGTTCATGTCCAATTCCGGTGAAGTCCGGATTAATGTGCTTTTTATATAGGCTTACTATATGCACCCAAATCGCTAGTGGTCGTCTAATGAATAGCTAGTGGAATGCGGCGTTTTCGCGCGAACCGGGATATTTTTTTCGGATTCACGAATGAATTTCGTGATAAATATTAGCAGATTCACATATTACTATCAAATATCTATTCTTTCTCAGCCCATATAATCAGATTCACTGATACAGATGATGGAGGAAGTATTTTTGAAAATTCCGGGCAAGGTATAAATTATGATGGATATTCGGGTGGGCTGATTGTTATTGGTCACTTTGTTGCATGATGTTGCTTCTTGACCTCACATCAGGATGTCTGTATCGCCCAAATCACCCAAACGTACCAGGCAAATTTCTTCCGTGATTAGCACACGATTCCAAGTTCATATTTATATATATATTTCATAATTTCCCCAGCTGCTGTTTGCATCTGTACTGTGAGCTCAAATTGGAAAGGGCGATATCATATTAAGGTCGAAAAACGAAGAGTTTGATTGAACGACATTGAATCGCGCACGGCGCGAAGAAAATTTTAAGATTTGTCAAAACTTTCAAATATTCGACAGTCAATTCGCAAATTCCATTTACCTGTCGACGGGCGCCAGCGCATACTAATTAAATTACTTGTAACGGCCACACAATCTGCGTTCCACGGTCGTAGGTTACCCATCCTTGATTTACATCCTTGTTTGTTGGATTCAAAAGGCATACTATAAAATACATGTGACATGCCCTTATAAGGGAATATCTTATTTCTCCATGACTTTGCACTTTACGCACTATACACGAATGCTTGACAACCATACCATAAAGACATTAGCTAATAGCAACACCTATCGCCAGTTATCATAATGCAGATACATATTCTGATCGGTGCCAGCTCCGACATCAGTCTAAAATATAAATCTAACGTCTGTGTAGGGATTGTGCCACGCACTTATAGCATTTGGAATCGTGATATAATTTGGATTTTTGCCGTTGTTGAAAATCGGCAGTTTCATTACATATTTAACTCCTTCCTAGTTCAAGAATCATCATTCTTCTCAGGCGGCTTGGCGTCTCTCTCAGATGCTTCCACTCATCCCCCCGTTTGACAACCACTGCTGTTGAATTTTGTTTAATTTCCGAAAATAATTCTAATTTTGCCGTGATTTGGAATGATTATATATAGGCCTACGAATTTTCAAGTTTTCTCTAAACTGAAATAGAATATATGCTTCGTATTTACTGATTCCATGAAGTCATATATTACTGTTACTGTACATTATAAAATCATAAAGCATATCGGTCATTTCTTTTCTGCATTTTTCTTATATTAAGTAATTGTAGCGCTTATCTATCGCCTTATCAGTTTTCTTTTGCGTCATGATAATGAATGTTGTAATGTTAATTGGTGTTTGACTTTGGTACTCTTTTCGGACAACTTCCAGTCACGCATCTATTTATCATCTAAATCTCTCTCGCTGGCATGTGTCCTCATCAGTGTCTTTTGCTGCATATTTAAGGGGCTAGCCAGTGCTTCTCAACTTTTTTCAGTTCGCGTCCCAATTTTCATCCAAATTTCATTGCGCGGCCCACCAGACACCCTTTCGCGACACACATTCAAACCACTGCTCCTGGGCGCCAGTTTTTATGTTTTCAGTGCGCTACAGTTATCTCGTCGCGCCTAGTAGTACAAAAACACCATGAATACCACATACAAAAACAGACAATAAAGCGATTATTCAATCAGCAATTCGTCTATTACGTCAAATTAACGGGTTATGAGGAACTTGATTTGCGATAATTGGGCTGGATTGCTGCATTTCCCGATCTACGTTCGTAAAGACTTTGAAGAAAGAATGAATTTCAATCTCACGCATCCACAATAACGCACTGTCGGATTTCACGCTCCAATCAATATGATTGTGACGAAAATCTGATTGACGAAAGTCAAATCCATCGTTGTGTAGATGATCTTGGGTAAAAGGCATTGGTTTACTCTGAATTCGTAATAATGTTGAGGAGTCGGTGTTAATGTATTTTCTACAACATATACTATTGCCCTCTTCATCTTCCACTACACCTTATATCGTAGCATCATTCGAAATCAGATCAGGCAGGGACGTAAAGCTGCAACTGGAATTCCAGGGGAGTGGATAATTGGCTGTAAAGCAGAGTCAATGTTGAGGAAGTGCTTTGACTTTTTTTTCAACCTTACATCTCATTCATGTAAAAACATAAATCACCATGGTGGCTCTTTAGCTCCCACAAAACCACGGGGATTACAAATTAAATCATTTTGACCCGTGGTTCTCAAACTTTTTGTCCTCGCGGACCCATTTTGGAGCGTCACGGACACCCGCGGACCCCCCAAAATTTAGTTCAAATTAAGCTCTATATTACCGTGGAACCGGCATGATGTCCTGTGCAAATATCAGCTGTGGGCTAGTGATAAACAGCCACAAAATGACCATTCTTGAAAATAACGTCACAGGCTATGATTCATAGCCTACTACTTGCAGATATTGAGAATACTTTTATCATTTCAAATCTAATTCTGAAGCTACATTTCTCGAAATACCAGGTCGTGTCTGGGAAATACGCGTCGTGTATTAGATATGAACGAGTCCCGAAAGTCCATTGCCACAAAGACAGGTGGCGGCGAATGAAATAATAACGCGCAACCCCTCCGACGACACCTTTGGGTATGATCGCGACTTAAATGCCATCGAAATTGAGAAACATATTTTTAGTGAACATACAACGTATACCATAGTCATTTCTATCCAGCAGCTCCTCTTATTGTTATTCTGGAATAGCGGTTAGGCATATTACAGTTGAAAATGGATTTTTGCAAACAAATTTTATCCAAAACATCTCTGAACACCAATATGTTTGTATTAGCAGGCTATTGGCCATTTGGAAATTAAAATGTGTTTGCACAGCAGAGTTGGATCAATTGTAATTTGTAATTGTAATTGAATGTAATTAATTACATTTTTCAATGTAATTGTAATGTAATTGTAATTGAAGCATTTTTATTTTGTGTAATTGTAATTGTAATTGTAATTTGACAAAAATTTTGCTCAATTACAATTTCAATTACATTAAATTGCTATTGAGACCTGACAAGCACAACATAAAACAATTGACTTATAATGCATTCTCTTTAAATGTCGACAAGGAATTTGGTGGATCCATTCTCGGAAGCCCTTGACTGCGCCCTTGCGGGCGAAGTTTTTTTTTATTTTCACCGCCATGCTGGCCTCGGCTACCATTGTATACAATTTTTAGATTACTAACCAACGGATGGATTCGCAACACGTGAATCACGATTGAATACGCCGAGAAGCAAACTGCTGAGCCGGCTAAAAGCAGCAGAATTGATATTCCCATAGCTGGCGATCCAAGCGTCGAAATTTGATATTTATGGTCCTAATCGAAAGCTAGTGTCGCACTGATTCCGCAATAAAAGTATATTTCCAGGCAATGGTACCATCCCAAAATAGTCGTGAAAGTCTGGGAATCGGCATTGTTCTGAACAATCGCTGGGCGTAATTGGTAATTGCTGTGGTCATGCTGCTGCAGCGCTCTCACTTTTCAGAACAGTCGGCCTTAAACGGCTAATTTGGAGCAGTTACATTGCCCTGACTAGATTTTATTTTGTATTTTCGGAATTAGTACATCAATAGCTTACGATAAAGACCAGATGCATCAAATTTGGACACATGTATCGCCAGCTCTAGGACTACAAAGTTTGCTGCTTTTAGCCGGCTCTGCAGTATGTTTGTCGGTGCATTCATCCGTGACTCACATCTTGCGCATCTATCAGTGGGTTGGCAATCTACATTACGATTTCAGATCACGATGCTGCATCGTTATTTCGTCTGGCTAACTAACCAGACCACTGGATATTATATAACGTCTTATCTGACAAAGCACGGTTTTGTTTTCACTCCTCATCCTAATTCCTACGTCCCTCGATAAAAATAATATTATTTCTTTAATTATATACTATAGACGCAAATCCAACACGTGCATATATTATAATACTTTTTCAACGACATACTGCACCCTATCCTTAATCCTAACCCATAGGAAATTAGGCAAATAACATTTTACATTTCCAAAGACGTGAGCCATAATTACCGAGCATTCAAAACACGCTTATATTACGCCATAATGACATCTCACATAGCATACTATGTACGCACATAAACGCATTTATTACTACACAATCTGAACTAGACTTGAATTGTTGTTAAATACAACGCTACGGTTGTCAAGGAGCACGGTTGAATTTATGATTATTAAATTACATGTTCAACATCAGCAATTGTAATTGTAATTGTAATGTAATTGAAGCATGCAAGGAGTAATTGTAATTGTAATTGTAATTTGATATTTTTAGCATGGAGTAATTGTAATTGTAATGTAATTTAAACATTCATGAAAGTAATTGTAATTGTAATTGTAATTGAACTGAAATAATGTAATTGATCCAACTCTGTTGCACAGTAGAATATTTCATCTCAGACGGCTATTCTAATTATACGAGTTGAGATTTTAGCAATTATGAGGTGAAGCGAAACTATCATGTGATTAAAAAAAAATACAAATCAAGTTATCAACGATTTTGCAAATTTGGAGGCTTCGCGGACCCGTAGGGGTCCGCAGACCCCCGGTTGAGAACCGCTGATTTAGACTTTACCTTGCGTCCGTATAAGCGCGAAGTTGCAGCCTATACTGGTGAACCGTTTGCGGTGCCCGGCGATTATTTTGATCTGCCACCGCTATGCCAAAGTACTCCTTGTAAGTGCACTTGGTTACATTTCACATATTGACTCGCTTCATGTTCAGCGTGTTCTCGTAACATATGTAGCAAAACAAATCCAGGTCATTACGACACTTTCTCTGTTTAGCTTTATCACTCATTTTTTTACATAGATTACTTAAAACACCCATGAATTGTAATTTCTGAATATGATAGCAAGTGAGAGTATCTAATATTACAGAGCGTCAGAAAGCGTTTTAAATTTGAGCCCACTAATCATCGATGATGAGATAAGTGTCATTTGACACATTTCTGTAGCTCAAATCAGGGGTTGGTAATTGACGTAATCTGTTGGAAAAATAGTCTCTGAATGATAATTTTCTGGATAAAACTATCTGTTACTTTACCAGTGCACTAGAACGCACATGTTAGTACTAGATGGGAGATGATATAAACTGATCTAAGCACATACTCCCCTCCTTGAGCACTAGTTAACCTGTATTACCCACACACATACTATTTGTCATGGCATATGTAAGAAGAGGCAATATCTCAAAAAATAAAGCAAATTCGGTAAAAGTAATGTCATTTTCGACTCATCGCCCCTGATATACCCCTATCCTACATGTGTACACGTGCATCACGCTCGGCGTAAAGCTCACCCTTAACTCATCCGCTCAAGCTTGATGCTGAGCCATCAAAGGCCATATATTCTACCATCCGCAAACATCTGTTCGATAATCCGACTTGTGCGAATAATTATGGAGCCGACAGATTTCGCGTCGTCGGAAGGGCCGTTCACACTTTTATTTCTGTGCCTTGGAGTCGATTTTCATCAAAATGCACCAACCAAAACTCTGTCAACAAAAGGAGTTCGTGTACCACCTAAAACTTGTACATTGAACGTTTTCATATTCGAAATGACAAGTGAAATGTAGTGTTGATGTCATATTCTGTGATACGATTGTTGATATGCAATGTTAATTATAATTCTCTACTAATTGCTGACGATTACCCCTGCCGAGTGTCAGCCGGAAATATTGGGGTTCATTTCAATGTGAAAATACTATTGAATTGTATATTGCAGTTCTGTACCTCCAAGAAGCTCTTCAAAAATAATCTATATTTTATCTTGATTCACTAAATAATTTTGAGCCCCCTTCGAGCTCGGCCCCTCCAATTGGAGGGTTTGGGGTGCGGCAGTTACGGTCCTGGCCCCAATATTAAAATAAAGAATATAGTCCTGGTGTAAATGATCGTTGCAGTCGAAAACACCATGAATACCACAAACCAACCAACCAAGAGTATAATAATATCTCAATTCCAAAGTGTAGGAAGTTTGCGCTTGTCCATCAATTAAGTAAATGAAACATCAACTTTTACATTGATTTAGAAAGTTGGAACGTATATTGCTGTATGGTATCGAAAAAGAGAGTTTATGGTCTACTTTGGCTCAAGTCTGGCACGAAAGTATTTATAAGTTTAAGTATAGCCTACTACTCTTACGGATACTTTTTATGTAAAAACAACGTAGACTTTTAGACAAACATGCTTCAATTCCTACGATACAATTAAGCGACATTTAGCTCTATAATAGTTACTATATAGCAAAAAGTCAGTCCGTTTTAGCCAGATCTGCCCGAGTTGATTTTCCGTTTTTCAAGTGGAGATGCCAGCTATCGTTAATGCCCTATCGTGGATAATCAATCATGGCAGTCGAACCGATAAATATGTTATTCTGACAGACTGTCTTAGTTTTCTTAATACAATCGTTACCCCGAACCGCACACCGAGCAGAACGTTCAATAAGATTTTCCCTCTATTCCTGCAGTTGGTAGGAAGTGGCATCGACGTTGCCTTCTCCGGGGTTCCAGGACATAGTGGCATTCTCGGCAATGAGGTTGCAGATGAACTTGCACGTTCCACTGCCGATTTTGCATTTGACAGTCAAGAAGTAGGCTACCTCAAATTACCTATAGGGATGTTAAAAACGAAGTACGCAAATACGTCCGAACTGAGTGGCAGACCGAGCATCGTTCCACAGAGACGGAAACTACTACAAACGTTTCCACCAAACGGTACAAACGACGTTTCCCTCAATGCACAGATCGCGTTTTTATGAAACGATAATATTCCGTCTCCGATCCGGCCATTGTCGCCTGAAAGGACATTTATTTAAAATAGGATGCAGCGACACGCCATTGTGTGACTTATGCCTCGTACCCGAGAATGAGGATCACTTCCTCCTCGCATGCCCAAAATATGATTTGAACCGAGCATATTTAATTGATTTCTGCTTGACCTTGAAAGTTGAGTTCACCACAGATAACCTTCTCGTACGGCCAGAGCTTCTATCGCCTCTCGTTGAGTTCGTCCTGGCCAGCAATGTGCTGATTTAGGCAAATTTCTTTTTAGGTAAACGATTTGCGACACGTAATACGAAATTTCCTGCCGAGGCGCACCAGACCGATAAGGTGATGAGCGCCGCAATGTTTCATTTTCACAATTAATATTAACAATATTAATATAGCACAAAGTCGCATTTCCGTCAAAGAATACCGGACAATCACAATAGAGGTATTGATCTTTCTCAGGACTATGCGAACCCCACCAACCATTCTGAAACTTCAATAGAATCTCGTACCTGATATCCAAAAGGCAGCACTAAATGAAGTTTGTATTGTTACATTTGAGTTCCATACGTTTGTTGTAATTTGATTTCGGTCTAATTTTGAGTTATGAAGGTCCACCGGTCCGCGAGGTCAAATATCTTGCGGACACTGATCTAAACTCTAAATAGTCTTTCGACACTTGTATGTGATGGCGTCGGGCGAAATTCCGACGAGGAAACAATTTGCTCTCAAACTAAAAGCAGTGTGTTTAAAGTAACGACTGCGTGGAACCTGTATTTATGATTGCCAGTACGACAGCCTTTTCCGTAAACAGTCGATTCGCAGAAATCATCGGCGGTAATTATTTTAAACTCATGATGACGCGTATTCAAAATATAATCTCCTCATTCGATAACTGTTGTTAGCAGCAACTTTTAATAAGACAGATACTTTCGTACAGACAGGATGGCCACGTTTCGATTGTTCTTGGCGGCTTTGAAATTGACTGCAATGTTTATGGCAGTTGCAAGTTCATCTGGTGAGTGGTATGATTATAACGGTATTTTGCCATTCTGTTGAATGTCTGTCCGTCTCCAGTTATAATATTTACATTTTAGCACCACCATGGTTGATAAGGAACACAAGTATAGCACGTAATGAAATTACAATAATAATAATACATCTTCGCACAAATGCTCGCCCGTTGTTAGTTGTTGTAATCGCATAAAATTATTCATCGACATTTGTGACTATCGTTCCCTAATACCAGAATGCCATGGTGTATAGGCATGGTTTACCGAAAAGATGCACTTTTAGCAGTTCAGATTCATCCTTCGTTTGCAGAGTGTGTTATTTTTCGAGTTTCCATTAGTACAGGGATGGTTAACCCGCGGCCGTAGAAGGAGATTGTGCGGCTATGGACACGCAATCCAATTAGTATGTGTTGGCGGCCGCCGACATGCAAATTAAATTTACGAATTGACTTCCGAATTTTAGAGAGATTTCAAATAATCTTGAAGTTTTCTTCGCGCTGCGCGCGATTCAACGTTACTTCAATTTTAGATCTCCATACACTGTAAATAAAAAAGGTGTACCTCCACACCTCCAGCGGTGGTACAAGCAAAAACACCCCATACACCCGTGGGGGTGATTTTCAACATAACTCACCCACATCCTAAGGTGACCAAGACGCCTTTACATCCCTTAGCATCGCCGCCTATATGGGTGTATTTTTAGCTACCTCACCTTTGCTGGGCGCTACAGATTCCACAAAATTGGCTCAGTTTTCAACCATATATTATTACAGCAACAATTGAATTTTGGCAATAAATAAATAAACGGAAATAACTCGATATAGCATAACAGAAGTGGCAGTATTAAAGGACTCCAATCAGATCATGCCTGCTACATCAATTGTTTCGAATTCAGACTGCTTCTACTTCTTGAATTGTTAAGCACCGCTAGGTCGATACTTTTCACTCACTTGAAAAACTACTACTACTTGTTAGTTACGGTTTGCTGAGCTAAACTAGGCCTATATCTTTTCACTTATTTGAAAATGCGACTTATACTACTATACTGGTGAATAGAGATCAAACTCTACTTCTACTTGATACTTTTCAGTTTGTCAGGCAAAACTTGGGCTAAAATACCAACTTTGAAATCGCTACTCCTACTTCAGTGAAAATCTACGTCGCAGATTCTACTTTATTACTAATCGAGACAGGTTTGATCACCTCAAATCAAAGGACAGTAAGAAGCTTTATCGCTCTCAAGGGTACCTTTATGGTCGATACTTTTTACTTACTTGAAAACTACTGCTACTTGTTAGTTTACGGTTTGTTAAGCTTAACTAGGCCTATATTTTTTCACTTATTTGAAAATGCGACTTCTACTTGATACTTTTCAGTTTGTCAGGCAAAACTAGGCCTAAAATACTAACTTTGGAATCGCTACTTCTACTTCAGTAAAAATCTACTTTGCTGCTTCTACTTTATTCACTTACTTGAAAAACTACTGCTACTTGTTAGTTTACGGTTTGTTAAGCTAAACTAGGCCTATAATTTTTCACTTATTTGAAAATGCGACTTATACTACTATACTCGTGAATAGAGATCAAACTCTACTTCTACTTGATACTTTTCAGTATGTCAGGCAAAACTAGGCCAAAAATACTAACTTTGGAATCGTTACTTCTACTTCACTGAAAATCTACATCGCTGCTTCTACTTTAGTACTAATCGAGACTAGTTTGATCACCTCAAATCAAGCGACATTAAGAAGATTTATCGCTCTCAAGGGTACCTTTATGGTGGGAAATTTAAGCACATGCCCGCACAATAATTGCATGAAGCAATTGTTAGCGGGGAAAATGAAATATTGAATACCCAATAAATGGCCACCAATACAGCAACAGCCTGCAGCAAGTCACTGCAGGGGATGACAATTCCATCAAACGACACCTTCACTTCACTGCAGTAGAGTAACGTCGGGGAAGGCGTAGTTGCCTTTTCCTGTAAAGTAATGTATATTAGCATCAATTCCAACCAAGGAAATAATCTCTGCATTATATGATACATCAGGGGCGGGCAACTTCTCGCGCCGGCGGGCCGGATATAGGAAAAGTAAGTACTTTGCGGGCCGGGTTGCTGAATTGATACATTATTCGCCCATTTATCCACATATACAAGGAATAAATCGTATTTAATGAATGTATTTCAACGACAGTAATGTCACTTCAAAGCCATTTCTCGCCGATAATGGCGAATACAATGTGGATTTGAGAATAAAATTGTCATACAGGCACCGCCATGTCTGCTTCTCTCTGATCAATCAACACAAGTGCATTCCCTAATTAAGATTTCAAGGAGTTCGATAAGCTTGGTAGCGGTAACCCTATTTGCCAAGATCTTAATTCATTAGGGTTGAGTAGGTGACGAGATAGCGTCGTTGCTCAACTGTGTGGCCTAATTAATTTCGATATTGAATTCATGTGGGCCTCGTGCTCTACGATATTCAAAAAGTGGCCTGCTACCCGTTTTGAGTCGGCAACCCCTGACATAAGCGGTGCCTTACAAAACCCTAGAAGTGTGCAGTGCTACATGTCAGCGGTTACCGAATCAAACATAAGAAATATCAGCCTGGTGTAAATGACCATTGTAGTCGACAAAAATCATGATTACCACAGACGACACATTAGAGTTGAGTGCATCGTAAATGCCGATAATGCAAGTCTTCTCGCTTCGACGAACTTACGCGTGAGCTCCACTCTCGCAACGCTGAGCATACACGTTATAATAACATACAGTCACTAAAATTTGACATAGTAAGCCAGTAGTGCGGATTCCCGACAGACTGGGGCGGCGGGCCACATTATCATGCAAGACGAAAATCTGTCCGCTAGCCGGACAAAATCCCTTCGAAGGCCGGATCCGGCCCGCGGGCCGTATGTTGCCCGCCCCTGTGATACATCATGCTATACACTAGAAACCAATGTAATTTGGTACTACTGTCTGTGACCCATGCATCACAATCCCTAATTTCGAAAAGTGATTAGAAATGTCATTTTGCAGTGGGCTAATAACGTATGAACTAAACTAGTAGTTACATTGGACTTTTCATTAAATAGACGTATATCATTTAGCTTGCTATTGAATGAAAATTTAGGAGACAGTCTAATTTCTTTTGTTACCTGAAGTACAACTAGATCAGTCCCTTTGAGCAACGGTACCATCCCGATTAGCCACGAAACATCATCTTTGCCTGCAAATCAACGAATTCTACATTTAGTCAAGAGTCAAACGAAAGGAGGATAATTCTCACTCACCATGTAACAATTTTATGTCATCGGGTAACTTTGTCCATTTCGATATTACAAGGCGTTTATTTTTTTCAAGTTTGCCGCTTTCCTTGTAAACCTGAAGTGTTTGTGTGATGACACACCCAACAAGATGCTTCATATCTTCAAGGATCTAGAAATTAAAGTAAATTCAATAATCATATAAATATATCAGATACATACTGCTGACTGTGATCAGTATTAAAGGGGCACTGCCCTCTAAAAATGATGCGGTCTCAAATTGAAGGGCAAGACGAAAGAAAAATGTTGGCCGCAGCCGTTTTCTTCAGAACGCCACTGTAATGGAGCTGTAATGTATTGAAATTTCCAGAGTTGCAGCACGCTCCGGCAGTCACGTAGAGATCAGCCGATGTTATGAAGGAAATACAATACACTAGGCCCGATTTTGACATAAATCTCCTGACTGGACATCTTCCGTTGAACGCGGTATCTAAACCACCATGGCGTGTACGACATATTTCCTTCGTAACATCGGCTGACAACTATATAAAGTTCGATCTCTGCGTGACTGCTGGAGCGTGCTGCAACTCTGGAAATTTCAATACATTACAGCTCCATTACGGTGGCGTTCTGAAGAGAACGGCTGCGGCCAAAATTTTTCTTTCGTTTTGCCGTTCAATTTGAGACCACATCATTTTTAGAGCGCAGTGCCCCTTTAAGGGGTGCAATTTGAAATCGTATGTATTGGTCATGCAGGCAATATTTTGAAATTACGATTGTGGCAGTTTTGCAAGCAGTTCTTAAAAACCGCATCCAATATGGGAGAATGGGCCATTGTTCGTATGTGTTAATGGTAAAGACGCATATCTCAGTTTTCAGAAGCGGATACAATCATTAAAGAGCCACCAAGTGTGGTTTCAAATTCAAGGTGAACGTGCGTAAGATATCTTGCTAGATTTGGCATGCTTTGAAATTCACTGGAACTACTTTGCCCAACTCTTATTTTCACTCTATATTTGGAAAACAAGTTTTCACCTAACATCTCTTACCCAGCAGGCCTCAGATAGAACTGGACATTCTGCCAGGATGCTTCCAGTGTTGGCGCCGCGCAAAATATTTTTTCTTCGGTGCCGAAACGTCCTCGCCAGTCTGTCGCCTATAATTTGTGCAGACGGTTTGTTCTTTTTTGCTTCGATGTTCAACAGCTTCAGATGAGAATTGATGCTGAATTCATCTTCTCCGTCCTCCTTCAAAATCGTACTATCCTGAAGAGTTGCATTTCTAGTCACCTAGGCAGAATGTGAATGTGCTTCATCATCTTACTTCGGATACGCGTTGCTGCTTACAGGGCTCTAAATGTTCTGCAGTTGACTTCCTTTTAGAGTTATTCGGATGGCCATACTTCTTGCGCATTGCATCCTTATGTCCGCGAGATTCCGTACGCCTATGTAGCTCTTTAAAACGGTCCCTCAAGAAGGACTTCCATGTTTACTGTATAATGAAAAATGATTTAAATGGAAGCATGAAAATCGGCATTCTGAGCGAAACAGCATTATTTAGTGAAGAACACTCACATATCCAGAATGAGCAGCGACACTATGACCCTTGTCCATTAAGACTGGATATTTCTGCACCAGTTTCTTGCATAAATTATCGTAGCCGGACGAACCTGGGTATCTACAAAAATAGAATGTTTAGTGTAGGTAGATAATCTTTCTTTGAATATATTTGCAGAACCTACAATGTGACTTGCTTCAGTTGATTAAATAAGATACTAATGATCTCTCTGCGGAATTGCGGTGAGAGTGGCAAAACTCTATTTTTGGCTATATCCGTCAGTTGATGCTCCAGGTATTGGATTATCAATGAACCAGCTTCAATTCTATGTTAAGATCAAAATGCAAATTAGATTAAAATTAGATTACCGTACTGGCATTTCACTCAGATTTAATGAAAATAGACTACTAGAATTATCTAGTTGTCTAAATCTGCAACTGACAGCCAATAACGCGTTTTCGCGGATAACGCCACCTGGTTGAAAACTCGGGACATCTTGACTAATCATCGCGCATACCGTTTTCCTACATTATGCGTCGCGTTTAGCAGTATTTAATCACACGATTAGCATTCTTCCGGATCAGCTAACTACATTAACCACGCCTAAAATGCATCGCGATTAGCAGTATTTAATCACACGATTGGCATTCTTCCGGATCAGCTAACTTCATTATCTCCGCCCTAAGAACTGCACCATGATCATTGAACTGACGTAATCTTCAGGTTACAACTTACGTTCAACATATGGCCACCTTACTCCGTGGCTTCCAGTAGCACTCGTACCGGTACTTTCGTTGAATAGAATATGAATCAAGAATAAAAAACTAATCGAGCCACTTACCAATACTAGCCGATCAGAAAAGCTCGAGAATATCTTCGCATCTATTCGTTCAGCAATGGCGACGGCGGAGTTTCCAAACAAAAAGAACGCAACAACCTACGCGATAGCTATTCGCTCGGAGCTTGGATAGTGCGCATGCGCGCACGGGTTAGCATTGTGACGTAACATCGGTGTCAGACAGCCTTTTTCCCTTATCAAATGCGTGCACAAGTTCGTTCAACACAGTGGTTCCCAACCTTTTTCGTCTCGTGCCCCCCTTGGCCGATATTTGAGCTAAAATTCCCCCCTATGAAAAAGTTGCCTGTGACTAAAAAATGTGCTTTTTAACGAGCAACCATGTGTTGACTAAGCAATTAATGGCCAAATATATTCAGATATGTCCGAACTATGGCGAATGCGGACCGCACTAAACTTTGGTAAAGTACAATCAAATTGGACGTGTTTTTGACCGATCAGGTAGCCGCTGACGAAAAATAAATCACCAAGTCCGCTTGCTATGGACTTGAGTTGAATCGATGAATTTGGTACGCTATGTTTTTCACGTTAGCTGATGTTGGCTTAAAAAGTTGAACAATTCCACTAGCGGTCTTGCGCTGAATTCGGCTTGACGTTTTCCTGCTTAGTAGCAATTTGGTCGAGAGGCTGTCGCCGACCCAACGAAATCGTCTCGTGAGCCTCACTTTATCATGGGCTGTAATAACTTCGGAAGGCATTTAAACATATATACCTGGCTTGAAATCCGCCAAAGAAACAGACAATTGTAAAGAACTAATTTCTACTTAACAGTTCTAAACCTTGTGAACCCACCGTATCTTTCGATACAATGCCAAAGCCAGATTTCTCCCAAAAAATTAAGCCAGATTCCCCCCTAAAAATTTCAAAATCCCCCCAAGGGGGGAATTCCCCCCTGGTTGGGAACCACTGGTTTAACAGGTAATGGAGCCATATGCCCACAGCCACACGAACGGTATTTGAATAAAATAGGATGTCCGACACGATCGACCTGAACTACATATTGAGGCATTGCCAAATGCTGACTTGAAATCCCGATTGGATGGTTTCTAGGGACAATTTCCACATTCGCGTAATAATCATGTTCCCTTCTACATATCTGGTACTGGTACAGGTAATATTCCTACTATTCGATATACCCTATTATAGGATACGGGTAGCCTACTGATAAGGTACCATAAGCATTCGGCTTGGGCACGTAGAAAATCAACCCACCTCATTACATATGAATGACTGTAGACTGTGTAGATGTAGAGCAATTTACAATTTCGGGTGCAAATTTATCTGCAACGTCTCAAATAATAACTGAAAATAAACTCGACTTCATCACATCTCAGGTTTCAATCGCGATGCGCCCGTCACGTGATATAATATGTACCAATTTATCTACCAGTTTTTATCATATATTGATCTGAATGCAGAGTGAAACCGATATGTATACCAGTGGTCGGGAACCTATGGCTCGCGAGCCATATATGGCTCTTTTGGGAATAAAATATGGCTCTTTTCCAAATACTTATTTTTGTATTGAATTGATCAAGGAGAATAGCAGACATGACGATGCCCATAATGCAACGCATTTCAAATACACATAATCATCATGATCTACGGCGCGAAATGAACTGCCGTGAGCGTTACATTCACAATTACAAACTCGAATTACAAACACTGTAGGCCTAATAGGCGTGTAACGCATCTATTACCGCCGAATACTTTGAGAACGGAGAATTCGATCAGTTTGTAGATTTTCGGAATCAGTCCGACAGTTAGATTCGATTAATATTGACAGTGTAAGTAGAATCATAATAAAGTACATGACTCGTGCGACATCAGGGGTCGTTTATATGCCAATCAATCAATTATTCAATCAATCGTCGGATTATATTTTTATCAGCCCAACGCACGCACACACAATGCAATAAGGCAACCAGCATGATTAGTACGAGTTTTTACAGCAAATGTGGCGCACATGACGAATCCCATGTAGTGAGTTCGAATTAGTGCAACCATATGCCACTGATTTAAATTTTGACGTAACAGTTGATTGACATGTATGGCTCTTTTAGAGTTAAAATGAAAAAATAGGTCCAATATGGCTGTTCGGACATAAAAGGTTCCCGACCACTCGTGTCTAACGTAGTCGGGTGTTTTTGGACGAAGCACACCTCCTCCATACAGGTGATAATATACACCCCGTGGGGCGTGGCCCTACACCCGAGGCCATCCTTTTCCGTTTATGGGTGTATTCTGGGAATTATCGCCTGATATTTTGAGGTGAAATTGCAAAAAGTTACACCCAGAACGTGTATCGACTGCAAATCCACCCCTTCACGTGGATAAGTGGGGTGTGATACCCCGAAACTACACTTATTTCGTTTACAGTGTATAGTAGCGCCACTTGCAATCTCATTCCAACAGTACAGATGTGAACAGCAGATGAAAACGATGCGCCCCATATTGAATTGCCAACTTTAAATCGTGTGTTACTCATGAAAGAAATTTGTTTCTGGTAAATATGGGCGATTCCAATATCTTTTCACTATATTCCGACAATCTTGATGGTAGGTCAAGAGATAACAGCACGCAACAAAGTGACTAACAACATTTGGCCCACCCGAAATTCCATTACCATTTATAACTTGCCATAAATTTTCGAAAACACGCCCTTCATCAACTCTACCGGTGAACTGTTCACGTGGGCTGAGAAAGGATAAATGCTTGATAGGGATATATGGAACTGCTTATATTTGTGACGAAATTCATTCGTGAATCTGAAAAACTTTCGCGACCATAACGAGTCCCAGAAACTATATTCATAACATGACCGCTCGTTGTTTCGGTGCGTATAGTAGGCAAACGGACATGGACGGTTTAACATGGGTATTTGGCTAGTTCATTACGACTATTATGCCCTGGAATGCGGCCTTAGGCCACCTGAGTAATAGAAAAGTGGCCGTGAATAGCAAAAAGGTTGGCCACCCCTGACTAGTACAACGCGTCTGATCACAGTCGGCCTATTAAATCCCCCAACCCTTTTTATTAGGTTGTTGACTCAAAAATGGAAGCATTCAAGTTACTAATTAGCTCTACATCAGGGGTCGCCAACTCAAAATAGGTCGCGGGCCACTTTTCCAAATTCCTGGAGTCCGCGGGCCGCATGACATCAATATCGATATAAAAGTAGGCAACGCAGTTCAACAACCACGTCTGATAATTCTACGTTATTACAACGCTGTGCTTTCTAACATAGGCGACGGTTATAGTCACCCCAAAAGAACTAATATTTTATTGAACAAACACAAATACAACAAAAGGTATCATGATCATCAATGTCATTATATTTTGGACTATGAGCTGTACACGATACCTGACAATGACAACACTCTTGAGCCGCTAAAACAGGGGTGGCCAACATTTTTGTAATTCACGGCCGCATTTCGCGTACTCATGTAGCCTGCGGCCGCATACCGGTGGTTAGTCGTGATAAACTAGCTGGGGCCAAATACCCACGTTATCATGTCCATGTCCATTGCCGGTACACTCCGAACTAATCTATATGCACATATCGGCTTACTATGCGCACCAAATCGTTAGTAGTTACGTTGTAAATAGCCACAGAGAACCAATCTGTGGTCGCGCGAAGCGCGAAAAATTTTTCATGTTCATGAGTGAATTTCGTCAATAAATATTAGTATAGTTTCACATATTACTATAAAATATTTATACTTTCTCGGCCAATGTGATCAGATTCCCAGATACAGCTGATGCAGGGGGTATCTGCGAAAACTTAGGGTTGCTATTACAAGTGTCGACAGCCGCATAATTTTCCTTCTACTGCTGCAGATTGGCCACCCATGGATTGAAGAATCAATATTGGGGTTAGCTATACACGGTAGGCCTACTTGCTAGACAACTATCTCCTCGTAAAGCATTGTCTTTTGGAGCGCCCGAAGTCGTTTTGCAGGCGTCTCGGTCTTGGCAGTGGTGGGCCATTGCACGTCAAGGCAATATGCCCATTCGTACCAGCAAATTCTTCATCCATGGAATGATATTACCATGCCGAAGCCGTATCAACTAGTGAGTAATAGTGATAGTGGGCACATAGAATGGCTCACTTTGAAAAACAACAACATTATGTTTCAACTGAAATCAATTCTAGCGTTTCAACATGATTTACTAAGCGTTTTTCTGAATTTTTTTCAAATCAGGTCGCGGGCCGCAAAATAGGACCTCGCGGGCCGCATGCGGCCCGCGGGCCGCGTGTTGGAGACCCCTGCTCTACATGTAGATTATTCAATATAGCGAGATGGGGCAAATACAAAGTCACGGTATTTGGCCCGTTTGTCTATATTTGTCAATAGATATCCAATATTAGTTCAAGATCTCATTTACTCCCGACTATTTGCGAATTTGATTTTACCAGAGTGAATCATAGATTGATAACCACAGTCATAATCAATGTACGCCCTTTGGACTGGTTTGAATAGTCGACGGCCGAGTAATTTGTCTCGAGTGCCAACCTACAAGACAATGATAGCGCTAGGAAGAATGACAAATAATATTTCCCAGCATTAAATGCGCCGAATTGAATGCTTTTGCTGTGCCTAACCTTTTGGTGCACGGCACTACTGTGTACAGCATGGTATTAAGTTTATTTAGATATCGTGAGTCAATGTCCAGGTTGCCGGTTCACCGGCCCACAAAACCTGGTTCAAATGTTACCGATCCACCAAGCTAAAAAGGCTGGAACCACTACGGTTCACTCAATCATCAATATGACTTTTGCAGAGTGGACATCTTCCGATAAGGATAGAATATAGTGTGTGGGAAGATTTTGTGCGACTGGTAACGATATTTCAATTATTGACACTTACGTGCTAAAAAGTTGAAGATTTGAGTGAGATCTACATGTATCCGAATCCTAGATCAATGCATAAACAGTAGGGCTGTTCAAAAATAACTATTTTTTTCGGATTCCAGCCATTCACTGATTAAATTAAGTTATGTGAGTTTTTCGTTGATAAATCGCGGATTATCCACCGATCAAATATAATCCGAGGATTATCGTCGACAAACTCGGCATTCTGCAATTACTGTGTTCATATAAAGTTTTGACCTTATCTCTTTCCGGGTGCAGTGCGTCATGAACTCAAGCTTCTGCGAGTCTCGTTGACTTGATCTGGTCTATTCCGGTCAAAATCACAGTCAATTTCCAGGCAATTTGATGAACGTGTAGGCCCTACGTCTTTCAGGACTTCACTGCGACTGTTCTGTTCATGGTAATCTCCCGCATGCAAACCTTGATAACCTAGCCTAGACGTTCACGTTGGCGAAATAACATTAGTACATTCATGTATGTGAACGATTCCGATGACCTTGGCGCTCATCGATGAATTTCTCACACCTTCAGACCAATACTGCAGTCGGAGCTACATTAATGGACGCTGGGTCACGCATGGAAACTGCGAGGTGAGTAGTCGAAATTAGAGAGGTCGTATTTGATACAAGATTTGCTGAATATAACAGGGACTGGCGTTTGCATACCTTAAATCCATGGCAGTTATGGTATCATCTATCTGTCACATGCACACTGGTTCCCTTCTTGAAAGGCATGTCTGCAACACTCTAACCTGATGTTCTGACTTCAAACTTACAAATAATGTGTCATCATTTTACACTGCTCTACCAACAAAAGCGTCCGGTCTGGATTTTGGTGATTGATCAAGGCGGAGAATGATTTTTGATATTTGTAATCCGATATTGAAGGAGCTGTGTCCTACGAAACACTGCGGTAACTAGGCATACGGTACCGCTACTCATTGGACGACATTCATACATGAATATTTGTGTGTGAATCTTTTTTACCAGTGCCAACCCATTTCAATTGTTGTTGTTTTCCTCTACCTTGATATACATGACTGGACGTTGTACGCTGAGTACTGGTATCACCCGCCAACTTACCGTAGCTATACACCACCGTAGCATATACGTGGTGTGGTATGGTACCGCTCGTGAAAATATTTTAGAGGCTGGAATACCTTGACTTTCTGAAGAAAATGTCTGCTGCCAAAACTGCACTGCCCCTTCCACAACAGCGACGTCACAATGTCTTAGTCGAAGATTGGAGCTGCGAAGGCGACATTCACTCCTATCTGGCTACGCCAAAGTTCAACAATGTGATATCTATTTTCCAGGACGAATCATCTCTTCAAAGTATCATGAGTGACTTGACCAAACTAGCAGAAAAAGAAAATGCTCGAGCTCAGCAGTCAGGTTATATTCCATTCCACTGATATTTTAGTCCGACACCCTGGTTATACCAGTGATTCCTATGATAAAGTAGTTCTTTACCTTTTTTTCTCCCAGCGCTTCCTTTAAGATATTTACATGGTTTTGCGACCCCCCATATTTTAAATACTGTACTTAAGAGATTCCGGCTGATTTTTGCGGGTTTGGAAATATTTCGTGCATGAATCGACACCGATGACCACTCAACTAATTAACGATCTAATAATTTTTTCACTATTTTTGGGATCAAGTCAAGGTTCTTGTCACAAATGTGGGGCACGGGCTCATACCTCATACCCAATGTACACACGCCGATTCGGTGGCGTTGTATTTTGTAGCTCTCGAAGACCAGGATATTCAGTTGGTCATTTTGGTCAGAGACGTTCAAATCGTGTCTATTGTACAAATGGCTCTCGCTCTCAAAAGTTGTATATAACAACGCCTCCAGATTTCGAGACGCAGTGTGCTGCAATATCTAATACCTAGTTCAAACCATGTTGTCAGGCAAACCTCTATCTAATAAGGTGATCGAACTGTGTTAATGAGGTTTTGCTATCGGAAATTACGCGCATGAAGCGGAAAAACACATTTTAGATGAAGCATAGTAACTTTGCATTCGCGGAAACACTAAATATATAGTCGGTATATTTCGCTCAAGCCGCGTCGAAAATTTTGATGTTTGATTAAATTTGTTCGGCATGAATGAATGGATGAATTTTGCAACGATATCTCAATCATATATAGAACTATAGAACTCTGTATCCCTATAAACAACCACTACACCACCTGTGCTGTTACGTCATTTTTTCAGCGCCCCCATAACTTCCCAGCGCCACCATAGCGCCAATGAGAGGGCTGGTGACGTAGTTAAGAACCACTGATCTAGTACATCCTGATGAAATATTTCTGAAGCTAATCCATATCCCTATGCGTTAGCTTGTACTGTGAAAGTGTATACCTATCAATTCTTGCCTCGCCCACCACTTGTCATAGCTTAAGCACTGTAGCTTTGTAGTAATGTTGGCTATCCTTTATGTAATGTCAAATATATTATTCTTATAGTAATTTATTTTCATGTGTGTTATTCTGTGCTCACTGATTTCAATATGTGTTGTAAGATGGATGTTTTGACTTCAGTATCGTCGACAGCATCCTATAGCGACTCTGCCGTGACTGAATTGATTGCGGGCACATCACGAACACGAGCTGGTGACGCTAAAGTCGGTGAGTTGGCTGCATGCAGTAATTTTCATGGTAATATACAGAGGTATAATCAGTATGTGGCCGGGAAAACAATTCATTTGTGGCGAAAATTGTCGCATAATCCTGAAGAGAAGAGACAGTTGGCCTACACTTATGAGGTGGAAATCAGTATAGTAACAGTGTTTCTTGACGGTTAGAGCGCGTGCACCCCTTGAGATTTCAATATTATATCTCGCAACTAGCACTTTATCAGGCTGCAACCTAACGCAGATCGTGAGTCTTTATAGTTTTTAACGCACAACATTTGTTACGGACTATTTAATCACCATCCGTTATACAACTATTCACAAACAATCTGACAAAACAAACTCTTTCCGTATCGAATGCAACCATGGATAAAGCAATTCACTAACGCAATAATTAATTGTCTATTTATTTTCATCTACCTACCATGCATTGGGTGTCTTACCTGCGTGGATTTATTTTAAGGTTAATGCAAGAATTTTGCCAATGATATTGGTACTTGCATATAGGCCTACATTACTATTATTTTTTTTAAATCCTCTTTCAGCGCACGTGATCAGATTTACATGTTGAGCAGACGGAGGTGATAATTAGCGCGATTTGTTTTACCTAAAAAACGGAAGATTTTGACCTAAAAATTAAAATTTCTATAATATTTTATTTTAATAAATATGATTTTGACAAAATTTTGACCTCATGGATGTAAATTATGGATTTTCGCCCATAATGTTAGAATTGTGCTACTTCTCTTCCTTTCTGGTTGGAACCGTATGTTCTTCTGAAAAAAAATGACTTAGAAACTGGTATATTTTTGCATGAAAACCTTTATTCTAACAAAATCTGGACCTATGGAGAATTTCAGTAGTCACATCACGCATTATGGTCAACACCATGTCAACCTATCTGATCGTTTATGATTCACAATGAGAAGACAATGGGCCGTTAACAACGATAGGCCTGTGAAGTAGGCCACAAGCAGTAGAATGTGGAATGATAAGATCACCGATAGTGCAAACATGTACGATACAAACTAAATGCAGGTTGCAAAAAAATTGACATTGTAAACAGTTTTGACAATTTTTCGTCCTAACGCTACAAATTTGCCAATATTTTGACTTATTTTGACGTGTCAAAAACAAATAGAAATCACCCTAGTGATGATCCATATAGGAACGCACACTTCGTTTCTCCACCACCGAATCCAACTATAATACAGTCATACGAATATTAGCGCGTAGTACTATCCCGGTCGCATTGATACTCAAGCTTGACTCTATTTACGATTCACACAATTCTGCAGCAATTTATTCATTTGTTGTTATCCGGCATAGTGACTTTCCGAACAACGAAGTCTCCAGACCTAAAACATAACATGGTAAGTCTATAGGCAATATTCTGCATATTTCAGGGACAGATGCAGGTGGAATTTCTGTTATGACACCTAGCGCAACTAAAATGCTGGATCTTACGTCTCCACAGTCCAACGGAGGCGGTGAGTATAGTTTCATTATCTTGTTCTAAGAGTTTTACTCTTTAAAAAAATGATCGTATATTTTAAATCGCTCATAGATCAAAAATGGAAGGAATCAATCAAACTTTCTGCTGGCACCTTGTCTAGTGACACTTGCTGTTTTGACACTGCTTTTATAAACGCGAATAGCTTTACATTCATCAGTCATCTGTATTCAGACCCGGATGAATGCGACAACGGTACGGATACATGCGATAAGAACGCCACTTGTCAAAACACTTCCGCGTCATTCAATTGCACCTGTGATACTGGATACGCCGGAAACGAAACTCCATGTTTTGGTTAGTAGTCATACTAAAGTGGCACGGACTTAATCTTCCCGTAAAGTACTGCAATAACTCACTCTCTCAGATAATAGCGAGTGCAATACAGAACTACATGACTGTGATGCGAATGCTATCTGTCATAACACCGATGGGTCTTACACGTGCACCTGCAAGTTTGGCTTCACTGGAAATGGAATAAACTGCACAAGTTCGTATATATTTTTTCAGTTTGATAGCTTTGTAGGGGCACTGCACTCTAAATGTGACGTGGTCAATATAAAGTTGAAGCGAGAAAACATGATTGGCAATAATCACTTTCATCAGAAACTTACTGCTTTTAAATTGCAGCGAAAATATTTGCACGAGTGATTCCAATGAGCTCTAGCAATCTCAGTGGTCTATCGAGATCAGTCGCCATCAGGCATCGTCACTTCTTAACCGTTCGAGAAATCTCTGACATGTATGTGTTCAGAGTGGCTGTTTCTAGGCGTCACCTACCAGAGATGAGCGGATTTGAAATTTCTATGTCCTAATCCAATCCAAATCCGAACCTTCAAATCCAAATCCAAATCCTAATCCATAACTTTTACATATTAAAGTCCATGTCCAATCCTAATCCGATTCCTACTGGAAATTCAGAAAAAATACTAATTCATGCAATGGAGGGATTCGAAAATATTCTTTCACAACCAACGATTCACTTGATTCAAGATAACTTAGTGACCTTAAGTACAATAATAACTGATCTGAATAAAGTTTGTCGCCATTCACCACACGACATTTCAATCTCCCAGAAAATAGGTCAATCCAATCCAAATCCTAATCCGTTCTGAAAAAAATGTCTAATTCAAATCCAATCCAAATCCGAGAAAATTTCACAAATCCTGTTTTTTCAAAACCTAATCCTAATCCATGCTCATCTCTGTCACCTACGCCTCTTTAGGAACTGCGTCACCCATTTTGCTAGAGCAAACACTGTCATTGCAACTTGCTCCACCAATAAATTGTGGGGTTGGGGGTTTAACTGCTAAGTTCCCGCTTGACATTCGCGCGAAACAAATAGCACGAACCCCTGCAGCCTCTGATCCGTTGTCCACCGGTTATACGTTGTAGGAACCAGTTATAGGGTGACCCGCGGTTCGAACCCGGAGGTTGCATATTGCGAGAGTATAGAAAACTATCGCCACGTCGGCCTTTGATACGATATGCCAAAATTGATATGTTTATCAAAGGTGATCCGGCAATATTACCCAGTTAATCCGAAATCGAGAAATTTTACGAGAGGGTCGCACCAAACCAAATCACAATCGTCAGTCACGAATCATCAACGGGTCATGTTTTATCATAATGAACTAGAAATGTGACGTAATAGCTGAATATCTACCGCATGGTAGCTTTTAAAAGTGATGTGATAGTGAGGTTTGGTGAGATTTCAGTGATTTTTATAGTAGTTTTAGCGTGAACTTCAAGTTCCTATATCTAAAAAAGATATATGGCACTTGAATATATTTTGAATCCTTGAAATTCCAAAATGCCGTCGCGGGCCGCACAAAATGCTCTCGCGAGCCGCGTGTTTGAGACCTCTGCTATAATAACTTTCACGCAAACTGCCGTTTGTTCGTCATAATGAATCAGTTATGTTGCGTATTGGGCACATGGCACGACACAATGCAGTGGGTGAATCCTGGTCATTTCATACGCAGAGAATGCTTAACTTTGTATGCGGAAACAACTATCCACTATATGCTGCTTTGTACTTTATAATTAAAAAATCGCAACTCATTCCATTTGTTTAGATTTTAGAATGATTGATGCCATTTACATATGTGCTTGTGCAACGGTGGAAACCGGTGAAATTGTGGATTTACAGATTTTCATCATGGCGTGGGGTGGGGTGTAAATCGGGTTATTGGCACTTTTTGTTACAGCATGAAACTTTCACGACGATACCCATATCGAATACATCGTGGGTGCGGAGAAATTCAGAGACGCATTTTAGTTATAAGTCGGTCTCCACACATATACCCGTTGGTTTACATCAGTGCTCTCCAAATTTTTTGGATGATTTTATCATTTCGACCATTTTACTGAGCTAACGTACCGCCTCGTTATATCTACCCGAACAGAGACTGATAGCTCGAAAGTGCTGCGAGCCGAGATCAGTTTGGCACGTGTTGTATGACGCGAAGGCAAGATTTGGCAGGCTGATTTGGTAGAAACTTTTGAAATCGTGACAATGCTAGTTAATTTTATCTTTCTTTAATGAATTATTTTTGTTCAAAGCTCTCAAAGTTCGTCCATTGTTGAAAATGAGCTCTGCGAGCTTTTGAGAGTATATGAAGCTCTGTTGGCTTGACTCGCAGTTGAACGATGGCTACCATCGTTGCATGTCTGATAACTTTCAACCACGGGCCATAGTTGAGAATACGAGGCGAGCAATCGAACGTACTAGATTGTTTGTGGAATTAGGTCATTTCTACATCGATGATACTCAGTATCCGGGACCACGAAACCAAACGTTACATGGATGCAAAGCAAATTAGAAATTGTGATCTAAATATTTTTTCAATTCATGAATGTATATGCCTGGGACCTATCATATCCGAAAGATTTTCAGCTTCTGGCTTTCGTTCAACATGTGGTAATAGGTGACAAAAGTGCTCAATATGTGTCTATCAGATTGGCTGATTTCTTTTTAAGATTTCAACAATCAGCTCCAGAATAAGACTTTTTCCGGGTTTCTCACTATCGTTCTTTGAGTAGTACTTCACAAGTACGTTAGATCGTACAAATCCTGTGAGGTTAAGTTCCTCTCCGCATTCGTTTATTGAGTATAGTACTTTGGAGTACGTTTTAGTACTTGTACTAATTATGTTACATAATCCAAATTCTGTAATTAGTTTTTTTCTAATTCTAAATTAAAAAATTCGGCTCTAATTTATGCTGATGCAAGTCCTATTTCTTGCCTTCAATTTCATTGCGTTTACTTGTTGATTTCTTTGCACGTTCATTTTTCCGTTTATAATAAAATGTTCCATGCGGGATTCGAACAGTTTTAGATGTCGTCGAGTACACCAGGTGGTTTTAGTGTTATTTCGAGGACAGATTATTTAGTATTCTATATCAGGCCGCATTGAGGTATCACCTAGATCGGAAACACCTAAATACGGAAACACCTATATATGGAAACACCTAAATATAAAGCACAATCGACATCATCTAGGACATTTTTCGTGGGATCTTTTTTGACGAAAAAAGTGTTGTCTTTTCTGATTTCAATGACATGAAAAAACTTACAGTGTATAGGTTGGCGTGCCTCACCTGAGATGTTCCCTTTGTCCACTAGTGTTTATTGAACCAAATGTACTATCATAAAGGCGCCGAGTTACTGGGTGGCGGGGTGGCGCAGCCACCCCACGAAACATTTATTGTGATCCGTGATTAGTAATGAGACTATCGAAGCAACCTCGTTTACGACGTCGATTGCGACACGCTTGCGCTGAGAAACACCATCTTCTCTCTCGGCCAGACGAGTGAATTCACGTTCTCCTTCTCTTAATTAATTCGTATTTGCGCCCTATTTGTTTACAAAATTATTTTTGAGTTAGTTCCGTGAAAGTCTCTTCAATTGAAGGCATGGAGCGCGAAATATGACGGTGTGTTTGTGTATGCCTGCGAGCTGAAAGTCATTTCTGCGCAGAGTGCGCATATTCATTACTCTAACAAGGCTTTGCCAACTTTTTCGGGAAATGCAACAATGCAGCTCAAACATCGTTATAATGAGCAAACAATTGTCGCGATGTCAGAATTGGAACCCCATTGTGCTGTACGCAAGTTGAGGAATTACTGATTCGATGCGCGCTTTCTCGTTTGCTATAGTCTGTAGGCTACGAATTCTTGTCTGCTTTATACACTCGTATTCCCTCGGTGTCACTTGACAGAGTTTAATTTGTTATCAATACTGCGTATTGTGCAGTGTATGGCGTTGACTTACGTTGTCAAAAATTGATGCAACACGAGACTCTCGGTGGCGCAAATTCCTAACTTATTCGATTAGTTTGAACGGGAAACTTTTATGTTCCAATAAACTTCATTGCTGGACGGACTCTATCGAGCGCAACCGTATCGCGGATCGAATTTCAAACCTTTGGGATAAGTATTTCTATTGATAAGGTTGCGGCATGCGCCATATTGCTCTTACTGCAATAAAACTTGGATAATTAAAAGCGCACCATTTTACGATCAGATTCGACTGGCTGATCGGGGCCTACGTAGGCCGTAGGCTCCGGGTTGATATTAACCAGCGCGTTGTCGGCATAAAAACCCCAGGTGCGCAATCAGGGCCATTTATAACCAGAAATCCCGTCCTTTTGAAATGCCAATTCACTAATTCGTATTATCGATGCTGCGTACTGCAAATTAACGAGAATCATTTGTATGCGAAATAGGTCATCGATATCTCATCTACACAATCGTCGGTGGTTTGATTTAGCGCGTCCACATGCAGGCCTGCTATCGTCCGCAGAAACAGTTTCGCCAAAACAGTAACAATCTCCGAGTGTAATATTGTTTGTGTTTATGTATCTTTTTGATTCAAACTTATGCCCGTGTTTGAACAAATTGTGCTCGTTGCCATTGCCGAATCTGTGTATTTAGGTATGACTAGCGCACCCTGTAATTGTAATTAATGCAGGTTTGCGACCTGTATGCAATTTCGTTATCAGCGGAACTTTGCTGGCCGATTGTACAGTCAGATAAAATTGATCACTACTATGTATTTCGCACAGCGTACTGATGCTGATTTCAGCAAACTAACGATCCTTATTAGATGTACAAATTCGACCTCATCGTTAGAAACGTAGATATCGTCGCGCGCTCTGAGAAACACTAATCACTATCTTCTATCGCGATTTGACGACCAAATATACGTCTACCTTCTACAAATTAAAGTGCATTATTTGCATCGATGAGGGCCGTAAGCCGCATTTAAAATATTTTGTGAACCATTTTTGTGACAAGTATTCTCGGAGCGCAAGTTGAACAGTGTTTTATTGTATGGGCTTGCTCGTTGGAATTTATTCTATTGCCCATAATAATAATCCAATTATGCTTTGCGAACGTAAATCGGGAAATGCAACAATGCAGTCCGTATCAATGTGTTAATCAACAACCAATTGTTGCGATGCGAGCTACTCAATATCAAGTAAAAACCCAATGTGTTGGCGAAGGGATAATTACTGATTGGCCGCGCGCATTTGTAATTATCATTCTTGTCTGTCTTTCGTGTTCCAGAATTGTCGCGCTGTGTTACTGCTCAGTCCAGCCACGAATGCCGAGTGTGCGGCAATCAATGACCTAATTTCGCAATCATCTCAGCGTGCGACGCGATATGTGAGCACTGTGCAGTGCACACTGTGCACAGACGAATCTCGCTAATTGGTCACGGCCCGCGTTACACTGATATACGACTTGTTGAATACATCAGAATGGTCATTTCACAAGGACGGGGTTTTGCGTTTCAAAAAGGAGGGGGTTTCGACACCCTCTGGCTACACGCTTGCCGCCACCCCATGCCAAAATAAAAGTCGGTGATTAGCTCTCATTCACTGTTGCCTCTAAGCTAAGCGCGGGCGCGGCCGCGCACTGAAAGCCAAAATGATGACATTTTTTAGTCGTTGCGCACTGTTGACCAAGGGTCCGCGCAGTGAATTGGTGAGTGCGCGCAGACTCGTGAAAAATTACAGGAAACATTGCTCTCAATTCTAGGCATAAATTGAGGGGACGTATGTATGGAGGAGAAGGATGTATAGTTGGTATTATATGTAAACACAACCCAGCCATCCCATGTATGTGGCCAATAGATGGTATGTACCATGTGTCAGTGTGTCTCAGATGATAAGCATATATTTGAAAATTATTCATTTCCTACAGTGTCGCTGCATTTAGGTTTTTTGAAGTTAGACATTGAAACATTTTTCGAGACCGGAACGAATTGGGCAGTATACGAAACCAGGAAAATGTGCAGTTTGGAGCCTTTCCGAAAAAAATAGTTGACTCATAGTTCATATCGCCACACCTGCTTCTACTTACGTATCACTATATTGATTATTTTAACAGCCTATGGATATCACATGATAATGATTTAGTCGAACAACATTTATGTCATTTCAGCATGCAACAATTCTGTCTTCATCTTTCCGAAAGAAAATCACGAAGACTACGTTCTGTATCAACGTACTCTGTCGGGTATGGCGCCTTCCACCGTTTGTTTCTGGATACGATCGGTACATAAAATCAAGCCGGCAAAGGGATCAATTCTAAGTTACTGCACGCCGGATGCGCCATCCTGCAATACCATCGCAGTTTTTTTGGAGGGAACCAAAATAAAAACGATCATAAATGGCGGAATGCTGTACTTTGATATGACTCGAAGAGTTATTGATAGGACATACACGTGTTTAGTCATGTCCAAGAATGCGGCAAGAATCTACATCAACGGTACCGAGTACGAAAAGATATATAATATTCCAGCAGCCGTTGCTAGAGAAGGGGTGCTCATATTTGGTCAAAATCAAGATGGTAAGATCAATGGTGATATTCCTGGAGAACCGGTAAATCCTGAGCAGGGTTTTTACGGCCAGATCGGTGGGATCCATATCTGGGATAGAGTTCTCAACGCATCTCAGATTAACCGTACGACGAACTCCATACGATGTGGCCCTGTGGATGATGCGTTCGCGGTTATCAACCAATCGAATGCATGTGTGAAAGGACAAGTGAAGACTGACTTTATAGAAACTTGCTCGAATGTGTAACCCAATACACATCGATTGAAATCTACGTGGAAATACTTGTAGCTGATTCGGGAACCGTCTCGCCGAGCACACTTCAAGGAATTTCAGCTGTTAGTGCGATTCAGCTGTTTGCGATGATGATTTATATTAGCCTAATGGAGAACAGCGGTTCTGAAACACTTGTAGACATCCCTCCTTGATGACAGTGAAAAATTCCCCCCTTTTCTTGTGCAACCAGAATGTTTGCAATCCCAACAAATAGTTTGATGGCATGTAAGGTTGTGACTGTTGAGAGACTTCTCAAATACGAAATTCGGCTAAACACGGAGCAGTAATGACGAGAATAATTCAATTGAGTACTTTTGGGCTGTAATTAAATGCGCTTCATAACAGTGGCTTACGACAGAATGTGCCCTCAATGAGTGTACTCAGAATGGCTACTTCGAGATTGTAACCACTACGATTTAATCAGGTGTGGGCAACCGTTTTGCCATTCACGGCCTCATTTCGATTTCTGATGTAGTCCACGGCCGCATTCCAACACATAGCCGTAATGAACTAACTGGCCGCCAAATACCCATGTTAAAGTGGTCATGACCTATGCCGGCGAAGTCCGGATTAATGTGCTTTTTCATAGGATTATTATATGCACCCAAGTCGAGAATGGTCGTCTAATGAATAGCTAGTGGAATGCGACGTGGTCGCGCGATCCGGGAAAATTTATTCGGATTCACAAATGAATTTCGCCATTAATATTAGTAGATTCACATATTACCAGAGGTGGTCAGTAACGAAGTACTTCTACTTTTTCGAAGTACTCAAGTAGTTTTCTTCAACTTCTGGTACTTACACAAGTAGATCTTTTTTTCGCTACTTCTACTTCTACTTCGTAATATTTTGTGAACTACTTACTTACTTTTCGCTATTTTCAGTTTCTCAAGTAGAAGTAGTTTGATCCCCCAATAAGAAAGATAGCCGAAGGAATTTCGGAGCTGTGTTCAGGTAGTACCAACATTGAATATGCATAAAAGTCATATAATATCAGAATTTTCGTTGCGCTTCGCGCATAGTAGATATGGAGGGAAAAATATGTCTTAACGAAATTATCACTGAATATAATTTGGATACCGGGTTGGCGTGGTTCTGTTCCCACCGCATTGTCGCCTATATCAAATATTTAATCTCAGTAAGTATGCCACCCATAACGTTTGAAACTACCGTTTCGCAAACTAGCAATTACCTGTTATACCTAGCAGCCCATGACGTGCCCTATTCTGGAATTGTGAACTTTGATTATTCGTTTAACGTTAGTACTGTTTTAGCAGACCACCGTTGAAACTTTCTGGACAAAAGACATTAAATATAGTTTCCGCTTTTTAGAAGTAGTTTTTGCATTTTTATTTCAATTACGAGTATTATACGTTGCGTTCTAATTATAGTTTCAGTTCCTTTGCCTGGAGAACGTACATGTTGAAGTATAAAAGCAAGTGTAGTAATGCCTTATATTTTCCAAAAATAAAGCTATACACTATATGACATTTTCACGAACTGCCATATTTTTAATTAACGTATACTAATCGCGCAAAGTGTTAAAGCCGTGTCCGACAAAACTTCTCCGCATTGCTTTTCGACTGAACTAGGGGCCGTATAATACGGGGAGGGGGTCGCCATACCATGATATTCTCTAAATGGGGTGTTCGAGTAAATCATTCAATCAATACTATCATTTACATCCCATGATGTGGCCGACTTCTTATTCTGTCAAAAATTGACACTTCCTTGGATGCATCAATATGAATCAAGCTCTCTAAACCTTCCGCGTAGCCCAATTCGCAGCTTTTGACACTCCATGCCAGGGGCCGGCAACTTTTCCAGTCGGCGGGCCGGATATAGGAAAACTATGTACTTGGCGGGCCGGATTGCTGAATCGACACATCATTCGCCGACAACGTGGATTTGAGAACAGCATTCTCATACAGGCACCGCCATGTCTGCTCCTCTCTGATCAACACACTAATTAGGATTTCAAGGCTTTCGATAAGCCCGGTACCCCATATTTACCAAGATATCACTTCATTAGAGCTGCGTAGGTGACGAGATAGCGTCGTTGTTCAACTGTGTGGCCTATTTTATCTCGATATTGAATTCATGCGGACCGCGGCTTCTACGACATTTGAAAAGTGGCCCGCGACCCGTTTTGAGTTGGAGACCCCTGGCATAAGCGGTGTCTTACAAAAGCCTAGAAGTGTGCCGTGCTACAAGTCGGCGGCTACAGAATCAAAAATAAGAAATATCGGCCTTGGTAAATGACCATTAGTCGACAAACACCATGATTACCACAAACGATACTAGGATTGAGTACATCGTAAATGCCGATAATGCAAGCGTTCCGGCTTCGACGAACTTACGCGTAAGCTCCACTCGCGCACTGCGCAAACATGTATATAACATGATACATTCACTAAAATTTGACGTAGTAAGCAAGTAGCGGGAAATATCGACAGACTGTAGCCGCGGGCCACATTATCATATAAGACGGAAAACTGTCCGCGGGCCGGATCGGGCCCGCGTGCCGTATGTTGCCCACCCCGCTCCATGGGAACGAATTACGATCGTTTTCACAACTACTTACTTACTTGAGTAGATTTAAAGTCCGTTAATTCTACTTCTACTTCAAGTAGTTTTAGGTTGCTTATGTAAAAAGTACTTCTACTCGTACTTGAGTAGATTTTTTTCGTCGCTACTTCTTCTTCTTCTAATTGAGTAGCATTTTTGACTACTCTGATCACCTCTGCATATTACTATCAAATATCTATTCTTTCTCAGCCCATATAGTCAGATTCACTGGTAGAGTTGATGGGGGCAGTATTTTCGAAAATTTAGGGCAAGGTATAAATTATGATGCATCTTCGTGTGGGCTGATTGTTATCGGTCAATTTGTTGCATGCCGTTGTTTCTTGACCTCCCATCAGGAGGCCTGTATCGCCCAAACGTATTAGACAATTTTTTTCGTGAGAAGCACACGATTCCAAGTTTATATTTATATATATATATATATATATATTCCATAATTTCCCCTACTGTTTGAATCTATACTGTGGGCTCAGATTGGAAAGGGCGATATCATATTAAGGTCGAGAAACGAAGCATTTGATTGAATGACATTGAATCGCGTGCAGTGCGAAGAAAATTTGAATACTAGTCAAAATCTTTCAAATATTCGGAAGTCAATTCGCAAATTCCATTTGCCTGTCGACGGCCGACAAAATTTACTAATTAAATTACTTGTCACGGCCGCACAATTTGATTTCCACGGCCGCAGGTTGCCGATCCTTTTTTTAAATCCTTGCTTGTTGGATTCAAAAGGCATATTATACATGACATGTGACATCACCTTATAAGGGAATATCTTATTTCTCCATAACTTTGTACCTTTTACACACTATACGCGAATGCTTGACAACCAGACCATAAAGGCATTAGCTAATAGCAACACCTGTCACCAATTATCATATTGCAGAGACATATTATGCTAGGTGCCCGCTCCGATATCAGTCTAAAATATAAATCTGACGTCAGTGTATTGATAGTGCCACGCACTTAAGGATTTGGAATCGTGATATAATTAGGATTATTGCCGTTGTTGAAAATTGACGGTTTTTATACATATTAAACTCCTTCCTAGTTCAAGAATCATCACTTCTCTCATGCGACGTGGCGTCCCTCTCAGATGCTTTCACCCCCCTCCTGATTGAGAACCACTGCTCTTGAATTTTGTTCAGTTTCCGATCATAAATTTTTATCTGTAATTAAATTGCCGTGATTTGGAATGAATATTTATATATATGCCTACAAATTTTCAAGTTTGCTCTAAACTGAAATCGAATATATGCTACGTATTTACTGATTCCATGAGGCCATATATTACTTTTACTGTACATTCTAAAATTGTAAAGCATATCGGTCACTTCCTTACTTCATTTTTCTTTTATTGAGTAATTGTGGCGCTTATCGCTTATCGCCTTATCACTTTTATTTGCGCCACGATAATGAATGTTGTAATGATCATTGGTGTTTGGCTTTGGTACTCTTTTCGGACAACTTCCATTCACGCATCCATTTATCATCTCTAGATCTATCTCGCTTGCATGTGTACTAGGGATGGTGTGAACGTGAGGTTCACGTGCGCGTTCTGTGTGTGAACCTCGTAAATTAAAAGTTCACGTTCACAAACGAACCTTGGAAGTTCTGCACTGTGAACCATTTTAATACATTACAATTTTCACGTCATTATAACATCTTTGGTTAAAATTTATTGCATCTAAACTGCGAGTCACTCCATGCATGGCGCTGGCAGCATAAAAACCCAACACTAAACGAGCATGCACCTTGACAATTTTTACCTATTTTGTTACAAAAATTGGCTCGAAATATCCAGCTTTCTGTTTGTGAATATTTAGTGACTCTCTGCTGTGACCTTGACTCGCAATCACGGAACATCAAGAGCGAAATACGCTACATGTAGGTAGTCAGCGAATGATGCTTATTTAACCAATGAATGAAATTGATATCGTTGTCTGATGTGAAAAGTCTAACAAGCGTACTGGGTTCATCTCGACATCATAAGTTTATTGTATCATAAAAAACAAATCCGTGCGATTGGGGCGTTATTGTCTACTGCTGTATGACTTGTTAATGGGGTAAAACCCGTTCTACACTCTTCTCAATATCAACGTAGCAACACTCAGACGCCGAATACATTGTCCGGTCAGGCCTAGACCGTTGAGGCGTAAGACTATATTGCCTTGCAAGTCCTCGTCGAATTTTGTTGGTAAAGTGACTGAAGATATTGGTTTTATGGGATTATTATATAATTTCATTGCTCCAGTTGATACATTTCGCGACGCTTAAAAAGTCAGTATCTACTTCAGCAGTGTGGCATTATGTGGCCGAATCGTTGCTAAGTATCGTATACGTACAATAATATACATCACCTGACTGAAATGTACGGTTAGAATTAGCAATATGACGTCACGTTACGTCATGAAGTTCACGTTGGCGTTCACACAGAACCTTTCAAGAAGGTTCGCGTTCACACGAACCTGAACCTTTCAGAGGTTCACACCATCCCTATAATGTATACTCATCAGTGTCTTTTGCTGATGATTTAAGAAGGTCGACTTCACGCGATCAATATGGGCTTTTCTTATACGATACCGCATACGCAGTGAGATCAGAGATGAGGAGCCCGGATAAACCTCCAACACATACAACGTGGCAGAACCATGACTCGGACCTAACCATTGGTGCCGCGACGGTGTCGCTCGGCACACCGCGCCACTCGCTTCCCCTTTTGTGATTGTATTTTACGAAATACGAAAGATTTCTAAAATGCTCCTGGTCGACCGCTCCGATTTCGATGTTTAAATTTGATTTTAACCGGCTGTCAAGTAGCGCTATCACGTGAAAATATCATTATATATTGTGCATCGGTGCGCAAAATTATATAATAGTTTTGAGACGAAATAAACAGTTGACTTGCAGTCAATTTGAAATCAATTTCATTGCGCATAACATCGTGCGTCACAACATGAAGAACTATCGCTGACATTCGATCGAACATGGCGTTCTTTTTTGCAGATTGGCTCTATATTTTTCAAGAAATCACCTAGTTTGGATGTTTTAATTTTTTTCACGCTAGGTTACAATATATCCTAACGGCCTACATTAAATGTTTTAGAGTTAGTAGGTCCGTCTGCACTGAAACCACGAGAACGTGAGTAGTATATACGATCGCTGGCACATTGGTGTTTTTTGCATGGGGTATCATAGGGCCCGCTCGCATGCGGCTGGGAAACTCGTGTTGGCATGCGGCTCTTATGTCTTATGGGCCCGCTCGCATGCGGCTATTGCGTCTTATGGCCCCTCTCGCACGGTAACCCTTTTCAGTATAGGGATCGCTTGCACACGGCTTCGAAATCTCGTGTTCGCACGCCCACCCTTTTTGACCCCCTCTCGGTCGCATGCGGCTATTGTGTCTTGTGGTCGCACGGTAACCCTTTTCAGTATAGGTATCGCTTGCACGCGGCTTCGAAATCCCGTGTTCGCACGACCACCCTTTTTGACCCCCTCTCGGTCGCATGCGGCTATTGTGTCTTGTGGTCGCACGGTAATCCTTTTCAGTATAGGGATCGGTCGCACGCAGCTTCGTTGTTGGCATGTCGTACTTCGTGTTGAATATGTATCAAGTAAATAGTCATGTGAATGAACCTTTGTTAATGTGTATATCGTAAATTATTATATATGATGTCATAGTTCAGTCGCGACAAATGACCGATCGTGTTCTAACTCAAGTCTTTCCTCGCTATTGATTGCTACGTAACCTGAATAATACTTTCAGATCGGATTATTCACACCTTCCATATACCGCTGTTTCGCGCCTACAGAATAGTCTCCTGTTCACAGTCGCAACTTCATCGCGATGCCGCGATTTTCACACCTCGATCAGTAGAACAACACCGCGCTAACCCAGTTGTCGAATCACATAGGTCGAACATTGTACGCGAAAATGAATTATTGCATTGAAAGGTGTGAAAAATTTGTAAAATCCTACGATCACCCACAAGATAACACCTCAGACATAGTCATCTTTCACGACTTGGTGTCATAGCCATACCGATCGCTCACGCGGTGAAATTTTAGTAATCAGTTTGTCACAGAACTTGATTTCGCTGGTAAGATTTAATAAGTAACGACTAACAGAACCGCCAGTGTCGGTAACTTGAATAGCAACAAATTGCCACTTATTTCCGTCCTAACCCTAATCCTTTGTGAGGTTACCGCATACTCAAATAGGTGTGAAATAATTGTAAAATCCCACGATCGCTCACAAGGGTAAGGAATAACAGAACCACAACAACAGAACCCACAAATTGTCAATTATTGGTATAACTCGAATCTTTTTAAGAGTATAATCCTTTTGAAACTGAATATTACTTGACTTGACCAACTTTTAACTCCGTTTCCGGATCATTCACACATTCCACGCCTCTGTTATAACACTTATAGAATCAATACCAACTATCTCTAACCCGATAATATTCAATCATTTTGGTAATTTGCCGACTTTAAATCCGTTCGCCAGATGTACCACAGGTAAATCCAAATAATCCAGAATGAAATATTTGGACTTTGACATTGTGTGAATTGAAATATGTTTGACAAACATGACTACCAACTTTCACCCAGTCACATTTCGAGATTATACGCACATTGATTTGAAACAAGTAATGAAACATTACAACTCTATTCGCGACCTGTCTTTACGTTTGTCAAAGAGAGTTTCAGTAATTACTATGGCGATATTTTAATGTGTTACTACACACAATAGAATCAATCAATGAAATATCACCCATTGTTGTAAACATTTCCAACTTGACAACCGCTTGCACATAACACGATCGAGTTGCAATGCGATGAGTTGAATCGGAATATTTCAAACTACTACATATCGCGATTTGAAGTAGGATTGCCAGACAGGCTGGGTAAACTTTCACTCCACTGCGTTTCAGATTAATTTATTCACACGATCACCATCTCGCTGTCTTCGCACTTACACAATCGCGTACTGTTCCCACTCGCAACTTCGGTACGATATTTCAACTTGTCACAATAACTGATTATTCACATGTTGATTTGAAACAAAAGAAGCCTTGAACAAGTTATCTGGGTATTTTTTTGTCACAATTGAGTTAATGGAAATAGTATTACACCTCGAAATTTTAACATCTTACCATACTCAAAAGAGTCAATCATGAAAACCTTGTCAAGTAAATCCGTTTGTAACTTACCAGACCAACTAGACAGTACCCGTACAGAAAGAAGACAAGATTACGCGAGTACATACAATCGCTACAATCTAAAATCCATAGCAAGTTCTGTTGTATTCATATACCGCCAAATCGTTTTTTTCTGTTCAACTGTAAAAGTCGTTACTATTCTGTAAGATAAAGTAATTACTACTCGGTGTATTTTATAAACCAAAGTAAATACTACTCGGTGTGTGGTTTGAGATTAACCAATTACATTTGAGTATACGAGATTTGAATGTCTGACCAACGTAGTTGAGAATTCATTTCTTACAATCGAACGCAGGCATTATATTGAAAATTTTCACGATGTAAACATATGAATTGACACATTGATTTTGACATATGAGATTTTGTATTAGTCGATCATGACTTGATTATTAAATTATGACATTATTAGACCAGGGTCGTGTTGAAGGTTATTACGATACCAACAAACTTTTCAGAAACATTGTTATTAGCATATCGATTTGTGAAACTAGATTAACATGTCTGAAATGTTTTGATTGGGAAGATTAAGCCGTGTTCGTAAAAACCACGCAGCGTATTATGGATATCAGGAAATATTTTACAAATGTAATTGTCTCCAGTAACCAAGACTAAAGATGAAACAACAATTTCCTTTGTTGAACAATAACCGGTACAATACTTTATCGTCGTAATCTGCGGTGAGAATTGAAACACTTTCGCGCATTACCCGGTGTCAAGATATCACACTAGGTGAATTGACATACCGCCGCTTGATTAATACCTAATCCGTTCGCACCATTTCACATACTTTGATCATTACAAAAGTAAATTGGAATATGTTTGCTAGATGTATTCAATTCAGTTAGAAATGGCTGGTACACAACAATCGTAATATCAAGGAAGTACTTGCTACACTGTAATTCACTTAACGTGTTTTGCATTGTTGTTCATTTGTAGTATTGATTGTTTTTGAACCCCCTAATAATAATTCCCGACATGAAACCAAACCGCTGAAAGTCGTTACCATCACAACGAAACAATTTGTACGATGTTTGCCAAATGTATCCTATAGTTAGGTGTACTAGAATTATTTGTCTAACACAGTGGTTCCCAACCTTTTTCGACTCATCGCCCCCTTTTCAAACTCCACACCGATAATCGCCCCCCAAATATTGGGAACCTAAAAATGGGCATACAGACTTAAATCACCGTCGAGTTGACTAATAAAAAAGGTCAACTTTTCGGCTCTACCCTGAAATTACACTTTTCCAGCTAAAGTTTGGTGAGTTGACTAACAAAGAAGGTGAATTCTCCGACTTGCTTCCAAAAAGACCTTCGCACTTCGTCTCCCCCCCCCTCCCCAATAAGTTGGTCTTGACCCCCTCTCCATAGGGCGATAAAGCAAACTTCTTCAACCTTCAAACCAAACTCCCCCGATACCTCTTTACCGCTACTTCTCAGTAGAAATTGTTGGACTCCTAAGTTAGTCGGCCTAATTCGCGCAAAGCGCGAAAAATTTCTATCATTCATGATTGAATCGGTCAATATGATTGGGAATTGCATATATATATATTGCTGTCAATTTTTATCCTCTCTCTGCTCATGTATTCAGATTTACCGGTAAAGCTGAGTGAGGTGTCTTGGAAAATGTAGGGCCCGTAAATAATAATCGAACATATTCGGGCGGACCCGTCCGTATAATGACTTCATTACGTAATGGCATTTCGTGACCTGTCTGCTATGTCAAAAGATATTCAAATCGCCCATACGTACTAAACTAAAAGACGCACACAATTTCAAATTGGTATTTCTGCACTGGCAATTGATTTTTATCCAATAAGCAAGAAATATGAGACCACGAAATATCGCGCAGCGCTAATTTTTTTGAAAAAGTTGCCTAAATTTCCAAAATAATACTCTATACTTAATGTTAATTCACGAAAAAATTGTGGGCCTCCTTCGAGCTCGGGCTCCCAATTGGGGGTTTGGGTGTGGCAGTTTCGGTCATGGACGCCAATATAGCCATTTCAACGCGCCATCGCCCCCCTATCGCCCCCTTCGTCCGTTTTCGCCCCCCTATCACCCCCTTGGCTATTTTCGCCCCCCTGGACCGACAAATCGCCCGCTGGGGGGCGATATCGCCCACGTTGGGAACCACTGGTCTAACACATACACCGACAATGCAATCGAAAATTTTTCCGTTGTCATTCGCTAAAGTAAATGTCATCACAATAATCTGTCACTAAAAGACGTTACTTGTATGTGATTGAATCCCTAACAATTATCTCACTAAACCGAACTCCAAAGAAATTTTACTCACTCGATGGATATGAAACAGCGTCGCTTAATCGGTCTATATCGTTTTTCTGAAGGTAAATCATATGCATCCAATAGAAAACAATTTTCACTAGCTTGGTAATGAAACCGAAGTCTTCATTCAATATTTTGTTCGTGTCAAATACTTTGCAATAAACACACTGGAGTGGTTGAGCTTTACATCATCAGACTGTAATCTGTAAATCAAGCTTACATCCGATTTGTAACTGTATTGTTTACCTAACCGAGTTGTATGCACAGTTTGATATTTTTATCATTTAGTGATTGTTGAACATACCACTTCGAAATACTGCGTTGATCTTAATTTCCATCATCGTGATAATCGAAGTACATTTCTTTCGAATTCGTAACAACCGGCGTTTCTATGACATGATAAATTTTTGACAAGTTATGCTTAGAAGATTGGTTGCATATCGCGAAAAATAATATACCACTCATATTGATACTGTTACTCCATTGATCGATATTTGCAAACGAGTAAACTTTATTACTTGAGTTTCTCCGCTTAATGTAAATGTAAACTCAGCCGTCTTTTAACATCACAAAGACATTGATAAAAAGTAGGCAATCAAACGCTACAAGTTTAACTTTTGTAGGTTGTGTATGATTACCCCACGCAACTCATTTCTTACCAAAGGTATATGAAATATATTCATGGTACACGAAAATAATCGATATTCCCATGCTGCGAACCTGTACAATGATTGGTGGCGCTTTCAAACTGTTTCGATACCTCAAGACCTTTATTGTCTGAATGGTTGTTCAATGTTCATGTATCTTAATAATCAAATAGTTCAACACAGAACTAGTACGAACAGAAACATCAGAGTTGTTTACACAAAAGTTTGTAAGTGTACAGTATGCGAATACCATGTGTAAGTCCAGCACAATTGTGGTATCCATCCGAGTTTAGTTAACACAATTTACGACACCGAGGTCGCCTCATCTTTCGTAAGACAACAAACCAACCAAGGCTTCAGGATATGTCCATGTCATAGCAATAAATCAGCTACTCCAAACAGAGTACAAATGTTTTCTAGTTACGGTGCTTACATTTTACACACAAATCAATCTACTTTGCTAACGAAAAGTGCTGAGTCATCACATGGTTGTCCTCACAACAATACTACTAAAACATACTATCATACAAAATGGTCGTTATAGTTTGCACACCAACGGTATATCGTACAAGTAACAAGTCTCGAGAATCCAGTTATTCAAAAAACGTTAAAGTGTTTCTCCTGCGCCAAGTCGTTATGTTGACGAAAGCGTATATTGTAATATCATGATCGATTTGCATTCGTTGGTTACAAAATGTCACTACTCTAAATAATTATTTTTCACTCAAAAGCATACTTGTCACCATTCGTTTTCATCAAGCGCGAGTTCAAGAAACTTACCTACTACGACATGAATTGTTATTTTTATTTTGTGTAAATAGGTAATAATTAATTTTAGTAACACTATATCAACATCATCGAGTTGTGCGAAAAGATTTACATGTGGTCTTGTGGTTTTAATCGAAGTACACAGCACGGTCTAATGTAGAGTCATCTCTATTGTACAGCAACTCGGTAATCGAAATGCATGCATTAACATTTAAACAGCGATCTTGTTTCGTCACGCGAAAAATATGTTCACTATCGCGATACTCTGCACAGGGCGTGGAAATCCTTTTCACATTCGTAATAGTATACCAACGGATACCGGTGACAACGTTTAACAATACCAACGACACTAAACATACGATACCTACCCAAGTAAAATTTCCATTTTCACCTGGAGGTCAACCGTTACCTGAGTAAAAATACCATTGTCCTTTGGAGATTTATCGTTTACTCAGAGTAACAATATATTTTCACTTTGTGTTCTATCCTTTCCTGGAGTAACAAACCCCTTTTCCTTTGGAAATCTATTTTTTCCCTGGGTAACAAACCTTTTTCACTTGGAAATATATTATTTCTCTGGGTAACAAACCTTTTTCACTTGGAAATATATTTTTTCCCTGAGCAACAAACCTTTTTCACTTGGAAATATATTTTTATCCAACAGCAACAAACCATTTTCACTTGGAAAAATACTTTTACCTAGAGTAACTAATCATTTTGTTTTGGAAATATATTTTCTCCCTGGGTAACAAACCCTTTTCGTTTGGAAAACTATCATTTACCCGAGTACCAATACCGTTTGCACTTGGAAATCTATCTTTTCTCTGGGTAACAATACCATTTTCGTTTTGAAAACTGACAACCACACCCGACAATTTGATATTTTTGTATATTGTTACAACGGGCAGTGACAAAATATACACCAACAACGACTCCGATACATTTGTGCAATCGCATATTCACTTGTGTTGGTGCATCCCATCAAAATCATCGGTTACCCACATGCAATGTGCTCTTGTATATCGAAATGTATGTTTGGGTAATTGGACAATAGGTTTCGATAGGTCTGTGATGTCCGGGTTCGTGCTTTGGATTGTCCAGAGTCAAAATGTCTGAATAAAACACCTCCTCGACGATGGTTGGTACGTGGATAACGGTGTTCGGAAAACGGTTGGATTTATGTCACCCATCGCGATAACAATTCCAGGTCGAGTTTTCCCCCGCATGTTTACTATATTGTGTCTTTATTGGTCAATGTATGTCTCGACATTCAGTTTGAAATCAGAAACCCTGATAAAGTATGTAACCGGATCCAGATATCAACTCTGAATCGATAAACCAATGAACAATATTCAAAGTAAACATGTTACACCCTGTGTTTCCACGAAAAAATACCATCCAGACATACGTCGCGCTTGTTTGCCCACACCAGTATACGCGTAAATGGAGGTGTGTGACATTGCGTGCAATGTGTTGGTATACAAACATCGGGGAGTAAGCCTTCGATCCACAGACATTATCATAGCCGGTAATTTTAATGCAGATCGAATGTCATCAAGCACACCCGATAACAATGTCATACCAATAAGCCACATTGCAATGACTCTGAGTCCGCGCTATAACATCGATATTTCGACACCGTTCACTGATTTACTCGACGGTTTTATCGCGTTGTAACATTACAAGATAGTCATGACCCTATATCCAAACAGATCACCCAGATCGCTAGTGACTGGATACATCGGTCAATATCCGTCGTGTTGTCGACACCGAAGTTCTCTGCTGACACTGCAGCGTTTGACCAATGTGAAATATCGAAGTACGGGTGCTTGAAATGATTGCGATCAGTCTTTCAGTCACGATGCATGGATGTCGCTACTCCCACATAACGAGTCCAGATAAATATCGTGAACAGTGATTCTGCAAATCTCGGACTGATACTGTGATCCAATAAGGTATGTTTCTGTGGAATGAAGACTGCAATCGTACACCACAATAGAACACTACCTCGTGATTTCACACGCAATCATAAAACACACTTTCGTAAGGGTCCAGTTCGTCCGGCGACATTTCGAAACGGTCATCACAACAAAAGATCGGGGTTGGTCTCGTCTTATCGGAGCATTTTGAAACTGTCATCACCACAGGCTATTGACGTTGGTTTCAGTTGGTCATGTCAATCCGTTTCACAATCCACCGCTTTTCAACTCCCCACACCATAGTGTTACGACACAGACAAGATGCGATGGTGGAAATAATAAAACACGGAAGGCACACTTTGGTGTTATTTGACATGGATTTTACACCCGACGAACCTCACATTCGAGCGATGCATTGGAACGCCACTTGTATTATTGACATCGAAGGGAAAGAAATGTATCGATTCATTGGTTTCGTACATATCCAACAAAAACCAGGGTATATGATTGTGCATGTTTCGCATATTCGACTGTGAACGCTCTATTGGTATTTGTTGTACAGTTCACTTTCACCACTAATGGTAGTCGTGCGAATACCCCATGTTACGGTTCCATGTTTGTGTGTCTGTATGTCATGCTTCAGATTGACTCAGAGTCATTGCAATGTGGCTTATTGGTATGACATTGTTATCGGGTGTGCTTGATGACATTCGATCTGCATTAAAATTACCGGCTATGATAATGTCTGTGGATCGAAGGCTTACTCCCCGATGTTTGTATACCAACACATTGCACGCAATGTCACACACCTCCATTTACGCGTATACTGGTGTGGGCAAACAAGCGCGACGTATGTCTGGATGGTATTTTTTCGTGGAAACACAGGGTGTAACATGTTTACTTTGAATATTGTTCATTGGTTTATCGATTCAGAGTTGATATCTGGATCCGGTTACATACTTTATCAGGGTTTCTGATTTCAAACTGAATGTCGAGACATACATTGACCAATAAAGACACAATATAGTAAACATGCGGGGGAAAACTCGACCTGGAATTGTTATCGCGATGGGTGACATAAATCCAACCGTTTTCCGAACACCGTTATCCACGTACCAACCATCGTCGAGGAGGTGTTTTATTCAGACATTTTGACTCTGGACAATCCAAAGCACGAACCCGGACATCACAGACCTATCGAAACCTATTGTCCAATTACCCAAACATACATTTCGATATACAAGAGCACATTGCATGTGGGTAACCGATGATTTTGATGGGATGCACCAACACAAGTGAATATGCGATTGCACAAATGTATCGGAGTCGTTGTTGGTGTATATTTTGTCACTGCCCGTTGTAACAATATACAAAAATATCAAATTGTCGGGTGTGGTTGTCAGTTTTCAAAACGAAAATGGTATTGTTACCCAGAGAAAAGATAGATTTCCAAGTGCAAACGGTATTGGTACTCGGGTAAATGATAGTTTTCCAAACGAAAAGGGTTTGTTACCCAGGGAGAAAATATATTTCCAAAACAAAATGATTAGTTACTCTAGGTAAAAGTATTTTTCCAAGTGAAAATGGTTTGTTGCTGTTGGATAAAAATATATTTCCAAGTGAAAAAGGTTTGTTGCTCAGGGAAAAAATATATTTCCAAGTGAAAAAGGTTTGTTACCCAGAGAAATAATATATTTCCAAGTGAAAAAGGTTTGTTACCCAGGGAAAAAATAGATTTCCAAAGGAAAAGGGGTTTGTTACTCCAGGAAAGGATAGAACACAAAGTGAAAATATATTGTTACTCTGAGTAAACGATAAATCTCCAAAGGACAATGGTATTTTTACTCAGGTAACGGTTGACCTCCAGGTGAAAATGGAAATTTTACTTGGGTAGGTATCGTATGTTTAGTGTCGTTGGTATTGTTAAACGTTGTCACCGGTATCCGTTGGTATACTATTACGAATGTGAAAAGGATTTCCACGCCCTGTGCAGAGTATCGCGATAGTGAACATATTTTTCGCGTGACGAAACAAGATCGCTGTTTAAATGTTAATGCATGCATTTCGATTACCGAGTTGCTGTACAATAGAGATGACTCTACATTAGACCGTGCTGTGTACTTCGATTAAAACCACAAGACCACATGTAAATCTTTTCGCACAACTCGATGATGTTGATATAGTGTTACTAAAATTAATTATTACCTATTTACACAAAATAAAAATAACAATTCATGTCGTAGTAGGTAAGTTTCTTGAACTCGCGCTTGATGAAAACGAATGGTGACAAGTATGCTTTTGAGTGAAAAATAATTATTTAGAGTAGTGACATTTTGTAACCAACGAATGCAAATCGATCATGATATTACAATATACGCTTTCGTCAACATAACGACTTGGCGCAGGAGAAACACTTTAACGTTTTTTGAATAACTGGATTCTCGAGACTTGTTACTTGTACGATATACCGTTGGTGTGCAAACTATAACGACCATTTTGTATGATAGTATGTTTTAGTAGTATTGTTGTGAGGACAACCATGTGATGACTCAGCACTTTTCGTTAGCAAAGTAGATTGATTTGTGTGTAAAATGTAAGCACCGTAACTAGAAAACATTTGTACTCTGTTTGGAGTAGCTGATTTATTGCTATGACATGGACATATCCTGAAGCCTTGGTTGGTTTGTTGTCTTACGAAAGATGAGGCGACCTCGGTGTCGTAAATTGTGTTAACTAAACTCGGATGGATACCACAATTGTGCTGGACTTACACATGGTATTCGCATACTGTACACTTACAAACTTTTGTGTAAACAACTCTGATGTTTCTGTTCGTACTAGTTCTGTGTTGAACTATTTGATTATTAAGATACATGAACATTGAACAACCATTCAGACAATAAAGGTCTTGAGGTATCGAAACAGTTTGAAAGCGCCACCAATCATTGTACAGGTTCGCAGCATGGGAATATCGATTATTTTCGTGTACCATGAATATATTTCATATACCTTTGGTAAGAAATGAGTTGCGTGGGGTAATCATACACAACCTACAAAAGTTAAACTTGTAGCGTTTGATTGCCTACTTTTTATCAATGTCTTTGTGATGTTAAAAGACGGCTGAGTTTACATTTACATTAAGCGGAGAAACTCAAGTAATAAAGTTTACTCGTTTGCAAATATCGATCAATGGAGTAACAGTATCAATATGAGTGGTATATTATTTTTCGCGATATGCAACCAATCTTCTAAGCATAACTTGTCAAAAATTTATCATGTCATAGAAACGCCGGTTGTTACGAATTCGAAAGAAATGTACTTCGATTATCACGATGATGGAAATTAAGATCAACGCAGTATTTCGAAGTGGTATGTTCAACAATCACTAAATGATAAAAATATCAAACTGTGCATACAACTCGGTTAGGTAAACAATACAGTTACAAATCGGATGTAAGCTTGATTTACAGATTACAGTCTGATGATGTAAAGCTCAACCACTCCAGTGTGTTTATTGCAAAGTATTTGACACGAACAAAATATTGAATGAAGACTTCGGTTTCATTACCAAGCTAGTGAAAATTGTTTTCTATTGGATGCATATGATTTACCTTCAGAAAAACGATATAGACCGATTAAGCGACGCTGTTTCATATCCATCGAGTGAGTAAAATTTCTTTGGAGTTCGGTTTAGTGAGATAATTGTTAGGGATTCAATCACATACAAGTAACGTCTTTTAGTGACAGATTATTGTGATGACATTTACTTTAGCGAATGACAACGGAAAAATTTTCGATTGCATTGTCGGTGTATGTGTTAGACCAGTGGTTCCCAACGTGGGCGATATCGCCCCCCAGCGGGCGATTTGTCGGTCCAGGGGGGCGAAAATAGCCAAGGGGGTGATAGGGGGGCGAAAACGGACGAAGGGGGCGATAGGGGGGCGATGGCGCGTTGAAATGGCTATATTGGCGTCCATGACCGAAACTGCCACACCCAAACCCCCAATTGGGAGCCCGAGCTCGAAGGAGGCCCACAATTTTTTCGTGAATTAACATTAAGTATAGAGTATTATTTTGGAAATTTAGGCAACTTTTTCAAAAAAATTAGCGCTGCGCGATATTTCGTGGTCTCATATTTCTTGCTTATTGGATAAAAATCAATTGCCAGTGCAGAAATACCAATTTGAAATTGTGTGCGTCTTTTAGTTTAGTACGTATGGGCGATTTGAATATCTTTTGACATAGCAGACAGGTCACGAAATGCCATTACGTAATGAAGTCATTATACGGACGGGTCCGCCCGAATATGTTCGATTATTATTTACGGGCCCTACATTTTCCAAGACACCTCACTCAGCTTTACCGGTAAATCTGAATACATGAGCAGAGAGAGGATAAAAATTGACAGCAATATATATATATATGCAATTCCCAATCATATTGACCGATTCAATCATGAATGATAGAAATTTTTCGCGCTTTGCGCGAATTAGGCCGACTAACTTAGGAGTCCAACAATTTCTACTGAGAAGTAGCGGTAAAGAGGTATCGGGGGAGTTTGGTTTGAAGGTTGAAGAAGTTTGCTTTATCGCCCTATGGAGAGGGGGTCAAGACCAACTTATTGGGGAGGGGGGGGGAGACGAAGTGCGAAGGTCTTTTTGGAAGCAAGTCGGAGAATTCACCTTCTTTGTTAGTCAACTCACCAAACTTTAGCTGGAAAAGTGTAATTTCAGGGTAGAGCCGAAAAGTTGACCTTTTTTATTAGTCAACTCGACGGTGATTTAAGTCTGTATGCCCATTTTTAGGTTCCCAATATTTGGGGGGCGATTATCGGTGTGGAGTTTGAAAAGGGGGCGATGAGTCGAAAAAGGTTGGGAACCACTGTGTTAGACAAATAATTCTAGTACACCTAACTATAGGATACATTTGGCAAACATCGTACAAATTGTTTCGTTGTGATGGTAACGACTTTCAGCGGTTTGGTTTCATGTCGGGAATTATTATTAGGGGGTTCAAAAACAATCAATACTACAAATGAACAACAATGCAAAACACGTTAAGTGAATTACAGTGTAGCAAGTACTTCCTTGATATTACGATTGTTGTGTACCAGCCATTTCTAACTGAATTGAATACATCTAGCAAACATATTCCAATTTACTTTTGTAATGATCAAAGTATGTGAAATGGTGCGAACGGATTAGGTATTAATCAAGCGGCGGTATGTCAATTCACCTAGTGTGATATCTTGACACCGGGTAATGCGCGAAAGTGTTTCAATTCTCACCGCAGATTACGACGATAAAGTATTGTACCGGTTATTGTTCAACAAAGGAAATTGTTGTTTCATCTTTAGTCTTGGTTACTGGAGACAATTACATTTGTAAAATATTTCCTGATATCCATAATACGCTGCGTGGTTTTTACGAACACGGCTTAATCTTCCCAATCAAAACATTTCAGACATGTTAATCTAGTTTCACAAATCGATATGCTAATAACAATGTTTCTGAAAAGTTTGTTGGTATCGTAATAACCTTCAACACGACCCTGGTCTAATAATGTCATAATTTAATAATCAAGTCATGATCGACTATTACAAAATCTCATATGTCAAAATCAATGTGTCAATTCATATGTTTACATCGTGAAAATTTTCAATATAACGCCTGCGTTCGATTGTAAGAAATGAATTCTCAACTACGTTGGTCAGACATTCAAATCTCGTATACTCAAATGTAATTGGTTAATCTCAAACCACACACCGAGTAGTATTTACTTTGGTTTATAAAATACACCGAGTAGTAATTACTTTATCTTACAGAATAGTAACGACTTTTACAGTTGAACAAAAAAAAAACGATTTGGCGGTATATGACTACAACAGAACTTGCTATGGATTTTAGATTGTAGCGATTGTATGTACTCGCGTAATCTTGTCTTCTTTCTGTACGGGTACTGTCTAGTTGGTCTGGTAAGTTACAAACGGATTTACTTGACAAGGTTTTCATGATTGACTCTTTTGAGTATGGTAAGATGTTAAAATTTCGAGGTGTAATACTATTTCCATTAACTCAATTGTGACAAAAAAATACCCAGATAACTTGTTCAAGGCTTCTTTTGTTTCAAATCAACATGTGAATAATCAGTTATTGTGACAAGTTGAAATATCGTACCGAAGTTGCGAGTTGGAACAGTACGCGATTGTGTAAGTGCGAAGACAGCGAGATGGTGATCGTGTGAATAAATTAATCTGAAACGCAGTGGAGTGAAAGTTTACCCAGCCTGTCTGGCAATCCTACTTCAAATCGCGATATGTAGTAGTTTGAAATATTCCGATTCAACTCATCGCATTGCAACTCGATCGTGTTATGTGCAAGCGGTTGTCAAGTTGGAAATGTTTACAACAATGGGTGATATTTCATTGATTGATTCTATTGTGTGTAGTAACACATTAAAATATCGCCATAGTAATTACTGAAACTCTCTTTGACAAACGTAAAGACAGGTCGCGAATACAGTTGTAATGTTTCATTACTTGTTTCAAATCAATGTGCGTATAATCTCGAAATGTGACTGGGTGAAAGTTGGTAGTCATGTTTGTCAAACATATTTCAATTCACACAATGTCAAAGTCCAAATATTTCATTCTGGATTATTTGGATTTACCTGTGGTACATCTGGCGAACGGATTTAAAGTCGGCAAATTACCAAAATGATTGAATATTATCGGGTTAGAGATAGTTGGTATTGATTCTATAAGTGTTAAAACAGCGGCGTGGAATGTGTGAATGATCCGGAAACGGAGTTGAAAGTTGGTCAAGTCAAGTAATATTCAGTTTCAAAAGGATTATACTCTTAAAAAGATTCGAGTTATGCCAATAATTGACAATTTGTGGGTATTCAAGTCGTTGCCGTTGTGGTTCTGTTATTCCTTACCCTTGTGAGCGATCGTGGGATTTTACAATTATTTCACACCTATTTGAGTATGCGGTAACCTCACAAAGGATTAGGGTTAGGACGGAAATAAGTGGCAATTTGTTGCTATTCAAGTTACCGACACTGGCGGTTCTGTTAGTCGTTACTTATTAAATCTTACCAGCGAAATCAAGTTCTGTGACAAACTGATTACTAAAATTTCACCGCGTGAGCGATCGGTATGGCTATGACACCAAGTCGTGAAAGATGACTATGTCTGAGGTGTTATCTTGTGGGTGATCGTAGGATTTTACAAATATTTCACACCTTTCAATGCAATAATTCATTTTCGCGTACAATGTTCGACCTATGTGATTCGACAACTGGGTTAGCGCGGTGTTGTTCTACTGATCGAGGTGTGAAAATCGCGGCATCGCGATAAAGTTGCGACTGTAAACAGCAGACTATTCTGTAGGCGCGAAACAGCGGTATATGGAAGGTGTGAATAATCCGATCTGAAAGTATTATTCAGGTTACGCAGCAATCAATAGCGAGGAAAGACTTGAGTTAGAACACGATCGGTCATTTGTCGCGACTGAACTATGACATCATATATAATAATTTACGATATACACATTAACAAAGGTTCATTCACATGACTATTTACTTGATACATATTCAACACGAAGTACGACATGCCAACAACGAAGCTGCGTGCGACCGATCCCTATACTGAAAAGGGTTACCGTGCGACCACAAGACACAATAGCCGCATGCGACCGAGAGGGGGTCAAAAAGGGTGGTCGTGCGAACACGAGATTTCGAAGCCGCGTGCAAGTGATCCCTATACTGAAAAGGGTTACCGTGCGAGAGGGGCCATAAGACGCAATAGCCGCATGCGAGCGGGCCCATAAGACATAAGAGCCGCATGCCAACACGAGTTTCCCAGCCGCATGCGAGCGAACCCTATGATACCCCACGCAAAAAACACCAATGTGCCAGCGATCGTATATACTACTAACGTGACAAATGTAAAACACAATTAAATCGGCGGAACGAAACTGTGCTGCATAAATCTATTTCATTCCACATATGGAACAAGAAAATGCCCCATTTATTCGTATTGTCATCGGATTCTCCTAATATATTATAATTTGTGACAATAAGCTTCCTATACCGATAAATGTGCTTGAAGTAAACTACAAATAGCAGTAATTTGGTAATAACAAACCAAGTAGGCCTATACCTGAACCCTTAAAAGACAATAATTTCTAAACACAGACGCAATTAACAAGGAAGCAATACTTTTTGTTTACCAATGAGTATTCAAATCTTCTCGTAAAAATAAACCAATATCGGGATGTGCATTAATGAAGTTCTTAGATACAACTCCACGTCTGATTAGGTCGGCGCGGTGAACGGACGTGTTGTTGGAGCTCCTCCGCGAATCCGTTAACTCTGGCGAAAGTTCAGCGAGTATCTGCAGGCCGTGATATAGAGAAAGCTATACCTCAACGTTGCTCTGACTCTCGCATCGCGAGATGTCAGAGTCACATTCCTCACAGGAGATTGTGGATTTATCTTGGACCAAAAACACTTCAATGAAACGCAAACCTGACAGGACATCGACAGATGACGGGGATACTAATAGTCCACCAGCAAAATTGAGATCAAGCTTACAGGTAGTTGAGGAAGAGATGAAGGTTGTATTACAAGGTTTGGGTAGATCGATGAAGTTCTATCACCCAACAAAGGTGCACAGCTGCTTGCACAACACCATTGGTGATTACGAAACGATTAAAGTGATGCCGTCTGGCGATCTCCTAGTTACGTGTAAGAGTAAAAAGCAATTGACGAAGCTTCTTGAACAAGACACTTTAACCGATGCTGCTAAAAAGGTCAATATACCAGTCAAAGCGGTGATGTACAAAACGGAAAGCAAAGTCTATAACTCCAGAGCGGTTATATATGGAATCGACATTGAGACAACTGAAGACGAAATACGACAAGATCTGAAAGAGTATGGAGTGACTTTCGTCAAGAGACTGAAAACAAGGACGGACAAAGGATATGAGCCAAGCTATTGTATATTACTGGGGTTTGATTCTCCCACACCACCTGAACGAGTCTTCATCGGATACCTATCACTTAGAACAAGACCGTACAACCCTCCACCGCTTCGCTGCTACAAATGTAATAGATACGGGCATACCAGTAAGTACTGTCGAGGAAAGCAATCTTGTACTAAATGTGGTAGTCAAGAACATGAGTACAAAACATGTAACTCGTCGGTGAGAAATTGTATTAACTGCAATGGAACGCACAGTGCAGCATATGCGGGATGCCCTGCGTACAAAAGAGAAGCAAAAATCCAAGTTATCTGCGAAAGGGAAAATGTACAGTACAAAGAAGCAAAGACAAGATTTGAAACGTATGCGGATGTATGCTCAAGCCATGTTGGTAAAGATTCTAGCGAACCACAGGTTGTGAAAGAGCACAACCAAGCAAGTATCAGAACCCGCAGCTCTACGATCCCCACCCAACCACGTGGAAACGATTGCAATCCAAGTCATTTGTCGGCGAGTTCCCCCGCGTGGGAAGGCAGCGACAACGTTCCGAACTTGCAGTCACTCTTTGCGGGTGTTCATCCGCTTTTGTTTTTCGCCTTCTTAACAGATATAGTGAACGAGTCGGTACTTGCCAGTCGGTCCGACGCTGCTGTAGATATGTCTTACCTGATTTCGTCTGCTACAAAAAAATGGTTGAGCGTGGCCATTGACACTGAATCCCTGAAGAATATGCTCAGCTCAATACCTCAAAATGTTCAGCAGTGACGGAATCCATATTTTACAATGGAATTGCCGAGGAATTTATCGAAAATTGCCGGAGTTTAAGAGATACATTGTCGAGCTCGCACAACCGCCAGACATAATTGTGTTGCAAGAGACGCACTTGGTGGAAAGATATAAGCCGAAATTTGATGGATATCAGCTATACAGAAAGGACAAAACTGTACGCAGTGGTGGATTAGCAATCCTAATCAGGGAGGATATTCCGCATAGCTGCGTCGATATTGTTGCGCCTGAACGAATCGATGTTCTATGTATCGTTGTTGCTGGTAACAAGATTTGTAATGTATACATAGCCCCGGACTCTCCTTCAACAAAAAATGATTTCGTCTTTCTGAACCAACTAGCAACAAAATCTATCATAGTGGGAGACTTCAATTCCCATCACCAGGCCTGGGGATCGGATAGGGCAAATAAAAGAGGTGCTAATCTGTACGATTCATTGGATCGTTTTAACCTAGTCATCTTGAACACCACGATGCCAACTCACGTGAACATCGCTATCAACGCAATCAGGAGGTGGTCTCTCATTGACTTATGCATTGCATCATCTGACATAGCCTATAAATGTAACACATCAGTAACAGATGATCTCCTGGGAAGTGACCATCTTATCGTATCAACCTATTTTATGGCGCGTGCAGAGAGGGTAGAGTTATGGCCTCTAAACTGGTCTCTCAAGAAAGCCGACTGGTATAGCTTCAGCAGTCACTTCACGTACCCGCAGGCTGCCGACCTCTGCAGTTCCGTTGATGAAGCGGTAGCGGATTTCTCGGAGAGGATTGTGCATGCAGCAAGCCTCTCAATTCCAATGACGCGAAGCTATAGGAAGGCACCGAAATCATGGTGGAATGACAAATGTGCCAGGGCAGTCCGAAGGAAGAAAGCTGCGTTTCTCAAAATGAAAAGATCCTTCAATCCTACTGACATAATACAGTTCAAGAAAATGAGAGCCGAGTGCAGAAGAACAATTTTAGCATGCAAACGGGAATCATGGACTTCGTATTGCGATAATCTCGGTAATAAAGCGAATTTCCAACAGGTATGGAGGGTTGTTAAATCTCTCTCTGATAAATCGAATAACACGTCAGTAGCAACGTTGAAGATTGATGGTAGGAATATCACGGAAAGCAAACAGAAAGCCGATGTTCTTGCACGGACTTTTCAAAAAGTAAGCAGTTCCAGTAATTTTTCGCCAACGTTTACACGCAGTATCCCACTGGTAGTACCAGAATGTACCAGAAATACCGAAAGCAACGACAAGCTTAATGATTTATTTACCATGAAGGAGTTGTTGATGGCGATAAACGGAAAAAAGAATACGTCACCTGGAGCTGATATCTTGTGTTATTCAATGTTCAAACACCTTCCTTCTGGAGGACTGGAAAATATGCTGAATATTATCAACCTTTCATGGATAAGAGGGGATATACCGCAAGACTGGAAGCATTCCATAGTTATCCCTATACCGAAACAGAATAAGGATGTGTCGTCGCCCAATTCATACAGACCGATTTCCTTGACCAGTCACTTTTGCAAGATAATAGAAACGATGATAACGACTAGACTTAATTGGTACTTAGAGAAGAACAAACTGTTGAATTCGTCGCAATGTGGTTTCAGACGGGGAAGACGAGCACTGGACAATGTAATGCGGCTGCACGATGATGTATACAAAGCTATCAATAATGGAAGATTCGTACTCGCAGTATTCCTCGACATACAGCGCGCTTATGATATGGTCTGGCGGGAAGCAGTTGTCTTCAAACTGAAATGCATGGGTGTCGCCGGTTACATGTTGACATGGATAGCAAATTTTCTCCAAAACAGGACGTTTCAAGTGCGGGTAGGCGCGAGTCTATCCGAAAGGTATATATTAGAGAATGGCATACCGCAGGGGAGTGTAATTAGTCCAATTTTGTTTTCAATAATGATTAATGACTTACCCTCAACATTGCTTTGTCAATTTGGTTTATATGCAGACGACTGTGTTATCTGGGAGACGTCGCTAAAGATACAGGATCTCAAGAACCGAATACAGGATGACCTCAACAAGATTCAAAGATGGTGCGAAAAATGGGGATTTATCATATCTGTCGAAAAAACAGAGGCCGTCTTATTCACAAAGAAAAGAAAATACACAATGCCCGAGATCTATGTGGGGGAAAATTTAATACGGTTTGTGAACTCTTTCAAATACCTCGGTATCTATTTTGACAGTAAACTGACTTATCAACGTCATATCACCTATGTCGCTGACAAATGTATGAAGAGAATTAACTTTATGCGAATGCTTTGTGGCACATCATGGGGCGCATGTAAAGAAACCCTGTTAGTTATATATAAAACTCTTATTAGACCTGTCTTAGAATATGGTATGGAAGCGTACTTTTTCGCCCCCAAGACGCATTTAACAAAAATCGAGACATTACGTAACCAGGCACTCAGAATATGCACTGGGGCTATGAGAAGCACGCCGATATGCGTCCTAGAGGCCGAATGCAATGACATGCCTTTGAAAAATAGACATGCGTTGAAATGCTCAAAGTATCGCTACCATCTAAAAACGCAACAGGACAATCTGGCCAATGATATACTCGAAAGCTCGTGGGAAGAAACATACAGTCTGCTAAATAGACGGTTCGTCACCTTTAATATCCTATCTAGGGTTGCTGATATTGACCAACTACGGATTTGTGGAAGCGAAATCTCGACGACTCCTCCATGGACAATTTTAACAGCAAATGTGGACCTTTCTTTGTGCCACTCAATACGCAAGATATATCCCCCCGATGTCAGAAAATCAGTATCATTAGATCATATATTCTCTACATATCATGGCTACACTCAGATTTTCACAGATGGATCCAAGACTGAGACAGGGTGTGGATACGCTTATCATATTCCAAATATTACTACGTCTGCAAATTCATTGCCGCCCTATTTTTCAGTATTCTCAGCCGAACTAATCGCTATTTCAGATTCCCTATCTTGGGTGCTGAATAATATCCACAGTAGAGTGGCAATACTCAGTGATTGCTTGAGCGCATTAACGTGTATAGCAAATTTCAATTTCGCAGCTCCTCTCCTCATTACCGAGATAGTCGAGAAGATACACCAATTGAAACAACGCGAGGTCACAGTATCACTTGTGTGGATTCCAGCACACTGTGGTATTCAGCACAATGAAATCGCCGACCAATTTGCAAGAAGCGCTACAGCATCAGAAACACCGCCCCGTCAACAATTGGACTTCGTCTCCGTAGGGGATGCGTACTCGCTCCTTTGGAACTCGTGCAGAAACAACTGGGATCAACTGTACAGGACAAGCGACACCGGAAGTCAGTACAAACTCATCAAAGACACGATTTACAAGAGGTTACCAAGTTTAGCATCGAGAAAAGAGCAAATCATTCTGTTTCGGTTGAGATCAGGCCATTGTCGGCTCAACTACCACCTGCATAAGATTGGATGTAATGATTCTCCTCTATGTGAACAATGTTCGTTGCCCGAAACCGTCGATCATTATCTAATGAACTGTTTGAAGTATGTACGGCAACGTGCGAATCTGAAACGCCATATTAATAATGACAGTCTTTTTAATACAGTAGACCTATTAACTAGTGAATGCATGTTGGATCATGTCATTCAATATGTCAAGGAAACAAGGCGTTTTATTTAAATGTTTATATCTCTGAATTCGTAGTGGTTATGTCTCCGAATTGGATGTGTGCCTACAGATCACTCAAATATGCCTGTGCCTCTGTCGACGATTTATTTCTTTTTTCATCATTCTAATATTTCTTGGATGACAAGTTTGTGCATTTCTCATATGCATGCTATGGTGTGACGCAAAAGGCTTTAATGTGAAAAGCGTCACTATCTTTTCATCGTTTTTACCAATAATAATAATAATAATAAGATACAACTCCTGTTATCAGCTCAAACTAGCTTGAAGTCATCCGCAGGAAAGTCATCCTGTACGATTTTGATGGGACGGATTTGCAATAGGCAGCTGGCAGTAATCAGTCACAATGTGAGCATTCCAACTATATCGATATTTCTTTTCAATTTATATGATTTATAGGAGAAACCGTCCACCTCGTTCCTCAGTCACATTTCTCGAATTTTCGTAAAAGCGATGACACTCAACTTTTATGCTCCTAATTATCCTTGAACCAAGAACGTTCGTGAACGTCACTTCCACGTTATTCCCATAGTTTCCATTTTTGTCGTCTCATCCCATGTCAAATCCTTCGCTGTGTAGCTGATCTTGAATAAAAGTCGCTGGTTTACTCTGTATTCGTAATAATGTTGAGGATTCGGTGTTAATGCATTTTCTACAACATATACTATTGTCATCTGCATCTTACAATACATGCCATATCGTAGATCTGGCAGGGACGTAAAGCTGCAATTGGAATTTCAGGGAATTGGCTGTAAAGCAGAGTCAATGTCGAAGAAGTTCTATAACTTTTTATTTCAACCTTACATCTTATTCATTTAAAAATATAGATCACCATGGTGGCTCTTTAGCTCCACAAAACCACGGGGATTACAAATTGAATCATTTAGACCAGTGGTTCTCAACCTTTTCGTCTTCGCGGACCCCTTTTCGAGCGTCACGGACACCCGTGGACCCCCAAAGATTTTGTTCAAATTAAGCTCTATATTACCGTGGCACCGGCATCCTGTCCTGAGCAGATATCAGCTGTAGGCTAGTGATAAACAGCAACATAATGACCATTCTGGAAAATAATATCACAGGCTATGATTCATAGCCTGCTATTTATGTAGATATTGAGAATACTTTTATTATTTCAAAGCTAATTCTGCAGCTACATTTCTCGAAATACCCGATCGTGTCTGGGAAGTACGCGTCGTCTATTAGATATGAACCAAGCCATGAACTACTGCAATCTCCGGCTAAGCAAATTTGCGTTGTCACCATGTTACAGTTGCATTGTGGGGAATAGGCTGGACGACTTAGTACAGGCGCTTATGGAAAAACGTCCAGTTTTAAAATATATTTGATTCGTATTGGGTTTGTAGTATTTTATACGAATGGAGCTTTGAATGAATAATCATCGTAACATTCAGGATTTGTTTCAGCCCAATATCTCGTGTTTATATCTGTGTTATCTGCAGTGGCGGCTCGTGACAATATCGGGTGGTGGGGCAAGGGCTGCAAGCGACTTTTATCAAGATGACGTCACAATAGCGTTTTCCTACGTAAACAAGTAACTTAATGATGGTACGGTAACATGAATTTCCCGGCAACAGTGATTTTACCGTATGTGCCACGAGAGGTCTGCTGGTGAGCTGTGACTTGAAGTGTGGTAACTGCGTAAACGGCGTACGGAACAAAGATTCAACACGGTTCATGTTCGCATTAGACCTGACTAATTATCTGCAGAAATGGAAATGACTATAACTCGAGAGATAGCGTAAGCCTAATTGGAAAGGTCAACGAATTCGGACAGATACGCAATTGTTATCTCATAGATTATGCCTGTCCTATTGAATCCAAAACATCATTCTAAAGAACTAAGAATAGCAGCCTCGGAAATTTGGTCTCGGTAGTCGGTACAGCATAAGACATTTTGGCCTTGAAACTGGAGACTGTAACACGACACATACGTTTTTATTACTGTCTTATAGGTCTGCTGCGAAATCGCCTTTGGAAAATATATTACCGAATAAATACATGGATGAAAGCCTTAAACTTGGTACACTGTTACATGACATTATCGAGAAGTGGCCTCATGGCCCTTTTCGGTATGGTACACTGTCAAAATTAATGCGAACAGACCAACACCGAATTTTGCGTAAAATTTACTGAGGAATAGGCTGATCAAGTGATCAGCTGTTAGCCGCCATCGAAAACGAAATAACTATCGCGCTTGACAGGGGGTTGTAAGCAAATGGCTTGAAGGCCACAATTTCACGGTGAAATTGACATTGGAGAATATAATATCAAAGTAAATATTTGAATGCAAACTGAGAATGATATCATCATCTCTGTTAACGTTACCGCAGATACACCGGCTTTTGCGTGAAATCCGCAATGTGTTGTAGGCTAAAGTGTCAGATCGGAGCACATCTTTACCACACTCGACCTTGATAACGAAATTACTGCCCTAATCATTGAGTGTCAACCTTGAGACTTGGCACAGCGTTCGATACTAAAATCAAGACATACCGTGCAAAAGCTTATGACGGATCTAGGTAAGGAGCATCGTTAAAATCAATAGAGACCAATACCGGCTTTGCGTATAATCTGTTAGCGATAAATGACTAGTCAGCTCTCACTCGAATTAGGAAGCCAAATTACCACTAACACAGTTCAGTGACAAACTTAAAACTTGGTACAGCGTTCGATACTAACATTAAGACTTTCCGTGCCAAATGTCATAACCGATCTCGGTATTGAACATCGTCAAAACCAATGGATACCAATACCGGCTTTTGAGTAAAATCTGTTTGCGATACATGACGGATCAGCACACACTCAACTTCGGAAACGGAATTACTACCCTAAACTTTAAGTAGAAACCCTGAAACTTGGGGCAGTGTTAAATACCACCATCACGACATGACATAACAAGTTTCAAGAGTTTTCATGGTGTGAAACCCCATTAAAATCGACCTATACCAGCAAAGGTCGACTAAACGCAGATGACGGTAACAGAGTTCAGCTATAGATACGATTGTTACATCACACCTTAAGGGCACAGAGCTATCGTGCCCCGGTTGCTCGGTAATTTTATGAATAGGAGAGAGTAAATCACCGTTTCTTTATTGTGCGCGGCTTTGAGAGAATAGACAGTGAAAGCTTGTTATGAGCGCTACCGGGGCAAGCCCCGGCTAGGCATTCGCAAAGCGAAAACACAGAAGAGAATTCGATTTTCGCAGAGACTTCGCTATATATGGGCATTTACAAGCGAAAGGACAAGAAGTATACGATTTTCGCTGTGATTTCGGTTTATATAGATAGGTGTGCGTCTATAAATGGTGAAGAATTGTTATTGAACAGAATTTTAGGTGGGGCAATGCCCCAGTTGCCCTATAGGACGAGCCGCCACTGGTTATCTGTGTATTTCGACATGTCGAAGACATCTCGTTTTGGTGGTAGTGTTTGTTGCGCCTATGGGTGCAGTAAAAGGCAGAAAAAGATATCCACGGAGTCATATATGAGAAGTAATAGCGATGGTAGTAGCGATGAAGAGTCTTTGGTAAAACGTCGGCATCCAAGAACATTTCACCGGTGAGTGAATGGCAGAATATGCAGGGCAGCAAGACTATCTTAGAAGCATCAGTTTCTATTTTTAATATCTCCTGACCATCACAGTCAATCAATGTCCAGATAAGCCACAGCATTAATGAATAGGCCATGTTAAAGTGTAATTATACCAGAACATTTTGTCACAAGTATATGGATGTTGGTATGATCAGAGCAGACTATATCAGCAGTCCCAGCACCATGTCAGTTCATCAGTATACCTGTAATAGCATGACCAGCCAGGTCACTGTTTGTATTCTGTATGGGCAGTTCAGCCAATAACTAGCTTAGTACTCAATCCTTGCTTAAAATTGTCGTGAAGGTTGGAGGTAGGACTAGAAGGAGAGGTATAATTGAGGGTCACACGGTTTTGTCCAGCATATGGTTGAGTAATAATTATATATTTCTGGTGCCAGATGCTCACACTGAAGTTCAAATTGCTAATTCCCTGGTCGAGTTCATTATAGCTTTGTGTGTGCGAGACGTTCGATTTGTCTCGTAAGATGTTTTTTTTAGGTTTATAATTGGCTTTAGATTTAAAAGGTTACCTAATAGTTTATCCTTCTGGGGTAGAAAGTAACAGATATATTTAAATCAAACAAGATAATTTCACATATGTTCCTGCTACTTTTATCATCGTTCATAACAAAGAATGGTCAATTTGGTGTGCTTCGTATAATAGAATTACTTGTGAACTGATACAATGTTCTCTACAACGCAGCTTTGCTACCAATGATTCCCTGAAAGACAGATGGATAGAATGTATTAGAAGAAAAGACTGGGAGCCAGCAAGATCGTCGGTCATCTGCTCTGATCATTTTTCAGAAAGTGATATTTTATTTTCGTTTAAAGACGAATGCGGTGCCGAGAAGATTTCTGAATTTTCCAAAATATATGAGGCCAAAGGTGCGGTAGACACTAGACAGTGACTATATATTTATGAAGTTTGAGTTCCAATTACTATATCTTTATTTTAGCCCTAGTTAACATAAAATTCACAAATTTCAGGCTTCGAATAACCGACGAGTGAGACCTTCTGCAGTTCCAGATAAGAAACGGCATTATGAAGCACAAACCACTGAACCTGAAGTAGTTCTTCACGACCACAGCTACTGTGCGCACACGTCTCCTCGAAAAGTCGTTCAACAGCAACGCCGTAGGGTGGCAGAAATTAAAAAGAGGTTGGTTGCAGCCAGAATGAGAACATACCGTCTGCAAAAAAAGTGAAAACTCTGGATGAGGTCATTGCATCTCTTGAAAAGAACAATTTGATAAGCGATTCGTGTGTAGAGGTAATGTCACAAAAATTCAGTGGTCTACCAAGTGAGCTCTTGCAACGTATGAAGCTACAAGCTGGTGGAAGAGGAGTCAAATACTCCAAGGAACTGCAATCATTTGCAATAACGCTTCAGTATTATTCCACTAAGGCATACAATTTTGTGCGTCAGAACTTTCAACTTGCTCTTCCCCATCCAAGTGTGATAAGACGCTGGTATGGAAAACTTCCCGCTGAGCCTGGCTTTACTAGTATTGCCTTTTCTGCTATCAGAGGAAAAGTAGAGGCATCAGCAAATCCTGTAATATGCTCCATAATGATGGATGAAATGTGGGGTGGCCTTCAATGTGACTGTGCCCGTGCTGCGTAAGAAGAGAAGAAATTCCATTAAATTGGAACTAAGATCAGAATCGGTTCGTTTATTATACCTCGTTCGCAGATATTAAGCCCTAACTTATCCCACATTTGACTTTCAGATCACCGTTAATTACGCCGAAGGCGACGTAAAGTCGATCACAATTAATTAATTTATTTCTGTTTCTATTTTTTTATGTTGTTATTTTAATAGAAAAATTTGTTTCTCATAACTGAAGCTGGTGTTTCTGAAAACGAAAGTTCAGCATTTTGGTACAAGACAGTACAGCGCGGTATTTCGTGTGACGTGGCAGTACAGCGCGTTATTGCGTGTGACCACAGAAATGGTTGAACTAAAGCCAAGTTCGAGTGCTTCATCTAGTAGGGTAGGCAAGTATCGTGGGCAGAAAAACTGTGAACTAGAAAATCTAATCTAATTTCTGGTTTCATGAAAGTGAAAAACGAGCCAAGCTTCATGTAGGCTACACACGTATATGGGTAGCTATAGGTGTAATTATGATCAAATACATGTACGCCATTTAGATTGTATCTTGTGCCGTATTGATTCGATAAAATTAATATTTAATATGAACTCCCACAGTGCACAGATTGCTGTAACCAACATTGCCTCAATTTCACTGTGAATTGGGCAATTCTAGCTACATCTGAATAAGGACCCATGCATTTCTTGTTTCTCTCATTCAATGAACTCATTCAGTCACTTCTACACAAGTCACTACCCCATCGCTACACATAGCAGACATATCTTTACTTTCTCTTTTTTGGATTTATTTAAATACGCTGAAACAATAAATACGTAGAATAACCACAATGACATTCAATTGATTTCAGCAGTGCCTTTTGATATGTCCCATGATGCTGAATTTTCTCCATCAGCAACATTCACAGCAACAACGTAGCTGGCAGTTACAGCATTCACATCAGCTCCATTGCAGTATGAAGATTTTGAATCCAGGATAGGTAATTCTGAGGCACGCTCCGATAATAACTGCAAGGTGGCAATCGTAGATGCTTTTACTTCCTATAGATACATATATCTGAAAGATAACTGAACTGGCATTATACATCTTTCGACAGCTTGGGTATTTCTGTACACGTAAAATATGCTGGATACAACGAGTAAAGCAATCTACATCAGGAATATAACCACAAAAAATACATACGATGACACATAGACAACCTTATTTTACCACGAACAATTAAAACCACTTATATCTTCGACATGTCGAAATACACAGATAACACAGATATAAACACGAGATATTGGGCTGAAACAAATCGTGAATGTTACGATGATTATTCATTCAAATCTCCATTCGTATAAAATACTACAAACCCAATACGAATCAAATATATGTTAAAACTGGACGTTTTTCCATGAGCTCCTGTACTAAATCATCCAGCCTATTCCCCACAATGCACGTAAATATCGCGAGTAGCGCACTCCAGTTTTTATATAGCTCAGTGGATATGAACGAGTCCCGAAAATCTATTGCCATAAAGATAGGTGGTGGCGAATGTAATAATAACCAGGGATATATAGAACTCCGGGATGGCTGACTGCGTCAATTGCGTCATCGCGGTATTACCTAAGTAGGTCCAGATTCGCGCATTCAGTTTTGATGCGCGTTCTGGTCAGCCGCTTCACCTGTGTGTAATTTAAGTTTTTGAGAGCGGTAGAGGCATATGATATCCATGTTAATGTTCTTTTATAAAGCTAGAGCTTAACCAGGTTATGTGATGTTCAGGTAGTCTGAAACTTTGCGGGATTGGCCCTATCCCTTCATCAGCAATTTACCGGTATACCGGTACGGTCATTTGCTCGCCTTCGGAATATCTCTGCTTCTGTGGTATCTTATTTAACATGTTTTGCTGCGTTGATAATCGTGAGAAGATAACATAATGTAGAGAAATTTCATACGTTAACATTGATACCAGCAGTAGGATTTTGATTACGCCTTGCGGTATGTTTGTCATTACTTATGTTATGCGATATATTGCATGTCACCATCCAAGGCTGTACATTGTACAAGTCCAAGTGTACATTTACACTGTGTCATGTCGACTATGAAGGCGACCGTTAGGAGGGACTTCGTCTGTTAAGATCTTGTGCTATAGATTAATATGTAATTATACAGGTTGTGCTGGTATTGCAGGCTTATTCCAGATCATTGCTGGATTATTCCTAGTAGGAATTGGAGCCACTGAGTAGACTACTGGTATGCAAGATTCAAGAGGCATTTCCATTAAGGATAACCAAACATTTTAATCTAATACAAATACAACACGCCAAGGTCGTTGCAGTTGTAAGTGTCCATAACAACTGTTATAACAACTGTTGAATCCAATCTCGTGTTACAGATACTATTCATCAGTTACATGTCTTTTAAAACAAGGCAGGCATATGTTTGTTAATGAACGGCACCTTAATGCTACAATACTGGAAATATATTCCAACAGAAGTGCACTGTTGTGAACTGCCAATGGCTGACTCTCAGAATATGGCCACAACATTAATTGACCATTTGCTCTTACTGAAGCCTTGAAGATCAGTGTTGCCACTCTAGGTTGCCGGAAAAACACAAGATTGTGTCGTAAAAAACACTAGATTACTAAATTGCAGGAAAAATTTGCCGTTGCCAATAAGTAACCATGATGACTTAGGTACAAATCCATAGATAAGAAGTGTTAAACACATGAATACGATACATATGTATGATATACTGCATGATTAATCAACGTAAATTAATGAAACGAATTCAACAGAGTAAGAAAAAATCAGATATTGTCGATTTCGAACTGTATGGCATCATAAAAATTATTCATCTTTCGATTGTACACCATCGATCAAACAAAGTATATTTTGTGTGGCATATCTTTCTCACTGCCGCACATCTTCAACCAAACAATGGGGAGGTGACCATGTGCATTGTGCATTGTGCAGCATACTTCATTTCCATGCATACACCGGAATGTGACTATGCCAAGAGATTCATCATGAGCTTCCCCAGTAAAGGGAATTTTGATTCACCGAATCCATTGTGCACTGCACATATTTCAATTTTGCCAAAATTATGTTGGATGGCATTGACATTTCGTTCGTTAGTTTATAGTTTATTTTAATTTTCTTTTTTATTTATTAGTTATCGACTGTAAAAATTACTCCTGTCCCGGGTGGCTAGGCTCTGAAGACTATGTCATATCGAGGCTCCCGTCTACCTTGCATGTCGCATTTCACTGTTACATTTTTGAAGTGTTATGTTGATATGTAATGTATACGAATGAAGATTCTCTCTCTCTCTGATAACCTGCAGCTCATTTTGCCAATTTGCCAAAGCAGCCCATTCTTCCGACAAATCATTGAGCTTTTAAACAAATAATATCACAGAGGGAAATTGCAGAGCTAGAGGAACGATTGATTCTAAAGGCTGTTAACGGATTCAATACACTCAAGTACGAAAGTATGCTGTCCTCGGCAAATGAAAATCTTTCCCGAATCTGCAGAGTGAGTTCAACAAGAAACGACAGAGCATTTTACCGAAATCGCTCTTCATTTTTTCGATACATTCGCTCATAAATACGGATTCACAGCGCACCGCGTTACATAAATGCTTCTTACTGCACCACCACATAGAATTGTTGAAAACAAACACAGCCAGAAACACCAAATCTAGCGCCTTATTAGCGATAAATTTAGCGTATAATTTAGTTAGTATGTTAGAATATTCCTTCTTCGCACGATTGCAGAAAAACACTAGATTAGCAAAATTGTGCGACAAAAAACACTAGAACACTAGGACGACCGAAAAAAACACTAGATCTAGTGTTAAAACACTAGGAGTGGCACCACTGTTGAAGATGCCCAACAGGACTGTTCGGTGTTCATGTCACAAATTGATGTTGACCACTCCCTTGAATGGATAAGCCAATAAATCGTCAGGACAGGATACGACCCTGGGATATGGCCTGTCTTTACCATATAAACACTTATCGCCTATAGGCTATAGGCCTATACGATGAAGGAAGAGAAAACTCTGAAGATTGCTTTCAATTTGCAACGTTTCGTCAAATCGTCGCATCAAGGTATGGACCTCTCCTCAGTCGGCCTAAGGTAAGTTTGGCTGATTCTAGTGATACGGTATTAAATGAGGGATTTACAGTAATCCTGATGTGGTTCAAGTAGTCAGCATTGCTACTCTAGTAACAGTTGTATTCCCAGGGCGTACTGGTATTTAAACTTCCTCAAGTAGCAGTAGAAAGTGAAATGCCTGCAAGGTACTCAAGTTTGGAGATGGCTACTTCGAAATTACAAGATGTATCTTCGAAAATAGGCAACGCCTACTTGAGTACTGCAATGAATTAGAAGTTCTCTTCTATCATAAGTTTAAAGCTCGCTACTGCAAATTTATCTTATCCAAGTACTCAGACGAACATATCTCATGACCACAGTGATGTTGTTTTGACTGTTGTTTTGTTTCATTTTATATGTTACAATAATATTACCACTGTGTACATGGATCAATTTGTTATTTTGTGATCGCACTGTTAACAATGATACCCGTCCTTCACTAGTGTTGCTGTCTTTTATTTACTTTTTTATTTCGTTACTCGTTGCTGTGCTACTTGACTGAGAGCAGTAGTTGATTCATATTATTAATACTGCCAAATATGCTTGGGTGACTCTGGCCTAGAAGACTTCGGTCATATCGGGTTTCCCAGTCTATACCGTGTAGAATATAGCTAAGTAAATATTAAAAAAATGTGTACCTTTGGACGTGAATGTTTGTGGACATTAGGGTTGTTCAGATTTGAAAAATTATCAGGAAACTTCGATGCTTGTGACCCGAATGATGGTTTAGTACATAAAAACACTTTTATGAGCAATTTTGGTCATCTTCATCGTGATCTTCTATCCCCGAAAAGCCCCCAAAGATGCACGGGCAATTCTCCTTACTGCTTGATCTGTAGTGTTGACCATGTCACCGGTTTATAGCTTTTGTGACGTTATCATTCGAAAACGGCCACGTAGAGACGAGATATTGCAATAAAATAGATATGTTTTCAAAATTTTATTGAAATGCAGTCCTGTAAAGGCCACATGCATCTCCGTTTTGCTCAGCAAAACCTGTCTGTCATGCTCATGGGAATCATGTATTGGTTGCACCATTGACATCGGCTTTGTTTTAGATCGTACATTGAAGAAACGCCGTTGGGTTGCAATTCGTGGCCAAATACTGATATTCCCAGCTAGTTTTCAGCCATAAGGTATTATTCAAAGGTATGTAATGTCAGTAATACTTTTCTCAACTTCAAATCATCTGTAAAATACCGAGTTATCCTATTTTATGGTAGACTGCAATTTAGTTGAAGAAGAATGCCTGAAACAATGCATCAACACAATGTTCAGCGCTTTCCTTATAGCTATTCTTGTCATATTCCAAACGTTGGCAACCTCTTCAACAGTTAGAAGGACATAGTCCTGCGTTGTGCGGTAGTTTCGGCGCAATTTTGTTTCAGATATGGCGGATGTAGTAGAACCTCATCTAGAGTCGGTAGCTTGGAGTGACTAATACACTCAGATAAATATCCGACCGAATAGTGACCAGAATATCAGACCAAATAGTGGGCAGACCTGAATCTTGTTCATGGTTGGTCCGCAAAACCCATATCCACTTTGTTTCAGACATTCTTCTGCAACTAAATTGCAGTCTACCATTAAATAAGATAACTCGGTATTATGCAGATGATTTGAAGTTGAGAAAAGTATTACTGGCATTGCATACCTTTGAATAATACCTTATGGCTGCAAAGTAGCAGGTAATATCAGTATTTATTCACGAATTGCAACCCAACGGCGTTTCTTCAATGTACGATCCAAATCAAGCCGATGTCAATGGTGCAACCAATACATGATTCCCATGAGCATGATAGACAGGTTGTGCAGAGTGAAATCGATGTGCATGTGGCGTTTATAGGACTGCATTCAAGTACGATTTTGAAAATATGGCTATTTTATTGCAATATATTATCTCTACACGGCCGTTTTCAACTGATAACGTCACAAAAGCTATATACCGGTGACGTGGTCAACATTACATACCCAGTAGTAAGGAGAATTGCCCCGTGGATCTTTGGGGGGTTTTCGGGGATAGAAGATCACGATGAAGATGACCAAAATTGCGCATAAAAGTGTTTTTATGTACTATACCATCATTTTGGTCACAAGCATCCAAGTTTCCTGACAATTTTTCAAATCTGAACAACCCTAGTGGACATTGCCTACACTATATTTCATGGTTGACGAATAAAAGAATTCTCTCTCTACTGACCACCTCTGCATACATTTATATATATTCTTAAGGTTAATTTGTGTCTCTAAATACATCATTTATTCATTTTTATTGCAGATTCCAGAAAAAACGAACGCGATGTTCCAGCATTTGCATCACGTCAGCAGTGGATATCCTGATATATTATACTGGGCACATCCCATTGAAATCTTGGCAAAGATGGCCACAATCTGAATATTTGGATCTCTTGCCTCCGCACAGAGATGTTTTTTTAACATGGAATCATCTATCGCTCTATCGGAAAATCTGCAAGACAATGATACTAAATATTTCTCAACTGATAAATGGCATGAAATGCTACAGAAGCCCGATTCGTGATGTACCGTTAAGCCACTGGTGGTAATTTCTTCACTGTGGTCAAGAAACTATTTCTAGGTGAACAAAACATCAGCTGAATTCAGCAACTGGGTCTACCGAATGCATCTCAAATTGATAATAATATGTACCAAACTTCTACCCCCGAGGCTACATTTGAACCTGAAGAGAAGTATCAATGGTGTGTTGATTTCTTGATCAACTTGCATTGAGTGACGTAGAAGATGACAATGCTGCGATCACAATTTCGAGTCCTTACAGGCTGTGCTATCTTTTCGTTATTGGAAATGCTCCATGGTAGGATTGCATTTAAAAAACGGTGTTTTAAAACACTTAGTTTAAAACATGCTTTGAACAGTGTTTTAAACGAAGGCCTTTAGAAGAAATTTTTTTTTTCTAAGAATAAGCCATGATTGTGTAAATACTTTTTAAAAAACATGTTGTATGAGCCTACGGACAATTACCACCCGATATAGCCGACTCATATCGATATGGGATGGCTGGAACCCTCAAAATAGTCCGTTTACCAGCTATAGTAATTCAAAGAAGCTATATTTACCCTATATTTTCAATTGTCAATGTCAATCCAATATGACGTCACAATTGAATATTCGTGACGTCATGGCTTAAAAAAACAATAAAAACATGTTTTAAACAAGGGCCTTGCTTTAAACATGTTTGTTTTAAATTGATTTATGTTTTAAATGCAACCCTATACTCCATGGTAATTATGGATTAACGCGAATTGAAACGGTTGATTTAATCAATGCTATTACCCCCCCCCCCCCTTACCAGCTGCACGGTTTTCGACGATGGCGTGTAAATAGGTAGATGACGCTGATTTTATTCGTTATTCACTCTGTTATTTAAGGCCTGATGCAGATTATATGTGTAGAAATTAAACACATTCATGATTTACTGAAGTCCAGAGTTGTCATACTTTACTTGGTTGGCGGCTATACAGCAGTAAGGTTGAGATATGTGAAAAATGTCTAGCTTACTCACTAACTATTCTGCAAAAGGTTGAGGGTCATTATTCTAGAAACACCTGAATCGCTAGCTTGCAGAAAAGTGGATATTTCGAGGTAGATTGCCGGTAACTTTTTGGACCTACTTAGGTAAAGGCCAAAAAAAAAGTCAGCCATCCCGGAGTTCTATATATCCCTGATAATAACGCGCAACACTTCCGACGACACCTTTGGGTATGATCACAACTTAAATGCCATTAAAATTGAGAAACATATTTTAGTGAACATACAACGTATACCACAGTCATTTCTATCTCGCAGCTCCTCTTATTGTTATTTTAGAATAGCGGTTATGCACATCACAGGTGAAAATGGATTTTTGCTAACAAATTGTATCCAAAACCTCAACAAAACATCTCTAAACCGCAATATGTTTGTATTAGCAGGCTATTGGCAATTTGGAAACTAAAATGTGTTTGCACAGTAGGATATTTCATCTCAGACGGCTATTCTGATTATACGAGTTGAGATTTTAGCAGTTATGAGGTGAAGCGAAACTATCTCGTGATTAAAAAAAAATACAAATTAATTTATCAACCATTTTGCAAATCCGGAGGCTTCGCGGACCCCTGGTTGAGAACCGCTGATTTAGACTTTATCTTGAGTCCGTAAGCTCGAAGTTGCACTGGTGAACCGTTTGCGGTGCCCGGCGTTTATTTTGATTTGCCAGCGATATACCAAAGCACTCCTTGTAAGTGCACTTGGTTACATTTCACATATTGAATCGTTTCATGTTCAACGTGTTCTCGTAACATATGTAGCAAATCAAATCCAGATCATTACGACACATTCTCTATTTAGCTTTATCACTCATTTTTAACATAGCCTACTTAAAACACCAATGAATTGTAATTTCTGAATATGATAGCAAGTGAGAGTATCTAGTATTAAAGAGCGTCAGAAAGCGTGTTAAATTTGAGCCCACTAATCATCGGTGATGAGATAAGTGTCATTTGACTCTTTCTGTAGCTCAAATCAGGGGTTGGTAATTGACGTAATTTGTTGGAAAAATAGTCTCTGAATGATAATTTTCTGGATAAAACTATCTATTGCTTTACCTGTGTACTAGAACGCATATGTTAGTACTAGATGGGGGATGAGATAACCTGATCTAAGCACATATTCTCCTCCTTGAGCACTAGTTAACCTGTATTAACCACACACATACTATTTGTCATGACATAGGTAAGAAGAGACAATATCTCAAAAAATAAAGCCAATCCGCCAAAAGTAATGTCATTTTCGACTCAGCGCTCCTGATATACCCCTGCACGTGCGTCACGCTCGGTGAAAAGATCACCCATAACTCATCCGCCCAAACTTGATACTGAGCCATCAAAGACCATATATGCTGCCATCGGCAACATCTGTTCGATAATCCGATTTGTGCGAATAATCATAGAGACGACAGATTTCGTGTCGTCGGAAGGGCCGTTCACACTTTTATTTGTATGCCTTGAAGTAGACTTTCATCAAAATACACCAGCCAAAACTCTGTCAACAAAAGGAGATTGTGTAGGACCACCTAAAACTTGTAGGCTACATTGAACGTTCTCATATTCGAAATGTCATGCTGGTGAAGTGATGATGTCATATTTTGTGATACGATTGTTGATATGCAATGTTCTTTCTAATTCTCTACTAATTGTTGACGATTACCCCTGACGAGTGTCAGCCGAAAATATTCGAGTTCATTTCAATGTGAACATACTATTCAATTGTATATTGAAGTTCTGAACCTTCAAGAAGCTCTTCAAGAAATACTCTATAATTTATCCTAATTCACTAAATAATTTTGGGCCCCCTTCTAGCTAGGCCTCTCGAATTGGAGGGTTCGGGGTGCGGCAGTTACGGTCCTGGCTACAATAATAAAATAAAGAATATCGTCCAGGTGTAAATGATCGTTGCGGTCGAAAACACCATGAATACCACAAACCAACCAACCAAAATTATATTAATATCTCAATTCCAAGATGTAAGAAGTTTGCGCTTGTCCATCAATAAAAGAAATAAAACATCAACTTTTAAATTGATTTAGAAAGTTGGAACGTATTTTGTTGTATGGTATCGAAATAGAGAGTTTATGGTCAACTTTGCCTCAAGTCTTGCACGAATGTGTTTATATGTTTAAGTAGCCTACTACTCTACTCTTTTTATGAAAAAACTACGTAGACTTTTAGAGAAACATTCTTAAATTATGACGATGCAATTAAGCGACATTTAGCAGTATAATAATGACTATATAGCAAAAAGTCGCATTTTTGTCAAATAATACCGGAAAATCACAATATAGGTATTGATCTTTCTCAGGACTGTGCGAACCCCACCAACCATCCTGAAACTTCAATAGAATCTCGTACCTATTATCAAAAAGGAAGCACTAAATGAAGTTTGGATTGTTACATTTGAGCTCCATACGTTTGTTGCTATTTGATTTCGGGCTAATTTTGATTTATGAAGTCCACCGGTCCGCGAGGTCAAAAATCTTGAGGACACTGATCTAAACTCTAAATATTATATTTTAACGTGTCTGTGATGGCGTCAGGCGAAATTCCGACGCGGAAGCAGTTTGCTCCCAAACTAAAAGAAGTGTGCATCCAGTAAGGACTGCGTGGAACATGTATTTATGATTCCCAGCACGACAACCTTTTCCGTAAACAGTCAATTCGCAGAAATCATATGTGGTAATTATTTTCAACTCACGATGACGCGTATTCAAAATTTTATATTCCTTATTCGATCACTGTTGTTAGCAGCAACTTTTAATAATACAGATACTTTCGTACAGACAGGATGGCCGCGTTTCGATTGTTCTTGGCTGCTTTGAAATTGACTGCAATGTTTATGGCGGTTGAAAGTTCATTTGGTGAGTGGAATGATTATAACGGTATTTTGCCATCCTGTTGATTGTCTGTCTGTCGTCTCGCGTTATGATATTTACATTTTAGCACCACCATGGTTGATAAGGAACAAAAGTATAGCACGTAATGAAATTACAATAATAATAATACATCTTCGCACAAATGTTCGCTCGTTGTTAGTTGTTGTAGTCGTATAAAATTATTCATCGACATTGCTGACTATCGTTCCCTAATACCAAAATGCCATGGTGTATAGGCATGGTTTACCGAAAAGATGCACTTTTAGCAGTTCAGATTCATCCTTCGTTTGCAGAGTGTGTTATTTTTCGAGTTTCCATTAGTACATGGATGACCAAAAGGGCCTGGTTGTCCATCCAACAAGTCGCTGCTGAAGAGATTCGTTGTCCTAAACATATAATATATGCGGAAACTAGAAATCGCCAAGTTTATATATCAGTTCCACTGCGGATATTGCCCTGAATATTTCAACAACTTCTTTACTTCGGAATCACAAGCGCACAAGTACAACACACGCTCGTCCCCGTCGTCCAAATACCATATGATTGACCGAAAAAACCATCGCTCTATCAAATATGCCGGACCTGCTGTCCGACTGTCGACGAACATGTTCACATTCAAGTCGAATTACAAGCAATTACTACTGAATAAATACTAGTCCGTCGTCAAGATTGCCGGACGACGACCTGACCTATCGATCTCGCCTTCCAGAACATGCCAGCCTATGTTTTGTCGCTTGCTTTTATCTATACTATCTTCTTTTACTTTTCATTCAGTGTGCCTGCCTCCTTTTTACATCGCCTAGGTCAAGGTGGGTGTCTGATTCCTAAGACTACTCCAAATCGTTTCGACACCTTCCTATCTTTTCATTGCATCGCATTTTTTGCTGTATTAAACTGATAAAATTGCTAGTAAACCGAACTGTACTGAATCTGATTGAACATGAAACTTGTCCATAAATTCGTTGAGATAAATCGGCATTCTGCAATTCCTGTGTTCATATAAAGTACAGTGCGTTTCGACCTTATCTTTTTCTGGGTGCAGTGCGTCATGAATTCAAGCTTCTACGACTCTCGTTGACTTGATCTGGCCTGTTCCGGTTAAATTTACAGTCATTTTCAAGCAATTTGCTGAACGTGTTTGTATAGGCCCTACGTCTTACACGACTTTACTGCGACTGTTCTGTTCATGGTAATCTTCCGTGTGCAAACCTTGATAACCTAGCCTAGAAGTTCACGTAGGCGAAATAACATAAATCCATATATGTGAACGATTTCGAGGATCTTCCCAGTCAACAAAATGGGAAGCGATCGTCCGGCGTATTATGCGCATTCGATGTCAAAATGATGCTTCAAAAGAAACAATTTTCGCACTTCAGCCGCAGACTCATTAACCCTTTTGCTGCCGTTCATTAACCCTCTCGCTACTGCAGCTTACAACCGCTAGTAACCCTATCGCTACCTGAATCATTGTTGCTTTCTGGCAGATATATTAACCTTATCTTGAAAGACATCACAATTTGACAATATGTTTTCATTGTCGTGTCAGTTATATTAAAATCCAGCACGAGCATACATTCAAAATACCGGTCAAATACAAACAGACAGTCATATGAAACGCATAAAACGACACAGTCGAGATACAGGGAGATCTTCTTTCCTGGACCATTTTGATACAACTATTCCTGCTCTTGAATTAAAATACAGACAATAGCTGGTTTATCAAACAAGTCTGTGCTTTGGCGGGAAGAATAGGATCAAGGCAACGCGGAGCTACCATCAGCATCCAGCTCACTTTGTGGCACGCTAACTTCATTCAGAGCCCAATTGTGAATGATATATCCCAAGTATAGGCTTAGCCTGGTCTCTGATATCTCGGTAATTCCACTGGTCTCATATTCGTGCGATGTAGGCTACTGTCAGCCAGATATAATTAGTAGTGATAGACGGCTGATCATGGACATTGTCGCTGCAGGTTGAACTAATGCTTAGAGCACGATATTTTATAAACTGTTGCCTTCGCCAACGCTGCATTTTTTTCAATTCACCGTCAGACGTCTACCCACGGATATTTGGGCATATCACAATCACTTCATGGCTTCAGTCTCCAGTTGTAAAATAAAGGCTAACTATAGCAACAAAACAACTCGTAAGTTAACTGATATGAGTATCACAAATGTTAATCAGAAATTATCACAAGACATAGTAGTCGGCTGAACAGTTGAAATGCCAACTGTTGTCTTGTAACGAGCATCAGCGATTGTAAATTCAGTCACAAATATTGCAGACAGAGACAATAGATGGTTTGAGCATATCCCATGTTTCGTATAAATATACATAGCCTACATTAATGAATGCACTAACAAATGATGTCAAAGCCATAACTATAACACATCAAGATTCGGCGATGGTTAACGACACACTTCCGCGGTTTAGCAATAAAATATCAAAGGACCGGTAGTACTTATTACTTTCGGAGCACTTAACAAGTATCACGCTGTTCAATACCACCAACATGACATTTCAGGCCACGGAAAAGTCAAAGTCAGCATTTATATCAAGTCCTATTTTACAAGCCTAACGCAAGCAAGCAATTACAGCAGGGGTTCTCAGCTTTCCTTGTATAACGGGCCGCATTTTACAAGCAAAAGACGCCGCGGGCCGCAGAAGATTATTACCATGTATTGGTGCGCTACTATTAAATTTAAGCGACTGTGGCCTATCTACCAGTCGTATACGGGTATTTAGTACATTTTAATGCATTCTGAAGCATCAATGGAGAGCGTTCGTAAGTTTGCAGCTGCTGCTTTTTGTGAGAATATGCATCTTCCACCGGCGAAAGTAAATCCCTTCATGAGCGTGTATTACATTCGCTGCCAGGTCGACGTATGCACTTTCAAACCCTTCCACCAAAGAACCGAACGATCTGTTTGAATGCGTGAGCGAGCAAAAATAAAATTACGGCAACTTTCACGTTTTTTCGTCACAGAGGCCATTATCATATTGGGGTCTCAGTGATATGAGAAGAAGTATGGCCTTCGAGGTCATTTCTGAGCAAACCAATCTACTCTTCTCCTTCCTTCCATGGCGGCGGGCCCTGCACAAACAGTTACAGAAGTCAGCTTTGTTAAGTTGATGCTTTTCGCTAGTCACCTTCCCTACATTTGCCCAGCCAGCATTTCCTCTGCACATGTGTCCACTCTGATAACATGCACCCGATAATTAGCTATGCAATGCCTGTGGAGTCGGTGGATTCGTCCAATGCTAGGCTAAAGTAGTCTACGCGGCAACGTGTTTCAGAATGCGCGATAAAAGAACGATTGACATTGCTGGTCATTGGTCACTCTTCTGTTCACGGTTTAATCAGACTACTATAGCTTCGAAATTTGTTAGCTGATGAATTTCGCACACCATGTCAAGGTTTTATTGAAATCACACCTTCTCTAGCAGATTTCTTGGGTTCAGCGATATTCCAAGCAATTTTGAATGATGCGTCTGTAACGTCGTCGGCAATTATTTCAACAATGACTCGAAATATGGATTGCCGGGCTTGACACCTAACTATACCAACGTTTTTTTTCTAAAATCAGGTGATATATTAATAACTCTAGAGGAGATTGGCGTGGTATCATTTTAAGTTTCTGCGCTTCGTTACGACTTACGAAAACTGTTCTTAAACAAATATGACTCATCGGTTTTCCATTTATATCTGAGAAAGCAAATTCATTGTTCCACGCAGAGTTACAAACCCCGTTTTTGCTGTTTAATTTCCCCTTCTCTGTTCTTGTTTCTGTTCAAACCATTCGCGGTGAGTGAAACAATCCTTGAAAAATATACTATGTAGCGGGATTCTCTAAACCAGAGTCCAGCCGAATACCGAATAAAAACAATAACAATCTAAACTGAGCATATTTCATGAAACCAGAACACATCAAAGAATGAGTAATCAAACGAAACGGAGACGGTGCGATAAGATAGCCAAGTAGCTAAATTAATATGTAATAATACCTTGTCAGTAATAATCGCGCTCATAATGAAAGATGTCGCGGGCCGCAAAATAAACGTATGCGGGCCGCGGGTTGAGAACCCCCGAATTACAGTGTAATATGACTGATCTGCTATTCGAAACACCATTTGACTACCAATACACATCTATAAGCAAGCATGTAGCAAATTTCAATAATAACCTGAACTATCTCTTGCTCAACTTATATCAACCAGACTTGGACAACTAGAAAAATTTCAGCTTTTCCAAATTAGATCAGAATTAGAATTAGAGCTGCACAGTTTTTTCCAAATTAGATCAGAATTAGAATTAGAGCCGCACAGTTTTTTCCAAATTAGATTAGAATTAGAATTAGAGCCGCACAGTTTTTTCCAAATTAGATTAGAATTAGAATTAGAGCCGCACAGTTTTTTCCAAATTAGATTAGAATTAGAATTAGAGCTGCACAGTTTTTTCCAAATTAGATCAGAATTAGAATTAGAGCCGCACAGTTTTTTCCAAATTAGATTAGAATTAGAATTAGAGCCGCACAGTTTTTTCCAAATTAGATTAGAATTAGAATTAGAGCCGCACAGTTTTTTCCAAATTAGATTAGAATTAGAGCTGCACAGTTTTTTCCAAATTAGATCAGAATTAGAATTAGAGTCGCACAGTTTTTTCCAAATTAGATTAGAATTAGAATTAGAGCTGCACAGTTTTTTCCAAATTAGATCAGAATTAGAATTAGAGTCGCACAGTTTTTTTCCAAATTAGATTAGAATTAGAATTAGAGCCGCACAGTTTTTTCCAAATTAGAATAGAATTAGAATTAGAGCCGCACAGTTTTTTCCAAATTAGATTAGAATTAGAATTAGAGCTGCACAGTTTTTTCCAAATTAGATTAGAATTAGAATTAGAGCTGCACAGTTTTTTCCAAATTAGATCAGAATTAGAATTAGAGTCGCACAGTTTTTTTCCAAATTAGATTAGAATTAGAATTAGAGCTGCACAGTTTTTTCCAAATTAGATTAGAATTAGAATTAGAGCTGCACAGTTTTTTCCAAATTAGATCAGAATTAGAATTAGAGCTGCACAGTTTTTTCCAAATTAGATCAGAATTAGAATTAGAGCCGCACAGTTTTTTCCAAATTAGATTAGAATTAGAATTAGAGCCGCACAGTTTTTTCCAAATTAGATTAGAATTAGAATTAGAGCCGCACAGTTTTTTCCAAATTAGATTAGAATTAGAATTAGAGCTGCACAGTTTTTTCCAAATTAGATCAGAATTAGAATTAGAGCCGCACAGTTTTTTCCAAATTAGATTAGAATTAGAATTAGAGCCGCACAGTTTTTTCCAAATTAGATTAGAATTAGAATTAGAGCCGCACAGTTTTTTCCAAATTAGATTAGAATTAGAGCTGCACAGTTTTTTCCAAATTAGATCAGAATTAGAATTAGAGTCGCACAGTTTTTTCCAAATTAGATTAGAATTAGAATTAGAGCTGCACAGTTTTTTCCAAATTAGATCAGAATTAGAATTAGAGTCGCACAGTTTTTTTCCAAATTAGATTAGAATTAGAATTAGAGCCGCACAGTTTTTTCCAAATTAGAATAGAATTAGAATTAGAGCCGCACAGTTTTTTCCAAATTAGATCAGAATTAGAATTAGAGCTGCACAGTTTTTTCCAAATTAGATCAGAATTAGAATTAGAGCCGCACAGTTTTTTCCAAATTAGATTAGAATTAGAATTAGAGCCGCACAGTTTTTTCCAAATTAGATTAGAATTAGAATTAGAGCCGCACAGTTTTTTCCAAATTAGATTAGAATTAGAATTAGAGCTGCACAGTTTTTTCCAAATTAGATCAGAATTAGAATTAGAGCCGCACAGTTTTTTCCAAATTAGATTAGAATTAGAATTAGAGCCGCACAGTTTTTTCCAAATTAGATTAGAATTAGAATTAGAGCCGCACAGTTTTTTCCAAATTAGATTAGAATTAGAGCTGCACAGTTTTTTCCAAATTAGATCAGAATTAGAATTAGAGTCGCACAGTTTTTTCCAAATTAGATTAGAATTAGAATTAGAGCTGCACAGTTTTTTCCAAATTAGATTAGAATTAGAATTAGAGCCGCACAGTTTTTTCCAAATTAGAATAGAATTAGAATTAGAGCCGCACAGTTTTTTCCAAATTAGATTAGAATTAGAATTAGAGCCGCACAGTTTTTTCCAAATTAGATTAGAATTAGAATTAGAGCCGCACAGTTCTTTCCAAATTAGATTAGAATTAGAATTAGAGACGCACAGTTTTTTCCAAATTAGATTAGAATCAGAATTAGAGCTACGCAGTTTTTCCAAATTAGATTAGAATCAGAGTTTCATCGTTTTTCAAAATTAGATTAGAATTAGAATTACCGAATTCGTAAAAACTTTTTAATGAAATCCCGAATAAGAAAGAAAGAGAACAAAATTCACCTTCACTTCATATCAAATCAGAGTTCATTCTAATAAGCATGAGAATGGCGAATGTCTGCACACCAAGATTGGCTCGTTTCGCCTTATACAGTTCTCCCGCATGGCAGAAAACTCTTTCTGATGGAGCCGATGTTGCAGTCATGCCTAAGAGTTCACCAGCAGCAGCCCTGAGATGATGAAAACGATTTTCTTTTTTCCAGTAAGTCAAAATGTTGCAATCCATGCTTTCACGATCTGCTGCGAAATATCTTTCAACTTCATCCTCTACATTTTCTTTCTTTACATCTGCAGCAATTTTCCTCTTTTTTCTTGATTTAGTTGCGGGCATGAAAGAGAACAAGCCAATGTTAACTATCTCTTTTTCATCGGAGTCGGACGAGCCGCTGGACTGTTTGTGGTCGAAACTAGGTTGTTCGCAGTTATCGACTTCAATGGCAGCTTTTCTTTTCAGGAGTTCTTCCGTCGACTGTATTGAAGCTTCTTTCAGTAGAGCTCTCTCTTCTTCAATTTCGACCCAGTCGGCTTTAAATCGTGGGTCTAAAAACGTTGCAAGTCGAAAATCTTCTTTATTGAGATAAGGGTTCAACCTCACGCTAATCTGATCAAGTAAGATGCGAGGCAAGATTTGGCATATGTGCATTGTGCAGTTTCAATATCATCTCTTCCATCGACTTTTTCAAACCGATGACAACAGCACACACATTGCTGATTGTAACCTTGCTCTCCCCTTCAACTTCAGACATCGCGGCTTCAAATGGACTCAGCACGTCAACTAGTTCTGTAATAACAACAAGCTCTGAAATGCTTAATGTCAGTGTGCTCTTTTCCTTCTTAGTCTTAGACAATTCTCCAATGGCCGCATTCAATACATCTTTGCCTGCCTTTGCAAATGACCGGAGCATTTTCAAAGACGAATTCCATCTTGTCTGGTTTTTTTGTTAATATATAAATATTCCTCCGACGAAGAAACTCGCTTGCTGCTGTACTGGACCGCAGTGTTCTTGCTACTTTCGATACTTTAGTAATCGTAGAGTGGATCACAAGTCGTTTCGATAGTTCATCTTCTGATTCATCGGGTAACTTGCCTTTTATATCTTCCAGAGCGTGCACGATACACAGTTGCATTGTGTGAGCAAAACACGATACCCTCTTCGGCAGCAGTGCTAAAAGCGTATTGAGATCTGTTTCGGCGTGTTGGAGATTTTCCTTGCAACTAAAATCTAAGTCTTCATGAGTTGTCATCTCAGCAACTTCTTGATCAAGTTCCTTCATATCTATAAGCGTCAATTCAAATGCCTTTTTCATCGAACTAGCGTTGTCGCTTATAATGCGCCTCACTTTGCCGTCGATTTGGTATCTCATGACCACATCTTCATATCTGTTGGCTATGTTGACGGCGGTGTGTCTTTCGGCAAAATGTTCGCAGCACAAAAGACGAGACCTTAACTCAAAGTCGTTGTCAACGAAGTGTGCCGTAAATCCGATGAAAGAATGCATTTGGCGGTTGGTCCAAATATCAACGGTGACGTACACACTAGTTAAATCTTTCATTTCAGCTGTGATGCTGTTGACGATGAGCTTTTCACTAGAGGGAAGGTGGGTCTCTTTGATCGTTTGCCGATGAGGAATTGCATAATTATCATTGAGTTCCTCGATAAGCCCGCGAAAGCTTGGTTTGTCAACAATTGAGAGTGGTAGTGATGCACAAGCCATGCTCTTAAGTATAAGCCTAGTTATTTGCCTCTGCTTCGGATGCTGCTTGGAATACTTCCTTTTATGGTCACTACAAAGATGTTCAGTTATCATCGGCTGAGACTTTCCTGTTTTTGTCACAACAACGACTAACTGTCCGGTGTAAGGCGGATTGGGTCAGGTTTTCATTGCGCAAGAGGTATATTCTTGTTAACTTGCTACGAAATGTCGAAGACAAAGCGGCGTTTTCAGGACAACAATAAATTAGATTAGAATTAACATTAGAGCATAGCGGCGTTTCACAAATTAGATTAGATTTAGAATTAGAGAATAGAAACATTTCACAAACTAGATTAGAATTAGAATTAGAGCAAAGCAACATTTCACAAATTAGATTAGAATTAGATTACTGGCATTTCGCTCTAATTTAGTGTAATTAGACAACTAGAATTTTCTAGTTGTCCAAGTCTTATCTCAACGAAGAACTTCATTCATATTCCCTTCCATCGCTATAATCTCGGAAATACAATTCGACGGTTCGAGTGTGCAACGGTAAACAACATCCGATGACATATGACATCACAATGACTCCACGCCCAAGTGCTCACGAACCTGGCAAAGCTTGGCAGAAGAGACGTCACGGTGAAGCCGCGTGATAATCATGCGCAATTTGATTGGTTAATAACGCTGACACCAATCTGCCCGGCCGACCGATGGAAAGGAGACTAATCGATCTTTTGAAATCGAGAGCGATCAGTTTTTGTACATCGAAGGTGCCGCCTCACTGTAGTGTCAAAACGGTTGCGTTCACTTCTCTGCTGCACTGTCTTCGCCTGGTTCGGCATTGAATATTCACACTTTTGTTGACTGGGTTGGCGCTATCGATGAATTTGTAACGCCTTTCAGACCAATACTGCAGTCGGAGATACACCAATGGACGCTGGGTCACGCATGGAAACTGCGATGTGAGTATAGAATAGGTCGTATTTGATGCAAGATTTTCTGAATATAACAGTGACTTGCGTTTGCATACCTCGAATTCATGGCAGTTATGGAATCATCTATTTGTCACATGCACACTGGTTCCCTTCTTGAAAGGCATGTCTGCAACATTCTAACCTGATGTTCTGACTTAAAAACTTAGAAAGAATGTGTCATCGATTACACTGCTTTACATCCAAAAGCGTCCGGTTTGGATTTTGGTAATTGATCAAGGCGGAGAATGATTCTAGATATTTGTAATCCGATAATATGAAGGAGCTATTTCCTACGAAACACTGCGGTAACTAGGCATACGGTATCGCTACTTATCGGACGACATTCACACATGAATATTTATGTGCGAATATTTTTTACCAGCGCCAACCCATTTCAATTGCAGTTGTTTTCCCCTACCTTGATATAGGCTACATGCTTGGACGTCTTCCACTGAGCGCTAGTATCGCCCGCCAACTTACCGTAACAAAACAGCCGTAGCATATAGAAGGAGTGGAATGGTACCGCTCGTGAATTTTTTTTAGCGGCTTCACTACGTTGACTTCCTGAAAAAAAAAATGATTGCTGCCAAAACCGTACTGCGCCTTCAACAACATTGTCGTCAAAATGTCCTAGTCGAAGATTTGGGTTGCGAAGACGACATTCACCCCTCCCTGGCTACGCCAATGTTCAACGATCTGATATATTTTTTCCAGGACGAATCATCTCCTCAAAGTATCATGAGTGACTTGACCAAACTAGCGGACAGAGAAAATGCTCGAGCTTCGCAATCAGGTTATATTTCATTCCACTGATATTCTGTTCCGAGGCCCATGTTATAACAGTGATTCATATAGTACAGCGGTTCTCAAGTTTTGGCCCAGCGTTCCCTTTCGGATATTTCTATGGTATGGCACTCCTCATATTATATATACTGTCCTTAAGAGATGAGGTAGAGGTCCTAGTCGGGTCGAGTTATTCGGGTTTGGAAATATTTCGCGGTTGAATCGGGCCCAATTACTAGTCAACTAATTACCAATCTAATACTTTTATGCACTATTTTTGGGATCAAATCAAGGTTCTTGTAACATTTTTGGGATCAAATCAAGGTTCTTGTAACAAATGTTGGGCCCGGGCTCATACCTATCGGGTTTGAGCCCAATGTATATACCCTTATTCGGTTACGTTGTATTTTGTAGCTCTCGAAAACCAGGATATTTAGTTGATCATTTCGGCCAGAAACCTTCAAATCGTGTCTAACTGTCTATTGTACAAATGACTCTCACTCTCAAAAGTGGTATAGTACAACGTCTCCAGATTTCGAGACGCTGTGTGCTGCAATGTATAATACCTAGTTCAAAACATGTTGTCGGGAAAACCTCTATAGTGTGATCGAACTGTTTTAAGGGACACATAGTAACTAGGGATGGTGTGAACCTCTGAAAGGTTCAGGTTCGTGTGAACGCGAACCTTTTTGAAAGGTTCTGTGTGAACGCGAACGTGAACCTCGTGACGTCACGTGACGTCATATAGCTAATTCCAACCCTAGCTTTCAATGAAGTGATAGCCTATTTGTACACGATACCTAGCGACGACTCGGGCCACATAATGCCAAAATGCTGAAGTACATTTTGGCGTTTTTTACGTCGCTAAATGTATCAACTGAGGCAATCAAATGATATAATACTCCCATAAAATCAACATCATCCTTCGCTTTGCCAATAATTTCGAAGAGGAGTTGCCAGGGAATATAAGCTTACGCCTTAACGGTCTTGACCAGACCGGGCAATGTATTCGGTGTATGAGTATTGCTACATTGATATTGGGCAGAGTGTAAATCAGGTTTTTATACTTGCTACCGATATTAGGCTACCCCAAAAGTTATACAGCTGTAGCCAACACCTCAATCGCACGGATTTGGTTTTAATGATACAGTAAACATATGAAGTGAAGATAGACCCCGTACGCTAGCTATATTTGTTACATCAAAAAACGATATTAATCTCATTGATTGGTTGAATAAGCATCATTCGCTCTCTACATGTTATGTATGTCGCTCGTGATGTTGTGTGATTGCGGGTTAGCTCACATCAGAGAGTCACTAATAAATATTCACAAACGGAAAGTTGGATATTTCGAGCAAAATTTTTGTAACAAAGCAAGTAAAATCTTTGAGATTGTCAAGGTGCATGCTCGTTTCAAGTTTTTTTTTATGCTGCCGGCGTCATTCATAGAGTGGCACGCAGTTGAAATGCAATAACTTCGAACCAAAGATGTCAATATGAAGTGAAAATTGTAATATATGAAAAGGTTCACAGTGCAGAACCTACCAAGGTTCTGTTGTGAATGCGAACCTCTAAATTCCCGAGGTTCACACACAGAACGCGAACGTGAACCTCGCGTTCACACCATCCCTAATAGTAACCACTGCATTCGCAGAAAACACTAGATACCAGAGATGAGCAGATTTGAAATTTCTATGTCCTAATCCAATCCAAATCCGAACCTTCAAATCCAAATCCTAATCCATACCTTTTTCATATTCAAGTCCATGTCCAATCCTAATCCGATTGCAACTGGAAATTCAGAAAAAATACTAATTTGAGAAATGGAGGGATTCGAAAATTTTCTTTCACAACCAACGATTCATTTCATTCAAGATAACTTAGTAACCATAATTACATTAATAACTGATCTAACTTGTCGCCATTCGCCACACGACATTTCAATCTCCCAGAAAATAGGCAAATCCAATCCAAATCCTAATCCGTTCTGAAAAAAATGTCTAATCCAAATCCAATCCAAATCCGACAAAATTTCGCAAATCCTGTTTTTTCAAAACCTAATCCTAATCCATGCTCATCTCTGCTACATCGTCGGTATGTTTCGCGCAAGGCCTTTCGATTATTGATGAAATGTCTTAGGAATGAATGAATGAATTAATTCATTTTGCAACGAGATCTCACACTATAGAACTCGGTAACCCTATAACAACTACTACACCACCTGCACTATTTCGCAATTTTTCTTCGGCGCCCCCGTAACGTCCCAGTGTCCCCTCATCACCCAGAGAGCGCTGTCGAAATGGTCAAGAACCACTGATATAGTGCATCCTCATGAAAAATTCCCGAAGCTAATGCAATTCCCTATTCGCGCGCTTGTACTGTGAAAGTATGTACCTATCAATTCTCGCCTCGCTCACCACTTGTCATAAACACTGTGGCTTTGTAGTAATGTAGGCTATCATGTATATATTGTGAAAGATATATTCTTACAGTAATTTATTTTCATGTGTGTTATTCTGTGCTCACTGATTTCAATCTGTGCTGCAAGATTAAAATTTTGATTTTGGTACCGTCGACAGCATCCTATAGCGATTCTGCCGTGACTGAATCGATTGCGGGTACAGCTCCAACACGTGCTGCTGACGCGAAAGTCGGTAAGTTGGCTGCATGCAGTAATTTCCTTATTTATATATACTACTACACAGGTGGTATAATAATATATTTACCAACAAATTCGTGGTAATATGCAGAGGTATAATCAGTATGTGGTCGGGAAAGCAATTCATTTGTGAAAAAAATCTTCACATAATTCAAGAGAAAAGGGACAGTAGGCCTCCACTTATGATATAGACATCAGTATAGTTACAGTGTTTCTTGACCGTTATAGCGCGCGCACCCTCTGAGATTTCAATAATATATCTCGCAACTAGCACTTTGTCAGGCTGCAACCAAGCGCGGATCATGAATCTTTTGTTACGGACTATTTATTCACCATCCGTTATACACCTATTCACAAACAAACTGACTCTTTCGGTATCGAATGAAGCCATGGATAAAGCAATTCACAAACGCAATAATTAATTGTCTATTTATTTTCATCTACCTACCCTGCATTTGGTGTCTTACCTGCGTGGATTTATTCTAAGGTTAATTAAAGAATTTTGCCAATCATATTGGTACTTGCATATACATTACTATTAGTTTTTTGTATCCTCTTTCAGCACACGTGATCAGATTTACCGGTTGAGCAGGCGGAGGTGGTAATTAGCACGATTTGTTTTACATAAAAAATGGAAGATTTTGACCTGAAAATTAAAATTTTGATAATATTTTATTTTAATAAGCTTGATTTTGACAAAATTTTGACGTCATGGATGTAAATTATGTGTTTTCGCCCATAAAGGTAAATTGTGCTACTTTTCTCCCTTTCCGGTTGGAACCGTCGGTTCTTAAGAAGTGGTTTGATCTGAAAAAAAATTGACTTAGAAACCGGCAAATTTTTGCATGAAAACCTTTATTCTAACGAAATCCGGACCTATGAAGAATTCCAGTATAGTCACATCACGCATTACGGTCAACACGAGTGTGCACACGTCAACACGTGGGCGATATCGCTCCCCAGGGGTGATTTGGCGGTCTAGGGGGGCGAAAATGACGAAGGGGGCGACAGGGGGGCGAAAATGGACAAAGGGGGCGACGGGGGGCGAAAATAGCGAAGGGGCGATAGGGGGGCGATGACGCGTTAAAACGGCTGACCTTTCTTTTTAGTCAACCCGCCGGTGATTACAGTTTGTATGCCCAATTTTCGGTACACAAAATTTGGGGGGCGATGATCGGTGTTGGCCTTGAAAAGGGGGAGATGGGTCGAAAAAGGTTGGGAACCACTGGTCAACACCAATGTTCCCTCTAATTTTTGACGAGTCTGCGCACACTCACCAACTCACTGCGTAGACCAGTGGTTCCCAACCTTTTTTCACCCACGTACCATTTCGAGGTTTTATGCCCTTATTGTCATATCAGAAAATGCAGCCAGAATGCTAGCAATCCCAACTAATAATTTGATAGCATGGAAGGATATGACAGTTGATAAGAGAATTCTCAAATATGCACGCAGAGAAAATACAATGAGTTGGAGATAAATCGCGCGAAACGCGAAAAAAAAATTCAGTTTGCCGCAACTTAGCACCCCCCAATTTGGAGAATTATTGCACTAGCTGGTCGATGGGTGGCATGTGTTTGCTCACAGCGCATCGAAAGTCATGCATGAGCGCAACAAGTCGGTTTTGTTTCTTCAACTTGATAGTCATCAGACATCAAAATCCTTGCTTGCACTCCCACGTAGAAGGGACAATTTGCAGCTGGGGAATAGCGTGAGAAGTTAGAGTCTAGTATGAGGAGGCCATGCTAAGCCAGAAGTTTATTGGTGGACGATCTTTGTGTTCAACCCCACCTTAACTAATAACACCCTTCGGTCGAAGAAATAACAGAATCTACTCGCGTACCACCTGGAAGACCTTCGCGTACCACCTGGAAGACCTTCGCGTACCACCTGGAAGACCTTCGCGTACCACTAGTGGGTAGGTGGGTCGTGGGTTTGATCCCCGGCCGGGTCAGACCAAAGACCTGATTAGAAACACTGGTATCCATGACTTCCCTGCTTGGCGCTCATGTATTACTGGGATAGCATGGAAGGGTTGTGCAAGACTTAGAAAGCCATACAAGGCTTTATCTGCACCTTCCTTGTCCAGCAGCATATGCACATCATGCACTCATGGTATGCATATGCACAGATCGTGTTTATCGTGAGTCGGTGTATATGCCGCAAAAACATCAAGGACAAAAATAAACTACGTCCTCTCCTCCTTTCCTCCTTTCAGCTGGTTACAGTTTAATCATTTTTCTTACATATTCGGTGGTATATACCTTAAAACGTATTTTATTATTGTGAAGTTCTTTGGTCATTTAAACGTATTTCGTAAATGGGTTTTGGGTACATTTAATACAAGTTAATACACTCTTATAGTGTATAACAGATGAAATCCATATTGTGTTACGAAAGCATCTGTCTGTTTCTTCACAGCGACCAGTGCTCACTGCTCAGTGACGGGGTTAATGAATTGACAGTAAAGTATCATGCGTAATATAGTTCCTGCTTCAATCGTGCCCAATGACACTGGACATTTCAAACGCAAATTTGTAATATTACGATCTCCGATATATCTGTTCCATGCTCATATTATCATTAGTATAGCTACAAAATTTTCTGCATTCAGACAAAGACGAATGTGACAACGGTACGGATACATGCGACAAGAATGCCACTTGTCACAACACTCCCGGGTCATTCAATTGCACCTGTGATACTGGATACACCGGAAACGGAACTGCCTGTTTTGGTTAGTAGTCTTACGAAAACGGCACGGACTTGATATTCCCGTAAACTACTGCAATATCTCTCCCTCTCTCTCTCTCTCAGATATTAGCGAATGCGATACAGGACTACATGATTGTGATGCGAATGCTCTCTGTCATAACACCGATGGGTCTTACAAGTGTACCTGCAAGTTCGGCTTCACCGGGAATGGGAGAAACTGCACATGTTCGTTTGTATTTTTTTTTTTCAGTTTGATAGCTTTGAAGAGGCACTGCACTCTAAATATGACGTGGTCAATTTAAAGTTGAAAGCGAGAAAACATTATTGGCACCAATCACTTTCATCAGAAATTTATCGCATTTAAACTCCATCGAAAATGTTGCACGAGTGTTTCAAATGAGCTCTAGCAATCTCTATGGTGTATCGGGATCAGTCGCCATCAGGCATCGTCAGTCAACCCTTCGAGAAATCTCTGACACGTATCTGTTCAGTGTTGCGGTTTGTTGGCGCCAATTACGCCTCCGTTCCATGTCTTTGTGCATTGCACAGACGTCCTTCGCAACTTGCAACCAATTAATTGTAGGATTAAGGGTGCAGCTGCCGAGTTCCCACGGCCGCCCACAACCTCTGATCCGTTGACCACCGGTTATACGTCATATAAACCAGTTGTAGGGTGCGCCGCGGTTCGAACCCGGAGTTGCATATTGCGAGAGGACATATAACTCTTACCTTTAAATGTTCATATCGTCAAATTACAACTATATGCCGTTTCACGGAATGCCGTACAAGCCCACATATTCCCGCATATCAGATATGGATGCAATCGACAAACCATTCTGCAGCAAAAAAGTAGTAGTATTCAATTTCATTCACGCATGTAGGAAGAATCATGTATGAACTTTGTAGTTACGGTATATGACCAGCGCTCATTGTTAGGAAAACGATGCATGTCCGCGGCACCAAGTGTTCATCGTTTGGGTTATATTCTTTAGCAAAACATGCTTCTACTATGGGACCTAATCATCTCGATCAAAGGCAGGGACCAACGATACCTGATTCAAGAATTGGTGTTGATGAAAATATTGATGTTGAATGTGTTTGGTAGGATCATGTCGTGTAATTGGGACATTGCCCGCGCAGTAACACATACTGTAATACAGAGGTCTCAAACTCAAATGTGCTAGCGGGCCAATTTCCTAGTTTTTGATGACGTCGCGGGCGCAGCATCAATAAAAGGGTTATCCAATGTATAATTTCCAGGTAGGCCGGGACTTTGTAGACTGGTGTTCCACACACATCGTGGAAATGTAATTTACTATTTTACTTTTCACGCTTGACACAGAAAAACTCACATTTTCAAATATTTGAATAAAATTGTGTGCCGGGTATATTTTTTTAATTAATGAGTTATAGACATCGTGCGAGAGGATGCATCATGACATCGTAAAACTGTCGGGTTACAATATTGCAGCTAGGGAACCATTGACATGAAACAATTTTTGTAAATCTACTGAAGATTGATCTTCATCAGAGCATTTGAGCGGTGTAACCTAATCCTGGTTTTAATATAGTCGTGTTGTTACTTCCATTGCCAAAGTCAAATTGAATCAGCGTTGGATTATTCCTTCCATTATTATTGGAACATATCAATAACAACTTAAATATAATCATTATTGAGTCAAAGTAATAGCATTGCTTCTTAACCTTTTTAGCGATCGTACCCTTAGGATTTCTCGTAACCCTGTCTATTTTCAACACAATTTCTGATAGTACCTATATTAAAATCAGAAAGCCCATTCACATAAAATCGCGCGGAGCGCGTAGCGTAGACTATTTTCGAGTTGAATCAATTGACCAAGAAAATATTCTACAGCATGATGTGGTGATTCGTACCCCGATGAGGTCTACGCACACTGGTAAGAACCCCTGGAATAGAAATGTCCAATCGGCGAAGAATTCATTGGTATTACAGCTGTAGAGTGTGCTATTACCTTACTTGCCACCGATAACAACATGGATAAAGAGAACAAACAACACCCAGCGTGTAATCAACTATACGTCACGGGGTCTAGAGAATACCAATAGTCGCCATACTGACCTGATTAGATAGCTAAATACACTACGCAACGCAAGCTACGACCTTTTGATGTATTACTGTTCCCCATGGCAGATTCATAGATTGTTGCGTCCGTAGGATTACGAAGTCACCGTTCCGAGTCGCAAGTCCTCTGATTGTAACGTTTGACCCGACTCAACTCGAGTCATTTTTATTTATTCAACCAGTTAATCCGAAATCGAAAAATTTTACGAGAGGGTCGCACCAAACCAAATCACAATTTTCAGTCACGAATCATCAACGGGTTATGTTTTATCATAATGAACTAGAAATGTGACGTAATAGCTGATTTTCTACCGCATGGTAGCTTTTAAAAGTGATGTGATAGTGAAGTTTATTGTGATTTCAGTGAATTTTATAGTAGTTTTAGCGTGAACGTCAAGTTCCTACATCTAAGAAAGATTTATGGCACTTGAATATATTTTGAATCCTTGAAATTCCAAAATGCCGTCGCGGGCCGCACAAAATGTTCTCGCGGGTCGCGTGTTTGAGACCTCTGCTATATTAAGTTTCACGCAAACTGCCGTTTGTTCGTCATAATGAATCAGTTCTGCTGCGTATTGGGCACATGTCACGATTACAATGCAGTACGTGAATCCTGGTCATTTCATACGCAGAAAATGCTTAACTTTGTATACGGAAACAACTATCCACTATATGACTATATGCTGCTTTGTACTAATATAAAATTGCGACTCGTGCCATTTGCTTCGATTTCAGAATGATTGTTGCAATTTATATATGTGCTTGTGCAACGGTGGAAACCGGTGAAATTGTGGATTTACAGATTTCAACCATGGCGTGGAGTGGGTGTAAATTGGGTTTGTGGTACTTTTTGTTACAGCATGAAACACTCACGACAATACCCATATCGAAAACATCTCGGGGTGCGGAGCAATTCAGAGACGTATTTTAGTTGTAAGTCGGTCTCCGGACATAAACCCGTTGGTTTAAATTAGCGCTTGCCAAACATTTTGCTTGCTTGCACTATTTCGAGCATTCTCACTGATCTCATATACCACCTCGCTATATCGACCGGAACAGAGGCTGGTAGTTCGAAAGTGCTGAGAGCCACTATTTTAGCTTGATCACACGTTAATAGTACCGAGATCACTTAGGCACAAATTATATGACGCGAAGACAAGATTTGATATGCTGATGTGGTAATATGGAATATTTTGAAATCATGACAAGACTTCATAATTTTATCAATTTTTCACGGATATATTTGTTCATAAAAGTTCGTCCAGTTGTTAAAAAAGGAGCTTTGAAAGCATTGGAGACGATATGAATCTCTCTTGACTCGCGGTTGAACAATGGTGACCGTAGGTGCACGTCTGACAAATTTCAACCACGAGCCATAGTTGAGCATACGTAGCGAGCAATCGAACTACGTCGAAGATACTCAGTAACTGGGGCCGCGAAACCCAACGGTACTTGAATGCCAGGAAATTAGAAATCGTGATCTAAATATTATTTCAATTCGTGAAGGTTCAATGAAGTTACTTGTGTACCACTGAGATGTTCCTCCGCACCACTAGTGGTACGCGTATCACAGTTTTAGAACCACTGCCTTAAATGAACCAAATATACTCTTATTCCTATGATTAGGTGAGTTCTATGTGGAGAAGGATGTATAGGTGGTATTTGTAAACAGAATCCACGCATCCGATGTATGTGGCCTATCGGGTCCACGGACATATGAGCATGCGACAATACAGCATGCAACACTTCGTCATGCCACACTTGGGCATGCAGCACGTGAGCAATTGCGGGTTAGGGGTTAGTTAGGGTTGGATTTAGGTTTGAGTTAGGGTTAGGCTTGGGGTCAAGCTATATATAGCGGTTAATTTCAGGGTTATGTTTCGGATTAGGGTTAGTTTTGCGGTTATAAAGTCACATGCTTATGTGACGCATGTTAAAGTGTCCCATGCTCAACTGTCGTTTTGCAATGTGTCGCATGCTCATATGTCGGGCAACCAGCAAATGGATGGTATGTGGCATGCATGTCCCAGATAGAAGCATAAATTTAAACAGTATTTATTTCCTATAGAGTCGCTGTATTTAGGTTTTTTCGAAGTTAGAAATTGAAACATTTTTCCGAAACCTGAACGAATTGCGTATTATGCGAAACCAGGAGAATGTGCTCCTACTGGAAGTAGTTTGGAGTCTTTCCGAAAAAAATCATGAATTGACTCATATTTCACGTCGCCACGTCTTATTCTACTTGCGGAACCTTATTGACTATTTTAGCAGCCTCTGGATATCACATCATCAGTCTTTGTTCGAAATACATTTGTGTCATTTCAGCATGCAACAATTCTGTCTTCATCTTTCCGAAGGAACATCACGAAGACTACGTTCTGTATAAACGTACTCTGTCGGGTATGGCGTCCTCCACCGTTTGTTTCTGGATAGGATCGGTAGATGGAATCAAGCCGGCAAAAGGATCAATTCTAAGTTACTGCACGCCGGGTGCGCCGGGTTTGTCCTGCAATACCATCGCAGCTTTTTTGAAGGGAACCAAAATCGAAGCGATTATAAATGGCAAACGCTGTACTTTGATATGACTCGAAGAATTATTTATAGGACATACATATGTTTAGTCATGTCCAAGAATGCGGCAAGAATCTACATCAACGGTACCGAGATCGGAAACATACATGATATTCCAGCAGAAGTTGCTAAAGATGGGGTGCTCATATTTGGGCAAAATCAAGATGGTAAAATCAATGGTGATATTCCTGGGAAACCGGTAGATCCTCAACAGGGTTTTTACGGCGAGATCGGTGGGATCCATATCTGGGATAGAGTTCTTAACGCAACTCAGATTAACCGTGCGACGAACGCCATACGGTGTGGCCCTGTAGATGATGCGTTCGTGATTATCAACCAATCGAATGCATGTGTGAAAGGTAATGTGATGACTGACTTTATAGAAACTTGCTTGAATGTGTAACCCAATACGCACATCGGTTCAAATCTGCGTGGAAATACTTGTAGCTGATTCGGGAACCGTCTCGCCGAACACACTTCAAGGAATTTCAGTTGTTAGTGCGATTCTGCTGTTTGTAATGATGATTTATATTAGCATACTCAAAAACAGCGGTTCTGAAACTCTTTTAGACACCCTCCTTGATGACAGTGAAAAATCCCCGCATTTTCTTGTGCAACCAGAATGTTTGTAATCCCAACAAATAGTTTGATGGCATGTAAGGTTAAGACTGCTGAGAGACTTCTCAAATTTCTCAAATTCGATTGAGTACTTTTGTGTTGCCATTAAATGCGCTTCATAAAAGTGAATTACTACGGAATTTACCGAATGTACTTGGAGTGGCTACTTTGAGGTTGTAGCCACTTCGATTTAATCAGGGGTAGGCAACATTTTTGCCATCCAAGGTCGCATTTCGATTTTTATGTAGCTTACGGACGCATTCCAAGACATAGCCGTAATGAACTAACTGGCCGCCAGATACCCAACTTCAAGTGTTCATTGCTCATGTCCAATCCCGGGGAAGTCCAGATTAATGTGCTTTATCATATAGGCTTACTATATGCACCGAAATCGCGGGTGGTCGTCTTATGAATAGCTGGTGGAATACGACATGGTCGCGCAATGCGCGAATTTTTTTTCGGATTAACGAATGAATTTCGTCATTAATATTATTAGATTCACATACTGCTACCAATTATCTATTCTTTCTCAGCACATATGATCAGATTCACTGGTAAAGTTGATGGAGGCAGTGTTTTCGAGGGCAAGGTATAAATTATGATGCATCTTCGGGTGGACTGATTGTTATTGGTCACTTTGTTGCATGACCTTGTTTCTTGACCTCCCATCAGGATGCCTGTATCGCCCACACGTGCCAGACAAATTTCTTTCTTGAGAAGCACACGATTCTAAGTTGATATTTATATATATATTCCATAATTTCCCCTGCTGTTTGCATCTGCACTGTGGGCTCAGATTGGAAAGGGCGATATCAATTAAGGTCGAGAAACGAAGTATTTGATTGAATGACAGTGAATCGCGCGCAGTGCGAAGAAAATATAAAGATTAGTCAAAATCTTTCAAATATTCGAAAGTCAATTCGCAAAGTCCACTTGGCCGTCGACGGCCAACAAAACTTACTCATTAAATTACTTGTCACGGCCGCACAATTTGCCTTCCACGGTCGCAGGTTGCCCACCCTTGATTTAAATCCTTGCTTTTTAGCTAATAGCAACACCTATCACCAATTATCATAATCCAGAGACATATTCTGATCGGTGCCATCAGTCTAAAATAAAAATCTAACGTCAGTGTATGGATAGTGCCACGCACTTATTGCATTTGGAATCGTGATATAATTAGGAATATTACCGTTGTTGAAAATTGGCAGTTTCATTACATATTTAACAGAGGTGGTCAAAGTAGTCACCGTCGCTACTCAAGTAGAAGTAGGAGTAACACCGGAATTTCTACTCAAGTAAAAGTAGAAGCTCACAAGTAAGTAAGTAGGTATTCTACGCCTATTTTTGCCTAAAAAACTGAAAACTGTCAAGTAGAAGTAGAAGTAGTCTAAAATCGTAGCTACTTAAAAAGTAGTGCGAAAGTAGTACTTCGTTACTGACCACCTCTGATATTTAACTCCTTCCTAGTTCAAATATCCTCACTTCTCTCATGCGACCTGGTGTCCCTCTCAGATGCTTTTACCCCCCCCCCCCCTACCGATTCAGAACCACTGCTCTTGAATTTTATTTAGTTTCCGATAATAGATTTTATTTGTAAGTAAATTGCCGCGATTTAGAATGAATATCTAATAGGCCTACGAATTTACGAGTTTGCTCGAAACTGAAATCGAATATATGCTACGTATTTACTGATTCCATGAGGCCATATATTACTTTTACTGTACATCAGGGGTGTCGCGGGCCGGATTCATACCTTCAGATCGCTCGCGGGCCGAATTAGTCAAATGATTCTAAAATGTTACCTCAAAATGCATGCCCTTGTTTTTCACTTGAACACCTCACCTATACACGTGACGTGATATTATACTATATATTACTATCAAGGGGCTCCATTCTAGCAACATCTTTATTCGCAAACAATGGAATTCACGAAACTAGGATGATTGAGCGGTTGACTACAGTTATATACCCCGAAACAGTGGCTCTAGCGACGATATAAATTTACATATTCTATGCTTCCTTTGTTATAGTCGTAATCCGGCATTAGTCATTTGTATGCGTTGTGAGGAACACAAGCGATTTGACTGTAATCGCGGACGTTGGAATTGGATTCACCAGGATTAAATCGCGATTCAGGTTTCTGTGGAGGCCAGGGACCTTTTGAGCCAAAACGGTTGCAGAAGTGTGACTTCAAATATTTGAATTATATTTTATGACTATTTCAGTCCTAACCTGTAACCTGTAACCTGTAACCTGCGCATAACGGTTTTACATCATTGATGTTTGCGCTTACGTGAATAATTACTTTGTGGTCCATTTTTTCATAAATCTCTGACCCCAGTGAGCACATTTTGCCGTTGTGGAATTGGATGTCAATGCCAGCGACTTGGCTCTTAATGGTGATTAGAGTGAAACCATGACACCGCTTTCGGTTGGTCATAATGTGGCTTATGAACATGAACATACTCGACATCTGCTGTTGGAATAATTGATGGAAGTATTTCTACCCAAAAATCTAAGTATTTGTTAGATATGTGCTGAATAACTACGAGTTGTTTCATTTCCTCAGAATTGCTTCGCGGGCCGGATGAAATCATCTAACGGGCCGTATGCGGCCAGCGGGCCGTATGTTTGATACCCCTGCTGTACATTCTAAAATTGTAAAGCATATCGGTCACTTCTTTTCTACATTTTCTTTTATTGATTAATTTTGGCGCTTATCGCCTTGTTTTTACGCCATGATAATGAATGTTGTAATGTTCATTGGTGTTTGGCTTTGATACTCTTTTCGGACAACTTCCATTCACGCATCCATTTAATATCTAGATATCGCTCGCTGGCATGTGTCCTCATCAATGTCTTTTGCTGCATATTTCAGGGGCTAGGCTACAGTTCGATTTTGGAAATCATTCATATACCCATTACTTTGATACCAATGAATCAATCTTGTTGAAATTTGGACACAAGGTGCCTTGTGGGACATCCTAACTTTGCTGGAAATTTGGTGGAAAAGGGTGAACTCCACACGGCACACCGCGCAACTCGCTTCCCCTTTTGTGATTGTATTTTACACAATACGAAAGATGTTCTAGAATGCTCCTGGTCGACCGCTCCGATTTCGATGTTTAAATTTGATTTTAACCGGTTGTCAAGTAGCGATGACATGTGAAAATATCATTATATATTGTACATCAATGCGCAAAATATTATAATAGTTTTGAGAAGAAATAGACAGTTGACTTGTAGTCAATTTGAAATCAATTTCATTGTTCATAACGTCGTGCGTCACAACCTGGAGAACTATCGCTGACGTTCGATCAAGACCCTATGGGACAATGCGACAGGCTGATTCATAGGCTACAAAAGCCTCGGAGAAGTGAAATGGTGAAGGTGACCACCGTTTACCCAGATCAGGCATGGTCAGATTTGACTATGCAAATATGCTTCATAACTCGACTTGAAAATGGACAGTTCACTAGCGCCTTCAATAACACTGGACAACAAAAATATTCATCATGGTAGGTGAGAACGATTTACGGTGTATCGGGTGCGCTGAGTTACATTATATATCCAAACGGCCTACAATAAATGTTTTAGAGTTAGTAGGTCCATCTGCACTGAAACCAGGGTTGTAATGACTCGAGTCATGACTCGACTCGAGTCAGACTCGAGTCACGATTTTTTTGTGACTCGACTTGACTCGAGTCATTTTCTTGAAATGGGAAAATGACTCGACTCGACTCGAGTCAATATTTGGATTGACTCGACTTGTACTCGAGTCATTACGCATGACTCGATCCAAGTCATTGACTCGGCTTATTTTATATGACTTGAAGATGAAGAAATTTGCCAATCGTAATGGCTAGATCAACCCATTTGACGAATTCTGGCGACATCGCTATTTTTCACCACTGCTTGCGTTGCACTCGCCTGATATCAGATATGCCGCCGAAAAAACAACAGACAATGGTACATAGTAGCAATGCATTGTACAAAATCATCCAGTGATGAAGAGGTAATAGATCCTCCGCAATCAAAGTACTCAAGACTTTTCAATTATACAAGCAAACAATCGAAGCAAAGTTCAATTAGAGCCAGTGAAATGACTCAGATGGTCAAGAGACTGATAAGCTCATGTGTAGATTTGAAGGGGTTGATTCTTTGCATTTTTGGGCGACTAGAAAGAATGAGTAATCAATGCTCTTCAGTGTGGTTCAAAAATGCTTGTCAATTCCTGCATCTAGTGCCCTAGTGGAACGTGTATTCAGTAGATGTGGATTTATTCTAAGGCCATGCCGCTTTAACATATCTGAGGATCTCCTATCCTAATTAGTATTTTTGAAGTGTAATTCATTGATTTGATCTGCTGCCTGTGAAAACACACAATACCCCCGTCCATTTGACGTTTTGTTATATGTGCATTGTGCACGTCAGTAATAATGAATGCGGCTAATGTTGTGTGATGTTTGTACAATATGGCTGTTCTAAAATAACTTCATTTTTATTTTCCTGGGTGGCTACTTGATAAAATTGTTATGTTGCATAAAAAAACACTGAATTTGGCCTAATTTGAAAAAGTAGAATCAATGATGTGAGAGAAGAATATTTTAGATTTGAAAATAAATGGAGTATTTTCAGTGAGAAATTCTTTCATAATAATATAATTACATACTAGTAGAAAGCCGGCTATTTTTTCATATCCAAAATATTCCACTCTAATAACTTCGCTTCTTCTAGTTAGAATTGAGCCAAATTTGCTATGATCCATATTTTTACACAATCTAACAATATCATGAGGTAGCTGGTAAAATTCGAAAATCTCTATTTGTAATTAATCAAAAAATTTCTCTCATAGCATTGCTTTCCACTGGTTGAAATTAAGCCAAATTTTAGTTCTTCTAGGCAATTCAACAATTTTAAGAAGTAGCCTAATTTTTGAGGTTTCGTCCTATTTTATGAGCATTTTTGTTGAATGTGGGGCAAATTCGATGAAGAGACAGGGAATCAGCAATGAAGTAACGCTCCGGCGGCTATTTCGGGAGCTGAGCAGGAAAGTTAACCTTTTTTAGTCAACTACCTGATAATGTGAAAGTAAAACTGTACCCCTAGACCCTACATAAACATGCATCTGTTGATTCTCTGTCAGCTGGTATCTAGACGTGAATTCGTTGGTTCTCTATAACCAATTTGTGAGCAGTCGTCGATGTGCTCGCAATAATAACTCAATGCTTGTATTTGTGATGTATCAGACTGAGAAGACAGATATTTGATGTAAATCTCTAAGATTAGTACGATTATCATATTGGCGGCCTGTCTCGTCTATCTGTAGCTTCGGTAAATATGGCCAGGAACTGTCCGTTATCAGCCTAAATAAACATGTGCCAAGACTCTAACAGGAACAAATTAAGCATGTTTGGCAAGCAAGGAATTAGATATCACCAAAGCAGGATTGAAAACATAAGTTGAACATGACTTCAATACCGTGGCTTGGACTCGGACTCGAGTCATAACTCTATGACTCGGACTTGACCCTTTAAACGGTGACTTGGACTCGGACTCGACTCGGTGATGAATTGAAAATGACTCGACTTGACTCGAGTCAAAACCACAAAAGTAAGATTGACTCGTGACTCGAAACCATGTGACTTGGTTACAACCCTGACTGAAACCATGACAATGTGAGAAATGTAAAACACAATTAAATCGGCGGAACGGAAATGTGTTGTATAAATATATTTCATTCCACATATCGAACAAAAAAAAAATACCCCATTTATTCGTATTTTCATCGGATTTTCCTAATATATTTCAATTTGTGACAATAAGCTTTCTATACCGATAAATGTGCTTGAATTAAACAACAAACAGCAGTAATTTGGTAATAACAAACCAAGTATGCCTGAACCCACAAAAAGTCAATAATTTCTAAACCATGACGCAATAAACAAGCAAGCAATGTTTTTGTTTACCAATGAGTATTCAAATCTTCTCGTAGAAATAAATCAAAATCGGGATGTGCATTAGTGAAGGTCTTAGATACAACTTCTGTTATTAACTCAAATTAGCTTGTAGTCATCTGCAGGAAAGTCCTCTTGTACGATTTTGATGGGGACAGATTTGCAATAGGCAGCTTGCAGTAATCAGTCATAATGTGAGCATCCCACCTATATCGATATTTCTTTTCAATTTATATGCTTTATAGGAGAATCCGTCCACCTCGTTCCTCAGTCACAGTTCTAGAATTTTCGGGGAAGCGGTGATACTGAACTTTTATGCTCCTACTTATCCTTGAACCAAGAACGTTCGTGAACATCACTGCCACGTTATTCCCGTAGTTTCCTTTTTCTGTCCTCTCACCACAAGTCAAATCCATCGTTGTGTAGCTGATCTTGAGTAAAGGGCGTTGGTTTACCCTGTATTCGTAATAATGTTGAGGAGTCGTTGTTAATGCATTTTCTACAACATGTACTATTGCGATCTTCATCTTTCACTACATCCTATATCGTAGCATCATTCGAAATCAGCTGCAACTTGAATTCCAGGGGAGTGGGTAATTGGCTGTGAAGCAGAGTCAATGTTGAGGAAGTGCTATGACTTTTTGTTTTTGTTCCAACCTTACATCTTATTCATGTAAAAATATAAATGATCATGGTGGCTCTTTGGCTCGCACAAAACCACGGGGATTACAAACTGAATCATTTAGACCAGTGGTTCCCAAACGGTGGGGAATTTTGAGATTTCTGGTGAGGAATAGACTCACTTTTGAAAAAATCTTTACAGTAACATTCTCCTTTATTAAATGTCGTGCTGAAATGCCGACCCAATATTTCATAGGTCATTTGCAATTCAGCGATTCATTTTATCAGTGCGTCCAATGAGCGAGAATCGCCTGGATAGCGACACGTGATCTCCAGAAATGTTTTATTCATTTGCACACCATCATCGGTCACGAAACGTAGTGATAGAAAAATTCTGATTCGTTGTAATAAGAGCTCATATTGCTGAACATGTATTCAAGGAAGATCGTTGACTCGCTAATTGATAGCACATGCGGATTCGTTACAAATGAAATTACGTATTTATGTTATTTCAAGTTCTTTTAGTACTGTGAGAAAGTGTAGTTTACTGCGGCTTATATATATATCGCACGCATGAGTTCGTCAACATCAGGAAGTTTATCTGACCCATGTATTATTCGGCATTTACGTATGTAAATTGAAGCTACTCCGCAAGATTTGGAAAATTTTCAAACCCCTCCTATTTTTCTGTTGGCTGCGCGCCGGGGTAGATACATAGATTTACGGAGGGGGGTTTACGGTTACCAGTTCCCCGATGCGTTAATTTTATTGTGTACTGATTAATTCCGGGGATCTGAACAATCCCATTAGCACGTACTATTTACTAAGCAAAGTCTTGCAAAATTTTATTGGAGGTAGCACTTTAAAGGGTGGATATGGATATAGAGATTTTAGGTGGGGAATGAAGGCTCGGAATAAATCCGAAGTGGGGAATTAGGATAAAAAGGTTGGGAACCACTGATTTAGACTTTACCTTGAGTCCATAAGCGCGAGGTTGCAGCGTAATACTGGTGAACCGTTTGTGGTGCCGGGCGTATATTTTGATCTGCCAGCGCCATAGCCATATCAAAGTACTCCTTGTAAGTGCTTTTGGTGGCATTTCCCATATTGAATCGCTTCATGTTCAACGTGTTCTCGTAACATATGTAGCAAAAAAAATCCTGGCCATTACGACACTTTCTGTGTTTAGCTTTATCACTCATTTTTAACATAGCCTACTTAAAACACCCATGAATTGTACTTTCTGAATATGATAGCAACTGACAGTAGCTAATAATAAAAAGCGTCAGAAAGCGTGTTAAATTTGAGCACATGTCTTGATTAGTGAAAATTTTGAAGCCTCTGCACAGAGCCGAAATCAGGGGCCTGGTACCATCGACCTACCAGCTTTTTTATACGGATCGCGAGCACCAGAGCTGTAAAAACTAATGGGTATCAAAATCCACAATTAGAACTAAATTTCTTTTAAAAATCCGCAACTAACTAACTAAAACACAATGTACTAGGTGTAATTATACCGTATTGCACATGAGCTAAGAAATATTAGAGACAGAATCGGCATTTCAGGACACCGAGTTTTTGAATTGGAAATGGGAGGGGGTTCAATCCCCAAAATCTACCATGGCTACATCACTTACATCACCGATAACTCAGAGATAGCAATGCTGGTTTTATGAACTTCACATAACGAAATACAAGGATCGCGACTCACTCCAAACGACGACAAGTGATTTTTAGTTGTTGGCAACTATATATTTTTTAGATTGCGCGACTGGACCTAAACCTGTACCTAAAACCTACACTAACAATTCATCTTCCCCAACTAGAACTATAAAACTACACAAGAAACAGTATTAAGATGATCGTCAACTAACTAGGTTGGCAGTTGGTTTTATTTCCACGCAATCCGGCCCGCGACGCAATTTTCAGTGTGGATAAGGGATATTCAAAAATTACTTTTTTTCTTAAATCGTACTAGCTACTTGATAAAATAGTTAGGTTACCTAATTTAAGCCTGCACACCAAATTTGCTTTAATTCCAGCAAGTAGCCGCATTGCTACAGCAGAAGAGAGTTTTTCTATCTATTATGTAAAATACATAATAAAAAAATTGAAAATTTTTTGTTTACCCCATGAAACTGTTAGGTTGTCTATAGAAACGATGTTCGCCAAATTTGATTCAATTCCAACCAGTGGAAGCGGAGTTATTGCCATCGAAAAATTTTGATTATCAATAAAATAGTATTTACGGTGACCACTTCTTAATAATCACGTAAATAGGCTACTATTTTATTCAAATCCAAATTTTTAACGAGGACACGTTTAAAAAATCCTAAACGTTAGTTGATCGAAACTGAAAACAGTGACTTTGAAATATTTACTGGGAATTTTGTTGTGCTGACTAAACTAAAAAAAGGTCATCATTCTGATTCGTCCGTCGTCATTCGTTCAACTCCCGAATGACCCACTTTTTTGGTGACTTTTGTGGTGTTGACTAAAAAAGTAAATGTAGAGCATCACTTTGATTTGACTCGAACTTCCGCATCACCTGATTCACGTCATTTTTGCCGATTTTCATTTCAGTTTAGGACGAATCCTCCTAAACGAGTACGTATTGTAACCCTTTCCTAAATCGACAGTAGTCGATTGTACAGTAGTACACGCACATTCGTGCAGTAGGCTACAGTGTCGGTTTCCCATCGCCATGATATCCACATATGCGACCGTTGACAGCTGCTTAGAACAATTGAGAGCCACATATGTTACATGTCTGCCGCTTAGGAATATTGCTAATGTTATGTCGTCCTTCAGTGACATGTCCGTGGTTGTCGGAATATTGTGTTTACCGAACAACAACATAGACAGCAGCAACAAAATCAGCTTGACAAGGAATAGGCTTCCAATGAATTGTCAATGAATCATGCAAAGCAGCATTACCGCGAACATGAATTCTAATCTGATGATTGAAAGTATTCCATATTAGCCAACGGCTACCATCCACCTAGCCTACTTGTTATATTTTATCACCTGGTCCGCGAGTACAAAGGTTACAGATCCATGGCCTACTAAACTATTAGAGGAACTTTTTGCCGTTAGATAGCGCTATGGTGATACCATCAGTCTAGGTGCTGTATCACTGTAATTCCGGGAGCTGGTTGCCACGTTAATGAACACTTTCAACGCTGAAGATAAGGTTTTGCATTGTCTATGAAAAGATGGGCACCTTTTTCGAATCATGCTGCAAATGGTCTACGTTGGTAATACTCTTCGGAGGTAGGTATATTTATCTGTTGAACCTGCATTTATCTTAAATATAATGATGTGGGCGACGTGAGTAGTGTAGGTACCTGGATTTCGTGCAGGCCAATCAAATTTCGCCACGTCGCCTTAATTGCCACGCCTACATTGCCACATCATCCGCCCATTGCCGCACCTATAGGACACCCCTTGCCACATCATCCGCCCATTATCGCACCTATATGACGCCCATTGCCACATCATCTACGCCACATCATCAAGCGCCACGCCTATAGTGCCACATCATCCATCCACAATATCATGATTATGCGTACTGAGCTGTTTTTGAGAATATGAATTCCCCTGTAATACACTAAACGTTGAACTAGATTTCATAACGTCATCACAGAGGAATCAACCAACGATATTGATCTAGGTTTTAGGTTTGAAGCCTGTAGTCACCGCATTTCATACGATTCAGCGCTTTTCATGTCTCCTCACACTTTACTCAGTCTCATTGAAATAGCATTGCATAGTGTATCAGTTCATTTATTTCGAAAAAAGAGCATATCAATGATATCGTTGAACGTTATTGCGTCGATTCGCGTGCTGAAATCCTCCGGATCGGTCGATGTTTCGAGGTAGTCCGCTTTGATGCCATCCGACGCTGCGATCCGAGTTCTTGCGTTCGATCTGACCGTTTTGTTTGATGTAGCGATCACTGGCTTGTAGTATAAACGATACGAGCGGAAGGTCGGGATTAGGAACAACTACGCTGGGCGAATAGATGACGAATTCGTCAGCCGGATTCAGAGGTTGATAATGCTCGATCCCGTCGCGAGTATACGTAACGACCAAACCTCCTTCATGCTTCAGAGTGGCTCGATATTTCTGAATGACCCCGCTTGTGGCATGTACAAAGAGTTGATCCGAGGTCAATTCTGCTCCATTCGAAGCTTCGATACGTAATTTTGTGATGTCATTAAAAAGATACAAGTCTTTTCTATAGGGCCCCTGGGCCAGAATAGTATCTCCACGGATTGCTAGACTCATTCTTTGAAAAGAAATATCAAACATAAGTACAACAGTCATCACGCAATTCCACCTCGCCATCAAATTTAGTCGAGCCTCTTCTTATATTAGGTGTCGCATAACAGACATTACGAATATATTGCAACCCCTTCCGCTTGATGAGAAAAGGACACGCAGGATAAAACTTTGCATGCTCGAGCCAGGGATCATCGCACGGCAACCAATTTTGAAACAACCCTCCGCATGAGAAACACTTTAAATGATCCTTATAGCCCAAATAGAACAATCCGCAGTCTGCGAGCTCGGTTCCGGAGGTATTGATATTATCCGGCCACCGCATGAATGTGCTTAGTCTACGAGCATAGCGTGTCATGTTATAGAAAACGGGATCATTCAATGGGGAAACAGTTACATCTCTATGCTTCGCATAGCATTCACAAATCTTTTCCCCTCTGTTATTTATCATAGCTTGGTACTGTTCAATGGGACCCATCCGAGTTTCATCTTCGCCTATTCCTATGCTACTTGTGTTACCGATGCAAGCGCAGTTGAATGTAGCGTAATTTGTAGGGTCCACACTACGCTTAGGTAGCGAATCGCTTTGATCAATGTTCGACATTGCTATCCGAATTGATATACTCTCATGATCAGTATGCTTTATACCGATATTGAGCTATGCACCGTTGAAATATGTGCTTGGTACCGATCGAATGATAGGCCCCCTAGGTCGTATCACGGAAAATTAGAACGTCGACTGCTCACAGAAAAAAGCCACGTAGCTCATATCCGTTCCTGGTACGTGTTATCAATAATTAGAATGTTAGTAAGAATGCCACGAGTACAATCACGCGGTGATGATTAATACCTAAAAAATGACATCTTGACTCATGCATTAATTTAAAAAAATTAAACTATAGTGTATCGGAACTTAGTTTTACTTTACTGAGATTAGTTTTACTTTTCAACTAACTTGTCTGTCGATACATTCATTTAATTACGATCCCGAGAAGTCGGATCGATTCCCATAATATAACGATTCAGTGCCGACCTTATGTCTTATACTTTAGCTGACACTTACTCAGTCTCATTGAAATAGCATTGTATAGTGTACGAGCTCATTTATTTCGAAAAAGAGCATAATATATCAATGATATCATTGTGCGTCATTGCATCGATTCACTTGCTGAAATCCTCCAGATTGATGTTTCGATGTCGCTTCACGAGTTCCATTCTTGTATTCATATATATCAACAAGCAGCTATGCAAATCCACAGCTTAGATAACTAGGGCTCTTGTATGTCATTAACATTATAGACAGCCCTTCGACGATATTCAACTGGCATTGATGCTTTCGATACAGCGCAGTATGTATAACGTTACGCTGATCAATTCAATTTCAACAATGGGACCCCCGCACAATTATATGGTCGGATTTTCGTTGAATATTGACGACACCCACAAATCGAAAGATCTCTTTTTCCTGCACATCTATGATGCAATTATCCTTCCAATGACTACGAATAACTTGAGATTCCGCAGGATTAATATCCGAATCAAATAATACGAGCGTATCTTTTCCAGCTTTCAAAACTTACACTGACGCGTTCGGTCTATGTCGCAACACTACAATATGTGGCCATACAAAACGATGTATAGTTATTTTTTGTAGTACCATCCCTACGACTTATTTCAGATCGCGGTTTACTGAGTAGAGCTTAATACTAATACCTGCATAATTTTTTGCATGTCTAGAATAAGGGTAATTAAATCCATAGTAAAACGCCAGCGGCGACTAATAACGTTATAATGTAAGCTGCGACGGTGCTACTATAATGTTAGGAGCTATTAAAGCCGAATACGCTGAAGTATAGCATAGATTTTGCATATAAAATGTATACACAAATTTCCTGTTAAGGGTAGCCTCTGCGAAGCTGCTTATGCCTCGATGATCATAGTACTTATGAGCTATTGGATAGCGCATATACAATGTATCATATAGAACTTCGTCACTTTCGGATAGTACATATACCCCTGGGATAGAACTTAGACGCTATAAAGATCGATGTTCGCCTACGAATTCTCGCTTTACTCATGTCGTATGCTCGATAAATTGTAAGTTGCGGCGAGCAACTCATTTTTAAAGTCCCTAAGACGCTATTGAAATGAACTCTGACTCGCTATTATCCTCAAACCATGGAATTATCACGAGTATCACCTTCGCTCACTGAAGAAAAGGATGAAATTACATCCGGAGCATATTCCTTGGCGAGGAATTATATCATCTACGAACTCGACGACTCATGCGTTAAGGCAAATACGAAAGCAGAGAGAACCTTACGGCGAGTTGGGGATGAAATGTTTGAGCGACACCGAACTATCGTAAACGCGCTCTCTAAACGTCTTCGCTACTGTGATGTAGAAGTCGATGAAAAATATGAAGAATATTCACCCGACGAGCGAATGTTCCTGATGATAGCTGATGGAATTTTCAAAGATACCCAAGAAAATTGGGGTAGGATTGTCTCTCTTTTTGTGGTCGCTAGCATTCTTGCTCGGAATAAGGAGGATGAACATCGCGGTGATCATATAGAAGGTATCATACAGACAGTTGGGAGTTACATTGGTAGTAGAAGACGAAAGTGGATAGCGCAAAACGGAGGATGGGTAAGCGATTTTACAAGCCTTACTAAGGATTTAGGAATTATTATCTATAGCTCGAGGTACTACGATCCCCAGAACCCTTATCATCCCTCGAACCTTAGATTCCACCTTATAATTTTGTTCTCAACTTTTCCCACAAAGCACTGTAATTTACTTTCCAAGCGCAGCGAACTTCGAATTACCTAACAAGTAGGCTACGCTAACTTTCTGTAAGATTTGGAAGGCTAACATTTTTATTATTGTTTCAGGACAGTTTTGTAGGATATTTCGATAACACAACATTCGGTAACAATAAAGTTTGGAAGAGCCTCATGTTTGTTGGAATTGGACTGACGTCTATTGCAATGGCATTAACACGACAGCGATAAGTACAGCTCGAAAGGGCTTCAAAAAACGCCCAACAAAACTTTCAAAGATTTCCATTCTTCAAAATAGATCGATCACGGGTGGCGTCAATAGTGGTTTTCGTTGCTATGGGAGCGATATGTTTACGTATAAGCAATATCGAAGTGCATTGAGTTATGGTTATTATAAAAGGATTGTGCTTGATGATGGAATTCATACATTGCCTTTATCTCTGTAATAAATGGATCGAATACGTACATTGCATGCTCCGTTTCGGATGATCGTAGCTGGTCCGAGCAGTAGCGGGAAGAGTTATTTTACTTATGAGTTGGTGAAGAACGCAGAGAAGATGATTAGACCGGCTCCTGAAAAAATTGTATGGTTGTATAATAATTATCAGGCGTTATACGATAAAATGAAAGGGGTAGAATTTTCGCAAGGGCTCTCCGAGCTCAAAAAGTTACAGAAAGGAAATAGGCACGTTCTCTTGGTGATCGACGACATGATGACGGAAGCGAAAGAGGCCAGAGATCTATTCACTCGATACAGCCATCACGCAAAGATTAGTGTCGTGTTCATTTGTCAAAATTTATTCTATAGGGGCCAAGGCTTTCGGGATATGACCCTGAGCGCGAGCTATATCGTGATATTTAAAAATCCCCGTGATGCGAGTCAAATCAGTTTTCTTTCACGTCAAATGTTCCCGGATAAAGCCGGATTCCTTACGGAGGCTTATAAAAAGGCAACTCGAAAACCGTTCTCGTACATACTGGTCGACGTGACGCAAGAGACAGACGAAAATTATCGTCTTCGCAGCAAAATATTCCCACATCAAAAGTTGACGGTATATCAAGAATAAATACAGCTCGCGCTACAGATTTTAGGGCATTCAACATGTCGAAGAGGGGAAGTAACATATCTCGAAAACGATTGAGCGACTATCACGTTAAATTAAAACTTTTGAAAAACGCTAAAGGGAAACAGCGAAAAGAACTTTTATCGAACAATCAATTTTTAAGTTGCGTTTGCCAGTGCGTTCATAACTTGGCTTCGGGGACAGTACGTATCTCCCCGTCTAGAAAGTTGAGGCTTGGAAAACACAAATCCGATATCAGACAATTGCTGGCGCAAAAAACTCGCAGAGGTCAACGGAGGGTGCTACAAAAGGGTGGATTCCTCTCAGGTATAAAAAATTATGATAAAATAGCAACTTTTTTCTAATCAGTCTCTTTTAGCTATATTAGGCGCTGCAATCCCCGTCATCGGGAGTCTGTTGGGTAAACTTTTCGGAAAGAATGCGTGAACTACAATTCCCCGCATTTCGAAGCAAGGACGAATGGGAAAAGAAATTTGATAAACATATATCGAAAATTAAAAGTTCTCCATTGAATGCTTCCGAGAAACTAGCTCTGTATAGGCATGGTATTGCTCAACTGAGAAACTTGAGAAAAGACGTAGACGCAGCGACCGCCCGCCCTCCCGCCGCACACACGGGGCTCGCGAGCCCCGTAGCGAAAGAAAAGCGCCCGCAAAAGAAACGCCCGCGCCGGATTCCACAACCTTCGTTTCCCTGGCTTTATAAGAGACAGCGTAAGCCTAATCCCCGTATATACGGGAAAGAATGGGAGACGTAGACTATTTTGATCCGAAACAGCCCAAATCGTATAGGGGCGCTTATTTGCAAAAGGAAAAAGAATGGCTTAAAGGACAAGATACTTATACTTTTCATTTTCCGTTACGTAAGAAATTTAGGCGTGAACGTGTAGTGGTCTCCGGTATCAATGCTCAGTTTCAGAGCGATTTGATGGATCTGCAATCTATTTCAAAGTACAATAGCGGTTTTCGTTTTGTGGTGGTCGTGATTGATATTTTTAGCAAATACCTTTGGATGATAGCGATTAAAAATAAAACTGCTTCAAGTATGATTTCTGCTTTCAAACGTGTGTTTCGTGAACGCGTACCGTTAGTGTTACAAACCGATCAAGGTAGCGAATACACCAATCGCGCTTTCCAGAACTATCTAAAGGAGAACAAAGTTAGATATTTCTATACGAGGAGCGAATTAAAATCCTCTGTCGTCGAAAGGGTGATTCGTACTATGAAGGCGTTATGTATCGATTTTTCACAAAAAATAACACGAGGAATTACGTGAGCGCTCTCGATGACTTTACTTACTCCTACAACAGGACGTACCATCGTAGCATTGCCATGGCCCCAAACCAAGTGAATTCGTCTAATCAGGAATCGGTTTGGAGAAGACTTTACGGGTTTCAAGAAGCTAAACAACCCGACCTCGCTGTAGGAGTACCCGTCCGTATATCGAAAATTCGAAATCTTTTTGAGAAAAGCAGCCTACCCAACTGGCAACGGGAAATTTTCTATATCGCAGACGCCCAAAAGGGAGATCCCCCAATGTATCGCTTACGTGATTACGGTGGTGAAGTCATACAGGGTAGATTTTATAGAGAGGAGCTCCAACGCGTAAAAGAACCGCAAACTTGGCGTGTCGAGAAGATTATAAGAAGGCGTAAACGCGCGGGACGAGAACAGTATTTAGTGCGCTGGTTGGGATATGGAAGTGGATTCGACAGCTGGGTCGATAAGAAGGATATCGTCTAGTCGGAACCTTTATCAGTTTTTGGCGCAACTAGTAATCATACTGGTCATCGTATCGTTCTCTCTCTATAATCTTACCATTTCGAATGGGAACAAAGAGCTTTGGATATCACTGCTCTCCTCTTGCGTTGGTTATATGCTTCCGAATCCCAAGCTCAAAATATGAGCTACGTCACGCTATTTTCGAACGCTTCCATGGATAAATTTCCTGATAATACAACAGCGAGTTATTGCGTTGAACTGGACGTCCCGAAAAACGTGGAAGATACAGAAGTTTCTCTGGCTGAGATCTCCTTCCCTACGGATTATCAAAAACAGTATAGGATCACGAAGAATAGGTATGGGATCAGATCGCAAAAGAGAACAAGAAAATTTCATTTTAAATTGGGAGAATACGACTCGTTATATGACATGTATAGATCGTTGGAAAGAGACAATCCTGATGCAAAAGTAACATGTTTCCCTGAAAATCATAGTATGTCTATCTCTATACCTCATAACGAGGTAACCGACAAATTGCGACCAGAGACGGACATAGGGCATAGTAGCTTGCTACGCCTCGGAGAATTGTACGGTGCTCTTATGTATAAGGAAACGAAGGAGGAGTTATTGGTGTTTCATTTCCCGAATACTAATTGTACATTGTGGAATTATTTTTTCACCGAGGGTATCATTCATTTGAACTTTCGCATGCGACATGATCCGACTATCGATTTCGTTTATGTTCATTGTAATATCATTGAGCCACAAGAAGATAGCGGTAGGCTCTTACCGTTGTTACGCGTCGTACAGGTAAACGATCGTAAATCATTTTCGAAATATTACACGAAGCCTTTTTATTTCCCTGTTAATATAAATAGGCTAGAACGTGTCGAAATATCGCTACTTGATGAGAAGGGACAGAAAATACCCTTTCGAAGTTCTCCTTCGAGTGTTGTATTGCATTTTCGTAGACGGGGAGTTGCATTATGAAATATATTCATATTACGTCACACGAGTCTGATTTTACTATCGATCTCGCGAAACCGATAGATTCTGGTGAATGGGAGATAGGGCTTGCCGAGTTGTCTTTTAAAAATAATTTTCAGCCCACGTTCGAGCCTTACGACGGCTTATTATGGTACGTGAATGATGCGGAAGGCGATAATAATTTTTATTATTTCCCGGCTGGTGATTATCATGATAAAATTAGTTTGATGAAGCGTATCAATCACGATCAGAAAAAAGCACGATTTATTTGGGTAGATGGTTCTGGTCCGGTCTTGATAGCGGGACCCTACAAGAGTTCCAGCGGTCCGAGACTTTTCATGGATAATAGAAACCCCGTTCTCAGAGGAGGCGCTCGTTCGGAGGTAGAGCTAGATGGTGGATTACATAGACGAAGAAAAATTCACTTTCAAGGGGAACCTGTGTCCGTGACCAACGTTTTAGTTTATACGGATGTCATCACACCTCAAATTGTAGGTGATACGAGTGCGCCTCTACTACGCAATATCCGCGTTACGACAGGAATAGATGAATATCAGCATATGCTATTCAAAAAAATATATTTCTTTCCTCTGAATACGGAGCGAGTAAGCGAGATACGCGTTATGCTTCGTGATGATAAAGGCGAAGCTATAAAGTTTGGGAACGCGCCTCTTCATCTCACACTTGCTTTGAGACATCATGAGGAGTCATTATTGCTGTGATCGGGAGGCGTTCAGAAACTATTATCACCAACAGAGCGGTGGTGATATCAATTTTTTTCGGGGTAAAGTGCAGAGAGGTCATGGACTTGGAAACTTATTTCGTTCGTTCGGAAGAAGCGTTATGCCCCTAATTTCGAAAGGTGCAAAATCACTCGGGAAGCGTCTACTACATACCGGTGCGCAAGTAGCCTCTGATGTTCTTAATGGAGAGAATGTCGGTGATAGTCTTAAAATACGCGGCAAAGAAGCCGCTGGGAACGCTCTCGATTCTTTACTGAGAAAAAGAAAAATGCCAAGACGGGGTCGTAAAATCGCGAAAAAGAGACGTCGCAAAGATATTTTCGATTAAATATATATTGCACGGCGATAAGCATCATTTGTTACTTGAGACTTGATAGATGGCGGAGTTAATTCATGTACAGTCCCCGGAGGGGGTACATCCCTCATTGGATTTATTTCACATTCCCGCGACACAGACTAGCGTTGAAAAGAAAAGAATCATCAAGATAGCGCCGATTTCGAACAACTCTAGTGTGATAACATTCCGCTTTGAAGGCTCAGAAGACTTTAACGATTTGAGCGAGAGCTATTTCTTATTTCATTTACAATTAAAGAAAGATGGCGAAGCAATCGGACCCGACGATGATGTTGGAGTTGTAAATAATATCTTGGATTCCTTGATTTCTCAACTACAAATTAAAGTCGCTAACGAAACTTTGAAACAAGATATAAAAGTACAGTGTTATTCGTCCTATCTGCACAATTTATTCGCTCCGCTTGACGTGCAAAGTACCACACTGAGGGCCTCAGGATGGAGAAAAGATACTTTAGGAGAAATGAATACGATTGGTGGAACTAACGCCTCGGCTAACAAAGGATATTACAACAGGAGTAAAGCCTATAAGGATGATAACGTGGTGGAAATACGTGCAAAAATCCATCACGGACTATGTCTGCAAGACCGCTACATCCTACATGACGTGCCTCTCGAGTTTGAGCTTACCTTGAATCCGAAAAGCTTTTTCATGATGGGAGATGCTGGCGGTCAATTCACCTTAACGAAAAAGGAATTACAGTTATGTAGCGTACGAGTCAGCGACGATGTGAAGACAGCGATGATGGTGAATGCCCAGGCGAAATATCCGTATATCGACATGAAATTGATCACCCGAACATTTGCGGCTGCTACGACGCAGATAGATATCGGGAATCTATATAGCGGGACTCTACCTTCTCGCCTAATCATCGGAATGGTAGCTACGAAAGCCTTTCAAGGAGATGTTACGAAAAATCCTTATAATTTCATACACAATAATATGCAACGACTCGAACTGAAACTGAACGGATTTCTGATTCCGGAGGGAGGTTATGAGCTAGATTTCGATAAGGGTCATTACACGGAGCTTTACCATAACCGGATTGAGGGTACGGGTGCAATGGAGAGAAACACAGGACTCCTAACACCTGAAGAGTTCGCTAGTGGTTTCTGTCTACTGGTTTATAATTTGCGCCCTGATGATTTGGATGATTGCTTTGACTTACAAAAGAGTGGTGCCTTAAGTTTACGGATCACATTTCCTGCTGGCGGGCTAACAGCGGAAACTACTTTGCTCTGTTTCATGGAATTCCAGAAGCTATTGCAAATCAGTAGCAGTCGTAAAGTGACCGTGCTATGAACGGGGATGAAATAGACCAAATATTGTGGTGCTGCGAGTCAACAAAACATATTTTCCTTGGCACATTTCCTATCGATCGACTGCCGAGGCGACCCCCTCCTCCTTATGCTATCGTGATCAATTATGACGAAGCTCGAAAAATCGGAAGTCACTGGATATGCATTTACGCGGATGAGGATGAGACACATTTTCACGATAGTTTTGGCTTAATGCCACTGAAATACGAGATTGCCTGCTTTATAGAACCAGAAAATTATACCTGCTCTATAAAGCGTCTGCAGCACAAACGTTCCAGAGCTTGCGGTCATCATTGTCTAAGCTTTATCGTCCATAAGGCGCGCGGATGGAGTACGGAACGTTATTTAAATTCCTTCGGTGAAGATCATCGCAAGAATGATTCGATCGTGCGACGCTTCGTCAAGGAGCTGAAGCAAGAATATGAAATTGTGTAAATGTATATGCGAATAAAATCAATAGTTTCAAAGTTTGCTTAGTACGTTTAAGGGCGATATTCGCTACGTTCATTATAGCAATCATCTCAAAGTAGTAGACTCTAAATCAGCAGTAGCGACTTGCTTTCGGTTAGGTGATAGTGGCTACATATTACCATTATCTAGCAAGAACCAGGAATTTGTATTGAGTGACTTCGCTCCTACAGTAAACGCAGCTTACATTACGGCGGTACTGAACATCGAGTAATAAGTGGGACTATGCAGGCTACCCTTAATACGAATTTGCATTTTGCTGGTACAATCTATGCTATAGTTGAGCGACTTTGATACGACCTCGGCACACTTCTTTGATATAGCTGCGCAAAGATGTAGCCTTGAACGCTGGCTTGCCTTGTCATTATATGCTTGTAACTAGTTCCAGGCTTGCGGTGCTAGTCTTCTTGGCTGCATGAAATAGGATGTTTCAGCTTAAAACTCAACGCATTAGCATGCCGAATTTGTAACCATGGCGAGATTCGAGTATTAAGCGAGGCTAGATAGTCTACCCTTGACAGAGAACTTGCATATACATTCGAATTTATGCGACTTCGGCTATATTGCCGGTTAACATTATAGCCGTGCACAGAACTCATTATTACGTTATTAGGTATTTAAATGATGCGATATAGGGGAAATCTCGGTGTAATTCAATCTGCGCGCATTATCCATGTATGCTCCAATGCGTTTTGCGGCTTTAGTATAGGTATTGGATCTAATATATTCTATAAAACATGTACGTTGCTATATATTTATCTTAATCCGAAGTGCATTGCTGCATCGAAAAATTATAGCTATATGCGGTACGCTGTCGATTTTTCAATATTAGTCAAGAAATGAAATAGCCCACCTTCAGTGTTGCGTAATCTGCCTTGTCATTATATGCTTGTAACTAGTTCCAGGCTTGCGGTGCTAGTCTTCTTGGCTGTGTGAAATAGGATGTTTCAGCTTAAAACTCAACGCATTAGCATGCCTAATTTATAACCACAGCGAGATTCGAGTAATAACCGAGCCTAGATAGTCTACCTTTAACAGAAAACTTGCATATACATTCGAATTTATGCGACTTCGGCTATATTGTCGGTTAACATTATAGCCGTGCACAGAACTCATTATTACGTTATTAGGTATTTAAATGATGCGATATAGGGGAAATCTCGGTGTAATTCAATCTGCGCGCATTATCCATGTATGCTCCAATGCGTTTTGCGGCTTTAGTATAGGTATTGGATCTAATATATTCTATAAAACATGTACGTTGCTATATATTTATCTTAATCCGAAGTGCATTGCTGCATCGAAAAAATTATAGCTATATGCGGTACGCTGTCGATTTTTCAATATTAGTCAAGAAATGAAATAGCCCACCTTCAGTGTTGCGTAATCTGCCTTGTCACTATATGCTTGTTCCGGGCTTGCTTGCGGTACTAGTCTTCTTGGCTGCGTGAAATAGGATGTTTCAGCTTAAAACTCAACGCATTAGCATGCCTAATTTATAACCACAGCGAGATTCGAGTAATAACCGAGCCTAGATAGTCTACCTTTAACAGAAAACTTGCATATACATTGGAATTTGTGCGACTTCGGCTATATTGTCGGTTAACATTATAGCCGTGCACAGAACTCATTATTACGTTATTAGGTATTTAAATGATGCGATATAGGGGAAATCTCGCTGTAATTCAATCTGTGCTCATTATCCATGTATGCTCCAATGCGTTTTGCGGCTTTAGTATAGGTATTGGATCTAATATATTCTATAAAACATCTACGTTGCTATATATTATATATCTTAATCCTAAGTGCATTGCTGCATTGAAAAATTATAGCTATATGCGGTACGCTGTCGATTTTTCAGTATACTCAAGAAATGAAATAGCTCATCTTCAGTGTTGCGTAATCTGCCTTGTCACTATATGCTTGTTCCGGGCTTGCTTGCGGTACTAGTCTTCTTGGCTGCGCGAAATAGGATGTTTCAGCTTAAAACTCAACGCATTAGCATGCCTAATTTATAACCACAGCGAGATTCGAGTAATAACCGAGCCTAGATAGTCTACCTTTAACAGAAAACTTGCATATACATTCGAATTTGTGCGACTTCGGCTATATTGTCGGTTAACATTATAGCCGTGCACAGAACTCATTATTACGTTATTAGGTATTTAAATGATGCGGTATAGGGGAAATCTCGCTGTAATTCAATCTGTGCGCATTATCCATGTATGCTCCAATGCGTTTTGCGGCTTTAGTATAGGTATTGGATCTAATATATTCTATAAAACATGTACGTTGCTATATATTTATCTTAATCCGAAGTGCATTGCTGCATCGAAAAATTATAGCTATATGCGGTACGCTGTCGATTTTTCAATATTAGTCAAGAAATGAAATAGCCCACCTTCAGTGTTTCGTAATCTGCCTTGTCATTATATGCTTGTTCCGGCCTTGCTTGCGGTGCTAGTCTTCTTGGCTGCGTGAAATAGGATGTTTCAGCTTAAAACTCAACGCATTAGCATGCCTAATTTATAACCACAGCGAGATTCGAGTAATAACCGAGCCTAGATAGTCTACCTTTAACAGAAAACTTGCATATACATTCGAATTTGTGCGACTTCGGCTATATTGTCGGTTAACATTATAGCCGTGCACAGAACTCATTATTACGTTATTAGCTATTTAAATGATGCGATATAGGGGAAATCTCGCTGTAATTCAATCTGTGCGCATTATCCATGTATGCTCCAATGCGTTTTGCGGCTTTAGTATAGGTATTGGATCTAATATATTCTATAAAACATCTACGTTGCTATATATTATATATCTTAATCCTAAGTGCATTGCTGCATTGAAAAATTATAGCTATATGCGGTACGCTGTCGATTTTTCAGTATACTCAAGAAATGAAATAGCCCACCTTCAGTGTTGCGTAATCTGCCTTGTCACTATATGCTTGTTCCGGGCTTGCTTGCGGTACTAGTCTTCTTGGCTGCGCGAAATAGGATGTTTCAGCTTAAAACTCAACGCATTAGAATGCCTAATTTATAACCACAGCGAGATTCGAGTAATAACCGAGCCTAGATAGTCTACCTTTAACAGAAAACTTGCATATACATTCGAATTTGTGCGACTTCGGCTATATTGTCGGTTAACATTATAGCCGTGCACAGAACTCATTATTACGTTATTAGGTATTTAAATGATGCGGTATAGGGGAAATCTCGCTGTAATTCAATCTGTGCGCATTATCCATGTATGCTCCAATGCGTTTTGCGGCTTTAGTATAGGTATTGGATCTAATATATTCTATAAAACATGTACGTTGCTATATATTTATCTTAATCCGAAGTGCATTGCTGCATCGAAAAATTATAGCTATATGCGGTTCGCTGTCGATTTTTCAATATTAGTCAAGAAATGAAATAGCCCACCTTCAGTGTTGCGTAATCTGCCTTGTCATTATATGCTTGTTCCGGCCTTGCTTGCGGTGCTAGTCTTCTTGGCTGCGTGAAATAGGATGTTTCAGCTTAAAACTCAACGCATTAGCATGCCTAATTTATAACCACAGCGAGATTCGAGTAATAACCGAGCCTAGATAGTCTACCTTTAACAGAAAACTTGCATATACATTCGAATTTGTGCGACTTCGGCTATATTGTCGGTTAACATTATAGCCGTGCACAGAACTCATTATTACGTTATTAGCTATTTAAATGATGCGATATAGGGGAAATCTCGGTGTAATTCAATCTGCGCCCATTATCCATGTATGCTCCAATGCGTTTGCGGCTTTAGTATAGGTATTGGATCTAATATATTCTATAAAACATCTACGTTGCTATATATTATATATCTTAATCCGAAGTGCATTGCTGCATTGAAAAATTATAGCTATATGCGGTACGCTGTCGATTTTTCAGTATAGTCAAGAAATGAAATAGCCCACCTTCAGTGTTGCGTAATCTGCTTTGTCACTATATGCTTGTTCCGGGCTTGCTTGCGGTACTAGTCTTCTTGGCTGCGTGAAATAGGATGTTTCAGCTTAAAACTCAACGCATTAGCATGCCTAATTTATAACCACAGCGAGATTCGAGTAATAACCGAGCCTAGATAGTCTACCTTTAACAGAAAACTTGCATATACATTCGAATTTGTGCGACTTCGGCTATATTGCCGGTTAACATTATAGCCACGCACAGAACTCATTATTACGTTAGCTATTGGAGAAATCTCAACGTAAATCAATCTGCGTTCACAATTCGCGTAAGCTAATGCTGCATCGAGAAATTATAGCTACATTTAGTTTAAATTGGCACGAAAATACATTGATCTTACCTTATGCCTGCGATGCCTGCATCCCTGCGCACATGGCAATACTTGTAATAGAAATGTGAAGTTTTCAGAATGCGAATTGCTTTACGTCGGAACTAAACATTCTAATTCGTAACGCCAGCGCGGCGTTTTCTTGGAAACGCAACTTTATTTAGAATGTTCTAATTCACTTTGTCGATGTGGCGCAACTTTTTTGGAATCGTAAGCAACTGTATTCGTGGCACATTTACACGCGTCAATTTCTTGGAATAGTATTCAGCAATATGCGCGTGAGCTTTCGCGTCATTGTAGACATTTATGGTGGCGATATCTGCATTATCAAGTTGCATTCGCAGAATTCCTCAAAATCATTGACTAATTAATGATGACACAGGTGTTATAAGTGCACACGAACATAGTCTTACATTTATGTGTTATTACTCGAAAAAGGTGTTGTCTCGGAATTTAAGAGAGAATCGGCGGTTATATTCTCAAAACAGCTCAATACGGCTAGTTTGCTCAATAGCCTGGTGGTGAGCGATGTGAAATTATACCCAACCAAACCAGGTTCGATTCTAGCTTAGGTAAGTTTTGACGTGGCAATGAGTGACATAGGTGTAGCAATCGACATCGCGCGGGTTGATGATGTGCAGCGTATAGATGCGGCAATCAATGCGGTGATGATGTGGCAATGGATGATGTGGCACTATAGACGTGGCAATGGGTGTGGTATAGGTGCGGCAATGGGCGGATGATGTGGCAATGTAGGCGTGGCAATTAAGGCGACGTGGCGAAATTTGATTGGCCTGCACGAAATCCAGGTACCTACACTACTGACGTGCCCTATTGGCGCTTCAAGTTATTGTGGTATGACATTATGCTGCTTACATTGATGGATAGTATTCGGACCCCTCTAGTCCGAACCTTAGTTACGCCCGTGTTTTAGGCTATGATACGACGGTGATCTTGTAATACTCAAACGCTAGACGTACTGTATAAAAACAGTGGGACCTATGTGAGTGCCTATTACGCGCTAGCTTTGAGGATAGTCATTGTTGGTAGTAGAATTACGAAAAACTATACGCCTGGAGCACTACAGAAAACGCGGTAACAATAAAAATTGCAAAGGACTGCTACGCACACTCACTCAATCACCATGATACTTGTCCTCATGATGTGTACATCATCGAGGTAAAACAGATAGATGTATTTTAACGACGATACCCACCTTTAACACCGTAATGAGCCGCTTATGACTTACAATTTACACGTGTAAGGCCATCACAATTGCTAGCGACAGCACTCACTTCCTCGATCGTGCGTACAGTCATAAACATTACGAGGCCATATCACTGTGTGTCAATTGCAGACTGTAGGCATAAGAATACCATAGTTCTTTAGATGGAACCTGACGCCTTCAGCCCCTCGCGGTAGGTTCTTCACGCAAGTGATGTAATATTTATGTTGCTAAAAGCCGTTTGTTTTGGATACGGCCTTACAGTCGATACATCAATCGCTAGCTGGTATCCTAATACTGCGTCGCTGTTCGTACGCCGTCTTTACAACAAAACAAAAAAGACTGAAGGAAGCGAATAAAAATAGCGTGTAAGGCGTGAAAAGACAGACAGCCGAGAAGAGAAGCATCTGCCACTGTTGTAGGTGGATGTTAGATTGATAAACAATACTTGGTCGTGTCGACATCCTGATATCTGTTCATTACACCCCGATCTGTCGTGTAATTTACCATCAATAGTGTAGGCCTACGTTGTGTGCCGCGAGCATATGAAAAAATAAAACCGCGGATTAAGGTGATAAGTTTGATCTACCGTATTACAACATGGGGAAGTTTAATGTTGTATGTGATGGGACAATTGAAAAGAAAATTAGCAAATGTTCGCCTTCATAACTTGCCAGTAAAGTATACAATGTTCTTCGTTGGTGAATATCTTCCTATATCAATGCCCAGATTTCAACATCTAGAAACCGCAAACAATTACAAACTCTATACCACACAGGAACTGTGAACTCATCGAATATGAACGGCTGTAAGAAATCCTACTTTGTAAGTTGCGCACGCTTTACTTTATGCGTAGAGTGAATACTAATTAGCCCTCAAGTTTACCGGACTACGACCAGACATATCGATCGTGCCTTCCGTCACATGATACCCCATTTTGTCGCTTGCATTTTTATGTTATCCTCTGTTACGTTTCATTCAGTGTGCATGCCTCCTCTCCACATCGGCTAGGGCCTTGGCCCACGTATATGTTTGATGTCGAAGACTACTTCAGGTCAATTCGACACCTTCCTATATTTTCGTCGTATCGCAGTCTTGTGGTATTTTGAAATGATGAAATTATTATTAAACTGATCGTGACTATGGCTAAGACGTGGCGTATAGTAAGCAGTGGTCAAAACGATTTGATAGCTGTAAATAAACCAATGGGCCTTTGCATGACTGTTAATGAAATGGATATGCAGAAATGTAATAAAACTATCCACATAGTGCAGACCTGACCATTCCAATATATCTGGCATTAGAGTTACACCTTGATCCGAAAATTCGCAAGGGTGCTATAGTAAGGATAGGTCCATCGTCGGTGATTAATCATATTACTGCTCTATTTCTCACAGGACATGAATGGTGAGACACAGCATTTTGTCAATGGATCTACATTCAATACTGATTGTGGATTGTGGTGATGTATAAGACATTAATTTCTGATATGCGACAGTTGTCCATTTTCAAGTGTTGAACCTAACTGTAGACTGATGTCTTCGACTTTTATTTCCAGACTTCGTAACATGGTGTTATGTAGGCCTGTCTGTAAACCATGTCTAGTTTAATCTGAAGGGTATTTTAAGCGTAAGTGTCAAGGTTCAAGTTTTAAAATCATGGGTTACCGTACGTCCTCCTTTGGGAGGATTTGTCCTCATTTTTCGGATTTTTGAAAATGTCCTCCGAGGACGACTAACTATCCTCTTTTTGGCCATTACAGTTTTTATAGCTAGGATTATGGACAGATAGCAGCGAAAATGAGCATAAATGAGGCTTAGACGGACGTTCGAAATGTCAATTCGTGGTATGATCGAAAGTGATGACTTTTTTAAGTTAACAACAGTAAATTTAAGTAAAAAGTATGTAAATCGGGAGTCGGACGAAATCAACTCACTGCTTTCAGTCTTGATGAACTAACTTGTCTGAAATTGTGAAATTGTACTCCTTTCCTAATTCAAACATACGATAATTCTAAAATATAATGTAGTGCATGAATAGTAGTATCTCGGCTATTAAGTAAACCAGCTACATTATATTGATATGCAATCGGAAACTAGGAGCGTTGGATCATGACGAGTTGGTGGTCTTTGTGACATAGAATTTGCCGGGCCGGAGATGGTCAGTAACGAAGTACATGTACTTACGTTTCATAGTACCCACGTAAGTTATGCCTACTTGGAAGTAACGTGACATGCCTTGAAAATCTGTACTTGTACTTGAGTAGAAATACACGACTTTTCTTATAAGTCTACTGATCACCTACGATGACTATATTTTGACCATCAAAATTATCAGGCCGAGAAGCCAAATTCCGTCCCGCGGTCTTTATCCCCGCTAGAGCTTCTACGTTTGCCGGAGAGTAATACCGCCGGCATCTTTAGTAAGGTTAGAACACAAGTAATTCGTTAAAGGTTTTCGGGTAATCTTATTATGTTGACAAAAATAGGTCATTTTCGTAACTCGACGCCCGAAAGACCCGCTCTAACGTGTAATCGCAATTGCAGTCCACGTTTCGTGTCATTTATGAAAGTTTGTAGTTGCCCTTCTACAGCCGCCTGGCTTTCAAACCTTTAAAGGAGGACCAATTGTCAAAAAGGAGGACATTTGAGTCTCCTCGGGGGACATTTTTGATTGCTGTTGAAAGGAGGCTAATTCTGATATGGTAACCCTCAGGGTTGCATTTTAAACAAACGGTGTTATATTATACTGAGTTTAAAACATGTTTTAAACCCGAGGTCTCAAACTCAAATGTGCTACCGGGCCAATTTTGTACTTTTTGATTGGGCTGCGGGCTGCAGCACCAATAATAGGAGGATTCAATGTATTTCCAAGTAGGCCTTATTTGACGGGACCTTGCAGACTGACATTTCACACGCATCGTGAAAATGTGATTCCCTATTGTGAATTCACGCCTGGCACGAAACAAAAACAACTTTTATAATATTTGAGTAAAATTGTTGCTGTACTTGTCATAGTAATTGTGTATTTAGTTGTAGACACCATGCCAGAGTACAAATGCATCAGAACATCGTAAAAGTTGTCGCGGTAAAATTTTGCAGCTAGCGGACATTTGACTTGTCATAATTATAGGTAGAATATTTTCGAATTTAAAAAGATTGATCTGATATCAGATCATTGGAGCAGTACACCCTAATCCGGGTTTCTGGCATACGCATGATCACTAGGCTGTCGATCATGTCATTACCAAACTCAAATTCAATCGGCGTTAGATTTACTTTCGAATATTGGAACAGATCTATAACAACGTGAATATAATGAATACTGTGCTAAAGCTTTGGAAATGTACAATCGTCGAAGAATCCATTGGTGTTACAGCTGTGAAGCGTATGCTACGACTACTCTATACTAGCCACATTTAATTGGCGATAATAACAAGGATAAAGACGCCCAAGATGACGCAGGATGTAACTAATTATACATCAAGAGGGCAACACAATGTCAACGGTTGTCATACCGACCTGCTTAGATATCTAAATAGGTCTAAGCTACGCAACACAAGCAAATACCATTTGATATATTACCATTCCTCATACCAGTTTGATGGTTTGGTGCGTCCGTGGTTGTAGCAAGTCACGGCGTTCCGAGTCACAATAAGTCCTTCTCTGAGAGATCTCTAATCATGAACGGGTCATTTTTTATCATCATAAACAAGTATTGTGACGTAATAGAACTGCGTGGTAACTTTTGAAAGTGATGTAATAGTGAAGTTTGATGAGTAGTTTCAGGCTTCTGGAGTAGTTTTAGAGCGAATTTCCAGTTCTCAAATTAAAAAAAGATACTTGGCAGTTGAATATTGTCGAATATTCGAAATCCAAAATGTCATCGCGGGCCGCACAAAATGGTCTCGCGGGCTGTGTGTTTGAGACCTCTGTTTTAAACAGTGTTTTAAACAAAAGCCTTTTTAAATTATTTTTTCAAACTTTGTATGATTATGCCATAATTGTGTAAATATACGTCTAAAAAACCAGGTAGTATTAGACTACGGACGATTTGCACCCATAAAAGTCGACTTATACGATGTGGGGTGGCTGGAACCTTGGAAATCGTCGTCGGTTCAACAGTCTTAGCATGTAGCGATAGATCATTGGTACGGAACAGGTGTACTGGTGATGATTATCGCAGACCGGTAAAATGCTGAATAAAGGTGTAGTCCTGATTAAATATATTTTTGGTCTGTTTAGGACAGTGGCCGGAAGTCCGTTTCGTCGAAAGATCCATATTTATCCTATATTTTCAATTGTCAATGTCAATCCATTTTGACGTCACAGTTAAATATTCGTGACGTCCTGACTAAGATAATAATCATGTTTTAAACAAGGGCCTTGGTTTAAACATGTTTGTTTTGAATTGATTTTTGTTTTTTAAATGCAATCCTAGTTACGGTACCCTACTGTACAGTCAGTCTACGTCTACGCATGACGTAGGCCGAGTGTATTTCCTGAAGCATTTTAAATTACAGACGACGAAAGCATCGAACACCTGAAAGGCGTCCTTAGTAGCGAACATAACCGGATCGTTTCCATCGAAACTCATGTTAGCAAGCAAGATGATTCCGATGACGCAAGTAGGTGTTTTAAGCCGATTGCACACGCAAGCATACATACGACTAGATTAAGATCCCCTCTATATTTATGTCGTAGGTATATTTCGTATGGATTAAACCTTGTGTTTCTCACCTCATCACCATTGTGCACTGTGAGGAGCATCCCAACTTTAACAACAAGATTCATGGATAGTTATGATAAATGACGTAGGCGCATGAAAGAGGAATTTAATAACACTGGTCAACACATATTTTTAGGCAGATAAAGTAAGAGTGGTTACGGGGGTTCTGAAGCGCACTGATTCCGAATATGATTTTTTGAAATTGGCTCTTGTTTTCGAGATAAACCATGGGACTATTTTGACCAAAATCTTCCATTTTCGCTTTGGCTGGATATAAAATCGGCTCATACGTACTATAAAGTTTAGAAATGATTCTACCTGTTATTTTTACACACAAAAGACTCTTTTAAATCAAAATATAGCAACAACACTATATTTAGGGGTATTAGATTTATCATAGTCATAGACTTTCACGGATATCATGTACATAAATAAATTCCAGTCATGTATATAGTATCTACTCGGATACTCAAATACGGTGGTCATAATTCAATCATTTTACGTCAACCACCAATTGTAAATTTGAACTAATCAGTTAGAATATAATATTATTCATTTATTTTTAAGCACAATTGTTTCTTGTACGATTTTCGCCTGTAGCAATTTAGTGCAGTTTATCGAATGGTTTCAGCAACGGTCTGCCATAATATAATCATCTCATCGGCCCTAATATCTTTCTTTAGTTGTTTTGACGTCTTGGTGTAACCTCTTCCCTTGCTAATCTACAAGATAATGAGGAAATATATTAAGATGAATGAACAGGAAATGAACTTTTATGCTCATGTTTGTTCCAAGTTTTCCATATGCAGATACGAATTTTTGGACCAGCTGTTTGTAGTTGGGTGCTTTGTGATCATCTAAGACGTTTTATCTACTACATTTAGGATAAATGCCATGCAGTGAACTCCTTTATAATACGACATTGGGATCTTTCATCCGTATTGGAATCTGAAATCGATCAAATATACCAGATTTAATCTTCTCGTTTGATAAGGATACTAGGTATACGTACTTTGTTGACTCAGCGGGAAATTATCCATTCACAAGTCAAATGAAATGAGACACATATGAGCTTTTCAAGGAAAAAATTTATAGCATTATACTCCTCTTTAATCTTGGTAGAATGACAAATTGATACAGGAGAATATGTATTTCCATTGTGCAAAAGTAAAATTTGTAGGCTTAACAAACTGCTTTTTTGACAAAGAAATATTTCGCAACACGTCATGTTAATATTGATAGAACGACGTGAGGGTTCTTCATAGTCAATTATCTATTTATGTGCAGCATAAAATTGAAAAGGAAATACTATTTTCTTCCTATCAAGTGAAATATTCAAGGGTAAATATAGTAATTTTTAGCTCTTTTGGAGGTATAAAAATCTTCCGAACAAGAGCCATTCCAGTGAAACTAATGTGATATTCGTGATCATCAACCTCGAAAATCCCAGAAACGGCTCTCAGATGTTGTGCCAAAATTTAATTTTCTATTTTGTTGACCGCTGTAATAATTTAAGTTTAGTGCTAAGCACGCGTTGTTGTCCATAAAGTATTGTAATGTAAACTACTATGCAGTTACTGAGTCGTGTTAATCGATGAGTCTACTGAAATGAACTATTTGCTGCAAAGTCATGCCAATTACCTCATCAGTAACGCTAATAGCACGAGCATCGGATTTTGCTACTTGGGCCGCTATCTTTACAGCCACAGCAAGCTGGTGACGACATCAATAGCCTGTAAAATATCTTATGATGAGTAAATAAAACTGTAACAATGAAGTCACTCAGTTATGCTCGGTGTTTATACATAGGCTGCGTCAGTTTGTACGCGAAAACGATTATAAAATTGAATAGAATAATATCTTCATATCTAAATAAATCCGAATATTTTCTGCTGACACTCGTCAAGGGTAATCGCCTGCAATTAGTAGAGAATTGGGAAAATTGTCGTCCAGCAACAGTCATATGTCGTCAAATATGACGTCAGCGGCATGGAATTCCGATTAACTGAGGCGAAGAGATGGCCCACGCTTAATGTACTACTGGCGTCCAGCATTTCCGGGATAACATGTGGAGTGGTGTGCAAGACTTTAAAATCCTTACAAGGCCATTTCTGTACTTTCCTTGTCCAGCGGCATATAGGGTACACATTGTGCACTCATTGTATGTATATGGACCAGTGTTGGGATGACTCGAGGTAACACTTTCATATGACATGACATGACTTGACTAGAGTCATTTTGCAAAATTTACTTAACTTCACTCGATGAATAACTCAAAAATACGGAAGTATTCGTGACTGGGGGCAAAATTTACGAGTCAATTTTAAGTTATATCTCGCGAACCGCATTCAATATATGAATCCATTCGCGGGGAACCCTATGTAAAATTGGGATAATAAGCGAAAAATTACTATTGGTATTTGAATATGTAGTGACCGACGACATGGAAATAATATCTATATAAATAAACATTTAGAAAGACGTATTCGTCACGCACACGCAGAAATGCTAATAAAATACTTTAGTAACTGTACACTGTACAGCTACATGCTACAGACCTAGAGTCAGTTATTATCAGCCAAAATATAGGACCTAATACGAAGCTTCGTTGAAAGTTGAAACAAATAGACATGCTACAATAGCCTATACGCAATACCCATCTACTCATCCGTGAGAATATTAACGCACAAACTGTATTTGTTCGATGTAAATCATACAAGAGAGTTGGTAAAGATGAGCACTGCGCAACGTAAGCATTGGGCCGTCAAAGAAACAAAGACACATTGCTATTTAGATTAATCTTCTACTACTACTACGACCACGTGAGCTGCGATTGCTCAGTTTGCGGTTAATTTATTTGTGATCTAGCAATCGAGGATCAATGAAACGTAACATCAGTGAATGAATGGTTGCTCTCACATGTGACATCGGCATTTCTCGCACCATTCGAACATACACAAACTACAGTGATTTATTCGACACCGTTTACTTGGTGACTTGAAATTGACTCGTAAATTTTGCTCCGAGTCACGAGTCACAGCACATTTTTGAAGCTCCGAGTCAAGTCAATAAAGCCATACGAAAAAGTTGACTCGAGTGATCCCAACACTGCTAACTCGCGAGCAGCGTGAAGAAAAATTTCAAGTTGCGTTAATCATCACATTTTTTGAATATATGAACATAAACATAAAAGTACAACTAAACTTTCACTAATTCTACAATTTTTCAACTAGCTTTTTGGCCCTACTTTACATTACTTCCGTGGCCCACCCTTTGAGAACCCCTGGTGTAAGCGGTGTCATAAAAAGTCCAGAAGAGGCCGCGCTACAAGTAGACAGCTATAATGAATAAAAAAAATAGGTAATATCGGCCTCGTAACTGACCATTAAGGGTGTTCAAAAATGACTCTCTTTTAATTGTACTGGCTACTTGATAACATTGTGAGGTTACCCGATTTAAGTCTACACACCAGATTTGGTCCAATTCCGACCAGTAGCCGCATAGCTACAGGAGAAAGAAAGTTTCTATTTATCATATAAAAACTATTTAACAAAAATTCAAAATTTTCTTTTCACTCCATGGAAGTGTTAAGTAATCTATGGAAACGTTGTTCACTAAATTTGACTCAAATCCAACCAGTGGAAGTGGAGTTATTGCTGCCGGAAAATTCGCATTTTAATATAGTAGTATTTACGGTGGGCATACCTACAATAAATATATAATTGAAGAATGGGCCACCGTAAATACGGTATTATTCATGTCAGAATTTTTGTACGGCAATAACTTCGCTTTCACTGGATGGAATGGAGTCAAATTTGGTCTCTAGGCTTAAATTAGGTAACCTAAGAAGTAGGTAGTACAATTTGAGAAAAGAGAATACATTTTTGAACACCCATTGACCAAAAAAACGGGTGCATTATCATATGTATGATTTGAGTGAGTGTCATGACATCCGCGGAATCCACGAGACTGGCTCTTGGAACCCCTAGTGTTCCATGGAACGCCGGTCCAGAACCACCGCTTTAAAGGTCAACGACACTCTTGTGTTTTCAGAGTGTAACAATTCCATCTTCAAATTTCCGAATGAAAACCATTTGGATTACGTCCAGTACAGCGGCACGCTACAGAGTATGGCGTCGTTTTCCACGTGTTTCTGGATAAGTTCAGTGAACGAAAGCAAACCGGCCAAGGGCTCAATTATAAGTTACTGTGCATTCGGTTCAGCATATTGTAATACGTTCGGAATAGAAGTGTATGGAAACGAACTGAGGTACTGGAATGAGAAGACGTTGAACTGGGATGCGTATCCCATGCGTCGCATGATTACTTATCAGACACATATCTGTCTACTCGTAAAACATTCTGCATTGCAAATCTACATCAACGCTACCATGATCGACGGCAGACTCGGAGCTGCATCACCAATACCAGGTGGTGGCGTGCTGATTTTCGGGCAGAATCAAGATCACGATTACGTTGGTGTTCGGCCTGGTAAACCGGATCATTTTGACCAAGGTTTCTACGGTATAATGGAAGGTTTACGTATCTGGAATAAAGCTCTCAGTGCATCTGAAATACATCGTATGTATAGGTGCGATGGAAGCAGTTGTGAGGATGACGCAATCGTGATTGTTAACCAATCGAACACATGCTTGCAAGGTCAGGTGATTGCAAACTGCAGTGTACCTTGTTAGGCGGTGTAAACTATATATGTCATCTATAAAATCAGTATATTTAGTTTGATGCGAAAACTTTTATTATAATGCGATTTCATCTGTTTGTGATATTGTCCTCAGTTATAGATCGTATACTCGGTCTTTATAATTGGTTGGCGACTAATTCAGTAGTTCCCAACCGGGAACCGGGAAATTTTTAGGGAGGAATTTGGCTATAGGTTTGTATCAGAAGATACAGCACTGGGTTCACAAGGTTTTTAGATTTTTAGGGTAGAACTGCTAAGTGTGAAACTAATTCTTTGCAATTGTATGTTTCCATGGCGGATTTTAATCTAGGTGTACATTATGTTTAAATGCCTTCCATAGATATTACACCCCCTGATAAAGTGAGACTTGCGAGACAATTTCGTTGGGCCCGTGACAGCCTCTCGACATAAATTCTACAAAGCAGAAAAAAGTTGAGCCGGATTCAGCACAACGCTCCTGGTGAAAATGTTTACTTTTTTAAGCCAACATATGAGCTAACGTGAAAAACATACCAAATACATCGATTCAACTCAAACTATAGCAAGCGGACTCGTTTATTTAGTTTTCGTCGAGAAAGGTTGGGAACCACTGGACTAATTTATCGTTGGAAATAAATTGATGTATTTCTATTCATACGCTACCCTATTAGGTACATAGCTACCCTATTAGGTACATAATTACTTTATTTCGGAAGTTGTTGGTTATTAGAGTAAAGACTGCTAAGCATATGTCGATCGTGATGTCTAATTACACCGGAAATATGTTCAGAGTGCGCCGTGTATGTTACTGCATCACCAAGCCAGAAGAAACAGGATATCCTGACATGTTAGGCTTCGATCAGCTGTTCCGAGCCTTCGGCTAACCCTAAATTATTGATGACTCACAACACAAGAGAAACTCCCCCATAACACACATCTAATACATTACTATAGAATACTAGTGCACAAACTGAACTGTGCACCAACAAAACAACAAACGTAAGTGCACGTAACTATAGGTGAAATGACATCAGAAAATGTTAGAGTACAATTGGAAGTTGTAGCAAACATTACTTGAGTAACTGAATCAGTCAGCACTCATCAACCACATCTAAGCTACTCTGAGTAAAGTGTTATCGAATAATAATTCAAAACTTTGATCCATAGTCAACAGCGTAAGATCAGCGATTTCCAGGTATGCACGAAGAAGATGATGATGAATAGCCAGGGCTCTTTTCCAGTTGAACAGTGTGTCTTAACCTTTCTTCTTCTCTGGGGGGTTGTGTGCAGGGTTGTAACCAAGTCACAAGGCTCCGAGTCACAAGTCAATCTCACTTTCGTAGTTTTAGGTCGAGTCAAATCAAGTCATTTTCAATTCACCATCGATTCAAAGTCAGCGAGCAGAGGGTCGAGTCCAAGTCATGTATAAACACATTTGTTTCGTACGCACCGTCAGCATGGCGATCTCATTACCGACTCCTCCATATTAGAACCATTGCAAAATTATTTGGATCATCTCCGCCGGGATTCGAACCCGGAACCTCTGGATTAGAAGTCCAGCGCGCTATCCATTTCGCTACGGAGACCCACGATGGAGCGAATAAATCGAAATTTTATAACATCAAGTTCAGACTAGCAGGGCGTGGTATGACCAGGGCCGTAACTGCCGCACCCCAAGCCCCCCAATTGGGGGGACCCGAGCTCGAAGGGGGCCCAAAAATATTTCGTGAATTCGCACAAATTATAGAGTATTTTTTGAAAATTTAAGCAACTTTATCAAAATTTTTTCGCGCTGCGCGCGATTTCAAGTTGCCAAGTATCTTGAATATTGGTTGCTCTTCCCACAAGAAAAAATACGCAAGATTTATAGAAATGGGCATAGCAGCGTTGGCCATTACCTCGCCACGACGCACCAAGACATATAAAGTTTTAGGTCATGTAACATGCGACTGCAAAAAGTGTGCCAGAACGATCGGCAGCGGCCGAAAATTATGCTGACCGAAAACTTCGTTATATATACAAAACACATGGGGGTTTAATAGTCCATTGGCATCTAAATGACTGGCACCTAAATGTTCCTGTCTTGGCAATCTGAACCTCACAAGACAAATGCCACCCCGCAGGGAAAAATTATATGCCAGTGAAGAAATACCTATTTGAAATCGTGTGATCTTTTAGTTTAGTACGTTTGGGCGATTGTATATTTTTGATATAACAGACAGGAGGTCACGAAATAACATCATGTAACGAAGTCATAGCAATGGGTTCACCTGCCCGAAGATGTTTAATTATTATTTACGGGCTCTACATTTTCCAAGACAACACGTGACTCAGCTCTACCGGAAAATCTGATTACGTGAGCAACTGAGCATAGAGGACAAGAAATTGATAGCAATATATATGCTCCCGATCTTATTGAACGATTTTATCATGAATTATAAAAATTTTTCGCGCTTTGCGCGTTTACGCGCTAAAAACTGACTCAAGAAAGTGACACCCAATATACGCTGTAAGCAGTGGTAAACAACGGACAGGGTGAGGGGGGTCTGTGGGGCGAAGCCCCCCCAGAAGTTAGGTTTATCAATTTATGGGGGGCCCAGGACCAACGTTTTTGGGGAGGGCCTGACGAAGTGCTGTTATGGCCCTGGGTATGACATGGCATGGAATGGGGAATTTCCATACTCCCAACCCGCCCAAATCGTTCCATATCATACTTCACGATTTTCCATATCTTAGCAACATTCTCCCATTCTATATTTGATACTTTTTCCATACTTTCGAAACTTTCCCAACCTCTCAAGCGATATTCTATTTCTGATGCATGGAAATGTTCCGGCGTTAATATTATAATTAATTAGGATGAAATGATCCATTTAAACAGCCGTGATGCGCCATCTCCAGTTATTTTGTATCATATGTGGTCAGCGATGCAGGTTGTCTTATCACGGAGGACAGAACGTAAATTATAGATAGCATACACAATGGATTATTTGAAAATCGCAACAGAATCTCATGAAATGTAGGTCTAGTGTAGTAACATTTTTCTAGCAGTAGCATCATCTACATAATACATAAAACAAAGGTATTTTAAAGTTAGAAGAGTTGCTCCCAATCTTTTTTTCTTCATTCACCACAGCCTGAAATCTTTATTTCTAACCTATAAAATTGCTCCCCCATTAAAATTTTGGAAGAAGTAGCTTTGTCAAGACTTGCTATTGGCGACAGTTAAGACCCTCATACTTGAACAGCAAGTAATACAATTAATGAGCACGGAACTACTAACCAACCGTTCATGCAGTGTTGCGCCCCCGTAAAATGTATTAATTAAGCCGACAGAAAATAGGAAGGACTTTAAATGTTTTGAAATGCAGCGAGGTAGCATCAGTTTACATGGTTAAATGCCGAATATTATCTTATTGTAACGAACCAGGAGATACTCAATCACACCATTTCGCACACAAATGAATAGTAACCTATATTCGAAAGATCGAGCACCGCTGTCCAGTCGATTCTCCCAAATGGAGATTCTGATAATACGTAATGGTGAATTGCAAATGAGCTGAGAAATATTAGAGATGCCATTGGCATTTCATAAAGACATTTAATAGATGAGGTTAGCAATATGAAGAATTTATTTTTGAATGTGTCTATTCCCAACCAGAAACCCCTAAATTCCCCAGCGGTGGAAACCACTGCATTGGAATGTATCTTAGCATATAATTTCACATCGTTACAATCATTTTGCGACATCGGATCTCATGAGTAGTGAGGTTTGGTCAAATATACGCAGACCAATCCCAGAAGGCCACGTCGCCTTAATTGCCACGCCTACATTGCCACATCATCCGCCCATTGCCGCACCTATAGCACGCCTATTGCCACATCATCCACCCATTGCTATATCATCGCTGCATTGATTTCCGCATCTTGATACTTTTCTCAGATATTGTATTATGTGTATTTAGGACTAATATCATCCGTCCATATTTTTTAAACTTGATTTTATGTGTACAAGTTACGGTTTCTGCAGTTTCCACATTTTACGACTTAAGATTGCTGCGTCAAAACTTACCTTGGCTAGAATCGACAGATTTTCTATTATGTGTATTTAGGACTATGTATTTAAATTCCTATTCAGATTATACATAAATGCGAAAACTATGATGTCTATGTAAGGTTATATTCTCCGGATAATATTATTAATATCAAAATTCTACACATCATCACTAATTACTTAATATAAAATGTGATTTTGAGCGCTGCGACTTGATAATATGAACCCCTACGCTTCTGATGCATGATTTTTTGTGATAAGGACCTAGGTAACATTCAGAGTCTGCAACGATTGTTTGGATATACATTATAGCAATACCCCACTAAACTATAGGCGGTTATATTACTCTATTGCTCAGAGATAACTCATCCGTCCATATTTTTAAACTTGATTTTATGTATACAAGTTACTGTCTCTGCAGCCTCCACATTTTACGACTTATTTTCATTAGACGCAGGCAAGCGATTCTCCAGTTCGGAGCTACGGAAACAAATCACTCGCATGTGCGCGTTCCGAATAGTCTTGTAGAATTTTCTAAAGTCGTAACAGCTTAGTAGCATATACGCGAATCCCAAGGTGAAAATAATCGAATGAACTATAGCCGTAGGCGTGCGATTCGCAGGGCTTTATTTATACAAACTCTATCGATGCCTGTACGCGAACCCCAGCGTTAAAACGATTAGGTCTAATTAACACGTTCCGAAGCCGAAAATTTAGTCAACATCATTGAGATAGCCATGATTTGAAGATGGTGATCGAGTGTGACAATAGCACTCGCCAAGGTTAGACAAACATAACCTTAAACTACTCTCTACTTCACAAAATATAAAGTTATAAAAGTAAGCAGATTTTGTCGATATTGCTTTGTGATGATTTTGATGTTGTTCCATACCGATTGGGAAGATAGGACTCCTAATTCCTTAACTAACTACATAATCCCTAGTAACGTAGTCAGACGCATAACGGAATTTACGCAAATCGATATTGCTCTGCGATAATTTTGACCACTATGTTTTGATAATAACTTGCTTCCGAGAAATAGATAACATTCATTATACGTTAGATGATACTTTTCCTTTATATTCTATTATGTGTATTTAGGGCTAATGCGACATCACTATGTTGGCGACAGACCTGATTTGAACACGCTAATTTTGCAAATTAAACTTATCACCCAACACGAACACTCAATGAAGAGCACCCCGGAGCACCCACATAAATGCTCCACAATTTGTGACGTATAATATACTGAGCATATAATAAGCTGACAAAACTGATACTTGAGTACTCCGAAATGTACAAGTACTTTACCTTTACACGACGTTTTTGTAAAATGAATACTAATGGTACGCGAATGATCATAGACTAAGCTTGCTTTCAGAGTTGGAAACTAAATGCATATGAAAATTTAACTATGTTTTCCCCTCACGCATCAGATGTAGGCCTACTCAAGTGTTTATGAGGCGGCGAATAGTTCGAAGGTTGTTGGTATGCAAGGACGTCACATAGAATTGTGGAGTTTTCTGTAAACTATATTCCAGTGATCTATTTTCAATCACTATACTTTTATTAATCTAAACTAAGTACTGTTAGTAGGCAAATCCTAGAAAAGTATCCTCTGATAAAAGCAGGAGTAATTCGTTATCTCTGAAATAAATAGATAGCGCGCCATATGAGCGGTGTTACGATGACTGACAAATACTTTGAATTAATGCATAGAAGTAGCGATTTCGAACTACGTAAAAAGTTAGTCGAGCTCACGCATTTTCCATTAAGTTTCGAAGATGCGTTTTATAATTGCTCTAGGTGTGAAATAGACATCGCACTCCTGCGGGGAAACAACATGAATTCAGTCTTCACACCGCAGAAACACAGCCGCTTGGTTAACATCACAAACCGCAATTGAACTCAAGATTGCCATACATGGAATCGCTGTTAACGATGTCTGACTGCGGCGTTTCGACGAGTAACGAATTCTCGTATTTAGTATTGATTGTGACACATAGTCAAAACAGCGACAGTTTTCACAACCCGGTACATACATTGAACCAACTGATGTAAGGTGAAACATTACGTTCGCAGCAAAAAAAAAAAAGTTTGCAGGGTATGACCACCACCAACATATAGAGTAGTGAGTGAGTAATTAAACTACATACCCTGATTTTACTATATTCCGAGATCCGGATCACGATTCAAGTCTACCTGAGAATCCGAACTACCCTGTGAAGTTGATATATCAAGTTGTGAACCGTGAAAGGGTTGTAATCTCGGTGAAATAGTGTGCGACACATTTTTCCATAAGTCGAATGCATGTCGGTTCATACTAAGACCATTAGGAATTTGCACAATGACAGGTTATTGAAACCGATGCCAAAACTCAGTATAATAGACTGATATTGACCGCGTGTATGTTTGACATATATGCAGCATCTTGGATCGGCGGTGGAGCACTGAATGGCACTGCAGAAGTCATCTACTCTCCTAAGCTTGGACTGATCTGGGCTATTGCGCCACTGTGTTACGGGTTTAGTGTTCAAGTACTTTATCTTTACACGACGTTTTTTGTAAAATGAATACTAATTTTATTGAAAAAATAAAAAATAAAAAAGAGCGAAAAATTACATTATATCCCGGAACGCAACAAGAAAAATCGTATGAATTTGTAAACTACTTGTTCATGACATAATAATAATTCTACGTATACTTTTTCACATTTTATAACACTTTAAGTAATACTTAACAGTTTCAGTTTTAAATAAAATACGGAATATAAACTAATCGAAAAATTCGGTAACCAATTTCGCGTAGGCTATGCATGCATACAAATGAGGAAAGTTACATCAACGCGTGTTAAAGTAGCTGTATCGAGTTATCGAATGATTTTCTCCTTACATCAAAACAACTAGAATGTATAACTAAATTAAAAAACGTATCTAAATGAGCTCCAGGGCATTGTGATTATGCTGCATACCAAATTTCATCACACATTTCATGATGGAACAACTTTAAAACTAACGCAGTTCTATAGCAACTTTTGCCTAAATCTGTTTTCGGTAGCGTGTACATATACATAGTCAGATTTAATAACAGAATTATCATGCTAATATGTGACTCCTCACCTTGAAACTTGGTACGTAGTTGTAGGACATTGTGATTATGCAGCATACCAAATTTCCTCACGCATTTCATAATGGAACAACTTTAAAACTAACGCGGTTCTACATCGACTTTTTGCGTACATCTGTTTTGCGTGGGGGGCGTATAGCACGTACCTATACATAGTCAACTTTAACAACGGAATTACCATGCTTAACATTGAATCCCAACTCGAAACTTGATACGTAGTTGTAGGACATTATGGTAATGCACCATGCTAAATTTCATCACACATCTAATGATGGAACACCTTTAAAACTAACGCAGTCGAATACCGACTTTTACGCATATCTGTTTTGCGTGAACATAGCATATACCTATACATAGTCAATTTTAATAGCAGAATTACCGTGTTAAACATTGAATTCCCACCTTGAAAGTGGGTACGCGGTTATAGGAGATTATAACAATGCACCATACCAAATCCCATCACACATTTCATGATGGAACAACTTTAAAACTAACGCGGCTCTACATCGACTTTTTGCGTACATCTGTTTTGTGGGAGCGTATAGCACGTAGCCTACCCATACATAGCCAACTTTAATAACGGAATTACCATGCTTAACATTGAATCCCAACTCGAAACTTGATACGTAGTTATAGAACATTATGGCAATTCACCATGCTAAATTTCATCACACATCTAATGATGGAACACCTTTGAAACTATCGCAGTCGAATACCAACTTTTACGCATATCTGTTTTCCGTGAACATAGCATATACCCATACATAGTCAATTTTAATAACAGAATTAGCATGCTAAACATTAAATTCTCACCTTGAACGTTGAAACGCGGTTGTGGGACATAATAACAATGCACCATACCAAATTTCGTCAGACATTTCATGATGTAACACCTTTAAAACCAACGCAGTTCTATACAGACTTTTGGCTAAATCTGTTTTTCCGTAGCGTAGCACGTACCTATACATAGTCAACTTTAATAACGGATTTAGCATGTTAATAATCGACTTAGTTTTAAATAAAATACGGAATATAAACTAATCGAAAAATTCGGTAACCAATTTCGCGTAGGCTATGCATGCATACAAATGAGGAAAGTTACATCAACGCGTGTTAAAGTAGCTGTATCGAGTTATCGAATGATTTTCTCCTTACATCAAAACAACTAGAATGTATAACTAAATTAAAAAACGTATCTAAATGAGCTCCAGGGCATTGTGATTATGCTGCATGCCAAATTTCATCACACATTTCATGATGGAACAACTTTAAAACTAACGCAGTTCTATAGCAACTTTTGCCTAAATCTGTTTTCGGTAGCGTGTACATATACATAGTCAGATTTAATAACAGAATTATCATGCTAATATGTGACTCCTCACCTTGAAACTTGGTACGTAGTTGTAGGACATTGTGATTATGCAGCATACCAAATTTCTTCACGCATTTCATAATGGAACAACTTTAAAACTAACGCGGTTCTACATCGACTTTTTGCGTACATCTGTTTTGCGTGGGGGCGTATAGCACGTACCTATACATAGTCAACTTTAACAACGGAATTACCATGCTTAACATTGAATCCCAACTCGAAACTTGATACGTAGTTGTAGGACATTCTGGCAATGCACCATGCTAAATTTCATCACACATCTAATGATGGAACACCTTTAAAACTAACGCAGTCGAATACCGACTTTTACGCATATCTGTTTTGCGTGAACATAGCATATACCTATACATAGTCAATTTTAATAGCAGAATTACCGTGTTAAACATTGAATTCCCACCTTGAAAGTTGGTACGCGGTTATAGGAGATTATAACAATGCACCATACCAAATCCCATCACACATTTCATGATGGAACAACTTTATAACTAACGCGGCTCTACATCGACTTTTTGCGTACATCTGTTTTGTGGGAGCGTATAGCACGTAGCCTACCCATACATAACCATCTTTAATAACGGAATTACCATGCTTAACATTGAATCCCAACTCGATACTTGATACGTAGTTATAGGACATTATGGCAATTCACCATGCTAAATTTCATCACACATCTAATGATGGAACACCTTTGAAACTATCGCAGTCGAATACCAACTTTTACGCATATCTGTTTTTCGTGAACATAGCATATACCCATACATAGTCAATTTTAATAACAGAATTAGCATGCTAAACATTAAATTCTCACCTTGAACGTTGATACGTGGTTGTAGGACATAATAACAATGCACCATACCAAATTTCATCAGACATTTCATGATGTAACACCTTTAAAACCAACGCAGTTCTATACAGACTTTTGGCTAAATCTGTTTTTCCGTAGCGTAGCACGTACCTATACATAGTCAACTTTAATAACGGATTTAGCATGTTAATAATCGACTCCCCACCTTGAAACTCGGTACGCAGTTGTAAGACATTATGACAATGCACCATGTCAAATTTTGTTACGCATTTCATGATTGAACAACTTTAAAACTAACGCAGTTCCATACCGACTTTTGCGAGTGCGTAGCACGTACCTATAAGCATACTCAACTTTCATAGCGGAATTACCGAGCTAAACATTGAATGCGCAACTTGAAGATTGGTTCACAGGTGTAGGGCAGTATGACAATGGAACACATCAAATTTCATCACACATTTCATGATGGAACACCTTTAAAACTAACGCAGTTCTATACCAACTTCGCGTGAATCTGTTTGCGGGAGCGTAGCACGTACCTATGCGTGATCAACTTTAGTGATGGAATTACATATGTAATTAAGTTTCAACACTTTTACAATGATTCGTCTTGCTTCCTATAACACCCCACTCGAGAAAATGCGTCGTAGGATATAGATGAAACTAGCACCACTCATCAAGACCGCTGAAAACAGTACATTTCAACATTTAGTAGCAGTAAATTTCTAGTAAAGTACAAGACGTGATGATTTCCGAGTGAGTTAAAAAGTAAGTATTGCAGGTATAGTTTACCTGAAAACCGAATACTCTGAAATAGAAGTAGATGCAGTGTAAATAGTTAATCACTTGATTAAGTTTAGTGCAAGCAGATAAAACCTATACTTGAGTAGTACAAAATGCACGAGTACTTCGCTATCGCCTCCCTCCACGTAATAAGTGTCTACGGTTTAAGACTGCTTTTACCGATACTCGTCGGTTTCAGTTTTAGATAGAATTCGGAAACCAAATAATTTCATAAACATAAGCTAATTTAATGAATTTACTCGAATGTACTATGCCGCGCTGATAAGATTAATTATAATATACTTATCATGTTACAGCGATTTTTCTAGCGTAGAAATCTTTAAAATGTAGTAAGCAGACCAAATGAAGATATTCGTTGAGCTGAATAAACATAAAAAATACTCTAGACTACTTTATCGGTACTTTACAGTTACAGTTTTAGATAAAATTTGTCCCTTTCACCTATAATTACAACTCCTCGCTATCTAAACATGTTTAGAATATATTATTTGCGATGATACGAACCCGTGAAGTACTCAAGTTGCTTTTCGTAGGATATAGATGAAACTGACAACACTCACCAAGACCAGTGATCCACTGAAAAAAGTACATTGTAGCAGTAAAGTCCTACTAAAGTACAAGAAGTAATGATATCCCAGTTAGTTAAAAAGTAAGTATTGAGGTATAGTTTGCTCGAAAAAGCGAAAAACTCTGAAATAGAAGTAGATGCAGTGTAAATAGGTAATCACTTCATTAAGTATAGCGCAAGCAGGCCAAACCTATACTTAAGTACTGCAAATGTACAAGTACTTCGCTATGTTCTCCCTCCACGTAAAAAGTGACTAGGTTTTAGAGTACTTTATCGGTACTCGACAGTTTCAGTGTTAGATAAAATTTGGTAAGACTTTAAATTTTAAAGTAGTTTGAGCTTACGTTTGTATCACCCTGACAAGTAACATTATCAGACATGAAAATGATACTATCACCGAATATAGAAGTTAACACGCGTCAATGTGCTTCGGAATTCACGAGAAATTGCTTACTAAGAGAAGTATATTGTTGTATACACAATAGTGGAGAGAATATTTAAAATGTAGTAAGCAGGCCGATGGGTATTCGTTTAGTTGTATAGACATAAAAAACATTCCCGCGCGCGTCTTAGTATTAGGTGGTAGGGTTAGGAAGTGTTTTGTTTAAGAGCGCGCGGGAATGTTTTTTATGTCTATACAACTAAACGAATACCCATCGGCCTGCTTACTACATTTTAAATATTCTCTCCACTATTGTGTATACAACAATATACTTCTCTTAGTAAGCAATTTCTCGTGAATTCCGAAGCACATTGACGCGTGTTAACTTCTATATTCGGTGATAGTATCATTTTCATGTCTGATAATGTTACTTGTCAGGGTGATACAAACGTAAGCTCAAACTACTTTAAAATTTAAAGTCTTACCAAATTTTATCTAACACTGAAACTGTCGAGTACCGATAAAGTACTCTAAAACCTAGTCACTTTTTACGTGGAGGGAGAACATAGCGAAGTACTTGTACATTTGCAGTACTTAAGTATAGGTTTGGCCTGCTTGCGCTATACTTAATGAAGTGATTACCTATTTACACTGCATCTACTTCTATTTCAGAGTTTTTCGCTTTTTCGAGCAAACTATACCTCAATACTTACTTTTTAACTAACTGGGATATCATTACTTCTTGTACTTTAGTAGGACTTTACTGCTACAATGTACTTTTTTCAGTGGATCACTGGTCTTGGTGAGTGTTGTCAGTTTCATCTATATCCTACGAAAAGCAACTTGAGTACTTCACGGGTTCGTATCATCGCAAATAATATATTCTAAACATGTTTAGATAGCGAGGAGTTGTAATTATAGGTGAAAGGGACAAATTTTATCTAAAACTGTAACTGTAAAGTACCGATAAAGTAGTCTAGAGTATTTTTTATGTTTATTCAGCTCAACGAATATCTTCATTTGGTCTGCTTACTACATTTTAAAGATTTCTACGCTAGAAAAATCGCTGTAACATGATAAGTATATTATAATTAATCTTATCAGCGCGGCATAGTACATTCGAGTAAATTCATTAAATTAGCTTATGTTTATGAAATTATTTGGTTTCCGAATTCTATCTAAAACTGAAACCGACGAGTATCGGTAAAAGCAGTCTTAAACCGTAGACACTTATTACGTGGAGGGAGGCGATAGCGAAGTACTCGTGCATTTTGTACTACTCAAGTATAGGTTTTATCTGCTTGCACTAAACTTAATCAAGTGATTAACTATTTACACTGCATCTACTTCTATTTCAGAGTATTCGGTTTTCAGGTAAACTATACCTGCAATACTTACTTTTTAACTCACTCGGAAATCATCACGTCTTGTACTTTACTAGAAATTTACTGCTACTAAATGTTGAAATGTACTGTTTTCAGCGGTCTTGATGAGTGGTGCTAGTTTCATCTATATCCTACGACGCATTTTCTCGAGTGGGGTGTTATAGGAAGCAAGACGAATCATTGTAAAAGTGTTGAAACTTAATTACATATGTAATTCCATCACTAAAGTTGATCACGCATAGGTACGTGCTACGCTCCCGCAAACAGATTCACGCGAAGTTGGTATAGAACTGCGTTAGTTTTAAAGGTGTTCCATCATGAAATGTGTGATGAAATTTGATGTGTTCCATTGTCATACTGCCCTACACCTGTGAACCAATCTTCAAGTTGCGCATTCAATGTTTAGCTCGGTAATTCCGCTATGAAAGTTGAGTATGCATATAGGTACGTGCTACGCACTCGCAAAAGTCG